>NC_137896.1:15534873-16859003 GCF_963455335.1 Martes martes | reverse complement strand
ACAACAACAACAACAACAAAAAAAAGAAACAAACCACTGACACACGCATCAGTGCTGTAAGCCTTGAAAGTGTTGTGCTTCATGAAAGAAATCAGACCCAAAAAGCTACATCCTGTGAGATTCTACTTATTTGACACTCTGGAAATAGCGAAACTATAGGGACAAAAATCAGATCAGTGATTTTTGGGCCTGGGGAGGGGGAAACTTTTGGGGGTTACAGAACTATTCTGTATCTTGATGGTGGTAGTAGTTATTCA
Organism: Martes martes; assembly: GCF_963455335.1. Classification (NCBI taxonomy): domain Eukaryota; kingdom Metazoa; phylum Chordata; class Mammalia; order Carnivora; family Mustelidae; genus Martes; species Martes martes. Next base: position 16,858,746 of record NC_137896.1, on the reverse strand, counting down.
ACTGCACAAATCTGTCAAAATTCATTACACTGTCCTGCTAGAAGGGCATTTTTTATTAAGTGTAAATAAGACTTTGGGGAAAAAACATTAATTCAATTATTACACAAAAAAATTATTTGTGAGAAAAGGCAAATAACCATGGACAAAGATAAAATTAGAACGATAAGGCACAATAGTTTTTCCAACCTTACCACTATCCTGTTTGAAAACCTGGATGAATTTTCAAGAAATCAGAAACTAACAAATTTGACTGAAAAAAAAAAAAAAGGAAATAAATCTGGAGACATCAAATAAACTAAACCACACAAGAATGTTCAAGTGAATTGTGTTCCCTTCCTACACCCAAAGCACTGGGACATCTGGTTTTATGAGAGAATATTTTCAGTCCTTTAAGAAGCAGATAATTCCTAGGTGGGGGGTTGGGAGGGCCTGGTGGTGGGTATTAAGGAGGGCAGGTACTGCATGGAGCACCAGGTGTAGTGCATAAACAATGATTCTTTGAACATTGAAAACATAAAATTTAAAAAAAAAAAAGAAGAAATTGCTACAGCTGGGGTGTGTCGGGGAGGGAAGCAGGTAATTCCTACATCAATGAAATGTTACTAGGCCAAAAAAAGAGATGACATAAGAATTCAGACCAGGGAGGGAGATAAACCATAAAAGACTCTTAAACACGGGAAACAAACTAAGGGTTCTTGAGGGAGGCAGGGATGGGGTGGCTGGGTGATGGACATTGGGGAGGGTATGTGCAATGGTGAGAGCTGTGAATTGTGTAAGACTGATGATTCACAGACCTGTACCCATGAAGCAAATAATACATTACATGTTAATAATAATTTAAAAGAAGAAGTCCTGTTTTAAGCCAGTCTAACATACAAAACAAAACTTGAGACACAATGACTTAGAAATCCACAGGACAAACTAACTTATGAATATGGATACAAAAAATTCGAAATTAAACACTGTCAACCTAGCAGCCTATGCAAATAACTCTACACTGTGGTGAGATGAGATTTACTTTGGCCGTAAAGGATGAATTAATATTAGGAAGACTGCCTTCATTCATTATCCCGCTGAGAGGTCAAAGAGGAGGTCACCAATCATTTCTGATTCCACGGCTTGATCCTTCCCCGAAGATCTCACACAGCTCACTCCACACTGTATTCAGGTCTCTGCTTAAATGATACCTCCCATCAGAGTGGCCTCCTTAGGCTAATTCCCTGAAATTTTACCTCCCCTCCAGCCCAGCACCATCTCTTTCCACGGGGGAGGAGACTCGGCCAATGGCCCCCTGGGTTGCCCCCCTCTGCTGAATAAACACTGCATGGAAGTAGACATCTCCCTATAAGTCTTTGACAGAACTTCAGCATCCATCCCTGATAAAAGACTTGGTAAAACAGAAATAAATGGTTACTTTTTAACATGATTTTTCTTAAAAAGTAAGCTATCTCATATCTGAATCTTGCTTCACGTTTAGTGCTTAAACAACCCAAGTATTTCCACTGGATTCAGAACATGATGAAAATGTCCTCTATTCCAGACACAACTGCCGAAGCAATTACACGAGAGGTTGAAATAAAAGAAATGCCTGTGGTTAAAATGGAGGGAAAAATGATTATTGTTGGCAAGTCAGCCTTGGCAAATCAACAGATAAACATATTAGAAATGACTAGAAAATTTTACAAAGGTAGCTTGTTGCCAAATTAATATAAAAAAAACTAATGGGCTCATAATGTAAAACAAATAGAAAATGTAATGAAAGTAATGATCAGTTTGAAAATGTAAGAAAAATTTTATTCATGGAAGTCAGAAAAAAAATCTAAGAACAAGCTTAACTAGAAATGTGAAGTACTTACATGAATAAAGCTATGAAATCCTATTCAGAAACATGAAAGATTTTATGGAGTCATACTAGCTGTTGGATAAGAAATTCAATATTGTAAAAGGTATCAGTTCTTCCTAAATTAACATCAGTTCAATGCAGGTACAATGTAAATCCAAATGGATTTATACTGCAACTTAACAAAATTCTCTACCATTTACCTGCACAAACAAATAAATGAGAAAGCCAAGAAACTTCTGAAAATGGGAAGTGGGGGACAAGACTCTCATCTGTTACTAATGTGTTATAAAAGTACAAGGTAAAAACCCCATGGTAACAGAGGAAAACAGACCAATAGACAATACAACTGAGTAGTGCCCAGAAATAGAATATATATATATATATAATATATAATATATATGTATACAGGTATATAGGTATGTGTATATATATGTGGGTACATATGTATATATGTGTATATATGTATATGTGTATATATGTATCTGTGTATATATGTATCTGTGTATATATGTATCTGTGTATATATACATACATATATATAAATATATATAAATTCAGTGTAAAAGACAACAGTAGTTAGTGTTTACATGGCTGGGCACTGGGTTCAAATCTCAGCTCTGCCTCTCAGCTACGGGACCATAGTCAAGCTGATTAATCTTTCTGGAAAGCATTCTTCTTCCATGTAGTAGAAGAAAACTAGGATAACAACAGTAACTATTTCAGAGGTTTCTAATATAATTAAATGAAACAATATATAGAAACGCCCCCATGGGGCCTGGCATCTGACATTTAGTAACTATTCAACAAATGTTAGTCTATATACACGTATAGATTCTATGTATCTATATATACATATGTAATTATTAAGTTTGTAGAGAAGAGATACTTGATTAATGGTATCAAGACAACTCACTAGATATCTTGGACAAAGTCCACGAGAAGCAGAGATACACATGTGAGGATGTTCATCTCCACCATTATTTATAATGCTGAAACTTATTAATTCACGGGATTAAGAAAAATGAGACACGTGTACATAACAGTGAACTGCACGCTAGGTAGCACTCAGCAGTCAACAGAAATGAACCCAGGAGATCGCCTACACATTGCTATGGAAAGATGTTTCTCATATATTGTAGAGTGAAGAGAAGCAGATTATGGGGTGACATGTATGTAACAGGAACCTGCGATATATGACTGTGCTCACGAGTCTCAACGCCTTCTCTTCCCATGGTGGGTGGAATGGTGAACCCTAGGAGATGTGGACTCTGCAAAACCAGAACTGTGACCTTATTTGGAAATTGGGTGTTTGCAGATGTTATTCAGCTAAGGATTTCAAGAGGTGGGAGACCTAGATTACAGTGCACCCTACATCCAATGATGAGCATCCTTATGAAAGGAGAGAGGGGTGGAAGACACACTGAGGAGGAGCCCACGTGAAATTGGGAGACAGAGACCCTGATCCTGGGCAGCTATCGGAAGCTAGGAGAGATGCACGGAGCAGATCCTTCCTCGGAGCCTCCAGAAGAAAGTGACCCTGTCAGTACCTTGATTTTGAACTTCTGGGTCCAGAACTGTGAAGAAATATGTTTCAGTTGTTTAAACCCCTAAGGTTGTGGTAATTAGCTACAGAAGCCGCGGGAAAGAATTATAGTTCCCAAATTCATCAAATCCCAAATTTATCTTTGAAAGTCCCCTGTCATTTTCTAAGTCCTTCAGCTCCTCTCCACTCCTGGGGACCCACTGGCCTCTTTGCTGCTCCTAAGTTGAAGAGAAGAGACTGCTTGCAATCCAACCTTATGCATGATTCATGGCGGCTTCTGACTGGATCTGCTGTGTCAGCATTTGGTCTACTGGTTATAGAGATAACAGCATTATCTGTATTAGAGGAACAATGTCCAGTAACAGGGGAATGGGTAAGTAAATTAGAGTCCATCAGTTTGATGAAATATTACATAGTCACTGAATAAGATAATGACAAAATCTAGCAACATGGAGGAAAAAGATTTCTGACATAACACTAAGTGGAAGAAAGTATGTTATCAGATCATATCTATAATATCACAGTAACTATGAAAGAAAATCCTGCTAGATGTGGGCAAGAACTTGAAACAGCTTGATTTCTCGGGGGCTGTGGGATCAATTGTGGGTGTATTACTTCCTTTCATTCAGAGTCTAAGGGATATAATAGTATTTCTGCAAGAGTAAAAAAGAAAAGAGAAAGATGACCCTGAGGGTATCACAGAAGCTACAGACGGAAAAAGGGGAATAAAACATTAGGGGGGGCGCCTGGGTGGCTCAGTGGGTTAAGCCTCTGCCTCCGGCTCAGGTCATGGTCTCAGGGTCCTGGGATTGAGCCCCGAATAGGGCTCTCTGATCAGCAGGGAGTTGCTTCCCCCTCCCCCTCTGCCTTCCTCTCTGCCTACTTGTGATCTCTCTTGCTCTGTCAAATAAATAAATAAAATCTTAAAAAAAAATTAGGAAGTGAAGGGCCTAGAATACATGCTCCACCAAACTTTGTCCTCAGGGAGAACTGGGGGGTCTCATGCCACAATATGAACTCTTGTGTTTCTGAATGAAGCTCAAATTCCAACAGGCAAATTCCTGGTCAATCTGACCCACCGCGAGTGTCCCACAACCGAAAGATAATCCCATGCTCCACACCTTCTGTGCTCTGGCCTTCTTGGATCTTAACACCCACAAACACCTGTGTTCTTCCTTGTGAAGAGTCCTTAGTTCCTGGGCATCCCCTCTTTTTTCTTTCCAGTAAACACACACAAAAAGGGTGTCTTCTTATCCCTTCTCCTATTTATGAACAATCCAACCACCACCTGGTCATTCTCCAAGGCTCTAAGTCTCTGGGAATCTCCCCTGTCAGGCCAATTCCTCCATTGGCATGTTCAGGTGAGGACACTGAGTTCTAGAGATGCACCTGTCCCAGGAGGCCACGTGGAGCTCAGAGTCTTGGAGACGGACCAGCTTCCCCGGTCTTGCATCTCCAACATGGAGGTCAGAGGCACAGCTCTTCAGGGCAGTCAAGCTTTCAGCCATCTGGGAATATAAGGGTAGGGTGAACTCCAACAGCACAGTATGAGTGAGTGAGGAAGTCCAAGCACAGTGGTCTGAGGGATGGAATGGAGGCAGAGGAGGAAGAGACAGTCAACTGAACGTGTATTAGTTTCCTTGGGCTGTTTGTTGTAATGATGACCCTAAACTGGGCGCCTTCCAAAACCGATATTTATTTTCTAGATACTAGAACTCTAAAATCAAGATGTGGGCAGGGCCTCGCTATCTCTGAAGACACTAGGAGAGGATCCTTCCTTGTCTCTTCCAAGCTTCTGGGACTCCTTGGCATTCCTTGACTTGTAAGACACGTCACTCCAATCTCTGTCTCTGTTGCCGCATGATCTTCTCTCTGTGTGTGCTTCTGTGTCCAAATTTCCCTCTTATAAGAATAGCAGTTATTGGATTAGGCCCACCATAATCCAATATAATTTGATCTTAATGACATTTGCAAAGGCCCTGTTTCCAAATAAAGTCACATTCGTAAGTACAGAAGATTAAGACTTTAACATATCTTTTGGGGGTTGGAGGGCACAATTTAACCACCTACAGAGAGTAATCTTCCTGACGTTTTAGGGATAAAATACAAAAGAAAATAACAGCGGGAGAAAAGTAACAAAACTGCACAAAATAATGGACAAGCTAATCTCTCTTATATTTTAAAAATTCATTTATATTTTGAGGCAAACATTAACTCCTGCCCAACATGCTCAAAATGGATGAGTAACATGAAGGTGAGGAAAGCCTGACATGTATTGGTCGCCTACAGTGTCCCAGGAGTCCTCGCACAGAAACTCATTTTGCTCTCACAGTGACACAGGACCGGTATTCATATGACCCTTGTACACATAAGGAAACTGAAGTTTGGCTACTGAACACGTGAAATGTAGTTAGAACAGATTGAAATGTGCTGTTAGTGGAAAATATATATTGTATCTCAAAGTCTGAGTCTGCAAAAAAGGATCATAAAGTATCTCAATATTTTTATAGTAATCACATGTGACAAGCATACAATTTGGGATATACTGAGTTAAGTAGCCACCTCATTAAAATTATTTCCTTCCTGTTTCTCTTTAGCTTTTTAAATACTGCAACTAGAAAATCTGACATTTGACCCTGATGGCTCACATTGCGTTTCCATCAGAAGGGAACTCTCTACAGTGTCAGAAGTGAACAGTACAGAAGTCCAGATGAGACCCAGGATGAAGACCCCAAAATGGGCCACGTGCTTCCCCTTAAGTCTCTGCCTCCACAGTGAAGATCCCGAGTTAGAAACGACTGTTTTAGGCATAATGTAGCAATGGTTAACAAACCCATGGGGCAGAGGGAATCAGCCTAGCCAGCAATCTTGAACATGCGGTCTGTCACTGATACATGGAAGGTAAGAGGACTGTGGCCCTCAACTTGCCCTCACAATCAATGTCTAAATCAGATTGGAACAGAGGGATGCAGATTACCCACATGAGGACCTTCTACACTATCTGGAATGTTCTAGATGGGCAGAAAGAACCTGCTGCTGGGATGGGGAGAGGAGCCTGCCAGCCAAGAGTGTCTGGGGTAGGCCAGGTCATAGAAGCCTCAGCCACAGCACATACACCAGACCCATCTGTTGGAGAGAGGCTGTGCTGGCAGGGGGCGGCCTCCTTTGTGGTATGGGCGTAGGCAGAGGCAGAAGCCATTAAAAAACCTAGTCTGGGTCCTCTGGCCTTTGACCAAGGCTTGCCAAGTCTTCATAAAGCCCCCTATTTGAACCAAAACATCAGCTCCCGGAGGGGAAAGGCTTATTTCTGTTTGATCCACTAAGGTATCCCAACTGTCTAGAACAGTTCCTGGCCCATAGGAGGTACTCACTAAAGACTGAATAAATGAATGAGCCAACGAATGAATTTGAGTGACCGCCATGGTGTGCTGCCCACAGGGAGAGCCTGTGATGGCTCTAAGGAGGCTAGTTTCTGTTGTGAGCATGCAAGTGTGTGCAGAGATTGTGTGTGGCCCCGTGCCTTCCTACATTTCAGTGTCACAACTCTACACACAGATTTATCCGACCCCATGTGCGACAAAGCCAGAGGTCAAGCCGGGCTCACCAGAGGCTGCTGGCATGTGCACGTAGCTTCCCTGAACACCAGAGACAGTCAACAATAAGGGCAGCAGGCAGGAGCTTTGAGGTGCCTACAAGTATAGGGACAGCAGGAAAGGACAAGATTCGGGGGCAAAGTATGTATCTGTGGCTTCTCCTATTTGCACATCTCTCTGCTTTAGATCCCCTCCTCATCACAGAGCTTGGCCTCGCCCCAAACACCCCTCCTCCCCATCTCGGCCCTGAACACGTGGTTTGGATATTAATGCTGTGGACCCTGGAACTGGAGGCTTGAGCACCTCTGCCCCTACGTCCCCCTCCTCCACTGTCCTCTTTTCCGGGCCCCCTCCCCACTCCCACATCTGGCCACTTCATCTTCTGGTTCCTCTCGTGGAAGTGGAGGGTCAGCAGAAGACAAAGAGAGCAGAGTGGGTGAGAGGTGGGCTGGGATCTAACTGGGGGCAGATGGGCATGTTGGCAAAGGCCTCTCCCTCTCTCTGGCCTCCGAAGGGGAAGGGGCATCTTTGAGGTTTGGGACTGAACTAGATGCTGACTCTTGCCTTGCTGCCTACACATAGGAAGGGTGCGTGGTTTTGGAGGGTAATGACCATGCAAATCCAAGTGTGGGGGTGTGCAATGTAATCATGACCATGCCACTGGCAGGTGGGGCTCACCAGCGACGGGTGTCACTGGTGGGGAAGCTGTAGCTACGTGTGCTGACAGTGCGCTGGGTACGGGAATGAGGGTCTCAGTGAAAGACAGTTGGTCCCAGTCATTGTACACATTGTCTCATGGGGCAGGCCTCGCTGTGGACCTGGAAGATTGGATTTAGTGGTTTGTTGTGGGTACAACTGTGTATCCCCCAAGAAGAAACATTAAAGTCCTTATCCACTCCACCTGTGAGAGTGACTTGTGGCCTGATTTGAAAATAAGATCTTTGCAGATATAATCAAGATAGAATGTGATCATTAAGGTGAACCCTAATCCAGTACGACTGGGGTCCTTGTAAGGAGAGGGGAAGAAACGCAGACACACCAGTAGAAGACCAGAAGATGGGGTACTGATGCAGCTGCATGCCCAGGGATGCCGAGGACGGAGGGCAACACCCACAGTTCATAAAACGGCATGGGACACATTCTCCCCTAAAACCTTCAGAGGCGGTGTGGCCCTGCCAACACCTTGGCTTTGGAATTCTAGTCTCTAGAACTGTGAGAGAATCAATTTCTGTTGTTTAAAGCTGCCCGGTTTGTACTTGGTTATGGCAGCCCTAGGAAACGAATATGGGGTGCTGTGGGTGAGTGTGGTGTGTGTATGTGTGTGTGTGTGTGTGTGTGTGGTGTGTGTGTGTGTCTTCAGCTATTACAGGTGACTGGTTACCAACAAGCATAATTTTGATGAGAAAAAGTGAGCCATGGCATGAATATGTGTATGGGAGGGTCTTACTAGGACTGTCCAAATCCTACCATCTCCCAGGTTTGGGGTTCTCATGACCGTGGAAAGCCGAGCTAGTCTCCACTTAGATAAATGTCTGAGCTCTTGGGCTCCATTCTGTCCGCTCTCACTGCCCCTCCTACATGCAAATACAGTTTTTGTTCCGATTGCAAACAAAACGCATGCTTGTCAGAAACAGCATATAACTCACAGAGAAAGAGAGAACAAACAAAACATAAAGGAAAAATAATTAGTCTCTATTCTCTGTATCCCCAGCTAATCACTGTTGATGTTATGTTCTCTTCCTCTTCTCCATTAGGCTTATTTCAGGGAGGGCTTCAGCTAGACCTGCAGTCCAACCATCATCTGCTCGTGAACCCGCCCCAGTGGGCTTGGTCACTGATGCCCGAGACACTGAGGAATCTCTTTGGAAGGGGCTCTGGTCTTGGTCTGTCCACAGAGGATGAAGTTCCCCAGGAGACAGGAGATAGTCTGGCATTGTCTAGGACCTCCTAGACCTTACGGCATTTGGGGACATTTTGGGAAACACTGTCTGGGGTTGGGGGGCTGGTGGTTGCTGAATCAAAGAGGAGCAGGGAGGAGGAGCCCCTGGTAAAGGCTGAAGTGACCCCAGAGGGCAGTCCTCGGATCTCAATTAGAGAAGTGATTCCTTCTGTAGGGAGGCCTCGCCCAGGCCATATCCAGTTCATGAACAGCAGGCTCAGAGTTAGCCTGGGTATCTGTTCCTGGTGGATGCAGGATTTCTCTATAGTTTCTGCTTCTCCTTGACCTCAGGCAGACACCATACAAACCCCCAAAAGTGAAAGGGCTGATTAGATCCCATTTTTCTGAAAAATAAGCTACAGTCTGTCTTTCTTTTCTAGAGATATTTACAAAAGGTATTTCTAGAAAAGTCCTCCACCCCACACTTTCTCAGAGGATTTGCCACCTGTAGTGAGTGAATGGTGAACCTCCAAAAGATATGTTCATCTAAAAACTGGGACTGTGACTTTGTTAGGAAAAATGGTCTTTGCCAAGGTAATTAAGTCAAGGATCTTAAGATGAGGTCATTCTGGATTAGTGTGGGCCCCAAATCCAATGACAGGTGTCCTTTTTCATGGCAGTCAGAGGGAGGATTGAGACATGAAGAGAAGGCTACGTGAAGACTGTGGCCAAGCTGGACGTATGTAGCCCCAAACCAACAAATGCCAAGGGCAACCACCAGAAGCCAAGAGAGAGGCAACAGATTCTCCCTCAGAGTCTCCAGAAGGAACCAACCCTGCCATCATCCATGACTTTGAACTTTTGGCTTACAAAACTCTGAGGGAATAAACCTCTCTTATTTAAGATACCTGGTTTGTGGCATTTGTTACAGCAGCCCTAGCAAACCAATACACTGTCACTGAGCCAGTTTTCTGGTCCCCTCATCCTTCAGAACCAAAAGGGAGTCATGTTTAATATCCAGAAGATACCCTGCTAGTAGGAACTTGATCCAGCTGTGTAGGACATTATGTCTCTACCCTACTATGTTCATGAAAAAGGGCAAGAAGCTCTTGGGTGCTGTCCAGGTTCACCTGGGTTTGGTCAAGTTCTTGACAGTGTGTTTTCGAGATGGCTACAGATAAATCCCATGTGTTGGGAGGAAGTGTTGGAGGGTGTGGGAGGGCAATGGCTTGATGATGTCACCATCGTTTCCTTTGATGGGTTTCAGGCAGGAGAGTGGCATGAATAAACTGGTATCTTAAGAACACTGGTTGGCGCCTGTAGAATGGACTGTGGTAGATGTGGACCAAGGGTGGAAGCAAGGAGAACATCTGGGACATTCCTGGAGTCAGGGCAAGAGATGCTGGTGTCACAACTACGGGGGTAAAGGCAGAGAAGAGGACAGATTTCAGGGACACGCTGTAGGCCACAGTCTAAACACTGCTGAGAGGCTGTGTGCGTGTATTTTGGGGAGAGGAGCACAGAGCAAAATGAGATCAGAAGTGATTCCATATAGTGCAGGGTCTTCCACTCCTCATCCCAGTCATTGACCTGATTACTAACTGGCCAGAGCCACCATTGTTCTCCCCAGCTACAAGCAAGGTATCGAGCCCCAACAAATGACCCACACAACACCACGCAGGGGCAGGTGGCAAAGTTGAGACTGGATCTCTCTTTCTCACATGGTTCGTGGCCCATGGTCCCTTCTCACCACACCCTCAGTCTGTCCCAACCTTCGGAGCTCGCCCTGTGCCATGAGCCTCACTGACCTGGGCCTCCAAGCTCACAGCCCTTCAGTCTAGACACAGGCTGATGCAATGCACCATGAAAGGGGGCAGTGTCACCCCAGAAAAATGGCAGGTGGCTATGTTCTTTGACACTGTAATCGTAACTCTGTTAACTGATTTAAAGGAAGTCATCTAAAGATAGGGAAAAAAGCAAATGCATGGAGAGGTTCACTGGGGCCTCATCTATAAAGGAGAAACACTGGACACTGTGTCAGATAGGGCGGTTAAATAAATTGTGGTAGCACCACCTGATGGGACATCATGTAGCCATTAAAATGCTAATAATGTTGTAACTATGATATATTTTTAAGTGAGGAAAAAGCATTTAAAGTCATAGAGGTGTAATAATTACAGCCATATAAAAATTTCCTGTGCATACAGACGGGGTCTAGAAGAAAACGCGGAAACAGGAAAATGTGAGATTCTGAGTAATTCAAATTGTCTTCTTTTTCTGTCACTATGATTACATTTTATAAATAAAAACTAAGTTTTTATAGCAAATTTGAAGTTTGTGCTACACCCCAACTGAACAGCCCCCTGTGGCTCTCTATTCATTCAACATCTGCTGAACTGACCAAACGGTATCTGGATGTGGGAAGGACCAGTGTCAAAGTGGGGTGTGGGGTGTTTGTTTGTTTTTCCCCAAAAACGTTTTTGTTGCTGCCCTATCAGTGACTTTAGATACTCAGGCTTTTCCAAACCTCAACAAAGAAAACCCTGCTTTCCTCTGCTGGAATCCAATGTCACAGGTGCACTTTCTCCGTGCAAACAAAGACTCTCAATTTACTGATAGAAACTTGACAAAGCCAGGATTGCAGCTTTCAAGGTTACACCAAAGGCATTGCCCTAGGACTCCTAGAGGTCAGGATATATGTTTCCCATCAATGGATTCTGAAGTCCCTGGCAGAAGGCACTAAGGTTAGTAATCGATGGTTTGCAACTCCCTCTGTCCCCCACCTGAGCGATAGGGGTCTGATGGAATCTGCAGGACGGGAGAAGGGGAATTCTGCATCTCAAAAGCCTCAAACTGCAAGCAGGATGACCTGGCTGAAGCCCTCGTTGGAGAATGCTTTTCTCATTTACACGTGGGATTACAGTTCTGGCATGATGAACTGGTGTCACTGGATTCGGTGTCTATGGGGAAGATGTGGCAGTCGTCGGACCACACCAGCTGCAGAGCAATTACAGTGAATTGCGCTGCCCCTGGGCATGGCAAGACAGACTCTTGTCACTGCTGCCGTGGGCATGATTTTTTTCAGGTGAGCACACACAAATATAAAACAATCCTTAGCAACATCTTTCTTCCCCAGACAAGAATGCAGGAGGGAATCTAGGATGGCAACAAGATATACAGGGAGAAGGTTCTAGTAAGAATCCTAAGCTAAAGAAAGGTATATATCTGTGATCTATGCATGCAAGGGGACAGACTTGGGCAAACAGACAAGGACTAGAAGAGAAACAGACCAGGAGTAGAAGACAAGGACTAGGGAGACACTTCTTCTTTTTCATATTTCTGACCTTAAATAACTTATTGCCACAGCTAAAGCTGTGTGGGTCCATTCTGGGAGAAAGAGAGAGCCCAAAGAAAGTCATGCATTTCTCAAGCATTCCTTGAGTGTCTGCTGTGGGCTTAGCACGGTTCTCAGTGTTCGGGAAGATGTGGTAAATAAGGCCAAGCCCGTGCCTTGAGATCTAGCGACTCACTCACAAACACATACGCATGCACACACACACACACACACCACTAAAATGCAATGACAAATATACCCCGGGATATTGCACAGGGCCTGCAAAACCCACTTGGAGGAGGTGAAAGGCAATCTCCTTGACAAGTGGTAAAGACTAAGCTGACTGAGAAGCAGACATTACCCCAGCAAACAGGAAGTGGGTAAGGGAGAGGGGCCTTGACCGCCAAGCATCAATGTACACAAAGGTACAGAGGCAAAGAGCAGCTTGTGTAAGATGCTGCTGGACTGCATAGAGGGAGGCAGGAGATGTCTAGACAGGAGAAGAACAAGGTTGTGAAGGCTGAGAAGCATGTCGGGAGTTCACACTGTGTTCCGCTGGTGCAAGGATGCACTGCTGGCCTGGGTGTTTCATGGGTTACGCTGATGGCTGATGGGCAGGGTGGATCTTGGGAAGATGACTAAACACAGGAAGATCTAGCAGGTGATGGAGGCAGGAGTCTTGGAGAAGCTGAGGCCCTGGCCGGAGATGAGGTAGGAGTGAAGAGGAGGCAGTCCAGGGAGATTTCAGTGCCTCTCAAATCTGGCTGCAGGAGGGGCTCCTCGGGGCTCTGATTCTAAGTACTGAAGTTTCTGGTCCAGTAGATTTAAGGGGACCTGGACCTCCCTGTCTTTGCAAAACTTTAAGGTTTACAAGCTCACCTGGGTTTGAAAGCAGCTGATGTGGGTCATCAGGTCCGCTCTCTCTCCTGTCCGCCCCTTTCTCCTTCCTTCCTTTCTAGAACTGTCTGTTAAGCACTTACTATATAGCAGGAATGTATTCAGGTTAAAAAGGACCACAGAAGCTGGTAGGACTAAAGAGAACGGAAAAGGCCTTTCGTCCTGTTATACTTCTCAAACAGAAAAACATGCACATCTCTAAGCAGAAATGCACAGATGTCCCACGCACGGGAATCCACAGATTCCAGTTGAAGAAGTATCGTCTTGAGCACCAAAAACCACTGCTTAGGGGCTGGACTTGCTCCCCCAAATCTACAAGCTGAACATGGTCACTAGTTCTCTGAAGACACCGAGGGACGAGATGAAGCCTTCTCTAAGCAGAAGGCATCATCTCGAGGCCCAGGATAGGCTTCCCTTACTACGTAAAGATTGTAATTGATTTGAAAACGTGAAACTTCACAAACTGCCCTCTTTATAGGGAGCCCTGCCCATTCTGACACTGCTCTGCTGATGTCTGAAAAGATTTTGTTTTCTTTTTCCCCAAAACTGATTTGGAATGGGAAACTTTTTTCCCCTACTGATAAATATTATGCCAACTTGCTTTCTGCAATTTTCCTTTGATACTGACATACCAGACAGTGCATATTGTGTCAGAAATTCATGTCAGAACCCTCCCAAAGCCATCAGGGCACAGCACCATCCAGCTGCGAAGAGGGGAGGGCCAAGGCTTTGAATACCTCTGTTCAGCTGCAAAAATGTTCAGGCTGAATGGGATCTGCCACAGAATCATGCCTGGTGAAGCCCCCCTCTGCTGAGGGCCAGGGAGCCTCCTGCTCCTAATCTGGCCCCACCTGCTTTCTCCCACCAGCCTCCCTGGGTGGGTCCCTGTCCTGACTCAGTGCCACTCCTCCAGGATTTGCAGGTTCTGGCTGGGAAGACACAATGAGGACCTGAAGATGGTTTGCAGACCTCAATCTCCCATTTTGTCCCAAGGCCGCCTCTTGAACTCCCATATACCAGCCCATCCCACATAACCAACCCAGTGAGGTGGACTGCTAATGACTGGGAGCTCTGGCTCAACCCTATAATTATTTATTGAGTGCCTTAAGAGAAGGCACCATGACTGACTCGTTAAATGAATGGTTCTTGTAATCCAACACGGCAGGAATCCAGGTTTCCCTTACTAGTTGTGTGACCTTAGGCAAGTTACAACCCCTCTCCAAGCCTCAGCAGTGAACGGAGATAATGACACTCACTTGGAAGGGTTCAACGCTTGAGGTCAACTTTGTGATGACAAGCACTCTGAGTAGTGCATGGCACTGATAACAGGGGTCTCAGTAGGGTCCTAGCAGGAAACAAATGGATAATTCAAGGAAAGTTAATAAAGGAACTATTTACACTGTTGCTGGGGTAAAGGAAACAAGGCACAGTGCAGTAGAAGGGGAGGATTTAGTATGGGGGATGGGGTAGAGGAGGGAGCAGTTTCTGGAACATGGAAGGTCACCTTGAGAGAAGTGGTGACATTCCTCTAGGGAGATGGAGAAGTGACGGCCCCTCCCTTCCTCCCTCCTCCTTCTTCTATCTGTTGCAGAGCACTCTTCTGCTGAACACAAAGTAAGAAGACAAGGCAGCTCAGTGATGTCTGAGATTTGATCTCCTGAGAGCAGGCAGAGAAGGATGGAGAGAGCAGGAGGAAGACCTACCACATCCCCGGTTCTGGGAACTCAAGAGGGAACAAACCATGTTCTTGGAAGTCTAAGAATTCTGAGCCTAGTTGCAGACAGATACAGAAATAAACGATCACGGTGTAGGGCAGTAAGTACTAGAAGAACATAACAAGAAGGGACCTCAAATTCAGATGGCTCAGAGGAACAAAGTGTCCCTGGAAGGAGCCTCAAGCCCTTCAGAGCGCTTCTGAAGGACACAGGGGTTTTAAATGCAAGAAAGGGGGTTTGGGAAGGAGCTCCTAGAGAGAGGGAGGATAGGAACATGGAGAGCACGGTGTGGCTGTTGGGCAAAGCATAGGGATTTGGGAAGGGGGACACAAAACCAGGAAAGGATGCTAGGGAGGCCAGCAAGGGGTCCATCATTCCTAGAGGGACCTGCTGGTCAAGGCAAAGAGGGGTTCAGAAACTATCTTGAGAGTCACTGAGATTTTAAACAAGACAGTGTGACTAGTAAGACCTGTTCTTCAGCAAAATGGCTTTGGTCACTTGGGGAAGAAGGTATTGGTTGTTACCACCCAGACCCATAAGCAGTGGAAGGGAAATCCAGAGATGACACAGACACGGTGCAGGGAGAGCATGGTTCTAAACTGAGGCTCCCAGCAAATGTTCCTAGCAGGACAGAAAATCTTGGCCAGAAGAGAGTTCAGTGTTCTGTGTGTCAATCTCTGATGAGCATTGAATCTTATAATAATGCAGACCCTGACTCAGCAGATCTGGGGTGGGGCCTCAGATGGCACATGTCCAGAGTGCTGCCAGATGATGCTGATGACAGAGGACATACTTTGAGTGGTTAAGCTTCCAAGGCCACCCAAGTGCTCTTCCACAGATTAACTAATTGAGGCCACGGGAGGGCATGCCTGGTGGGGTATCCAAGTAGGTCAGTGGCAGTGCCTATGCCAACCCAGCTTTGCGTCCACCAGTTCTCAGTTCCTGTGGGGCCCCCAGGACCTTCTGGGAGATTGTCAGAGGGCAGGCACTCTACTTGCTACTTAAGGGCAAAGGGGAGAGGGGACGAACGAAGAGCTGATGAACCACAAGTGTTTCCGGCATGTCCTTGGACAGTGCAAATGGATCTGCCAACATGTGTAATGAGCTCTTCACACATCAGCCTGCTCTGAGGGTATCATGAAAGCTGACATAAATCTCTGGTGGGCTGCCAAAGGCCTGCTTCTCAGACAGAGTGATTGGCATAAAAGCACAAGACTCAAACATACGCTCACACTGGTGCAATCTCACATGTTTGGAGAACAATCTGGTAATCTACATCAAGACTTACAAAGGTGTTCATTCTAGTCAACCCTGTAATTTCATGGGGGGAGGGGACGTCTAAGATAGAAATACATGGAATAGAGGAGGAAGAAAACCAGCCATGACACTGAATGGCTACTGGGTAGCGACATATACCTAATTCTTAAAATAGTCCTGAATTGTAGACTTGAATATTGCTTCTCCTATGTGCATTTTAAAAAGAAGTTTAAGACTATAACTCAATTTCAAAGCAGTTAATTTGCCCCAAAGTCTTCCATCCAACAGGTAATATTCAAATGAGAATTTGAAGCCAGGTCAAGCCGATCCGAAGGCCATGCTCCTTCCACCATCACACAACACCATCATGTGCATATTAGGTTCATTACTGTGTTATCCGAAATAGAGAAAAACAGCAGTGGAATGGATAAGTAAATTAGCGTATATATACTCAATGGGAAATTATGCAGTCATTAAAAAAGATAAGCTGTTTCTATGATGCTATAAAAGCATCATGATTGTGACAAAATGCTTAATGAAAAATTACGATAGCAAATTTTATGTAATTATAGTTAGGTAAAAGATGTACGCATATTAAAGAGAAAATACAGGGGGAAATAATTGTTGTGCTAGGGGAAGAGATTATACGTGATTTTTCTCCTCTGATACCCAAACTTCCTGTAATATTGTTAGAAGAACTGGCTGGGGAAGGCTAAAGTTACAGAATACATGTGTTGGCGAGGACTGCAAAGGGCAGACTGTACATATAAGGTCCTTAAGGGGAGTTCCGAACACGGTCTTAAAACCACCACGCATGCTCCTGTCCTCCTGTGGCTCTGTGTTTTAGTCGGAACTGTGAAGACACTCTGCAGGAACCCTTCCAGTGTTGAGTTCCACCCCTCTGTCATCTTCCTTGGAAGGAAGTCACAGCACAGGTGCCTTATCCCAAGCAGCAGTACCATCATTAAAAAGAACTGCCTTCCAGAACTGCAGATGGTACGCTCACACAGAGGGGTGGTAAAGGACAAAGACGGCATCGAAGCATCACAGATGACATTATGACAGCCCTCTAGAGTGCTTTGAGGGTGGGATCCTGAGGCCATGTTAAGGTCCCAGGGAAGAGCATGGCCTGATTGATGACTGATGTCTGCCATGGGAATGGTATTAGGGAGGAGAGGAGACATACAAATATCCCATATTCACCTCCATTTGTTAGGAAATAAGCCCATGGAGACTTAAATTTTAAAACTAGAAGGAAAACAGAACTATCCCTTCTAACTTTGGGTTTACAGATTTCCATCCAAATGCGTGCATATTGTTCTAACCTCCCCCGCTCAGGTCCATTCCTACTGAATGAAGAGGGTTATTATTTTGAAGAGGGTTATTATTTTCAGCACATTTCTACAATCAATGGAAGGCACGTGAATGTCGTTGCTTGTTACTGACAAATCTACCGAGAAGGAAAAGGAAAATGGAGATTCAAACTTTGCTAACCAGCTGTTTAAAGAGATCCGGGTCATTTTTACCATATCCCCAAAATTCTGTCTTACATTCTAGGGAGATCAGTCAACATTACCCCACAATAGAATAATTAGAAAGTAAAATACCGCCTCTGTACTCAGGGGATCAGAAAGTCATTAAATGGGATAGTTAAGTAGATTACACTGAAATTGGAAAATGTTTGACATAGCGAAAACCCAAATTTTGCAATATGGTCATAATCATGCAGAAGATATAATTGCACAAAGATGAGAAAAAAATAAACCCATGTGAAATGGCTGGCGTGTGAGGGCCTGGGAATGGGGTTACTTTCCTCTCTCCATCTCCCTAACACCATGTAGTGTTGTTACAATGTCACTAACATCAAGAATAAATTCTTTTTAAAAAATCAAGCCATCATAAAGAAGCCAATATTTAAATATGCTCTCTTCACTTCGATTCAAGTTTGGAGTACAGTTTTATCCACGCAACAAATATTTACGGAGTGCCAACTTTGTGTCAGGTACTGTTTTAGGTACATGAGATGTAGCAAGAAAAAATTCCTCTCACCTTGACAAACTGACCTATTGAAAGCAGAGTTCCGTGTGTTAAATGTAAAGTCACTGTCATTGGAACCTCACGTAGTCTAGTATCTTGGGATTTTATATGGTCCTATCAGGTTGTATCTGTCAGTTAACTGACGTCAAGAGTTACTCCTAACCACCATCGCTATTCCTCAGCCATCAAAAGGAACCTCTCCAACATCCATTCATTAAACAAAACAAAACAAAACAAAAAACACACCAGTTTCAGTGCCTACTGTTTACCAGATACTGCATACAGCACTGAGTTCTCAAGTAGTGACTCATATAGATATGATTCCTGCCTTCATGACACTTACAATACAGAAAGACACATTTACAAATAAAGACACAGTACTTGTGAATTGTGATACATGTTTTCAGGACAGGAAGCAGGAAGACAGTGCTAGAGAACAATGGTGAGTGGGAAGAGTCCTACCTAAGTGGAGACTGTGAGGAAGTAGTAGGCATACCGATCCCTGTCAAATGAGAATGGGTTAGTCATAGGAAAGGAAGTGGAAGAGCTTTCTGTCAGCTGAGAACTCCAAATGCACAGCACCTGAGGTAGGAGGGAATGTGGCCTTTGGAGGACAAGAGAGAATGCCAGTGACAATGCAAGATACAAGGTCTTTGAGACCTAAGCTGGTAGTTCTGATTTTATGTGAAATGCATTATTCTCTGTAGGTAAAATAATAAAAACTTAGGAGACAGTAAAGAAAACTTAAATATAGAGAGATTTAATATTGTAAAAATGTCAACTACCTCCCATAATGTTCTATATGTTCAATGCAATTCTGATTAGAACTACCACAGGGGTTTTCATTAAATTTGGTAAAGTGGATTCTAAAATGAAAGAGCCAAGGGCAGGAATAATCAAGATGTTTCTGAAGGAGGGTGAGGAGGAGAAGGCTCTGTCAGAGATCAAGATTAAGTGTGAGCGAATATAATTACAACTGCATGTGGTTGTGATAGGTGGTTCCCTCTGGAACAGAGAGCTCAGGAACAAATAAATGCATTTAAGGAATCCTAGCCTAGGTCAGATATGGCTGGGGGGATGAAGGAAAAGTAGGGATGATTTTCGAAAGGAAAATCTGGGAAACACCTGGGAAAAGTATTTATCTATACAGAAAAAAAAAATGAATTTGCACCCCATCTCACACCATACACAAAAATTAACTGCAGATAGATCAGAGACTGATACTCAGACAGAAAAACCCTACACCTTTAGTAGGAATATAGGGAATCATCTTTGTCACCTTGGTTTAGTGAAGAGCTTTTGAAGGACACAGAATGTGCTAACTAAATATGCAAAGACTGATAAAATTGACCATATTATATAATTATGGGATTTGTTATCAAAAGATACTTTACAAGAAGCAAAAAATGGCAAGTCACATATGGAACTGACAAAATAGTACCAAAAATAAAGGACTACTATATATCAGTAATAAAACAGATAATCCAATAAGAAATGGGCAAGAAATATGAATGGGTATCCCACAGAAAAAGAAATGCAAATGAGTAACAAATATACAAAAATATACTCAAACCTTCTTAATAATTCAGGGAATACAGAGCAATACAACGAGATGCCATTTTATACCTCTTTAACTGGCCAGAATTAATAATCCTGACAATACCAAATACTGGAGAGGATTTGGAATGGTAGGAGTACCTATTTTTTGCTGGAATAAGTTGGTGAGACTAGTTTGGATATGAACTCAAGAGAAAACCTTATACATATACATTAGGAGATATGCACAAAGGTGCTCATCACCACTGTTGCCAAAGGCAACATCCTGGAAGCAATCCCAAATGCCTATCAAAGACTAATGGATAAATGCTTTGTAGTATCTTCACACTGTGGAACATAATACAGCAGTTAAGACGAATGTAGGCTGAACTCATCAATAGGGATGACTGGTAGCAACATAATATGGAGTTGAAATGTTTCAAATTATAAGTTGTACATAACCTTTTATTAAAGTTAAGAGACCAATAAAACAAAACAATATGCTTTTAAGAAATGCGTACAAGTGGGGCGCCTGGGTGGCTCAGTGGGTTAAAGCCTCTGCCTTCGGCTCAGGTCATGATCCCAGGGTCCTGGGATCGAGCCCCGCATCGGGCTCTCTGCTCAGCAGGGAGCCTGCTTCCTCCCCTCTCTCTCTCTGCCTGCCTCTCTGCCTACTTGTGATCTATGTCTGTCAAATAAAGAAATAAAATCTTAAAAAAAAAAAAAAGAAATGCGTACAAGTTGTAAATCTATGTAAAATGGAATTATATACAGGATTCAGGACAGTAGGGGGAGTCAGGAGGTTGAAATGAAAGGAGCTCATAAGTAGATAGAAGATACTGTCAAAGTTCTGGTTGTCTCAGTAGCTGGTATGTTATTACAACATTGAAATAAAGAGTGAGTACAAAAGAGGGTCATGCACAGACCAGTGAGAAAAGTGTTTCATGAAACTAGGAGTAAAAATAATTCAATTTGGGGGGCCCAAGTTGTAGGTTAGAAGGAAGGATCCTTTGAAGCAATCTGGTCCAATGCTCCCAGGTCTTAGATATAATAAAAGCCAAGGCTCAGGTAGCAAAAGGGACTGACTCAAATACATTACTTGGCCATGGCAAATTGAAAGTCAGTCTTAAACTTCCTAATTGCATAATTCACTATTTGACTTGAAATGACATGGGCATGCTAAACATATACATAAAATAAAAAGAAGACCGAGAAAGCAATAACCGTTGTTATGACCTACATTCTGAAGGGCTCCGAAGGAGACCTGGTCTGTATGTGTACATGTGCTTGCTTGCATGCATGTATGTGCGCCTGCTGTATGTATGCCTGCATGTATTGAATCCATCATGATGTAGGCAAAGGCTCTGTACAAGTTTTAAGAAACTATTTTTCTCTTAATCTAAAAAAGGGGTCCTTAGCTCACAGTGAGGGGAGAAGAGCTACCGGCTATCTCCTGAGGCCAGTGAAAGGATAATCTCTGAATCACAGATTGGAATTCCAGCCTCCAGAGATTCCAGAAGGAAGCCTCCGATGTCCTGACAATCGATGAGAACTTGTAATCCGCATTCATTTGTTGTGGCTCTGACCACAACACAAACGGAAGAGCCGGCCAGTTAAAAGCAGCAAGTCACACTGCGTTGCCCAGTCCGCGTGGAATTACAATAGGAGGAACAAGGTAAAACATGGGAGATGAAAAGAGAATGGCTTATGATGTTTAAAGAAGCACTTGGCAGCTTAGACACCGCCTCTGGGCACAGCTTATTGAAAGGACCACGTAGCCAAAGAGAGGGTTCCATCCGTAGCTGCGTGGCTGTGCGTACAACTGTTCCTCTACAAGGTCCTCTGGGTGCACAGCGCATCAAAACACAGGTTCCCTGCTACGTAAGGAACGTGAAGGAGAGCCCGCCCTGTGCCACATGCAGAACTACCTTGTCATTTCCTTCCCTCCACCCTCCGAGGACAACAGCAAATGCCAGGAATTATGGCAGAAGGACATGAGAAGCAGCAAAGTGCCTACAGAAATAATGGGGAGCTTCTCCCATACCATTCCTATGGCAGGGATAGGAGGTGTCCTGGAGTTCCTCCAGTCTAGAAGACAGACAGAGCCCCACGTCCCTGGGGTCTCCAACAGTCAACTCTCCAAAGAAACAGAGTGATTCTGAGCATGCCTTTGAGCATACACAGCCTCACACACATGCAGAGGAACACATAAGGACATGCGTGCGTACACCTGCCAGCGGGCAACCACATAAGCTCACACACATATGGGCTCATACACACACACGCCAAGACAAGCACACTCACCCACACATGCACACTGCGGGATAACTCTCTCTGCGGCAACTTCTACTGTTTTCTTACAGCTACACCGATGATTCATGTTTATTGCGAAAGCCTTCCTGTTTGCCAGGAGAACATGATTTGCTGTTCTTCAGGTAACAAGTGCTACGCATCTGTTGATCCCCTGCTGTCACGTTACCTGGCTCCTCCCCAAACACCCAAGTCATAGTAGAAAAAAGAAACACCCTGAGGCAAATATACAGGCTTTCCTGACATTCCACAAGTGGATGACAGGCAGCTCTAATGGTCTCACTTACATAAAGGCAACTTATTCACATCAGAACACAACTTCCTTCCCTTCCAGACTCCGAGTGCCAGAAATAATTCTTTTCAACCCATAGCCGTTTCTACTGAGATAGCTGTCAACCTACTTGTCAGCCCAGCAGGCCTGTGTAGGGCATCTACCCAGGGATGCCTGCGGTTTTCAAGGCTGTGGGAGAGCAAGAGCCTATGGAGGTTGAATAATGGGCTGAGGGTTAGGAAAAATGGCTCCCAAACATCCCAGGGCCCAGACTTTTAAGATTTAGAAGAAGCCCCGGGGAAGATCTATTGAATTTTGTGGGTCCATCTATCTTTTTTTAATCTCACACATAAACAAGAGAACTAATTTCTCCTATGCAGGGGAGGGAAAATATTCACAGGGTAAGGTGTGTGCTGGGCTCCAGCTCAGAATTGCAAGATGGCACTGGTAAGACACCACGGGGTACTGACAGACTGGTACGGCCCTGTGTGCCTTCAGCTGTTCCACTAAGTGCTTAGCGACTGTGAAGAAAAAAAAAAAAGGCCACAGTGCTTCTTGAATGTGAGCCTTAGAATAATTACTACGCAGCACCTGCCTGGGTATGGGTGTGTTAGCTATAACATCAGGTAATGTTGGATTCTGGCAGAGTCAATGAAGACAAGGGAAGGCCAGAGTCAAGCCTGTGTTTATTTAGCTAGTATTTGGCTAGGATAACATATCAGAGTGAATTTATTGGATTCATTTTATGCAGTATTTTTCCCCAACCCTGAATGTGCATTAGAATTTCCTGAAGAACTTAAAAAACGAAACAAACGAACAAACAAAAAAACACATGGATAAAGACTCTTTCCCAGAGATTTGGATTAATTTGAATGCAGTGAGACCCAGGCATCCATCTTTCATCTATCCATTTATGTATCTAACTACCTATTTATTTGCCTATGTTTTGGGGCTCTCAAGATAGGATTCTAATCTTCAGCCAACCTTGAAACCACTAACATTGTTAGACAAAACTTTCACCATTGCCCCTTGTTAAAACAAAGCACAAATCTACACATTCACCCAAGGAGTATTTATTGAGCACACAACTACATGCAAATTTCTGCTTTAAGTCCTAAATACACATTGAAAAGCAAAAACGTAAGTGGCCGGCATCAGTTCAAGACCAAAGGCTCTTGAGCCAGAGAACAAGGGAAGAACCACTGACATAGTTCAATTCTGAAGGTCATCTGCAGGCAGAATTCCATCTTGCTCAGAAAGCCTCAGTTTTTTGTTCCATTCAGATATTTGCCTGACCGGGTGAGGCCCACAAACACGGTGGAAGCCACCTGCTTTACTCCAAGTCCATCAGTTTAAATGCTCATCTTCTCCAAAAATGCCCTCACAAAAATATCCAGAGTAATGTCTGACCTCATATCTGGGCACCTCGGTTCAACCAAGTTGACACATCAAATAACCATCACGTGGCCCACGCCCTCATGAGCCCAGAGGTCCCAGAGATGACCCAAAAGCAGACAAACAACATGAGTTCAGATTGTGAAAATGGTAGGGAATATAGAAGCAAGTTGCTGGATGAAGTGGACGGGAGAGGGAACGCGTCTCTTGGAGATGAATGACGGAAAGGAGCCAGTCGTGAGAACTAGAACGTGACAAGTGCTCCAGGCAGAAGCAATGACATTTGCAAAGCCACATGAGCTGCAGAGAATTCGGTGGGATTGAGAAAATCACAGAAAGCCAGGGAGGGGGGCCGGTACACAGAAGACAAGGGGAAGAGGGACAAGGGATGGCGTCAGAGGCAGGCAGGCAGGGCCCCAGTCATGAAGACCAAGCCAAGTTAGGAAAGGTATGTGATTGGATTTACCTGTTAAGGTGTTCTATCTGGCTGCCCAGTGCAGTGGAATCGTTTGAGTGGGGGTTAGGGGATGCGTAGGGAGGTCCTGAAATGATCGAGGCATCGGTGAGTGGTGGAGATGGGGCCACGTGACCTAACCTCTGTCTATTTCAGCAGGAGGAGCAATCAAACTTCCCAGAGCATGAGATGCATGGCAGGTGGGGAGGAATGAATGATTCCCACATTTCTTAAACAATTCAAAAGAAAGAAGAGCTTTTTTTTTTTTTCCTAGTTAGAGCCTGGCTCAAGTTATACCTAATAACCGCCCGCATTATGCAAATTGTGTATCCTAATTAACGTAGATCCAGCCTGAATTATGCAAATTCTTGCTTGGGCTGTGTTAGTCACTTCCTCTTGTACCACCTTCTGCTCATCAGGACCACATTCCCTAGCTCCCCTCCCCCCCACCCACCACCTCTCTGTGGACCAGAGCCATGTGTGAGGCTGGGGAAGAGCAGGCCCTAAGGGGCCATTGTAGCCAAGCCAAAGGACAAGAGGAAGGTGTGCTAGGTGTGTCAGCAACTCCTGAGGGCCTCCCTCTGTGAGAGCTGGCTGGGAAGCCCATGCCTGCAGCCAGTCCCCCTCTCTCCATCCCCATGAGCCTGCTCCAATCCCCGGCAGAACCCCTCCCCGTCTCAGCCTTCTCACCACGTGCTCTGACGGAATGTGGATTTCTGGGGCCCCTGCTTTTTGCTTAGACCAAATCTAGCCATCTGTATGCTGGAAAAATATTGACAACCCTCTGACCTGTCGTACCTTTTCAAAGTGCTCCCACACGGGAATGCCACCTTATTTTATGGAGGCGAAGTCTGTGTTTTATTTAACTCTGAAGGCCAGGAGCCTAGAATAGCTTGCAAGATAAATGTCAATCAACTCCAGCATAATCAAGACACCCATTCCTGCCTCATTAGGGTCCTCTCATTCCCTTTAAGCTTCTCAGATTTATACACTGTAATTAGAAACTTGGTGATTCTCAGTGCTCCACAGCAAGGCTTACTGGGAAGTTTCACGTGTCTGAATTTTAAATATTTTCACACTTCGTTAACCCAGTTGCCAGTGTAACATCTTCTGGCCCAGTTCCCTCACACTGTGTGGTTTTTATTTTTGGACAGAGACGAGAACAATTAATTGAATTGAAACACGTATTGATTACTGTTTTTCATGAGCTCCGAACAGCTTGCCTCTGAATGATTTTATTGAAGAGTTTTTAAACAACGGGCTGGATTGTTTCCTCTGTGACCCCATTCTGGCTGCAAGTGCCCGTCTACAGTTGCGAGGGTCTGTTTTGGGCGAGTTGTGTTGTTCGTGAGAGCTGAGTCGGAGTGGGAGAGGCCACGCCAACCTTCACAGGCAGGCCCCAGACAGGGGAACCCTGCTATCTAGTTCAAGCCCAAGCAGGGCTCTGGAAGAGTCTAGGGAAATGGCTTGATGTCCACATCCCTGGTGAAGCCACTCAGCCCTCAGGTCCCATGTGAGCAGGGATATTACTCTGTTCATTCAGTGGCTACATGGAAGGATCCTTCCTTCAAGGCCTGCAGTGTTTTCATTAAGCAGAGCTTCCTGGGTCCGAGCGCTGAACTTGTAAGCTGTCTTAGGCCGGTGTTTCTCATACTTGCATGTGCACATGTGTTATCGGGAGATCTTGTTAAAATACAGACTCTGATTCCGTGGGTCTGGGTGGGAGCCTGAGATTCTGCATGTCTGATGTTGATCTGTTGGTTTGTGGCGACGAGACCTCCGACATTACCCAACTCTGAGCACTATGTGTCAAGGTGTTAGGAAACTGATCACAGAGGTGCACTCTGTATGTTGCACTAGAGTACAAATCCCCAAAGATCTGAGGCCATGGTCTAATTCATCCTAATGCCTCCTGTCACAGTGAAGGTGAGGCTGGCTTCGGTGGGTTCTGAGGAGCACTCTGAGCTCTCACTTCAGTGTGTAGGGAGAGAGGTCGTAACTGCTGGAGGAACTGGACTGTTTCACAGCCCCAGAGGGGCATCAGGCTGAGGGCTAGACTCCCGTTCCTTGGGGAAGGGAGGTCCATGGTCTCATGGTCCATGGCTCCAGGGAGCACATCTAGATAAGAACTCCTGACTGAAAGAAAGGCATCAAAGACCAGGTTAGCAGCAAGAAGGAGGCAGATGTGACAAAGTTTTCACGTCTTCCATCTGGGTACAAGATCTTCCCATAAGGAGCCGAGCCCTCCTTGCAGTATCATAGGAGAGGGAAATGTCCTTGCCTCTGGCACCTTTTCCAGATGTCTCCAAGATGCCTGTGTACCCACAGCCCATTAGCCACACAAAAGCCAGGTGATCTTTTAAAGAATATAAATCTGATTCTTTCATTCTTCTACTTAAAATTTTCCTAGGGCTTTGTATGTTTCTCAGGATAAAGTACAAACACTAAAATTCCTGCACAACCTGACCCTGCCCACACATTTCCCACGTGATCTCATCATCATCCTCCATGGCTCCTGAAGCTGCAGTCACCCTGACCTTCTTCCTGTTTGTTAAACTTGTCAAAATCATTCCTACCCCAGGGCCTTTGCCCTAACTGTTATTCTTCAAGTATCATCACTGATTTTGTGTTCAAAGACTCTGGCTACAGGCAAAGTTTCAATAGCAGAACAACTTCAAAATGAGGTATAAACCTGTAATTTTATGGATATGACATGGATTTATTTTTCTCTTGATTCTTACTCAGTTGAGGCCTGGAGTGATCTGACACCATCATATTACAAAGAGGGGATGTAAGCCCAGAGAGAGAATGAGACATAACCAAAGCTTCTCAGATGTGGCAGAACTGTCTAAGGATGGACACAGAGGTTGGGACTTAGACTCACAGGGGAGGAAACTGAATTCTTATAATTTACTTGAACCTACTGTACTGAATAATATATACAATATTTATATAGTCACAACCCTCCTTCACTACATCCACTGCCCTTCTTCTTGGCTTTTCACTTTGCCAAGTCCAAGATTCTATATAGGACAGTACAGAGAATCCTAGATTGATTTCTCTTCTATTTGTGTTAGCCTATTTTTCTTTGTCACAAAATATACTGTTTGAGACCAGAAGAGGGTGATTCGTAATTTATGGGTTCCTCTCTAGAAATTACAACCAGAACCTAATTTTAAAAATAAAATTGGTTTCATCTAATTAAATTTGGAAATTGCCTCATAAACACATACTCTGTTATAAATGTCTTTAAAAGCAAGGTCTCCTGCTTGTGAGCTAGGGCAGGAATGGGTTGAACCCAGCGTGGAAGGGACTCCCTGTTTCTCTCCTCAGGAGGACATAGTCTCATATCAATTGCTGAAATTTTTTTTAAAGATTTTATTTATTTATTAGACAGACAGAGATCACAAGTAGGCAGAGAGGCAGGCAGAGAGAGAGAGAAGCAGGCTCCCCGCTGAGCAGAGAGCCTAATGCGGGGCTCGACCCCAGGACCCTGAGATCTTGACCTGAACCCAAGGCAGAGGCTTTAACCCACTGAGCCACACAGGCGCCCCAACTGCTGAAGTTTTCTAAGCAGTGGTGTGGTCTAGAGCACTACTGAGCCAACGTTCATGCCCATCTGAACCATCCGGGAATCTCGTTCACATGGAGACTCTGATTTAGGAGGTCTGGTGGGGCCTGAGATGCTATATTTCTAACCAGGTAATGCTGCCAGTCCATGGACCACACTGAGTAAGTGGTAAGGCATCCACACTTGAATTCAGGACCCACAAATTTATCACCTCAGCTCTATGACCTTGGTCTCCACACTTGACCTCTCCGACATTCAACTTCCTTATCATTATGTACTGTGAGAGCTAACGTTCACTGATGCTATTTTTTAAATGCCAAACACAGCATTAAACATAAATAGATATTTATAGATCAGTGTAAATGAGAGGCTACTTGATGTGCCCACGGTTACACAGCACGCAAGGAGCAGAGCTAGGGTTCAGAACTAGGCTGTTGGACTTCAAAAGCCAGCATTCTTACTTTCTGAGGCTCCACTAACTTGTGAAGCACATGGTCACAGCCATGCTTTTTTAAAAAATATCTTATTTATTTATTTGACAGATCACAAGTAGGCAGAGAGGCAGGCAGAGAGAAAAAGGAGGCAGCAGGCTCCCCGCTGAGCAGAGAGCCCGATGCCGGGCTTGATCCCAGGACCCTGGGATCATGACCTGAGCTGAAGGCAGAGGCTTTAACCCACTGAGCCACCCAGGCACCCTGTCATGTTTATGCTCAAAATACAATGACCTCAGCCCATGACCTCTTTGGCTCCCTTCACGACAACATCCAAGAAGCGTAGCATACTCCCGAAAGGTGACCTCCAGAGCTCAAAAACAAGTCACACAGCTACAGCCTTCCATCTCTGGCTCCCTGTAATCACAACCCGGAGAGCAGCCAAAAAGCTACCTGAAGGTGTCCTGCCAGAGCTTTGTCCGGGACAACCCATCGCAGAAATGCCAACATCCCCAATGACTGGTCTCAGAAACTGCACAAGATTCAGGGCTCACACGCAAGTGAGAAGAAGGGTGCCCTGTGCCAATCTATGCCCACCTTGGTGCCCAGAGCTCCAGAGAGTGTGCCGTACAATGAGTCCTCAACTTTGAGGAACTATTGCTCAAACAGGGCGTGCCACTCACGGCTGGGATTACTCTCTTGCTCTCTCTCCATCTATGCCTCTCTTCTTCTCATAGAATGGCACGAGCCGCTTTCCCAACCCAGCCCAGTGTACATCCCATTAGAGGAAGAAGTATGTTGCTCCCAAGGAAGAAGTCGGTCTGTGCAGGGACAGGACTCTTCCTTCCACATGACTGAGCCCAGTGGTTTCCGAGTGCAGCTAGGCACAAGGACTAGGGCCTTTTCAGGACAAAGTTGTCCTCAATTCAAGGCAGAAAGAGAGAAAATAAGGAGACTCATGAGTTATTCATAAAGCTAAATTTATGCAATTTGAAGGACTGCCTTTTATTCTTAAATTATGTCCTTTCTGTATTTTTGAAATGATGTCTTTTATGAAATGATATTAATAAAAAATGGTAAAGAACTGTATGTTGGTCCTCCAAACCTTTTGAAGTGTTACTGGCCTGCGAATTCCAGAAATCTTGAACATCTGGCATAGAGAACCATTTATGTAATAGTACCAAGTAACTTAACTCCCAAAGTTCTGGGTCCCTTCCCTCTGCTTTACAAAGAGCTGGTTGCCACACACCATGGGTGTCTATTTCACTTGTATGGTGGGGGGTGTCACAAAGAACGACAGGTTGCTTTGAAATGATGGGGCTTTGTTTCAGGTGAGGACTCTGCTATTCCCTGGTGAGGTTAGGGTTAGGGTTAGGGTTAGCACATTCTGGGCAAAGTTGATATGGCCCCTCCCCTCCTCTAGCAAGTTCCCCAGGAAGGAAGCTTCTCCCAACCATGTGGCCCAAGATGGAGCCTTAGGCAGCTCTTCTTTAGGGGAATGCTGGATGTGGTGAGCTAAGGCATTTTCCGAAGGTGTTTTCTTTAGCACCATACATGGTGGATGGTGTTTTCCTTTCTCAGAGAGCTCTGGGGTCCTTCCAGGTCTCTCTAGAGAGCTCCCGTGTCCATCAAATTCACCTACATGTTTCTCCCTCACCACTGCTCTTTGACTTTCCTCCCTTACATGGGGGTGTTCTTCCCCAGCTCACTCTCAGTGCACCTCAGGACCTCTCACTGCCTTCCCGCATGAGCCCTCGGTGTCTGCAGTGCATTTCAGCCTGGGGGTGCTTGGAACCTTGCCCACCTCAGACCCTGCAGAGGAGCCCGAAAGCAGCTACCACCACTCCCATTTTGCAGAGTAGGAAGCGGGCCTGGAGAGGGGAAGAATTGCCAGAGGTCACGTGAGACTGTGGAGGCGTGGCCGGGATGCTGGGCTCCATCCCTGCAGCTCTGGCTTCCACACTCTTCCCTCTGCACCCCTGCACTCCTGAGCTCTCCACCACAGCCCTTGCCACAGTCTCCGGGGGTCTCCAGATATGTGGGGGTGGGGGGGGAGGGAGGAGAGTCAACTTTGACCCCATCTCAGTACCAGCATTCAGCCCAATCTGCCTTATTTTTTTTTTTAAAGATTTTATTTATTTATTCGACAGACAGAGATCACAAGTAGGCAGAGAGACAGGCAGAGAGAAAGAAAGGGGGGAAGCAGGCTCCCTGCCGAGCAGAGAGCCCGATGCGGGGCTTGATCCCAGGACCCTGGGATCATGACCTGAGCCGAAGGCAGAGGCTTTAACCCACTGAGCCACCCAGGCGCCCCCCAAACTGCCTTATTGAAGGTTTGTTGTTTGTATCTGTTCTGCAGTGGACTTCTACACACCTTGTTCTAAGTTGTAAGGTTTTCAGGGAGCCACCTGGTGTTGGCTTGATGGGTGCCTTCCTGCTGGAGGGGGTTCTGTTCCCCCTCTGATAGGATAAGGCCCTGCGGATGCTGGGAGGGCGCTTTCTGACATCATCACCTGAGCAGAAATAAAATACGCTGTGGCTGCAGTGATATGAGGGCTCAGGAATCACGTAGCCCCAGGGCAGAGACTGACACTGGGATTCTCCTGGAAGCCCAGAAGCTGGCAGGTGTAGGATGAGTATCAGGGAAGCACTGTGGTTTTCCAGACAAACTGAAATGTCCTACTGTTGGCCAAGCAGGGGTCTCCTTGGCTATGCCGGGATAGTCTGCCTCCCCGGGTGCAGACTCCCTTCTCAAGACATGAGTCATCACTGCAGTGTGTGGTGTGTCCAGTTTTCTTTGTCACTGGGCCTGTCAAGCAGCTCGGCTGTATGCCCTTGTGTCTCCTTCCCACTACATTGTCGGAAGCCCCTGCCTGCGTTGTGTCTCTCACTCACCTTCAAGCCCTCAACGGAGTTTGCACGCAGGAGGAATGCACCCCACTTCAAACTGACGCAAACTGAACAAAGCCAAGCCAAGTGATACGGCAAAAGGGTCTTCTTACCTCATAGAGTGTGATGACCCCGTTAGTCTCATTGGGAGGCTTCCACTGGATGTAGATCTTCTCCTCAAAGGGTCCTCCTTGGATGGATTCTAGGGGAACAGCTCCTGGAACTACAGAAGGGAAAAGTTAGGAACCTAATGTCACCTTCCACCCCATTTCCCCAGCCCCGTTGACCTAGAACAGCAGTTGGCCAAGCTTTCCTATGAAGAATCAGATAATGAATACTTTGGGCTTCGTGGGCATACAGTCTTTGTCACAATTGCTCAGCTTTGTGTTTATAGCACAAAAATAGTCACAGACAATCCAGAAATAAATGGGTGTGGCTGTGTTCCAATAAAACTTTATTTAAAAAAAAAAAACAACACTAGACTGCTGTTGACCCATGGGCCAGAGTTTGCTAACGCCTCTCCTGGATACTCAATGGTCTTTTATCTTGCAGACTGAGAATTCTGACCTTGAATTAAACTGACCAGCACAGGGAGGACATCAGTAGGCGCCAGCACTCCTGGCGGGTGGGATTCTAGAATCAGACTCTTGCTTTAAGATTAGTAACTGAGGTATGCAAAGTGAGCTTCACTACCATTTTCTTGACCTTGCCGAGTTGTCTTCAACTATAGGCACGAGTCTCCAACTATTCCTCAGTTTCCTAATTCCTGAATCCAACAGGATCTATGCGTCTTGAAACCTCAGTCCAATTACGAGAAGTCTGTCTCATTCCAAGAAGGCAGCTAGTTTGTCTCACTGCTGAGTCCCCATTGCCTGCCACATGGTAGAAGCTTAATAACCACTTGCTGGTTGGTCGAGTAGGTGAATAAATGACCCATGCCAGCATTGTGCCCTAATGAGCAAATCCTTTCCTAGGCTGTTTCTGTACCCAGGTCAGTTTTCCTGGCAGCATCCTCCTGCTGGATTCCAGCATCATTATGACAGTCTGGAAGATACTGAACCATAAAATAAATGATTCTCCAAACTTCCAGTTATAACCCCCTAGGGAATCATGAATACATGTAAATCGTTACCGGATCTATTTATATTTTGGCATTATAAAAGCAGGTACTTTTACTAAGCACTTACTCTTTGATCAAAATTTTACATACATTATTTCATCTAAGCCACAAAACAGCTCTGCCCAGTATGTATTATCTCGTTTGTGCTGATAAGGGAACTGAGGCTAAGAGAATTAAATAACTTGCTCAAGGTCATCCGGCTCTTAAGTTGTAAAGAGGGAACTGAACACCTGTCTGTGAGCTTCAAAGCATATACTCTTAATCATCACGCTATGCCTCTCTCGATATAGCCTTGGCCATATGTTGCAATCAGTTCCCTATTGTTAAATTAAAATATATTTAGTTTTTCTCATTATGGACATGATACACAGAATTTGTTGAATATTAAGAATATACAGATAGGGTAAAAAAAGAAAAGAACAAAATCACTCACAATCCCCATAACTGGAGATATTTTTCCAGTATTTTTATGCCTATGCATATACATATTTTGAAAAATTAAACTCCTACAGCGCATAGTGTGCTGTGACCTTCTTTTATCACTGAACGAAACACAGATTTTTTTTTTAAATCCTTAAATGTTCTTTGGGGCCATGCATTTTAATGCCCCATTATAGTCACCATTATTATTGGGCATTAAAATTGGTTTGAATTTTTTATGATTATAAGTAACACTGCAATGAGAATTCTTATAAATAAGTATTTTCATGAAACTCTGCTGATCTCCCTAAGAGAAATTCTTGGAAATTAATTTATTGGGCCAAAGTAGATGAACTATTTTATTTTTAAGGCTTTTGACATGTCTTGTCAAATTGCCTTCCACAGAGTTTGCACCATTCTGAGCTCCCCAAAAGAAGAACATGACTATTCCAAATCCTTGCCAACACTATTTAAAAAATTAAGTGTATGTGTGTGTATCCTTTTTTGAGAGCTGGAGAGTGCAGGTTTTTTTTTTTTTTTTCAGTTTAATTGGCCATTTGCATTGATTCTTTTATAAACATGCTCTTTATACCCTGTTCTCATTTTCCTCTATGGTTCTTCATTTTTGCCCATCGTTGTCTTATGGGTTTGTAATTATAATCTGTTTTTAAAGATATAAGATTTTTTTGCATAGATTACAAATATTTTTGTCAGTTTTTCACTTGCTTCTTGACTCCTTTAGGTATCTAGAAGCTTCTAAGTTGTCAGATCTCTAATTGCTTTCCCTTATCTATTCATCCTTGTCACAAACATCAGGACTTTGAGGTAAGCACACAAAGTATTGAGAGAATTATAACAAGCAGAGAAAATCTAGTCTGGTAAGTCAGGATGCTAAGTGGAAGATAAAAGACAGTGGATTAGTAAAAGTTTCTAGGGCGAAAGTGTGGGGGGTAGGTGTTGGAATGTGGTGAGTCACTTTGTGAGGACAACAGTGGAAGAAGCAAGGCCATCCTGGAAAGAAAGGATGGTAATTCGTCAATGGGGTGACGGTGGTACAGAAAAGCAGCACACGGTGCAGGAGATTTGCAGCTGCTTAGCGAATGTGATTTGGTGGTGATGGATAAGGGTGAAACAGGGAAGCGCTGTGTCAAGAAAAAACCCAGCTTGTCTGTTTTAGACACCTGGAGTGGTCAGAATGCTGTTCATAGAAAGGGAGCCTTAGAGGAGGGCTAGTTTTGGACAGGAAGATGGTGGGTTTTGTGATGCTTTGAGGTGTGTGTAGAACACCTAAATGGCAACATTAAGTAGCAGTTGGACAGATGAGATTGGGTGACTGCTTAGAGGGGAACCAAAAAGCAAGTCCAGGACTAAGCCAAGAGGAACTACAATCTTAACAATCAAAAGGAAACAAAGAAACTGAGAAACCAAGAAGCCATGATTTAGAGAGGAACCTCTGAACCAGGAATGAGGGCTGTCATAGAAGTAGTTGAAGGGGGATCTAGAAGGGACTGGTTCACAGTGATGGATGTGACTGGATAGTCATGGAAACTGTGAGCTTCAATTTGCCCACTGAATGTACTGTCTTCAAGGTTACCTGTGAATTACACAAGAATAACTGAAGGGGAAAGCTGGCCTCACAGCCCTCCTATTGTGGATGGAGGAGAGAGCCAAAGGTGAGGGACTGTGCCCACACAAGTCAGCGATTTGGGCCACGAGGGGCAGGGATGCAAGAAGAGCAGGGATGGACTATGGGTCACATCAGTGGCCCCTATGCCCCATGGGCGGGAGAGGTTATGGCGGAATGGCAGGCAATCAGGAAAAATCCAAAAGTGAAGTAAGAGGTAGAAGTGTGGAAGAGAGACAGGAAATGGCTGGAGTGGTCCTGTCCTGAAAAGACAGGAATGGTGGTGGGTGGAAAGCAAGCACCTTCCCTCTTGCAAGAGAAGACAAGAAAATGTGCAGCTGCTTTGGAGAGGACAGAGTTGAGGTGTCCTTAGGGCTCCATCTTCTTGAGAAGCGAGAGTGAAACCATCTACCAATGGTCAGGAAATTTGAGAAGCTTTAAGAGGTGCAAAGTGAGCTGGACAGAGAAATGTAGAGGCCAGTCTTCCCAGGGGAGGCTGTGAGTGTGATGATCAAGCTGTGACCTGTTCTCCTCCAATTCTGGTTTGGAGGAAATTCTCTTTCTCACCCCAGGTCAGAAAAAGGGTCATCTCTATGTTCTTCTACGGGATTTATCCCCACCTTCCTTTTAAACCTAATTCATTAATCCATCTGGAATGTATTTTATATACTGCACAAAGTAGAAATCTAAGTACAGTTCTTTACAGTTTTCTTAGGACAATTAAATGACCAGTCAGAACTTTCCCCAGTGATTTAAAATGCCATTTTACTAGCATGTTTGATGATTTTATAGGCTGACATGTGTTGTGTGGCTCCCTGTTCTATTTCATTGAGCCCCAGCCTCTTATTCTGACAGTATCTTTCTGCTGTGTTCATATAACACGTTTGAATAGTTGACAGAAAAAAGCTCTTTTCTTTTATTATTCTTTTGTGAAGTTTCCTGGGCTCTCACTATCCATTTGTTTTTCCAGAAGAGCTTTGGAAAAATTTTTACAAAACTTCAAAAATGTTCCATTCGAACTTTTGTTCCAGTTGTATTCTTTACTTCTCTGAGGGGCAAATGATGTCTTTTGTAATGGGTCCTCCCACCAGTAATGCTGCCTAAATCTTCACCTATTAATGTTCCTTTTTTGTCCCTCCCTTAAAAATCTGTTTTTAAAATTTCTTACAAATTGCATTCCTAGGACTTTATCGCTTTTGTTCATATTACTTTCGACTCTATTAAAAAGCTTCTCTTGTGAAATCTGTCATAAGACAAAAATACATGGAATAAATGGTATATAGCTCATAAAATAATTATGAAGTGAACATACATGTACCCACTATTCCCTCTAAGAAATAAAATATCACTGTTTCACTGAAGCACCCTGTGTGTCCGATACTGCTGACTTCTCTCTCCCCCTTCCAAAAACAAAAAACAAAAACACTCAATCATGTAACTAACCTGAATTTTATGTTAATCATTCTCTTTATTTGGAGTTATAAATATATACATGATCCTAAGACACCATTTTGTTTCTTCTGGCTTTCTTATACATACATACATTCTTATACATACATACATTCTCATACATTCTTATACATACATACAAATCATTATATGATTTGCATTTGTCACTCAACATTGTTTGAGATTCATCTGTGTTGATGCATGTAGTTTTATTTTATTCATTTTATGAATATAGTCTTATTTTTCATTCAGTAGATGGTGAGATGTGCTATAGATGGATGATAGGACTACTTCTCAGAAGAGCTAACTTAGAACACAGTGCCTATGAATACTTTTGGACATTCAGTTGAATATTTAGAGATTTCATTTAGGTGTACCTGGGAATAGGATAGGTAGACTAGGGGTATAAACGTCTTCAGCTTTACTGAATAAAGTCAAATTGTTTTCCAAAGTGGGGGTAACAATTTGTACTCCCTCAATATCCTGAAAGTTCCCACTTCTCTAAATCCTTACAAACACTTAGTATTGTCAGATTTTAAAATTCCAGACCATCTAGTGAGCATGAACTCACACTTCATTGAGGTTTTATTTGATTTTAATGATTTGCTTTTAGCTTTATTTACTAAACCTCTTTAGTAAATCATCTTTAGTAAACATCTTTGTTTCTTGAACATTACTATCCTTTTCTTATTTATTTGTAGGTGTTCTTTGTATATTCTTGCTACTGATCCTTTTACTGGCTATGTGTGCTATAAAAATCTTCTCTCACTTTGTGTGTATTCCTTTTCTCTTTATGGTACCTTTGGATAAAGATTAATTATTTATTTCAATGTAGTCAAATTTATCAGATCTTTTCTAGAGAAGGAAAGAGAAAGACTTAGTAACTTGATTTCAGTAATCATTTCACAATGTATATGTATATTAAGTCATGCTGTTGTACATCTTAAATATATACAATTTTACTTATCAAGTATACCTTGATAAAGCTGGGAAAAAACCCAACAGACTCAGTAGGAGATGCTATTGGTGCCCTGCCCATACACTAGTGCTTAGTGTAAAACATCTGTTACTCTACCTGAAGGCTGTGAAAGCAAACTTGGTTTCTATGCAGGGTAAGCACGAAGTCTCAGAGAGTTAATGCCCCTAAAACATCCTTCAAGCAATGAATGACAGGAAGTTAATGGATGAGTATCCTAGTCTTCTCACTGGTTGGTTGGGTTAACCACGTGACACATTCTATATATATATACTTTTCAAACTACCTCCAATAAAAGTGACTATTATTGTGGTGGTGGTGGTGGTTGTTTCCAGCCCAATGAGAACCATTATTATCATAAAATACAAAACCAAAAAGAGGAAAGCAAAATTAAAAAGAAAAGGTGAAATTTAAAAACATAGAAAAATGCAAACTCTTCCTTTTAAAATACTTAATCTCTGTTTCTATAATTATCTTGTCATGGAGCAGGAAGATTTCATAAGTCACTGCTGGTCTCTGGATCACACTTGGAGTGGCATGATTCTAAAACAGTTATTGACAAGGTAATTTTCTTGGTAACACACTAACATTGGCTTCCTTCCATCCATTACCACTCTTCATTACCAGACCACTTCCTAATTCAACTACTTGCATTTGAATCATTATCCCAGGGTTAGATAAACTAAAGCAAAAATAATAAACTCCAACAAAAAATATTACTTAAGAAATACTTTCTCTTAGGTCATAAGAATATTTGCTTAAATTATCTTCAAATAATTTTAAAATTATGACTTTTGTAAAATGTCTTTGACTCATTTGTAATTGTGTTTTCATGTATGGTGTGAGGCAGGGATCCAATTTCAATTCTTTTCCCCATCCTACCACCACTTAACGAAAAAGAAAAATGTATTTACTCAACTGATCTCCATGCTACCTTTGCCTTCCATCACATTTCCACATACATATGTATGTGGTTTCTAGGTTCTGTTTTGTTCACTTGTTCTATTAGACTATCCCACTATCAATACCACATCTTCCTAAGAAACAAAGATTTATGAGTCTTGATATGTGGTGGAGCAAGGCCTGTAACTTTGTACTTCAGGTTCAGAACTCTCTTGGCTATTCCTTCTTTTTTAAGAATTTATTTATTTATTTTTCAGAGAGAGAGACCGAGCATAAGCGGGGGGAACAGCAGGCAGAGGGAGAAGCAGGCTCCCTGCTGAGCAGGGAGCTGGATGTGGGGCTTGAACCCAAGACCCCAAGATCATGACCTGATCTGAAGGCAGAGACTTAACCAACTGAGCCACCCAGGTGCCCCTCTCTTAGCTATTCTTGCCTTTTCTCTGGCATATACATTTTAGGGTGACCTTGTACATTTTTTTCAAAATGTCTTGTTTCTGTATTGGAATGACATGAATTACAGATCAAATGGCAATAATTTAGGTCTTCTATATCATGTCTTGATAATATTGAGTTTTCCCACCCATAAATATGGCATATCTCTCATTTAGGTTTTTTTTAATCTCATTCAGTTCTTTATACAACACTTATATATACTCTGCATCTTGAAATCTTATGTTAGGTTCATTCCTAAATACCCTATATTTTTATTGCTATTGTAAATAGTATCTTTAAAAACATACCACATACTTATTGGGTGATTAGAAATGCAATTGGCTTTTAAATGCCAACTTTTGTCAAGCATGTTACATTCTCTTCCTAATTCTAATAATTTGTGTACAAATTTCTTTGGGTTATCTATGTAAATAGTCATAGCATCACAGTTGATAATAGTTTTGTTCTTTTCCAATCTTTTAACTCTATTTAATTTTCCTGTCTTCAACCGGAGCCATCAATATGATATTTAGTGGAGATAATGCTAAGTATCTGTGTGCTTTCCAATGTTAAAGAAAATGATTTTATTATTTCATCCTCAACTATGATGTTTGTAGGTTTCTTAGTGTCCCTTTATCAGGATAAAAAGGTCCTTTTTATTCCTGGTATACAAGGATATTTTCTTTTTAAATCATGCTGAGCTTTAACTGATGCTTTTTTGTGCCTATTATAGTAATGATACATTTTTGTCCCTCTCTGAGTTAATGTAGTGAATTACATTAATGGATCTACTAATGTTGAACCAATATTGATTTTCTAAAATAAATTAATATCTTCCTAGTGTATACAGCAATGGATTGTCTGCTAATATTTTGTTTGGGTATATGCGTTTAATTTTTCTTTTTCTTATAATAAGCTTGCCTGGTTTTGATATTGAGATCACACTGAAGTCATAAAATGAAGAGTCAAGTGTTACTTCTTTTTTTGTTCTTTGAAGGTACATACGTAAAACTGAAGATACCACTGCCTTGAGTGTCTGACTGTACTTGTAAGACCATTCCAAACTAGTGTTTTCTTTGCTGGAAAAGTTTATTAAACTATTGATTCTATTTCTCCATTTGCTGTGAAATTATATAAATTTTGAGGGTAGGGGGGTGAGTGAAGTTTTGGTTTATAGTTTGCCAGTAATTTTTCCACGTCCCATAAATTGTAAAATTTATCAGTATAAAAGGGTATTTAGTATCTTTACTATCTTCATTTTATCCTTTTGTGAAATAAACACCACACAAGCATATAAAACAAATATTCATCTCATTAACTTATGAATAATCAATTTTATGCCCTCAAAAGATAACCTTAACTTCATAATAATAATGAATCTTGCTTTTCATTATAATTTTTATTTCCTAAATATATTCCTAAGCTAAATTCCTAAATACATACATCCCTAAGCTCTATAGGGTTTATTATTCAATAAAAATCCTAATATAGTAAATAGTGCTAAACTCTTACAAAGATCAGTCTGGGAGAACTAGTCTCTTTACATTATTGACTTTCACTCCATGTACACATTCTACCCCAGCATTTATTTATATATTCTGGTGAGAATGTGGATTAGTGTTTTATTCTGTTTTTAAATCTTGCTTCTTGCTATAATGCTCAGGGGACATTTGCTTTGCATTATCAGATTAGTCCCCTTTAATAAAAATGAAAGCATATTTTCATCTGTCCAATAATCTTTCCTTATGCAACCTTACAAAAGGTAGAACGAGATGGTTTACTTTGGTGGGTCAAGATGTGTGTTGCTAGTGATTATCGGAGTCCCTGTTTCAAATATTTCTAACCCAGAGGGAAAGGGAAGAATTTAGATATACCCATCTATTACTTGGCCACATAAGAGGTCTATGTGCTTGAGGGTGGGGTGGGGAAGGTTTGATAAGGAAAACAACCAGGTGGCAGGAAGCTCCTTGTCAGAGAGACAACAGTTTTGATATCTTTAAGGCAGTCTTAAGTCATCTGGAGCACTGCCCCTACTTGGAAAGAGAGAGCTCTCCTTCTCTACACTGTGGACTGATACATAAAGATGGCGGCTCCTGCTCTCCAAACCCCCAGTCCAACCAGTCCGAGCTCCATAAGCTCACCCTTGCCCTCAGCCCTGGTCAAAGTTTGAGGGTCTCAATGCAGTTGGGCTTGGAAGCCTTTCCTCTTGGGGTGAAGAAGAGGTCTCTTTCAGTGAAGTTATAGCAAAGTCATCTTTGCCTCACGTAGGTCCCCCTTCTTCAACATGGCATTGCATCCCTTCCTTCCAGCCTGGGATTGGCATCCTCTTCCAGTTCCCAGAGTAGGTTTAGTGGTGTTCTTCTCTCATTTCTTTGGGAAGGTAGTTTAAGAATCAGATCGCCACCTTGAATAGAAACTCACACTTTTGCCCTGTGGCCCCAAAAGGCAGCACTGCGTGATGACTAAGATCACAGGCTGAGCCAGACTGTCCTGTTCTTGCCATCTCTTGTTGTGTAACCCTGGAGCAAGTTGCTTACCCTCTTTGTGCCTCAGTTTCCTTTAAAGTGGGTGATAAAAATAGTCCCTCCTTGATACGTCTTGTGGTGATTCAATATATCAGCATGTGTGAAGGGGTGAGCAAAGAGCCTGGCACAAAGGTGGTGTTACTCTGTGTTTGCTCCTCCCCCGGTCCCATCACATTCTCTGAGAACTGCTCTAGTGTATCCTGGAGAGCACCAATTTGCTTTTCTGCAGAATCAGGATTATTCCTCTTTTCCTTGGTGTTCTTGCCCCTGTCCTTTCTGAATGGTGTTAGACTGCTCATCAGAGAAGCCATATCCTTCCCAGAGCTCACTGAGTATATTAAATAGCTTTCTCCAAGCATCTTCTGATTTCTATGGTAAATAATTTTAAAATCTATTTTGTCTCTGAGGACTCGAGATTCATTCATTCAATAAGTTATTTACTGCATGCTTATTCTCTACCTGGCACTGTTCTGGGTGCTTGCAAATATGCAGTAAACAAAACAGAAAGAAAAATGGCCTCCTCCATGTGCATTCTAGTTAGAGAAGACAGATACTAAAATGTATACTGAAATACACAGTACATCCAGTGATAAATGCTAATGAGAGACATAAAGCAGAAAAGAGGGACAGAGTGTGGTGCCTGAGGCTTCCAGCTGTTCAAAGGTCAAGGAAGATCTCCCTGAAAAGGGACATTGACTTGAAACAGGTGTAGGAATCAGCCCTGTTTATTCGAGGGTGGATCATTCTTGCCAGCAGAAATGGCCCCCACAAAGGTGCTGA
Source organism: Martes martes (assembly GCF_963455335.1). Classification (NCBI taxonomy): domain Eukaryota; kingdom Metazoa; phylum Chordata; class Mammalia; order Carnivora; family Mustelidae; genus Martes; species Martes martes. The sequence continues at coordinate 16,817,562 of NC_137896.1, read as the reverse complement.
GGGAGGGACACAGTTGGCATTATCTGAGGAGAACCATGACTAGATCTATGTAGTAAGGCAGAGGCAGAAGGAGACGAGGCCAGACAGGAAGCCAGAAGTAGTTGTGGCCACATGGGACCCCAAGAGGCACTGTAAGGACTAGGGCTTTTCATCTCAGTGACATGAGAAACCGCTGGAAGGTTCTGAGCAGAGGGGCGATGATATGATTTGCCTCATAGTTTAACAAGATCATCCTGGCTTCTGTGCTGAGAAAAGAGTGTAGGGGCCAGAGCTGAAGCTGAATGATCATTTAAGAGAGTACTGTAATAATCCAGGTTGGACATCACAGTGGCTTGGACCAAACAGCGAGGAGTAGAGGCTGTAAGCAATGGTCGAGGTCATGCTATTGATTGCAGGATTAGCCAAGAGAACATACTGATGGATGGAATGTGGCAGGGTTACTGCTTTGCCCAAAGCAAAGCGGTGCCAACCACAGAAAATCCACGTTGAAAGGTATTCAAGGGCTTTAGGTGTGATAAAATTGAGCAATCGAGATTTTTGACTCAAGCCACTAATAAAAGGCAGTTGGCGTTAATGGAGATGGAGAAGACTGTGGGAAGAATGGGTTGGTGGTTGAGGGATGATCAGGAGGTCAGCTCTGGACGTGTTTAATTCCAGAGACCGATCAGCAAACCAGCTGGATAGGCTGAACAGGCAGTTGGATAAACGAATCTGGAGGGCATGGGAGAGGTCCAGCCCCGAGATACCAATTGGGGAAACCATTAGTATATCATTGGATTATAAAGCCAAGATATTAGAGGAAATAATTAGGAGGAATCAGTGTGGATCAAGGGTCAGCAAACCATGGCTACAGCCAAATTCAACCAGCTGCTTGTTTTATCAATAAAATTTTATTGCAACCCCGGCGCATACATTCATTCCCACAGTCAGAGTGAGATAGTTAAGATGGAGTTTACAGAGGTATATAGGTTCTTCCAAAATGGCCCCTTGCCCATGCCTAACAGAAATTTTGCAAAGATCCTTGCTTTGGTTTCTTTCAATTTATACTCCCTTGTTTAAAATCTGCATTCCATGTCTGATACTGGCCCCACACTGCTGAGTGTGGTGGGCTCTTGGCAGAGGGTAAGTTGAGGGCTTTCCATACAGACTTTCAGGTAGGACACTCTAAAGGGGTTGGTGGCATTATCACCCCATTTCGCTGACGGGGACACTGCAGTGCCAAGTCCGTGAGTAACAAAGACTGCCTAACAATGTAGTGAATGGAGCCGGAATGGAGCCTGCATTCTTCTGACTCCAAAGTATTTTCTGAATCACCCCCTTTTTTCCATATTCTGATCAATGTGAGTTCAGAATGGCTAAAAAACAGTGTCACCACCTCTGAGTGGCAAAGCCAGGTCATCTCAGCCTGGCACCAAGGCTCTTTTGGCCACTCCCCGCTACTGTTCACAGGTCAAGATGTCCTTCCAACAAAGCCCTCTTACTTTCTTTTGATTCATCTGGGTCTTTTTAACCCCCTCCTCTCTCTCATAGTGAGAAGACTTCTTGGAGAAAGATTCCGCTTTCATCTTATCTTCTAATTCTATGTTACTTTAGTCTTCTTTTTTTTTTCTTTATAATTCTTTAATGAGTCCTCATATTTCCTTCCCACAATTTCATTTCTTCTTGTATCTAACAGCACAGAACTTTCCATCCTTCTGACAGAGTTCTACAACAAAGGTTAATTACTTTATAATTTCATTCCCTTAAAAAAAAAAAGGCGTACTAAAATTGCTAATTTTAACTGTGCTTCTTGTCAGTAGGTTCATGTAAATTCACTGTAATTAAACCAGATGTTTTCTTGTGCCTAAAAGTCAGGTGGTAATTTAAGGGAAATTTTCATTTCAACATAAAGGGGGACAGAGTGTAATCAAGGGAAGGTTTCTCCTCTCCTGTTTTCCTTTCTTCTTCCCGTTTTCATATCTGGGAAGTGGGGCTGGTAGCAGTGAACCCTGCAGGCAGATGTGGGAATCGAGTCAGTTCACGTGAAAGTGCAGAGCCCCACTGAGTCAGCAAAAGTGCCCATTCTGGTTCTTTTATCTATGTCTTTTTTTTTTTTTTTTAATTTTTGGCCTCTCCATTCCAGGGGCCCCATTTGTTGGCTAGTTGGCTCATTATCAACAGACTCAGAACTAACTTAAGAAAAATCAGAATAATTTGAAAACAGTTTGAAGGTCACCAGAATCTGTACACGTATCTAATGGAGACAAGACAGATTTCCCAGTCTTGCTGAAGTTTTTTTTTTTTTCTTTTTCCGGATGAATTTTTACATTTTAAGATGTTAAATACATCTTTTTTTCTGTTTTTTCCTCCTGGAGAGAGAGTGCATGCAAGACGTGGGGCGGGGGTGTCGGGGGAGGGAATACAGGATCTGAAGCAGGGGCCCAATCTCACAACTCTGAGATCATGATCTGAGCCGAAATCAGGAGTCGGGCCACCCAGGCGCCCCACAAATGTATCTTTTTAATGGAACTTTGCAGGGGTGTATTTGTAAATGTTTCACAACCAACTTCTCAGGAAAAACAAAACACCAACATGTTTGCCAGTATCCACAGTGTAAAGTCGCCAACGTGACAATTTTGAGCAATGAATATGGTATCACATAACTGAGAGGTGGGAAGACAGGCTAATGAGCAGCTCCGGCAAGCCAGAATGAGCTTGTTCTGAGTATAGACTTCTTACATTACACATATCCTCCCCTTCTTAAACAGAGACTATAAACAGGGCCCTGAGATAGGGGGAAGAGGCATGGACTTTGATATCAGTCATTCACTCACTGAACAGTTAATGAGCACCTACTATGTGCTTGGCAGGCAATAAATATGTGTGTGTATATGTACATAAGTACACACATGCACACAAACTATTTCAGATGATGATGAATGACATAGAAAAAGTGAAACACAGACAGTGTTGGGGAGGTTTGGTAGGTTATAGGATTATCTAATAGATGGTCAGGGAAAAGAAATCATGGGTAAGATTTTGGGATCTATTTATTGGCTCTGCCACTTGCTGCTTGGAAGCCTGGGACAGGTTCCTTGAACTCTCCAAACCTCAGAGTTCTCTGTCTCAAAACCATATAAATGCACCAGCACGGCAGAATTGGGCCGACTCCCTGCAGGAGGATACCAGCACCATGCCTAGGTCAACACAGGCATTTAAAAACCACAACTGCATTTCTCCTTACCTTTTATAATATCTCAAGGTCATCTTTGTGAACCTCAAAAATGTACTGAGCTCTAGTTAAACGATGCTTTTAAGACCTGCCAAGTTACGTATAGCTTTTTACCCTTCTACCAAATGACTCTGGACTGTTGCCTTGTTATTTATTGCCTTTTGTACTTCTCTTCTCACTTCTCTCTGTTAGATTTTGTGTGCTGTTTGTTACTAAATGTGCGCCTGTCCCTAGCAACATGCAGCCTCCTTCTAGCTTCCTATCTGTAAGGAACCAGATACTGAGACTTCTAGAAATGCACACAAAATACAGACACTCACTCCTGAGCCACGGCAGTCTTCCCTACGATGCAAGCCCATTTACCATATTCAATTCAGTAATATATGTATTATGCATCACTAATCATATTACATATCAATTGTATTATTATATTGTGCACATATTATTAGTTATAATCAATTACATTTTATATACTTACTGTAAATTTTGTGGGAGCCTAAAATTCCTTATTGTAAAGTAGGAAAAACAACACTGTTTGCTTTCTCCTGTTTGGTGTTAAGATGAAGGAATCCACATTGCTAGTGGAAATGTAAAATGAGGGCGCCCGCAATGGAATATTACTCAGCCATCAGAAAGGATGAATACCCAACTTTTGCATCAACATGGATGGGACTGGAGGAGATTAGGCTGAGTGAAGTAAGTCAAGCAGAGAGAGTCAATTATCATACGGTTTCACTTACTTGTGGGACATTAGGAATAGCATGGAGGACATTAGGGGAAGAGAAAAGTGAAGAGGGAGAAATTGGAAAGGGAACTGAACCATGAGAGACTATGGACTTCAGGAAACAAACTGAGGGTTTCAGAGGGGAGGGGACTGGGGGGAATGGGTTAGCCCGGTGATGGTCATTAAGGAGGACACGTACTGCATGGAGCACTGGTGTTATACACAAACAATGAATCATGGAACACTACGTCAAAACTAATGATGCACTGTATGGTGACTAACATAACATTATTAAAAAAAATAAAATGAGGGTGCCTGGGTGGCTCAGTCATTAAGCATCTGTCTTCGGCTTAGGTCATTATCCCAGGGTCCTGGGATCGAGCCCCACACCAGGCTCCTTGCTCACCAGGAAGCCTGTTTCTCCTTCTCCTCTCTTCTTGTGTTCTCACTCACTCTCTCTCTCTCAGATAAATAAATAAAGTCTTAAAAAAAAAAGAGAGAATGTAAAATATATCAAATGAGTGTCTGTCAACATCTAACAAAACTGCCTGTTTGTTTCTCTTTGGACCCCAGCAATCCCACTTGTAGGAATTTGCTGTGAAAATGCAACTGTACAAACATCAAACCATGGAAGCATGAGGCTATCTGCTCTGGTATTAGTTGTCATCGCAAGTCACAGGAACAACCTCGTGTCCACGGCACCCTGTCTGAATAAACCGCGGCAGAGCCACATAATGAGTCCCACGCAGCCAGCAGAAAGAATGATACAAATCTGTACACACCGAGATGGGAGTGATTTCCAAAGTATATTAAAATGAACAAAGACATGTGATGTGGCACATATCTACTGTGCTGTCTTTTGTATAAAAATAAGAGAAGGAGAAATAATTTTTATTTTTTGCAAAATGAACTATTGGAAAACTAGTATCTGAAATGAATAAAAACAGTGACCTTCCAGGCGTGGATGGGAACAGTGTGAGAGACCAAGATGGCGGTGCTACCTCCAAGTGTACTTTTTTTTAATGTACTTTTGACTTTTGAACCACGCAACTGCTTTGAATTTAAAAGCAATAAAATTAAATCAAAAGGGTGGGGGGAAGGCAAACCTTAAAACTGAAACAAACGAACCTAATTAGGCACCAAGTTGATAATAAAATCATACACATAAAAGACTAAACCTTTGAATATGGTATTTTGGCTGCTTATGGAGAGAAAAACTGAAAAGAAAATCTTTAACCTAACCTGCCAGCTTTCCTGTTTTGGGGGCGGGGGATTGGTATTGTAATTCTGAAACTATTTTATAATGCATTGTGGGATGGAGCAAATGAAGAAACGTACGGATGGCGAGAACCAGGGTTCTTGCAGTGGGAGGAAAGAGATCTATGTATGGAATGAGGGGAAGAGGTGATTTGAATGAGTACAACCTTGTGATTTAAAACAGACAAATCATATCCTTCCGTCCTATCTACTTGAACAGTCTAGAGGCGGTAACACCCCATCGATCAAGCTAAGATGTATATCTTAATGCCAAAATACCACTCCCCACTGAAAGCAACCAGAAATCCTTAAATAAGTGGCTGACTTCAGGTTTGGGGCAGAGATAATACAAGGGTGGTCTAGAATACTTTGTTATGGCAGAAGCAAGCAAGAGTAATGAGAACATGTCAAAAGAACCTAGGAGCCAACCCACTAGCCACAGATGAGACAATGCAAGCACTGAAGAGAATTATAAATAGTACTGGATTTTAATACAAGGAGTCAAAAACAAATGATTTAAGAGTCAACAGGAATATTAAAAATGGGGAAGGGGAAGGGGAAAGAAAACCCTTCTATAAAGAAGAATGCTAATTAATACATGTAGAAGGAATGACAGATTTAAAATTCACCCTTTTAGGTGCCTGGGTGGCTCAGTAGGTGAAGTGTCTGCCTTTGGCTCAGGTCAAGATCCTGGGGTCCTGGGATCAAGCCCCCACATCGGGCTCCCCGCTTAGCGGGGAGTCCGCTTTTCCCTCTCCTCCCCACTCAAGCTCTCTGTCACTATCTCTGTCTCTCTCTCTCAGATAGATAAATAAAACAAAATTCACCCTTTTATAAACACCAATGTAGTAACCACTTTATTTTCAAGGAGGCTAAAACTATTGGGTGAGAAGTTTATGGAGGAATCAGGGACTCACCAGACCTCAAAGCACCACTGCACAGAGTAGCTGGTATACAAAGGGAAAAGAACCGTATTTACAGCAGAGAAACTTAAATCCGTGTGACCAAAGCAGCATGTCAGGGCCTCTCAGACATTATGTAACTCTAGATACAATGCAGTGAAAAATACACATCACCAACCTATGTGGTGTTTTTGCCAAAAATGTCTCGTTTTCTGGTTTTGTCACGTAAAATCATGCTTACCATGACTGGAAATGTGAATGTGGATTGTCTACTTGATTAATTTTTAATTAATGCTAAGTTTCTTAGGTGTCCTATAGGATCATGGCTGTGTAGGAGAACATCCTTACCTTCAGGTAACGTACGCCCTCAGAGAGCTGAGAGATCAGATGTTGGGATTTCTGCAATTTACTTTCAAAGACTTAAAAATATTACATGTATTTTTATATGTGATATCTCCATTTCAGACATACCATACATAAACATGAGTAAGAAAATGGAGCACGGTGTTCACCAATGGTGAATCTAGGCCAGCGGTTCACAGGTCTTCTTTGCACTACTCTCAATTTTTCTACAGCTTGGAAACATCTCACAAGAAAATCTTGGGTAGGAGTTGTTGCGTATAACGGGCCCATTAATGCCTAGCATGGGGTAGGTGCACAGTAAACCTAAGTGGTAGCCAAAGTGAGACCATTATCAACATTGCGTTTATGGTTCAAGGTCTCATACGTTCCATTTCATAATCGTGACTGCGGTCTGGGGAAAGGCAGAGAAGGAAGCACTGAATAAGTAAGCCACAGTTTTGTCTGAGTCATATGTGAAAAAAGAACAGATAAAGAACCCATTTAGTTTCCTAGCTGCTTCCCAATGGATGCAATGGAGCTCAGTGGCCATGAGCTTCTTCCGCCAGGGATGGATTACTTTGTAAGCCCTCAAAGGCACCGGGGCACTGAAATTGCCAATTCTACAAATTCCCCAGAAGACAATTTTGGAGCAGAGACAAAAGCAGCGTGAATCCAGGCAGCTCAGTCTGAGAGGCTGCTTTGTGGCTCCCTGAGGGGGGTTTCAGCTAATCCACTGGAGCCATGATCCGACCTCAGCCTGCCCTTGGGGTGAATGAGTTCCCCGTCAACAGGAATGGTGCCCCTTCATAGGAGGAATGGAAGTGGATCCCACCAGAGAGAGGGGCCCGCACTCCTTGGCAATCTTCCCTCAACACAGAGGGTCCTGAGGTGGGGTCCCAGCATCGCTGTGAGACGGAGGATGGCTGTCTTGGACGTGGGTGTTTTTAATATGATAATGTCCACATGTCTCTGCAGAGGAGGAATTGATGTTTTATTAATGGTGTTTAATTAAAGTTTAATTTCAAAGCATTGATGCTCTCGAGTTATTTTGATAAAGGCTTTGTGATTTTTTTTTTTTTCCCCTGCCTGGTGACACGAAGGAGAAAGGGAGAGGTTGAGGCATGGCTTAAAACCGGATTGGGATTTGCTGTTGCACATGTAGGTAACCCTCCCAAAGCAGCCTGACGTCTGCAGAGCATCCTGGTGGAGGCACCCAGGGCTGCTCCCGGGCTAAACCCTAGCATTCACGTGGACTCCTGAGTTTCCAGGCTGAGTTTCAACAGTGGCAGCTCCTCCCAAGTGGTCTCATAACCACTTGCCATGGAACCACCCTTCCTGCGTTGGCTCCGTTTCTCAGATCACACGCCGACCGCGTCACCACGGCTTAAGAGTCTAGGTCAGATTTTCTCCAACTGTTGGAGTGCATGTCTAGAACTCTGGAGAGGTGTCCTAGGGCAGGCTGCTGGTTTCTACCTTGCTTGTGCTCTAGGATCCTTTGGCAAGACATTTTTTTCTTCTGTGACTTAATTCAAATGTGACAGCCACATTCATTGAGGACCTACAGTCTGCTGGACATCATTCCAATATCTTTTCTTTTTTTTTATGATTTTATTGTTAAGTAATCTCTGCATCTAATGTGGGGCTTGAAGTTTTAATCCCCAAGATCAACAGTCACGTGCTCTACCCACTGAGCCAGCCATGGGACCACATTCCAAATTCTTTATATACCGTCCCTTTCAGGGAGCATAACAACCTATCAGGTGGCCACTCTTTGGATATGCATTTGCGAGGCAAGGAAACAGAGGCACGGAGGGGGTAAAAGGCTTGTCCCAGGTGTGCTGCTCCAGAACTTGGCCCCTGTAGCAGCAAGTCCTTGTGCCTGCTGGAGGGGGTGCCGTGCATCTCTGAAATAGCACAGCTCTCCAGGGAAAGGGCGGGCAGCTCCCTTGGAGCCAAACACAGGGCCACAGCTCCTGGGGTGCAGAGGGAAGCCCAGATCAGATGTCCAGCCCTCTGCTAGAGGTCGGATGAGAATGGGTTCACAAAAAGTAAGGCACTCCGGTCACCTGACAAGGCTGATCCGGGGGAGAACTGTGCCCCCAGAGGACAGAGGTTCACTGCAAAGCAGGAAGGTGGGGGGCCAGGGTGACAGAGGCTGGGTGTCCACTGCAGTTACTGTCTACAGAAGCTGAGTCTGCAGGGATGACGTCCTGCAGAGTCACTGTGATGATGAATTTAAAGGCTGGCCACGAAGGGTCTGCCATGCAGGTGGGTTGTGTAAAACTTCCAGTTGTTAAGACAGGATTTGGGGAAAGGAGAATTGGGGGACAGGATGAGCAGAGGCGGGCACACTTTCCTCCTTCTCCTTAGGGGACTCTGCAGGTGAGGGTGTGGATCTGGACCTCAGCGGGGGCCATCACTCAGGGTCCTTGAACTTGCTTATGTGAAACAAGAGTGTTAGGTGGGATTGCCATGGCAGAGGCTCTGCCTTGAGTTCTCAGGTCTGCCCGGGTCAAGTGGAGATGTGCCTCAGGTGGCTGACAAGGACAGTGTTCTGACCATTCCGTCCCATCCCTTTGTTGTGTCCCTCCACCTTCCATCTGCGTGTGCAGACAGCCAACACTTCCTGAGCATTTCCTTCCCAAGTTTCCCTCTGCATCCCAGCCCTGACCACAATGACAGCTCCCTTCCCTGATCAGGGGCAAGAGTGATGCATGACCTGCTCTGCAGAGCTCTCTTGCTGACCAGGTCTCGCCCCCTTTGCTGGACATGGTCTGAAGTTGCACCTTATCCTCCTCCTCTTCCTTGTCTTGCCCTCACCTCCCTTCCCAGACTCCAGACTGGCGAAAACTTCCTTAATCCATCACCTGTACCCAAATCTATCCCTCACAGTCTGATTCCAAAGAAATAACTAAAGATGTCCCCACAAAGCCAGAGAGAGTATGGCTGGAAGGAAAACTGAAATATAGCCATTGAGAAGTGTTTTCTAGGTACGTCCTAGAACTAGCAAGAGATAACTGCTGTGGTGGAGTTCCATGCAAAATGCAGTGGGAGCCTGGGAGGGAAGGCCCAAGTCAGCTTGGAGCAATCAGGGAAAGCTTCCTGGAGGAAGCAGCATGTGCGCTAAGACTTGAAGACGAAGAGAGCTTGTCTCACAGACATGGAGGGAGAGGCCGTGGCAGTAGGAGAAACAGCATGGGCAAGGACAGAAGGCGGGGAATGTGAAGTTACATGTGGTTCTGAAGTGCCTGAGTCTCAAGGTAAGGGGCATGCTGGGAGGTAAACTGCGTGAAACTGACTCATCAGAACCTTGTGGGGGCAGGGAGTGGGGTGGGGCCGGGGAGATGAACTGGAGGGTCCCCAGGCTCATTTCAGGTCTTTATTTTGGTCTACTGGAAGCAGTTCACTGACACGAGGAACACAGAATGAGAAATTGGTATGTAAGGGGAGACTGGTTCATTTTTGGATACTTCGAGTTTGAGCTGCCTGTCGGATATCTGGGTGAGTACTTCGTTCTGGGTGCATTTGACGCCTGTGTTATGAAATTTACATGTATTTTTAAATTTTAACTCCCGCAGAATCCGGAGTGGTCTGACTCCCAGACTCAATGCACTGAAATGACATGATCCACAATGCCTCTCTGGGAGGTCCTGGTGTGGCTAAACACTGGACACAGAAGGGGCTACCAAGTGAGAAGACAGATGGGGGTGTGGATGGGGCAAATCTGAGTGCATGTCTGAGTCTACAGGGCACAGCGCCCCCTGGAGTTGTGCAACGCCCTTCATTAAAGACTCTGGCGAAGAGGCAGCTACAGAGTAGGAAATTAAAGATGGAGGAAGAAAGAAAAACGCATCACTGATGGGTGTGGCCCTGGGACAGGTTCAGCGCTGCCCATCCCCAACGAAGCACACCCCCCACCCCATCCCCCCGCCACTCACCGTCCTCCTCTGTCTGCACCACCAGCTCCTCGCTCTCCATTCGGCCCTCGGGGTTGGACAGCAGCAGCCGCAGCCGGATGGTCATGAAGGGGCGCAGGCCCCGCAGGGTATAGTGGGAAGAGGTCTGAATGACCTCTTCGGCCTCGTACTGCTGCTGGTTGAACACATACTGGTACTGCACGGTGAGGTTGTAGCTGTGGCAGCGGGTCACCGCGTAGCCGAATGGTTCCCACTGCAGGGTCAGCTGCCGCGCGCGGATGTCCACAATCTCCACGTTCTGCGGGCCGTGCACGGGGTCTGCAAGACACACATGCAAGACACAGGGGCTTTGAGGACCGTCGGAAAGTTGGGGGGGGGCATGCTCCCAAAACAGAGGGGACCGGCCCTCCAGACTTAGCTCAGCCACAGCCTTCATAACTATTGCCACAGAGAATACAATTTAATTAACATTTCTCTGTAAATCAAACTTTTTTTCTTACATAACTGTATGCCTCTAAAAGAAAATGTAACTATATAAAGGGGAAACCCGAATCACTTGCATACACAAATGTTAACCATTAAAAAATGCAAAATTGCGGAATTCTTAAAGGTTCATCAAGGTACCCCCGAAAACCACCCTGAGTACCACCAACAGAGCACACAACACTCCAGGGATATGCTCATTTAGATGGCTGCTGGAGTTCTGACCTGCCTCATGTTTAATCCAGCCACAGGCTCTCCCCTTGGGAGACCAGCCCCCTTGCTCTCGTGAACCGCACTGAGGTGCGCAGACTGCAAATCCAGCCACCGGCTCAGCACGCAGCGCTCGGTCTGTCCACACTGTCACAGGTGCCGCTCACTACCTTTTGCAATTTCCCCTCCTTCCACTGACAACACGGCTCACCATTCCCCAACTTCCAACGATAGCCCTTGACCGTCTTTCTCTCCTTTCCAATTTTTTCCAAACAGAACCCTCCAGAACCATCAGGCTAAAAGCAAAATCAAGGGCACCTGGGTGGCTCAGTCAGCTAAGTGTCTGACTCTCTGATTTCAGCTCAGGTCATGATCTTGGCTCGGGTCATGGTGTCAGGGTTGTGAGATGGAGCCCCGCGTCAGACCCCGTGCTCACAGAGCAGTCTGCTTGAAATTCTCCCTCCCCCTCGGCCCCTCCCCCAGCTCACACACTCTCTTTCTCTAAATAAATAAATAAACACATCTTTAGGAACAGATACGGTCATGCCTTCACACTCCACTGCTGTGCCATCCTTTCCTACGTGGTCCCAGACCCCCAAATATAACACTGGCTGTCTTATTTTAGCACCCATCTTCTGTTTATACTTCATATAGAATAGATGCTTTGGTACAAAACAGATTATAACAAACTGAACACTTAAAACAAAAATCCCCACGTGTGAAGTCCTTCTGTAAAGCTTACGCATTTCTTATAATAGAAGCGTAACTTCTTTTGTGATCAGCATCCCCATAAGTTCTTGTGTTGACTATCTTAGCTGGAAGTCGTTAAGCGCAGGCTAAAGATTAAATCAGTGTTTTCCCTCCATACTACCTATAGGACTTCACCAAGTTCTGTCATTTCCTTGGGTCCATCTTTTATTTCATTTCTAAAATGCGGATAACAATAGTACTAACCTCGCCAGGGGTAGTGGGGAGTGGTGGCTAAAGGAGGCAGAGTTTGCAGAGCTGTTAGAATTGTACCTGGAACTTAATAAGCACTTAGTATATCGTGATTTTTCTTTTGCACCAGTAGGGATAGCGATTTAAATTATAAAGCTCTGTATGCTGTCTCTACTCTGAAAGTCATCTAAGTGGCTGTGCCGTGAAGCATCCTTATGCAAAATAACAGATCCTATCACCCTAAGAGGATTGGGGGGTATTCGTATTTAGGAGTATTAGCATTCTGTCCCCTAAGAGCATTTAGGGGTAAGGCTGCCCTTCTGCCAATGTAGCAGTAAGAAAGAGGGCAGGACTCGTTGCAAACTGAGTTCCCTGACCTGCCCCTATAGGGAAGAATGCGCTATGAACGGTGTCAGAGCCTTACCGAGGAACACACTTCCAAGCAGTCTTCTTCTGAGAAGGATGCCCAGAAATGTCAAGGAGCCTGGCAAACTAGCTCAGACCTGCTCCCATGCTGCTGGGGACAGCTAGCGGCCTGGCTCTGGATTGACTGTGGAGTTCACGGTCACTTGTACAGCCCAATTATTCATGTTCACAGGCCCTTTGTGTAAAAGAGAGCCAGCGTTCCAAAAGCAAATGGGTGACATTGAAAATGTGACATTGAACAAGCTGTTGCTGAGGGTGCATTGTGCTGAGCCCACACAGAATAAGGTGAAAAGTGTGGTCCCATAGTTGGGGGGTGGGGAGGTTATGATGTGGTGTGGCCGACTAGTTCAACAAATCTTGAGGGCATGAGGACAAATGTATAAGCACAGGATGAGCGGGAAGCTGCTTGCCTGAGAAGTCTGTCCATCCCCACCGGCCTCACCCAGCTGGAGCCTTTCTGCAGATCCAGAGGCCAGAACTCTCCCAGCCCTGATCAGGACTTCACGACACTCCTCCTCTGGGCGGGCCTTCAAAATGGACGCCATCCCCCACCCAGTAAGACCATCACTCCCGGGCTGTCTCGCCTCATCTCCTTAGAGAGTGAGAACAGCAACATGTAAGACCCTTTTAAATCCAAGAGTTGTCCATCTTGTTAGACATCTTAAGATTACCACAGCCCACGTTAAGTATTTTTGAGGGGATCTCCAATGTGTCCTTAAAGCACAAATGAACCAATAAAAACAAAACACCGTTTGATGGCCAGCTGCCATAGTGCTGGGTTCTGTCACGTGCTCCATCTTGTGACCCTGTGAGGGAGGGACTGACTGCCAGCCCCACATTACAGATGAACAAACTGAGTCCAGACAGGTCCAGGAATTTGTGTAGAGTAGCAAGACCAGCAAGGGGCCAAGAACTTCTATCCACCTGGCTCCATGCCTAGTGTGCGAAGTCAGGAGCCACGCCTGACCAGAGGGGTCTGGAGAGTCAGGGCAGGTGCTGTGTCTGCCCGAGAGGGAAGCAGAGCCGGCCTCTCCCACCTTCTCTCCTGCGCTCCCCCTGCCGCCCTCCCCCACCCTGCTGGAGCTGGGCCATACCCTCACCTGCTTTCACTCCCTGCTCACTTTGTCTCCTCTGTGAAGATGTCCTTGCTGAGTCCCTGGGCAGAGCTCGGTGGCTGTTTCTTTCTCCTCTCGTTCACTGTATCTTTATGTATTCGTGTTTCACAGTCGGCAGCTTTTCAGAAGTTGGCCCTGCCTGCTAGAATGTAAGCCCCGTGTGTGAGAGCAGGGGTGCTGTCTGCTCATCCCAGGAGCCCACGAGCAGCCCGGAGACACGCACGGGATGGCCCCAGGGAGTAGCAAGCCAAGGGCCAGATGCCCCGCCCCGTTTTGCAGACCTCACCACCGCAGTCCTGGAGGAAAGCATAACTAGTCTCACCACTAGTCTCCTCCGGGAGGAAAGCAGAACTCTGTGGGCTGTTCCACCCAGCGAGCGCACGGCTGGGATCTGAAGTCTGCGAGGGGCCAGGGCCCCTGTGTTTGCGATGCGCCGTGATACCACAGGGCACGGAGCCTGAGTCAGCACAGACCAGAAGCCACCTGGGCAGGATGCTGGGAGGAGGCGGAAAACTGAAGGCAGAAATGTCTGACCCTCGGGAACCAGGGGCCTGCTGGAGAGGGCAATGCGGAATTCAGTCACACTTAGTACTCAGCTGACCACTGGCCTGTCTTCCCACTGCTGGTCTCAGCTTCCCCAGAATTCTCCCCACAGCTCACCTGGGCATCTGTGCCCTCAAACACCTTTCTGCTCTTCTTCAAGGAGGGAGCAGGCAGAGGCACCTTTTCCAAGAGGGGAAGGGATGGTGAAAGCCCACCAGGCAGTAGAGATGCCCCCCAGGGGTTGGAAGGTCAGAGCACCAGGAACGCTCCTTGCTTCCTCTGAAGCCCAGGCCACTGTCTTCAGACAGGTCACAGGGAACAGTGGAGCCTGGAGGAGCACAGCTGGAAGCCAGACTCTGGCGCTCACTAGCTGTGTGACCTTGGGCAAGGGTACTTCATCTCGGAGCCTCCATTTCCTCGTCTATAAAGTGGAAATTATTGCACTAATCTCGGAGGGCTGTTAATGAGTATAAAATGAGCTGTAAAGGGAGAGAGAAAATTGCCTCTGTCTAACAGTGGGCATTCCTCTTAGATAAAATGGCCTTTTTTGGAGAAAAGCCTTAAGAAGTTTATTTGGAGCACAAGCTGCCTCCCTAAGGCCTTGGGATCAGTTGTGCTCAGCCTTCAGAGGAAGAGAAAAATGAATCCACTTGTTGGCTGGGATTGAACAGGAGAAGATGGGGGTGAATAAGGGGCAGAATGTTGCCGGGAGCCCAGTGTGACTGTTCTCCGTGTGACTCCAAGAACGTCAACAAGGTCCTCAAAATAGCACAAAAGGACAAAGAAATGGAAAAATATTCCATGCTCATGGATTGGAAGAACAAATATTGTGAAAATGTCTATTCTACCTAAAGCAATCTACACATTTAATGCAATCCCTATCAAAATCCCATCCATTTTTTTTTAAAGAAATAGAACAAATAATCCTAAAATTTATATGGAACCAGAAAAGACCTCGAATAGCCAAAGGAATATTGAAAAAGAAAGCCAAAGTCGGTGGCATCACAATTCCAGACTTCAAGCTCTATTACAAAGCTGTCATCATCAAGACAGTATGGTACTGGCACAAAAACAGACATATAGACCAATGGAACAGAATAGAGAGCCCAGAAATAGACCCTCAACTCTATGGTCAACTAATCTTCGACAAAGCAGGAAAGAATATCCAATGGAAAAAAGACAGCCTCTTCAACAAATGGTGCTGGGAAAATTGGACAGCCACATGCAGAAAAATGAAATTGGACTATTTCCTTACACCACACACGAAAATAGACTCAAAATGGATGAAGGACCTCAATGTGCGAAAGGAATCTATCAAAATCCTTGAGGACAATGCAGGCAGCAACCTCTTTGACCTCAACCGCAGCAACTTCTTCCTAGGAACATCGCCAAAGGCAACAGAAGCAAGGGCAAAAATGAACTATTGGGATTTCATCAAGATCAAAAGCTTTTGCACAGCAAAGGAAACAGTTAACAAAACCAAAAGACAACTGACAGAATGGGAGAAGATATTTGCAAACGACATATCAGATAAAGGGCTAGTATCCAAAATCTATAAAGAGCTTATCAAACTCAATACCCAAAGAACAAATAATCCAGTCAAGAAATGGGCAGAGGACATGAACAGACATTTCTGCAAAGAAGACATCCAGATGGCCAACAGACACATGAAAAAATGCTCCACATCACTCGGCATCAGGGAAATACAAATCAAAACCACAATGAGATACCACCTCACACCAGTCAGAATGGCTAAAATTAACAAGTCAAGAAATGACAGATGCTGGCGAGGATGCGGAGAGAGGGGAACCCTCCTACACTGCTGGTGGGAATGCAAGCTGGTGCAACCACTCTGGAAAACAGTGTGGAGGTTCCTCAAAAAACTGAAAATAGAGCTACCCTACGACCCAGCAATTGCACTCCTGGGTATATATCCTAAAGATACAAACGTGGTGCTCCGAAGGGGCACGTGCACCCGAATGTTTATAGCAGCAGTGTCCACAATAGCCAAACTGTGGAAAGAGCCTAGATGTCCATCAACAGATGAATGGATAAAGAAGATGTGGTATATATACACAATGGAATACTATGCAGCCATCAAAAGACATGAAATCTTGCCATTTGCGATGACGTGGATGGAACTAGAGGGTATCATGCTTAGCGAAATAAGTCAATCGGAGAAAGACAACTATCATATGATCTCTTTGATATGAGGAAGTGGAGATGCAAGGCGGGGGGGGGGTTGGGGGGAGGTAGGAAAAGAAAAAATGAAAAGATGGGATTGGGAGGGAGACAAACCATAAAAGACTCAATCTCAAGAAACAGACTGAGGGTTCCGGGGGGGAGGGGGGACGGGAGAGGGTGGTGGGGAAATGGACATTGGGGAGGGTAAGGGCTACGATGAGTGCTGTGAAATGTGTAAACCTGACGATTCACAGACCTGTACCCCTGGGGATAAAAATACATTATATGTTTATTAAAATAAAAAAAATAAAAAAAAATAGCACAAAAGGGTTTGGACCTCCTGTGGATTCTAAAAAAGGGTGGAAATCTGCATGTCTCTCTTGGACCACTGAAATACCACCTGGGAACACAGGGACCAGAGGCAGAAGGCATTTGGGAACTATGGCCCCACATGCTACTGTTAACCTTGAGGCATGATTTTGGGGGTTTTCCGGAGTATGAAAATTAAGAAGATCAAGGAAGACTTAGTTCCCGTGCAAAAGGCAAGACCTCCGGTAGAGCTGTGGGTTAGACAGGTGTGCATTATAGTGTTTGGAAATTTCAAGAACTCCCACTCCACAAAGGGAAAGGCAGTGGCTACTGATGACAGGGCAACCCTGGGCTAGGCATTTGCATGCTGAACACAACTGTCTGGCAGAAAATAATTGAGGCCAATGAAGGGACGTGACTGACCCAGAGCCACACAGCCAAGTCCCCAGCTCTGGGCTCCCACAGCACTCTGCACAGGTGTCCGGCCCACTCAGCATTTGTCAGGCTTTCTAGGAACTGCTTGTTCATTTATCTGTCCCTCCTCCCAGGCTGCCAGGGACCACATTCTGTTTGTCCAGCAAGCCCCAACACATGGTGCAAGGTCTGTCGAGGGGCCCGGTTCGTGTTTATTAAACCGCAGCGAACAGATGGTGACCTGCTCTTGGGAGCTGAGTTCAGACCCCTGACTCCACAGTCCCAGTTTTGTCCCCGTCACGATGTCATGGAGCCTTTATGGCGAACATATTTGTTTCTGCATTTAAGCTAAAAGAGTGTCCTGAAATCCGCACGATGAAAACTAGTTTTCAAAACCTGTGATGGCAGCATTCTTGCTTTTAGTCCGACCTCTCCCCGCTAAACCTCAGACTCCAAATCCAGCTTCTGCTCTGGTAATTGTCTGTAGCACAGAGAGGCCTGGGTTTACACTGGGATGGATGCAAACAAGATGGAAACTGCTGAGAAAGCCTTGTGTGTGCAGTGGAGACTGGTTTGTTGGATTTACATCCCCCATGGAAATATGTCCAAGCTTTGAGCCTAAGGTGGTTTCAGCCACCAGAGAAGGCCACGCCCACATGACCTTCCTAAGTAACAGCCTCCAGGCCAACGAGAAGACAACAGTGGGAAGACAGTACGGCGTGGCTTATCCGGAACGCTGGAAAATCTTCCTCTGATGGAAAATCCAGGTGGCTTGGATTTTCTGGGTAAAGTTTTTCTCTGCTCTTAGACCTGGCAATAAGAGCCCTGTCCTGAGCCCCATGCATTAAGGAGCCCTCCTCCTGCAGCATGAGTCAGTGGGCCTTTAAAGCATCCTTCTACATCTTGTGCCTGGGTACCAGCATCCAGGTACCCAATACCCCCAGAATTCCCTGCCCCAGTACCTCCAACTCATTTCTAGGGCCTGTGTGAACCTCTTGCCTTGGTCTGCCTTTCCCCAGACTATATCCCATGTGTGTGCTTTGCTAGGCCCAAGGGGTAAGCAAAGAAGGGCCATTTGCTGGGAGTGAACAGAACTTGGACATGAGGACTAAAGTCCCCACACAGACGTGCATGAGGCTTTTTGGTGGGGAGGGACAGAGTGAGAGGAAAGGAGAAGGAAGGGGCCCACAAGGCTCTATTTGTTCCTGCCCCAGACCTAGAGTGTTCTTGCACAGGTTAGGGACACGAGTGCGTGTGGGGCTGTGTGTGACGGACTGACTCATGTCTTCAGAAGCCCCCTCACCCCTAAGCCGCCTCTGAAAGGCAGGCCGGTCCTCCTGACCTCTGACCACTTCCCCTCTTTTGCATGTCCCGTCTTACTAACTTACTAGTCCTTCCTGAAGTACCATTTTCAACCTAACACCTGAGCCCAACCTGCAACCTGTACCCTCCCACCTCCAAACTCCCTTCCTCGTTTCCCACGGCTCATGCCTCTAATCCTACACTGGGAAAGCCGAACATCGCATCCGGAACCCTCCCATACCTCCCTGCTCTTGCCATGTTCTTCCTGCTGCTTGGGATGCCACTGGCAAATCCCTGGCCAACAGATTCCAGGCCCAGCGCCAATGCCACCCTTTCCTTGTAACTTTCTCCAAAAGTTTCTTTGCCCAGGGGCAATGGCTTCCTCCATCATGTCTTCTCTAGCCATCGCTCATCTCCTCCGTACACCATATCACATTGCAGGTTAGTCATTTACAGGCTCTGTTCACGTTCACCTGCTCCCTTGTGAGCCCTTAGATCTCTTCATTTTCATAACGACAACACATGGCTGCTTCATACATAAATTGGGGAAAGAGTAAATATACAAAGTAGGTGATGGCTGGAGACCAAACCAGAATTAAGCTCCTCCCCGCCGCAGGAGAAAAGAAGTAAGGGGGTGAATCGGGGCTCTCTTTACACTCCAATTGTGAAGGGGAGTTACGTGATTAAGTCAGAATTTGAGGCTTTTGTGTTCTATGTGGGCCCAGCTTCCATTCCTGCTGTCAAAGGCAATAGCTGTAGCGTCTCCTAATGACCTTAATCAAGGCAGAACATCTTATTAAAAAAAGAGCAGCCAAGCAGATTTCCAAATCATGAATTTTCTGTTTATTCATCTTTGCATGTGGAGTTGGCTGTAACATATGTCCTGTTCAAAGTTGAACCTACATTGAAATAATTTGGGGCACGGGGCTGAAAATGTGGAGGTGGATAGCTTGTATGTAAAATTAATTTTTTCTCCATTTGGAGATGCAATTTGAGTTCCTTTCAAATTAAATTGCAATGGAGTCCTAGGCAGCTGGAAACATTATTGCCAGTATAATTTGATACTGCAAGAGCAGTAATACGTTGACAGATATTTCGATGTGACCGTTAATTTGCAATTTCTGCATGGAAATGATACACGAAGGGAGAAAAAGGTAAAAGGAACAAAATTAAAATCCATCTTCCTCCAGCTTCATCCAAACCCACTCTCGTGCTTACTTTCCACCACCTCCTTTAATTTATTGCAGATGCTTGGTGGACAAGAATTTGTTGACTATTACCACAGACATCTTATAGAAGGAGGCAAGGACAGGAATCCAGAGGCTTCTTTGGAGAAATGCTGGTACACTCACCAGCCAGGGTCACCGGGTCCTACTCATCCTGATAAACGGAGTCCTGCGGGGCTGGAACATGTTACCTTGTGAGAAGGTGACCTCGCTGCTACCCTCTTGCAGCAGTGAAATAAAGAAGGTAATTCCTGTATGTGTTCACTGGCTCATTAATTAATGAAAAACTACTCTTGAGCACTGGAGACGCCACGGCATCGTAAGAACAACACTGGCTCTGTAAACACCTGCACCTAAAGCAAGTTACGTGTCCCATCAGCATCTGTGCTGCATTTTTTTTCTTTCCTATGTAGAACATGGGAGGTACCCCCTGCCTTTCGGGGCTCTAAGCGGAGCGAAGGAGAGTCTCCACCAAGCTCTTGGGTGACATTTGACACAGCTGTGCTCCCTCAAATACAGCTCCCACCTCCAGAAGGGAGGCAGCCAGAGGAGCCACTGAGATAAAATAGGAGACCTATAGGTTACTGGCCTGGGTCTTGATCTCGTGGGTTGTTGGGTTCATGCTTTTAACCAACTATAGTTAGGAGCCGAGAGCTTCCATTAATGCGCCTTCAGATAGTGCTGTCTCTATGCCTTATTTCTACAAACACATCTTGAACCTCTGAGATGGGACAGGCATTAGGGGTGCATGTTAATAAGAAAGATAGTTCTTGCCATCATGAGACTCGTATTCTAGGAGATGCAGACACAACAACTGTGATGAATGGAACGATGAAGCCTGGAGCGCCTTTTTGCAGGGGGAGTGCCAGGCTTCTGGACAGCACAGGGCAGAAAGACACAGCTGAGCGCTGGAGACTCCTCCGAGCCCACTGAATCATGACTCGTGCACAACCCTCACATTCTTTTCCACAGACACCAGAAGCCACCAAAGAAATTTGAGGTGAGTGAAGGTTAATGACTCCCCCAAAACCGCATTATTAGGTTATAATAAAAGCAAGTCTCAGGCCAAATTCTGCGATATAGATGACAACTTATTACACAAATGTCTATTAGCGAGCAGACACAGAAGAGGTCAAACCATCTATTCTGTAAAGTTCAAAGAAGTTCCAGAAATCTGTCCTTGCAGAAGTTGGCAAACGTTTTTCTTTTCTTTTCTTTCTTTCTTTTTTTTTTTTTTGGAAGGCGGTTAGGTAGTAAATATTCTAAGCTTCTCAGGTCAGACATTCTCTGCTGTGACTGTTCATCTCTGTTACCGTGGTGCCGAGGCAGACAGACTAGTGCACACAAATGGGTGTGGCAGTTTCAATAAAACGTTATTTACAAAAACCGGTAGTCAACACCAGAGCTGCCCCTTTTCTACTTCTGTTCCAGGGCCAAGATCAATTACACTTGTAGTTGCATCAGGAAACCAGGAGTACTCCTTCTCCAGTGGGTGACCAGGGCTCTATGGGAATCAATCACCGTAAGTTCAAGGCTGGGTTCTTCTTCATTATGTATGTCCAGAAAGAGCTTTAAAAACATTTTGGCCAGCCCATGTATTTTGAATACCTTCAATTTCACTAATTAGAGTCCACTAATAATACTCATTATTATGCTAGTTAACAGGTCCCTGATTTCAACCACAACAACCAATTTCTGACATTTAGTATGCTAATCAACAAAATGAGGGTTAGAGATCAAGATATGGCATCAGAAACACCTGGGCAACACAGGCGCTGACACAGTGCCTGAAGGTTGTCACTCTTCCCTCCTCCCTCTATCCCTACCTCACTTCCAGCTTCCACTCACTCCCTGGGTTCTCAGTTGCTCTGGGAAAACTTGCTCTCAAATGCTCATCTCACCCACAGTTGGATTAACTGCGCTGCTTCATGTCCCTACGTCAAAGGGATCTGTGACCTTGGCCAGGATATAAAACAGAGGCAGATGAGGGCTGCTCCAATGGCCCTATGCCCTCAGCTCTACAGCTAAGCAGCTTGGAGCGTGGATGGGGAACCAAGAGGCAGGTACAACTTAGGCTCCAGAGGGACCCATCAGCTGGGGCCATGGACCTCAGGCCCAGAGTGAACATGGCACCTGCCACCCCAGGACCCCAGGCTGCTTACGGAGCCACTCTCTTGCTCCAAACACTCCTATACTGTTTTGTGCTGCTGCGGTTAGGATCTCTGCTCCCCCACCTGGCTCCATGCTCCTCCCTGCCCTTGTGGGATGATAGAGGGACCCCATGGGACTGGAGGGGGACGAGCAGACTTCCTGTTTCTAGGTGCATCACTCCAACATCACTCCTTCACCCTGGGCAAGTTCAGTCTGTCTCAGCAGTTAGATCTGGTCTGCAGTTTCTCCAACACTTCAAGAGCCAGCCTCAGAGATACCAGCACCCACCAACAAGTGTTCTACCTTCCACTCTTTTAATTGTTTATGATTCCAGACCATTCTCTTTATTCTGTCCAGCCCTGGCAGTGCCCACCTCCCATAGTAGCTACACTTGTGTAATACCTTCACCTTCCCTTTGTACCTTATTGGTTTCCCAGACAATTATTTATATCTAGTTCACCAGAAGGTTTCCAAACTTGCTCAGGTCACACTGTCCTTGCTGTTGGGGTAACTTTTCACAGAGTTCCTAACCAAAGAAACACCTAACAGTTTCATTTATTAGTTAGTCCAAACAACTTAATAGGATATAAATAATATATCCTACAACATAATAAAGGTTTGAGAAAACAGTACACACAAAAGACAAAATACTGTAATGTCACTCTATAATAGCCACAGTTACTTGCTACTGGGATGTATGTATCTGTTGAGCACTGAACAAGCCACTCCTATTTCCTGCTCCAGGTGGACTTCTGTGTGATACTTGCTTTTCATCATACCAGCTACTGGAAGGCCAGCTTTGCAAAAATACAGTGGCATCCAAACAACGTACCTCAGTCTAATGCTGAAACCGTGGACCACCCCTACCTAGTCATTTATACAGTATTAGACAGGACACTTGTATTTCATGATCTTTTAAGATTAAAATCTAAAATGCCCTCACGTGATACCTTGTGAGTTCACTGTGGTATTCCGGGCTTCTTCGTCATGGCTTGAGAAGCATGACAGATAATTCCTTACAAGCCATCCTCTCTTAAAATAAGCGGTGTGATTAATCTGCTAACCAGGCAGGACCCCACTGCCTGAACTTCATGAACATTCTGTGTCCTCATCCTTCTTCTCCCAGAGCTCCCTTCTGCCTGGGGACCCCTGACCACACTGACATCCTAGCTGGCCTGTATGTCCCACCGGAGGCTCAGACCAGTAGTGCATCTGGTGCCAAACTGGGGAGCAGGAGGTTGGGCCGCACCTCCTGCCATGGTGACGGCCCAGGGGCTCAGACGCCAGGAAGAATTAAATGGACATGGGCACAAGATTGCAGCCTGAAAATAAAAGCTTTGGAATGTTTAAGAATTACTTTGCTGGCAGAGGAAATGGGGTTGGAAAGAGAGAAGCAATTTCTAAATTACATGGTTTCAGTTTCCAGAGAGGAAAAGAGTTTCAGGGTGGGAGGGAGGTGAAGGGGAGCCCACGAGGTCCTCTGGGCTTCCATTCAGTTCACACTTAATTCGTGGCAAGTCTACCTTGTCTATTTATTTAGGAAAAATAGCAGAACAAAAAGAACCCCAGGAAACTCAAAGGAAAAGCTGGAGAGAGACTGCAACCTGAAACATGTCTGACGGTCAGAAGCTACCGAGTACTGGGCCTGGGTGAGGCCTTAAACATTCTGAACGCTGCCCTTCTCCTTGGCAAACAGTCTGCCCGTGAACAAAATGGGCAGTGGAATTAGGGAACGGTCTTCCCCGTGGCCGATATGCCATCACTGTGACGCTGGTGAAGGTCTGTGTATCAATCAAATTGTTTCTAGAATATGTAAGACAAATAAACACAAGCCTTATCTCCTTGTTGGACCCTTAGCCCCTCTCTCTCAGAACTACTGCCTTCTCTCTTAGTTGGAGAGTTTGGCTTTTTATATTCAGATCTGGGGATTATCAAAAGCCAAGGCTGCTCACAGCTGAGAACCCCCCACCCCAGGACATTCTTGATCTCCCAAGGAATAGCATTAATCTACAGACACTACTCAGGGCTGCAGGGCCTTGAAGAGGCCTGCTGTGTCAGCAGGCCCAGAAATGCCTACCAAGCTTTTTTATGATGTCCAAAGCTTTATTCTTTGAAATGTACAAGAGGAGAATTAAATTGAAGGAAAAATTTCAAACAAAAACCACTGTCAGTTGAAGGAGGCTCCTTCTCTGTCGGGTCTCATTTGGGGCTCACGTAGGCATTGAGAAAGGACAGGTGACAGAGCAAACCTGTCTACTCCAGTTACCTTGGGGAAAACCACCAGGAATGGAACCCTAGTAGAAGAGGGAGCATAGCAGAACCGTAGCTAGAAGACCCCTTTACCCCTGCCTGCCTGCGTCACTCACTGGTGAAGCACCCTCACTCACAGGGCTCTCAGCAGGGGTCGTGGCAAAAAATGCACACGTGGGGTTTCCTGGTGGCCCCTGGCCATGACACTGGGAGACACAATCCAACCACAGGCTCTTACAGATACGGCTAGTGATCACCCTTCATATCAGAACTGTACTTCCCGGGGCACCTGGGTGGCTCAGTGGGTTAAAGCCTCTGCCTTCAGCTCAGGTCATGATCTCAAGGTCCTGGGGATGAGCCCCGCATCAGGCTCTCTGCTCGGCAGGGAGCCTGCTTGCTCCTCTCTCTGCCTACCTCTCTGCCTACTTGTGATCTCTGTCTGTCAAATAAATAAATAAAATCTTAAAAAAAAAAAAAAAGAACTGTTCTTCCCCTTGACATTCAACTTGGACTCCCCCTTCTAAGGCTGCCCCCTGACACATGGGAGCTCTCCCATCTCCAGGGTCACCAGGCACAATCCCCTCCCCACTGAGCATCTCTTCTCCATCTGCAAAGGGCTTTGCTCACGTAACTGACGTCTTCCCATGTTCTCCCTCCTGACCGACAACATTCGTTTATGAAATGCATGACCTCGAATAAGTAATTTTACCCTTTCTGAGCCTGGTTTTAGAATATGTAAAGTGGAGCTCAGCATACCTACCTCCTAGGAGTCTTCTGAGGTTGAAACAAAAGTATCCATGCTCATGTATTAGTGGGGAATTGCTGTGTAACAAATCGCTCCCCGGAGCCGCTGGTTTACAGCAGCATATATCTGTGAGCTCATGCATCTGCCTGTCTGATCTAGGCTGGGCTCAGCCAGGCTTGACTCCAGGCTGTGTGCTGTTCTCAGGTGTGCATCATGTGCGTTTGTGGCCGGGCCCAGGCTGAAGGGGCAGCAGCGGCTCAGGGTATGTTCTGTCCCTGATGGATGCATGAGAGCCAAGCCAACCCATGCAAGAGCTCCTGAGGCCTCCCTCATATCACATCCACTAATATGATATTGGTCAAAGCCAGTCATTCAGGCAAGCCTGACATCACCACAGTCACTCCTCCCAGGAAAGCGGAGGTGGGGGCAGTGAATATGGCTGAATGATAACCCAACAGCACCAATCAGTATGAATTTCTGTTTTGATTAACAGGACCAGCCAACACTTCTTACCTTCCATAGGCTTGGTCCCCTGAGGGGAGGACAGTCTAACTTCAAGTCAGGTCTCACGGCAGCCAGAAGGTGTATGAGGGGTAGGCAGCTGCCTGCTCTTCCTGCTTTCGGACTGTTAGAAGCTATGTCCCTGAGAAAGGGGGGTAGAGAGTCTTATAGACAGGCCTAGGGGAAGCACCCCCATCATTGGAAATCCTTCTCGATCTCAATATGAACCTTCTGATCCCCCCACTATACTGGGTCAGGTAAGTCTCTGCTGTTCTCACTTCCCACAAGCTGCTCAGACCACACCCCTCCACATACCCTGCTCTCCTATGCCCCACACCCAAACTCCTATGACAGGCAAAATAATGCCCCTCTCCCCAAAGACGTCCATGTCCGAATACCTGGAACTTGTGAATCCTTTATTTTTCATGGCAAAAGAAACAGGCGCAGAGGTGATTAAACTAAGGATCTTGAAATTAAGTGATGGATTTGCTATGTGGGCTCCATGAGTTCACAGGGGTCTGAGAGAGAAGGAAAGAGAGTGCCATGCTTCTGGCTTTGAAGATGGAGGAAGGGCTCACGGGCCGAGGAACACAGGCAGCTTCTAGAAATTGGAAAACAAGGCAGCAGATTCTCCTGTTAAGTCTACAGCAGGAACCCAGACCTGCAGACCTATTTTAGACTTCTGACCCCTTGAAAAATACATTTGTGTTGTTTTAAGCAATTGATTATATGTTAATTTGCTAACGCAGCCATAAGAAATGAATTCAACCCTCAAATAGTGTTCTGCTTATTTTTGTGGGTTTTTTTTTTTTATCCACACCTCTCACTCTCATTGCCCTTCTCCACAGACCCACATCCTATGCTCCACAGATGTTCCTCTGCTCAAATGAAATTCTTACAAAATGCATGTAATGTGAAAGTACGCACGTATACTCATCATGGACGTTGGAATGTGTTATGTCTCTATCTTCTCAGCGCTCAGTACTCTGGTATTGACATCTGCTCAGGTGGCTGTGTCTTTCCTGCCAACCATCCCCTGGGCTGCATTCGTCCTCCAGAACTGATCCATCTATCCCTCACCGATGGGCACGCCATTCGTCTTCAGTTCACCCTGATCAGAGCCTGTGTTCTTGGAGACCTCCTCACACATATCCCCTTCTGGATGTGTGCACAATTCTTTGTGGAATAGTCCTAGAAGCAGGAGCACTGACTTCCAGGTATGTGTGTAAAGGCTCCTGGGGACTCACATCCATGGCAACCCTCAGAAATATCCAGTTTTTAAAAAAATGTGTGCCAGCCACTTTGGAAAACAATGTGGAGATTCCTTAAGAAACTAAAAATAGAGCTTCCCTATGACCCTGCAATTGCACTACTGGGTATTTACCCCAAAGATACAGATGTAATGAAAAGAAGGGCCATCTGTACCCCAATGTTCATAGCAGCAATGGCCACAGTTGCCAAACTGTGGAAAGAGCCAAGATGCCCTTCAATGGACGAATGGATAAGGAAGATGTGGTCCATATACACTATGGAGTATTATGCCTCCATCAGAAAGGACGAATACCCAACATGTATCAACATGGACGGGACTGGAGGAGATTATGCTGAGTGAAATAAGTCAAGCAGAGAAAGTGAATTATCATATGGTTTCACTTACTTGTGGAGCATAAGAAACAACACAGAGGACCTTAAGAGAAGGAAAGGAAAAGTGAATCGGGGGAAATCAGAGGGGGAGACAAACCATGAGAGACTGTGCACTCTGAGAAACAAACTAAGGGTTTTGGAGGGGAGAGGGGTGAGGGGTTAGGTGAGCCTGGTGGTGGGTATTAAGGAGGGCACGTATTGCATGGAGCACTGGGTGTGGTGCAAAAACAATAAATCTTGGAACCTGAAAAAATAAAATAAAATTTAAAAATAAAATAAAATACTACTGAGCAAAAAAAAAAAAAAAGAGAGAGAGAGAGAGAGAGAGAGAGATTGTGCCAATACGATGGGTACAAAGTCTTTTTTCCCATTGCTATTTTAATGTACACTTGTCTAAGACTAATGAGCTTGGTAATACCTTCATATATCCATTAGCCCTAGTTTTCATCTTTATAAACTTTATAAAGTTTTCATCTTTATAAAGCCTCTATAAAAGGTTCCCTTTCATAGCCTTTGCTCAATTATCTACTCATTTGTAGGACTTCTTTGTATATTCCAGAATTTTTTTGTTGTTGCTTTTAACCCTGTTCACGGTGGCCTGTGATAAATAGAAAGCCTTTAATTTTGATGCAATGAAATCAACCAAATTTTTTAATGATGTTTGTTATTTTAAAAAACTTCTCCCAAATGACCGACCTATCATCTGCTCTCAAACTTCTCTCGCATCCTAGGCATAGTAAGTTTACGCTTTTCAGTTCCTTTGAAGTTAGGTGTGTCCAGGCTGACTTTGCCCAAGTGATATGTGAGTGGGGATGGTCACTTTGAGGATAGATTTAAAGCTCAGGTCAGACTGGTCTCTGTCTCCCTTTGTCCTACCCTAGATGCACTTATTGTAATGAAGCCTTCTTCAGCCTGGGACCCTGAAAACTTGAGGGCGCAGAGTCACCCTGTGGTCATCTCTATGAAGAGGGAGAGAGACAGAGACGAGAGAGAGAGAGAGAAAAGAAGGAAGAGGAAAGAGGAGGAGGAGGGGGAAAGGGAGAGAGAGAAGGAAGGAGGGAGAGAAGGAGGGAGGGGCAGTCATTTCTGTCATCACACCGCTTTTATAATTATGGCTTTATATAGAAAATATTTAAATCTGGTAGGGCAAGATTTATTTAATATATATATTAAATAATATATATGTGTATATATATGTATATGTATGTATATATATGTATGTATATATGTATATATGTATATATGTGTATATACATATATACATATATGTATCTATATATGTATAGATACATATATACATATATATGTATCTATACATATATAGATACATATATGTATATATGTATATATGTATCTATACATATATACATACATATATACATACATATATATACATACATATACATATATATGTATATATGTATCTATATATGTATATATACGTATATACATATATAGATACATATATATGTGTATATATGTATATATGTGTGTATATATGTATGTATGTATGTATGTATGTATATATATAGAGAGAGAGAGAGGAGGGATATATATATATCCCTCCTCAATGCTGATGGCTAACTATCAATCTTTATTCTTCTATATACAGTTTAAAGAAAGTTTATCAAGTTCCTTAAAAATCCAATAGACAGGGGCACCTGGGAGGCTCAGTGGGTTAAGCCTCTGCCTTCAGCTCAGGTCATGATCTCAGGGTCCTGGGATCGAGCCCCGTGTCAGGCTCTCTGCTCAGCAGGGAGCCTGCTTCCTCCTCTCTCTCTGCCTGTCTCTCTGCCTACTTGTGAGCCTTCAGCTCAGGTCATGATCTCAGGGTCCTGGGATCGAGCCCCGTGTCAGGCTCTCTGCTCAGCAGGGAGCCTGCTTCCTCCTCTCTCTCTGCCTGTCTCTCTGCCTACTTGTGATCTCTCTGTCAAATAAATAAATAATTAAAAAAAAAATCCAATAGACATTTCCATGGACATTGCATTAAATTTATAGGTAAATGTGGGATGAGAATGGACTGTTTGTGCATTTATTCAGATCTTCTCCTAAGTCTTTTAGTAGTTTTCAAGTTTTCTCCATTGAGATTTTCACGATTCTTGGGCTAGTTAAACCCTAACTATTGGATAATTAGTGTTGTCATTGCTTCAGATTAGATTTTCAAGGTTATAATTGCTGGTGTAGAGATTTGCCATTGATTTTTGTAAGTTGATCTTCTATCTGGCAACCTTGCTGAAATCTCTTGTTATGTCTCATCTTACATATATTTCCAGGAGGATTACCAGACCATCTACAAACAATAAGTTTTATTTCTTCCTTTCCAAACCTTGCACATCTTATATCTTTTTCTTTCCTTAGAGTGTGGACCCCAAACCCCAGCACTACGTTAATAGCAACTGTAACAGTGGGCATTTTTGGTTTCCTGATCTGGAAAGGACTACACCATGTTAAGTAGAATGTTTGCTGTAGGATTTTGGCTTGTAAACTTTGGCAGTTTAAAAAAAACTTTCCCTCTCGTTGTCTTCTCGGTTTTAAAAAAATCATCATAAATTGGTACCAACCTTTATTAAATTCCTTGTCTCATGGATTGAGACAATCATGTGATTTTTATCCTTTAGTATACTAATGTAGTAAATTATACTAATATTGAAATAAGGTCACTTCTGGGATAAGCCCCATAGGAATCCAATTATTATTTCTGTAAGAGAGTCTTGGGTTCATTAGCTAATATTTAGGTTAGGATGCACTTTCTATATATTCATATATGAAATGGGCCAGTATTTTCCTTTTCTTGTATTCTTATCAGATTTTGGTGTCAAGAATCCAGTAACTTCACAAGAGGAGCCAAACAACTTTTCTTATTTTCAAGAAGAAATGGCACAAGTTATAAATTAAGTATTCTTTAAAAGTCTGGTGAAACTCACTTTTAATCCATGCAGGCCTGGCATTTTTGAGGAAGAAGACTTGACTGCCATTTCAAATTCTTTGATCTTATCGGTCCATTTCAATGTTCTCTTTCTCCTCATGCCAATTTTGTCCTTTTATGTTTTCCTGTAATTGGATCTACTTAATGTAAAGTTCCAAACTTAATAGCACATTTTATTCTTGTGGGGTTTTTTTGAATATTTGTGTTCGTTGCATCTTTTTTATTGGTCTGCCTTTTTTTTTTAAGAATTCTTTTCACAGAATCAGCATTCATTCTTTTAAACTCCTCTCCATTACTGTTGATCCTTATTGTATCAATTTCCCTCCTCTTGTTTCTTTAGACTTTTTCTGATATTCTTGAGTGTTTAGCTCATTTTTTAACATTTAAAGTAACTACAAATCCACCAAAAGTTACCAAGAAATGTATAGGAAGGACCGATGTACCCTTCACCGGGGCACTCCTAATTTAGTAACTCACGTAACTCTAGTACAATATCATGAATAGGAAATGGATGTTGGCCCAGTCCAGAGTTTATTCAGACTTATACATGCACTCATTTGTGAGTGTGTGTGTTTTATTTTACGCCATTTTATTATGGTGTAGCTTTACGTAAAACCACTACAATCAAGGTACAGAAGTGTTCCAGCATAAGGCCCCTTGTGCCACCCTGTTTACCAACAGGCCACCCTTTCCTCTCCACCACCTGAAATCCCTGGCAACCACCAAGTTGTTCTCCATCAGCTTATGATCTCTAGAATGGCGCCTAAGAGAATGTATGTCATGCTCTGAGATTTCCTTTTCCACTCAGCATCATCCCCATGACTACACCTGATTTTGTTGCTGCTTTCAATAATCGGCTCCTTTTTATTGCCAAGCAGTAGCTCTTGGTCTGGGTGGCCCACCAGTGGTTTGATCATTCACCCACTGAAGGACATCTAGGTAGTTCCCAGGTTGGGGTTATTCAGAACACATCTGCTATGGACATTCACACAAGTTTCTGTGCGAATACGTTTTCATTTCTCTGGGATAAATGTTCACGAGTGTAACTGCTGGATCATAGGGTAAGTTCACTTTTAGTTCTAAGAAATGGACAAACTGGAGCGCCTGGGTGCCTCAGTGGGTTAAGCCTCTGCCTTCGGCTCAGGTCGTGATCTCAGAGTCCTGGGGGTCAAGCCCCGTATCAGGCTCTCGGCTCAGCGGGGAGCTTGCTTATCCCTCACTCCCTGCCTGCCTCTCTGCCTACTTGTGATCTCTCTCTGTCAAATAAATAAATAAAATCTTTTAAAAAATGGACAAACTATTTTCCAGAGTGGGTAGACCATTTCACACTCCTGCAAGGGACTCGGCTC
Organism: Martes martes; assembly: GCF_963455335.1. Taxonomy (NCBI): domain Eukaryota; kingdom Metazoa; phylum Chordata; class Mammalia; order Carnivora; family Mustelidae; genus Martes; species Martes martes. The sequence continues at coordinate 16,786,492 of NC_137896.1, read as the reverse complement.
CTCCACATCCTCCCCCGCATTTGGTGCCATCACTAGTGTTTCTATCAGCCATTCAGATAGGTGCCTGGTGTGATGTCTTCTGGTCTTCATTTGCATTTCCCTAATGGCTAATGATGCTGAACATCTTTTCATGGGTGTTTTGCCATCTGTATATCCAGCTCATTTGTTTTCAACTTTTGTTTTCCCGTAAATGGATTTAAAGCTCCAGATTTTCCTTTAAGTATTGTTTTAGCTCTGTTCTACAATAGACACAGGCTCTGCTTTCATTCTTATTCACTCCATGAGTCTTTGTGATTTCCTTTTTAACCCGTGTTATTTAGTAATACGTTATTTAGTTGTCAAAATCCTGTGATTTTTTTTAAAGCTGTCCCTTAGTTATTAATGTCTGATTTTATTGTAGAACAGTTGCGGAACATTGTCTATGTAATATGGATTCTTTAGAATTTAATTGGGTTTCTTTTATGGCCTAACACATTCTATTTTGGGATTATTTTGTATACACTCAAAACATGTGTTTTCTCTCTTTGGGTGTAGGGTTCTCTGTATTAAAATTATTTAATATTAATTTGCCAATATATTCATAAGCTTGACTTTGTGAATTATATTTTTCAGATCTACAACATCTCTATTTTTGTCTACTTGATAATCTGTTTAAATAGATTGCTCCCCTAATCTGGTCATTAACTTGTTTCCATCTAGAATGATGGCCATAGCCATCACAACCATAATTTGTGACTGCTTATCCATGTCATGTAAAATTTTAAATTCTGTGTGCTGGGCACCTGACTAAGCACTTTGCTTAGACTGCATTTACTTCTCACAGTTGCCAGTCTCAACTGTCCCATTGTATAGATGAGAACACCGAGAGCCTAGCAGCCATGATCACATCAGGCACCCAGCACAAGGCAGAGCTGACATGTAAATGCAGATGTGTCTGTTAAGTCTATGCTTTTAGTGACTCTCCTCTAGGACTTGGCGTGTTCATTTGCAAAAGGAAGAGGTAGGAGAATTTTTAGGGTTCATTTTTAGTTTAAGAAATTCTTCATTATTATCATTATTTAAGTTAGCATTTACTGAGCTCTAGTCACATAAGTTCTAGGTTCTGTGCTAACCACAGTATCTGCACCATGTCATCATCCTCACAACTACCCTATAAGGTAGGTATTATAATCCTAATGTCACAGATGCAGAAACAAGTGCTCAGAGAGGGTTCCCAGCTAGGATATGAGATAGGTGGTGATGACTCCAGGGCCTATGTGTCTAATTGTAATGCTAGACCTTGGTCTTCCACACTGAGCTAGAGGTTTCATATACAATGTTTCATGGAGTCCACAAGAGCCTTGAGAGGGAGGAAGTTGTACACTTCCTGAACACATCTATCCAATCCATAGTCCTCTGGCTGACCCTGGGGACTCCTGAAGAGAGTCCTCTACCTTTCTTACCAGATGGATTTCTCTCTTTCATTCCTTGGAATCTGCAGCAGAGCAGCCTTTCTTGATTATCCCAGGTTACAAACATTCCTAGATGCAGCACCTCACCCCTGTCCAAGTGCCTTCCAGTTAGCTCCTTTTTTCCTCTTCACCACTCCATCTCAACTCCCCACTTCCTAGGGAGGCACACACACCCCCTACATCGCTGATCCTCTCCTGCCTCCTTCCAGAGAAGTCCCACCCTAAGATGACTGCCAATTCAGATACAATTTACAGTATCCTTTAAATGAGGAGATGTAGGCTTTTCCCATTCATCCCCACCCTTTTATCTACCTGTTTTTTCTCCCTCTCCACAGTCCCCCGGAGTAATGAGAGAAAAGCAGTGAGTTATTACCATGTTAAGCTGCACTAAATGGCTTTATATTATGGTTAGAGACCTCTGGAGAAATAACGATGAGATCACTACATCTTTTGTTCTCAGAAAAATAATGTGGCAAAAAGGCACCTCTAATCCTCTGTTTTAATTTGTTTTTATTGATCTCTTTCAAAATTAGGGAAACAAGTTTTCTCATTGCAAACGTTATGACAATGCATGGGGAGGTCCTAGTTATAACGAGTAATGAAGTCGGGGCTGGGGAGAAGCATCTTTTCATAAGGCAGGGGCTGGGGGGATGGTGGGTGAGCAAGCACCCATGAAAGGAAATACACAGAGAAAGGAAACCCATAGGAATTACTGGTTAACTGTAAGTGGTGGGCTCACGAGTGATGTCTCATCAAAAAGGTCCTCCATGACTGCAATCAAAAATACTACCCACTCCCTAACTACCATATCTATCCTTTTCATTTTCTTGGCAGTTGGCACTTGCAGAAATTATTTCATTCATTATGGAATTTATGGAATTATTTACTTTCCTGATATCCCCTACCCTAGCCTGAAAAATGGATTGTACAAGAAAAGAAAAACTTTGCATATTTGTTTTTCTATTTCTCCAGTGCCTAGAACATTACACTTGGCACATAATAGGTAGTCAAATAATTGGATGGCTGGATGTCTGGCTGGCAGACATGTAGAATAAATGTTTTTCTCTGCCTCCAATCTTCTGTGATTTCTAAATTTCCTATAACGAGCAAAAATTACTTCTCTAATTAGAAAAAAAGAAAACAGAAAAAAAAATAGGTTAAATGTAGCATCATCACTTCCTACAAACCTCCCATTTCCTCAGACATAAGTGGGTGTTCCTCTTCTGATCTCCCAAGAGTGTCTGTACCTCTCGCTGGATACCAGGCTTTGTTATCTTAACAACTCTAAATACTTCTGTACATTTCCCATCTTTCCCACTGGAGTCTGAGGTCCCTGAGTGTTAGGTTCATAAACTGTCAGAGCAAGAAAGAACTTAAAATCAAAGGTCCAAGTTTCTCTCTTATAGATGAGGACAATGAGATTCAGAGATGATCCATCCAAACTCAAGAGCAAAGAATAATCCAAAAAAAAAAAAAAAATGCCAAGTTCTCCATGCCCTATTTCCTTCGTTCCAATTGTCCTATGTCATTTGGTACATCTGTAGCAGGTCCAGCACTCTTACTGGGGACTGAGACCTACTGCCTCTCTTTGCCTGCTCATCAGACAGTCCCTTCTGCACCCGCACACTCACATTTCCTATTTCAGGGCATCTGCTCAGCTCCTGAAAGAAGAGGAAGGGCAGGCAAGTGGAAGGACTGCACCTACACCTTCCCTCCTTATTCCACAGGTACTTGCATGTGGCATCCTACCCCTTATGCCCAAAGAATCAAAAAGGAGAAGGGAGAGAAACAAACAAACAAACAAACAAACAAACAAACAATTCTCTGGCAGCTGTCAGGAGACACACAGACCATTTACAAATAGTTTTTCTGAGAAATATGTGCAGAGCCTCTTTCAGCTTTGCCTTCAGAGTCACAGCGCTCCAGTAAGGAAGAAATAGCTTAGCTCTAAAAAGAATTTCAGGGCACCTGGGTGGCTCAGTGGGTTATAAGCCTCTGCCTTCGGCTCAGGTCATGATCTCAGGGTCCTGGGATCGAGTACCCCATCGGACTCTCTGCTCTGCAGGGAGCCTGCTTCTTCCTCTCTCTCTCTCTCTGCCTGCCTGCCTTGTGATCTCTGTCTGTCAAATAAATAAATAAAATCTTTAAAAAAAAATAAAAAGAATTTCAGTATGAACTATTTAATGCATATGGAAAGGTAAGTTAAAATATAATCAACAGCCCCCAAATCTAGCACCTTGGACAGCGGATGTAGGGTTAGGCATTGCCATACACTTACTCATGATTCCTTTCCATATACATTTATCTAAGAATTACAAAGTACTGATTGGCAGGTTCAAAAACCATAGTATTGAAAAAAAAATAAAACCCTGTATGTTATTGATATTACATATGTCTCCTGCAGCTTCTATCATTTTAGTAAATGACTTTTATACTGGTCTGGTATCTAACAACACTGATACAACGCTTTACTATTCACAATTTACTACAATTAGAGACTTGTAAATTTATACCGTAATACTTTTCCTCTCTAGACAATGGTGGTACATGTGAATGGCAAATTTTTTTTCTTCCTAACCAGTAATTATACTTTTTTCCTTTAAAAAAAATTCCCTGACCATACTGGTTGCCTCTAATACCATGCTATATAAAAGTAGCATTGGTATATTCTTTCCTTGGGTTTTCCTGGTGTTAAAAGTACCATTTATATATTTCATCATTTATTCTTTTTTTAAGATTTTATCTATTTATTTGAGAGAGAGAGTGCAAGAGAGAGCAAGCACAAGAAGGGGTTGGGGGAGGATAGAGGGAGAGGGAGAAGCAAGCTCAACTGACTGAGCCACCCAGATGCCCCAAATTTCATCCTTTATTCTGATGCTTGGCATCCGATTTTTGAAGATGCCCTTTACCAGATTAAGAAAGTTAACTTCTATTCCCAGATTTATGAGATTTTTTTCAGTTTATTATCAATGGGTTTTTAATTCCAGCAAATGATTTAATGCATCTATTCAGCTTTGAGTCTTCTATTTGGATTGATTAATGTGGTAATTACATTAACATATTTTCCAATGTTAGTCCTTACATTTTCTTAATGAACCCAACTTTGATTTCATCTATTTACTCTTTCAACTTTTTAAATTTAAACTTTTAATTGATACAAACATGCAGAAAAGTACCATAAATAAAAAATAAACATCTTGGTAAATTTCCACCAAACAAATGTCTCCATGTAATCAGCACCAACACTGACAAATGAAACACTGCAAGCAATTCAGAAGCCCTGTTATGCTCTTTCACGACAACTTACTCCGCCTGCCTCACCAAGGATATTTAATACCCTAACTGGTAATATATTAGTTTTGTTTGTTTTTGAACTTTTATATAAATGGAATCATAAATATCTACTTGTGTGTCTATTTTGTTCATAATTACATTTGTGAGACTTTACCATCATGTCAACACGTAACATTATTTCATTTATTCTCACTGCATTGTAGGACCATCCCACAATTTATTCACTCTGTTACTGAAAGACATGGTGTTTTTTCCAAGTAGTTAGCTATTAAGATAGTGCTGTTATGCTAACATCATACTCAATGGTGAAAAACTGAGAGCTTTTCCCCTAAGGTCAGGAACAAGACAAAGATACTCACTCTCACCACTTTTATTCAACACAGTATTGAAAATCCCAGCCACAGCAATCAGACAAGAAAAAGGAATAAACGGCAGTCAAATTGGTAAAGAATAAGTAGAACTTTCACTATTTGCAGATGACACAATACTGTATATAGAAAAGGCTAAAGACTCCATGTAAAAACTACTAGAACTGATAAATGAATTCACTAAGGTTGTAGGATACTAAATCAATGCACAGAAATCCATTGTATGTCTATACATTAATGAAGCAGCAAAAAAAAAATTAAGAAAATCACCCCATTTATAATTACACCAAAAATAATAAAGTACCTATGGATAAACTTAACCAAGGCAGTGAAAGACCTGTACTCTGAAAACTATAAAACACTGATGAAAGAAACTGAAAATGACAGGAACAAATAGAAAATCCATAATACTCAAAACAATCTAAAGATTTAATGCAATCCCTATCAAAATAACAGCAGTTTTCACAGAACTAGAACAACACTAAAATTAGCATGGAACCACAGGAAACCCCAAATAGTCAAAGCAATCCTGAAAAAAAAGCAAAGCTGGAGGCATCACAATTTTGAATTTGAGTTATATTACAAAGCTATAGTAATTAAGACAGTATGGTACTAGCACAAAAATAGACACATAGATGAATGAAACAGAAGAGAAAACCCAGATAAAAACCCACAATTATGCAGTCAATTAATCTTCAACAAAGATGCAAAGAGAGTATGCAATGGAAAAAAGACTGACTCTTCAATAAATGGTGTTAGGAAAACTCGACATGCAAAAGAATGAATCTGGACCATTTTATTATACCACACACAAAAATAAACTCAAAGTGGATTGAAGACCTAAATGTGAGACCTGAAACCATAAAAATTCTAGACGAGAACACTGACATTGGCCATAACAACATTTTTCTAGATGTGTCTCTTGAAACACGGGAAACAAAAACAAAAAGAAACTACTAGGACTACATCAAAATAAAAAACTTCTGCACATCAAATGAAACAATGAAACTAAAGGCAACAGACAGAATGGGAGAAGATACTTGCAAATGATATATCTGATAAAGGGTTAGTATCCAAAATACATAATGAACTGATATAACTCAATACTCCCCTCCAAATAATCCAATAAAAATGGGCAGGAATCAAAGAAGACATCTTTTTCCAAAGAAGACATCCAGATGGCCAACAGACAAATGAAAAGATAATCAACATCACTCATAGTCAGGGAAATGCGAATCAAACCTATAAGGAGATATCACCTCGCACCTGTCAGAAAACCAAAATAAAAACTCAAGAAACAACATATGTTGGTGAGGATGTGGAGAAGGAACCCTCTTGCGATGATGGTGGGAATGTAAATTGGTGCAGCTACTGTGGAAAACATGATGGAGTTCCTCGAAAAGTTAAAAATAGAACTACCCAATGATCCAGTAAGCACAGTATGGGGTATTTACCTAAAGAATGCAAAAACACTAATTCAGAGGGATACATACACCCCAAAGTTTATAGCAGTCTTATCTACAGTAGCCAAATTATGAAAGCAGCCAAGGCATCCACCGATAAATGAATGGATAAAGAAGATGTGGTAAAAAATATATACATATATAATGGAAGATTACTCAGTCATAAAAAATGAAATTTTGTCATTTACAATGACATGTATGAAGCTAGACAGTATAATCATAAGTGAAACAAGTCAGAGAAAGATAAATGCCATATGATTGCATTCATATGTGGAATTTAAGAAACCAAAGGACAAAAAGGGAAAAAGCAAGAAACAGACTTAACTACAGAGAACAAACTGATTGTTACCAGAGGGGAGGGGGGAAAAGGAATGGGTGAAGTAGGTGAAGGGGATTAATTAAGCCCTTATCTTGATGAGCACTCAGTAATATATGCAACTGTTGGAATCACTGTATTGTACACCTGAAACTGATGTTCACTATACTGCAATCAAAACAAAAATTTAAAAAAAAAAAGATTAGTGCTATTACGAGCATTCCTTTATGCATCTTTTGGTGAGCATACATATGTCCTTCTGTTGGAAATATACCTAGAAGTGGAATTTCTGGAGCACAGGGTACTATACATTTACCTCTATGCATACCAAGGATCTGCAAACTAGAGCCCATAAGCCAAATTCAGCCTGTTACCTGCTTTTGTAAAGTTTTATTGGACCACAGCTATATTTTTTTTAAAAAAATGTACTGTCTATGGCTGTTTTTGTACGGCAATTGCAGTGTTGTATAGTTGTGACAGATAGTATACCTGCAATATCTAGAATATTTACTACCTGGTTCTTAACGGAGAAAGTTTGCTATTCCCTTCTGTACACTTTCAGTTTTTTAAAGTGGTTGTACCAATTTATACACCCACTTACTAACATTCTTCACTGAGTGAAATCCCAGTTACAGGTAGATATTAGGCTAAAATTTCCTTCTGATTTTTTTTTTCCTAGTGTGGATTTGTTATCAAGGTATCCTAGCTTTATGAAATAAATTAGGGAGTATTCCTTTAGTTTCCACTCTCTGGGAGAGTTTACAAAAACATATATATTTTAAAAAATAATACACACCTATATTTTCCTCTTAAATGTTTCATTGAATTCAACTACTAACTGAGTATTTTTTAGTACTATTTCATCTTGGGTCAGTCTTGGAAGTTTTATTTTTCAAGGATCCATTTTAGTTTCACTTATTGACAAAATGTTACTTATGATATTCTTTCATTGTAAATACTTTAATAAAAATTATTACATATATACAAAGAGAATTAAAATGTATATGTAGAGAATAATAAAATTTGCTCCTATGTATGCAACACCTACATTGAGAAAGAGAACAATACCAGTGTATTTAAAATCTATTGTGTTCCATTCCCTCTAGCAGGTGACCACTATTCTGAGTTTGTATAGGTATAGACATACTACACAAACATATCCCCAAACCAGATACTGTTTCATTTTGCATGTTTCTGAAGTATATATAAAGGATATAAGTATATATCATTCTTTGCCTCATATTTTTCTACTCAAACATCATGTCTATGACAGTCATCCATATTAGATAACTCATTTTTGTGTTGGTTCACTTGTTTTTACTGCCCTAGAAGATAAAATTACACGAATGGATAGAAACTACAATTTACTCATCAATTCTCCTGACATACACATTTATGTTGGTGCCACATGTTTTAGCTCTTGTGAGCAAGGCTGCTTTGAATGTTCATGTATTTATCTCCTGAGAATACATGCACGAGAGTTTCTCTAGTCCAGCCTATATACTGTTCAGTGAAATTACTGGGTGTTATGTTAAGCACATCTTTAATTTAACAGATAAAGGCAAATTGTTTATCAAAGTGGTTATGGCAAATAACATTCTCATGAGGAGTGTTAAAGAAGTTGCTATTGTTCTAAGTAGTCACCAGTGCTTGGTAATTCAGGCTGTTTGATATTGCCAATCATATAAGCATTTTCTTATTTTAATCTTAGCTGTATTTTTAGATATCCTCTTTTATTCCTAATATTGTTTGTTTATACCAAGATTTTTTCTTGAGGGGAAAAAATATGGAGGTTGGTTTGGGTTTTTTTTGTTTTTGTTTTTTTTTACAGATGTTAAGAAAGTTTTGGCTTTGATACACTCTGATGTAGTTTTTAATTTTTATTTAATGTCTGTCTGAATATTTATTATTTCTTACATTCTATTCGATTGTTTTAATATATTGTTCTCTTCTTACCATTTTATGGTGTATACTTAAATCATTAAATATTTAGATATTCTTTATTATTATATTCACTTTAAAGCTATAAATTTCCCTCAAGGTATGAGTTTAGCCAAATCCTATGAGTTTTATTTGTATTATTTTCATTATCTTTGAATTCTAAGTAGAAATGTATAGATTTTTGTAAGCGTAACTTTTATTTTCGCTTTTCACTATTAGCTTAATTTCATTGTGATCAGATGATATAATTTGTATGATACTAACTCAGAGTTTTTGTTTTATTATCAATTTTTTTAACTGTATTATATATTCTTGAGAAGACTGTATATTCTCTAATCTTTGGATGAGCATTTTGCATGTTTCAATTGGATCAGTCTTATTGTGTTATGCAAAAATTTTATTTCTTTATTACTTGCCTGCTTAGTCTATTAATTATGGAGAGAGGTATATCTGATGTCATTTCCAGGAACTCTTTCATGCACTCTGTTCCCACCAGCATCTTTACTGTCCTTAGAACAGGTCAAGAACTCCTCCTCAGAGCCATTATACTTGTTGCTTCTCCTACTTAAAATGCTTCCCCCCCCCCCCAAACTATGTGCCTTCCTTTCTCCCCCACTGTATTCAGGTTACCTTATGAAAGAGTTCTACTTTCATCACAATCTATACAATAACTCCCCGTTCCATCATATTCTGTCACCTTACCCTCATTTATTTTTTCCTTCTAATATTTATCAAATGCTGACACATTAAATATATTATCTTTTCCATTCAGGAGAATGTGTACTTCCTAAAGAGAAAGAATGTAGATATATTCATCCTTAGAACTCAGAAGGAATCTTGAAATAAAACATGTTCAGCAAACATTTGTTTATGATGAATGGATGCATAGTAAAGATCTCTCATTAACATACCTGAAATTTTCTCTTTGCAGTTTTGTCAAATTTGACTTTACATATTTTGAGATCACGTTATCATGTGCATAGAAATTTAGAGTCACTGGAATTCTCAGAATAAACAAATCTTTAAAATTGAGAAGTACATCAAATCCTCTTTTAATAAAGTATTAATTTATCATTTTACTTTCAGTATATTTTTTTCTGTTGTAGTATGGTTTTACCAGCTTTTTCCTATTATTGTTTTCCGGTTATATTTTCCCCATATTTGACTTTCGGTCTTTCTGTATCCTTATGTTTTAAGTATAACTCTTTGAAAATTGCATAATTTGGGTTTTGTTTTCTTTTTTTTTTAAAATAAAGATTTATTTATTTGACAGAGAGAGATCACAAGCAGGCAGAGAGGCGGGCAGAGAGAGAGGGGGAAGCAGGCTTCCCACTAAGCAGAGAGCCCCACCTGGAACTCAAACCCAGGACCCTGAGATCATGACCTGCGCCTACCGCAGAGGCCTTAATGCACTGGGCCACCCAGGTGACCCTGGGTTTTGTTTTCTAATAAAATACAACAATTTTATGTTTAACCAAGAAAGTTTAGTCCACTTATATTTGTTGAGAATATTATTAAAAGTTTTAACATTGTATGTTGTCTTGCTCTTTCCATGTTTTCTTCCTTTTTTGCCTTACTTTAAATTTATTATTGAGTTTTTAATTCTGTTTTATTAGAAGTCTAGACTTTGAACCACCAAATATTTTGCTAGACTCTGCAGGTCATCAGGGATAAACTATGCAGAAATGTCTCTGAAATTTATGCATTCACATAGCAACCATTCAACACGTCCTAGATTCTGGAAGCTGGGCAGGGAGTACTGACAATATACTATCTCATGGAATTCAAATACCAACTACCTCCCAACAAGGAAGTCACTTTCAAATTTCTATTGAAGGTGATTCCTCCTTTTCTCTCTCCTTATTTTATATCCAACCAAACAACCGAGTCACCAAGTATACTGCTCTATCAAAGGATTCTCAAGTTTCAAAAATATGCTTAAAAGAGTTCATGACTTTATTATTTTAAATGGCTATGTGACAAATTGGACTCTTTAGTTATTTATTGAGGTGACAGGTTTTTAGAGTCCTATGTGGAGAGTGGGATTGATATGACCAACAGGAGCTACTGCTTTAAATGTGTAGATCAACACTTCTTTGCATATCAACAAGATGTGCCCACCTTTCTGCTTGGTCTCCAAGGGACACAGATGGCTCACAACCCTCTGTGACATTGGAAAGAGAAAAAAAAAAAAGTGAGTTATATTTGCCCTTTGACTGTGTTTTCCATTGGAATTTGATTAAAGAATATTTTACTTTGTTCACTGTCCTTTGTAAAACATTCAGCTCAATGAAAGGTTGAGTCAAAACAAGCAGCTGAAAAGGTTCCTTAAGTTCCTTCCCCATGGGTTCTTTAACTGGTAGCAACAAAGTCACTTCTAGGCAGAAAGATAAAAAGCTACTCACTCGGTAGTCGGTTATGCATATCCTAACCTATGCTCCGTCATCCATTGGAGGGTATGGAAAGACAGTATTAGATCATCCATTTCTGTTTACTTATTCACCCCTTTAACATTTCCCCTTTGGTATATGTTTAATGTACATAATCAATTATATAATTAATAATATATAATTAATGCATATATAATATATATGTATTATAAATACATTACATATATATGTATAATTAATGTATAAATAATACACATAGTGCATTACTCTTCTAAGGTTTGTATGCATTGATCAGTAAGTGTATGTATGTATGGGAAAAGTGTTCTCAGAAATATTTTACTGATAATGTTTGCAAGTCATTTAAAAAAAAAAAAAAAGTCCACTGATTTGTGAAACAGATCTGGAAGCCTGACTGCCCATCCACACTATTCTGTGAGCAGACGGACCTACAGACTCATCACGCATATAATCCCAGCTCTTTTCTTGTGCTTTCTTTTTTTTTTTTTTTTAAGATTTTTATTTATTTATTTGACAGAGATCACAAGTAGACAAAGAGGCAGGCAGAGAGAGAGGAGGAAGCAGGCTCCCTGCCAAGCAGAGAGCCCGATGCAGGACTTGATCCCAGGACGCTGAGATCATGACCTGAGCCGAAGGCAGAGGCTTAACCCACTGAGCCACCCAGGTGCCCTTCTTGTGCTTTCTTTATTGACCTAATTCCTCCTGGAGACACTGAGGCCTTCAGTTGAATCTATTCTCAGAGTCATTTCCTCCTACCTTCGCTTCCTTCCTACAGTCTTTGTCCAGGACCCAGATTATTGCCACTCAGTTCCAGATATTTCTGGAATTTTTTAATACTCACGGTAGTGAACAATATCACATAGTACCTACCTTCCTTCCTTCCTTCCTTCCTTTCTTCTTCTTCTTTTTTTTTAATCACACAGTGTCTTAGGAAATCCCTGACTGGAGAGAAAACATGAGGATCTCTTTTTACATCAGGTTCCCTAAAGGCCATGGATTTCAAATCTTAGACAGTATCGCTGCCAATGTATATGTGAAAAACTGAAATTATGTGATTTTAGTGTAAGGTTTCAAAATGAGCCGATACATTTTAATTTGACATTGAGGTTCTGGGTCCTCTGTTTTCCTTTGCTGGGATCCTTAGTGGGCCCATGGAAAGCCTCTGACCAGGGCCTGTGTGAGTGTCTCTTCCCTGTCATTCACATGGTGAGAGTAGTATTAAGACACTGTCCACCCGGATCCTAAGGTCGGGCCGTGTCTCATTCAAAGAGTTTGGTGTAGCAGGAGGAGCAACTGTAAGAAAACAGACTGTATTAAAATGCCAGCTCCTGGATGCATCCAAGCTGGGGGACCTTGATACACGACGTGTATTAATTAGTCCAGGCCAGGTCACATTGCGGTAAAAACAAGCCCCAAATCTTAGTGGCTTGAAAACAACAAAATATTTAATTCTCACTCACGCTATACAACCATGGGTAGGTTAGAAGTGCATTCTGCTCACCCTCATTATCCATGGGCCCCAAATGATGAAGCGGGTGACAGAGGAAGAACCCATGGTGATTCACAACCTGGGCTTTTAAGCTTCCTCCTAGATGAGATACATGTCACTTACACTCACACGAGTATACCTAACCAAAGGTGGCAGAGAAGAGTAATCCTATCACATACCCAGAAGGAGAACAAAAAATATTTGAGAAGCTCACTAATGATTATCATACCAAACTACTCCACATCCCTGAGCTCTGGTCTTCTTTGTTAAAACAAGATAGTGATAAGGATGAAGATAAGCTAAATTAAAACTGTCTCGATACAGGAAGTGCCAAGGCCTTCCTATAAAATGCCTGGCCACTAGCTGAGCCTTGACATATATTAGTTCCCTACTGGCTGCATTTTGTCCTCTTCCCTCTAGACCTGAGAATAGAAGAAATTGGTCGGAGAATGCCAGGGGCCCAGTTTCCAATTCCACTAAGAAGAGGATGAAAATGAGCTGTTACAGCAGCCAGAGGGCAGGAGGCCAAGGTACCCAGCCCAGCCCTAGGGATCACATAGAATTGCATTACCCAGGGGATTTTTTTTTTTTTTTTTTTTTTTAAGCACAAAATAGCTAACCCTCTAAAATACCCAGATGACGAAGTCCACAACGGGAGTCACAAAGGTAGCCCAATCTCTCTCCAAGGCCACTGCGGGGTGTGCATCTTGATAGAGTCTGGCACTTTCATTAACATATTTAATCATACTTTTATCTTTAATCATCAAGTGGTTTAATAGTGTGCATTGCATTCCCAGGCCCAAAATAACAATGGTTATGGGCTTCTGTGATAGATGTTTTTAATAAAATCAGTAATTAGCCTTTTGTGTGTGTGTGTGTGTGTGTGAGAGGGAGAGAGAGAGAGATTATCTTTCTGTTTCTTTTTTAATTTTGGCTTTTAGGTATGTCAAAAAATCAAGGGTAAGGTAGAACACGCAAAATACCATTTTTGCTTGCTTCTGTTTTAGTAGTGGCTGCTTAGGGAAGGGAAGGGTCTTCCAGGTGTGGATTCTAATGAAAGCTCCATGTAAGCAAAGCTGGGGATGGGGGTGCACCTGGCTTCGGTGCCAAGCCTAATGGGTTGGAATCCCAGCATTTTGAGGGGGAGGGGGCTGGTCACATGACCCCTCTGTGCTGAATGTCCAAATCTGTAAAATGGTACATGATTGTTCCTCATAAAGTTTCTGTGAAGAAACACAAAGATGTTTGAAAAGTAGCTTCATTAGCAAGCATTTAAACCGCCTTTACTATGCACTGGGAAGTATTCTAAGTAATTTAAAATGTTACCTCATTTAATCCTCCATCTATCTTACCAACATAGGTACTCTGACTACGAGTCAACTAAAGGACAGAGAGGTTAAGCAACCTGCCCATGGTCCCCCACCTAGTAAGTGGCAGAGCTGGAATCAGAAGCCAGACAGTTGCTTCCAGGGTCCACGCTCCACACAAGAGAGCTGTTAATGCTGCTGTTATTGGTCCCACAGGTCCATTTTTTACTTAACAGACCCGGCTTGTGGACCAGACGCTTTGCTACTACAAGCTCAACTTGCTTCCCCTCCCATGTTACCCCAGCATCCTTTGCCTAATTTACATTTCTAATCAAACTGCCTTGCAGTCTAAGGGGTGGTGTGGATTTGTTTCTCAGTGCCTGAAATGGAAGTGACCTTTATTTATCCTCATTGTATCTCCCTTTGCCAAAGAGTCTAGGATATTTTTTTTTTAAATAATCTGATTCCAATTATATTGTTATAGGTGAACCACTGGGCAACACAGTTCCTTTCTCTATACAATGATGCTGTTCTGCCATTTTATCAGCTGAAGGATGGGAAAACACGATCAGCTCTCATTCATTTAGCAAACAGGTGTTGAGCACGCATTTAGGATTGGCTCTCGAAGGACAACCAGTACTGTTCCCACTGTGGCTTTCAACTCCCCCTTCCTCTGTGGGGCGAGGGTGCTGGTAGTTTTAATCCTGGCACAGTCATCCTGGAGCCCTCCACCTGCAGCAGGACATGTTACCCCATTTTCTGAGACACATCTATAAAATGGGGTTGCCCTAAAAAACCAAGAATTTGAGAATGTGAAACACACAGTCCCGTGCTGGGCACAGAGCCGAAGCAAGGAGGGAGGTTGTCTGTTTCTAGTTAGAATGTATCATGTACAAGAGACAAGGACCATAGAGGCACATGGAATGTGCTATGAACAAGAGCATCATTACCCTGAGTAAGTGTAGGATGGCTTCGTTTCCAACACCCACCCCCTATGTGGCTTATAGGACCCCAGCAATGCCAGAGTTTGCAGGATGGTGCATGCCTAGGGCCCTTCCTTCCTTAGAAACAGTGGTTTGTAGCCTACTTTCTTCTTGAATAATCTGGACTGTTTTTTTTTTTTTTATTTAAAAAAAAAATGCATTCCTGGGACGTGGCTGGGTTAAAATTCACCTGCAATTTTACCTTCCACATGCATGAATTCACACCCTATAAAGTGTTAACAACAAAACAAAACAAAACAAGACAAAAAAACAAAAAAGGAGCTTACAGCAAAGACACACACACAGTAGGAGGGAAGGTGTTTACTGGTTATGCAAGAAGTGCTATGTTGAGCAGAGAGCAGCACACGTCCACAAAAAGGAAGCTATTTTTCCAGCCCAAAAAGATGAGGTACAACAACCTTTCCCATTATCTCCTTGGGCCAAGAAATCAAGACAAAGGGGCAGAATCTAGGGGCAGCCGGGAACAGAACAAATACAAATCCCTCAGAATGCAAGTAACAGAGCTGTGGGTCTTAGAAGCAAAGCGGGGAAGCCATTTTATTCTATTCATTTTGCAGAATGAATTGCTCCTTCGCAGAAGGAAAGCTCCATTCCTCAGCTAGAGCACTGATAAAAATTCAGCATTTAAAATAATTCTTGAGCAAAAGTATTAATAAAGGCCCTGCCTGTTCCGCAAATAAGAAGAAAGGTTTCGATATGGCAGAATCCTAGCAGAGACCAGCATGAGGCAAGAATGGTGAGAAGTCTAGGGGAAGCCAAACATTAACACTCAAGGGCAAGAGAAGTTTGAATGGTACCAGGACAGAGACTTCTTGTCTTATTTGGAGATGACTGAAGGTTCTCACTAATTTCTTTGTATAGGGAGCTCATTGTTTATCGTTTTATTGTCATAATTATGGTCTCTAAACTGAAGAGTGAAATGTATTAGTTCTCCATTAAGAATCTGAAACAATTATTCCAGTTTTGTCCCTAAACTGCAGACCACAAAAATGCATTTGGCGATCAGGATGGGATACTCCCTACTTGATGAGCACTGCTGTGATTTTGGTGACAAATGGCCAGAAGCTGGTAAAGAGCCTATTTTTAGAGATCAGCATCTTGGAGAGGTGTATTTCTGTCTACCTTGTACCTTTGCTGACCTGCCTCTTGTTTTCTCGATCTTGAACAAGGTCCTACCAGTGAGAGTAAAGCAGTTCCATTTTCCATAGTCTTCCACTTAGAACAAAATTTAATTTTTACAGTGTGTACATTACCATCCAAAGTTTGAGTATTATGCATGAGCATGATACAAAATTCAGAAGGTACAAAGGGCAAAGAGAAAAAGGCTCTATTCCTCCCCTCTCCCCGAGCCTCATGAGCCATCTGTCCTATTCCTCTCCCCGGAGGCAATTACACTTATCATTTTTGGGTGCAACCTTCCAGAAACTCTCTGTACTTAAACATCTAAATGTGTTTTCTAGGGGTACCTGGGTGGCTCAGTGGGTTAAAGCCTCTGCCTTCGGCTCAGGTCATGATCTGAGGGTCCTGGGATTGAGGCCACATCGGGCTCTCTGCTCAGTGGGGAGCCTGCTTCCTCCTCTCTCTCTGCCTACTGTGATCTCTGTCTGTCAAATAAATAAATAAAATCTTTAAAAAATGGTAAATATTAAAAAAAATAAATGTGTTTTCTACATGTAATTATTTTAAATTATCATACAAAAATGTTTATTTTGGTGGGTTACAGATCCATGAATTTTAAGATAGATTTCATGTATCTGCTACCACTATCAGGACACAAAACAGTTTCATCATACCCCCCCCCCCCCAAAAAAACTCCCTTTTACTGTCCCTATGTAAGTCTCAACATCCCTACCATCCTCCACCCCCATCCGTAACACCTCTGGTTAGGGGAAACCACTGGTCTCTTCTCCATCACCATAGTTTTCCAGAATATCACATAAACAGAATCCTATGATATGTAACCCTGTGAGACTGTCTTCTTTACTCAGCACAATGCCTTTCAGCTTTACCCCATTGTTCAGTGTGTACCATATCTCACTTATCCATTAATCTGTTGATGCCACCGGTTTTTGGTAATTACAAATAGAGCTGATGAAAACTTCCAAGGACATGTTTTTGTGTCAACATAACTTTTCATTTCTCTCGGATAAATACCTAAGAGTTGGGTTGCAGAGTCATACGATGGTGCGTGTCTAATTTAATGACACATAACTGAGAAACCATCTTTCACGTATTTTATCTTTTAACCTGAATGGAAGCTGAGTGTATACATTATTCTGCATTTTGATTCTTTTCATTAGCAATGCATCCTCTGGGTCATTCCTGTATGTCAGTATTCTTGGATCTCATTCTTTCAATTACGCTGGTTTGTTATTTCTCTTGTTGTTGTGTTTTTCTTGTATCCTCCATTGATTCTTGAGTGTTTTCTAGGTACAAGATCAATTGCTGTGCCAATTACTCCTTAGGCTCTTGAAGAAACCTTTATATTTCCTGTTTTATTAATTTCTGGATACTTTATTTTCTTTATTCTACTTCCTTTGTCTTATTTTGTTGAAAAACTCTAAGGTTGCACCCAAAAATGCTAAGTGTAATTGCCTTGTATGTTTTTACATACAAATCTGCTAATAATACTGTGCCTGATCTACGATCTATGAATGTCTAGGTCAGCCAGTTCAGACCGAAATTGCTAGGATGGAAGATATATCCCCCTTTAGTTTGGTAATAAAATGCCCAATTGTATGTCAGATGGTTTTACCAATTTATACCCACCTCCAGCAGCGTATCAGCAACTCTCTTGTTCCACATCCTTGCCCATGTCTGACAATGCTTGACTTTTAAATGTTTCTTTACACGCAGGATGTGTAATCATATCATATAGTACTTTTAATATTTGTGTGATATTAATAGAATTGAACAGTTTTTCAATTCTTCATAGTCGTGCTCGCTTCGTCAGCACATATACTAAAATTGGAACGATACAGAGAAGATTAGCATGGCCCCTGCGCAAGGATGACACGCAATTCTTCATAGTCATTCACATTTTACAAAATGTCTTTTCCTGTTCACTCTTTCTTTTCTTTGTAAATGTCTTGATTATATTGATTCACCAAGATCCATTATACCTTCAAGATACTTATTTGTAATTGGCTTTGTATATTGCAAATATTTTCTCTCCTGGTATGTGGCTCATCTTTTAAATTCATTTGGGCTGCCTTTTCAGGAACAAGATTCAAGGTTTTAGTATATTTGCATAACATTTAAGAAATTACTCTCTAATCCACCATTGTAAAGTATTTTTCTCTACATTTTTCTTAAAATGCGATGGTTTCGTTTTGATATGAGTCCTTAATTCATCAGAAATTGATTTTGTGTGTGGTGAGAGATAGTATCCAAATCAATTTTTCACTGTGGATAATCAATTATCCCACTGCTATATATTGGACTGTTTCACTCACAATTTAGAAACTAGTTCCATAATGTGCATGGTCCTGTTTATGGGCTTTTTATCCTTTTCCATTTATCAATCTCTGTATCAAAATCACACTTTCTTCATTTCTATAACTTAAAGTATGTCTTTGTTACTGGGAAGGCAATACCCTCCATAATTTTCTTTTTCTGTATATATTAGAAAATCCACTTATCTAGTTGCATTAGGATTTTTTTTTTTTAAAGATTTTATTTATTTATTTGACAGACAGAGATCACAAGTAGGCAGAGAGGCAGGCAGAGAGAGAGGAGGAAGCAGGCTCCCTGTTGAGCAGAGAGCCCGATGCGGGACTCGATCCCAGGACCCTGGGATCATGACCTGAGCCGAAAGCAGAGGCTTTAACCCACTGAGCCACCCAGGTTCCCAGGATTTTTATTTTAATCACCATTAGATCTATAGATCAGTTTGGGGAAAACTAACATCTTAAACACATTGAGGCTTTTTAACTAATAACATACCTATTTATTTAGGTCATATTTAATGACTTTCAATAAAATGCTATAATTTGCTTCATAAAAAAAGTGTACAAGTGTTCAATCCTAAACAGGTATTTTTTCACTGTATTTATAATTTTTTGAATACCTTTTCTGTTTGCAGGTATTTTGCAACTGATTTTTTAGAAAGATTTTATTTATTTATTTGACACAGACAAAGACAGTGAGAGCAGGAACACAAGCAGGAGGAGTAGGAGAGGGAGAAGCAGGCTTCCCGCCTAGCAGGGAGCCCAGTGTGGGGCTGGATCCCAGGACCCTGGGATCACGACCTGAGCTGAGAGCAGATGCTTAACTGACTGAGCCAGCCAAGGGCCCCTGCTACTGATTTTTATAAGCTCTTTATTGAAGTATATTATACAGAAAACTACAGAAGTTAGAGGAGTATGGCTGTATGAATTTCCAGAGCATACACAAGTAGCCAGTACTCTAAGAATCAAAATTCACCATGACATGAGAACTGCCCCCAACCAGTGACTATCGCCCCATATAAAGGTAACCATTATGCTGACCTCTTTTATATCTTTTTAACACCCCCAGACCCATATAGAATGCATTCTTCTATGTCTTTTTTTTTTTGCTAAATATTATGTTTTTGAGATACATCTGTGTTGAGCGTGCTTATAATTTATTCATTCTCTTTGCTGTATAGATTTACATTTTGTAAACAGACTACAATTTATGCCTCCCAACATTGGTAGATATTTAAATAGCTTCCAGTTTGGGGATATGGCTGCCAAGAACAGTTTTGAGTAAGTCTTTTTGTGTACGTATGCTCCCGTTTCTGTTAATTTGTTCCCAGGAGTAGAACTGCTGGTTTATGCATATCTTCCGCTTTGTTAGATCTTGCCACGTGATTCTGCTTTTCCAAAGTGTTTTTAGCAATTCACAATTCACTTACAGTATATGAGGACTCTAGTCAGAATACAACCTGTTCTTCACATTTTGATATTTCTTATTTATAGAAACAGATGGCAAGTTCGCATATTAATTTAAATATTTTATCCACATGATAAGCTACCATTCTGAAAAATGAATTCACCTTAAGTCATCATGTTATTTTGTATATGGTGGGCTCTATTTTTTTCGCAAGAACTTTTGGTTTCTGAATGTTCCTGACAGAATTAAGTTATAATTTCTTCTCGCCTGCTGATCTTATCTACACTTTTGGCATTAAGTTTATATTTGCTGTGTAAAATCAATCAGGGAAAGTTTCTGCTCTTCTCTTCTCTGTAAGACTTTAGGTAAGACTAGAACCTCCCATTCCTCTGATGTTTGGAAGAACTTGCCTATTCAGCCATTTGGACCAAATATTTTCTTTATGGGGACATTAGCTACTGATTATCAAGCAAATTCATTAATTTCAGATTTTCAGGACTGTTTAGATTTTCTATTTTTTCCTTAGTCAGTTTTTATGTTTTTCTAAAATGTGTTCGTTTCACCTAATCTTGCAGATTTGCCTGAAAATTACATTATCTTTTATATCACCCATATGTTTGTTATGGTCTTCTTTTTCATGTGTAAAATGGTTTATTTATACTGTCTTTTTTTTCTCACTTAATCTTGGCAGAGGTTTGTCATTTATTTCAGCTTTTATTAGAGAACTTTCTCTTTATTGATCTTTTCTATTGCACATTTGTACTCTATTTAATTAATATATGCTTTACTCTAATTATTTCCTTTCTATATTCTTTGTTTAATCTAACTTTGAAGTGGGATGCTTAGTCCTTGAGGTCTTTGCTAACATAAAACACTGCACTGCCTACATTTCTCCCCAAATACTGCTTTAACTGCATTTCATGCATTTTGATATACAGTACTTTCATTATTGTACTATTGTAAATATTTTCCCATTTCTATTGTGATTTCTTCTTTGACCCCTGAATAATTTAGGAGGGATTTAAATTCCCATGCAGATTTTATAAAGTTCTTTTTATTGATTTTAATTACTTTATAATCTGTGAAAGTTGAAATAAAATAGAGCTAGTTATGTCAAGGGTTTTTAAGATGGGGCTGGGAGGCATTAAGGAGGTGGGCTTTATGCATGTCGTCATTTGCTAAGGTAACAGACTTTTGCTTAGTGATAGCCTCAGCAGCCAATCATGGTTAGCCAAGATTAGTTTTCTGTCACCAACACCAGTCAAAATTCTTTGTAGCCAACATACACAAGCATTCCCTTTTTGCCTTAAAAGCCCCTGACTTTTGTCTCCCAGTGGAACACAATCTGCGTTGCTACCCAAATCCATGCTCTGCGCATTGCAATTCTAAGACACCAAATAAATGCTTTTATTTCAGCTCTGCCTCTTTTCCCTGTCTACAAATTGAATACCACCGTCTGTGTGATACTGTATTGAGAATTGATTCACAACTGATACACGGCCATTTTAAATAAATTCCTCTGAATGCTTGAAAAGAACATGTCATCTTCAGTTACGGAGTGCTCTGTAACTTTGTTGCCTGAATATCCATACTAATAATGCTTTTATTCTGATTAAAACATCACTCACTGAGGGAGGGTATGTTGACATTGTCCACAATGATGGTGCATCTGACATATTCTTCTTGTAGCTCCAACAACATGTGCTTTGAATTTTTAAAGCCAGGTTAAGAGCAGCATACCTAGTTTTAGAATGGGTTCTATCTTTGAGATGAATGGAGTATTTGTCAGTATATCAGTATATAATAGGTATATTTATCTCTGGCAATATGAGCTTTCTTCTGAGTGTGTTTCCCAAGATGCCCTACTCCACTAATTTATCTTCAAACCTTTCCACAACCTTATCTTTTAAACTGACTCCTCCAAACAGCATATAGCTCAACTAAAAAAAAAAAAAAAAAAAGTCTAATTGGGAAACTTTGGTCTCTTCCTGAAGAATTTTGTATTTTTGTTCTGGATTTATTCCTGACATTCTGGTTCCCCCACCCTTCTTCGTTTTTATTTTATTTATTTATTTATTTGACAGAGAGAGATCACAAGTAGGCAGAGAGAGAGAGAGAGAGAGAGAGGAGGAGGAAGCAGGCTCCCAGCCGAGCAGAAAGCCCGACGTGGGACTCGATCCCAGGACTCTGGGATCATGACCTGAGCCGAAGGCAGAGGCTTAACCCACTGAGTCACCCAGGTGCCCCCCTTCTTCTTCTTTAAGTTTTATTTAAGTAATTTCTATACCCAACAGGGGGATTGAACTTAAACCCTGAGATCAAGAGTCACACGCTCCCCTGACTGAGCCAGCCAGGTGCCCCTCTGTTTTGCTCTCTATATCTAGATTTCCTTAATGGTCCCCAGTTAATGCAGTTCAGGTACTCCTTTTTGAGTTAGTTTTAGTGTTTTGCTTCACCTGGAATTATCCATTTTATCTAAATTTTCAATTTGATCAGAATAAGGTTATCCATAATATTCTCTTATATTTAAATTGTCATGTTTGCAGATTAACAATTGTTTCCCTTAACCCTGCATGTGTGTCTTCTTCCACTTCCTTTTGACTTTGCTTATCTTCTTTAGGGTATATTTTTCTATTTCATTAATTTCTATTCTTGTGTTATTTATTTCTATTCTCTTACTTTGTCTGAATTTATTTCACAGTTTCTTTTTTTACTTAGTAGTTTGAAAGGTAAGTTTACTAATTTTCAGCCTTTTTGAAAATAAGGATTAAAGTCCATAGCCTTGCTTTCACTGAATGTCACACGCTTTCATCTGCAGTTTTAAATGTACTTTCTATTAATTTTTTCTAAATTTTGAGATAATTGTAGACTTACATGCAGTTGTAAGAAATAGTTATGGAAAGACCTTATATACTCTTCATCCATCCCCCCCCCATTATTTTAACATCTTGCACAACTGTAATACGCTATCAGAACCAGGATACTGTCAAATGCAGCATATTTTTGTCACCCCAAGGATCATTCATGCTGCCCTTCTACCGTGACACCTACTACCCTCCTACCCTCATCCTCTTCTTAATACTGACAGCCACTAATCTGCTTACCATTTCAGAAACTTGATCATTTCAAGAATGTTACATAAATAGAATCATACAGTATGTAACCTTTGGGATTGCATTTTTCCACTGAGCCCAACTCTCTGGGGTTCCTCCAGGTTTTGTCTCCACAGTTCATTCTCTTTTATTGCTGAGTAGTATTTCAGGGTAGGCAGGTACCACACTATGCTTAACTGTTCGCTCACTGAAGGGTACCTGCGTTGTTTCCAATGAAGATGTAATGAACATTCATGAAATATGAATTATAAACATTCATACTCACATTATCTGCATGAACCGTGTTTACACAAGAACATACAAAAATGTTTATAATAGTTTTACCAAGAGTAGGTGAATATATCTTCATTGAATATATCTTCATTTAATATAACTTCGTTGTTACTCCATGAATCATTATTTGGAATTTCACACTTGATCTTAGCCAAAAGGCCGAGAACCAACATTATTTGGACTTTCAAAAAATATTTATATAGTTATAAATATAGAGGATTATGCTTTTGTCGTTGACTTCTCTCTCCTCTGTCTTTCTCTGTCCCTCTCACTGGATCTCAAGAGATCACTAGATAGAAAGAGAGATGTCTATATATATAGATTTGTACTCATGTTTTAAAATTTATTGAGTCCTTATTTGATCAATTTTATAAGGTTTCAATGTGTGCCTAAAAAAGAGTATGTATTCTCATTTCTAAATGTACGATTCTTTATATTTCTGTTAGAACTTATTAATTTTCTTACTCAAATCTTTTAAATCCCCATTAATGGTGTTTACACTTAATGTATCAAATACTAAGATGTGTAAAATCTACTATGATGGTACATTTGAACATTTGCTTGTGAGTACAAACATTCTCTCAGGTTTTAGGCTGCTTTATTTGGTGCATACAAGTTTAGAATTATTATATCTGCCGAGTGATTTTATCTTTTCAGCATCACCCAGTTTCTTTTTTTTCTTAATTTTTTTTTTTTTTTTTTTTTTTTTTTGCCTTAAGGGCTGTTTTACTAGAGCTACACTGGCTCTCTTTTGGATAGTTTTTTTTCCCCATAATATCTTATTTTTTTTAAACTGTGTTCATTTTCTCATTTTTACTTCCAGTCTCACTGCGTCCTTAGGTTTGACATGTGTCTCTTAAAGCACATGCAACTCCAACAAATAAATATTTTTGCTGTAAAATGTAGTACAAATAAAGAAAAGAAATATAAAGCAAAATTAAGTATTTATGAAGCAAATATCCTTGACATCAAGTCTTGGGTCAACAAATAAAATCTTCCAGCCACCCTCAGAAGCCCTGCTCCAGTTACATACCCTCTTTCTTTTCCTGAAAAGTAGCCAGTATCTGACTGGCTTTGATTTTTGTCTATAGTTTTGTCTTCCCAATGTTCATCCCCAAACACCAGCTTTAGTTTTCACCCCCAGTTTTGTCTGTCTGCTTTTTTAGAAGAAATGTCTTAAGTCTCTTCTGGTCTGTAGGTTCTCCTTCATTCCACTCACTTTTTTCCAGTGCAATTTATGTGTTAAAACACAGAGTCATTAGGGGCGCCCGGGTGGCTCAGTGGGTTAAGCCTCTGCCTTCGGCTCGGGTCGTGATCCCAGGGTCCTGGGATCGAGCCCCACATCGGGCTCCCTGCTCAGCAGGAAGCCTGCTTCTACCTCTCCCACTCCCCCTGCATATGTTCCCTCTCTCTCTCTGTGTGTCTCTCTCTCTCAAATAAAAAATCTTAAAAAAAAAAAAAAAAAACACACAGAGTCATTAGATCTACAGACTTGGTCTGGTTTCATCTTGTACTTTCTCTGCTCCAGCTCTGAAATCAACAACTTGTCTAAGGAGACCTGGCTCCTTTTATGGGAGTATGGTATTTAGAAGCCAAGATCTGGGTGTTAGAGGAGTTCACCATTACTTGGGTGTCTATCATTGCTTCTAGGTCTTTTCTGTAGACAGTGTTTGGAAATAAATACATACACGTATACTAACCCATGTAAAAACACACATCTCTTTATCTCTGTTTATTATCTATCAATCACTTATCTATCATCTATCTATCTATCTGGCCTATCACTCAGTTCATTCTATTACTTGTGAACCCAATCCAGCAGTGTTCATTCCTGTATTGTCAAGTCTGGCCATTTCACATAAAGTCAAGTTAAAATATCTCTTAAATTCATAGTAACATTTCTGATTCGAAGTCAGGACTACAAGGTATTTATTTCTTCCATCTTACATCAGTATTGTCTTTGTTCTCCAGGAATCTTGGTTCTCAAGGAGACAAAAGCAAAATAGAATTAAGATACCATATAATCATTCATGTGCTGTTTTTCCTTATTGTCTATTTGGCAGTCTCATGGTGACAGTAAAGATACCAACACTAGCTCCATTAATTTAATTACTGAAACAGCAAAATTTTCTCACAGATCCTCCTTACATTTCTGCCTGCTTAGTAACTGAATGCACACAGAGGACACAGCCATTTAATATTATACTTTTACCATAAAAATATTTGTTTAATGTTCACCATCAGCCCTTTTGTTGATGTCTCTCTAATCATGTTGGTTGACTTAAGCTTCTTCTTGATGAGATCCTTCAGAAAGAACCCAGGAGAACATTTTCTAATTTCTTGCCTGTTGATAGCAATTTGTCTATAGTCTCTATGCTAAAACTATGTCTGGCTGTGTATAAAGTGCTTGGCTCACATTTTCTTGAGTATCATAAATATCATAAATATATTGCTCCATTTTCTTCTGGCATAAAGCATTGCTGTCAAAAAGTCTGATAATAATCTTATTTTCTTTCCTTTATATATGACTTAGTCATTTTGCCTGGAAGCACAAAGGTTTTTCTTGTTTGTTTCTTTTTTTTTAAGTAAAAATCAAATTACTAAAATATGTCTCTGTGTTGACCGTTCCAGTCAGTTTTCTCAAATAGGTGGCGTGCCCTTCCAAAATGTAATTTTTTGCTGTTTTTGTTATTTAGGTAAAATTTTCTTGAATTGTCATTTTGGGTACTTGTCTCCTGGGTTTGGGTTTCTTCTTTGGGAACTCTACTTTAGCTACAATGATCTTAGCCTGTCTTTGAAACTTTTCATTTTCTCTTTATTCCATTTACCTCTTTCTTTTGTAAAAGTTCCTTCCTTTAACCTGGTTTTCTTCAGGCATAATCCGTTGTGTTGATTTACTCTTCAGTTACCTATTTATTCTTCATTTCTAAATTATATCTTCTTAAATTTCGATTTATTTCCTCAGTCCTGTGAGTTCACACTGGGTTCTTCTAATTCTGATTTTTACTCTTCCTTCATATCTCATATCATTTTCTTGATGTCTTTAGCACTCTGAAATAGTTATATCATAGTTTTTGTTTGACTTGGAACCACATTTCTCTGGCATGCTTTTATTCTCTAGAGGGAGGCTATTCTGTTTCGTGATACCAACTTTGTACATGCTTTGATTCCAATCATTTGGCATCCTTTTAGGTGAAATTAGTTTTCCTGAACATTTAGAAGAGGATGCAGTTGAAAACTCAATTTCTAAGTCCACAGAGATCTAATGTTAGAAACGATGGTGGTTTACTTTCTGAGAATGCCCTAGCTCTGTTTTTCTCACATTCTTTTATCTGGGCCTTCAATTTCCTGTCACTATTGTCTCTGTACTGCTCGATTTTGATTTTTAATCCCAGTATTTATTCCTGGGAGGGGGCTCTGGCTGGCTTCTTTTGGGAGTTCACAGGGTCCAGACTACTCCAGAGGCTTTACATTTTACTCCTGACCCTTTGTTTTCATCCACCATTGGAGAGTGCAGAATTGATTCCAGTATTCAGCAACTATTCTCATTTTTATTTTCAAGTTTTCCAATGGGTACCTGTTGGCTGTTTTTGATCCTGAGGTCCATATGATGCTTCACTGCTTTTCTCGCCTGCTCCCTGTACAGTCCCGATACCATGCAGGCTTTGTAGCTGGCAGTCTGATAATCATCTGATATTCTTTCCTTTGTGTAAGTGATTTAGTCTTTTTTTGCCTAGAAGCACAAGAATTTATTTTTCTTTTAAAGTCCAGAAAGTTTACTGGACTATACCTCAGTATTGGCCATCCTACTTGTCCATGGTTTGACTCTCCTCCCTCATAATTTGTAATTCATGAGAATAGCTTATCATCTACATATTTTGTTGGTATTACCCATGGGTTACTGTTTTGCTATCTGAGTTTCTTTTATCTGTTTATATGGGAGAATTTGGGAAGATTCAAATACTAAGTCACCAGTGTCCTTTTCCAGCATGTATCTTTCAATCTTTTTAAAAAGCAACTTAATCTAACAACATCTCTCTTAATAAGTGAGCTTAGTACAACACTGACATATATTATGATTAATAATAAGTTTGATATTAGTTCCTCATCTTATTTTGCATTTTTACTTTGTCCTTGAAATTTCTAAGTATTTTTAACCCTCTCTTTAATTCAGTTTTTCCTCTAGTGTCTTGAAATGCAGTCTTTATCTTTGAAAGTTTTATAATATATATTTCACTTTGCACCTCAATATTTCAGTGCCCCACTTATGAAACAATGCAAGGATGTTAGAACACTTTATATCAATGCATTCTTTTCCACTTTCTATATTATTATTGTCCAGCAGTTTAGCTCTGTCCTATTTTCAGCACAGGTACACACTAAATTGAGCAGTACAATTTTCTCATAAAGTCAATGTTTATTTAGATTTCCCACTCTGTTTACCAATTCCGTTGCTCACTTTTCTTTTTTACACATGAGGCCTTTCTTCTAGGGTGAACTGATCTTCTCCTTCCTGAACTAAAACCTTTTGACCTTCCTAGAGTGAGACGACTGGTGGCCCATTCTCGATTTTTGTTCATCAGAGTACCGTTCTCTCACCCCACCATTTTCAGTTAAGTTTGTGAATTAGTTTTAATTATTTTTCTCCTTCTCTCAGCACTCTGCAGAGTTTTCCCTGTTCTCTGGCTCCCATGGCTGCTATTGACAAAGCTTCTTCTGGTTGGTCCTTCCACGAATGGTAAGGTCATCTATTTATTTTTTCCAGCCTTCTCTGACCACAGTTTCAGTGCTCTAAAATTCTCTATAGTAAGTCTAGATATCTTTTTATTCTTTTTTTTTTTAATTTACCCTGTTGAGGAATAACTGGGCTTCTTCAAACCAAGAATTGTCTTTTATCAGTTCTAGAACACCCTGAGCTGTATCTCTTCGAATATTTTCTTCTCTCCCCGACTCCACTTACAGCACGCATATGTGGGACTCGCTCATCCTTGTCTCATGTCTCTTCACGCCTCTTTCTTGTTTGCCTTTTTTGTCTTGCTGAGTACATTTAGGGTAGTTTGCTATTTCTGTCTTCCAAGTCATTACTTCTCTTCTCATGTATGTCTCATTTCCTCCATAACATGTCCATTGAGTTTGTAATTTCATATCTAAATTATATTTGATTCTTTTTATAATATGCCTCATCAACAGTTGGTGCTTTTTTGATCCATTATGCCATCTTTCATTTCTTTAAATGCTTTAAATATTTCTTTCCCTCTATTTGGCTCTTCACTGAGGGTATACCATTTTAAGTGTGTAAGCTTTACTGAAGGTGGGATTTACTTCTAACTCACCCTATGGCTATTTAAAATTCAGGCTCTGGGTTCTTTTTACTGTCAAATTCACCTAGGACAAGCAATGCTTTACACAGACTTACTACTCTGTTCCCAGCTCTCTCTTCACTTTTGTCCCTGAATATTTCCTTTAATTATAGAAGCATAATTATTCATTTAAAAGCACACTTGTCATTTTCCAGTAAGTAGGTAATTGTTATAGGATGATATTTTAAGAATACCTTATTTTTAATATTGGCCATAATGGAAGTCCAGTGGGTAATTTCCACATTTCCATCTCTGTAATTTTAATTCCAAGAGTTATGGGGGTTTTTGTTTTTGTTTTTTTGAATGGAGAAGCTACAGCAAAAAGGCTAGGCAGAGAACATTGAATCCATTTATCTGTTGTTTACTGAAGTTTATCTTCTAATAATTTAACATAAAATGTGAATGGGACCTGTGGTCCTGGAATTGTGGTGTGTTCAATAATGTCTGTCTCTTGCATTTATATGTAAATGGAAGTTTGGCTGGTTACAGATTTTAGGGGTCAAACTTTATTTCTCTGAAACTTTTAAAGATATTATCCTACTCTCATTTAGCATTTAATGTTTCTATGGAAAACCTTTATTTTTCTTTTAGAGG
Organism: Martes martes; assembly: GCF_963455335.1. Classification (NCBI taxonomy): domain Eukaryota; kingdom Metazoa; phylum Chordata; class Mammalia; order Carnivora; family Mustelidae; genus Martes; species Martes martes. The sequence continues at coordinate 16,757,254 of NC_137896.1, read as the reverse complement.
CCACTTGATATGTTCACTGGTACAACAAATGACTCCTTGTTTAAACTACAAATCCATTAACTTCATGATGAAATCTATTTGTTTGACTATTCTGAATAATGTTTTCCTAGAACATAGTGTGATCTCTTATCCTTTAAAGTCTCCTTTTATTTCTGGAGCATATTCTTGTTTTCAATCTTTGAATTTTTTTTGAATTATATATCTTCAGTTTCCTTCTTCAGAGTCACCAATTAGGTATATATTTGAATTCCTTTGTCTTCCACACTTACTATTCCTTTTTAATGCCTTTTAATATTTTACGGATTTCCATTTTATGTTCCCCACTCTGAGGCTATTTAATATTTTAGGACCGTCCATTCACCTTTTTAATGGTTCAGGTGTGGATGGCGTCTTCATTTCTCTGATGGTTTTATTTTGTGGTACCACCTCATTTCTCATTAAAGCAAGATCATGCTTTATCCCCTGCTTGATTTTCCTGTGTTGAGCTGTGGTATGAAAACGTAATCACTTAACTTCCTTTTAAATTAATGATGACACATTTGGCCCAATTTTCAATGTATATGTGGTCATACTCTCTAGCAGCATGCATGCATGTGTTTATTTGCCTTCTCTCCTTTCCCTTCCTTAATTTTATTGTTTGTGTAGAACCCATACTAGTTCCTTTTGAAATAAGTAGTATTACCAATCTTTGATTGGGTTTTACTTGCATTAGCTATATATAGAAGATTTAATTGGAAGTGGGGCAGGGCCATGCTCTAAGCTTACAACATTCTACCAAATTCATGGTGAAATTGTTTACGGTGCAGTGTTGGATAGGTTTATTTATTATTTTACCCAGCAAAGGTCAATGTCCCGGTCACCCTGATGCACTAAAACAGACTGCCTCTTTGGTTTTTATTCAGTCAGTCTTTCATTGCTTCTCTGTAATGTCCAGTTGTATCCAGGGATTGTCCCACCTGTGTACACCATTCCTGACATTGACATCAAAAGGATTATAGGTCTTGCCCCTTAGGTTATACCACCAATCTCAGAAGCTGTCCTGCTGACACAGTTTGAGGTATGCAGCCATAGACACCTTATCTCAGCACATGCCCACATCCTTGGTCTGCACCTGCCGCCCCGCCTCCTAGTTACTGTCCAGCATGATCAAATCTTCCCAGTTTTACCATAGCACTTGCATTTCCTTTCCTTCCAATTTTATTTTTAATGGAGAGGTGATTTCTGAGAGCAGAAGAGGGCAGAAGGAGCTTCACTTTGTTATCTCAAAATCAAAAGTCTGTTACTCACCTTTCTTACCAACCTTTGATATGAAACATGTTGGAGGCTTTTCACAAGTCTAAATAGATTATAGGCTGTCCCTCAAAATGTCATTTGTAATTAGGCTGTCTGGAGTTTGGAATGCATTTTCTTATAGAAACCAAGTTATAAATGGTAGCTGGCAACCAAGGCCAGCTTTTCAACAGGCTGTTTAGCTGGATACATTGTACTACTAGCATTATTCTGGCTTCACAGAACTACTATTTATTAAGTTATTTCTATGGAAAAATGAATTCCAAGTTCTAGCTAGTAGAATATAGCATATTTTAAAATGTAAAGCTGTGTCACTCTCTTGCATAAAATCCTCCAGTGGTTTCTCATCCTTCTTAGGCCAGAGACAAAATCCTTAACATGGTCCAGTAGGCCCATGATCTGGCTCTGTTGGCCCCATTACTCAAACTGGCCTTCCGACTGGTAATGGAATGTGTCTTGCTTCTTCCAGCACTAAAGCCCTTGCATATTTACTTCCTTTTGCCTGGAAAAGCTTTTTCTTACCCATCAGCCTACTCTCTTTCAGGCAGAACTCAACCCAAATTCCATTTAGGTGGGAAACCTTCACAGATCTCAAAACAGGCCAAATCACGCTGCTTTATATATTCTAACAGCATTGGGTCGTCTTTACTTATGTTTGCTACTATATGCCCTGCACTCCTCACAGAGGCTGGCAGGTGGTAGACAGCCAATAAACATGTGTTCGATAAACAATTGATTACATATTTTGTATCAAAGATAAGAGCTCTTAAACTGAAACCCACCAGGAGCCAAGGACATTTCCCTACCCCTTACCACTTCTGCTGTTGGCCTGGCTGTCTTGGCTCTGAGTCTCGGACGGATCATGTGAATGTTACATAGAACTCCCAAGTTCCGCCCTTGTGATGGCCAATGCTGTCAGTCATTCTCATTACTATTATGTGAAAACACTGAGAAATCATTAAAAATAGCTTATTGTATGGTTCCTCATAGGATCACAGTTTTCAATACCTACAATATTAACACTGTGATATAAAATCAATTGCATGTAATGTGACATTGTCCTTGATGCCTCTACTTCAACATTACACAACTGTGGCCAAAGGTCCTGGAGTTTTCTGGGATGGCTCCATTTTTTTTTTTTTAAGATTTTATTTATTTATTTGACAGAGAGAGAGAGATCACAAGTAGGCAGAGAGGCAGGCAGAGAGAGAGGGGGAAGCAGGTTCCCCGCTGAGCAGAGAGACCAATGTGGGGCTGAATCCCAGGACCCTGAGATCATGACCTGAGCTGAAGGCAGAGGCTTAACCCCTGAACCACCCAGGTGCCACCCCCTTTTTTTAATAACAACTGGGCTCTTGCTCTTTGACAGTGTACTTCACCTATCAGCTTTGCACCCTAATTTCTTTTTCCATAAAACCTGGCCTCTATTCATTCATGGTCTTGTCACTCATCGAGGGGCATAACTGTCTTTTTGAATCCTCTTAGGCTTTCCTGCCAGACCTCGTTCTTGGGCAAAGAAGTTAGATAAGTTGATAGCCCTCTACGTGAATCAGAAGCGACTGTTTCACGCCTACATTTCCCTGCTCCAGTTTCCGTGCCTCACTCTGATCCAGTTTCCCCACCGGGGAGATGGTGTTAGTGCCTAGTGCAGTGTACGGCCCTTGGAAGGCCACTCTGTGCTAATGTCACTGCTGGATTCAGAAGAGGAAGGGCAAAACCCCAGGAAGGAGATCAGGCTCTGTCTGCCCAAACTAAAGAATGGCATCCTCAGGCTGCCGAGCCCTAGTGGATCCCATGAACGAAAGTGCCCCGAGATTGCCGTTGCCTGATGAGCAGTCTGATGCCTGGGAAGCAAGGATGGCCCCAAGTGTGAAGGGAAGAGAAGAGGGGGCAGACACTGCTGTCGACGGTAGTTACCATGAAGTTCAGTAACACTTTCTGGGGTGGGATTTAATAAAAAGTACATTTAAAGAACCTTTTTTTAAACAGAAATATTTTATTTTTTATTTTATTTAATATATATTTATTTTTTTATTATGTTCAATTAGCTGCTGTGTAGTACATCATTAATTTTTGATATAGTAAAAACTCTTGATGAAATAAATCATCTTTACTCCTGAACAAGTTGTTAGGGTCAATGATGACTTGATGGGTTTGTCATTTGTACAAGGAATGGAATTTTTATTCAAATATTCGTACCTGAGCTACTGTGAAATGGGTTTTTTAGCTCATTTAGCTTCCCCTCCTCCTCCTAGAAAGTTCTGTGCTTTCTGGTCCTTCCATTTCTTTACTCATTGTTGGCTAGAAAATGTTACTAGGGGTCTTCAGTGTCCATGAGCTAATTAGGCCTGTTTTTTAACTTGAGCTATGTTGATACTGGATGAGTTTATAAGGCTGTGAACGTGCTATTTGCTTCTAACAATTAATTGATTTCATATTTCTTGAGAAAAGAAAGGGTTTGTACATGACTGATGAGGCAGTTTCCAAATATTCAGGGAGAAATTAGAGATGGTTCACTGAAGCACAACCAGATAAATAATCTTGGAGGGAGACCACACTTTCTAGGATCACCTTCTTTCACAGAATGTGGGGACCCACAAAGCACTCCCATGAATCCTTGCTAACTCACCCAGCCATGCATTCCTCAGTCACCATGTGCCTGCTGCAAGCCCAGCCCCGCACACCACGGATGCCCTCCATAAAGAGTACAGAACCTCACCAGAGAGACAGACACATATGTTCTCAACATAATATCCCTTCAAGGAGGTATAAGCTATTGTGTGAGCTTTGAAGAGGGAACAGTTAGCTTAGCCTGGAGATCCTGGGCTGGCTTTGAAGGGGAGATAACTTTGGGGATCAGACTCATGGACAGAAAAGGAGTCAACCAGGTCAAACAGGAAAGAGAAAGAGATGCCCTGAGTACGGTAAGGTCTTGTCTTCCCATTCACGTTTGTGAGAATGCCTGCGTCTTCCCTGTGTGCCAATGCTTCTTTCTGACCCACTGGCTTGTCCCGTCATCACACCAAGCTGTCAGCTGAGGCCGGATAGATGGGAAATAGAGGGATTCAGGCATTCAAGTCAAGTCAGTATCCACAAGCTCTGCTTCTGATGTGGTAGAGCTGGGGGAGGGCCCAAGCGTGTGCATTCTAAACAAGCACACAAGATAAATCGATCCCTGGGATTCCTGGAACACACTCAGAGAAACATAACCTTAGACTCCTCCCTATGACACAGTCCTCAGCACGGTGACCCACACATTCAAACCCAACACAAAACACAGGAGATGCCTAAGAGATAGAGAAGCAAACAATGGCTACAGCTAAAATAACCAACCATAACTCCTGCTGCCAACTGTTGGTGGCACATAGCTTTGGCCCACCTTTGATGTGGAAGCCCTTTTTTGCAATCTAGGAAAGCTGATAACAAATCTGAAAGTTAGGGAGGCATTAATAAATGCTCAAGTGCCAACAGCACTTTCTTTGGGTGTAAAACTCTCTCTGTTTAAGCGAGGCTGAGAAGTTCTGATGTGGTATGAGTACTTTGCGAGGAGCATATCTTCTCTTCTCTTCAGAACAGAACAAAGACGACAGCCAACTGAAGATCTACCCAAGGGTGGGGCTGGACAGTCTACGTATTTTGTTAAAAGTGATTATGAATAGTGAAAAGGGCATCGTCAGGAATTGGGAAAGAAAGGAGGCCTCTATAAATTCATTCCCATCTTACTGATTACAGTTTTTACTTTGGGACAGTAGACAGGTCCGACTTACTGGGGGACATTAATAAGAAAGTTAACAGCCAAAAAAAAAAAAAAGTTAACAGCCATTCTCGGCCAATCATTCAGCAAATATGTATTGAATGTTTCTTGACTATGAGGCCCTCTTGATTCCTAATTCTGGCATTTTCATTTTGGAGTGTAGCCAAACACTGCAACAAGAAGCTGTCAACAGAATCCAGACTATGGGTGGAAGCTCAGCAATGATGCCACAGGGAAGAGACTGAGTGCGGATGCAAGGATCGGTACCCCAGGATGAGCAGACACTCACTTTAAGAAGACAGTCTTTACTTTGGATAGATGTTGGCTATCCCACAACAGACCTATGAATACACAGCTTCACAGCATATCAGAGGTGGAGGGGAACCCAGACATCTTGTGGTCCAGCCCTCTAACTTCACTGAAAGAGAAACTGAAGCACAGGGAAGAGACTTGGCCAAGCATGTGCTATGTGAGTAGCAATGCTCTTGCCTGTCTGCCAGATACTGGGGCTAGAAAGCTGAGCATGACCCCTCCAGGGAGCCCGGGGAGACAGATGCCCAAACTAGTGTGGCATGTGGTGAAAGAGGTGGAGGGTACATGACTTGGTTTGGGGATACGCACAAGGCTGCAGGAACGAGGAGGCCATGCTGTGGGACTCTTCGTCTGATTTGTGCTTGGGAAGGGAATGGAGGCCCGTGGGAGGAAGTATAGAGCCTGCAGTATAGGGTCAGCATAAGTCCCACCCAAGGGCACTAAGTTCTTTGAGCCTCAACTTCCCTTCTGTAGCTCCCACGTCCCAGGATTGCTCTTGAGGCTAATATAATAGATGCACAAGCACTCAGCACATACGTGTTCAGTGAATGGGCACAATTCTGGAGTCCTTCAGGGACCCCCCCCTTCACACCCTCCTCTAAAAGGGCCACACCCACTGTAACCAGCTCTTCTTGAAGGAGGTCTTGAGAAAGTGATTTGCTGCTTTGGGACCCAGACCGTCTCCAAAGACCGGAGACCATTCCTCCAGCCTCTTTTTGGAGACCCTGGGAGGTGCTAAAGTTGGCCAGCCAGAGCCTCCAGGTACAAACCCAATCCTTTCAACATGGGACTTCTCCTCCTTCCCAAAGCAGACCTACAGCTTTGAGGGGGAAGAGTCCCTGGCGCCTCCCACAAAAGAAAGATGTCCCACTGAGCCCCAGAGCTAGCTACGGGAAAGTCATTTAACAGAAGCCTCCCAAATCCCCTTCTTAACATAGGGAGAGTTGTGGGAGCCCCAGTAGCTCCCTTTAATGCAACTGGATTAATTGCCTGCTCAGAAAACAGCTCAATTCTAAATGATCCTAAATGGCCTCTAATACCTGTAATCTTCCCTCTACCACGTTGCCTGGCCGCATTACCAAAGCAGGGCTGGTTTCAGGAGCTGGTTTGCTCAGTAAACAGCAGGCAGCATTGTGGGAGGCCAAGGAAATCAGGCTCAGTTCCAAGGGAAGGCTGAGAAATTGATGAAAACGCCACTGGCCTATTCACCAGCCTAATTTGATTCCAGGAAATCAAGCGACGGAATGTGGACTGGCCTATTCCACAGATGCGGTGTTCCTTTGAAGGACTGGGTAATCAAACATGGGCACACCGCTGGCTCTCCACCCTGGGTCCCTCCTGGCCGGGCAGTGAGTACCCCTCTAAAGGATCTTGCTTTTCTTTCTGAAAGCCACAGAGGGAACCGACAAGTCACCTGACCTTTCAGTCGATCATCCACCTGGGAGATGAAGGTCTGGCTTTGGGTGTACGTCTGCCTGGAACATGAGTGATTGTCACAATTAAGAGAAGAATGGACTCTGGTTGGTATCCTGGCTCTGTCACTTCTACCTGAGTGACCGTGGGCAAGTTATCTCTTGATATCTCCATTTCGTCATCTATGAAATGGGGATGATTAACAATAAGAGTACCAGCTAAAGGGGTTATTGTGAAGGTTACATGTCTTGGACAGAACTAAGGTGCCTCAAGAGTATCCAGGTCATGGAAAATACTATGCCCCTATGCCTGGTTTCATTGTCCCAGCATCCCTGCTTACACGTGGGCAGGTGCACGGCCTTCCGGCAGTAATCTGAGGTTGACAGCTAGTGTGTGGGTGAACCAAGTGCATGGGGTGTGACACTGAGATGTCCCAAGTATTGCCACCTTCCTCTCCTACTGATCCAACGCTGGAAGCTCGGCCGCCTTCTCATTCCGCTGGCAATCTTGTGAATGTTCCTTTTAGCTGGCTGCCCTCCCTGACCAAATCCGGGGTTTCCATGGAGATCCAGAGAACAGAGGGAAGACAAGGTCACCTGGGCTGGGATGAAGGTTGGGAGAGGGGAGGCTAGCCCCACTGGGAAACCAAAGGTGGCCAGACAGAGGTCTGCATTCCCTCCCTTCAGGCCAGTGAGGTTAAGGGCCAGGGACAGAAATCAAACATGCTGTGTTTGCTTGAATGTCTCAATATTTGAGTTGGCCACTGTCTTTACTGTTCCCTTTCTGGGGAACTCTCAGCACTCTGATGTCCAGCTTTGAGGGTTCTTCTGAGTCCCTGGTAAACAGGGACCAGCAGAGAGAGTGTGTGGATTTCCCCAAGGACAGCATCTCTCCTGACAAAGCCTCAAGGACAAGACGCAGACCTGCACGGCCAGACACCACACTCAAACAACACTGGCCACTTCTTCAGCAACATTTTCCCTAGTGACCCAGATGCCGAGAGCCATGCTTGTCCTCACTCCTCAGCCTCCAGACCTGCTGTGGAGCCCTGCTTCTCTACTCACTGACCACTCTGTGACTGCTCGGCCTCTGGACGCGGGGGTAACCCTCATGCCTACAACATACGGTGATGAGACCCAGGGAGCACATCAACAGCGGTCAGGGTCTGAGGAAGGCCCATGACACAGCCGGTTCTGGGCCTCGTGGGCACTGACTCTCTCCCTGAATCTTCCTATTCCCCACGTGAAGCCAGCCCTGCTGGAAATCCCCGTGGTGCAGATGAGAACACAGAGGAGGAAAGAGGCTAACGAATTCACCCAAAAGTCATACAGCTGGTGTAAATGGGGAGCCGTTTGCAAAGCCCCTGGCCAGTGGCAAGCACGTGATAAAAATACAGTTGTCCTGGCAGCTACCACGGGTGCTAAGTTTTGATGGCGGAGAAAGGGCTCACGGCCCGAGGAGGGTACCCCCTCAGAGTGAGGGGCTGATGGAACTAGGCAGTCACTACCTGGGAGAGATCCAGGAGTGAACAGTGCCCTCCGCTAAGAGGCCGAGGACATCTGTGTCTCACCTCCAGGGCAGGGCAAGCTTTGATGTGGGCTTGAATCCAAAAGGGCTGTGAGTGGGAGACCCAGGGCCCACTCCAATGCCACCAGAAGTAGCTGGCTCCGATCAGGGGCCCCACACAGACAGCAGGGGCTGTCCGAAGGGACTTCATCACCTTGGGTCTCAGTGATCTCACCTGTAAACTGGACATGCTCACATCCTCTCTGTCTACCAATAAGTGGCTAGGGGGCCTCACGAAGATGGGCCATTCCTATTATGCCTCAAAGTCTCTCAAAAAGGAAAGAGTAACTTTCAGGGAATTTAAGGCAAAAGCAAATGCCCCTCAAAGGTGAAACCTGACAGCTCTGGTGGGAGCAGACATCCAAGGGTGTCAACATTTCAAGCAACCAGCTTCCCATGTGCCGGGCAAATTTTCTCTTCCAAAGCAAAAGAAAGCAGCTACTGTTTCTCAAAAGCTGCCTGTGTCTTCTCTGTTCTATTTAATCCTCATAGAAATCACATGAGATTCGTGTTATCCTGATTTTATAGACATTAACACCGATATTCCCAAGAGGGTAAATGACTCCGCCAGTAGCACGCAGCTGGCGATCTGGGAGCCCCGGGTTTGGACCCAAGGCCATCTAGAGCCCGCATTCTTTTTTTTTTTTTTTTTAAGATTTTATTTATTTATTTGACAGACAGAGATCACAAGTAGGCAGAGAGAGAGAGGAGGAAGCAGGCTCCCCGCCGAGCAGAGAGCCCGATGCGGGGCTCGATCCCAGGACCCTGGGATCATGACCTGAGCCGAAGGCAGAGGCTTTAACCCGCTGAGCCACCCAGGCGCCCCTAGAGCCCGCATTCTTATCAATGATTCTTATTCCGCTCTCAGCTCCTACGCCTCCCTTACCCTGCCTGAGCACACCCGTCAGGAGACACCTGCCCTCCCATGTGTGCACGCCACACCACTGTTAATGGTGTGGGCTGTGGGAATGTCCTGACTGACCGTGGTGGCCCTCTGGGTAGGCATCTGTAGAAGGAAAGTACTAACAGTTCACCCACTGGGTCGTCTCAAGGTTGAGTGAGGACATGCACAGAGCACCTAGCACACACATGAGAAAGTGCTCAACTTCTCAACTAGGTGGGTGATGTGATACCATTTGGGGGCCATTGGATTGGCAGAAATGGAAACATTCCTGTAATACCAAGTGTTGACACACATGGGAACAGTCACTCTTGTTTCCCTGGAGCTGGAGTAAATGGATGGACCCACTTAGGAGAGCAACTTGCCAAAACTTACTAACATCTAAAATATTGCTTCTATGTAGCTCCCCAAGGGAAACTCCCCATGCCCCAAGATGCAATTTGGCAGAGGTCATTAAAGCATTTATTTTGTTAATGGCAAAATATAGCCAACCTCAGTGCCTACTGAAGGATTAATGACCGTAGAGCTATGGTATATCCTTTATGTGCACTATCCTCCAAGAATTATGGGTAAGTGGAAAAAAGGAGGTTCTACAATATAAACAAGTATCATTTCAGTTAAAAAAAAAAAAAACCCTCAAACAGGACAATAGGTTTCATATACAGACATACATATATGAAACACATCAGATTAAGCCTTTTCTTTTTTCTAATCAGAAAATCCTTTTCAGATTAAGGGAGGGCCACAGGCCTAAGCGAACTAGGTATTATCTGATCTGTTTTATTTTTCTTCTACATGTGAATACATGCCCACATAGGACTGTGGTACTTACTTACAAAGGCAAAATAATAATGATGATGATGATGATGACGACAACAATGTATTAGGTGCTAAGTCTGAGTATTCATTTTCTTCCAAAATAAATAAGTTAAGAAATAAGTTTATATGTATTACTCTAATTTTATATGCCAGCTTTTTCTTTTTTTTAACTAAAATAGGAATGATCCTTTCCATTGTGTTGATAAAGACAGTGAAGTTAAGCTTCAGCAACCTGCCCAGTTAGGAAGGAACAGGTTCAGGATTGGAAACTGACTGTTCTTTCCATTTTTTCATACATTCCCTAAGACTTCTGCCCCCTGCCCACATTCAAGGCACCATGTACAGTGCTGGGGATGCAAAGGGGCTAAGATGTTCTGTCTGCTTTCTCCACATTACAGCCCAGTGAGGAAAGTGGGCAGCACCCCTCCCCCCCCACACACACATACGGCACAGGGAGCCATGCTTGAATGTCATGGGTGAAGGTGTGCTCTTTACCGACACCTGAGACAAAGCAAGAAGCACAATTCCATGAGAAGATTTGGGTCTGGCTCATAACCATGAAGTTCACCACCAATGTGGCCTAATGATCCAAATATCTCCATTCTCCCAATAGATTCCTGAGTCGGTAATAATGGAAATGGGTCACTGAGCATTGCCTACCTATTTGCCAGGAGTCATTCCAGCATTTAAATGCCTTGACACATTTAATTCTCAAAATATCACTATGAAGAAAGTCCTATTAGAAGCCTCATTTTACAGAGGAGCCAAGTGAGACACAGAGATAAAAACAAAACAAGACAGATAAAAGCTTGCTGGAGATGACAGCTAGTGAATTCTGGAGCTAGGTTCAATGCAGGGCTATCTAGCTTGATATCCCCATGCTCTACTGCCATCCCAATGAAGTACTCCAGGGTACCCAACTAAACATACTTGCATTAGCATTCCCTCTCCCAGTCTTCTGTGAAATCAGAGCAAATTGAGTATCAGATGGTCTCTCCTTTTTCAGGAGTCACTGGTGGTCAGAGAGAGAGTAAATGGGTGGGTTCTTTTGGGCTAAATCTCATGTCCCCTGTTGGCAGAAATCACCAGGCTCTGCAAAGAGGGGACTTAATTTTTTGCAAATGCAAGTATGCAAGAGCCTCTTAACCACAGCCCTCTAATCAGAGAAGCATCTTGCTAATTGTCACTAATGTGATTAGCAGAATTAATTGGCCACTCAAAAATATTACACATCAAGCCACGTGGGGACTAACCTATGCCATCATCAGGAACGGTACTGCTCAGTACAGAGAGGGTAAGACAATTGGCCTCCGCAGGGACATCCTGAGGCTCTCATTTATCCCTTGCATGAGTCGTGACTATGCTGTGTATTAGACAAAGACAGAGAGATACTGCTAACTATTCATCTGGGCAGCTTCAGCGATAGTAATCTGTCACTTCCAAGGCCCTGTGTTCTGCTGCATAAACCCTCTTCCTGCCCACCCCCAACATCAGACCCTTTCATACTTCCACCCCGTTATCTACACCATTTGCTTCCCTGAAAAATCTCCTCCTCCTCCTCCTGGTTCTATTTGGTAAATCCCTATCCACTTTCCGACAGAAGGTCCAAATGTTGTCAGTCCACAGACTTATCTCTAATCTTCCTCCTCTGTTATTTCATGGTGCTACGTACAAGCTTCTGTTTTACTCACACTATGAACCAGTCCCCTCCACTGACAACGGGAGCTTGGGCTCAGACACTGTGCTGTCCTCACTGCTCTAGCCTCAGATCCTAATTACAGTGCTTGGCACTTGGGAAGGCTCTCGGCACTGGCTGGCTGACTGCTTCCGGATCTCCAGATGAGGCATGGGGCTGGGTGCACCCTGACTGTGGCTCTGGGCTTGAGAGTGTGGATTTAGGGAACATATGCATTGCACTGCCAGGGAATTATGTGAGAATACCACACACAGGACTCGTTATCCTTCCTCAACTTTTTACCGGCTGGAAAAAAGTATGCCACAGAAAACCCAAACCCAGTATCTCCCATACTAGACTGCTTCCTCCTAAACTCTGTTGTTCCTGCTGTGTGTCGCTGACCTTGGGGAATCCAAACACCAGAGAGTCACCATCCCTTTCTTTATCTTCACTGATCAGCCTCAACATATGTGTTTCCTTCCTTCTCATCTGATCGACACCTTCTCCACCAGACATGCCTTAGCCTAAATCTAAACATTTCGCACCAGATTCAGGTCGCTGGGGAAAACATCCAGCAGAGAGAGAAAGAGATCAAAACAAACAAGCAGAACAAAGGAATCTGGAGAAAATGGACTCTTTAGGGGTGAAGACAAATTAAAACAAAAATAAAAACAAAACTATTACTCACACTTCCAGAGCAATGAGAACATAGTGTGAAATGCTGAACAAAATGTTAGAAGAAAAAGGAAATTTCAGAATATAATAAAAAGCACTCAAAAATTATAAAAACAGTATTGTATATTAAAACTCAGTAGAAGCGTCAGAAGACAGTGCTGAGCAGGTCTCCTGAAAAGCACAGCAAAAGGAAAAAAAGGGGGGGGGGAAGAAACCACAGAAAACAAACAAAAACACTCCAAAGAGTTAGAAAACAGTAAACACAGCAGCAGAAGAGAACCAATCCAGCAGTTTTAACAGAGAAAATGAAGGGAAGGAATTATGAGCCAAGGATTTCAAGAAAATTTCCTAGAAGTAAAAGATGGATATTGCCAGAATGCAATAGCCCACCATGTGCCCAACCAAATAAATGTACAAAAAATCGGTCCACTTTCAGGCATATAATTGTTCAATCTTAAGATGATCATCCATTGATGGCGGGAAGTGGGGAGCACGTCATAATCAGAAGCCAGAATGGCTTTCGTCTTCCCAAAAGCAACGCTGGGTGCTGGAGTGTGACAGAACAATGTGTCCAAGGTTGTGAAGGGAATCATTTACAGTCAAATTGCTAACTTAGTGTAAGGGCTGACTATGGAAGGCCTTTGCATATTAATCTCCTAGATGCCATTCCTTAGGAAGATGCTGAAAGACGTGCTCCTCCAAGACAAGTCAGTAAGAAACAGGGAGCCCGAGACAACAGGAGTGCAGCACAGAGAATCGGTGGGTAGAAGATCAAGGAAGATACCGGGACCACAACCGCGCACCAGACAGAGTGTGAAACACCGGACCAGAATAGGCTGGAGGCTCTGGGAGAGCTTTCAGTAGGAGGATGAAGTCAAAAAAATAACTAAAGCATCTGAGTATCTCAAGAAGAACTTCAGATAATTGCCAAAGAGTTTGGGCTGAATTAGTAATAAAAACATAAAAATGAGCCAAACAAACCATAAACAAGGCAAATATTAGCTTCAGGGAAAACATAATAGTTGTGCGGGAAGGGGAAAATAATCATAATTTCCTGCATGGCTCATTGTGAATGGCATTTACGTAGTCAAAATATTGTAAACGCTAAATGCTGATCTAACTGAATTAGGATATAAGTTTAGTGGAAGGATGGGGAAGGTAGGTGGGAAGGATGCCTGTGTGTGTATGAGGCCGGACAGCAGGGATAGTAAAATTATCTTCCTCAGGAGAGGTTCCTAGGTACTGATAAAGTGGAAAAAACAACAAGTATCAACAGAAGTGGCTAATTTAGAAACAGGGAATTAACACAATCGTAAGCAGATGAGAGTTGCTGGCTCCTGGGTGAGGGGGGCTGGGGCCCACACATATTTTTTTTTTAAAGATTTTATTTATTTATTTGAGAGAGAGCATGAGAGGGGAGAAGGTCAGAGGGAGAAGCAGACTCCCCATGGAGCAGGGAGCCCGATGCGGGACTCAATCCCAGGACTCCGGGATCATGACCTGAGCTAAAGGCAGTCGCTTAACCAACTGAGCCACCCAGGTGCCCCCCGCACACACATATTTTTAACAACTGAAGAACAATGTGGAGGTGTGCACATATAACTTGGATAAAGAATTAAAAATATAAAGAAAATTTCACAATGTGCTATCAACACTCCTGAGGTTAACTTAAATTTCATGTGATCCCAATAAAAATACCAAGAAAACGACTGTAAATTTCCTATGAAAAATGAACAACCGATAATATCAGGTAACTGAAAAAGAAGAGCATGGTGGGGGTGGGGGGAGGAGCAGAAAGAGGTCAATTCATTCTCCAAGATATTAAAGTATATTTTTAGCAAATAAGGCTGTATGGTCTTGGTACACAAGTGGGCAAGAGAAACACACTGAAAAACATAGAAGGAGACCAACATACAGCATGGATTTAGCATATAATAAAGGTGAGAAAAGAAATACATTATTTAGTAAAAACTACTGGGTGGCCACTTGGGGGAAAAATGCAATTGGAGCCATACCCCACCCAAAGGTAAAACTTCAGATGGGCCAAAAAGATGCAAAAGATCCAAGTTCAAAAGTAAGAGAAAAGGCTTTTATTTATTGATGAACTTGGAGTGGCAGAGAGCCAAGTGTGACACTAAGTCCGGAAGTCAGAAGAGGAAAGACTGATACAATGACATAAAATTAAAAATAAATAAATAAACAATCTGAAGCAAAGTGAAAAGACTTTAAACTGGAGGAAATCAACATTCAGCTTTCCTGACACAGAAAGGACTACTATAAACAAGTAAATTAAGGAACAACAACCCAACAAAAAAATGGGCACAGGAGATAGCTCCTGGGGAAGAAAAATATAAATGATTCTTAAATATTTGAAAAGATGCTCATATTAATTTATAATCCCAGCATATCAAATAAAATTTTACTGAGATACAATTTTCACAGATCATATTGAAGAAGTAAAAAATATATATATGTATAATATACTTTGTTGGTGAGAATGTAGAGAAAACACATTCTCTTCAGTATTTCTGTAATAACCACAACATTATGCCCAATTATCTTCTCCATGGAGAAGATAATTGGGCAAATCTATGAAAATTACATCTGCAACCACCTTGGGACCAACAATTCTACTTCTAAGAATTTTTACTACTAATATACTCACACATACATGAAACAATGTTTATAAGAACAAATGACGGCAAATACATCTGTATCTATTTGTTGGGATCTCTTAATCCATTACACCTCCATATCATAAAATACTCAACAGCCATTTTAAAAAGCTCTTTATGTAACTGAATGATATCCAGGCTATGCCAATAGGTGTATCCAGCAAGATGCCCAACAGCATGTTTATTAACATCATTGTTTAAAAAAAAAAAAAGTGTCGGGGCACCTGGGTGGCTCAGTCAGATAAGGGGCCAACTCTTAATTTTGGCTCAGGTCATGATCTCAGGGTCATGAGATTGAACCCCTCATCAGCCTCCAAGCTCAGCACAGAACTGGCTTGAGATTCTCTCTCTTGCTCTCTCTCTCTCTCCCAAATAAATAAATAAATAAATAGAATCTTTAAAGAAAGTGTTGAGAGGCAACACACACCTATGTGCTTACACGTAAGTAAATATTTCTCTACTTACTATTCTATACATTGATTAAGTGGAGAGAAGGAACTGGGCAGGTGAGGAACATAGACTGGAGGGAAAGTTACTTTGTACTCTACGCCAGTTTGTGCCTTGTGAATTCTGAGTCTCAGAAATGTATTACACAGTTAGAAAACAACAATGGGCCAAATTAATTTCAAACTTTTTAATATGACCTCTTAGATGTTGTGGAATAAGCAAGGAGTTCAGAAAAGCAGAAAATGTCTTCCTGATATGGAAATCAACAACTGTTAAAATTAATTCTGAATGATCCTATGTACTTCTATTCGGAAGTTACCCCTTCCCTTAATTCACAGGATTGACTTAAGCTTGCCATGTGTATGTGGCAGAAATACTGTAAAATCAAAGAACTAAAAATATATGGCTAAAGACTTTACACGCATAGCAGGTAACAGATCTTTCACTTTATACATAAGGAAACAGATGTAATTTATACTAACAGAAAAGAAGCTAAAGGTTAAGTAAAAGGAACCACATGATTAATAAACTGTAAAATAATAAGCAAATTGGAAAAATCATAAAATTATTTCAGATAGAAAAAAAAACTGATTCAAAGCTCAATTTTTACCTGTGGTTAAAAACTCTAAGCAAACTAAGAATATATACCTAAATATATAAACCTAAAAACTATAATAACTAGTACACATTTTTGAGAGACTTTAGAAACATTCCTTTTAAGATTGATAATGAGAAAAGATACCCAGTATCACTGGTTCTGTTTACCAAAAAATGAAGAAAGGAACAGGGTAGTGGGGTAAATATTAGAAAGGGAGAGAGATAATTGCCATTATTTGCAGATAATAAATTGTAAGAGAAAATATAACACAATCAACAAATATTAGAATAAAATTTTACTATGTAGTCAGATACAATATCAACTCAGAAAAATCAATAGTAGTTTTCAATATCATCAATAACTAAAAAAAACAAAAAAAAATGATACCATACACTATGGCAATGAAAGCCATAATATATCTAAGAATTAACCTAACCAAGAACTCACAAGACCTATATGAAGACAACTTCTTAAAAACCTAATAATGGACACGGCAAAACTGAACAAATCCAGTCATTCCACATTCTTGGATGGGATGAAATGATCTAACAATCATGCCAGTTTTTTATTCAATCAATCTATAAGCTCAATGCAATCTCATAAAACCACGACTTAGTTTCGTTTAGGAACTAGATAAACTTAGTTTAAAATTTCGGGGCGCCGGGGTGGCTCAGTGGGTTAAGGCCTTTTCCTTCGACTCAGGTCATGATCTTAGGGTGATGGGATCAAGCCCCGCATCGGGCTCTCTGCTCAGTGGGGATCCTGCTTCTCTCTCCTTCGGCCTGCCTCTCTGCCTACTTGTGATCTCTATCAAATAAATAAATAAAATCTTTAAAAATAAAATAAAATAAAATTTATAAGAAGGAACGAGTCCACAGATACCTAAGGTGGGGCATGGGGGCCTGCCCTATTCAATACTGAGACAGATTAAAAAGATAAAGTTATATTGGAATTAAGCAGCAAGTTCTAAGATAAACCAGTGAAAACATAAAAATGCATTATATGATAAAGAATAAATTGCATACCAATGAATAAGCACAGGAAGATTAATAGATGTGTTGAAGATACTGGCTTACCCCATCTGAAAAACTAAAATGTCATATACAAAGGCCGATTCCAAGTGGATCAAATACCAAAACATGAAAAGTAAAACAGCAAAGTTAACAGAATAAAATATAGACTATCTTTGTGATTTAACAGTGGAAAGACCCCTTAAAACTTTAAAGGCACACACACATATCACACACACATACACAAAGACACACACAAATGAGTAATTTTATTATATAGAAATTATGGATTTATGTTCAGTAAAACAGAACACAGATTGGAATAAGATACTTGGCAATGTCTGAAACAGACAACTGAATTATATCTCGAGTACAAATTCAAGTCATGAAAATTTAATAGAAAAGATAAGAATCTTTCTTCCAAAAAACAGGGAGAAGTTATATGAATAGATAATTAATAAAGAAGAGGAAACCTAAAATGTTAATAAGCACTGGGTTAATGCTCAAACTCATTAGTAATCAGAGAAACGAAAATTAAAACAATGTATTGGCATTTAAAAACTTAATAGACTGGCAAACATGTATGGGAGACAGTTCGTGCTAAGTGAAGCCAGAGCTGGGGGGAGATGGGAACCCTCCATCACAACGCTGGGACTAGTGCAGCCATCTTGGAAAACAATCTCCAGTACTGACACCAACTAGTCTAATCTATGATCCAGAAGTTCAGACCCTGATTTATAGTCCAGAGATCTCGTAGGGCTGCACGAGTGAACATGTCTCAGGATGTCATACGCAGTGGGGGTGATTCGAAGGCAGTCTGGGCCCATTCTGGAAGAGCCGATAAGGAAAGTGTAGAAAATCATGCAGGGTTAGATGTAGTGGGTGAAATGCACATATCTTAACCCAGATGGAACTTAAAACATACAGTGCCGATTGAAGAAAGGGTGAAAAAGAATGAGTTATAAATGATTCATTTGTATAAATTTAAAATACACAATTAAGTGCATTTTTCCAGAACACAAAGAAATGTAAATTAAAGGCATTAAAAAAGACAGTGGGAGTGGTGTTGGAAATGGGAGAGAGGGACAGGGATATAAAGGGGTGACTAAAGGAAATCAGAGAGGGGTCCTTTGCAGACCAATGTGATTAGATGTTGTAAAAGAAGGCATATCATTAACTCAGCTACCAGCACTAGAGGTCAAAAGGAAAGTCAGCTTCATTTTACCTCTATGCAACAAATATTGGGAAAAATACTGTAAAACTATCCATGTGAAGAGGCACCCATGTATTTCTTTGCCTAGAACTCTTTGTAAGACATTTCGTTCAGTAACATGGGAGGGAAAGTTTGTCGTTCATGTTATGTACAATTCCAGCTTTTACCTAGGACCCACTGCCTTCTCTCCCATTGATCAGACATATGTAGGGTATCTTGACACCACTGGGGACAATTGTGGTACCACGTCAGGATGTTCTCCAGGGCAGAACCCCACCCTGTTTCATCTCTATCTCAAGGACCTATCTCAATAATTCCTTGAATGAATCATTTTGAACTTAATCAAAAGCACTTAGACAAAGGCGAGTGCTTCCAATTAAAAATGGGCATGAACTGTGAGTGGTTTGAGATGTCGTAACTTTGGGGAGACTGTAGGCTGGTTCAAAATTTAAAAATGGGAGCCATTTACTAAATAACCATGTTAAGCACTCTCCATTTATTATCCTCTACACCCACAACCAAGTTTGTACGCCCATTTTGCAGATGAAGAAATGATGGCTCCATAATGAATAATTATCTATTGTTGTATCTCTGTACACCCCTTGGTTTGGGGATCTGTAACCGTCCTTCTCTGAGTTTCTCTGGTGGGTAACCCACACTTGCCCAACTCTGTTGTGACCTCAGCAAGAGTAGTAAGAGTCATGAAAGGCTCAGTTATCTCCAGACCATCTTTCCAATTTCTGGAAGGGATGTCCCCTGGCAAATGAAGGTGACAAAGAGGAAAGCCATGACATGAATGAGAAGGGGAATGAAAGAGGAGGAGAGGGAGAAAACAGAAGGGGGACAGCGGCAAATCCTACCCCGAATGTTTTAATTAAGTGATCCGTAATATTACTCTTTTGGTTAAGGCTTTTGAGTTATGTTTCTCTCAACTGAATCAAAGGAACAGATGGCCTGCCCAAGATCTCACAGCTAGTCAGTGGAAGAGCTTGTTGTCTTCCTGATCCAAAGCCAAGTCACTTCCTACCGGGTCATGCTGTCTCTTGGCCAGGCCCAGATTCAGACTGGTTTCAAGGGGTCACTGTGGCTCCCAGCATGTTGGACATTCCACTCTGGAACTGCTTTAGCATGGAGCCAAGTTCCGTCCATCCCAGTAGATTCAATGTTTAGAAACTGCCCAAGCTTGGGTTTATGGAATGGAAGAAGAAGACCCAGAAAATACCTTTCAAAATTTTGGTGGGACTGGAGCAAATAAGGATGACACAGCATCGGTCACACCCTTGGTTTGGAAGACACCTCTCAGTGAGTCCAAGGCTGCTTGGAGCAGTGGCCTCCTACAAATACGTTACCTACCACCCAAGAAGAGTCCTTTGAAGAGACAGAGTGCACAGAGTGTGGGCCCTAGAATTGGACTCAGTTCCTCCCTGTTGGATATGTAAATTGAGAATCTATTTCACCTCTCTATGCTTCGGAACCTCATCTGTAAACATGAGGCTACAAATGAAAGCTATTCATATACATAAAACATCTGGAAGAATTCTTATACCTTACTGACCCTCAATAAATTACATATCTTTCTCTAGAAGGTGTATGTTATTTGTATTTATGCATATTAGACTTTTTAAGGCATTAATCCTGATGTGTTGGTTAAAACATCTGCCTTGTTACTCTATCATCATACCCTGCAAAGAGCTGGGCCACTCCCATTTCATACACTTCCCAGTGGTCTCATTCTTTTAGAAATAGTCATCAGGCACACACAAAAAGCAATTTAAATGGTTCATCTTTCCTCTTTTCATCCATAGACAAATTTCAATAATTATCTTAGTCAACCCATTAATTAGTCTAAATTTGCCCAAGCATAATTGATGCTGCCTACACAATTTTCTATAAAAATTTGAAATGGATGGCTAAACAGAGACTTTTTTTTGTTTGTTTGACTAAGTGCATTTTCCCCTTATGCAAAATGTGTTAGTCAATGCTTATTTAGTGTAATAAGCTAGTTTGGTGTTCTTGTCTGCATCTGTGATAGAAAGAAGTTTGAATCTCAGAGTTCAAACTATGCATTGGCCATTTCTAACTTGCTGACCTATGGTCAGCTCTTTAAAGTCTTGAGAGAAGTTTCCACTGCCGTATTTGTTGAATAGGGATCTGGTGACCTTAGGTCTACCCTCTGGAAACACTCTCTTGCCTTGGCTTTCCTAGATGAACATTACTTTGACCTCTATACCCCTGTCAAGCACCTCTTGCTTTTCTGGGTCTTCCAGACACCTTATTTATTGGGTTTACCAAGGTTCCATTCTCATTCCTCTTCTATTATTAAGTAGGCCGCCATTCCTGGGTAATCTGATTGGTTACCACAAGCACATGATGGGAATACCCCTTACAGATCAATATCAATCTCTAACTCCAGCACTGCTATGCATAATTTTTTCTCATCTCTGGACCATTCTCTTCAACAGTCTCTGTTCCCCTTAGAAACTATTAGGGGAATAAATATGGGGAAACCTGCAACAGGATACATGCTTTCAAGTATTCGGGTGGATTCAACATGACAAAACCATAATGAAAGGAGAGAAGAACGGTAAGTTTCAAACGAGCTTCGTGACAAATTTCAGACAACCTAGGCATCAGATACAGAAGAACAATACCTTCTCAGCCCTCATTGAGAGGGGTGATGGCTGTAACTACAGAAGCATGTAGAGAATAGAATGTAACATCTGGACACAAACACAAATATAAACAAAGATTCAAAATCTAAAGGTGGCATTTCAAAGCAACAAAATAATGTTGGATTATTCAATAGTATTGGCGTATTTTGTTAAATATATGAAAAATATCCTACCTTGCCTCCAAATAAATGCCAGATGGAATAAAACTCTCAGCGTAGCACAAAAGCAAGCAAAAAAAAAAAAAAAAAAAAAAAAAAGACACCGCAATTTAGGTAAATATTTATGAAACATGTTTGCACTGGAAGCTTGCAAAGACAAACCATTAAAATTGGGTAAATTTAATCACATAAAAGAGGTATTTTCTCATTATCAAAGATGATTAACACATTCAAAAGTACAGGTCTAAATGGGAAAATATTTGCCAGACACAAAACCTACCAAGACTGATGCTACCATAAAGTGTTCTCGCAAATCAATAAGTAAGAAGATGGGTGTCGGGGCACCTGGGTGGCTCAGTGGGTTAAGGCCTCTGCTTTCGGCTCGGGTCATGATCCCAGTGTCCTGGGATCGAGCCCCGCGTCGGGCTCTCTGCTCCGCGGAGAGCCTGCTTCCTCCTCTCTCTCCCTGCCTGCCTCTCTTGTCTACTTGTGACCTCTGTCTGTTAAATAAATTTAAAAAAAAAAAAAAAAAAAAAAAAAAAAAAAAAAGAAGATGGGTGTCTCCAAAGAAAAAGGGGCATGGGATTTGTGACTTAGGAAAGAAAAAATACAAGTAGCCAGCAAACACATAAAACTATCCCACCTCAAGTATCAAAGATTTAAAAATTAAAATAACATTTCTGACATAGGATATTGTTATGGATTAAAATGAAAAATAATGCCAGGTATTGGTTAAGGGGCAGGTCAATAATGAGCTCCCTTGACTAGTAGTACAGCCAGTTTTGGAGGGCAGACCAACCTTCCACAGCCCATATGTGCAGCTAAAAGCTCAAATACATGGGTGATTTTTCACTCAGCAACTCTCTATCTAGGAATTTATCTGAAAGTACCTTGCATGTCTGCATTGATGCATGTATAACAATGCTCTCTGAAATGGTGTAATAAGAAGAAAATTGGAAATAACATAAAATTCAATGATAGGCTAGCTCAAATAAAATCTTGTCCCAAAAGAGTTCCTTAAACTCCTCTCCATTTCCTCAAATCTGCATTTGATCCCTAAGTCCTAATGAACCCACAGAGTCACCAACGGCTTCTGTCACTAAATTCGAGTAAGTTCTTTGATCCTTTGCTCACCTGATAGCCCAGCAGCATTCTACATAAACGGCTCCTTCTTTCCTGAAACATTCTGCTTCCCCTGCCAGTTATTGCCAGTGCCCTTACGTCACTACTTCTCCTTATCTTATTAAATGTTGACATTCCTTCCTCCTTTCCCTTTCTCACCCCCCCAACCAGCAGCTTCTTAAAGTGAGGCCCCAGACCAGCAGCATCAGCCTCATGCGGGGAACTTGTTAGAAATGCAAAATCTTGGGCTCCTACTCCAGATCCACTGAATCAAAAACTCTGGGGGTAATGCCAAGCAATCTGGATTTCTAACAAGTCCTCTAGGAGACTATGATGCCCATTAATGCCTGAGACCCACCATATTAAGTTACTCCGTGCTAGTGAGAGAAGCCGGGACAGCACAGTGGGCTCATGTCAAGGCATGGGAGACAGACTCTCTGGGTTCAATACTCTTCTCTGCCCTTATCATGACCTTCAACTTATTACTTAACCTCTCTGTGCCTCAGTGCCTTCACTCATAAAATGGAATAACAACTATGTCCATCTTCCAGGCTTGGGGTGAGGATAAAAATGAGATAATCCATAACAAGGTTGTAGGCTAGTGCCCTGCACAGATAAAGTGCTCACTGAATGGAAGCCATCCTCAGTTACAAATTGATGTCTATGGACCAGACCTCTTCTTTGAGTTCCCTGCCTATAGCCTCACTGACTGCTCATCTCTACGTGGGTGTCCCATGCACACATACATCCCAGGCTGAACCCCTCAGCTCCTCCCCAAGCTGTACAGCCCTGTGCTTCCATCTCAGCCCTGGCCACTGTCAGTGTCTTAGTTTCTCAGAGAAGAAACTCCAGAGCTACCACTGATTCTGTCTTCCATCTCACCTGCTGCAACCAGACAAATGCCACGTCCTGAAAACCCCCAGCACCCCTGCAATCCATCACGCTGGCCTCCCCCTGCTCTCCTAACACTCAAAATTCACCAGCATCCCAGCACAAGCCTCCTCACTGGCCCCCCACTTCCGCTCTTCCTCTCTACCCATCCATTCTCCCCAGAGGAGTCAGAGGGATCACTCAAATACAACAGACATATCACGTCGCTCCCCTACTTCAGATATTCCGAACATTCTCCACTGTATTTGGAGAAAATCCAACCTTATCACCATGGCCTAGGACCTTTCCAGGACCAAGCTCTGTCCGTGTCTCCCTCCTCACTTCATGCCTTCTTTCTCTCACTGATGAGGCACCTGCTTTTCCTTCAGGCCCTTGGATGCACAGAGTCCCCCCCACCCCCCGCCCCACCTCTGAACTAATTCCCACTCTTGCCACCTCCCTGGTCTGCTCAGTGTTTGTACTTCAGGCTCCAGGGGAAGCACCACTCATCTCCCGTAGGTCATCTTGACTGGGCCATGGGGTGCCCAGATATTTGATTAAACATTATACCAGGTATCTCTGGGACAAAGTCTTAGAATGAGATTAGCATTTAAACTGCTAGACCAAGTAAAGCAGATTGCGTTCCCAACTGTGGATGGGACTCGACCCACAACTGAAGGCCTGGGTAGAATGAAAATGCTGATTTTGCTCTCAGAGGAAGCTCCTCCAGCCTGACCACCTTCCAGATGGGAAATTCGTTTTATCCCGCCTTCTGCCTAGAACTTAAAAGTCAGCGCTTCCTGGGTCTAGAGCCTGTGCATGGTCACACCGGAACTACGCCATCATCTCTCCTGGATCGCCAGCTTGTCAACGGAAGACCTTGAGATTTACCAGTCTCCGTAAACGTCCTTATGATAAATCTGTATCTATAACTATGTTTCTCTGGGGGACCCTGACTAACTCCTTTCAGATACCTTTCTGTTTCTTCCAAGACAATTTCAGTTGGCCGTTTATACATCTCCTCCACAGGCTGTAGGTCTCTTTTTCCACACCTAGCTCTCCTGAAATTCCTTGTCCAGACCACAGAGAATGGTTGATTTTATGCACAGCTGTACCCACAGAGCTAACACAATGCTCAGCAATTACTGGCCTCATATTTGCGAGATGAAGATCTATGTAGAATATCCCCCTCAGCTATAAAAAAATTACCGTAACAGATTATTTGCTATCATAGTAAAATTGTGAAATACACATGTGGAAAAAAGCTACAAAGTACATACTCAGTATAGTACCGTTTTCATAGGATATGAGAAAAATATTGAATACAAGGGTGAAATTGCTTAAATCTGGTTGGTTTTTCTGCCTTTCTGCTTTTCTACTTCTTTCTCAGTTCTCTGGCTTGAATATGTACTTCCCTTTGTAATTAGAATATTTAGTAAAGACATTATAATCTACTTCTTCCGCATATCTAAAACACAATACCGATAACAGGAAAATGAAACATGGGAACCATATTTGTAACAGAAGAAACACCATAATTCTCTTTCATGTAAAGATCTCTACAAATCAACAAACACAAGGCAATCAGGGAAGTTTTTAAAAACGGGCAAAGGACATAAATGGATTGTTCACATTTAGAAAAGACATTCCGATGTCTGATAGCCTATGAGCACCATCACTATTATTAACTAAGAAAGTGTAACTATAAACAAGAGATATATTTTGCTCTTGTTCTTGGCCAAGATGAAAAATGGTGGCATGATTTCATATAATTTTACTCAATAATGTAATTTCTTGGACTTTACCCTACATAATGAGTTGATGTAAGATGTAGCCGCTTCTACTCAGACATTTAACAGTGGCAAAAATTTTGGAAAATCCCAAAAACAAACAAACAAAAATAACAACAACAACAAACAACTTTTTAGGGAATTAGTTCAGTCAATTAAAGGGTATCCATAAACCAGAATGCTGTTCCAACTTACATATGATGTTTCAGGAGAATACTGACAATACAAAAACTATTTTGATCTACTTTAAAAAGAGTGTACTGTGAACTTCACCCTCCATCATCTCAATTTTGGAGGGAAATGGATAGATTGTAGGAAAAAAAAAATTAGGGAATAGAATGAAATATTATCAGGATTAACCCTGAGTGGTAGAACTGCTGAGTTTTGCTTTTTTTTAAACCTTTTCCAATTATTCCACAGAAAATGTCTTCCTTTTATAAACCAAGAAGGAACTGTATTGTGGTTAAAGTGCAAAAAAGATGGGTCTGTTGAGCACGGGGGAGTGAAGTGTGTCAGGAGCCTGGGTCTACAATAAGAACAAGGGGGTCGTGGGTGTCAAAGACAGAAGGGATGGTGCCTGTGCCCAGGACAGGAGAAGTTCTAGAATATTTTGGAAGGAATCAAGAAAATGTAATGAACAAAGGGCATGTGTACTGTAAGATATCTCTGCCGGTCATATTTTGTATGAATAGGAATGAAGACCTACACTATGGTATGTAGGGCAACCCTTGGTTTTTGGAGACAGTCAAGGGATGTGTAGGTACTGGGGGAATATTCTCAGAATCTCTCACCGGTGAACACGCACATTAAAGAGGGACCGTGCATTAATCATTTCTGTTTTCTTTATTTCTAGCGCTCAGCTGGCATACTGTAGGTCCTTAGAAACTGTTTGTCACAGGAATAAATGAGGCAGTGGGAGAACTCCTGACTTGGGAACAATTTGAAATTGACTATTTAAACATTACCACGCTCCAGTCAATGATAAATCTCTCTCACACACACACACACACACACACATACATATCACTCTATTCTAGTTACGGAACCCCTATTCATGAGACCACAAACCTTTTTCATTCGATCCAGCTCTTTTTGAAAAATGTAGTCTCAAGGACTGACACAACCTGAAACACGGACTGTTCTTTCCCTTTAGAAAAATGATAGTGCGTTAGATTTATGTAATGCCTTCTATCTGGGCATTCATTAGTAAGTCCAGTTTGATGTGGTTTCTTTCCGTGACACGTTGAAATACTGCACTTTTGCTTTGACATTTGTACTTGCCTAAAGAAGAAGGGAGGAATTCTTCCCTAAAGAATAATGACTTGCCCTGACATCCTACCTCCAGTCTGCAACCAATCTATAGCAAGAGAAAGCAAACAGATGATAACACGTAGAAAAGCAAGCTGTTCACATATATACTTTTACATCTCTGCTGATATCAGTGTCCATATGCACTCATGCCCAGACTTCAACCATCAAGTCTACCTAAACACAAAACTTAATTGGGGCAAGGGCTAAGTAGAAACCTAATCGATGTTTCCGGCCAAAGAAATGGGGGCTGAGAGTCAAATTTGGTTAAGCTGCTACCATCCCTCGCTGTTTCTCTCTGGGAAAACCCATTCTTGATACCTTCCAATAACTCGCATCTTCTGAACTAGGTACACGGGAAACATTTCTCGTGGTGGTGACGAGTCACAGAAAGACTCGTCTCCAAATAATGTCCCCTATTCAGTCCCCAAATCATCAGCCGGGGTGGCTTGCGAGTCTACCTGCCAAGATGCCAGTGTGAACAGAGCCTCCTCCGTGGGACACACCCCAGGTGCGCATGGATTGCACATCTGAGACCGCATGAGTCAGGGCTCCCACTCCTGACACAGGAGAAACCCCAGAGGAATGGCAGAAAGTTGAGCAGGAGCCCCCTAGCTTGTTAGCACTGTGGTGAGGGGCTCCAGGCCCACGGGATCCCGGAGACAGCGTCCATCTGTCTCCCTCATCTTCTCCCTTTCCCACTCACTCCCCCTCCGTCTGGTCCTTACCGCCACAATTTCCCTCGACTGTTCATATTTACTTTCTCTTTCGCTCCCTGACTCACTTTTACTTTTCCCATCTCCTTTTCCCTCTCTCTCTCCCTCTCTCCCACACACTCTCACTTTCTCCTCTCCACTCGACTTTTATTTTCTTGTTCCCCGCATGCTCTCCTTCCTCCTGCTGCTCCTTCTTACTCTCCCTCGCGTCCCACACACTCACGTGCTCTCCCAGGCCTTCGCTTTTACTTTGATGCATCCTTTTCTTCCTACCCTCACCCCCCGCCCCCGCCCCAGCTTACATCCATCTACTTTCCTTCTCAAACCCACAGAATTTTAAGCAGAGATCGAAGTGGCCAGATTGGAGTTTTCTAGAACAACCTGGGAGCCAGGACCAGATTGAGACCTCAGGCAGGAAGGCTGTTGCAATATTCCAGGACAGAGTTCTTTTGACTTAGCAGCAGCAGGGGGGAGCTGTGGATGCAGGAGGTAAAATTACAGGTAGAATTGATGGGGCCGACTGACAGTTCTGGGGCCGGGTGAACAGAGGGCCGACACAAGGTGATGGCAGGGTTTCCGGCTGGGCCCACGGAGAAGGATACACTATCAAGAGCCATGGAAAAGGACAGAGGAAGCAGGTCTGGGCATTCTTCCCTCTTCGAGCCTCTTTGTCTAAAGTAAAAAGAATACTGTGGCCTTTAAGACAGGAAACGCTCTTGGAAGAAGAGAAAGTAATTCATAATTACACACAGTCACTTCTTACATTTTGTTTGTTCAACTTCGAACAGTTCTCCCTCTTGTAGACTATTCAGGGATGCCCTTAAAACACATTTTCTCTGCACAACTTAAGCTCTGTGCATTAACAGATGAAAAAAAAAAAATAAGAGCTGTAACACAATGCAGCTCTTACCATCCACCAATGAGACGCCGGCTGTATCACTTCTTTGTACAATATTATTGATGTAAATAGTTCCCCAGAGGGTTTGCAAACTCCTTGAAGGTAGGGAGGCTGTTCCCCCAGTGCTCACCACTTGGTCCCAACTGCCTCCTGGAGTAACAGCCCAGAGTGGGTGGTCAGGAAACAGATTTTGAATAAATGAATATTTGAAATCCTTAATCAATGTTGTCATCAGCTATATTATTCTGTGGAAACAGAACACATGATACAGCAGCACTCATATTTGTGATGAGAACTGCAGCCCCCCCCCCCCCACCAAACCCCAGGCAATGACAGGAATCATCAAGCTTCAATGAACTTGGTAAATTTTTAACCTTCATTGGGTGCTCACTGGACTCACACTGGTCAAATGTGTGTTCATTTGTCAATGAAAAGAACCGAGTGGAAGATCTAGTGAATGCCAGAAATAAGGCATTGGGTATTTTATGTTAAAGGTGAGGGCAGTTTTGGGATTGTTGTTATTCTTAGATTTCTTGAAATAAGAAATCACTCCTACCAAAAAAGAGAAGGAAGAAACCATGCCAACAATTCTGATAGGGGACATCCGACTTTTAAATGTGTTTTCAGAGAAGTACCAAGGGGGCGCTGTTCACCCCCAGAGCTTACCCTTGTATGTTACATACAGAAGGAGGTGAGTACTTGTCAGCAGACCAGACTGTGGGACCAGGATGACAAACAGCCTCTCATGTGTGCCTTTTAGATTAACTCAGGGCACTGCTATGAGGGCACCTGGGCACAGATGTCAAACTAATGGGTACAGATGTGTTGGGCCTGGAAGGAAGGAGCCAATGCTCAGGGAGGCACTTGGTACACATCATATAACGTTATCATCAAATAACATAATTACACACAGTCATTCCTTACATTTTGTTTGTTCAACTTTGAACAGTTCTCCCTGTTGTATACTATTCAGGGATGCCCTTAAAACACATGGATGGAGTGGTGAATCAGCTCAAAGATTTAGGCGACTATCCCAGGATCGGAGGATACATGCATAAAAACACAGGAAAACACCCCTGCCCTCAGGAAGTTGACATTTGAGAGTCATCAGATACAGAGAGGCAGACCATTTAAAAACTAAGTAACTAAATTACACGGAAAGAGGACAGTGCCTGATGAAGCAAAAAAAAAAAAAAAACCCACAACAAGACCGAGACCAGGGTAGGCATGCCGGTGCTGGGAGGAGCTGCAGCTGTAAATGGGGTGGCCAGGGAAGCGGAGGTAGGTCACATTACTGTTCAGAACCGGTTATTTCCTCCCCTCCAAGGACAGGCTACATCCCGCCCCTGCCATGCAACTCATACTTCTTCCCAGCCCCGAGACGGGAGGCTCGTCGCAGGACTCGCTTCGGCCAGTGGAATGTGAGCAGGTGTGACACAGGCCACATCCACGCACATCCTTGCGTGTTAAGTTCCATCTCTCGTTTCTGCCTTCCGCCGTGGAAACCAGAAGGTCGGGCGAGACCTGGTCCTTCTGCCTGGGTTCTGGAATGGTAAAGTATGTGGAGCAGAGCCACAGCCGCCAGCAGGCCCACATCTGTGGGGAATGTGAGCAAGGAACAAAATGTTTCTTGTGTAAGCCAAGAGAGATATATCTATATACACATACATATATAGACAGATACAGATATATAGATATATATACATACATATATATAGAAATGTGTATATATACATATATGTGTGTGTGTGTGTATACATATATACTTATATATAAATTATTATAATTAGTATAATAAGGTTTTCTGAGAAGGCAACATTCACATGAAGAACAGAAGGAGAGGATAAAACCCAAGGCCCAGAGAAGTGACATAACCCTCTCAAAGTCACCCATCCATGCGGTGGTCACGACCATTTTATATTGGAATCCCTCTATCAGGGCGTGTTCACACCAGCCTCTCGGGCAGGGACCCGTCCAGCTCAGCAGTCCCACTAGCACAATGCTTTTCTTGGTCCCGGTCAGGGGCACCTCCTATCCCTCTGAGATCCTACAGCAACAGGCCCCTGCCAGTCAAACCAGCCCCCATTCCTTAAGGCACGGGGTCCTCCATGCAAGTGAAGGCAAGTGTGCCCAAGCCTGCAGCTGAATTCGTCCAGCTTATCCTTTACCTGTCACTCAGATCTTGCAGTGACTCTGCGACCCAAGCCAGGACCCAAGCCAGGACCCAAGCCAAGCCTGCTTATCGTCCCCTCCTGTTCACAGACGAGAAGGCCAAGCTCAGAGCTGAGCAGCTTCCTTTAAGTCGCAGACAGCAAACACAGGGACAGGAGCCCTGCTTTTCTGAATCCAGGGATGACCCTGCATTGCCAGAACTTACACATACTTTGTTTCATTTTGTTGTTGTTGTTTTAATTTGTACGTATCTGATTAGTCAAGCCTCCTGACAGTGAAATGAGGTGGTTTGTTATTTCTATTATAGAGATGAGGAAATTGAAGGTCAAAGACGTGAAGCAACTCTCGGAAGGTCTCAAAAGTTAAAAGAGCAGGTCCGAAACAAGGCTTTTTCCCTGCCCGGAACCTGTGAGCGAGTGGCATGGAGACTTGCCCTCTGGAGAGGTGTCTATGAAGATACAGGATTCAGCTCTCGTCTGCAAACACACTGCACATTGTGGTTAGTTTAAAGCTCAGTGGACATTGTTACTTTATCAATTCATCTCTGAATTGATGATAAGAAAGCACCTGCTGATGCCCAGCCAGAGGCCAGATTCAATGTGCACGAGGAAACCACAGGTCATGGTGCATCTTGATTCAGACAGGGCCATTGCTCGCCAGCGTCTGAGGTTACCCAAGTCACATACCACAGAATGTGTATCTCTCCCCAGCACTTCTGCTCCGTTGGACACTTTTCTAAATTGGGAACTACTAGCGTCCTATAAACATGAAAGGCAACCCATTGTGACAGAGACAGGGAAGTGGGGGTTGGAAGCTCAACTCCTCCATGGAAAAGCTGTGTGGCCTTGAGCAATGTTTTCAAAGGTTTGCTTTAAGTGTTCATCCCAGGACTCATTCAGTGATACCTTCATTTATTTAATTATATATGGAATGTCCATCATATATCAGTTACTGTGCTAGACTCTGGGAATACAGCAATGCACAAGTAGACATTCCCTGTACTCCAAACAAATATCCACAAATGCTCATCACTGTTTCATTCTGAATGCACAGAACGGTTCCTCTGTCCCTGCCCTTTGCTCTGTAAAGGGGGTCTCTGAACCAACAAAACAATTTGCCAGATCATCGGAAGTCTCAAAGCCAGGGAGATGTGGTAGGAATACAGCATTCCCCTAGAATCCCCATCCCTCTGCCAATGTATAACCCCACCTCTCTTGACTCCAACCAGTCTCAGGCAGCCCATCTCAGACAACCATGCTGCCCAAGGTCAAACCACTGGCCAATCGGTTTCCTTGTGCTTGGAAGAGCAAATGGGTCCAGAGAATCCATGGCTAGAAACAGCCATTCATCGGACCCATGGGTCAACTTGCCCAAGACCAGCACATTCAGCAGTTACAGATACAAATATTCTTACGGTTAAATGAATCATGTATTTAAGGGACTGGTGGTTGGTACTATCCCTGTTGGTCTTGACAACCCCATTGTGAGGGAGATGAACTCACGTGGCACAGAGGGAAGGGACTGGGATTCATTCCATAGCTTCTGGGAAGGCAGGCAAAAAGGTCAACTCCAAGCAGTAACGACCAACACATTCAGTGAATTCCCAAACGGAGCTGGGTGACATTAGTAGACACTGATGTCAAATCCACCTTACCCTCATGGATTTACTGACATTCTTACCATTCCTTAACGAGAATGATTCTCCTTATGAATTATGACTTGATATAACCACCTACAACCCAGCCATATCCCTTTATGGCTGCTGTTCAGTGGCAGCTTGTGACTGATGCAGAGGTAACTGGCTATAATAAGAGCCTTGAGATTCAGGTCAACTTGGGCTCGGCATTCCCAAGACTCTGAGCATTATCTCTGGCATGAATGAGTTGGGAACACCACGACCAAGACAGAGGATGTCAAGTGATGGCCAACTATCTGTATCAATGCTACATGAGTTTGCTGGGTGAACTCCATGAGGACAAACACATCTAGAATGAGGACAAAGGTCAGATGTCCATGTGTGGTCCTTCCACGGTCCTCAAAGTAACCTCAGAGCTTATCCTGACCTGTGAGTTTTTATACTGATGGGACAAAAAGTCAGAGGAACTGGGAAAGTTATTGGAATGTACAAAGGGGCTTGATTTATATACATTTTTGCAAAATTCTGCTCTATGAGCAGGATTTAATTTTAGGGCCACGTGGTCTGCTTTGCTATGTGGGCTGGAATTCCAAGCTATCTAAGTCCCCTGGGAAAGCCACCCAGGATTCTGTCCTCACCACTTTTCCCTTTGTGACTCCAGAGGCCACAGATCCAGGGGAGTGAGGGTGGGTGGCAGAAGCTCTGTTTCTAGCAACCGAGACAGTTCATGGAAAGCACTCGGCAGACTGCCTGGTACCCACTAGAGGAACAACAAACCTACGTTCTCTTGCCCCCATGTCCTGCTTCTTTTCCCATGAGTTCACTTAATAGATTTCCAGCTTATTCATAGTTTCTGCCCCACGGTGTCTAA
This sequence comes from Martes martes, assembly GCF_963455335.1. Classification (NCBI taxonomy): domain Eukaryota; kingdom Metazoa; phylum Chordata; class Mammalia; order Carnivora; family Mustelidae; genus Martes; species Martes martes. Next base: position 16,724,693 of record NC_137896.1, on the reverse strand, counting down.
AGGAATACAGCTATTATGAGGGGAGGGGTAGCAGGTGCCCAGGAAGAGAATGGAATGCAAAGGCTCGAGGGCATGGCCGGACCTTCCAGTACCTTCCCCTGATGCTCTTTGAGCCCCTAATTTGAAGAAACAGGACTCTGAGGAGAGAGAACAACCTGGTCTCCAAACATGCCTGCCGATGCTATTCTAAATGCAAAGAAATGTCAAAGCTGAAATAACCATAATGCAATTGTACTTAGCCTGTTTACTGAAATATCAGTCATTGCTTTGCACAGCAATTCCATTTTTAAAGTTCATTGTGCTAGAAAAATGTGGCAGCTCCTTAATTCTTACTTTCTCATCCAAGCCGGGTGGGAGGTGAGAAGTTTTTGAACTGTATGAAAACCCACATGAGACATTTCAGCTGCGTCTCAGAGCTCCCTTCCAGCATCCTGCACACACTCCCTTCCCTCGACTTAGAGAAAAACCCCACCCCCAAGGCCTGCCCTCATTCTGACAACAAACGTTAAAATTTCCATCAGCAGAAGGAAAGACAGAAAAGAGGACAGCACGGGGATGCGGAGTACCTGTCCTGCTGTCTGAGGAGGACCAGGGCTCAGCTGGCATTTATAGGTGGAGTCTGCCCCTTTGTCCTCTTGCCTCATCCAGCATATCGGCATCGACAGCCAGGGTTTAAGAAGTAAAGTTCCGTGGATTGACCCACTGGGATCTCTTGGTCTCCGGCACCCGCCTGGGCTCAGCCAACCGGAAGGGTGGACACAAGATTATCAGACAGGAAGACGGACTATCATTGTGTCTCTGGTTTTTCCACAGTAGGGTTTCCGTGCCTCGGTTCTGCTGGTGTTTGGGCTGAAGAGTTCATTGCTATGAGGGGTCATCTCGTACATTGCTGGGCTCTCCACGGCATGCCTGGCCTCTCTGTGCACCTTTCCTAAGTTGTGATGAGAATGTGTCCGAAGATGTCTGCAGACATAGCCAGTGGTCGTTGGGAGGCAAAACTGTCCCCGACTGAGGCCACTGCCTTCATCTCTGCAGATAGCCCTTCTTTTAAATCCCTTTGCTAGCCCACTGAGCACACCACCTGCCTGCAGCTGGGACCCTGAAACAGGTATGTATGCCAGCCTAGGTACGCCTCAATCAGGATTCTCTCTGGAGGCCATTGAGAGCATGTTGTGTCCCTCAATAGACTGTGAGCTTCCGGAGGACAGGGACCAGGACCCGCACACAGAGGACACCCCCACCCAGGCCTGTTTCTAGGTATCCGACTGGATCCCAGTGGCTATAGTGAAAGCCTCTTTCTTGGCTTCCTCCTCCAAGGAAGCAAAATACAGTCATGCTGCTCTACACACTCTCTAGCCTCTTTTTATAATGACTCTTCAAGATTGTCGGCAATTTCCTCCCAGGGACCGAAAGGTCTACGAGCCTTCCGAGTTGGCACCGGTGCCCTGTGGTTAACCTGTGGCTGGCGGCAAATTGGGCAGGTCCCCAGGATGCAGCAATCACCTCTAGATGAGGTCTGCTTTTGCCTTCAGTTAAGGACTGTAACAATTGCTTGTTCTTCCTTGGAAATATAACCTTGGAGATGAACTGCTCTTGAATCACTATCTGTGTGTGCTAGTTTCCTTTGAGTTCCAAGAGGGGGGACCGGCCTCCTCCTGCAAACTCAAGAGGAAAGCACAGGCCTCAAGTCCCTGCCTGAGCTCCTTAGTCCCCGCAGAGGGCTGGGGCGGAGGGCCGCAGGCCAGCCTGGCACCCCAGCAGGAAGGTGAACTTGGCCTGATTTGCTTCTGGACGGCCAGTGTCATCACTGAGTATCTAATAACTACAAGTCTGCCCCAGTGCCACTGTCACTGTTGCATGCACACTTTGGGGACGTCTTAAGACAAAAATTGGCACGAACGACCTCACCGGGATGTACCTGCAAAGCGAGGTGTAAAGTTCTTCTAGAGTATATTTAGAGCCTTGTATGGCTTCTCCAGTTCTGGAACTCTGTACACTTCCATTTGTTTCTTCACAAAGACAAGTTGCCCATGGACTTGGGGGTGGGGTGGGCTTAGAATCATGCTGCCTGGGGCACCTGGGTGGCTCAGTGGGTTGAGCCTCTGCCTTCGGCTCAGGTTAGGTCTCGGGGTCCTGGGATCGAGCCCCACATCGGGCTCTCTGCTCAGCAGGGAGCCTGCTTCCCCCTCCCCTCTCTGCCTGCCTCTCTGCCTACTTGTGACCTCTCTCTCTGTCAAATAAATGAATAAAATCTTTAAAAAAAGAAAAAAAAAAGAATCATGCTGCCTGCTTTTGCCAAGCTAGATGGGCCAGCGAGCAGGGAACCCCAACAGGCACGCATTTCCCGCTCATGGTGACTGGCCCCCCGTGTCTGTTTCCCCACTTACTGTGCCAGATGCCTCCAGGTGGCAACCTCACTCACTCTGATGCCAATCTTGGCTGCGGTTTCCCCCGGGGCGGCCCTCTCTGGGGCTGGATCCCAGGACTGCGGTTCCACTCTCACGCTGATCAAGGGAATCAGAGTTCTAGCAGCACATGGCTGCAGGTATGGAATGAGGCTCCTCTGTTCTGAAACATCAGCTCGGAACAAATCACATCAGCTCTGTGGACTTCAATTGCTTCATCTGTTAATTGAAGGTGAAGGTTTTTATCCATTCCCAGAACTTTTTTTGGTTTTGTTTTGCATATATAACTTGCATTCTGTAACAGATACAAATTTTAAGCACGCAGCCTGGTGATTTCTAAGTAGGTATATGGAGAAGCCAAGGGCAGCCCACTCCAAAAGGCGCCACTTGGGCATATCAGTTATTTAAAAAAAAAAAAAAAAAAAAAAAAAGCTACTTAAGAGACAGTCAGTGCAAGAAGGACACTCAGACCCTCCTCTGTCCCTCCGAAGGCAGGAAATAAATCCCCTACGTGAAAAGCCCTCTCCCTGGCCCAGGAGTACCCTTAGCACCAGAGAGCTGAGAAGTTCATATAAACAACCCACAGTACTTTTTCCTAACATACTCCCCCAGCCCAAATTCTTTTCTTTTTATTTTTTTTTAAAGATTTTATTCATTTTTTTATTTGAGAAGGAGAGAGAATGAGAGAGAGAGCAAGCATGAGAGTGGAGAGGTCAGAGGGAGAAGCAGACTCCCCAGCGGGCAGGGAGCCTGATGCAGGACTCGATCCTGGGACTCCAGAATCATGACCTGAGCCAAAGGCAGTTGCTTAACCAACTGAGCCACCCAGGGGTCTCTGCCCTCCCCACCAACCGCAGACCAAATTCTGTTTAGAATTCCTTATAATTTAGGATTCCTTACAATTACCCAAAGGTAAGTTTTCTTTGTCCTGTCAACTCCTTACAGATTTACTGTCTCTGTGCCTAACAAGTATAAAAACCACCAGCCTTGGTCATCGCTTTAAGTCTCAATTTCAACTCTGGGCCTCCATGCACAACATAATAAAACTTTGGGGTTTTTTTCCTCCTGTTACTCTGTCTTGGGTCAACTTACTACTTAATCCAGCTGGAAAACCTGGAAGGGAGGAGGGAGAATTTCTCCTTCCCCACCTATAGCATCCACCTAAACTGATTCAGAGAACATCCTTTTCTAACACCCCAGAAGTACCCTTCACACCCCGGGTAATACCACACCCCCGCTGAGGACCACCGTTCCGACGTTTATCAGCATCAGAGTAGTCTGTCCTATTCCTGGACGTCATATAAACGTATGCATTCTTTTGGGTTTCACTTTCTTTGTTCGACATGAAGGTGTTGAGATGAACTTACTGTACTGAATATGCCAGCAGTTTCTCCCTTCCTATCCCTAAGTAGTATTCCATGGCATGGACACAATATCACAATCTGTTTAACCGTCCTCCTGTTGATGGCCATTTGGACTGTCTCCAGTCTGGGGCTAGAACGCTGTTCTCAACATTCCTATGTGGAGGTCGGCACTCACCTCTCTCAAGTCCCTTCCAAGGTCCAGCTCCAGAGATTTAAGGCTCCCCCGCATCCCACACCCAAGTCACCCCTGCCTCCCCGCCGAGCATTTCTGCATGTCCCTCAGGCACCTGGGATCAGCATGCTGTACTCCATGTCCATACCCTCAGCACCTGCCTGCATAATCCCACCAGACTCGGTGAGACTCGCCCTCCTCCAAAGCTATAGGCCAGCCAACCTGACCTCCTTTTAGTGTTCTGAACTCACCTCATTCTATCTCCTTTCCTGGTCTCTAGAGTAAACTAAACCTGGATGACAACATTACCTTGACAGGGAAATACATTCTAGAAAGATCAAAGGCTTAGAGGCCTTCGATAAATCATAAAAATGCTAGAAAATCTATAGAATATTTTCATATTCTGGCCTTAATTCCCCCAAATTATGATAACACTAAAGCAAGGAAGAAAAACTGAAATAATTAAAAACTTCTCTATAGAAAGAATATAAAAAAACACAAATACGTTAAAAATTAAACAAACACCGAAAGACAAAGTAGTATTATATTATCTTATATATGTAAAAAGCTCTTACAAAAATAATAAAAAACGTGTGAAGCCCCAACAGAAAATAAAACGCATCAAGAGGCAATTCATAATAAGGTCCAATAAACATGAAAAAAATTGCTCAACCTTATCAATAAACAAAGAACAACAAATTAAAACAAGATGTTTATCACTTTAAGCTTAGTATTCAGACAGTGGATGGTTTTAGGAAATGAGATCTCTCATTTACCCTTAATGGAGTGCCTCTTTTCCAAAAAGATACCCCTATGATGAGCAAAAACCATTTAAATGTAGTCAGGTAATTCGGTTCCTAGGAATGCATCCTATGCCAATGGTTGGATACGTGCCAAAACATGTACCATCTAGTTCATTATAAAGTGCTTATAAAATTTAAAAACGATAAACCACCTAAATGTCCAGGAATATGGGAGTAGTTAAATAAATTATGGTACATATATATAATGGAATAACATACAGACATTGAAGTGATTGGGTGAATATATCTTTATCACGGATGCTCTCGTCACTACCGAGAGGCTAAAGCAGGATGCAAAAAATAATTAAAGATATGCCTCCATTCTTGTATGCGTAGGTGGGTGTGTATACCAGCACGGACACCCGCGGAAGGTGTTTGGAAGGTGTTTTATTCAGGCCAGGTGAACATTTGTAACCTCAGAGCCTGAACGCAAGAAATTTTTTTCCTCCTATCACGGTCAAGTATGGATCTGCAGGGAGGCCCCACGTCACGTGGTCAGTGAAGAGCCCCAGTTCCTCCTGTTGGTGGCTCCCCTGACGCTCAGAATGCCAAAGTCCCCCTCTGGGTACCCTGCCTTTGGCCCTCAGAAGAGGGAAGAGGCAGGGAGTGGGGGGGACCTTCCAGGGGCCAGATGGGGAGGAGGAGCCGCTCACACACCCCGGTACAATTGCCGCCAAGCGCTCACCCCTAACTGCAAGGTGGGGGCCAAGGAGGCAGTCCAGCTCTTTCCTGTAAGGGAACAGAAACAGAGCAAAACCCCAAAGTGGTCAGGTCTGGCTAGAAGCATTTAGAGTCAAAACTCTGGTTTCCCTTTTCATTATTCTGCATCATCGGATTTTTCCCAAAGAATGTGTATTTTTTTTTAAATATGGAGGAAAAGCCCCATAAAGCTACTGGTGTTTTGACGGTCACACAGAGGAATCAGGCACAGTCCCCACTGCGGCTCAAGCTGTAATATATGTCCTGGAGCCCTGGGTCCCTCATGTCCGGGCTGCATGTGGCCATTACTCAGAGCATCCCTTGGCTTCCCCTCAGGCCTCTGAAGCCACAGCCGCCAGTGTCTGGAGCAGCTCGGAGCCCACTGCCTGCAACTCTCCTGCATCTGGGAGGCCTCGTGTGGAGGGGCGAACCCCCGGTGCTGGCCGACAGGGTCTGTTTTTGTCAGTCAAGGTGCACAAGCCTGTCCCATCTCTCAGAGGAGTACCCTCCCCACACTGCCATTTGTCACTGTCAGCCCGGGAGCAATTATATTCCAGCCAGGCAGAAATAAACAGACAGCGGCATCACACGTGAGGTGACAGGCAGACACTCCGTCTCCCAAGGCGCCACCATCCCCACCGTGCCCAGCCGCGACCGAACCTCGAGGCACGGATGCAGCCGGGAAGCCAGTCTGGAGCACCCTCTCGCATCGCTTGTCATCCTTTGCGGGGAGAATGAAGAAATTTGGGAGAAAACCTTCTCCCTAAACTGAACAATTGTAAAACCCCAGACTAAGTGTCCTTGGAGAAATGCAGGAGACAGAAGCCCATCTCTGTGGCTCGTCTTGCGAGCACACGCTGGCTCGGTGCCAAGGCAGATGTGGGGTTGAGTCCCCACAGCAGGACCCCACAGCGGGGCACCCGGGTGACCCTGTAGCCTTCTGGTCTACAAACTGTCCACAGACGTCCTTGCCCTTTATTTATTGACCTCGTGCTTCAGACGCACTCTGGGATCTTCCTGAACATAGACGACTCACTCCACCAAACTCATCCTCCCCTTTCCCAGCATACAGCCAGGGCTGGGAAGAGCTCTTATGCTGGAGAATCGATTTTCTACCCACATTTGACCATGGGTGGCCTCTAGACCAGTCTCTTGTTGTTGTTTCAATAGACTTTATTTTTTTAGAGCAGGTTTACGTTCAGGGCAAGATGGAACAGAAGTTACAGGACCTCAAGGCTCATTTGCGCCAATGAAATACGAGCAGAAGCAGCGGCTAGGACTGCGCTCGGGCCCAAGCCCCTCACACACACCCCTTCCCCCCCCCCCCGCCCCCGTCATGCCCTTCCCTGCTGGCAGCTTGCTGGGGTCAAGAGGACCAGGACAAGCTCAGAAGCCACGTCCTGAGGAGGTCAGGGCCTTTCTGTCCACCCAGGCCCCTCAGTGACAGAGTCGTCAGAAAACCGTTCATCCTGTCTACCTGTCCAGAGCGAGCGAAAAAGAAACTTCACTAAAGGGCCTGTGGGATCCTGGACTGGATCCTGGAACAGAAAAAGCACATTAATGACAAAACAAAACAAAAAACCTGGTAAAATCCAAATAAAATCTGGTGTTTTTTTTTTTTTTTAATAGCAACCTACCTATGTCTTACTTTTAACAAATGCACCTTGGAAACATGAGTCATGAACATCAGGGGAAACTGGGCAGAGAGGAGGTGAGAACTCTCTATACCCTCTCTGCGCCTTTTCTATAAATTTAAAATATTCCAAAATTTAAAGTTTTTTAAAAATAATTTTAAAATCCTTCATATGTATTGAGCCGTGTGTGTGTGTGTGTGTGTTTGTGTGTGTAGACAGTCTGTTTGTTTCCATAGTCTGCCCCCACCCCAGCTGACACAGCCCTCTTCATCTACGAAACTCAAGTCAATTTCAAGACCCGACACTGACATCCCGTCCGCTGACAAGTTTCTGCGGTCCCTCGTGGGTAAAGTGGCCCCTCCACTGTCCACTTTCTTCTCCTGTCACACTCCAGAGAAGCCACTATGAGGCCTGCCCATTTCAAACCACCATGAAGTCTCCTTTGAGTCAAGACTCTTGTCTCCTTCACAGCAACAAGACTCCTCCTGGTGCTCAGAGACATTTGCCCAACGCGTTCATGCCAACCCCACCTGTTTGCTAAGAACACTGACTCCACCAGCCGGAGTCACGCGGCTTCATTAACTGTGAAGTACCGCACGAAGCAGGCGATGATTAATCCGTTGCAAAGCATATATTGAGCACCAGGCCTGCTTTCCAGTTGTGATGTATTTTTCTGGGCGGCCTCCAGGGTCTGCCCTGATACATGGAACTCGGTCTCATTACTGTGATTGTCTTAATTAGCATCGATGCAACAAAATGCCTTAAATAGTCAATCTATGCTACTGAACACATTCAAGCTAGGAGCTTCCACTTACTGTGTGCCTACTGGGTGCGGGCAAGCCCGTGCTAGGGGCTCTTACCTTATTACTTCCTTGAGTTCCAGAGGAACCCTCCAAGGTTGGTTTTATTATCCCCCACGTTAGAGGGGAGAAAATCGAGGAGCAGGGCAAGTGAAGCGATGCGATTACCACAGCACACTCTGCAAGTGGAGCCTGGTCTCCAAAGTCCACCTATAACCTGCTTCCTTTCAAAGCGGCATCTTGACACCTGATTGATGGCCCGTCTCTGTTAAGAACTGTCATAAAAATAAATCCAATTTCTTCCATGACTCTCTGGGTTGGACCTCAAATAAAAGCTGAATGCCAGACCTCAAACAAACTGCTGTAAATGGAAGTCCAGTTGTTGGAACTGGGGCTGGGGGTCAGAAGGGCCCCACCCAGCCCATAGGAGCAGCCTGAGACCCTAAATCCAGGATCCTTCCAGCATCCTGGAATCACCCGGGAATAAGGGTGATAAGGGTGATAAGCTCTTACGACACACTGCTAAGCAGTTTTCACAGCGAACAGCTCAATGAATCCTGACGACAGCTGTTATCATTGCAACTTCAGAGATGAGGAAACTGAGCCCCAGATATGTATAAGTTAATCACTGTAAATAAACAATTCACCATGATATCTGAGGCCCAACACCTCCTTTTTCAGGAGACTGCAAGCCACAAGAGGGCAGGGGCAGCCCCTGCCTTGTTCACCATCATCTCTAAAATATGTATCCCAGTCCTATATACAATGGGTGCTCAATAAAGAGTTGCTGACCATCATCTCTAAAATATGTATCCCAGTCCTGTATACAATGGGTGCTCAATAAAGAGTTGCTGACCATCATCTCTAAAATATGTATCCCAGTCCTGTATACAATGGGTGCTCAATAAAGAGTTGCTGAATAAAGGCACTGGATGTTCAAGACAACAGGGATGACAGCATCTTTGGAGGACCCTAAATGGACAGCCTGATGATTTATGATGTTACATGAATATCAGCAAAATACCTAAGCTTGCACCACAACTACCAGCCCACTTCCTCCTGCTCAGCCTCCTTCTCTACTGTGCCCCCGGCCCCCGAGCAGCCAGAGAGGTAGACCTCCCAGAGGCCAAACGGTAGTGGGTTCTCAACAGGCCTCCGAGTGTTCTTCTTTCACATGTTATCACTCGGCCTTGAGTTAGCATGGCTTGTATGCAGTCTCACACAACGTCCCCTCTGAAGACAGTTGCTATGATCCAGAAGACGTTGCCCAGAGCCCTCTTCTCTTGCCCATCTTTTCTCTGTCCCCTCTAGGCATCCTCTTCTCCTCCCTCTTGCAGGAAGCTTTGCCCTCCATGCATCAATTCATGCTGTCAGACACCCGGGAAGGCGGGATGCAAGATGACTAGTTCAGCAGAATACTCAGACTCTGGTCCCAGTGTGGGACACAAGATACCTGCCCACTGTGAGCTTTCCACAGATGGCTCATCACAAACTTGGGGAGCTGTCTGGGGCTGGGGAGGGAGGGCACTGTCCTTTACTGTAGAGCCGCCTCACAGCCCCACATGGCTCGCACAGCGTGATGAGGACCGTGTGGCCCTCAATGCTGGAGCCTTTTCTTAAGAGGTTTATTTATTTGAGGGAGAGCGAGTGCGAGCATCCACACCCAAGTGAGGGAGGGGCAGAAGGAGAGGAAGAGAATCTCTAGGAGACTCCCGGCTAAGTGTGGAGCCTGACACGGGGCTCGATCTCACAACCCCAGGAGTCATGACCTGAGCTGAAACCAAGAGTCAGACGCGTAACCACTGAACCACCCAGGTGCCCCTGGAGTCTTTATACCATGCATGTACTCACAGCTATACCCAGTGGCCTGGCCTTACTGAACACCTACCATGTTCCAGGCACGCTGCTGAAGACTTTACCTTAGAGCCCCTTATTAGAAGTCCCTCTTAGCATCCACTACTTTTCCTTTGTAATATTTATAGTTGCCATGAATTAATTTTTTTGCATTGTACATGGTGATCCGCGTCGTGTCGGACATGCTCACTAAGCTCTGAATTGCACAAAGCTGCCTTGTTCAAAACTCTATAGAACATGGGCTCCTCCAAAAAATGAATAAATAAATAAATAAATTTAACTGTTGTAAAAAAATTATGTTGTAGGTCACACTATCAGTTCAAAAATGTCACCCTCCCTTTATCCTTTGCCCAGTGACTCTCCAGTTCCCTCTCACTGAAGGAATGGCCTGGTCTTCAGGCCTGGCCTCGTGACTCGCTCTGGCTGACAGGAGGAGACAGAGGCGTGATGTGACCGTTTCAACGCTCGCCCTCAGAGGATGCTCGTGGGCAGCTCCCCCTCTACGCCTCTGCTCCTCTAGGAGCAGGTGAAGCCAGGACTCGCTTACTGGTTCCACAAGGAGGAAGGGAGAATCAAGAACACATGAGATCAACAGAACGACATAAAAAAACCCAGCCACCTAGACCAGCTGACCCCCAGCAGCCTGCGGACAGGTAAACAGACAGCTGGGACCGTCCAACCTGCACACACAGAGGCTGCAGAAACGCTCACTGTTGTGCGGCCATGAGACTCCGCGCTTGATGCCTCTCACACAGTCAGAGCTGACTAATGCGAATTAATGTGCCAGCTCTGTGCAAGAGGAAACCAAGGATCGGCAAGACTAAGTAACCCTTCACAGTAAGGGCAGAAGCTAGGATTTACATTCAGAGCTGTCTGTCCGTCTCCAAAACTGATGTGCTTCTCCTACCCCATGTTGTCCTTCTCCATTCTTCGGGAGGCTTGCTTTCATCTGGTGGGACACCCAGGGTGTGTGTGTGTGTGCGTGTGTGTGTGCGTGTGATCTCTCCCATCTGTAGCTCCCAAAAGTAGCACAGAAGTGACCCGCGGGCAGATGATGTACTGACTCAAGATATCTCACCCCACTTGTCCTTGCTGAGTAACGGCCCTTGACTCCGACCTCTCTCAGCACGTACATGTGTTCCTCACTGTAATGCATAAATGCCATTCCAAATAAGCTACCGAACCCACCAGGTAGGGGAGCTCCAGGTGATTAATGCCTCTCTCAGGTGGTGGAAACCACTTAATCTTCAGCTGCAAGTTTCTGACTCTACCAAACACAGCTCTAATCGCCCACAAATGCACTGCCTGATGGGCCTTTATTGCTTAATTACCAAGGTGAGAGGCTCGTAATTAATACACCATTTACTCCTACATTTAGATGTTTTCAGGAAATGCCACCAAAGATTTTCCAAGGAAAGTCACATTACTTGTCACCTCACTTTGTATCTCCTACCGCCTGCATTGGTCACCTCAGTGGTTCCCAAACTTTTTTTGCCCACAGCTAACTTGAAGAAGTGAAGTAAAAGACCCCAGGGTTTATCTCCTCTTCCCTGTCCCACTTTCAACTGACCATGAACTTGGCGATGATATTGAAAGTGAATTACAGAAGTGGTAAAAATGACCAACATTGTAACAATGCAGCAACTATACACAAGAACAAAAGTAAAACCTAACAGTGATTTTGTAGATACATTAATGCAAGACAAAGAGTCACTAAAAGTTCTAACTGTCCCAGACCACACTTTGGATGTATAACAAAAAACTCTTTCCAAAAATTGTGGAGATTCCCACTATTTTAAGTATGCAGATCCATTGGTACCTTCTTAAGATGTCAAGGCACTGGTGCTGGCAAGACAGCCAAGACTTTTGGGAGCAATGAACTGGATCCTCAAAGCTCTCCTCATGAACTCATTTTAGTTTAGAACACAAAGTTTCATTTCCCTTGCAAACTGGTGACTTTGTGAGTTATAAATGAATCACTTTTACTGCATGTACAAGCACAATATGGTCAAGTTAACAGTGGACATTTTTTTTTCTAAAGATGTCCATTTGTACCTAAGGCTTTAGACACCTTGCTTAGAACCACTAAATGAGGTCGTATGTGCTGGGCGGATTTATGGTCCGCCATGGGCGAGCTCCTATGGCAGGGTCCCAGACCACGCCTCCGGAAACAGAATCAGCTTTGGGTAGCAATTTGATCATCACAACTAAGAAATGTCCACATCTCCACTAGGGAAGCAAACCAAACAATGTCCTTCCTTTATCACGCTCACTCCCAGCCCCCTCACAGTGACAGATGCCTAACACCCTAACCTCATCAGGTGAATGGGGAGTTAAAAGTTAAGACCTTTTAGAGCACTTGGTCAACAATTTGGTTTGGGTCTGGAGTCTTTAGAATTTTGTCCTGGTTCTTTCAAATTTCTGCTAACTCCAGGCTGGCTTGCTTCCACTCCCTCCCCCTCTGCCAATGCTGGGAGGATTTTTTTGGGGGGGAAACAATGTGTTTATTACAGAAAATGAGGGAAATATAGGACGTTAGAAACTAACAAACACCTACAAGGTAAAACAAATGTAAGTCACTATCTTCTTGCAATCCTAGATGTTAGTAGTTGTTCGGCATTTCTGCATGTTATGCCACTTAATACTTTCTCAAATTCGCACAGTTTTCTACCAAGTCATACATGTGTTCCTCACTGTATTATGAGGGATGGGATTATGTCACTGGATCATGCCATATTATGGCATCATCAAGGGCCATGTTATAAGTGGTTCTTCATAAACATTTTAACAGTGGTGGAAAGGATGAGGAGGATGAGATTATTTAACTACTTTAAGGGAAGCTTCAGTTGTTGTTTCTAATCTGTCCCCACGAAAGCCATGCAGGGATGACTACCAAGGCGGATAGGACAATGCCCCCTCCACATGTCAACATCTCTGTCCTCGTCCCAGGATCTGTGAATATGGTGCTTTACTGGGCAAAAGGGGTTTTGTAGACTAAGTTAACTAGTTAAGTTAATTAAGTTATTAATTAAGTTAATGGGGGAATCTTGAGATGGGGAGATTAGGCTGCATTAACCCAGTGGATCCAATGTAATCAGGAAGCTCTTTATAAGTGAAAGATGTGGGAAGGGGTAAGGGGAGAGAAATGAAGGGAAGGGGAAGAGGGGATGGAGAGGAGGAGAGATTCAAAGATGTTTCATAGAGGGCTTTGAAGACAGAGAACCAGACAGACCACAAGCTGAGGGATACAAGAGGCCTCCAGAAGCTGGAAAAAGCAAGGAAATGGATTCTCCCCTAGAGCTTGTCTAAGAAACGCATCCCTTCTGACACCCTGATTTAAGCCCTGTAGGGCACATTTCAGACTGCTGACCTCCAGGACCACACGGTAATAAATACTTGTTGTTTTAAGCCACTTCATTGGTGGTAATTTGTTACAGCAGCCATAGCAAACTAATACATACCTCCTTGTAAATGAAACAGTTTCTAAAGCTCAGACTTCTACTAGGACAGATTTCTAGAAGTTAGAACTACTGGGTCAAAGGGTATCCTATTTTGAGAGTTGTTGATAGGTGTTGCTGAACTGCTTTCCAAGAGGGAAAGGGCTGCAGAGCATCTTCTGTAGAAGCTCCAGGAAGGGGACCCCAAGCCCTGGAAGGCTGTGCACTCCTTATAGCTTCTTTCCATCCTTGCCCAGACCACCCTCTCCCCGCCTTGGCAGTATACCCAGTCCCTTCTCTAGACTCCCTGCTTCCCTTCTCATGAGTCACAGCCTCATCCCCCACACAGGACCCAGGAAGATGCCATTAGCTCATGAATCAGAAGAAAGAATCCCACTCTGGCTTGTACCCTTCTAGGACTTCCCATTACTCTTAACAAGGAGAATAAGCCCTATCCTGGCCCCAAAACCTGCCTCTTCTGACTGGCCTCTGACCTCACCTCCCAAAAGTACACTTTGCCCTTTGTTTTTTCTGCTGTGGCCACAGGATCTTCCCTCGGGTTCTGCTCAAAGGCCATCCCCTGCCTACTTCAGGGCTCCTACACATGCTGGCTCCTCTGACAGAGTGTGCTCCCCACCTTTTCCTTTGATCCTAGGAAGCTCCCTCTTGTCCTTCAGGGCTCATGCCAAGTGCCACTTTCCCAGGAAAGCCCCCCACCTTGACATGTGGGCAGTATTCAATGATAAATTCTTGTACTCTGCTCTCCTCCTTCATAACACTCACCATGATTATAATTAATTAACTTTTTAATTAGTTATTAACTTTTAATCAAAGCTTAATATCCATACAAAAACGTGCACATAACATTATCGCTGTGAATTTTCACAAACACACCTGTGCAAACAGCACCTCAGTCAAGAAACAGAACATTCTCTACCTTCTAGGGCACCCCAGAACACCTTCTCCCATGCCCCTTCCTGTCACTGCCCCCCACCACCCAGAGTTGATATCTACCTTGATTTCCAACAGCAGAGATTTGTTTTTTACATCAACAAAATCTGCAGTGATGAGTAATTTTTTGTATTGGTCTCACTCATTAGAATATCAGCTCCGTGAGGGAAGGGTTCAATCCGTCTTGTTTGCCGGCACACCTCCAGGGCGCAGCATCTTTGTTCAACAAGTGTTTGTCAAATTAAAGCATGCATTATTTAAAACTAGCAACAAATGTTGCAGAAATTGGGCCATTAGATGTAGGGTGCGGGAGGTAACCTGGCAAGGTGCCCACGAGGAAATGCAAACAAGAGACATGAGGCACTGTCTGTCCTAGAGGAGGAGAGACCTCTAAGGAGGAGACAGAGGCCTCCAGGTGGCACTGGAGCTGAATGTGGGAGGTGTCCTCTCGGGGGGACAGCAAGGGTCTGGCTAAGGAGTGGCTGGCTGGCAGGGAGGTAGGAGTGGGACGGCCAGGAATGACCCTGGCAGGACAGCAGCAGAGAGCCGGGCCTCTCTACTGATGAAATGGGTGCCTGCACCTGCCCTGCCTAGGACGGTCTCCATGCTATATCTTTCCTGGGCAAGAACAGGCTTTTGTAGAAGAGGAACACAAGCTGCTGGGCCCCAGAGAGGGGCCTCAACTAAGAGAAAGCATGTGACGGCACTGCGATGGGAAGTAAGCCAGCATCGGTCAGTCTCAGACTGAGAGCAACTGTGGCCTGGAGCCCCGGTATGGCGGGGGGGTCGGCATTTGCCCCAAAAGTGCCCCACCGCCCAAGTTCAGACTTCGCCAGTCCCTGCTTGCTTGCTTGCTTCCTTCCTTCCTTCCAGTCACACTTCTGTCTGCATAGGTATCAGGGCAGGTCCTTCTGCTTGGAGTGGGGTGGGGGCGGGGAAGGGAACAAAACTATCCCATTATCCACAGGATGGGCTAAGAGAGGAGCAAGATGGGCTCCTCCCAACCCTCTGACATGGGCTGGTTTAGGTTCCAAAGCCAGGAAGCTCTGAGCCTGCAGCCTGCAGCCGGGGCCCAAGCCCGAGGAGGGGACCCGAGCACTGTGGGCTGAGCCTCTGACACTCCCCCGTCCATCAGAGGGCTGTGGCAGCAGGTATTTGACTCAAGGCCCTGGGGGTTTACAGCTAAAAACCCCTAAGTCTCAACAAATTCTCTAACTGGCAATTCCCTGCAAAGGGCTCTGAGTTGGCGCCATTTCCATCTCGAGTTCCATCCAGGGACATGAGGGGACATAGCGGTGCATTATCACTATTGACATTTTCCAGCCTACTTTACTTTAGTTAAAAAGTGGGTACCTGAAGATGCCATTTAATAACTTTGGCCATCGTGAAAATGTCACTTTGACAAGTAGAAAAGTGGATTTACGCACCCACCAAAGGTGACCTGTTTAGAAAGAGATAGCAGGGAACACCTCTGGTCTCAGAGAAAGACAGTTCTGGCCATGCACCCCACAGGCTACCACCACCGAGTGGAGGGAAGGAGGGGGGCAGAGCCCAAAGGGCACCACAGCCCAGGCGGCTCCCGGTTTCAGGAGCCCAGCGGGGGGCGGGGGGGGGAGGGCGGGACGGGGCGGGGCGCACTCGGGGAGGGGAGAGGATAGAGACTACAGGGTCTAGGGACTAGGAAAATGACTAGATCTAGTTCTGATCTTTGGTGGGGGTTGCAAGTACCTCAAAAGACCCAGGAGAATGGGCACTGGCTGGGAGGCTCAGTCCTTTGTTCACAGTAGAGGGGGTGGCAACTGTGGTCAGATGAAGCCAAGGTCACAGCTTTGCCAGAACATTCAAATCCCAGCAGAGGTCCAGGTAGAGAAAGGAGGAAGGGCAGGGCCAGCCTCCCTGGGGAGGAGGCTGGGAAGAGCCAGGCGAAGTGTCAGAACCCAGTCAAGGATCAAGGCCAAAGCACGGCCAACAGGACCGGGGGCCCCTCTCACACCTTCCGGATTCCAGTCTTAGCAACAAGCACACTCAAATCCCTCCTCTCCCTCACCTCTCCTGGTGCTTTGTGTTTAACCCAGCGTTGACAAATATTTTCCATGAAGGACCAGACGGCAAACATTCTAGGTTTTGCAGGCCATACGGTCTCTGTCACAACCATTCAGCTCTCCCACTGTAGTGTGCATGTGTGCCAAGAAAAGTTTACCAAACCAGGCATTGGGCCAGACTGGGTCCAGAGGCTATCGTTTTCAAACCCCTGATCTAACAAATTGCCAAGGCCTATCAATTTTACCTTCTAAAAATCTCTTGGATCTGCCCACTTCTCTCCAGGCCCCTCATCTGACCAGCTGGTCCAGCCACAATCCTTTCTTGCCCTCACAACTCAACAGCTGCATCTTTGGACATTCTGAGGTCACTTCTGTCCCCTATAATCCTCCACCAAGCAGCCAGAATGAGCGACCCAAAGTGCAGTTGTGATCATATGCCCTCTCTGCTTAAAAATGATCAGGGGCTCCCCATTGTTTTTGAGATGAGATCTACAGTCTTGGCTGGCCAACCAGCCCCTTGAGAAATCCTCTCCTACCCACCCCTCCACCCTTCCCGAGCTATAATCCAGCCAGTGGAAACATCCTGGGGCACTGGGTGATCTCTCCCTCATGGGTCTCTACCCTTATATCATCCTGGATGGACCTCCTCAGGTCTCCATCACACGGTGCCCCTTTCTCTCCTCACTTGTCTTATCCCACAACTCTCACATCACTTCTCCTGGGCAGCCCACCCTCTATCCCTCTATCCAGAGTTGGCACTGACTGCTTCCTGTGGACCCCTGGTTTACTTGTCTGCTGAACTGTGAGCATAGGGAAGGGAGTTATGTTCATTGTTAGCAACGTAGCCACACCTTGCAGCACACAACTCATCCAAAGCCAGTGCTCAGGAAACAGAATCTTCCGACTAGCTGGGTGTGTCAGTGAGTCAATCAAATAACCCAGGATAAGAAAATGCAGTCAAAGAATATCGCAGGTGCCCACCATCCCCCAGGGACCTGAAGATGCTGTGGCATGGGTTCCCATGGCTCTTCACACTGTGGTCAGCAGGACTTGATGGCCTGCTGTGCTCTGGAACTTACAGGTCTGGGGTTTTCCTGATGAGCAAAATAACCTAACTTCCAGAACTCTCTGTGCTTTGTAAGATGGACTAGGGTTTGGAGAGACATAAAGGCATTAACGTATTCACGTTATTTTAAAACTATTGGGGCACCTGGGTGGCTCAGTGGGTTAAAGCCCCTGCTTTCAGGGGCTCAGGGTCCTGGATCAAGCCCCGCATCAGGCTCTCTGCTCAGCAGGGAGCCTGCTTCCCCCTCTCTCTCTGCCTGCCTCTCTGCCTGCTTGTGATCTCTCTCTGAATAAATAAAATCTTTTAAAAAAAATAAAACTATTAAAAGATAAACAGAGGCATATTAAAATTCTTAAGTTTATCTCAGCCTAGAATTGGGCAGCACCAAACCCTTTGTGATCAGGAGTGCCCTGCTAACAGGAGCCGGGGAGAAAGTGTGCGAGCAAAGGAAAGAAATTATGTGATTGGCTATAGCTTAAAGCCTAGCTGGCCCTTTGTGACTGGCTGTCCTCCTGGCTCTGATTTCATAACCTTGAGGCAATCGCAGGCTTGGATTTTGGTTCGCTTGGACAAGCCACCACAGCAGGAGAGCCCCATTATTCCAGTGGCCTCCTTGTTGGACAACTCGTAGGAGTGTCAGCAAATTCACCATCATCTTTTCCTCTGGATGATGATTATTTTATTAATTCCTTCACTATTCGTGCATTCTACAAATGTTCCCTGAGTTTCCATGCGTTCCCATCCCTGGACCGGCCTCTGCAGCCACAGAGAGGGCCAAAGCCCAAGTCCCGCCCCTACTGCCTGGTGGGGCAGGCGGGCCCTTCTGATAGAGTGTGGTAAATGCTATGACAAATGGATGGTCAGGGACGACACTGGGGAGTAAAATGAAGAAGAATAAAATTGACAATAAAGTATACTAGAATGTTCAGGTCAAGTCGTATTTTAGAAACGAACAGATTTAAAAGTCTGAAGAAAAACAAGGCCAGCACCAAGAATGAGGACCAATATAGAGACAGTTGAAAATATAAAGCTAGAGAGGTCAATTTACCACCAACAGTTGTTAGAACAGAACAGAAAGGAAACATCAGGCTTTTTGCAAAATTGGATCATGGAAGCATAATGCAGTTTGCCAGGAAATCAACTAGTCTTAAAACGATTCGCTACCAAAAAAGAGCCATACAAGAGCAATCGGGGGGGCGGGTCACAACCTCCCGAGACGAGGTGAATGAGCAAGTCTAATGCTATGCATGGAAGGAGGGAGCCTAAATGGACCTCCTTGGTGGTAGTACAGGTACAAGGGAGGGGAGAAGGGACACAGAGGGAGAGCCAAGCATACAGGTCTGAGGACACTGGAAGGAATGTAAACCAGTTTGCTTCCTGACCTGAACTCCTTTTGGTGTAAATAAGATGATGTTCCAGATTTGTGATGTTTACCTCCTCTCTTATTGGAACCCTTGAAAAGAGATGAAGGGTTCAGCCCTTGGCAGTGACTGGTTATTCTTCCTCACTTCTCTGTCTGGTGTGGCCAGCAGGAAGGACCAGGCTGCCAGACTATGGGCCACAGAGGAAGGAGATCTATAGCACAGAGATCTGTGTTCCTCCCATTAAAAAGGGTTTGGCCAGATGCAGTCACTGACATGCCCAGGGACATGGGAGCTGTCCAAACACAAGGAAACCTGCAGAGATGGGCTGGGCTTCGTGTGCGTGTGTGTGTGTGTGTGTGTGTGTCTGTGTGTGTGTGTGTCTGTGTGTGTGTGTCTGTGTGTGTCTGTGTCTGTGTACATGCATGCACATACCTGTGTTAATTCCCAGAGTGAGGCAGGATACTAGGCAAGCTGGAAGGCAGAGCTCCTCCAACCCTGAGGTCCTCATTTATGCAACCTTAGTGCCAAGGGAGGCCTGAAAAGTTAGTCATGTCACCTTTCATCTTACTGATGAGGAACCTGAGGCCAGAGTGGGAGAAGTGAGTTTCTGGAGAGCCTGGGAGTTGAAAGTAGATTTGATCCCTAGTGTTTCTGGAAATACACTGAGGAGCGACTCACCTCTGCAGCTCACTTTGCTTTCATGACACACCCCTCCATGACTGTATCCTGGTCTCAAACTCCAGTGCAGTATACATGGAGAGAATAGTCTCCATTATAAGAGCATAAAACTGAGACTCAGAGAGGTTAGTAATTTTCTGAAGGTCACAGAGCTAACCAACGCTGCAGGTGTGATTTCAGATAAGGCCCGTTTAACTCAGAAGCTGTCTTTTTCATGGTCTAATGTTGCCTAATGGATATCGGGGATATTCCAAACTTCATGTGCCTGCAACTAAACTGCTGGTCTTCCCCAGTGAACCTGCTCTGTCTGCATTCTTCTCCATCTGTTTTGGCAGCAATCCATCCTTCCCATAACCCAGCCTGACTCTCCTCTCCTCCTCTCACTTCCACCACCACTCCACCAGCAAATGTGCTGTCCTGATGTTCACCACCAACAGGATCCTGGATCTGCAATGACTTTCTAGCCAGAGGGATCCTCTTAACTTCACAAGCAAATCATCTCCCTCTTCTGTTCAACACCTTTCACTGCTCCCACTTTATGTAGAACAAAAGCCTAAACCCTTACAATGGCCTTCAAGGCCTTACATGATCCAGTCCCCAAGTATCCCCCTGCCTTCATCTTTTCTCACTCTCCCCCTCACATACTCAGCCCTGGACTCCTTGTTCTTCTTTGAATGTAGCAAATATACTCCTGCCTCAGGACTTTTGCACTGGCTGTCCCTTTGCAGGAAAGTCTTCCCTCCTCCCGTTTCCCTCATCCTTCAAGATCAATTTAACTAAATTTTCCTCACCTCCTTCAAGTTTATCAACACACAACATCATCAATAAGGCCTAGATTAGCCACTCTCTTTAAAATTATAAATCACTACTATCATAAGCATTCCCAGTCTCCCTTATTTTGCTGCATTTTTCTTTAAAGTACTTGTAACTATTTAGTACATCATAAAATGTACACATTGATTATGCTTATTGGTTATTTTCTATCTTTCTTATAAAAATGTAAGCACCCTGAAGGCAAGGACCTGTCTATTTTGTTTGTCAATGTAACCCAACAACCTGAAAGTAATAGGCAGGGAGAGGAAGAAGCAGACTTCTCGCTGAGCAGAGAGCCTGAATCAGGGATCGATCCCAGGACCCCTGGATGACGACTTGAGCTGAAGGCAGATGCCTAACTGACTGAGCCACACAGGCGCCCCACAATTTTACATGTTTTTTAAAATTTTACATGTTTTTTTTTCCCATTTAAAGGCAATGTAATTTTCCCTACCCAAGGGCTTCTTTTATATTCTCTTTTCAAGTTTCATTTCTTCCTCTATGCTAACTCCTTTGTAAAGGTTACTCCTGTTCAAGAATTGGGGATGGGGTACTGATATAGTATGGTTTTGTAATTCAGCACATTTTCCTGTCCTGTGACTTTAGGCCTGTCTCTTCTTCAGTCACCATTTGGAGGGACCATTCAATTTAGTAAGTATTTTTTGAGCACCTGGTAGGGGTCCACCACTGTTCTAGGTGGTTGGAATACATATCTCTCTCTCTCTCAAAATGAATAAAGAAATCTTAAAAAAAAAAAAGAAAAGAAACATACAACTTACCAAGACTGAACTAGGAAGAAATAGAAAATCTGTATATACCAATTCCTAGTAAGGAGACTAAATCAGTAATCAAAGATCTCCCAATAAAGAAAAGGCCAGGACAAGATGCTTCACTGGTGATTTTCACCACATTTTATAGAAAACATAGGCCCAATCCTTTCCAAACTCTTTTTAAAAACTAAAGAGGACAGAACACTCCTGAACTCATTTTTCAAGCTATCCTGATACCAAAACCAGAAAAGGATGCTACTAGAAAAGAAAATTACAGGCCAATATCCCTGATGAATATACAAAAATTCTCAATAAAATACTAGCAAAACAAAGTCAGCAGCATATTAAAAGGCTCATTTACCATGATCAAGTGGGATTTGTCCCTAGGATGAAAGGATAGTTCTAGATATGCAAATCAATCAATGTGATACATCGCATTAATAGAACGAAAGAAAAGAACTGTATGATCATCTCGATAGATGTGGAAAAAGCATTGGGAAAAATTCAACATCCATTCATGATAAAAACTCTTAACAAATTAGGCATAGAAAGAACATATCTCAACATAATAAAGGCCATCTATGACAACCCTATGGCTAACATCATAGTCAGTGGTGAAAAGTTGAAGGCTATTCCTCTGAAATCGGAACAAGACAAGGGTGCCAACTCCCATTCCTAGTCAACTAGTACTGAAAATCCTATATACAGCAATCAAGCAAGAAAACAAAATGAAAGGTATAAGAATTGGAAAGGAAGAAGTAAAATTGTCTCTATTTGCAGATGGCATGATTTTATATATAGAAAATCTAGAGACTCAGCAAAAAAACCTATTAAATCTAATCAAGGAATTAAGTAGCAAAATATAAAACTAATGTACAAAAATCAGTATTGTTTCTAAAATTAACAATGAAACTTCTGACAAAGAAATAAAGTAGTCAATCCAATTTATAATAGCATCAAAAATAATAAAATACTTAGGAATAAATTTAACTAAGGAAGTGAAAGACCTTTATGCTGGAAACCACAAAACACTGAAGAAAGAAATAGAAGACACAAAGAAATGGAATTTTATCTCTTGTTCATGAACTGAAAGAATGTTTTAAAATGTAAATATTAACTAAAGCCATCTAGAGATTCAATAAAATCCCTATCAAGAGTCTGATTGCTTTTTTTTTTTACAGAAATAGAAAAATGACTCTAAAATTTATATAAACCACAGAAGACCTCAAATAGGAAAAAAAAATCCTAAGAAAGAAAAACACTCATTTCAAGCTATACTATGAAGCTGTAGTTATCAACACAGTATGGTACTGGCTTAAAAAGATATCAACGGAACAGAACCGAGAACCCAGAAATAAACATAAGCATGTATAGTCAACTAATATTTGTCAAGGGAACCAAAAATACTCAAAGGAGAAAAGAGAGTCTCTCCAATTAATGGGGCTGGGAAATTTGGATATTTACCTGAAGAAGAATGAAACTGGACATGTACCTTATGCCACTCACAAAAATCAACTCGAAAGAAATACTACACCAAAAACTAATTAGCTAATTAAAAATAATTAAAAATTTTTTAATAAATTAAAAAAATACTGTAGAGAAAGAAAAATAAATAAATACATACATACTTAAATGTAAGATGTGAAACAATGAAACTCCTAGAACAAAACATAGGTACAAAGGTCCCTGACATGGGACTTAGCAATCATTTCTTTGGATGTGACACCCAAAGCACAATCAACAAAATAAAAAAATCAACAACTGGGAAGACATCAACCTGAAAAGCTTCTTCACAGTAAAAAAAAAAAACATCAACAAAGTGAAAAGGCAACTTACGGAATGGGGAAAACATCTGCAAATCATGTATCTGAAGGGACTAATATCCAAAACATATAAAGAACTCATACAATTCAACAGCAAAAAGTACCAAATAACCCAATTAAAAAATGGGCAAAGGACCCAAGCAGACATTTCTCCTAAGAAGACAGACAAAAACCTAACCATACACAAAGAGATGCTCAATGTCACCAGTCTTTACGGAAATGCAAATTAAAACCACCATGAGATATCACCTCCCACCTATCAGAATGACCATCATCGAAAGACAAAAGATAACAATGCTGGAATGGATGTGGAAAAAGAGAACCTTTGGTTACTACTGATGGGATTGTAAATTGGTGCCATAGCTATGGAAAACAGTAGGGGGGACCCTCGAAAAAATTAAAAATGGAACTACCATATGATTTAGAAATTCTACTCCTGGGAATACCTCTAAACATAACAAAAACACTAACTCAAAAAGATATCTGCAACCCCATGTTCATATCAGCATATTTATCATAGCCAAGACATGGAAACAACCGAAGTGTCCATTGATGAATGATGGAAAAAGAAGTTGTGCACACACACATGCACACACACAATGGAATGCTATTCAGCCATTAAAAAAAAACAAAAAACAAAAAACAAAAAAAAAAAAACCTAAGGAAATCCTACCACTTGGGACAACATGATGAACCTGGAAGGCATTATACTAAGTGGCATTATACTAAATAAATCAGACAAAAGAATACGAGCACTGTATGATCTCATTTATATGTGGAATCTAAAAACGAATGAATGAATGAGAATTTTTTTTTAATTAAAGTCATAAAAAGATCAGATTTGTGGTTAACAGAGGCAGGGGGTACAAACTGGAGGAAGGGGGTGAATAGGTACAAATTTCCAGTTAAAAGCCAAAGAAGTCCCAGGGATATAATGGGCAGTATGAGGACTGTAGCTAATCCTGCTGTGTGACAAACAGGAAAGTTGTTAGGAGAGTAGATCTGAGAGTTCTCATCCCCAAAAGAATTTTTTTTCCTTTTTCTTTCTTTTCTCTTTTTATTGTACCTATATGAGAAGAGAGATGGGTGTTAGCTGAACCTACAGTGGTGATCATTTCACAATATACGTAAATCGAACCATCATGCAATATACACACCTGAAACTTACATGGTGATGTATGTCTATTATTTCTCAGTAAAACTGGAAAAGAAGTGCCATCTAAAAGCAAAGATGCTTAAGACATCACCATTACAGCTGGAAGTAACGGAGAAGCTGAAGGGGTGCTGTGAGGTGTGGTGGAATTTTTACTGCTATCTGGCTCCTTCCTGGAGTGTTACTGGGCAATTTACCACCCAAATCAATAAAGAGCTTAAATTCTGCTCTAAAGGAATAATTGAAGTGAAGGTTCAACAGCACAGGGAAATAACAAAAGGGGCCAGGATCCTGGCTTTGATTCTCCCAAGCAGACCCAGCACTTGGGGTTACTTGTTAAGTACTAAGTGCCAATCATAATAATGGTGGTTTTGCTGGGAGAGTGTCAGTTCGGCCCACCCTCCCTGGTCCCCATAGATGCATCTGAATCTGATCTCTTCTGTGGAGAGAAGGAACGGGGGAAGGGGGGTTGCACCTGCTTCAGTCCTCTCTGCAGGGTCTCTTTGCTAGGGTATGGAGAGGCTCCTGCAGACTTGGTGTGGAGGGCTGGCCCTGAAGGCAAGGCTTGGGGTGAAAAACAGAGAAGGAAAACAAAGAATGAACCTCAAACTCATGTCTACCAGATGGAGTCCCAAGGCTAGAGAAGGAATGACATGCTGGATCATGCTGTCCAGACCAAAGAGGGGCAGAAAAAGGATCAGTGCGAGTTACATGAATGACCTAAAAGGATCCAAGGCACTAGGCTACCGTACATGTTTGTGCGGTATATAAAACCACAGACACAGGTCAAGGCTAGAATTAAATTAGCCTGGGAGCCATTATCCCTCCCATGGACTGTATTAGTCCAGAAAGATGGACATCTTTTGCAATGTGCTCACCAAGAGGTTGACTTCTGAAATTTGTGGAGAGACGCCAAAAGTGCTGGCAACCATGGCTGTCTGTGATCACCCTTTGTTTACTGGTCTGCCGCTACCCTTTGGTAGATTAATGCACAGAATTAGGAGTGCTAGCTTGCTCAAAGAGCTGGATATACACACAGACGAGAAGCCTATGAAACATTCCAGACCTTACTTTTTTTGTGCAACACGTAATTGACTCCGTACCCTCCCAAATTCATTCGGAAATGGTCCTCCCATTCGTTCATCCAACTATTAGTAGAATTACCATGAAGTGTTGGTCTTGGGGCCAGGCCATAATACAGAGATGACAGACCTGGTTCCACAGCAAACTCTTCAT
The DNA here is from genome assembly GCF_963455335.1 of Martes martes. Lineage (NCBI taxonomy): Eukaryota > Metazoa > Chordata > Mammalia > Carnivora > Mustelidae > Martes > Martes martes. Next base: position 16,699,629 of record NC_137896.1, on the reverse strand, counting down.
GGACAAAGAACCTATCTCATTCATCTCTACAATCTGGAGCTTATTGGAGTATGGAGCACACAGAGCTCCCCTCCCTTACCTTGTCCTGGCACCTTTAATTGTATGGTACCACTGACCATATGAATGAATGAATAATGAGATTATTTGGGACTTCCTCAACTACCAGGGCCCACAAAGATGATCTTGAGTCTGATCTTGACAATGGAAACGTTTTCATAGAGAGCCAGTCATCTCTACAGAGCTTCAGAAAAAGTGGTTATAAAATCAAATACACACCCAGCTTAAGGTCATGACAATGGCACCTGGTCTGCTCACTTGTTTGAGCAATGGCCTGCTTGCCTCTGTCATCCATAGTCCGTTTAACTGTCAGCGGTAAGACTTTAAAGGGGCTCATGTTCAGGAGAACTCTGTCCAAATGGCCATGCGAGAGGGCCACAGACACCCTGATCAATACTGAAAGAGTGGTCAGCCATGACCACTCACACTCCCCTGCCTGAAAGCTTTTCAAGAAGTGTGTATATGGGCACACAAACATACATAGGCACACCCCAACACATGAGTGTATGCACACACACACACACAAACACACACATACACATACCCTACTTTATCTTCCCTCATTTGTCAATATTCCCTAAAAACACAATTTTATTGGTTGACAAACATTCCATTATGTGGATAAAAATACATATAAAATATATTTAGCCATTTTTCTCAGTTCGATATTTTGGTTATTTCCACATTGTCATGGTTTCAAATAATACTGAAATAAACTTGGCCCTGTGTTCTCTCTTACTTTATAGGGTAGACTGAATGTGGCTGCCAATTCTATCCCTCCCAAGCCAGGTGAGCTCTGTTCCTCTTCTGTTGAAATCAAACTGGCTGTATGACTGTAGGACACAGAGGAAGTGACTAACCAATTTTTGTAAGAGACTTCCAGGTTCTGTTTCCTGCCCTTTGGGAATGCTCTCTGGAAGTCCGGAGCTGCCCTTAAAGAAATCTGACCTATCCAGAGGGCACCATGCCAGACAGCTGGTAGGTAGGCACTCCCACTCCAGCCAACCAACTAGTTGAACCTCACTTTCCAACCACTCCGCAAAGCTGCCAATAGGAGTGAAATCATCTTGAATCCGGACAAGTTCATCCTCTAGGTGAATTACCCGAGTGACCTCTGTCAATGTTACTTGGAGCAGAAGACTCTCCCAGCTGAGCCCCACCCACATTCCTGACCCATTAAGATCAGGACAGAGCAGAGGACTAACTTGTTTGAAGCACCAGCCCATTGTCTTCAGGCTCACAAGCCTCACAATGGCCCACAAATCTCTATGGGATCTTGCCCTCTGCACCTCTCTGATGTAATCTTTGATCTTCTCCTGGCCAATCCCACTCTAGCTACACTGGCTTCCGTGTTCCTCCTCCAAGAGAAGACACTGAACATGCTCCTTCTACTTTAGGGCATTTGCTTTCACTGTCCTCTCTAGGATGATGTTCCTCTCCCAGATATCAGTATGGCATGGTCCTTCAATGCACATAAGTCTTTGCACAGATATCAGTCAGAGAGGTGTCCTCTAATTCCTTATGTAAAGGAGGTGTTACCTCTTTTCCCTCCATGTCAGCACCCTTGGGGACCTGGGGAGGACCCCTCCCCCCCTTACCCTGCTTTATAGTACTTTCACTATCTATCTTTATCTATCTATAGATTTCTATATCTGTATCTCCAAATTGGCTTTATAAATATATATGTGTGCTTGTATGTTTAACTCCCTGTCTGCCTCACATCTTCCCACCAAAAAAAAAATACGCATACTACACCATAAACTCCTAAAGAACAGGAATTTCCTCTGCTTTTATTATTGCTGTATCTCCAGAACCTAGAAGAGGGTCCTGAGTGTAGTAACAATCAGTAGGTATTTGTAAATGAGCAAATCAATCAATGAATACATGTTCTTGCATAGAAATCTCCCCATGCATTTCTGATTACTCCTCAAAATTTCTTCCCATGAGTTAAATTGTTGAATTGTGGGAATCACACATTAAAAAAATGTTTTAGCACTTATTGACAAAATTCCCTATGGACTACACTGAGCTCGTCTCTATTCCCATTATGAAGGTGTAAGAGTGCTAATTTCCTTACATCATCACTAATGTATGATAAAATCACTCAAAAATATTTGCTACTTGGGAACATAAAAAATGATTCGCTCTTTGTTTAAATTTGCATTTCTTTGATTCCTTGTGAACTGGATTCCTTGTCCATATGTTTATTGGCTCTTACAATGTAAGCTCCTTGAGAGCAGGGGCTTAATTCCACCCATTACTGCACCCTAACATCCTGGAGAGCCCAGTAGATGCCAGGCGCATGGTAAATATTTGTACAAAGAATGAATCAACATGAGTGTCTTCTTTTATGATTGGCCTGTTGAAACCCTGGTTCATATTTCCTTTGAGAAGTCTACTGCCTCTTTTCTTCTATTGATTTGAAATAACCATATAGATTTTTTCTTTTATTGATTAGGAATAACTATCTATATAGAATATTTACCCTTTTCTTCTGTCATCTGGGTTGAATTTTAATGTGCCAATTGCATTTTCTATTTTGTATATGCTATTTTTTTGACATTCAGAAATTCTAAGATTTCACAGTCACATCTACCATTCTATTTTAGTTCCTTTATTAGATATCATGTTTAGAAGAAGACAGTAGAGTTAATAGTTATATAGTGCTTCCCAAATGCCAGGTGCTTTTCTAAAGACTTATATTACTCATATCATATTACATCACATGGATTACTCATTTGATCCCCACAGCTATCCTTTTAAGATAGATACTATTATTATTTCATTATACACATGAGAAAACAAAGATAAGGAGTTATGAAATAATTTCTTATATGAGACTTTTTTATATTTACTAACACATTGTTCAAATTGTTTTATGATTTCAGTTTTAATATTTAATAATGGTAATTCCTAGGGGATTTTGGGGGGGGGGAGTTTTGTGTGAGGTGAGGGTATAATTATTTTTCCTCAAATAGTTGCCAAGTCCTCCAGCGTAGTTTAATGAATAGTTTCTCCCTCCTCCACCAAATGAAAATTATACTTTTAATATATCTGTAACATATAATATACACACTCAACACACACGCACACACACAGAATGTTTGTTGATATTCTTATTTAGTTCAACTGAGTTGTCAGTCTTTTTAGTTCAATAATTTCTGTGATATGTGCAGTGAAGCACATTTATACTGCAGACATATAAAGAAGAAACATAAAAGGATTATCAGCGATTCCTTACAAATCCTGATTAAATGCACGTTCGGTGTTGTTCTCATGAAATATGCATACGTCAAATGAAAACATAAGCGATCCTAAACTGCATTATAAATGCACAATACTTTTTGGAAAGAGATTGCTTCAGACTTTTGGCAGCCACAACAACAACACTCACAAGCCTCCTCCACCCCAGAGGAAATATCTGCAGCCTATCGATGTTCAGCTCTACCACTTTCACTGCTTTGGGTTTCCTACAGAATCATTTTGATTTATTTCAAACTAAGAAGAAGCAAGCGGTTTAATGGTCAGGTTCACCAAGCACACTTCTATCTTGCTGCAGGGAGGGGACCATGAGGAAATGGCTTCTAGTAGGTTGGGACTTCCCCGGCTCCCAATGGTAGGGCTCCTTCACCTGACCCTTCCTCCCCCACTCCCTGCCACCCTCAGATGACCATGTGGACTTTGAGAGGTAAGTGACAGGAATGAAGAGCCATGGCTCTCCAGTCTGGGGAGAAGCAGCAGTGTGGGGCGTGGCTTGGCCCTTGAACTGAGCTCAGCTCCTTGTTAAGAAGACCCTACCCAGCGACATCTGGGTGATAATAACTGCTTTTATTAATGTCTTGCAATCTTCAGCCTTTACACATATGTTTTTTTATTTCCATATTTTCTTACACAAAAGAGAGCATAGGAAACATCCTGTTCCCTCCTTGCTTTTGTCCTAATGATATATTTGAAAATTGTTCCTCATTCCTTTCTCCAGCTGGATAATATTTTACTGGAGAGCTAGCCCATCACTTATTTAACCTGGGCCAGAGGTGACCCCTTGTGGCCCACTGCCTGGTACTTGATTGTTTTGACAAACACAACCTTCTGGGACCCTGCTGGTGGTGTTACACACACACACACACACACACACACACACACCCAGCTTGGTACTTAGGAGCAAACAGCATGCTAAATCCTAGGCTCCCTAAATGCCCTGATTCACCCCATAATCCAGCCACATTAGCTGACACCTCACAAGCTCTGCCTGCCCTTTCTGTTCTCCACATCACCATGACCCCTCGTGCAACACAGCTACTGGAATCTACTTCCATATATCCTGGTCCCATCCAGGGTGGACACGGTAGAGGCATCAGGCCACTGTGTGCCCCTAACATTCCCCAAGGAACTTACCACTCTACTTAAACCCTCACTTTTCACTGCAGCTATGCCCCCAAAGAAGCATTTCCATTGTCTCCCAGTTTCATGCTCCTAGAAATTTCCAAAGGCACTGCCAGGCCTGGTGTCTGCCATACAGGATTAACCTTAAAGGGTGAATTTGCTGCATGGACTCTGCCCCTTAGACCAAAAAAAAAAAAAAAAAAAAGAGCTTAGACCTTGACTCCAAGTAGAGCCCTGACCTCTGCCTCAGGTCAAATTTTGACCTGGCCACAGATGCCATTCTGATCCTGGTCACAGACTCAATTCTTATTCACAGACTGAACCCACATCCCAGCTTACACAGAGTCATGACTAGGTCACAGACACAGCCCACAGCCCCAGATCTTTCCTGAACACTGATCTGAGACCCAGACTCAGTCCTTGGCTTGTTTGTGACCAAGCCCAGCTGCCTCTACTCAAAGGGGTCACCAAGAAGGCTTGGCACACATTACAGACAATTCTGTGTGAGTGCTGCCTTGAATCTGGATGGCCCTCATATGCCACTCCCAGAAAATCATGCCTCTAAGTTACCACCTGACCACAGGGAAGGAGATTTTCAGAGATCTAATTTCAAGTTCAGCCTCTCTCTAACTACGTCACTTTGGGTAAATTAGCTCTCTGAGGAATTTATCTGTAAAATGGAAAGGGAGGGTCCAAAACATCTGCAGGCCAGATGGTCACAATGATGAAATTACACGGTACATGGAAAGAATCTGGCACATAGTAGGTCCTCAAAAGAAATACATCCCTTTGCCCCAGTAGGGCATTTTGTCAGCTGCCCCTGAATTTGTGGTGTTGTACAACACACCAATAATTTTATATTGATTATACATTGAAATGACAAAAAAAAAATGGGGGTATACTGGGTTAAATAAAATATATTACTAAAACCGACTTCACCTTTTTTTTTTTTCTTTTTTAATGTGGCTACTAGCAAAGTTACAGTTATATGTACCATTTATAGGTCTAGAGGTCTGGGGAGGGCAGTTCATGAGTAATAACAACAATGAGAACAACCACCACAGCCATTGTGAAAATCAAAGCTAACATCTGTTAGTGCTCATTATGTACCAGGCTGTTCTCAACACCATACTTAAGTCCTCACAACACCTGAAAACAGGTACTACCATCACTTCTGTTCCTGACATGGGATAACTGAGGCACCAAGAAGTGAGTCACACACTCCAAACTGCAGTGTTAGTAAATCGCAGAACTAGGATTTGAGCCCAGGACATCTGGATCCAGAACTCACATTCTACAACAAACGCCACATTCATGAAAGTCTGACTCAGGGGCGCCTGGGTGGCTCACTCAGTCCGTTGGGTGTCCGACTCTTGATTTCAGCTCAGGTTGTGATCTCAGGGTCGTGGGATCGAGCCCCACGTCTGGCTCCATGCTCAGCAGGACTCTGAGATACTCTCTCTCCCCCCTCCCCCTTCCCCTCATCTCCTCCTCTCTCTAGAATAATAAAGTATTGTAAAAAAATAAAGGTGGTCTCAGCAGAGGCCCACTTCCCACAAGTGGGTTATCTCCCAGGGCAGAAACTTGTCCTGGATGGGTTCAATGCTGTCATTGAGATGGCAACAGCAGTGACACACACCCTCCCAGCTTCCATCCACCCCCAATCCTAGGGATCTCAGGGTCCACCAGACTGGGCGAGACCCAGCAGTGTCCTCCCTGAGGACCGGGAGTTCTTTACCAGGGGGAGCTAATGAGGACAGCTTCCTCAAACCCTCTTAGCTTTTTCTCCATTAGTGAGAGGTGGCTTTGAGATCAAAAACCATGAAATCGAGGGTTCAAACAGCGAGATCGGTTCTTCAATTTGTGTGCCAGTCATAAACACAGCACCTTCCTTTTGAGCAGAAACCCCACTTTTCAGCAGAAATACTTGATGTGTCATTTCTCCTACATGCATCTTCTTCAAAGCACTTATTTGAGAAAGTAGAGGAGGAAAACCAAAACCCTAATAAACCCAGTACTTTGGGGGAGAGGAAGTTTGTGATCAAGCACTCAAAATGCTTTACTTACATGACTTCACTACTAATGGGAAAATTTCCCGGAAGCTTGGCTCCAAACCCAACGCAGGGGGCCAGGAGGGGAGCAGGTTGTACCCTCACCCCAGGCACCTGTTCTCTTGCTGATCAATCTGAAGTCATAGCTCCAGTCAGCCCAGAATGTAACCCATGCCGGTGCTGTTAGATCATGTATTTACAAATATTCGGAAATATTTGTTGAGCACTGTGGCAGATTTTACTTTTCAAAGACGACCACTACCGTATTACTTATCCTACAGGTTCTGCACTGTGACCTTGCCCCTCCCCAACAAGGGGTGGAGTTTATGTCCTGTCCTCTTGAAACTGGGTAGATCTCTGAGACTGCCTCGGTCAGGAAAGTATGATGGGCATGCTTCAGTGAGACTTCTGAAGTCAAGTCATAAAAGATGATACAGGTCCCACCAGGCTCTCTTGCTCCTCAAAAGCCCAGCCACCAGGCTATGAGGAAACCCACACCACACAAAGAGGCTACAGGTGGTAGGTTTTTCAGCCAAGAGCCCCAGCTGAGGACGCAGGAGGAAGCCAAGTTGAACCACCGGGCTTGTGAGTGAAGAAGCCTTCACTGTGGCTCCTGGTTAAGAGCCATTGTCTGGAGGAACCACACAAGGGATCCCTAAGTAGAGCTGGTACCTGAGTCCCATCACGGCTCACCAAGACAATAAGAGATGGGGCACATAGATGGCATGGTTGGTTGGGTGTCCAACTCTTCGTTTCAGCTGAGGTTGTGGTCTCAGGGTCGTGCGATGGGGCCCCACAGTGGGCTCCACACTCAGCATGGAGTCTGCTTAAGATTCTCTCTCTCTCTCTCTCTCTCCCCCTTCCCCTCCACCCTACCCATCCCCTGCTCTTTCTCTCTCAAATAAATAAATAAATCTTAAAAATAAAACAAGAGATAATAAAAAAAAAATAAACACTGTTCTCTTAAGTCCTTTAAGTTTCAGATAGTTTATTATGTAGCATGACTGACGGGATTGAGTCGCTACTATGTAACAGGCTTCACGCTCTCTACTGAAAGATGCAACAGTGAGGATGGGTAGGAGCCCCCCTCAAGGAGAGTGCAGCCCAGTGGGGGAGACTGAAAAGCCATCCATCACAAGCCCTTTCCATATGAGCAGGTAACAGAGGGACATGCAGGGTACTGTGGGAACAAATCAGGGTTGGGGGAACTTAATAAAGCCTGAGGACATCAGGGAAGGTTACCCAAAGCAGAGGGGCTTTTTGGGTCGAGTCTTGAAAATGGATCTGTGCCAATCAGATGAAAGAGACAGAGCTTTTTATTCACTGTAAGGAGTTTAGGGAAAATAGAGTAGCAAAAACAGATAGAAAATCAGCTATGGGAAAACCTCCCTAACTTTTTAAATTAATACCTTAAATGGAAGTAATACATACAAAAAGCCAATAATTCAAACCTCAACAATTGGTTGTCATACCAACAGACCAAGTGACCAGTGGAATAATAGACAATCTAGAAATAGATCCAAATGCCACAATGATTTAGTATATTGAAAGTGGCATCCCAGAGAAGGATTTTACTAGAAATGCATATTACACAATGTACACCAAGATTCAATTGATCAAAATTGGAAAGCAAAAATTAATCTGTTGAAATGCTAGAATACATGTTCATTCCTTTACAACCTTAGGGCATCTAAAGCCTTTCCATTTCTTTACTCAAAATCCAGAAACACTAAGCAAAAGATAAATCAATCTAAGTACATAACCAAAAAATGATGTCATGCCAAAAGAACGAGAACAAGACAGACAACTGTGCATATTAACTCAAATCTAAAAACAGAGTTGGGGGCACCTGGGTGGCTCAGTGGGTTAAAGCCTCTGCCTTCGGCTCAGGTCATGATCCCAGGGTCCTGGGATCGAGCCCCGTGTCAGGGTCTCTGCTCAGCAGGGAGCCTGCTTCCCCTCCTTCTCTCTCTGCCTGCTTGTGATTTCTGTCAAATAAATAGATAAAAATCTTTAAAAATTTAAAAAAAATTAAAAATTAAAAAAAATAAATAAAAAGAGAGTTGTATCAAAGTTCATGGAGGGTACAATGTTAACCTGGAACTAGAGCTTCTCCTTCACAGTGCTGAGGCATCTGTAGCTTCCTGCACCCGTCACAGAACCTGGCACAGAGGAAGTGCTTAATCAGATATATATCAGATGATGCTGCATACAGAGGTCTGGCTTAAGATGGAGGTTCTGGTTTAGTCCTGACTAGTTATGTGACCCAGGACATAAACAAATAGGGGTGTGTGTGTGCATGTACGTGTATGTGTGTGTGTGTGTGTGTGTGTTCCTTCGGGTGGGGGGGTGAGCAGGGAAGTCTACTGCTTCCCTACCACCCTTCTCCCTCATCCTGGAAAACCCCATCACTCTTTTCCAGGTGTGTTGACACTGTAGTCATCAAGATTGCCAGACCAAACCATGAAAGCCTGAAGTGACATGAAAGCAAGCCCGGGAATCAGGAAAACAGCTCAAATATGGTATTGCTCAATGGATTTCCTCCTGTTCCACTGACGTGAGGCTCACTCCTCCAATAATTAGAGCCTGGCTACAGCGTGCTGAGCCTCAGTTCCCTCATGGGTAAAACAGACTACAGCAACCGCTTTTGAGAGTGTTTGAGAGTCTCAGCGGGAGTCACGCATGTAAAAAGCCAAGCACGGGGCACACAGGACATGAACACAAGCCACACATGTAGACAACTGCTGCTGTCAGGGATGCTTTGCCGGGATTCCATCCTGACCAACGTGCCATCCAGGGCTGGACCGGCTTCGTAAGCTCTCTCTACTCGCCTGTCTCTGCCTAGAGGAGAGGCTGCTTCTCCTTACTCTTTGCTTATACCATTAAAGCACTTTGCATAGATGAATGGAAGCTGTTACCGAAGACGCACCCAGGGCACACAGTGCTGCTCATCAGGACGTCCAGTCACCGGCCACACTCCCGAGATTTCAGGCCAAGAGATAAGGAGCCACTCCTACTGGGGTTGCTATGTCTGCCTCCGCCCTCAATCTGACAAAGCTGGGGAGGCTGTAAGTGGATCAGGCATTTTCAGAACAACGTGGAAAAAAGAAGATGCGGAGGGATGTCATGCTTAGAAGACATGAAACCACCCACTCCAAAGGTCTTGTCCATCCCCGGGCATCTGCCCTTGGCAGAGACCATCTGATGCTCGCACCTGGGGTGCCTGCCATTCAGCTCAGCTCCCTGGTTGTCATCTCGAGGCCTCTGAGGACTCCCCCTAACCACACCATCAGCCCCTGTTGCTTTAAATCAAGGATCGAAAGACAGCTTCTAGGAGTTTTCTGTGTCTTTGAAAATGAAAATAACATTGAGGAATATCCCAGTTGTTTCTTCCGTTTCCAGTGGAGTGAGCTGGTTGGTGAACCTCCCGTGTGTGAAAAACTCAGCCACTGAGCTGGCTACAAGGTCCACCAGGCCATTAATGGATGGAACTGGAAAGCCAGGGGGGCTTCAACTAAGTAACAATGCAGGGACCGCATGGGAGGGCAGGGCAGAAACGGAGCCGCAGTACTCAGCTCACGAGTCTTCGCTCGGCTTGGGCCTCAGGATGACCATGGGGTCTCAGAATAATCCGAGGAGCACGAGCCTAGAAATGTGCCTACCTGGCCACTCCTGGAGGCTGACATGGCCCACACACCTTCCATGCCTAGCGGTCATCCAGGCTCTGACCCCCTCAGGCCTTGCAGCTCTGTTCTGGAAGTATCGGGAAGCGAGGCTGTGCTCCTCATTCAGACACCAGCTTCTGTCCTGTGCACCCTCCTGTCTACTACGTTATCCTACTCTGTCGTCTTCAGAGTAGTGCTGGGTCCTATGCTGCACACCCGGGTCACACAGCGACATGATGCCGCGTGGCTTGCCAGGAGCCACTAGGAGAGTTGGGGAGCTTGCCCATCTGGTCTGTGAAAACGAGATTTGGAGGAAGGCGCTATTTCCGCACTTGTGACAAATGTAAGCTCCGAGGAGGAGCGGGAAGTTGCTGCTCAGACTCGTATTAAGGCAACAATGACAAGAGATAATGACAACCACAAAGATGACAACTCTCCTACGGGCAGTGGCTGTACTGACTGCACCGGAGATCTGGCTGCCTTCCCAGCGGTACAAGGAATGGACATGTTTGAAGCGACTCTGTGACTGTTCCCTGACCGAAGGGGGAAAGAGATGTCATACACCAGACTGGGTTTCTCACGCTGGATGGATAGGGAAGGGCTCCTCTGCTAGAAGCAGCAGAAACCGGGAGGAGATGTGTTTTCATCTCACTGGCCAGCAGATCTAGGGCTCAGGGAGAGACTGAGGCCGGGGACTTGGATTCAGGGGTTCTCTATAGACTCAGCTGTTGGAGGCCTTGGGAGTTAATGAACTGTCCTAACAGAGCGGGGGGCAGGAGTTGAATGGAATGAGGAAGGAGTCCCAGACAACAAGCCAACAGAGAAACAGATCAGCCAAAGCAGGAGTAGCGGGAAACCGACGTTAAGGGAGGGGAGTGAGAGACAGGAGGTGGCTCCTGCCAAGGGGGGATTAAGCACGAGGAGGATGAGAACCCTCTCGGGACTGTGGGCTGGAGCGGGGGCCTCCATGCAAATCCCATTTGCTGCTGTCAATCCAGATTCTGGGCCGCCAAGACAATTTCTGAGAAACAGATTCGAGACACACACACAAAAAACATATTTTTTTCCCTGTAAAACTGGTTCATGGAAACAGAACTGAGGCGTGGGTATCCTTTATGAGTGACAGTTTAGGGCCAGCGTTTATTCCTTGTAATGTTTGTTCTTTATCTCCTGGGACAGGAAAAAAAAGTGCTGCTAACATCAACAAAATAAAAAAAAAAGAAACACACACACAATTTGTTCCATCTGAAATCTATCTTTAAAAAAAGTCCTTTATACACACACGCACACACACACACACACACACACACACACACACACATATATATAGTATCCATATGTCCACATGTCCATATAGAGAAGCGATATTATGCTTGAGATACAGATACCTTTAATGCTGATTTATCATGTACCTTTTCTCTGGACTGCTTTAGGGGAGCTGTCCCAGGAGCTGAGAATCCAAAGAGTCTGTTCTGACTCATGTATAGAATGTCCAGCTTCAGCTACAACATAGCAAATACTTATCTACTTGCAGAATTTCAAAACTCCAGCCTCCTCCCTCCCCCCACAGCCAAACTCATCTGACAGACACGGTGCTAGAATCTGGCAAAGTGAATGGATCACTGGAATCGAAGTTGATGTCAATACTTCCACGGGTTGGTGGAAGCCATGGGAACCTTGCCAGGCAGTAGTGAATGTTTATAAATGTCAGGCATGGAGTTGGAGAGGGAAGACCCTGCTGTACTCCACCAATGGATTCGCTTGTCCATCTTTCCTCTCTGGCTATAGGACCAGCAGCTGCCCGTGGCCAGAATGCTGTGGATGCTGGGTCCTCACTCCTACCTCATACTCAGCACCAACAAGGCCAAGAAGAACCCAGAAGAGACCCCAAGGAACAAGCAAAGGATTGGGGGAGGTCATACTCATAGGGTTTCTCAACCTCAGCACTACCTAGTTTGGGGCCAGATAATTCTTCATTGTAGGGGACTGTGCAGGATATTTACAAGCATCCCTGACCTGTACCCACTAGATGCCAGGAGCAGCAGCCTCCCAGTTGTGACAACTTAAACGTCTCCAGATACTGTCAAATGTCCCCTGGGCAGCGGCAAGATGGCCCCCAGTTGGAGAAACTCCACACTAAACAAACGGAGGGACCAGGTGAGGTTTTTAATAAACCACACCTGAGCTCAGTCATGTCCGAAGACGTTCAGGACATCAGCTTTGTTAACTCTGGTGTCTCTCCTCCACCCCCACCAGTGGGAGACCCCAAGCATGTTCCAACCCTCTATCTGACAGATCTTCATTTCTGCCATTACACAATGTGTTCTGGATGGTTTGAAGAATCTTCTAGAGTCTGGGAAGACATGAGTCTACCTTCTCTGTTCCTGCCAGCGAATTTTCATGGGAAGTTTGTTCCCTGCAAAGCTAAAGACTTCTCCTCCCACCTGCCCCCACCCCTGCCTGCAGACAAGACTGCCCAAGGTGTGTGAGGGGAAACCCATCCTGTGCCAGGCATGACCAAGCAGATCCTTGTTGGAGCAAACATCCCTGCCAATCTGCTCAGCTTCAAAACCACAGGTCTCTCTGGTGACAGGGGTTCAAAAAGAACACAGCAAAGAGTAAAGCTTTCATTTCTTAGGGAGGGAAGAAGGGCCTCCAGGAATGATTTATTCATCTACCCACTGGAAGTAAAGGCAGGACTGTGATCACAGGAGGTATCTGCTGCCTGGGCTCAGGGGATTTGCCTCTGGTGATACAGATTCGAGAGGGAGAAAGTTCCTCAGTTAACTTTGTACCTACTGATGCAGCCAGGACCATGCAGCACTCACTTTATTTAGAAGTTTCTATTCCCCATTTACAAAAAGTCAGTTTTGTGTATACCAAATATCACAAATTTCATTTCTAACATGTCTCTGGACGCAGATGCTTCTTTTCCCTCTCTACAATAAGGCAGTCCAGGCTTCATCTTCATTAGCTCACCTGGACTAAAGTAATTGCCTCCTCACGTCTCTCTTACTATCAATTCATCTTCGATATGAACTACCAGAAAGGCCCTTCTAAACCTCAAGAGACTGAGAAAACATTCAAATCCCTCCTCACCAAACACCACAAGCAAGATTTGAAATAAAAACAAAATCATCAAGCTAGAGAAAGAAAATGTACTTGCAACATTCATAACCAATAAAACAAGATCTGTATTTCTCTTTCCTCTCATCTACATATGTAAAGAGCTCTCAGAAACCAATTAAAACAATTCAAAACCAGGCAAAGGATACAATGAGGCAATATACTAAAAATGAGTTTTAAAATAAAAATAAAAATATGGAAAACATGCATCCTTCCTTGTAATTGAAGGCCACAAATTAAACAAGTTTTTTTTTTTAATTTTTCTTAACTCTTAGATTGACAGAGATTTAAAGGGTTGGGAACACAATGTTGGCAAAAATTCTCGGAAACAGCAGTTCTCATACTGACTGGAATTTTAAGTTTGTCTCCAACTTATCAGAGGCAGTTTTCCTACGTTGTCCTAGTTTTCCACTGCAACATAATTAATCACCAAAACTATATCAGCCTAAAACAGCACACATTTATTATTGTACAGATTCACTGGGCCAAGGGGTCCAGGCAGGACTTAGCTCACTTCTCTGCTCTACTCAGGGTCTCCGAAGGCTGCAGCGAAGGTGTCATCCATGGCTGGGATCTCATCTGAGGTTTGGGGACCTCTTCCAAGCTCACGTGATTACTCGCACAATTCATTTCATTGGAGCTGTAGACTCATGGTAGCTTGGTTCAAGGCCCGCAGGATAGACAGTCTGATTTCTAGACCCTCTGAGAAGGAGCTCACCTGACTGGGTCAAACTCACTCATGGTAATCTCCCTCTTGGTTAACATGATTACAGATCTTCATTATATCTACAAAATTCCCTCACTTTTGCCATATAGTGTAACACTGCAGAAGCGAAACCTTATTACCTTTGCCACCATCTACTGGTTAGACGTAATCACAGGTCCCACCCACACTGACATAAGTCATCAGAAGTCATCTGATAATCCTGCCAACCACATATACAGACCCAAAAGTAAAACATTCACAATTTTTGTCATAGCAATTTCACCTCTAGAACTTTATCTCAAGGAAATAAATGGACTACAGCCCATATATGCTCATAAAGCCTTTTCATCATTCTGCCATCTGAAATTAAAATAGAGAAGCAAACCAAACACCCATAAATATGAGATTAGCTATAATATTTATGATATATCCATATAGGATATCACTCAAAGCAACTTCCCTTTGGATTAACTCAAAGTCATATCAATGTTCTATCACACAGTTATACCCTATAGACATTTAAAAAACTACACAGTCATCAAAATATCTTAAAATAAAAGAGAGGTATAAAGTAGTAAGCAGGGAAAGCAGGTTAAAGATCAAGCCCATCTCGGGGCGCCTGGGTGGCTCAGTGGGTTAAAGCCTCTGCCTTCAGCTCAGGTCATGATCCCAGGGTCCTGGGATCGAGCCCCGCATCGGGCTCTCTGTTCAGCAGGGAGCCTGCTTCTCCCTCTCTCTGCCTACTTGTGATCTGTGTCTGTCAAATAAATAAATACAATCTTTAAAAAAAAAAAAAAAAAGATCAAGCCCATCTCCACCTCCATCCATATTTATCTCTATCCGTATGAACATATATTTCTGAAAAAAATATACATACAAGTGTTAGTAGAAGGTATCTCCAGGTGTGGGAGTAGTAGGTGACCTCTGTTTTACACTTGGTTTTCATCTTGTAAAATTGTTTGAAATAGCTATATTCCTTCCTTTTATAATAAGAAAGAACAACAGAGCTATTTTTTGTTTTTTTGTTTTTTTGTTTTTTAATGCTAGGGTATCCTTTAGTTTAAAAAAAAAAAGAGCTGTGTACAAAATAGTCTAGCCAAGGGCATCTCAAGTTTTGTAAAATATAACTGTGAAGAAGAAAACTTGTTACAGAAGACAATTTTTAATAGTAGCTAGACAGAGGTTGAGACCACAGGAAAACTTTTAGTTCCATTTTAGCTGTTTTCTGCATTTTTCAATGAAATACAAACATTATGTTCCTAGCTTTTCAAATGAATCCCTGGTATTTTTCTTCATTTTTAAGTATGAGAAAGGAACTTTAGGCAAGGAAAAGAATAAGCCAAAAGGCCCTCTCCCTTTTTCCCCTGGTCCTGGTCAGGGCTTGCCCCTGCCCCCGAAGCCCCGCAGCGGAGAACACCAAAATCCTTTAGGAGTTTCACACTGCAACCCATACACCTCCAAACCCATCCCAGGGCCTGCCACACAGACTGTGTAGCCTGCTGGGTGTGGGGCACAGAGGACCCAGCACTAGGACAACAGCAAAGTAGACACATAGGAAGCAGAATGGGCAGAATTCGGGGAATATGGAGTTGGGGCTTCAGGGCAGGGAAGTACTGAAGGCAAGTAAATCCCGGGGTCTGACTTGGACAGCTAGGTGGTAATGTCAGCCTAAAGAAGGGGCAAACAACTTTGAGGGAGGAAAACAGACGAGTTCAAGGTTGGACACATTGGGTTTGAGGTCTATGAGTGACAGCCAGGTGGAGACATCCCTGAAGTTGCCACAGAGGGCCTCTTACCTCACTCTCCCAGCTGTCCCCATACACATGGCTGATTCTACAAACCACAGGAGCTTAACAGTGCATGTCTTATGAGTAAAACCCATCTGTCTCTGCTCAAGGATGAAATGCCCCAGCCTTAGGATTCCATGACTCCCCAGAGCCTGGAGAGAGGAGGGTGTGAGGGGAGGGCTCGGTTATAATACCAGGTACCCCATGAGCGGAATAACTTCCTGGAAAGCGAGGCCCAGCTTTCCTGCTTCTTGGGAAGATGCTCACCTGCATGGCTCCCCTCCGCGGTGTGCACGTTCCCCATCTGCCTTTGTAGGATGGGGCGTGCTGTCGACACTCCCACTCTGAAAACCCTTCATGTAGAATTGACTGCACATTTCCCAAAGCTGTCAGTGACCACCAGGACTAGCTGTAATGGAGAAGACTGACCCTAGCTAAAAATGGCATTTGTCACTGAGGCATCCTGATTGTACACCATGAAGCATTCGTCCCAAGATGGCTCCCACAAATACCATCCCCCAGCCCAGCTCAGGTTCTGCCTGGCACTCAACTTGCCTGTACAATGGCTCCCACCACTATGTCCACCTGTATTCCAGGCCTCTCCTTGGAGCCACAGACTGTTTCCTGAACTTGCCACATCCCTCTTTGCACTGTTCTCTCAGCCTTGTCCACCCTTTCTGGTAGAACCCAACTGATCAAGCCCTCTGTGGCCTTCAAGACCCCCTGAGTCATCACCTCTCCTGGTCAGTCCATCTCTAACAAGGTAGGTTTGGGGTCCCCCTGTCAAGGCACTGCACTGTACCTTTCTGTTTATGATTCTGTATCTCCCGCAAAACTCTGGGTTCACAGATGGCGGTGTCTGGTCTCAGTGCCTTCCATCCCCACAGTTGTCACAGGGTTAGATACCAGCAAAAGGTAGCTGCTTCCCGGTTCAGTGAGCTATCCCTGATAGTGGAATCCTTTCTTATTTATTCCAAACAGCTAAGTAATAATGTAACAATGTAAGGACCACCTCTTAGAATAAAGGATTGGGGGCCACCTCTGGCTCTTCTCTGCTGGTTCCCCAACATGCAATCAGCCCTCCACAATGGTCTCTTTCATTTTCCCATTACATTATTCCAGTGGCTGCCATTCTCTGCTTGCAAATTATCATCCTACCGGTACAAAGCATCATCTACAAATTGCTTTATGGGCCATCAAGCATCAGGGCGTGTCGTGATTACGTAGACACTCATAAAATCCTAGTGCGATTCACAGGCTAGACACCAGGTTCACTGTTTTACAGATGAGGAGCTAACTCTCAGTCGATCACTCCAGTTCAAATGGAAAGTGGCAGTTCAGACTGGAACTCAAGACTTGAAATTCTCAGGCCTGAGCTCGTTGCTTGTGAGCCTCCATTAAACTTGTGTAGACTTGTGTAGGTAGTGAATCATGTCTGCTTTTCTCAGAAAGAGAGAAACCTCTCAATTTTCTCCATCCACTAGCTTGGGCCTTGCAAACTTGCTCAATAAATCGTTGCTGAATTAATGAACAAAGAAGTGTCCCCTTCCATCATGGCTTTCATTTTCTCATCTGTGAATGAGCATGTTTAGGGAGATACCTCCCAAGGACCTCTCCAGGACACCCTTTCTGTAACTGCGTTTCCAGCCACTGGACAAGCTGTTGGGCCAAGGTCCATGCTGGGACCAGTGCAGGTACGAAGAACGCCAGCTGCGCTGGTTGTGAACAAGAAGCAACGACAACAAAAGAAACAAGTTGAGACCATTTATGAAAAGAATAATAAAGTCACGCTTTCCTTGATGCTAGAAATAATAGAAGCCTCCCGGCTTGTTACCAGCTCTGCTTCTTGATGTCTTTGCCAGCCCAGCGTCATTCATTCCCGCTTTGTCTGCAGCTCTTTTCTCGGGCAGAAATGTAATTTAGTGGGTGGCTTTTCCCACAACTCTGTGTCACTAACTCATCCATTTCCCTCTCTGCTTTTAAAGTTTATGTTCCTTTGCTGCACAATGGGCTGCACATTACCACTCGCCTCCAAAGCCACCTGGGACTGAGGGATTGCTTCTGAAAGCTCCTGTGGGTCTTGAGAGAGAAAGAGAGACAGACTGGGGAGACCAGAGGACAGTAGGACTGGGGAGACCTACGTGTTTCTGGATCATTCTTAAGGATCCCAAGGAAGCTTCTGAAACACACAGGGCGAGCTGCGGGATGATGAGAATCGCGATCAGAGCAGGAAAGTCTTCTGATGAAGCGCTTACCCTCGATGGATGCTAGTCAAAGGGCTGTGCGCGCCTCGTTCCATATCATCATCACAGCAACTCTGGGAAGCAGGTGCTGTTCAAAGGTCCATCTTACAGATGGAGCCACCACGGCACAGAGAGGTAAAGAAATTTGGTGGGGCACAAAGCAAGGAAAGGGTGCAGTCAGGCTCGGAACCCAGGCAGTGCGTTCCCAGAGTACGTGTTTTTACCAGTATGCTATTCTCCCCTCAAGTTGCTTACGACCCTCTCCAAAGCAGCTTTCCCAGCCACCTCCTATACAACGCCTGAATATTAAAGGTGATAGAGCAAGGAGCTTTGAAATTGGCCAGAATTGGTCTCTATTCCCAGTTGTCTCAAGATGACTCACTGTGTGACTGGAGGCAGATCAAGAAACCCTCGTTAAAGCCTTAACATCTCCACTTGTAAAAAGGGAAGTTGCATATTTCTTCACACCTTGATAGACATTTAAGACGGAGGAGACAAGAAATGTCCCACATACTCTGGATCTGGAAGGCCCCAAGGCAGAGCTGGGGAACAGCACCCTTTCATTTGTTGTTCATTTAGTCATTCGTTTATGGGACAGTTCTTCCTGGAGTCCTGTCCAGGGGTAGTAGTGCTGCCGAAATCCTCCTTTCTTACAGAGCTTACAGTCTGAGGATGGGTTACAGAAGGTTAAAGAGTAAATGCCACAAATGACGCATACACAGCTCCCGAGATCGGGGCACTGAAGAAAATAAAGAAGATGCACAAGAGAGATGGTAATGGGGAACAGGGAGGGGTAGGATGGGGTACAGTGGCCTGGCAGATGATATTTGAGTGGAGACCCAAAGGAGAGGCATCTGCCAGCCAACTGAGGATCTAGAGCAGGGGGAGAACATTCTACACAGAGAAAAGCAACAAATGCAAACAAGCGGTAGAATCTTGAAGAGTTCCAGGAAGAGAAAGAAGGCTGGTGCTGCTGGAGCACAGTGCGTGGGGCGGGGCACAAGATAAGGACGTGGGTTTCCAGAGCTAGGGGGGGCCAAGTCGTGCTGGGCCTTGTGGCACCACCATTGGAGAGGAGCAAGGATTTTCTCCTAAGCACAGCAGGCATTCCCATGGGGTTCTTAAGCAGGGGAGTGACACGACCTATGTTTTCAGAGCTCATTCTGGATCAGACACGGGGAGTGGGCAAAAGGGGAGATGAGTGGAGTACATCTAAGGGTGGAACCTGGAGATGGAGGGAAGTGTTAGATTTCAAAACTTCACTCAGTGGATGGACAAGAATGACATTTCTGCTTCCATCTTCCTGGATGAGTCTCCCAAGATTCCTGGGACAGAGGAAACTGGAGTCAGTGGTGAGTCATCACTCCCCACCCACCTTCCAGACCCCCTCTTCCGGCTCTTCCTCAGCCCAGGACCCCTAAGGGAGCTCCAGATTCAACAACTGCCACAGAACCAAAATCTCCGTCCTTCTTCCTTCATCTAGTTGTAAACACAACCTTGCAAAAACAAATCAAATGGTAAGGGACTGGCATCTAAATAAACCAAGAAGTAAGGAAACAGAGAAACAGACCCAAGCGTGTGTAAGCCGAGCTTAGCTCTCCAACACCCATGAGCCGTGGGCTGCAGGTGGCTCCAGGCACAGGTGGGGCCCAGTCACTACTTCCTGCCGCAGTTGGAGGGCCCTGAGTCAACAACGCACTAGTCGATAGCTCTCCCCCATCTTCCTCCCGCCTCTGCGTTTTCTGGTCTTTTAAACAGTCATCTGGTGAGAACCCACACATTTTATAATATTTTGTCTTCCCCTTTCTCCCTGTTAATACTCAGGGCCTGCCAAATTTTGATATTCATCTGACTCATTCATGTCAGGCCTAAGACGGAGAGGCCAAGTGATCCTTCTGGAAAGGGCAAATCTGGTTTGTCTGGATCTTTAGACAAATAGCATGATTTAGGTTTATAGCTCATTTAAAAAAAAAATCGAGTCAGTAAAATTCCAGGACAGTGCCTTAGTGGCAGGCTTCTTTCTCTCTTATCTCCCAATAATGTTCTTTTCAAGCCACCAAGCACGTGGATGGCTATGGTGGTAGAAGGGAAGGACTTTGGAAAACAGGCTGGAAGGAGGTTCTCTCATTCTGATGCGTGTCTTGTACATACATCTATTAGGGAGGAAGATGGAGGTCCTCAAACCCCAAGTCCTTTGGCCCCAGGTACCCGTAAGGACTACTGAACCCTCTAAGGTCCTGAAAGCCAGACCACTTTCTCTTCCCAATATGACTCACAAACACCAAAGTTTCACAGCTGCCAGAAAGGGCGGGAGGGTACCCATACACCAAGGTTGCTGCAGAAAAATTAAGATACACTGCGTAAAAACAAAAACAAAAACAAACAAGCAAATACACAGAAACTGATCTCAACCTCCCTTCTCCTCCGTGTTATACACCACACCCCTTAAGTCCTTCTTCCTGAGCCTTCCTCATCTCCATCTGCAGGTTCTGCTCTGCCCGTGGCCCCCTTCCAGCAGCTTGGTTGGAAAAATGTCTCGAAGCTGCACCACACACATGGCATAAACTATCCTCAGACTCACAGGGACCATAAGGATCACCACATCCAGTCCCCCGGACGATGCCTGGGGATGCATGCCCCCCAGAACACAGCAGCTCAAGACATGCCCAGGAGAAGGAAGAGGAGGTGAGAAAGAAGATGGGAGGGACACGAGGGCTCCACCCTTCTTTTGCTCTCAGGAGTGCTTGGCGGAGCTGGCTTTGACAAACCTCCCTGAACACCATGAAGTCGCTGAGGAGTTCCATAATTGTATCACGCCCCTGCCTGCCAGGCCCGCATCGCTATGACTGGTGGACACAACATGGCGGTTGACCTAGGCTCCTCCTGAAGGGGGAGTGTAGAGAAGGAAGGTCCCATTTCAGGTGACCCAGACCAGGTGTTGTTCATGACAGGGAAGCTGTCAGCAGGGGTGTCAGATATAGACTATGGGACTCCTGGCCAGATGGAAAACAGTCAACGCCAAGGAAGAAAGAGCATCCTAGAGCGCCTGGCTCAGAGGCTCACGTAAGGCACAGCCTAGACAGAGGACTAAGGAGCCCATTAAGAATCCAGTTGTGAATTCATACAACTCAGTCACCAAAAACGCACATAACCCAATTAAAAGATGGGCACAGGATCTGAACATTTTTCCAAAGAAGATATACAAATGGCCAAAGGGTACATGAAAAAGGTGTTCAACATCACTAATCACCAAGGAAATGAAAGTCAAAACCACAACGAGATACAACCTCACACCTAGGAGAATGGCTATTATCAAAATAACAACACTTAGAAAGTCCTGGCAAGGATGGAGAGAAAAGGGAACCCTTGTGCACTGTTGATTGGATTTTAAATCGGTACGGCCACTACGGAAAATAGTACGGAGTTTCCCCAAGACAGTAAAAATAGAACTACCATACAAGCTAGAAATCTCACTTGTGGAAATATATCAAAGGAAATAAAATCATGGTCTCAAAGAGATATCTGCATTCTCCTTTCATGGCAGTATTCACATAGCCAAGGAATGGGAGCATTGGAAGTGTCTGTGGGCAGGTAAATGGGTAAAGAAAATGTGAGGGACACATATAATGGAATATTATTCGGCCTGAATGAAGAAGGAAATTCTAATATTTGGAACAACGTGGGTAGATGTGGAGGGTATTACAATAAGTGAAAGAAGCCAGACATAGAAAAATCACTTACAAGTAGGATCTAAAATTAGAACGTGGAACTCAAAGAAACAGAGAGCAGATTGGTGGTGGCCAGGGGCTAGGGGAGGGAGGGAAATGGGAAGAGGTTGGTAAAAGGTACAAACTTCCAGTTATTAAAGGTCTGAGGATCTAACGTATAATGCGGTAACCATAGTTGATAACACTGTATTATAGAACTGAAATTTGCTAGGAGAGTAAAACTTAAGTGCTCTCACCCAAATAATTTTAAAAAGTAAATACGTAAGGTAATACATACATTAATTAGCTCAGAGGGAACCTTCTCAAATCATCACAATGAACACTTTAAGTATATTATATTTTTATATATAAAATATTTTATATTTAAAATATTTTATTTTATTTTAAGTATATTATATTTTTATTTGTCAGTTATACCTCAATGAAGCTGGGCCTCGGTGTAGGGCAGGGAGGGGGAGTGGCGGGGGGGAGGGGGGGATCCGTTTACACCTCACCTGCCCCGGAGCCTGAAAGGACGCGTCGTGTGGTCAGAGCCAGCCCGGTGGCCAGAACCATTCTCTGGGTGGGGCTCCAGCCACTTCACTTTCTGTTTCAGGCCAAGACTGACCCTCAGGACACAGCCCCAAGTGGGGACAGGTAGAGAGATTCCAAAGCCAGGTGAGACCTAAGGAGGCTGACCTCACAGGCCCAGTTCTGCTCACCAGGCTCTCGTCACTCCCTGCTGGTGTTAATTTACTCACTTCTCAGACATCTCTGAAGAAAGGTCAAGGGTTCAGTGAGTAATCATGGCTGCGCCAAACCCTGGGCCCCAGCCATCGATTCTCAACCTTAAGTTTTGCAAATGTCTCACGATCTTATCCAAATATGCTTCAGACCTCAGAGCAAAGGATGCTCCTGCTGAGATTTATGGAAGATTGACTTAAAGGAAATGAAGGAAAGTGAATCAACACTGACTTCCTGATACAAGAACCACCCACTGAGGGGCTGCTCTGGGGAGGGGCGTGGACACTGGGAGAGGGTGCTCTCCCCCTTGTCTAGGATCTCAGAACCTCCCACATCAGTCCAGGAATCAGCAGTCCTCAGGCTCCAGGATGCATCAGAATAAGCTAGAAAACAGGTTTATCGTCCTCGTTCTAAGACCTTGACCAGCCCCTCCCCCAGGCCAAGTCGGATTCTCAGATGTGGTCCAGGCCCACCCCAGACCTGGAGAATCAGTCTGCCTTTATGGGGCTCCTCAGGGATTCCTGGGTACTGAAGTTTGGGAAGGGGTGACTGAGACCACACTGTGAGCCACCTTGGCTCTTCTCCAGCACATGATTTTCCCTGACCCTGTCTGTGACCACCCCCCCACCCCACACCATTACCTCCCTGAGGGACCCCTTCCACCCAGTGACAAATACAACTGTCCTACCGGATCCAATCAGACATGCGCACACATACATCTAACTACCTGGGCAGGTGTGGGTGGGACGCGTCCCTGGAGAGTGGGGACCTCAGCACAGCCAACCTCAGAGCAAGACAATCAGGATGGAAAAAACACAGAGATGGCAGGCTCGTTGCCTCCTCACAGACTTCAGCAAAACAAATAATGCAACAATCACTTAGCCAGCATTTGCGGAGCACCTGCTACATGCCAGCCCCTGGGGGAGGGACGGCCACCACACACATTATGCCTTTTGGTGGATAAATCCATGACATAGAAAGCACGATCCCCAACTGCCAAGTGGTGAAACAGAGATGCAGAGCAGCTAAGTAACTTGCTCAAGGTTAAAACATTTGCACTGGGATTCCCACCAGGTCTGCCTGATTTTAGATGCAGGGTCAATACAGTGAGGTGTGGACACGGGACGGCAGTTGGAAGGGAGAATGTCAAACATTCATAGATCTGTGTTGATTTTGTCATAAAGAAAGTTCAAGTAGTTCAGGACGGAATGATCCCCAGTGGTGCCTGGGCCTTCCCACACATAGGATGTCAGTGAGTCTGTGATGGTTCCAACTGCCAAGTTTATAAGCCATCTGTTTGGGAGCTGTCCAGGAGAACTGCCCATAATGATGGGCATCTTCTAGTCCTGGGCTGTCCCACGCTGTCCCGACTAGCCACATGAGGCTACTCAGTCCTTGAAATGTGCCACTGTGACTGAGAACCGAATATTCAGTTTTACTTAACTCTGTTGGAATCTGAGTGACCACAGGCAGCCACTGGCAACCACAGTGGACCACACTGGACGGCAGGTCACTAAGGCACCACTCGCTGTTCTAGTGCATCTAAACAGGTTTAATGGGAACATGTAGAAAAGGAGCTGATGGGCATGGCAGGGCTTCTGGAGGAACAAAGAAAGTGGCTGCCTCTCTTCCCAAGCCCTGTGTAGGGAAGTCTGTTGAACAGACGGTGTTTCCAGTGGGAATGAGTGGCCCCAGAGGGGCAAAAATTGGCTCCAGGGGGTGAAAAGAATCTTACTCCATTTATGAAGTGCAGATACATAGAAAAGCACACCAACGTTCATGGGGAGTTAAGAGGAAATGTTTTAAAAGGCTCCCAGGAGGGGCGCCTGGGTGGCTCAGTGGGTTAAAGCCTCTGCCTTCGGCTCAGGTCATGATCTCAGGGTCCTGGGATCGAACCCCACATTGGGCTCTCTGCTCAGTGAGGAGCCTACTTCCTCCTCTCTTTCTGCCTGCCTCTCTGCCTACTTGTGATCTCTATCTGTCCAATAAATAAATAAAATCTTAAAAAAATAATAAATTAAAAAATAAAAAATAAAAATAAAAGACTCCCGGGAAAAGGGTGGGGGGTGTTGGGGAGGGGGTCAATGCTTTAAAAAAGACTGAGAAATACCATGAAAGTGAAAGGCAAGTGACATCACAGCACAGAAAGAGACCTTCTGCTCTCATGCCCAGTGTGATCAGTTTGTCTGCTGTACGTGGTCATGCAACACTAGTCCGGAGCTGGTCCCCCTCTTCTCATGGGTGGACAGTTCTCTGTGGAGAGGCAGGGTTGGGCCAGCACAGCACTCCCACCCGATGACACCAGTCGCTCTGAATGAAAGTGGCCCTGGGCACACCTGCGCTTATGGTGGCGTCACGCACTGCAGTCGGAGAGAGAAACCCGAGGGTCTGTCGGTAAATAATGGATAAGAAGGTGTGGGCTCTCCATCTGATGGACTATTATTCAGCCTTCAAAAAGAAGCGAAGTCTGACACCGCCTACAACAGGGCAAACCATAAGGTATTTTGTTAAGTGAAACAAAGAAAGGTCCAGTTACAAAAGGACCCATCGTGCATTGTTCCAGTCCTATGAAGTCCCTAGAGCAGGAAAATTCCCAGAGGCAAAAAGTAGACGGTGGTTGCCATGGGCTGGGGGAGGGGAATAAGGAGCTGTTGTTTAAAGAGTAGAGAGTTCCAGTTTCGTAAAATGAAAAGAGTTTTAGGGATAGATGAACAACTATGTCAATGTACTTAATGGTGCTGAACTAACAGCTAATACAGCAAATTTTATGTTATGTGTATTTCACCAAAATTTTAAAAAATGGGAGGGGGGAAGAAAAGTGGCTCCGAGCAGCCTTTATGGAAAGGTCAGATCTTGGAATTGAAGGTCATGACTGAGCCACCCACCGTGGGTGGGATGAATGTCCAGATTAGACAGAAATACACTGTTATGTCTGCCTAAAGCCAGACTCAGAATCTGAGCAGAGCCTATGCAGGAGGCTGCCTTGCACTGTGGACTTCTTCATTACCCATCAGTGACAATTCTTACACTTGGAGCAACACGAAAACACTTGCCGAACATATGAGAATGCGCTCAAATAACAAAGTAAAATGAAATAAAACCTGAAGGACTGAGCTTGCTGGCGTGTAAGGATGAGGAGCTTGAGGGTGCTGGAGGAGAGGCAGGAGGAGGTGATGGGGTGCCAGGAAAGCAGGGAAAGGGGAGCTTTGGGGTGGTGGGGACTGCGGGGGCTGCGAAGGCTTGCCTTTGCTTCTGAGTCTTCATCATCATCACAAGCCTGGGGGTTGTGAAGGGTCAGTCCTCACTCTGCCCTGCCGACCCTCACCCTTGGTGCAGCTGCTGAGCCTAGAACCAGAGCTAACTGGAGCATCTTCTCTTGTTCCTGGGAGCAAGGACAACAAATAGGTGTATGACATGTCACAACTGACGGGGCATCTCTCTTCTCTTGCCTCTCCCACTCATCAGGAAAATGCCCTGGTGCGATTGCTATCTCCACCCACTTTACAGATGAAGAAACTGAAACTCAGCAGTAAAGCTGTCTAGCCAAGGACTCTCCAGAGAGTAGACTCACATCCACATCCCGGACTCCAAGTCCCAAGTTATGCCTTCGGCACCTGATGGCCTCATTGGCCCCTGGAATGAGTGAGTCCTTACTGGCCCCGGCTGTGGAGCCTCACAGATCACATGCAGCCTTAGCCGCTGCCTCAGTCCCCTTGTCTGATGAACATGCATCACAACGCCACCCTAATAAAGGGGCTGCTGTTAGGAAGGATTAATTCCTTAATGAATATGAGACCCCTGGAAAGCCAGAGCATGATATAAATACCTGTGTTGTCAGCTTTGCTCTCTGCTGCAGATGAAAAAGACCATAGTCCCCCCATTGTCCTTGGCTAATAGCTTTGATTTGGTGCAGGGCAGGAGGAAGGAGACTCTGTCTGGGCATAAACAACGCTGGAATGTTTGCACAGTGTGGGCTGGGGAAGGAAGATGGGGGCTGGAGCTTGAGTTTTCCAGAGAGCTCTGTGTCTTGGCTCCTGCATTTCTTCCCACATCATCCACCCTTGCTGGATTTTCTCTCTCTCTCTCTCTCTCTGTCCAATGCCTGCCCTAGAAAGGACACCTTCCAGTAGCCTCTTGTTTGAAATAAGACCCATTCTCTGCAGAGACCCATTCTCATTTTGTAGACAATGCTCATGGTGACCAAGGGACCAGGTGAGGAATGTCAGAGCTCAGATGGGATGTAATCCAGTTTCCTGCTGTTGCAAGCTGCCGGTCCATTCTGGCTGCTATAACAAAGTATCAAAGGCTAGGTGGCTTCAACCATACACATTTATTTCCTCATTGTTTTTGAGGCTGGAAGTCAGAGACCAGGGTGATAACGTGGTTGGGTTCTGGTGAGGACTCCTTCATGGATTTCAGACAGCCACCCGCTCACCATGTGCCCACGGAGCCTCTCCTCAGTGAATGTGCAGATGACTCTTCCTCTTCTTATAAGGGCACTAATCCCTCCATGGCAACTCATTCTTGTGACCTCACCTAACCCTAATCACCTCCTGAAAGCCACCCCTCCAAAGACCATCACACCGCGAGGTCTATCCAGTCCGTGGCAGGAGCAAACATTCCAAAACACAGCGGCAGAGAACAGCAAATGGTTTACTATGTTCATGGATTCGGTCCATCGGGAATTTGGACAGGGCACACAAGGATGCCTTGCTCCATTCTACGGTGTCTGGGACAGCACCGGTTAGCCGGGAACAGCCAGCAGAGACTCACACGGCTGAGGGCTAGAGCAGCTGGAGCAGGAGGTATGCATTTCCAACAAGCCTTCTTCACTCACATCTCTGGTGCTTGGGCTGGGCTGAGACTGTCATCCTAGGACACTGACAGGTACAGGCCTTTCCATGTGATCTGGGCTTCTCTCTGCATTCAGGGTAACCTCTGAGAAAGTGTGTTTCCAGAAGGACAGGTGTCCCAAGAAGTCTGCCTCAAGAGGGACATCATCCCTGCTCCTCTCAAGGGGGAGGAGCAGTCACAGGAAGGTCCAGATTCCAAGGAAGGGAAGGGACTCTAGCTCCAGTGGGAGGAATGCCAAAGAACTTGGGGCTACATTTTTAAACTGCTATAGGGAGAGACCTCAGAGTTTGGCACAAGACTTTAGAACTGGGTGAGTATCATGGTCCCAGACCAGATGCCTGCCTCCAGTCCCCACAGGGAAGGTAATTCAGAACATTCTGGTACTCTGGATTGCAGCTTTTTGAATCATAGAGGAAGAGGTTCTCCAAATTACCAGGTCCCTGTGAAACATAAATCCATGCTTTCATGTTGCCAAAGAGGAATGTGTGACGGACAGGTCACTTCACACACCCTGCATCCCATGGCTGCTAAGGGATACTGCCAGCGCTCAAAAAGGAGATGCCCAGCTCCAGATCCAGCGGTGCCTCTGTTCCTCAGCTACAGGAGGCCACGGGGGCCAGAATCACCCGTTTCTATTAAGGTAAGAAATCCGTCTGTAGAGCTGGGTAACCCGCTGCAAAGCAGACCCTTCCAGTTGCCCTTCCTCTAGGGAGAGGAAAAGGAGCAAGGGAGGCCAGGAGGTGCTTACAGATGAGAGGGGAGGGCAGTCGCTATAGGCTGGCAGGCCAAGGTGAGAGGGTCAGCCCAGCCCATGAGGGTGGGCCTGTGACAGGCAATTGGATAAACATGTTCGGAGCAGGGTGAGTGTGCAACCGAGTGTGTGCACATTTTTAAATATACATTTCACGTCCACATGCAGATCGCACTGACATGCGACAAATGTGCGGTGGCCTCCGGGAGCTGTGCTCCAAAGAGGTACTTATTCCATTTGACTGCAGGCACCGGAGCCTCAACAGAGGCCAGGACTCCAACAGGCTGTGGGAAGCAGAAGACCCGACTTAGCGGGAAGAACTTTTCCTTCTCTGTCTAGAACAGCAGCTCTTTGTGATGGCTTCTCTTCATCGGGGTTTACAAACTCAAGGCAGACATCTAGATCAATGAGTGCTTTCTGGAGGCTTGAAAAAGGAATCCAGATGTTAGAAACTGGGATTTTTGCCCATAGTCCTGGATTTTCTGGAACACAGGATTCCACAGAGGGAGTGGCCCCGGTGAGACCTCTTGACTCAAAGGAAGGCCCAGTGTCTCTTTTTGGAGAGCAGACATTTCAACAAGTATAACAAGAAGACTTGAACTTGGAAAGCTGAGAACTGAGGCCCTGATAACCTTTCCCAAACTCCTCTGTGAGACAGGAAAGGGCTTACTGGTGTTTAAATAAGTTACCTGCTATGCACCAGGTATTTTTCTTCTGGTTGGGGGGCAGGTGGTGGGTAACACCTTTATTGAGATACAATTAGCCTACTATAAAACTCACCCAAAGTGTACAATTCAGTAAATTTTTTTTAGTAAATTCTCAGAGCTAGGAACCTAGCATCACAATCAATTTTAGAACATTTTCATACAAAGAGAACCCCCACACCCTTTGGCAGTCACCTCCCCTACCCTCCAACCCCCCCCACTCCCCCAGCCCTAAGCCACCGCTAATCCACTTACTGTCTCTACAGATTTGCTTATTCTAGACATTTCATATGAATGGAATCATATAATAGATGATCCTTTGTGATTCTCTTCACTTAGCATAATGTTTTCAAGGTTCATTCATGTTGTACCATGTGTCAGAATTTCATTCTTTTTAAATAATACTTTGTGTGTGTATGTATATATATATGTGTGTGTGTATATGTGTGTGTTTGCATGTGTGTGTATGTATGTATGTGTGTGTGTATATATATATATATATATATATATTTTTTTTTTTTTTTTTACTAATTCATTCATCAGCTGATGGACCTAGGAGTTGGTGCTACATGAACAAGACTGCTGGTGCGAGTGTTTCTGTGCATGCATGCTTCCATTTCTCTTGGGTAAATACCGGGACTGGAGTTACCGGGTCATACAGTAACTCTACAACTCACCTTTGGGGGAACTTCAAACTGTTTTCCAGAGTAGCTGCACCATTAGAAATCCGTGCCAGCAGCAGACAAGGGTTCCAGTCTCTCCACAGCCTCACCACGACGGGATCATGTGTCTTTCTGATCACAGCCACTAGTGGGCGTGGGGATGCTCTCCTTACAATATCATGCTCAATCTTCACCACAACACTACCACGACTGGTACCACGATCCCAGTGTGCAGGTACCAAAACTGAGTCTCAAAGAGGCCAACTCACTTCCCAGCCCAAGGCTGCACCACTGGTAAAGGGAAGCGACAGTGTGCAGCCAGGTCTAGCCAACACTCGTCTCCTGGCCTTACTACCCGGCCTTCCCTTTCAGGCGAGGGATGCCACGCAACAGCCCCACCACCACCACTGCTGGCTTCTCAGCAGCCTTCTCTTTGTGCTCAAAATCTGACTCATTGTTGAGATATCCAAGGATAGAAGCAACTAAACATTCTACCCAAAGAGTCCTTCCTCATTTGAGCCCTGAGACGGGCCATCCCCTCCTGGCTATCTGCATTCCTTCTGTTGAGGGTGGGTGGGAGCCCAGGCAGGCAGGGAAAATCCAACATGCCTCTCTGTCCCCCTTCCCCCCTCCCAAATGCTTGGTCCACTCATGGAAGGAGACTCCCAGAGGCAGCTCCACTGGGCTGCAGGGGGCTTAGTGGCCTTTCCCCCCACCTACTAAAGCACATGAGACTCTAGCCTGGCCCCCTGGTGTCTTCAGGGGCCCCCTCCCCCACATCAGACTCATGGGGAATCTTTCTTGAGTTCGAGAACTTTTCATGAGCATGACTCCAAACCACCTGGCATGACCTAAAATGCACACTAAGAGGGACTCTGGTGGTGGGAGGCACCTCACAGCCCTCCAGGAGGCCAGTGGCCTGTCTACCCCCACCCCCCACCCCACCCCACCACCCCCTGCTTCCCTACGCTCCTTGCCCTCCCCACACAGGAAGATAAATGATGCTGGGAGCCGTCAGGTGTGTTGTATTTATATGATTCCCATCGCTCCTATTCTCCCTCCATTGTTCTCTGATGTATGACAAAACTCCCAATTTGTCAAATGCTTAACAGCAGTCAGGATAATCTATTCTCCACACATTCACAGAGCTTTTCATTTTGCACAACTGTCACCGAGAACAGTTTATGAATTTTCCATCATAAGGAATCTGAGAGGATGGAAGGGGGTGGGGGGGGGGGAGGAATAAAGCCGCCCCACCACAAGCCAGTGACTCCTGTGAGTCACAGACGTAACTTGTTAGAGAGGAAGCAATGCAGCTTCTGAGGCCCCGGATGGCTGACATACAGTTGTGCTCTGCACTAAAGCCCATTTCCCTGGGGGCAGCCACCTCTGAGGGGGGCTCCGCTGGTGTAAAATCTTTCTTTGGGATGTGTGGGGAGAATCCGGCCAGTGGGGGCCCTCCTCCCAAGGGACTTTGCATTTAGAGCTCAAAAGAGTTAGCAGGAAGGACTCGTAGTCCAAAGCCCTCCATGCCCCTGGCCAACCTTCCACAGATTCCACTGCAATCCCCAGGAGCCTGAAGCTTTTAAAAGAATCATATACTGAAAAATGTACATGGAATCATCTGCGACAGCAAAAAATCTAGACTCAACCTAAACTGCCAGAGAGAGGGATGAGTTAAATAAATTACGATAATGGAACATGCGGCGCCACCAAAGTCATGTTTCCATGGCACGGGAACATGGTCAGGATGGAATGTTAACTAAAGCGAGCTTCAGAACCGTATCACAGTTATGATTCCAATTTAAGTATATGTATGCATGGGGGGAATGGCAGACCAGATGGAGAGACGCCCTACATGTTAAAACTCAAGAGATCATCTGCTTTTTACAGAGATATTTATTTTCATAGATTTCCCAAATTTTCTTCTGTAAAGAAAGAAGTTATTTAAAAAAAAAAGTTGGTTTTGCCCAATGCAGTCCACCCAGGCGCTCTTCCGAAAACTAAACTCGGCAGAAAGCAGCCAGTTGTACAGTAAACAGAATTTACAGCCCAATGGCTTTCTGACAGCGAGCACTTTTTCATTCACACTGGGTGACACCGCACTGAACAGCAGCTGTCCATATGATTTTAATCACAGTGGCTTTTGAAACCACAACCCACTTTCCCCCTTATTCTATTCCATTAAAAAGCTGTCTCTCGAAGCTAATGAGCAAATTCTCTGAGTGCTGGAGCCTAGGAACTGCTGAATCACGGGGCAAATAGCCCATTAAATCCGCATTAGTCAGACAGCCCTTTGAAGACTGACACAGCTCCAGCAACTAGAAAGCCCCTCTGAGAACAGATTTGATCTGTGGCTATCATATGTAAATGTAAGCGAAGGCCTAACAAGATACGATTATTTGCAAATACCCTAGCTGTGATCTAAGCGGGCAGCTCTAATTGAAGGAGTAACACATTGATAACTTCAGCAAGAACCTGGAGGCTAAGATTAACCTTTAAAGGAACATTCTGAAGAGGGTCGTACTGTTCCAAGAAACTGAGATCCTAGAAGCTACCCACAATCACAACCAAAGGAGCTGGAGGAACATTTCCGCCTCAGATCCCTTAGTTTTTCCTTGTTGTCTATGTCCTTTCTCATTTTACCTTCTTTCCCTACCCACGTTGGTTTCCCTGAGCTCCCTTGTAATGTTCTCAGAATGTGCTCTTAAAATGTTTGCTTTAATGTTTTCCTTTTAGCAGCACATATACTGAAACGTTTGCCTTAAGTCCTTCACAACCACAGGAAGGGAAAAAACAGGTAAAGTAAAAAAAAGATCACCTTACCCCTGTGTATCAGACTGTTAGGGCTGCCCTAACCAACCACCATAGACTGGGTATCTACAGCAGTTATGGAGGTCAGAAATCTAAGATCAAGATACCGGTGGGGCTGGTTCCTTCTGAGGGCGGTGAAGGACAATCTGTCCCACGACTGTCCCCTAGCTTCAGGTGGCTCGCTGGCAATCTTGGGCAGGCCATGGCTTATAGAGGCATCACCCAGATTTCTGCCTTCATCTTCACACGGCCTTCTCCCTGGGGGCACATGTCTGTGCCTAAATGTCCCATTCTGATACAAAACCAGTCATAATGGCTTAGAGCTGTAATCAACGTAACTACAACTGCAAGGACTGTGTTTCCCAATACGGTCACATTCTGATATCCTGGGGGTTAGGACTTCAACATATAAATTTCCAGGCACCATTCAACCCATGACACCCTGTACCAACTCAACCAACCAGGCTCCAACAAGGATCCTGAGCTCTGCTCTAGAAATACACAAACCCACAGATTGATGGCAGCCTTCCCATGTCAGCTGAGTGAATCCTTCCCTATCCCCCCCTGGAATCTCCACTCCTAGTCTCCACAGCTGCTTTTACAAACTTTCTCCATGTGCCCAAATCCTTCCTTATCCCAACGCTAGGAGATCATCTCACCTCCTACTTCACAAAAGCAAAAGGCCATCCCAAAGAAATGTTCTGACACCCTTTTCTTGCCTGGCACCCCTTCTTTCCTCCTTCTGTCCTGTCATAGAGCAAGGGCATTCCTCTTTCCTGGGTCCTGGATCCCCTGCCTGAGGCTTCCTTGGGGCCCTGGCCACACCAACCACCCACTCTTGCTTATATCTGCAACCTCCTCCACACTGGCTTCTTCCCAAATTCCCAGTTGGGCAATGAAACAAGCTCAAATCTTGCCTGCCAATAAGAACAAAATCTCTCATCTCCACGTCTGCTACTATCCAAACCCTCCCCTCTACCTCGTAGGCTAATTTACTGAAAGTGTGAAACAAAGTGATCTTCAACTTTTCTTGTCCTCAACTCTTCCCATCTGACTTTTGCCCTCGCCTGCGTGTTGGAAATTCTCCTGCCATGGACCTCTTGCGGCTAAACTAAGGATTTCTTTTATCCTCCTCTTAAGGGACCACTTGCCAAGTGTGGCACATCACAGACCACTCCCTTCTTTAAATACACACTTCCTTGGCTCCTGAGTGATCTGAAAGCTTCCCAGGTTCTCCTTCTTGGTTTACTTCACTAGCCCTCCATCGTCTGCCTGTATGTTCAATTTTCATATTGCTTGGTATTATACACTAGGTCTCTCTCCTCCCTGTCTAATCTATTATCTAAATTAAATTGCTACCTACATCCGGAGAGCTCTCAAATCTATACATCTAGAATATTCCTTTCCCCTGAATTCCAGATGCCCATATTCCTCCCTACTATTACATCTCTCCTCGGGTGACCCACACCCAGGAGTAGTTATGACAGTGGACAGCCAACAGGCAGCAGAGGACTCAAGAGGGGCAAAGATCCTCCTGGCAAGGTCAAGAAAAGCAGAGCTGAAATGAGGGCTAAGAGACAGCTCAATACCTTGTTCCTGCTTCACAAAAATAGTCTCAAATCCAAATTTCCTTATTCCTTCCTCTCTGTTCTGCATACCTGTATCTTAAAGGACAGGGCTCTCCTTGACATGAATTAAATTTGAATATCCTTCCACCTTAGAAAACACATTCTTCCTCCTCCAGTGCCCTAGTCTGTGAAGACTGCCCACTGAAAATCACAGATAAGTCATCAAATTGCAGAATGCTAGCTCTGGAATGGGATACTGCTTTTTTTATATACATAAACAATTTTAAGTGAGGCACCCATATTAAATTAAGCTTCCTACTACCCACTCGGCTTGGTCCTTGACTCCGCTGCTGGGTGGAATTATAATTGCTTGTAGCTGGAAATTAAAAAGATGTCAATGCAGAGCAACAGATGTCAAAATAAAAAACAAGATTAGAAACATAGAAGTTCATGGCTTTGAGATGTAGGTTAGCCTGGAAAAAAAAAAAACTGTTTCACATCATTATTATTAAAACAAAATGAAACAAAAAATACAAAGGCATGGATCTTAAAGAACATGTAGTCCAATACCCCGGTTCTGCCAACAAGGATACTAAAGCCCAGAGAGTTCAGCTTTCTCAAGGTTAAACCCTCCCCATCAAACAGGAAAGAATGGGGCTTATTCCACCAGCCCAAGGGAAGCTGGGAAATGTGGTTCCATTCCATCAGGGCCTTTGACATATGGGAATCTTGGTAGCGTCCATCAGCATCCTACCCAGCAGGACCTCGGGCATGCTCATCTCCACCAGAGATGAGTGTTCTTCCAGAACCCCCCATCCTCACTAACCCCACACCCCCATTTCAGCAGGCGCCTGATCCTCCTGGATTCCCAACACCAGGCTCATGTCTGCCCACGCAGCTCAGCCTCTTCTCTCAGATGAACTTTAGCCCCATTTGCTCTGCTAGAATGTTCCTTTCTGTTTTCTTCCTCTGGTTCTAGTGCAGCTAGACTCATTGGGTAGCATTTTGCTCACCCGTCTAGCAGCTCTGAAAAGTGCCCTGAACTCATGTCCCTGCTGGGCAGGACCCAGCCTAATGAGTGGACCTGAGTGAGAAATGATGGCAACTCTTATCCCAGCAAATGAAGAGGGAAGGGAAAAATGAGGCAAAACAAAAAGGAAACAAACACAAACCCCCCGCTGAGCGTAGACTGACTCAGCAGGCATGAAGCCCTGACTTGTGCCCAGCACTGTGCTAGGTGCTGGTGTTAATCCTGTCTCCCTTAATTGAATCTCCCAGCCTTTAATAGAATCCTGCTATGTGAAATGTGCACAGGGGCCAAAAGGAAACAAGGCATTATTTATAATAATTGGCTCGCCATTATCCATTCACTTGGCGCTGCCTGGAATAACATGATGAGGCTTTATGCTATTCACAGCCTATAAAAAAGTAGTTCTGTTGTGATTCAACATATAGTAATCTCCATTTTAAGAGGACAACAGAAACACTCTGCCATTATTCATCCCAGAGCTTTAAACAGTAGAAAATTCCTTTATCAGGAACATAAGGTTAGAAATGGCATGAGTTATTAATATTGCCATGTAGCCCAAAGCATTCATCGAGGTGCTCAAACTACTGAAAAAAGAAACTAATGATTGTTAAAAGCCCTGTCTAGTCAAAGGCTAGGACCAGGTAGCACTTTGAAAGGGTGGTGTAAAACGCACAAACTATTCAGAACTGTGAAAGTTGAAAGGAAAACGGGGGCTAGGCTCTTCACCCCCAACTCACTTAGTTCTGGAATGTTCTGGAAGAAGAAAGATGAAGGAGAAAACAACAACGGATGTTCAGAAACTCCGATTCGAGAGGGGAGAGAAACAGGGCCAGAGCTGCCGATCAGAGCTCATTAACAATCATCCTGGTACATGCTGAACACGCCTAGTGTGCCATTAGCTGCTTCCTCATTTTATTCCCCACCCCGCCTTCCACAGAGCAGCAAAGGCAGCCGACAGCAGAAGATCACGCTACCACAGTGACAAACCGTTTATCAGAGTCACGCCTGAGGACAAGCATTAAGGGCAGCTGTGATGGCCACGGCAAGAAGGACATGCGTGTGCTTGGCTGGAAGCTTTCCACGGGTACCAAAGGCAAGTTTCCAATTGGACTAGAAGCTTCCTGGCGGCCAAAGTGAAAAGGTCAGTTACAGAATTCTCTTTAGCAAGAACTGTCAATGTCAAACGTTTTTCTTTCAAAGCAATGTAGAAAGATGAACACTGGTACAGTGGCCTCACAGATAATGGCAAAAATGAGAAGCCGTTCAACTGCGAAGATGGAGGGGACTGGAGTGCAAGGGGAAGGGTCTGCATTCTGGGGCTCAAGGTCTCTACTGTGAGGTCTGGCTCACCTCCTGATAGCTCTGTGGCCCTGGAGAAGATCCTTAGGTGCTCTGAGGCATAAATGCATCATTCATTCACTGGAGATTTAAAAACATCTAATTTGCAAAATCACGTGTCAGAGAAAGAGAGAGAGAGAGAAGAAAGGAATGATCAAGCGTGTGAGTATGACATGAAAGAAAACACACAAAGCATCCAACACAGTTCCTGGCACCTGAAACACGCAGGATCCTTTCCCAGAATACTTTTGTTTTTCCCCCGCTTCGTTCCTTCCATGAGACTAAATCTAGTATGGCAGCCTGTTTTCTCATCTGGACGGCTCTTTTCAGCCTCTCTTCCCACTTCCACCCTCTGCCCCTCCCGTGCCCTCCCCACCCTCCACCCCGCAGGCTGCGTAGATCTGGATCTCCACATGCCGGAGTGAACGCGGGCACAGAAACCCAAGCTCATGAGTCAATCGGGAACCCCGTCAAGGGCGCCAGGACTAGCAACGAGTGCTTACAGGGCATGAGATCAGCTACCACAGTGTGGGAAAAAGCGTCAACTCGGAGATAAGTTCTGACTGATCTTCACTGAAAGCGCAGGAGGAGGAACCGCTGTCTATGAAAGGTATTGATTTCTGTTAGGTATTTCTACCTTGAGGACTCATGTACAGACTCTGGCCACCGAATCCGTCCCGATCTTGATGGAAGTTCTAGCTTGTAGGCAATGTGGTACTGGCTCTCTCTTGACGCCACACACTTTCACAGACTCCAGCTAACAGCCCCAGTCTCGCTACCGAGCTTTCGTGTTCCCAGTGACCATATTTTCCAAGCCAAACAGCTAAATCAATCAATATATTACAATACGATACAATAAACAAAATCCTAACTGTCTAGAAATTAAATTTCTTTTACACACTTTGGGGATCTTCTTGTTTAAGGAAAAAAATATGGGAAGTTAACAGCTGTCTTGGAAATCCCGGGTCACATGGTCACTGCATTAAGTGACTCTGACAGGCAATGTCGTCATTTTTCAAATGCTTCTCCTTCCTTTCCAGCTTGGGTGAGAGGCCTCTGCTTATGTCCCCTTAGAATGTGCACACGTCTCCATTCTGGCCCTGACCAACCTCTCTTTTTCCTTTTTTCTTTTTTGCTTTTCTTTGTCTGCATGACGAACACACTGTTTGATCCAAAGCCCTAGATGACCTATAAGATTCTGTCAGATTAAGCCTCAAATTTTTAATATAGCTTTATCTTTTTTCTTCATGCTTAAATTCTCATAAAATTCTGGATCCATTTTTATAGTATTTAATCATATGTTTATCAGAAAAAGCTGCATGTACTCACGTGGTAGGAAGACTCAGTTTTCTCACTTAAATAGACCACATGTGTCTGAATTAAGACTCAGACTGCAGGGTAAGGCAAAGGGTCTTTTTACCTATATTTGGGCCCACATCTGCTCAGGCTCTAATTTTCAGGGCCAATTTTCACTGTTGTGGAGTTGTTGTTGTCTTCTATTTTATTTTTTTTTTTAAATGTCTTCACTAACAGATTAGTTGCATGCTGAGACAATCTGTTTTAAGGATAAAAATTGAAAGCCAGAAATTCCAGTCTGAGCTCCTTCGATTTATTCTTAAGGGTTACTAATAAAGAATGTGGGACATGTTTGTATTTTCTCAAATATCATGAAGGGTTATTTTTTTGTGGACACATATATACTGCGTGAGCAAGGTTCTACCCATCCAGGCCAGGGAAGGGGACCACAAGACAACAGGTCAGTCATTTGCAGAAACATCTAAGAACCCTAAGACCGAAGAGCCACTGCAGGTCCCTAACTGTCTGGACGTCAGCAAGACATCCAGCATAGAGAAAACAGGCAGGTGTGAGCACAATGGGACCAGAATGCAGCCAAACCCTGGAGCTTCCCCATCTGGGATATTAATGATTGTCCTGGACTCACGGAGAGATGTTGTGCAGATGATGAGGGAAGCTGCATTGGTCCTAACTCTCACAGAAAATAGTTGCTGGGTAGGATAGGGAAAAGGAGAGTAGAAAAGGAACTGACTATCTTTTTATCGTGATGGCACAGGCCTCTGTAGCTACCTGTTTAGCACTGTTGTTCTGCTCCATGGGACAAACATGAGTTACCTGATTAACTCTATTCAGACCATTATCCCTATAGCTAAGTAGAGCTGTCTCCCAGATATGGGCAAATTATTGTTCAATAGTTTTAATCCCTCCTACCATCTTTTTCTTTTTTCCTTCCTGTCTCCCTCCCATCATCCTTCCCATCCACTTATTTTTTCACCCATCCATTCACTCATCATCCATCTTCCTATCCATCCATCCAACCATCCATTCACTCACCCATCCATCTTTCTATCCATCCATCTATCCATCCATCCACCCATCCATCCACTCACCCATCCATCTTTCTATCCATCCATCTATCCATCCATCCATCCACTCACCCATCCATCTTTCTATCCATCTATACATCCATCCATCCACTCACCCATCCATCTTTCTATCCATCCATCTATACATCCATCCATCCATCCACTCACCCATCCATCTTTCTATCCATCTATACATCCATCCATCCACTCACCCATCCATCTTTCTATCCATCCATCCATCCATCCATCCATCCACCCACCTATCCATCTTTCTATCCATCCATCCATCTATATATACATACCTACATACATCTGTTCAAAGACATATTATCCAATGTACTTCATGGCAGGTACTACTCTCAGCGCTTACTATACATTCTCTCACTAAACTTTCACAATACCACAAAAGCCAGCTCTTAATACTCATTATTAATATCATTAAAATTTTAGAGACTGAATCTCTTGCCCAAGAACAAAATATGACCCATGGGCCAAATCTTATCCATTTCTCTAAATAAAGTTTAAATCGAATACAGCCATGCCCATTTTTTAATTTCTGCTACAATATTAGTAAAGTTGAGTAATTAACAACAGAGACCATGTGGTCCACAAAGCCTAAAATACTTACTCTCTGCCCCCCCCCCTTTTTAAGATTTTATTTATTTATTTGACAGAGATCACAAGTAAGCAGAAAGGCAGGCAGAGAGAGAGGAGGAAGCAGGCTCCGCGCTGAGCAGAGAGCCCGATGCCGGGCTCGATCCCAGGACTCTGGGACCACGACCCGAGCCAAAAGCAGAGGCTTTAACCCACTGAGCTACCCAGGAGCCCCTACTCTCTGGCCCTTTAGGGAAGAGTTTGTCACCCCTGTCACCCCTGGCCCTGACCAATAACACTTAGCAAGATGACAGCAGAATCAAGAGCTTAAACCCAGATCCATCTGCCTCAAAAGCCCTCTCCAACAACGTACCCTACAGTAGAAGCATTTGAGTTTCACCTGCATGAGTCCTGGATACCTCAGGTAAGCTGGCCAGGCTAGGTTTATGGTCACGAGAGCAGAACTGAGATGTTACTTATTAAGTAACCAACCAGTGTAGAGGACCTTCTTCATCAGTGAGAGAAGCCAGTGAGGATTTTTTTTTTTCCTGGTAAAATAATTATAGAGATGAGTGTTGACGCGTGTTTTGACTTTGCTGCAAAAGTAGTTCTGTCTTCTCCAGTTTAAGTAATTACATTTGTTTCTAAATAAAGCAAATGGAACTATAGTTGTCAAAGAATGCATAGATATGTCGAACGCATTTATGGTATGCTAGGTAGACTAGAAGTTAAAGTGATTATGACATTCTAAGGAGAGATACTACAAAGTAACTCGTGCACACCCAAGTGGGTGAGTATTACTGAGCCCTTTGTGAAAACAGGGCAGCATGGGGCTGAATGGAAATGGAA
The DNA here is from genome assembly GCF_963455335.1 of Martes martes. Classification (NCBI taxonomy): domain Eukaryota; kingdom Metazoa; phylum Chordata; class Mammalia; order Carnivora; family Mustelidae; genus Martes; species Martes martes. Next base: position 16,659,615 of record NC_137896.1, on the reverse strand, counting down.
ATTGCCTTACAATGGGACCTAGTTTCAAATGCTATCATGATGCCCTACCAATTGTTTGTTTATTTTAGAGAGAGAGAGAGTGTGCCCACGTGTGTGTGCAAGTTGGGGGAGCGGCAGAGGGAGAGAGAGATTGAGAATCTCAAGTAGACTCAGTACTGAGCACGGAGCCCAATGAGGGGCTTGATCTCATGACCCTGAGATCATGACCGGAGCCAAAATCAAGACTTAGATGCTCAACCAACTGAGCCACCCAGATGCCCCCCAGTTCCTTATTTTAAAATGTTTTCTAATGCTGCCTGGTATGAAGGATATGTTCCTCCCACACTTGCAAAGTCCGATTTTTCTGGGGTCTTTGGATGCTTTACTTGATACTCTAAGTGCAAATACATCCTTGTACAAAGCAAGCAGCTTAAGAAGCAAGCAGGGACTCAAGGCTGGCATGTTGGCCTTAAAGAACAGGGAGAGGATAGAATCCAGAACTGGACAGAAGAAGTGATAAGGGAACTGGCCTGGCCACAGACCAAGAATCCAAAAGACACAGAGAAACAGGCACGATTCAAAACAGACATCCCTGAGCACCTGCTCAGCAGGGGGGAAAAAAAAAAAAAAAACCATGTTCTTGGCCCTGGATTTCACAGCACACACAGAGTCCCAGCTGTGATAGGCTTAACAATGCCCCCACCAAAGATTTCCACATCCTAATCCCCAGAACCTATGAATATGGCTTACCCAGGAACCTTCAATGGCAAAAGGCATTTTGCAGATGTGATAAACATCTTGAAATGGAGCTATTATCCTGAATTAGCTGGGTGGGCCCAATGTAATCAGAAGGGCCATTATTATGGAAGGAGGAAGCAAGGGAGTTACAAGTCTGAGAGAGATGTGAAGATACTCTTCTGCTGGCTTTGAAGATGGAGGCAGAGAGCATTAGTGAAGGAATGCAGAGAGGCCTCCAGAAACTGGGAAAAGCAAGGAAATGGATTCACCCCTAGAACCTCTAAAAGGAGCAGGTCCTGATCAATCCTGCAATGTTAGCCCAGTGAAATCCATTTGAGACTTCTGATTTCCAGAGGGCCAGAATATAACCAAACTGTAACTGCAAGATAATAAATTTGCATGGTTTTAAGCTAAGTTTGCGATCATTTGTTACAGCAGTAATAGGAAACTAACACTTGATCCAAGACAAGGGGCAAGAGAGGGGGAAGATCCACATACCACCCTCGCACCTCGGCGGACTAGTCGGCATTAAGCGTGACCTCAGGTGCCCACCAAGCGACCGAATGTGTACGCGGGCAGCATGCTGATGACTTAATTCACTAATTCTCAGCTCTGGTGTTGCTTGATTCAGAGTGTAAGGACAATCTGAAAAATTCCCTCATTTTTAAGCCTTAATTCATTTCAATGAACTTTCACTTGAAAACCTACACTATTTATCCACAAATCTTTATGTAAATGCGTGCATGCAGAAAAGAAACAGAAGCACGTGTTGGGTGGGTGGCATGAAAACAGTGTTGGAGATCAGGAGGCATGGACAATGTGCAGGTCTGAGTGAATTCACAATGACCGCATGACCTGTGTGTACGCGGTGTTCACCAGGAGGGCCACTGTGGGTCAGTATCAGTGACCTCAGGACTGCGGCGACAACCACGTGTGGAGCTCAACACCATGGATACTCTCTGAGTAACTGAAGTTTTGCCGACCACAGCACGCAGCATCATGGAAGTGTCCTCTGCCTGGGCCTCCTTTAACACAGCCCCAGTACAGAGATGGGACTGTTGCCCAGGGAACCAATACAGAACTAGGGAAAAAAAAAATCCAGTAGGTATGAATGGATTATCATAAACTTTGGGAGTAGACACTTAGAAACAGAAAATATACATGGGTCTCCAGGAAAATGATGATAACTACATAAATAAAATTTGAAACAAGCACTTTGTAGCAGAAAGAATCTCAATAACAAGTAATAGTTTAAATTCCATGGCATGGTTAATTTTATTACTAAACCCTATGAGTAAAAGGGCAGAGTTTTTTTTTAAAAAGTGATGTATTTTAAGCTGAAATTCATGAACAAGAAATGGAGAAATATAATAGTCAACAATGTGCTTGCTGCATCTCGACATCTGAAAGGTTCTAATATCCGTATTTTCCTCTGATGTGCAATTATACGAACTTACAATCCTTGAAAAATCGTTATTATTTCTGTTGCTAGAATTGCTTGTAATAAGAATAACAGATATGTTTAGAAATATGCCTGGGTGATTACATCTGAACAAACATCACAGTAATAATTCTTATTTTGGAAAATGCTAGGATTCTGGAATTGCACACCAAATTAGTAACTTCTCTATTTTGAAGTCTTGCGTTTTTGTTTCATTTTTCATTTTAAGACCAGATAAAAATCCAACTTTCAGACAATGGATACTGAATTCCACATCTAATTGCTGGAGCGAGCTCAAAATGGGGTTCAAAACACCTGCTGAATAACACTTGTGAATCATCAGCTTGAGATTCTCATCAAGATTTCTGCAGGCTGGGTACCCACAATGGCTTGTTAAGGACTTGCATACAATTCAGTTATATATAACTCATAAAAACGAATTATTAACTACTAGCCTGTGAGGATTCTTCTTTAGCTTTTTTAGAAAAGTCCTTGAATTAGTATTGAATATGCACCAGGCCCCCCAAATTGGTACTTGGGAGATTAATAGACTTGACTGATGATTGGAATACTATTAGGCTATGTTCACCCGATACAAGCCATCAGGAAAGCCTGGAGAAGGGTCGTGGGTCTTCAGGTCACACGTATAGGTCACCCACACCTTTCATATTATCAAGGGAGGGCAAAAGTCTCCAAGGGGGTTGGAACTGAGCAGTAATTCATATGATTTAGATTCAGTATCATGGAACAATTCATAACAGTTACATATAAACCATCTAGCCTTTAGGCTGTGTTGTCAACTGTTCTGTTACACTTCAGATAGAATTACCTTACAGAAAGCAACTACCAACATGGGCGTACAGTTGAAGAAACCGCTCAAGAGAGAAGCAAACCTGTGGTGAAGAGAGTGACTTCATCCCCACTGGCTTTGAGAGCGCACAGGTAGGACTTGGAGATTAACAATAGGAATCTTGGAGTGGAGTATGAGTCCCAGGCCCCATCCCACCAGGGGCAGACCCAACGGCTTATCAAAGTATCATCACCAGCACTCTCTTGTACTCTTTTCAGGAACTTCATAGTGCTGTACGTGAATGATGAAAAATAACCCTTGAACTTGCCGAGAAGATAATGGCCCTGGCTGGGGAGGGATTAAACAGAGAGAGAGTACCAGCCACGGTCCAGATCTCTAGCAGCCAAGAGCACCCCCTGGAGGGTACGTTAAAGTACAGGCTGCTGGATGCCACCTCCAGGGCTTCCGCAGTGGGTACAGGGGCCTAGGAATCTGCATTTCTGATCCCATGTATTAATGATGATGCTGGTCAGTGGTCTACATTTTCAGAATCACTGGTCTAGGTACTCCACCCAGAAGCCAGGATTATTTTCCCCTGCCACCTTCTCATTGGGCTTAACATCCAAGTCTGGACAATGGCCTGCAAGGCTCTCCATGATCTGGGCCCTGGCTACCTTTCTGGCATCTTCTGCCACTCTCCCTGTTGCCGGCCCTGCCACAGGTTCGTTGACCATGCCGAGCTTACTCCCGCCTCACATCCACTGCAGTTACTGTTCCCTTAACCCAGAATGCTCTTCCCACAAATCCTCAGTTCTTTGTTCAGAGAGGCCTTCCACAACTATCCTCTTTAAAATGGCCCCTTTCTCCATCCACAGCCCCCTTCTCGTCATGCTCTCTCACCTTCCCTGGCTTAATTCTTTTGGCATCATTTTCACCTGGAAAAAAAAATGATAATTATTCTCTAATAGTCTGTTTCCTCCTAAGAACATGGACTCTGTTTGGTTCACTGCTATCGTCACAGAGCCCTGGAAATCATCTATCGCATAGTAGGCACTCCATGCCTATTTGTTAAGTGAAAGGATGAATGATTGATTGACTACATGAGTTGAAGAAAGAGCAGCTGCATATAAGCCAGTCTCCGAGCTGACAAAGCCAATGTTGTACAAGGTATAAGTTTTCAAAACCAAACCTGGGTCTATGAAAACAATCTATAGATAAAAGAGTGTGTGCTGCAGGGGTGCCTGGGTGGCTCAGTGGGTTAAGCCTCTGCCTTCAGCTCAGGTCATGATCTCAGGGTCCTGGGATCGAGCCCCGCATCGGGCTCTCTGCTCAGCGGGGAGCCTGCTTCCTCCTCTCTCTCTGCCTGCCTCTCTGCCTACTTCTGATCTCTGTCAAATAAATAAATAAAATCTTAAAAAAAAAAAAAAAGAGTGTGTGCTGCAGAAGAGCGGGTGTGAGACAGAAGGTAGGCTGAATTGCATCTACTCATGAGAGTTAACTGTGCACATCTGTTCCCAGCCCTACATTCAGTGGCTTTACATTGACAGCTTGAAATCAATCATGGTGGGAATATTTACACCAAAGGAATTGGCAAACACTATAAATCAAAGCTCGTTCTGTGAAAGAGCCTGCCTATCAGCAGACTGCTGATCTTACCCATAGAGAAACACATTTTAGTACTCAGTTCGATAACCTAGCCTATAAACCAGTCATCAGATGAGTTGGTTACCAATTGAAGGACAGAAAATGGGACCTCTCATTAGAATAAAGTGACACAGACTGGAAGAATTCATCCAAATCCTGCTCTGGGATGTCTATCCAGTGAGGCTGAAAGTCTGTTATAACCTGCATGAAAAGTCTGAACCTAAAATACGGGGACCTGTGCTCTTTGTGAATGATATCCACACTTCCCTCCTGCTCCACACGTACTGTAGAAACTGATCCCATCCCTGGTCTAGGGAGGAATTTATGACTCAGGTTCATGCCAATCAACCTCGAAATCAGACCCACCAATGCCTTTTCAATTACACAGGTCAATACATCTCTCCCTCTCCTCTTATTTATAACAAAGTGATTTGTTTAAAGCAGGGTACAAAAAATGGCAAGCCCAAGTATGAGTGCAAGTAAATAAAACACACACTCAAGGCCACGAGTCACAAAATGAAATGAGAACCAGTAAAAGTTATTTTACTATTGGTGGTTACAGGAATTTCTTCTTGATCTAAACATTTTTGCTTAAATTTCAGTCACACTGTCTTCTTAATTTAAAAAAAGTGGGGAGCCTATAATATATAGGTTGGATTTAACTTTTTTCCTCTGTTTATAAACTGTTTTCTCAAACACCAGAGAGGACATGGATAAGAAAAACCCACAAATTGGGTGCCTGGGTGGCTCAGTGGGTTAAAGCCTCTGCCTTCGGCTCAGGTCATGATCCCAGGGTCCTGGGATCAAGCCCAGAGTCGGGCTCTCTGCTCAGCGGGGAGCCTGCTTCCCTTCCTCCCTCTCTGGCTGCCTCTCTGCCTACCTGTGATCTCTGTCAAATAAATAAATAAAATCTTTTAAAAAAAAGAAAAGAAAAGAAAAGAAAAACCCACAAATTAATAGGGAATTAAATGGCAGAGTGGATTTAAATACCACATAATTAAAGAAAGGCCAGAAAAAAATCTCTTGTAACAAAGATTGCCACAGCACATTAATTATCAAGTTTCAGATAGATTTTTGTAACTCAAACATGAAAATTTTAAATTACCTTTCCAATTGTTTCTTTGAGCCATTAATGTCTCCAACAGGAGGACAAGCTGACCTTTAAGTTGAAACCAATTTTATAAAGTTTAAACCTGTTTCATAAAGCAACCAGAAAAATCTCCCCCAAAATGATGCTGGAACCTTTTTAACCTACAGTCCCTCAGCAACTATAAACCTATAAGATACCTCCCTCTCACAGCCAAATTTCATGAAGGAGATGTTTAAACACAGTATCCCCGTGCTCCTGGGACCACTGTAACCGGGTTTCTGTCCACACCACTCCACCATTAAGGCCAACAAGTACTAAGTCAAAAGGGCACATTGGACATTTTATCACTTGAACCGATGTGGGGTGACAATCATAATGCATATTAGAATATTTGAGATTTGGAAGAATCTTTATAGAAACTTCTTTAATTTTATTCCACGTAAGTTTTAAAACATGAACCAGAAAAAAACATTGTGAGAGATGTTTAAAATCAGCAGGAAATTTCAAACACTGCATCAGTCCTGCCTTGCTTTCCAGCTGACGACAACCCTCTCTCCAGCTGGGAACTTGGAACATGGACTATTGCTGGGGCCACACCATTTATGACAACACGAACACATTTTTACACAATTTTAATCACAGTGTGTATTCAATGGTGTCTCTTGGCCTGTTTGTTTAGCATTCTGTCATAAGCAGTTCCCATGTGGCCATCTGTAATTACCATTTTATGGCTGCATAATATTCCACTGAGTGGACAAACCATGATTTGCTGAACCATTATCATACTGTTAGGCATTTAGGTTGCTTCCAATTTTTGTTACCATAAATTGCCCGGCATTTAGCTTTTCCCTAGGTCTGGATTACTTCCTTATGATAATTTCACCCACGTTAGATTACTGGGTTAAAGAGTATAAACCATTTTTAAGGCCCTGGATACACATTTCCGATTCCTTCCAAGAGGACTCACCAATTTGTACTACCCCCAGCCATGTGGGGAAACTGAGCTCAGAATAGTATGGAATCCTGGTTGAACAGGAAGCAGTAAGAGAGGAGAGCATAGTATATTTTGATGGATTATATATCTGTCAGGGTTCTTCTCTTTGATGGAGAAATTACACATCCACCCCAGTCTCCTCTCTCCCTTACCAAACACTGCCTGGAATCAATTTAAGGAATCACCAACGAGGGCCTCTGCTGTAGGTAGAATATCAGTTCTCCTACAAGCCAAACCCCAGGGATCTTGGGAAGACGACCTCCAAGTCTGTGCCCAGCACCAGCAACGTGGAAATGCTTTTCCTTCAGTGGGAGCCAGATAAAGGCTGACAGCGACTCTTTTCAATGGACAGAGAATTTGCAAATTGCTTGGATGAGTCATTCATTCATGACTGATGATTCCTTGAGAACAGGCCACAGACACTGGAAGCACTAAGAAGAGTCAAGGCAATGGACAGAGAGGTATGGCAGGATGGTCTTCTCTGCCCTGGGAAGACCCAGTAGCCAGAAAGGCAGCAACACTCAGGGGCCCCAGGTTCCAGGCCTACCTTTCCTAATCATGTGACCTTATACAGACTCCTCGGCCTCTTTGAGCTCTGTCTCATCTGAGGGGACCCGACATCTGCCTCACAGCTGGTGTGGCAGTGAGAGGACTGAGCAGCTGCACTTGCCCAGGAAGACCTTGGGACCCACCAGCAGAATGAGGCCGGAGAGTCTAGCCACCAACAATGCTCCTCTCCAAACCATGCCTACACATGCACGGGAGATGGGCCAGGGAGACAAGGATGTGTTAAATGACCTACATCTCCGCAAGGCTGCCACTCTGAAGAGGACCACATACCCCTGGAGGTGTTGTGAAGCAGAATGAATGTCACTGGCCCAAAGCTGGATGGTCTCAGGTTTGAGTTCAGAACTGGAACTTTCTACCCAGGCCACCACACTTTCTTTCACATCATGCCATAGGGACAATTTCGGGCTATTTTCCAAACTAGAGATACCTCTATCCCTTATTAGCTGTGTGACCTTGGGGAAGTTCTTAACTTCCCTGAGTCTCAGTTATTTGTTTACTAACCAGGGCTAAAAATGCCTATGTAGGAGACTTTTAGGGGAATAAGATAATGGTAACAGTCATGATGACAACAACAAAAACACTAATGGTGACCAAGTGATGAATGAATATGAGAGGCTAGCACTGGGCTAAACTAAAGGCTCTACCTACATGATCTTATTTAACGCTCAAAACATCCTCCTGAGATAGGAACGTTTAGTACTTGACATCACTGAGGTGCCCAGTGAACACTGACTAGTATTGTGCTCCTTAACACTAAAGAGGAATAAAGAGGAAAAGCCCAATTAGGATTGGTCTTCCCCTGTAACATCTGTTTAAAAGACCAAAGTGGTACTGATGGCATTAATGACTCCATTTAGTAGCCTCCCTGTATCCCTGCTCTTAGACCTGTCACTGTGCATCCCCTCCCACTGACGCCAGGCTGGGTCATGGGACTTGTCTTGGCCAACAGTGCCACAGTGAGCTTTATGCCAGTGGAGGTTTCAAAAGTGTTTGTGTATTTCTGCCTCCCCTCTTGGACTGCTTCCCTCGAGATCAAGCCTAGGCTAGGCTGCTGGAGGACAGAAGACAAGGAGAGCAAAGCAGAGTCCAGACAACTCAGGCCACCCTTGGCCATCTGGCGCCAGCTGACCAGCCAGCTGATGCAAGATGCCCACCAGCCAGGGCTGGCCCTGGTCAGTAGAACCTTCCAGACAAACCCTGGACCCATGAGCAAAAATAAATGTTGTTTGTTGTGTGCCCTGAGGTTTAACGGGTTTTGTTACGCAGCACAGTATGGCAATTGCTGATTGATACAACTGGTTCTGTGACCTCACCGACATAGTGAGGTCATGCTGATAACACCTCGTGAACAAGCATCTTGCCCAACAGTTCACTGGACTTTATCATTTATTCCTCACACAAAAACCCATAGGGAACATGCTGTTATTACCTACACTGTAAGATTAAAAAAAAAAAAAAATGAGGCAAGAAGAAGTTAAATACCTTGCCCAGGCTCACACAGTTACAGGACATTCGGAGGCAAGATGGGAAGTGGGGCAGCTTGCTTCAGAGCCCCCCAGCCCTCGCCACTCCACACTTACTGCTGGTGTCCACTCACTGGCTTGTGTCCCCGGCAGGACTGCTCCTTGAACCTCGAGGCTCTGAGGAGGAGCTGCACCCTCTCCTTCCCCGGGGGGCGCCACAGTCTTCTGACTTCCCTGTCTGGCCAGGTCAGGGGCTGTGAATCGAGGGGGGGCTGCCTCCCGCTCTGAGCTTACGGTGACATGCCACTCTCTGAGCAGGCACTCTGGGATTAGCAACCACGTGCAGGAAAGCCTTCGACCCACACAAGATCCCAAGATTAAGTGGTGGAGGGCGGTGGTATTCTTCCTAATGAGGTGCTCCTAAGACCCTGGCTGTGTGAGAACTTGGGGAGAAGCATGGGAAAGCGACGGGCCCTGCCTCTGCACTCCTGCCCCTTCTCAGTAGAGCTCCAAGAATCCACTACCCAGGCTTCAACCGGCTGAGGTTAAAAATCCCAACAGCCCTATTTCTGCTCTGGCCCCATCCTCTCTGTCACCTGGACCTTTATGGCAGCCTCTCCTTGGGTCCTGCAGCCTCCAGACTCACTCTTCTAATTGACCCTATACCTGAGACCGGAGAATCTGGAACATGTCACTCCTGCGATGAAACCCCTGCATGTAGCACTCGGGTTCCCTCCCCAATTGTCGGCACACCCGCCCAGACCTAAGGCACTGATCTGCTTGTTCTCAGCTGACAGTGTAGGTCTCATTGAGACCTTCCTCCTTGCATCTGTGTTCAGGCTCCTCTGTCTAAATCTTCATCCCCAGCTGAGACTTCTCCAGGCAGGGTGGATCTGGAGACAGGTTACAAGAACAGGGGTGGCAGGTGGGAGTACAGACTAAGCTGTCTTGCATTAAGAGCCCTGGTCTGGGACCTGCCTCTCCTATGGCCATGAGGCCCCTGAGTCCAGAGACTCGGCAAGCTGGTCTTCTGGGTAGCCCAGAGCGTGGCCCCAAGAGCAGCAGGGGTATCTGGGAGGCAGGACCAAATATAGAGCCCAGCTTCATACACGTTAAAGACTTGAAGTAATAATTACTAGTTCATTTACCCTGCCTTGATCACAGCACTCAGTCTTGAATCACTAGCTTACAGCCCTATGTGCTCTACAGATGACTACGTGCTCATCCATTCCCTCGTCTGAGGCGTGGCAAAAGCCTTGCGATCGCTCCCATTACACAGAGGAGAAAACTGAGATGAGAAGTTTGGAACTTTGCTAAGGCAACCAGAAGGAAGACCCAAGGCTCGTGCCGCAGTTTCCTCATTTCATTACCCCAAGTGAATAAGTCTACCATTTTTCCCGGACTAGGCACATGGCCAAGCAGACTACTGCACTGCAGAAACTGGAAACAAACCTCTTTAACTGAAAGTCCCTAATGGGAGACCTAATAGCAAAGCAAGAAAGGAAGAGTGTGACAGACACCCCGAGACCCTATGGCATAGGCTGGTGGGCACAGGCAATCTGCTTCCCGGGGCTCTCTGCCTGAGGGGGAAGAGGTTCACTCCCAGGGAGCTTGCTTGACCCTCAGCCGTGAAGAAGTATCAGAGAATTAACCCTCCAGGACCCTTCATCCAACGTGGGATGCTAGTGGGTAGGCAAATATCCCAGCTTCCTGCGGTGTGTCCAGCAGGGTCTCCAGTGGAAATTAAACCTCAGTTGGCCACAGTGACAAGCCATCTGTTAACACACTCGTTGCTGCTTTTCTGCCCTTCCTTGTCTCCTCCACTTCTTCACTGTGCTTTGTGAGATCACCTCCCAAGGAAATTACCTGCACCCAAATCAGGATCCATTTTCAAAGGAAACCAAGATAGATGTGGAAAGATGGGTCCTTTTTCCTCCAAAGGAGGAAATGTGGGCTCAAAAACAATACTTCAGAGAGACGGAGTAAGTAGAGGCAGTTATTGCAAAGAAAAAACCAGGTCACTGGGGTCTCTGGGAGCAGAACAGTTACTTGACAGAAAAAAGTACGTGACTGACACTTGGTGACATCATACCTGTATTTCAGATGAGGGGGGTGTGTGTGTGTAAGAGAGAGAGAATTTGAATACTAATATGTATATTGGGTGTAAATGGTAACTAAAACAACAAAATGGGAGTGATGCTTACAACTACTTTCCCCATTGCGATATTTTGAGAACCGAATGAAGAGAATCCATGTGAAACACCCAGCACTGTGCTTGGCACTCAGTGAGCGCATAATCAGAATTGTTTTTGTGGCAGACACTGTAGTGCATCCTCTAGACTCGCCTTACCCGGCCACCACACCCATCCTTAATGGCCACGGGGCAGTGTCTGAGGGATCCTAGCATCCCACCCCCACCCTGCTCCTGCTCCAGAAAGTATCCTCAACCTATGGGAGTCCTGCTGCCTGGAAAGTCCAATTCTTCGTCCTGGTGACCTTCACCGATGGCAGACTGACACCAGCTATGGAAGCCTGCACGCTTGCTGGGGGTGTGTGGAGGGGGCAACCCTGCCATTTGCCCCGGGGCCACATCCAGCTTGCCACTTGCTTTTGTAAACACTTCCTGGCACGAAGCCACACCCATTTCTGCTGCCCGGGGCTGCTTTTCTGCTACAACAGCCGCTGAGTCATTGCAATGTCCTCTACCCGTGTGGTCTGTAAAACCAAAAGCCTTTACTTACCGGCCCTTTATAAAAGCAGCCTGCCCATAACTTCTCCAAAGCCGCAGGGCCCAACATGGTAGTCATTAGGGATAAGTGAGTATTTAAATTTAAATTACATTCAGTTTCTCAGCCACACTAACCACGTTTCAAGTTCTTAGGAGCCACATGTGGCTGGCTGGTGGCTCTGCTGTATGGCTGCACAGAGAACATTCTCCTCATCACGGAGGAGTTCTGTTGAGCAGGGCTACTCTAGGGCCTTTGCTTCTGGATCAGGCCAAGGCTAGACACTCCCATTCTTACTCTACCCCTTCCTCTTCCACATCCTCTGTCCCTCCCTTCCTTCAATAAATCACGTGGGCCTCTACCCTTATTTCAGGCTCTGCTTCCAGGGAACCCCAGGGAACCCCATCTACGTTATTTATGTCCTTGAATTGCATCCCCAAGTCCACAACTTGGTCTCTCTTGTGACAAAGACTATGAGCTACTATGTCACAGGGGAGGAGATCAGGTGTCTCCCCACCCCCCCACCATCAAGATCTCTAGTCCCTAGCACAGTGCCTGTCACAGATTTACTTCAGTAAATACGGAGTAAATGAATGAATGAATCAGGTCAATAAACGCCCCCTCACCGGCTTTTCCCGTGTGTCCAGCCAGCAGCCCAGAGCGCCTCCTGACCCCCTCCCACTGCAGAGCTTGGGTGTCTCAGCCATTCAGCCCTGCCCAGCAGTCCCGCTGTGAGAGCTAATAGATGAAACCTTTCAATTTGCAAGTTTCCCCGAGTATCAGCTATAGAATCTGCCAGAGCTCCGGGATGCCCCACACCTGGGATCTTAGCACTCAGCCCGTGACCCCACCTCTGAGACACTGTGCTTGAACGTTCCACCCTCAGCCCCTCCGACGAGAGGCATCGGTTGGAGGATGGAGGCTGCGCCTACCTCTCTGTGAACTTGCTAACAAGAATGATGTCTGCAAGACTCGGCCAATGCCCATTAAATAAGGCTCTTGAGGCCAGTTCCTCACACATTCCAGGATCCAGAGAAAAATCCGACTACCTGGATTTCTGGTTTCAACAAAAGATGCCGCAAATCACACCTGGAGGGGGCTGGGCGGAAAGACCTCATTAAGTAATAACAAAGGTCGGAGTTTCTCCTGTGAGATAAGCTTCACAGGAAATCTCTGGTCCCACTCCAGACGGCATCCAGGAACACGCAGGGGCTTGGACGTGCCGTCAGTCAGTGCTTGCTCAGAGTCTAGCTGGGAACGCGACCCCACTGCTGCAGGGAAGGAGCTCACCGTAAGGTTGCCTGTGGTGTTTATGGCGTTCTTCCAAAGCCCCTGGGGCCAACCCCTCGGTCTAGGGCATGGAGCCTAATTTGCTGGGCTGTGGGCAACCATCCCAAAGACAGATGCATCCAGGGACAAAACTGCACAGTGAGAGCAGACGCCCCTGCGGCTTCGGTCAGGGGTCCTTCATTAGTGGGAAAGGGGGTGCTGGATGGTTTGCCCTCACCCTCCACCACCCGTCCAGGTCTTCAGGACTCCTTTCGTCCTCCCAGGAGACCAAGCCTGGCAGACAGAAGTCTCAGCCTCTCCTGTCTCTTATTAAAGCATCTGGTTACTTAAACGGCAGTAGGGAGGCAGCCACGATGATGAGGAGGAGAGACAGCAGATTCCGTCACCGGTGGAGAACTTGCCCACAGGACAGGTTGCCCTGGGCCCCCGAAAGGGGTTAAATAGCAGCCCTTGAAGAGCCCTGTGACCGAGAGCCCCAAGACACACCATCCACAGGGGAGTGTGGTGAGATCGTGGCCCTGCACACGCGCACGGGCCTCGCTGGCCTACGGAACCCTCACCTCCCTCTGTTCCCATACAACGGGCTGATCGGGCTTCAGAAGCACCCACTGTAGATCTTCATCATGGCCTGCTGTCTTCGTGCGTTTGGGCTGCTGCAACACAACGCCCCAGACAGGTGGCTTATAAACAAGAACCATTTATTTCCTATAGTTCCGGAGGCTTGGAGTCCAAGATAACAGTGCTGCCGTGGTTCTGGGGAAGGCCCTCTTCTGGCTTGCAGACAGCCAGCTCCTCGCCATGTGCACATGTGGCCGGAGGGGCAAACGAGCTCTTGGGGGCCTGTGATCCCATTCTCGAGGGCCGTCCTCAGGACCTCATCACCTGCCAAAGGCCCATCACTGCCATTACACTGGGCATCAGGATTTCAACATACCAATCTGGAGGGACACAAACACTCAATCCACTGCACCTACAACTAGTTCACTGATGCGAACACTTAGCCGACTTTAGTCCATCTCTGTAGATACATCCATGCATTTTTTGGAGTCGAATGATATCAGTACTGGTTAAGGTAATAACTCCCTAGTCCCTTGGGATTATGCGAAGGCCCTTGAAGAGCCCACAGGTTCAGGCTCCACTTATGGCAAAGTGTTCACTCCCCATGGGCAGACATCCTTGTCCTTTGAAGTCTGGAGACACAATCCATCACAGTTAGTGGGAGAGCCTCTCTGTGTCTGCATAGCACCCCAGAGTCTCTAGGACAACCAGAGCCTCACACTAAAAACTAGATGCCTTCAAGGGTGAATCGCCCCAGGCCTACATTGCCCAGGCAGTAAGAACAGAGGGAAGGCAGGAAGGAGCCCCTCACCAGTTGCTGATGCCTTTAAAGAGAGCTCTCCCCAAAGCCCCGCCCAAGGCTCCACTTACACCTCACTGGTCAGAATGTGGTCACATGGCCACACTCAGCTGCAAGGGGGGGATGGGAAATGTAGTCTTTTATCTGGTCACATGGTTGCTAGAATAAAATCAGATCTCAGTAAGGAAGAAGGTGAGAACCATCATCAGTTAGACCACTAGCCATTTCTTGCACCTAGCTCACATTTTATAGGTAAGAAAGCAGAGAGAAGTTAAGAAACTTGCCCAAGTGAACAGTAGAACCAGGAGTAACGAGCCAGCTTTTCTCAGCCAATATCCAACATGCTTTCCTAGCAGCATACCTTCTGAACGGTTGAGGCTTTCACAGAAGTCACCGCCAGAGGCCATTAACAAAGCAATATCCACCACCTCACCCCCACACCTCCACCTTCCCAGACTCATCGGGATCATGAAAATCACCCCGAGTTTCCAAAATAAATCTATCACCTCCATCAATCATGGAAAACAACTGGTCAGTCGCCTGCAGGGGTGGGGGCAGTGTCAAATCAAGGGCTGGACTAAATCAGAATTGACCAGTGGATTCATTCCAACCATCACCTTGACAGCTCTGGGCAACACAATCACAGAAGCCAGGGTTGCTTTTATTCTCTGCCGCTTGCTTTTCTGTCTTGGCTCTGCAGTGAGAAGGCAGAGGTCATCTCCTCCATGGTTCTGAGACCCCTGAGAATACTTATGCAAAGATAAGGCACGAGGGAAAAAACAATTTCTTTCCAATATCCTTAGCTTCTTGGAAAAGCAACTACAGTGGAGAAAATATTTATCTCTGCCACTGTGGCAAAGAATGACAAGATACAGCACAAATTGCCTCACGTGCAGTGAGAAAATAACCCAATTAAGAAACCCCAGGGACACTCGGATTCCGAAGAAAGTGTGCAGATCTCCATTTCTCTGGTTAAGCTCCTCGGGAAAGGCCCCCAAGCACACTGAAGGTTCCTTTATTCCCTTTCTTTCCGAATGGGTCCTTTTACATGTGCAACTAAAAGGCTCTTGTATCTGAATGAGATTAGATTATGAAGAATTCTATAAGCAACAAGCATTTTGATAAGTAGAGTGGGTTTGGTATATATCATTGTAAGAGAAGACCGGTAGGTGCCTTCACAGAGAGGAATTGTCAGAGGGAAGGCACTGGACAACACAGAAGTCCTACCCGGGCTCAAACAGGAATTAGAGAACAAGTCCAAACGTCGTGCTTGAAAAAGTCAGACAGAAGAAAACATGAGCATACTATGAATCGATTGCTGTCATCAGAATCAGTACATGTTTGTCCCTCCTCTACATGCCAACACCTGTGTTAGGTGTCTTGAGTCCTTGGTCCAAGCCTAGGATGTAGTCATATCTTATTCCCATTTTACAGATGAGAAAATGGAGGCTCAAAGACCTTAGCCAACAGTCATTAAGGGGCAGAGATGGGCATCAGTCTGGAGTCCACCTGCAATGACTGCAAGCCCAGTGTGGTTTCTCTGCCCAGAAGAGTGGTCTCCTTCTCCAGGATATTACTGACGACATTCAAGCAAGGTGATACTGCATACACAGGACAGACCTGAGGTTTTTGCCACGCTCCAGGGCTTGGGTCTGCCACTCATTAGCTCATTAGAGGACGAATGACTTCTTCTGAGCTTCTTCCTCATCTTTGAAAACAGCATGACACTACCTCCCCAGTCACTGTTCATGTTTAATTTAAAAATTAGGTAAAATATCTGCCATGAATTCAGCTTCTATTCTATTCTAATGACAAAAATGGCCTATGAAAAACATCCATTATAAAATCAAGGTTCCTGGAGAGAGTCCTTAAGGAACAATGACCTGCTCTGAATACTCATTGCCATTTGCGTGCTTTGTCCACTCCATCACTCATTAATCCATCAGCCTCTCCCTAACTACTTTGCTAAGCACTAGGGGACCAGAGCTTCAAAGACACTGTGGTCCCTACCCTTGTGTGCTGAGGGGCAGCACACAGAACATGTGTGCTTAGTGATTCCTGGCCTGTGTTTGGTGATGGCCACCATGGCTCCCCGGACTATTGGGGAGCCACAATAGTGGCTCATCACTGTGCCACACCCCCACCTGCCGCTAGGCTGAGTTCCTGCTTTCCTCTTGGAACGTCAGCCTCCCCTCCCTGCTCATGACACAGGACCTCTAGAAACCTACACTGCCAATCCTGCCCGCCATATACCTCTCTTCTCTGCCAGGGAGGCTACAGAGGACTGTGACGCCCATGGAGCCTCTGACAGTGGGCAAAGTCAGGGCTTGATCTCTTGCCAAGGGTGATTCCCCAACCTGCGGGTCACCTCACCCATCTCTGCGTAACGTCACTTCGTGCAGATAGCCTAAGCAGTGGGTCCCATTCACACGGGGCACATGTGATGGAAGGGTTTAAACAATGGGTCTGAACAGGTCTGGCAACATGGGGGCCTAGTCCTGAGCACCTCATGAGAGGAAAGTTCCTCCAGCCCTCCTTTTCTTCATGGTAACTCCCCAGGACCCCAGGGCTCCCCTCATGCTATGAAGCACTGAGGGTCTGCAATTGTGTCAAGTCCCGTGCTCTGGGCTAGGGACACGCTGGGTAATAAGGCTGACACATCCTCAGCCTTAGGGGGCTTACATCATCCAATTTCATGGGATTAAGTCACAAGGGGGAAAAATGTAGATGGGCCTGTAATCAGCAGGTGCACCGCAGAAGGCAGCTAAGCAGTAAGGAGGAGCTAAATGTCAAGGTGAAGGGAAGGCAAGGCCGTGTGTGAGCTTCACAGGCCAGTCTGGTTTTGGAGTCTCCCCTCACAAAATATTAAGTGACCCACCTTCTACCTCCAACATTAACAATCATACTTATTGTCATAAAATTATTTTGAAATACTTAAAAAATGATTTTGCTTTCCATATTATTTCTCTCCTCGTAACTCAGTAATTTGTCATTGCTTATGGTTTCTCCAATCACTTTGTTCCTTTGGGAATTGTTCAACTGTGAGAAAAGCTAACCTAGAGTTTATTGTTAAGCATAATGAAATGTTTGAACAGTAAATTTGACTATATATATTTATGTTAGATATATATATGTATATATAAAATAAGCATGCAGGTGTATTTCTTAGATATATTATTAAATGCGGATTAGCTTCAATATAGTTTGCCTTACATATTTTTGAATCAATAAATTGCTTCTCTGTGTGTTCAAACATTTCTATAAACACTGAAATCTCTTGGCCACACTGTTTAAAGACAAAGAGCCTAGAAAAGGGGGAGGGCAGGACAGAGGCGGCTGGGAAAGCTAGTGGAGGGTCCTGAATGGCAGGGAGGCTATGGATGCCACTCTGTGGGTGGTGGGAGGTCATGGGAATGATGTCAGCTAGGGGAGAAAGAGAGCCAGATGTTCTCTGGAAGGGCCACGTTGGTTGTCCCATGGAGGATGGATGGTGGTGAGGACATGCAGTGGGGAGAAGCAGGACTGTAAGCAGGGACAGGAAAGAAATGGCAAGTGATGGGTCGAGGAGAGATGTGATCCCCTCCTTGGGATGTACTTCCAGAAAGCATGAAGCTATTCATACCAAGAATTTCCATGGAGAGGAGTCATGGGCACACAAAGGAGTGTTACCTTTACAGACTGCTCTCAGCCCAAGACACCCGGGCAACGGCAGCTGCCCACAATCACCCTCTTTCCCGAATACCTATTATGTTCTGGAGACTTGGAATGACCCTTTACACATATCTGCTCTTTTGAGGCTTGCAACAACCCAAGAAGATGAAGGCTCTTATTTACAGAAGAATTTATAGATGAGGAAATGAAGGTCCAGAAGAGTTTAGTAACTTGCCCAAGGTCACACAGCTAATAAGTACTGAGATGAGAGTCTGAACTGGGAAAATCATACTTTCCCCACAATGCCCTTTTGAATCCAAAAGCCCACTAACATCAGGGCAAGAATCTCACTATCATTAGCACAGAAGAAAAAGCTATAGACAACATCTTATTGCACTATGGCTCTAAACACTTAAATTCATTGAGACTATAAATAGTCATGAGAGTATGACTTCAGCATGACAATCCAAAGGATCCTTTGAAGTCATTTGTATTTGATCCTAGTGGCAATGGGATCTGTAGATGTCTCTTCTGCCTGGATAGGGTCTGTTAAATGGGCCAAAAAGGGAAAGATATAGAAGGAGCAAAATGAAATTACATGTAAAAATAAAACATAGCGTACTGGAAGAATAAAGAAGGAGTAGTATCTGCCTCAGAAATTTACTGGGTCTCAAAACCTGGGATGACAAGGACAGGTAATGGGTGCAAAATCCAAGATGAGAGCTAAAGGAAGTAAGGCAGCTGGGAGTCCCAGGTCACATGTGCGGACAGGAGGAAAGAGCTGGAGAAGGAGCAGCTGGAAGGGATAAGCAGGGAGAATGCACCGTCTAACAGATGATCGGATGTGAGAGCAGAAGGGGAAGAAGGAAGGGTCCCCAAGTGACTCCGGGTTTTGGAATGGGGTATGCAGACTGTTTCTGGCGCTCCACCTGCAGGACCGTGGTAGGCACAGGACAGGTATGAAGAGAAGTGAGGTGTATAGACGCAAAGCTCAGGAGAGTGAGATGGCAACGTGTCTGTAACCTGTTGAAGCCAGGTGGACGGGTAATGTATTTAGGGAGGCTAATGCATAATGAAGAGAGAACTGGGCAGAGGACAGAACCCCAAGAAACACCAAGCACAGAAATCAGAGATGGGAATCAGTGGACCTATGATCCTATAAGCAGGTCCTCGAGGTACATGAGCTGGACAGAGTTTTTATTTGAAAAACGGAGCTGATAATGCAGGATTCAGGAGGCAAAGGTGGAAGTCCTCTCTACGGGCCCAGGCTAAGTTGGGATTTTTCTAGGATGTGAAGGGATGGCCGTGCCTTAAGAGGAGGAAATGCTGTAGCAAGACAGGAACGCTGGAAGGGAAAATGGCAGAATGGATATGGAAGGGAAAATGTCAGGTGATAAAAATTCAGAGCCTGCCTAAGCTGAGCCTAAAGACAGATAAGAACGTGCAAATATTTGACATGTGTTAATGCCAACAAGGGAGAGAATTGATTCTGCTCCAAATAGAGGGCTGTGACTTGTGAGTAATGATAAGAAATAAAAGCCATTGATTATCAGCTGCAAACACCAAACCACTTGTTTGCAGAGTTATTGTCTCAGGGAAATGGAGAAGAAAAAAGAGAGAATGTAGGCTTGTAATAGCTATAGATGCGAGGCCCAAACAAAGCTGCTCATCCGCGGTCGAGGGCAGGCTGCGGACTGACCCAATTTTTGAAGAATCGTTTCAAAGTCTTGAAATTGCTCACTGATCCGGCAACGACCCTTCTGGGAATTTATTTATTTATTTATGCATTCCAGGCAAAAGGTATGCGCACAAATCGTGTCTTCAAAGATATTAATTACAACTCTCGAAAAAAAATCAGAAAAGACCTAAATGTCCAGAAATACAAGTTAAAATACAATCGATGGTACACCCACATGACAGTGTACTGAGACTTTAGTTAAACATTTCCAGGGCATCCAGGTGGCTCCGAGGGTTAAGGGTCTGCCTTCGGCTCAGGTCATGATCTTGGGGTCCTGGGATGGAGCCCAACACGGGTAGGCTCCCTACTCAGCAGGAAGTCTGCCTCTCCCTCTCCCTCTGCCCCTCCTCCTGCTCCTACCCCCTTTCTCTCAAATAAATAAAATCGTTAAAAAAAAAAAAACCAACCCACAACATTTCCACTTTCTCATCCCTGTTTCACCTTAGATCCTATGCCATTCTGGCTGCTGCCTTTTTGAACCCCTCAACAGCTGCTCCCGTCAAGTCACCAGTGACTGTCAGGTTGCCAGATCCAAGGGGACCCTTGTAGAGTAGAGCTTCCTGGACCTTCAGGCAGTGGACAGTGTCCCCTACCCTCAGTCTTGCTGTTGCCCCCAAAGCTCCACATTTTTTTCCTGCCTCTCTGAGCGGCTGCTTCACCTTCTGCTTTTGCTGGCTCTGCCTCAGCAATCCAGCCTCACGCTGGTGGTGGCAATCCTCCTCGAGGCTCGCTTTTGTTGTCCCCACACACTCTATCGCACTCTATCTAGGCTGATCACATTTACTATCAGGGCTTGGGCGGGGGTGGGGGTGGAGGGGGTGGATTTCTCTGCTTCCCTGGAAAACTATGCGTTGTCTGTGGCACCAGCTTCCCTGTTATCTGATTCTGATTCTAAAGGAGCTATTTTACAGCTCTGCAAATTGGAGATAACTGCCCACAATGCGGAATCATTTTTGTCTATACACCTGTAAATGGTTCTGTCTGAGGAGGGACAATCTTTCCCCTCCCCAAGGGGGAAAAAAAGCCAATGTTGCTTTCATTTGCCTATTCGCGACAATATTCCTAATCTATACAAATCCGAGTTTTGGATTTGCCTTGTGTACTGTGACACCCTACCAATTCCCTTGTGAATGAATTTAATAAAATCAGGTTCATATTTACATCTCTATGAGAATTACAATTTCATCTTTTCTTGAAAATTATCTTTTAACGGTCTTAAATGTTATCTAGAGCCAAAGAGCCTGAATGTGTGTCTCCATGTCTGACCACCCTCCCACCTTACTGGTTTGTACAAATGGAGAACTGGTTTCAGTGCTTGGCCATAGTTGGTTCTATAAAGTTGCACGGAATTAGCAAATGCGGAACCATTGGGTTAGGTTCCTGGAAGCCTCTTACACAACATTTTTGTCAACTAGTGAAAACATAACCCTGTTATACACACACACACACACGTATATATGTGTATGTATATGTATGCATATGAATGGACACACATATATATACACACACTATATAAACTATAATATAGGGATGCCTGGGTGGCTCAGTTAAGCATATGCCTTCAGCTCAAGCCATGATCCCATGGGCTCCTTGCTCAGCGGGGAGCCTCCTTCTCCCTCTGCCTCTGCTGCTCCCCCTGCTTGTACTCTCACCTGCTCTCTATCTCTCCCTGGCAAATAAATGAAAAAAGTAAAATCTTTTAAAAATCCTAAAAAATACTACAACATACATAACTCTATATGACCTATTAAACTGTAAATGAACTATATAAAAATATATATAACTATAGTTAACTCATTAACGTTGACCTCACAGCCAACAGCACTGTAACTCAGCCTGAACAAAGCTCACCTAACACATACATTTTCTCCGTAAGATGCCTCACAGTCCTCTTGCTCTCAGGAACGCCAGGTAGCACTCCGGCAGTATACTTAGGGACAATTTTTTTTTTTTTAAGATTTTATTTATTTACTAGAGAGAGCGAGCAACAGAGAGATCATGAGCGGGGCTAGGGGAGCAGATAGACTCCCCCTGAACCAGGAGACCCACATGGGGTCCTGGGGCCCGAACCAGGACCCTGAGATCATGACCTAGGCTGAACGCAGATGCTTAGCGGCTGGCCTGAGCCACCCAGGAGTCCCACTCAGGGACTATTTTAAATAGCACCATCAACAACAAAAAGCACAAAAGTGAGAAACACAGGGCACTAAACATAACCACAGAAAGGTTATTTGTTTACGGGAGGAGGCCTGGAACAAGGAGGCTGAGCAACACCTTGTTTGTCCTCAGTCGGGAATGGAAATTTTTCCAGGACTCTGCACCTGTTTGCGAATGACCATGGAACGTGAGTACGAATTTTGGTGTCGCAGCTTAACTTTAGTGAGTAGACAACTGTGCAAACACAGAGTCCCCAAATAATGTAGTTGGGCCATATTTCTGCATCCATATATTAAATGCAATGTACAGGTCTCCTAACAGTCTTCAAGATCCATAAAAACCAAGATCACGTCTATTTTATTCATCATGCCACACACTGAAGGTCAAGTTCCATACCTGAAGTTATTCAAGTATGGAGTTATTCAAGACATGTCTATATGAACTGAAGTAAAGAAAAAAAAAAAACCAAGTACATGGAAAAGTATTCATCAGACATTTGTTAAATAAAGCAACTGGTTACAGAGCAAACGTGTACATGTTGGCTCAAGTTAGTCGAAGGAGATGAACATTAAAAGAAACAAGAACCCTAATTGGAGGAGTTATCCTAATTTGGAGTAGTTATCTCTGAGTGCTGGGGTTTACTCCTTTTTAGTGTTTTTCTGTATCCTCCAAGATAAAAATGATGAAAACAATGTCGTTCATCATTGCTACAAAATGCCATTAAAAAATGACTACCTGGGGCGCCTGGGTGGCTCAGCGGGTTAAAGCCTCTGCCTTCGGCTCAGGTCATGATCCCAGGGTCCTGGGATCGAGCCCCGCATCGGGATCTCTGCTCGGCGGGGAGCCTGCTTCCTCCTCTCTTTCTCTGCCTGCCTCTCTGCCTACTTGTGATCTCTGTCTGTCAAATAAATAAATAAAATCTTTAAAAAAAAAAAAAAAATGACTACCTGACGTAACCTTCCCACCACGTTCAGTAGAAGCTGGAACAACTCCAGGCATCAGAGTCTCCCTAACTGGAGAGCAAACTTCTTGGTCAGTGTCCCCAGCCTGCTCAGATGACCAGTTTCATAGCTCATCCCCCCGGGTCAGCACTCTCCAACGTCATCTCTCTCACCTGGTGTCTTTGAAAATACGTGGCCAGAATGAAGTGTCATGCTCTTGGGGTATTTCGTGTGTCATATTACAAGTGTCCTGCTGCTCATTGATTCTGAATCCCAAACCCCCCCCAAAACACAGAACATGGTTACCTTTATCGTCACACCTAATTGAGAAGGCACACCCATCCATTCCTCAAACCTCTGTATACGCCGGCCAGATGCTGGGGTGAAATGCACAGGGCTCTGTCCTCAGGGAGTTCAGAATCTAGCAAAGCTCAGGACAAAGGGATGGCCCTTTGCTGCCTGCAAGGGACCTCCAGATACCCAAGATGCCTCACTTTGATCAGATGCTTTGGGTTGGGCATAGTAGTCAAGGACATGTACTAACTGTAAAAGGTGATTAAGGGTCACATTATTGACTTCCTTCTTCTCTGGGATATTCCTCTGGGCTCAATTTTATTGTGTTTAGTTCATACTGTCCCATATAAACTAGTCTGAGCCAAGTTTAAATGGATTTGCTGCTTAACCTTCAAATAAAAAAATAATAATAATAATAAACATTCAATTAATCAGAACCTGCCTCCTCTGCCCCAACCCCTCCACCTTTCCCCCAGGCCCTGTGGTTAATCCAATATTCACAGCACAGAGAAACCTTCTGTAGTGGCCAAAGGGCAGGAGTCTGAAGAGCTTGGGGTCAGAAGATGTTATTTCACAGCTATCTTGAGATTTGAGATTTAGGGAAAGTCCCTTAGCTCCGGAGAGCCTCCGTGTCCCGTGTCTGCTCACAGCAGAGAGCAATGGAGATGGTGGAAAGGCTCTAGAAAGAGCTCTGTAAAGAATTTGCAAACACTGGCAGTGCTGGCTACTCAGACAGGGCTGGAGCTTTCCTCCCAAACGAAGTCTCCCTTACTGTGGTCTGGGTGTCTGCTCAGCTACTACATCACAACAAGGGATTTGCAGTTAGGACCCTCATTCTGATAGACTTTGTTTGGAGAAGCTTCTTTGGGTCAGGGTCCCAGCTTCCTTCCCTTCTTTCTCTCTCTCTTTCTCTCTCTTTCTTCTTTCTTCTCTCAAGTCCTCATCCTGCCTCCCCAACCGCTCAATATCTGGGACACTCTGCGCTTATTACATCAGTGGTGCTGGGATAACGGCTCATACAGATGTAAACGGAGTTGAAACCTCACCATGAACCCAAGACAAAAGTAAGTTCATGAGTTAAATGTAGAACATGAAACTATTAAAAATACCAACTTGGTAATAGTATTTTATTGCTGAGTCATGATGCCAGGCTGGTTCATTTAAATTTTTGTCTGTGTATTTCTGATTTTCCAAAGTTTCCACAGTGCACACGTATATCTTCCCAATATACATTCAATGCCTATTTACTGAGTGCCTACATGTACAGGCATGATGCCAGGTACTAGCGACGAGAAAAGAAGAGAGTACTGTCCTCAGGGAGTGTGGTCTAATGGAAGAGGCATGTAATAAACAAAGATACACAATCAGATGATTACAAATCGGGATAAATTCTGTGAAGTGTTATACATGATTAGATAGGGACATTGTAGGAGACTTAGATAGAGCAGGGCATGAAGCAAGTTCTCTCCATGAAGTCAGCTTTAAAGAGACCTAGAAAGGAGGATGGTGGGTCAGTGGGGGAATAGAGTTCCAGGGAGAGGGAGCAGTTCATACAAAGGCTGGAGGCAGCAACGAGCTTGGCCACGGGGTTTTGAGGAACAGAATAAAGACCAGCGTAGTGGTCGGCACATTTGAGGCAGGCTGAAGAGAATGCAGAAGCAGGGGTTGTAGACAGACTTGAAATACCACTTCATGCTTCTGAAACTGGCAAATTAAAAAAAAAAAAAAAATCATAGTCCACAATTCTGCCAAGGTTACACTGAAAGTGCTCATATCATTATAAAACAGCATAGTTATTTCACTGAAAACCATCTGTGAGATGTAGCAGAAGCCATAAGGACGTCTCTACCTTTTAATACCTGACTCTGAAATTTAGTCTAAGAAAATAATTCCAACAGAAGCACACAGGTTGAAAGAGGACGACACTTTGGAAACACCCAAATATCCAACAATACAGGCATCATTTAGCAAGTTAAGGTAATTAGACTCTAAGGGACGCGATGAGCCATTAAAACAATATTGAAAACTCCTTAAGAACCTGTAAAATATTAACTTTATGGTGCTGAGTGACAGGCGAGGGCTATAAATGGCACATGGGGCATAATTACATGTTAAGAATGGGATCAGTAATTGAAGGAAATAGGCACCAGCAAAAAAAATAAAATATTAATTGGTATATGGAATGTATGTTCTCTTTTCAAAAATGTGCTCTGGCGTCCATGCTATTTCATTTTTTTCAAGTATGAAGATCAAGAGGACAATGAAGGAAGTGCGGCAGCAGCGGTCCCCACGGTAGCTGCAGGAGTCCTGGACACAGCTGGGAAAAGGGCTGGTTGGAAGAGGTGCATATGCCCCCAGGGATCCAAGCCATCCCCAGCTAGGGAAATTTATATGGCAATTTAGGATGGACCCTTTCCTTGCTGGGTCCTGAAGGATGACTCGGCTTCCACTCTCAGCTTCTCCCACAGCCCCCCTTTAAATATCTCAGAATGACTGTGGGTCAAGACAATGGTGGGTGTGATGCAGAAACCAGGACTGACACCCGCTTCCCTCTCTCATGATGCGCACAGTCAACCTCTTTCCTTTCCTTTCGGAGCACAAGTGGCTACCCTTTGTGCTCCTTGAACCCACTGCACTGAAGGTCTTTGGGCTCACTGGTTAGGAGGGCCTGGAGAAGGAGAGTCTCCAGGGTGTTCAACTGCCAAATCTCCCATTAACTAAGCACCTACTACATTCAGAGCATGGTGCCAAGCATTATACTTATATGACCAGGAGGGTAAAAGTAAGAATTAGAGTCAGACTCCATGGGCTCTAGCCTTAGCCACTTCCTAATCCTTGCGATTTGCAACAGAATACTTAACCTCTAGACTTTGGAAGTGATGGTGATGATGTCACCTACCTTCCTTGTGGGGTTGCAAGCAGATTCAGTGCATTATTAGCCATCATTAACATCAATGACCCTAATCTCTATGCAATTTGGTAAGCAGGATTATCCACATTTAATGGAGAAGATGGTTCACAGAAGTTAAGCCAACTGCCCAAAGCTGCCCAGCATCCTAATGACAGAACCTGGATCCCAAGCCAGATGGGGCAAACCCCTAATCGGACCACCCCCCGCTCCATGTGAGCACAGCATAAAGTTGTCTTTGCATCCTGGGACTCAGCAAGTATGCGGACCTTTCCGAGAATGTCGATACGTGAACGATGATAAAAATAACCTCTCATCTTTATATACAGTGCTTTACAATGTATAACTAATTTTCACATTCACATTTGACTCTGAGAGGGAAACCTACTTCTCATTTGTATACATTTTATACAACACAGCGAAACAGAAACTGTTTACAGTGGCCCACAATTTACCGAATACATACATTTACATATATGCACATATAAATAGATAGCATATATATGGTCTGTGTGACTGTGCATGCACGTGAGGGCTGAGAAATTAAAACACTTTTTTTTTAAAGGGAAGGTTGTTCTCACTGAAAAAAAAGGGTTTGATCTCAGCATTAGCCGCCCTTTCCACAATCCTTTTTAGTGTTCACTTCAATGTAAAAGGTATGCAAAGGAAGGCCTGGAGCTGAACTTGAAATCAATCAGGGGGAAGGGGAACTGCTCTGCAAGTGAGAAGACTTTGTATCACCCGGGTGATCTGGGAGGGAGAGAAGAAGATGAAAAATCCCAGCCCACTGCAAGGACCTTTAAGTCTACAGAAGGATTTCAAGTTGTTTGCTGGTTAGCCGAGCAAGGCAATCCTTTGCCTGTGTTCCACCAAGCAACGGAAGAAGAAAAGAGCCTTGTGTCCATGCAGCTGTGGGAGAGTGGTGGAGAGAGACGGGTTCCCTATTAGGGCCAGTTGGGACAGCCAGGAGAAACAGAGTGATGTTCGAGAACTCAGGGCAGGCAGTGAATAGTGTGTGTGTGGGGGGGGGAGGGGCACATGGGGCATAATTACATGTTAAGAATGGGATCAGTGGGGGTGGGGGTGGGGAGCGGGGTCATGTAGGCCTCTGGGAATCTAGGGGGCATGATCAGACCAGGTGCAGGATTTGCAATGGGGAATTCTGGTCAATACTTCACAGCTCTTGATAAACTCACCAGCTGATACATGGGCTGCATATTTATACTTCAAAAAAAAAAAAAAAAACTGGGATGGTAATTAAATATGCAGTTTTGCAAGATGATTTTTTTTTTAACTTATCATAGCATGAACACTGACCCATGCCATTAGATATTCTATGAAATAACATGGTTTGTAATGCCAGCATAGAATTCACTGTGTGCATGCACAAGAATTTTACTTAACTACACTCCTATTGTTGGGACATTTAAGTGATTTCCAAGTTTTTGCCCTTCTAAATAATGCAGTGATGACCTCCATGTATACAGCTCCTTTTGTGCAGCTCTGATTATTTTGTTAGAAGAAAAAAAATTAGCGAATTGGCCTCTAAAAATGCTGTGCCGGTTAACCCACCTGCAGAAATGCCTCGGAGAGCCTGTTTCATTGCTCCTTGCCAATGCTTATTTTTACCAATTAAAAATATATTTTGGTAATCTTATAGGTTAAAAATGAACTTAATTTGATTGTGACATTGGATGTTTTAATTTTATTTAAGATTTTATTTATTTATTCGACAGAGACAGCGAGAGAGGGAACACAAGCAGGGGGGCTGGGAGAGGAAGAAGCAGGTTTCCCCGCCGAGCAGGGAGCCCAATACGGGGCTCAATGCGAGGCTCGATCCCAGGACCCTGGAATCATGACCTGAGTCGAAGGCAGACACTTAACAACTGAGCCACCCAGGTGCCTTGACATTGCACATTTTAAATTTGCTCTTACTTTCTTTTCTTTTCTTTTTTTTTTTTTTTGACAATTACCTGTCAGTACTTTTCAGCCTTTGATTTCTATCAGTATACTGACATTTTTTTTTTAAAGATTTTATTTATTTATTTGGCAGACAGATCACAAGTAGGCAAAGAGGCAGGCAGAGAGAGAGAGAGGAGGAAACAGGCTCCCCACTGAGCAGAGAGCCCGACCCGGGGCTCGATCCCAGGCCCCTGGGATCATGACCTGTGCTGAAGGCAGAGGCTTTAACCCACTGAGCCACCCAGGCATCCCTATACTGACATTTTTATTGTCAGAGTTCTTTTATGTAAGAGTAATATCCCTTTCTTCTCAGTTCTGCCCTATTTCTCATACCCAGCTTACCCATTTGCTTTTTGCGGTTTTTTAATATAGTATAGAAGTTTTTCTTTTCCTTCTTTTCTTTTTACATAGTAAAATCTGTAAACTCGGACTCGATGGCTTATTTGTTTGCTTTCAATGAACTGAAAGGCCCTCATAATAAAAGAACAATATTTGGTTTCTTCTGGTTCTTGCTTTTTTCTGCTTTTAAGTTCTTAATCGATCCAGGATTCATTAAATATATCATAATATATAAGCAATGCATTTTATTTTTTCCAAATTATTAACCAACCACGAATAGACTATTTGTTATTGATTCTCCATTCATATAAATGCTCACAGCTAGTTTCACTACATACTGGATTATTTTCTGGGCTTCGATGATTATAACTATGAGAATGTTGATACTTCACAGTGACGTGCCCCCCACAACATTTTTTTAAAGCGTTCTAATACCTCCTTCTCTGTATTATTTTCAGATCAATTTTGAAATCACTTTGTCAAGTTGCACAAAGAATCCAGGTTTTGACTGCAATTGAGTTAAACCCATAAATTAATTCAGGGAGAACTGATACCCTCACAATATTAAATGTGCGAATCCAACTATACGACGTGTCTCTCCGTTTATTCAGGTCTTGCTTTAGCTTCCTCAGTAAAGGGTTACAGATGTGAGTGTTTTCTTACATAGTTTCTGAACATTTCTAGGTTACTCTTAAGCATTTATATTTTAATTGCATTTGAGAACAGGATACATTTTATTATATTCTGTATGGTTATTACTGGCATACAGCTATTGATTTTTATTTATTTGCTTTGTGTCTGACCATACTACCAAATCTCTTGGTAATCCTGATAACTTCTTTTTGTTTCATTTATTCTCTAGGCTTTGAGATTGTAAGAATATTTGCTTCTGGAGAAAAAAAAAAATAAAAGTGCCTTTCCATTCCTAGCTTACTAAGAATTCTGATCAGTAACAAAGGCTGATTTTTTTTTTTTTTTTCCAAATTACTTTTCAGCCTCTCTGGAGATCAGATGGTTTTTATCCTTTGACCTACTGATTTAAGGCATTATACCAATAGTTGTTCTAGTATTCAAAATCTTTCATCAGTGCCTTTGTGGAACCAACCCAACTTGGTCATGGTGCCTTATGCTTTCATAATGATGCTGGATTCTGGGGGTCATTTTAGAAACAGTTTGACCTTTGTAGCTATGTAGTTCAATGCTCGGTTCCCAGCTAGGCCACCTGGTCAGGTGTATGGCTTTGGGTAAGTCACTCAGCTTCCAGACAGTCAGTGGAGGAAATTATACCCACCCCATTAGATTGCTGCAAGAATTCCAAGTAAACTCCTCAGACAAGCTCCATGCCATGCCATGGGCATAACCACAGAAACTCAGACTCCCGTAACTGTGGTTCTCATTATTATAATCATCCATCTCCTTTGTGTTGTTGGCTCACGATTTCTACAGGCAGAGGAAATGACCTCCAATTTTAAAGTATTTGGGAGCTGTTTTTTTAGTCCAACAAGTTTGATAAACAAAAAAGAAAACAAATATATTAGCTTTTATTATCATCAAGACCTCTCCGTGGCTCACTTTTTCTTCTGATCTCGATTTTCAAGGTTAGAAAGAACCAGAGAGTATTTACCAGGGTATGTTTGTTGACTTACTGTACTTTACCCTCCAGGCCCTAGTTCTCTAGGGATCACAGGAGAGCAGAAAAATCTAAAAGTAACAGGATGTTTAATAAGGTTTTTCTTGTTACTTGGGAATTGTACCTAAGACTACAAAACCAAGAGGTTTAAGGAGTAAGTAAGACCACGTTCTTCTGGGAACAGCTGAGGCACTTCCAGATGTCCTTTTCGAGACTGTAAGAGGCACCCAACTGGGCCCACCCTCTCCACTCCAACACCACACTCGGCCCACACAACAAGGAGGCTGCGTAGACCGTGAGGAGAGACTCCCGGAGGTTGTGAATACAGATAAGGGAAAAAAGCTTTAGTTTTTCTCTTCATCTTTCCTAAACCAAGCAGGGGCTCCAAGGTAGCCACCTGTAGATGTCATTGTAAGGACCTATTTAGCCAGAGCGCTTCCATCCAGGTTAAACAATAACCTTGTTGTTTAACCCTTAAACTGTCCCTGCCCCCTTCCCCCAGGGGATTCACTTAAAAACAAGTCCCAGAAACCAGTCCCAGGTAACAAAGCCCAAATACAAGGGTGGGTCAGGCCAGGTGGACTCATCCGATCAGTGGGGCGACACATACTGTCTCCCTAGTTACCAAGGAGTATGGGCCCCGCCCCTGACCTAGGTGATAGGCTGGTTTAAGTATCTATTAGGGTAAATTGTAATTCAATTGGTCACTTATGTGTGACCTAACATGACTGTGCAGCTTTCTCTGTGTGTTACAATTTCATTGGCCACCTGTGCATGGCCAGGCCCGTCCACATGGCCTTTGCCCTTAAAAGCTAGTCTGTGAAGCAGAGAGAGGTCGCCCTCTCTGTAAGAGGCATGGCCCCGAACATTCGGTTTGATTCTTGATGCTTGGCGCAAAATAAAGCTTTGTTTGACCTTCGCTCTGTATCAGTCTCGCTCCTTTAATCACAGCCCCATTATTGGGGGACCTAACAGTCATGTGTGCAGAGGGAGGGAGGGGAGGGTCTGCAAGAAGAGGAGAGGGACATCTCATGCGCCAGCAGATCCCTGCTCGTGTGCAGACACCCCTTGGCTCATGCAGCAACCCCTGAACCAAGTATGGTGAGAGCAAGTTTTCTCCCTCTTCATCCCCTCATCTCACCGCCATGGTCCTATGCTCCAGGGAAGGAAGGAGGCCCAGAAGCAACAGAGGAAGCAGAGAAGGAAAGGGAAGGTGGAAGAATGAGTATTGCTTCTCCAAATCACTGTGCACAAGTGGTTGTCATAATCCATCTTCTGTGGGTGCCCCCAGTCGGAGCTCACCGGCATGACTCGGGCAACTGACTCAGGCATGTCCCTTTGAACGTGGTGTGGCATGCATGGAAGACCCCCTTCCCCAGTTTGTCTCGGTGCTGGAGATTTCTCCACTGGTCTTCAGATTTTGCTTTGGTTCTGGGTGGGCTGGTGATTTGACTCCTACTGGTCAATCCTGCTGTGCTTCCCTAAGACTCATGGGTAATCTCACCGGGATTATGGCAGGGCAGAGGTGAGAGTTAGATGTCTTGGCTCATAACACCATTCTACTCAGAAAAAAGTCCCACTTGCTTCTAATTCAGAGCCCTCAGAGTTAGGCCAGGTAAAACTACCCCTATTGAAGCTGAGACTTATAGAAATTTAAGAGGGGGAAGAAAAAAAAAAAGCAAAAAGGCTAGTTACATGGCTTTGTTCCATTTTCTAGACCCTCAGTATCTTTGTCTCTCTCTCCTTCCAGTCCACCCTAGAACTGCAGGCTGGCCTGAAAACCCAGAGCCTGCCTGAGGATGCTCACTGAAGAGAGTAAGGACTCAACCCCATGCCCTGTTTGCAAGTTCTCATCCTCACAAGGCTTAGCTTCCCAGAAAAGAGGTGGGTCTGGATAACACGCTTCTCTCTCTCACTTGGGACTAAGACCAAATCAGAAAAAGCCTAACTCCTATCTCCCCCTCTCCTCCGGACCCCATTATCAGGTACCACTGCACCCCGCAAGCACACATCAAGGACCCCAGAGCACCTGCAAAGCCTCTCCTTTCACATCTTCCCTGCAGCTCAGAGCTGCTGTGCTCATCCCCCACTGTCTGAGAAAGGAAAGACAACAGCACTAGAGAAGTCCTTTACAACAGGGGCCATCGCACCAGAATGAAAGCAATCAGTTTAGATTCCGACACCCTTCTTTCTAGGCCTGAGGACTCTTTTCCTTCCAAATAATGTTCATTAAAGGGCTTCTATGTTTCGAGTTCTCTGCTAGGCTTCTAACTTTTCTCACTGAGGCTTCCCAACAAAACAGTGTGTTGTAATCTCCTGTAAATGAAGGAGAGAAGCAGCGCCGCAGACAGGTGCACAGACATCCAGGCACCGAGTACCAGCTGGAAATAAAAACCAGATTCTTCTTGGCTCTAAAGCCCCTATTCTTCTCACTCAATTCTAATGACGACTCTCACTTCACTGAGCCCAGCAATTTGAATTCTCCTTTTTATTCCTTTAGAGAAAAGAGACAGACACATATCACTTCAAGTAGGAATCCATAAATATGTAAATAAAATATAATGTGCAATCAAACCTCAGGTGGAGGAAAGAAGAAGAGAGCTCTTCAAATCAGCAGTGTGTGTCACGTTTCAGGCTGTACAAAGTCACTTTCCGCTTGGAAAACCTGAACTCTGTAAGCCCACAGTGAAGTGGGTGCCCAGGCAAGGGGGCCTTTGATTTACAGGGAGTAAGCAATCAGGTGTGTGTGTGGGGGGGCGTGGTATGATCACTTGGCTTGCCAGATTATTGATTTGTGGCTCCACAACCGGGAAGTGACGGTGATTGTGAGAGTCTGGCTCAAAGAGGGCTTCTGAGGGTGAAGGGAAGAGATTTCCAGAGCATAAGAGATAACTTTGAGTTGCTGAGGACCTGTTTCTGAGATGAGGAGGACTATGTCTCCTGAGAGTAAAACCAGATCCATATATTAAGTGGGTGTTGCACAGAGCCAGGTTTGGGTGACAATGAAGGAGAAGCATCTGTCTGATGCTGCGTGAGAGTTTCAAGGCATCAACAAGTAGGTGCTCAGGCCATTAAAAGTGGCACCTAGAGAAAAGGTGAATTGGACCAGGGGTGTATCTGTACCTCTCATCTCCCTGGCCTTCCTCAATTGCTGCCCTGGCCCCCATTCTCAATGTCATTGACCTTGGTTCTCCTTGTGAAATCTGGATACCTATTTTAGCAGCCTCTGCTCTTTTGAACCTAAAGGAGACTCGGCTCCTACATAGGACCCCATCCAGAGTTTTGTGATAACCAGCTAGAGTTAGGTAGAGAATAACAGTAAACCCCCAGGATCCACAGAGTTAAATGGTATGCTATGGGAGAACTTGGGCTTCCCATCAGAGATAGCACTCAAGGTGAGGCTGGGTCAGCAGCAGACAGTCCTCCTAGGACCCATTCCTGCATGTCTGCTGTTGGAGATGTGCCAGAGCAAACCGCCCGTTTCTAGATAAGAAAACCTTCGAGAGTCCAAACCAGGATCATCAGGTTCTGAAATGCGATTTCCCATGAGACGATGAAGAACAAAAGAATACAGTCCACCCCTTCACCTGCCAGTTAGCCCGGAGACATGGACGTGTAAGACTTCCTGTTTTAACAAGTCACAATCACAACATCCCGAAGACTAGCAGCAACCAATAATAATCTGTTTTATTACAGGCATCTGAAGAGTACTTTGAGCTTTTCAAAGTACTTTGATGTACATGATCACATATGCAGCCCACGCCTGTATCTCAGGAAGGATGGCAAATGATTAAACTGAGCAAAAGAACAAAATGATGAGGGGGGGAAAAAAATGAATGGGGCATCTCCAGGGAATAGCGTGAAGAAAGAAAATCAGACTGCTTTCATTGGTACTAAGAAGTCCCTTTGATTCTACAATCCAGGTGCCAACAGGTGGTTCTCAGGGAGGATGAAGAGGTACCCCGCTCCTCTCTCCTGAGCTCCAGGTTTCCGGATGCCATCACCTGCTGTGCATCTTTACCCCCAACACAACATCTTCAAACCTGAACTTGCTCCCCTGCCCTGAACCCATCTACTGTGTTTTCCATCCCAGAAAACAATTCCACCACTCATCTCTCAGCCATCCAAACCAAAAGCCTTGGAGTATCATCTTTGGTCCTCTTCTCTCACCCCTACTTTCTCTATCTGATCATCTGTCCAGGTTCTGGCTTAACTGCCTTAAAGTCTCGTTCTGAACTCCAGACTATTGGGCTAGGATGCTACTGTGTTGCCAAACTCTTGACCATCTCCATCCTTACAGGTGAGACCCTGCTCCTGATGCACCAAGGATATACCTGGCCAGTGGCCTCTCACACCTAGAAAAACCAGAATACATCCCCACCCACCCTTGCTGAATTGGCCCCCTGGTATCTTTCTGGGCTATCCCCGGGCTTGTACCCTGAGCTCCTGCTTTAAGCCTCTGCTACCAGCATCTAGCTCAGAGTCTGGCACAGGGAGGGGGCTCCGGAGTTGTCTGATGGGAAGGCCTATGCTGTAGTGGGCTGGACCATGAGGCTGGTCTCCATAACTGCCAGTCTCCCTACCACTCGAGCCCATGCTCCAGAGGACACATGGAGAGGAGACTCCATCAAACCATGTGATGGGGAGTCTCTGGACCAAGAAGCTTAGCGCTAAACACTGAATTGCTCTGTGATCTTGGTCTGATGATCCTGAGCCTTAGTCCTCCTCCTGTCTACCTCTCAGAGTTGCCCTAAGGATCAACATAATGGCGCATCACCAAAGTGGCATTCTTGGGTGGTACAGGGTACCAGCGGTTCTTCAGTATGGGTGTGCCCCAGCAGCACTCAGGGGGCTCCTTCAAGGACAGATTTCTGGGCTCTGCTCTGAGAATTTTCAAATCATTGAGTCAGGGCATGGGGCCTGAGAATTTGTATTTCTAATGAGTCCCCCAGTGATGCTGACGCTGCTGGTCCAGGACTACACTTTGAGAACCAGTGCTCCAGACCATTTTAAGAGCACTGCCTTTCCACAGCAACCTGGTTTTTCTCCATGAAGCATGCTATTTCAATATTCGACTTTATGTTTATGTTTTATCCTTTTTGCTGTTTTGCTGGAATCTTAACTGAGCCTGTAAATTCCTCTGGGCAGAAATTACACCTTCCACACTCCACATTCTCTCATTTGCTGTTTTGCAAAATAATGAGTACATTTCCAGTGTAATTAATAATAGAAAAAGGAAAGGGAGGGGGGGACTCAGAGTACCAACCCCAATAAACAGCATCCACAAATGGATACCAGCCCTGAAATCCACTTAAAAATTAATTATGAGGCAAAGAACATTCCACCATCAGTGGCAATGTGGGAAACAAGATTATGTTCTTGATGACATATTTTGTAAAATGTGGGTTATTTAAGATTTTAGCTGTAACTTACTTAAACACCAACATTTTTTTGAAATATAAAACCACAAACAGCATTTCAACTCATAATTTTTATAGTGATAGTCAGACAATTGTGTTTTCAACATGTAAAATCCATTACATAGTCGTGGCAACAGTTTGCAATAGATTGTAAATTTTTATTGAGATGATCATCTTGCAATTGAATTTCAAAATGTATTATATGATCATCAGCAAATAAGTCCGTGGGGGCTGCTAAAGTACTTTGAGTATCATTTATAAAGATCAAAAACCCTGGAAACTCTTTGATTTACCCAGTGGAAAGAGAAAAGTCTCATTGGCAGGATCAAATCAATTACTTTTATGGATGAATATTGAATTGCAAAGCTGAGATAAGGTATTACTTGGTTTAATAACATAATCTTAAGTCCTTCTAAAATAGTAGGTTTCATAATCGGGTTTCAATAAGGAATTTTGCAAAAGGCCCGCTTTTGAAAATAATCAAGAAAATGGCATTTCCATTTATCACAGTGATTCTGTAACATTCAAAGGCATATTCCCAAGCAACGGACATCCTCACAACCTTGGGTTCCATACCACCGAGATGCACTACGGAAGTACTTCAGAATGATTACCGTCAATTCTCTTACAGCTCTTGTTTCGACAACATGAATGCGTTCCAACATGACTGACATGTTAAGGGACAATTTGAACATAACACGAGTGTCACATCTGCTGTGTGTAAGTCTGTATAGAAAACACTACCAAAGCAGAAAACTGCACCCAGCTTAACAGACCCACACAGGAACAACCCACCTCAAATGACCACCTGCTACATCCACTGACCGGACGTCCTATGAGCCACATCTGTCCCCAGCAGGTGTCACAACTTTCCACCACCTTCAGAAAGCATTCTTCACCACCACTGCTGCCCACAGACTGCAACCTTTCGGACACATCCTTCCAAAGCACACTTGGGTCCCTTCAAGGAAATGCCCCATATACACTGCAGGATAAAGTCATGTCCTAAACCATTAACATGCGTGACACTGTGCCATCACTTTTACTTACTTTCCTCTCTTTTTAAATGTGTCACTGATGAAGTAGGAGTGATGTGCCCCAATCCTACTTTTTCCCATTACCCGGATGGGTTTTACTGCATAACTTTCCATACCGCAGTGATTTTTAGAGACACAGATGTCACATTTTCGTAGAACTAATTGTATTTTGTTTTGGTTTTTTGTCCCAGGGGGTCGCTAGGCTGACAGGTTTCTCTCCCTCCCCTCCCCCACAAGAAGCCATCAGTGACTCTTTTCCCAGTGGAAGCCAACAGCTCACGCCTCCACTTCCCCGCCCTGCGCATGGAAGATCTGCATTCCGTGCTGACGGCACATACCTCTCTGCTTTCCCTGTGCTGTGACTGATGATCGATGGCAATAGAGTTGGAAAAACTCGAATGCAAATTCTGACTGTGCCACAGGTCAATTCTTTGACTTCAGACAAAAAGTTTTAAAATATTGGGTCTCTAGTTCTTCATGTATAAATGAGATAAAAGTACATCAAAGGGTTAGGGGAGAAAAATTAGATAAGATATTGTGATATGAAGGAAAAACAAAGCCAAACAAAACACTGAGTTCTTTTAACGTCTTGAGTTATAGTCAGAGCTGGAACATCTTAGGGATATAGTCAAAGATATAAAACTAGCCAGTACCCCTGCAAGAGCCCGGAGTCCCCAGGACCTCAATACAGTTGGATCAAAAGAACCCTTTCAGATGCGGTCCCAGACACTACACTCTTAAGCAGCATCCAAAAACCTGAGAGGAACAGCTAGAGCCAGAAGCCTCCTCTGTACACTGAGCTGGGATCTTCCAAAGATACAGAATCCAGATGACCCTTGGAGGGAGAGTCCTAGTCCGGACTCTCGGGTTGGAACCAGGAGGCTCCAAGGTATACACAGCCAGAAAGCTCTTAGGGACTAAAGCAGTTCCAGAATCCACTGAGAGACACATTCAGGGCGGAGGTACTCAAGATAGAGTTGGCACCAGGAACCCTTCAGAGACAGAACGAGGACCAGGAACCCTCAGGGAAAATAGGAAAACCAAGGGATCATTAGGGTCATAGGCCTAGCCATGGGGTCCTCAGGGACAAAGTTAAAATCACAAACTCCTTAGATATATAACAAGAATCAGAAGCTCTCAGGGATGTAGTTCAAACAAGGCCTTTACAAGGCACACAGGGCCGGGAGCCCTCAGGAACACAGGACCAGGAGCCCTCAGGGACACTTTTAGCACTAGGAAGCCTCAGACATACAGAGACACCAGATGTCCTTGCAGAGACAGAAACAGTGTCTCACCAGAAACGCTGTCAGGACCAGGAACGTCTCCCTGACATACAGCTGGAGTCAGGTGGCCCTATGACTCAAGGTCAAAACCAGGCCATCTCCAGCGTTACCACCAGAGCCCCTAGGTCCTCTAAGGCAAGACCAAAACCCTGAGCGTTGCTCTCTCCCACAGGACTCACACTTCCATCAAAGAAGTGTCGGGATGATTGTCACAGAACGCCAAGAGGAGGACCAACTGCCCAACTTCTCGAGATAGAGTCATAAACAAAGTTCTTACCTGCACACTTGGTTCTGGTGGTGAGGGGAGGCCCTGGTGGTCCTGTGCCTCCCTCCCCTGGTCGTGTGAGCAGCACCCGGATCTCATACTCCACGTCAGGGTCCAGATGCCACAACTTATAGTTGGGAGAGTCCACTATGTGGGTCTCGGCCCAGGTGCCCGTGGTGGTGCGATATTCTACCTCCTTCAGGATGATGGGGCCATCGCCGATGATAGAATTGGCATTTGGCTTGATCCACAGGTATGTGGCCCCGACAGCCAGCAGCTCTGGGGGGGCGATGGGTGTGGGAGGCTCTAGAAGACAAGCAATCAGCAAAAGGATGTCAGACCCGAGTGGTTTACAGAGAAGAATCCAAACACATAAGGACAAGGGCAGAATTCCAGAGAGAGCAGCTTAGATCCCTTTCTTAACTCCATTCACGTCCTACTCGAATTTCCATGATTTTGTATGTAAATACCTGAGTCAGTATTTCTTCCCCCACACTACCATATCTCCTTCATTTAAAGATAATAAAGAAAGAAAGCAATAGTGGGTAAATGGTTTTTCTAGAACACAGACGACAAAGATGCCTGGGTTAATATTCTGCTTTCTATCCTCAAATGAGAACATGCCTTTACAGGAGAGGAGTTTGGTTCAAAGCCCAGGGGAGTCTGAGATTTACAAATATTTCTTTCATAGCAACACATAGGTTGTTAGTGGAAGTTCTCCCCAAGTAGTGCTAAGAGCCTAAGTAGCAAAAGGATGACAGCACGGCAAAAATTCAGCTTCTTCCTCAACTCCAGCAGGCTCCCTCCAGCAGGGAGAATGTCACTGGCACAGTGGCCAGTGTGGGAGTAGAGGGTCAAGGGAAAAGTCATGCAGGGTTATCTTGCATCAGCTAGGAGTTGCCCCGCTCCCATTAAGTTCTATTTCTTCAGCTAAATAAACGAGAATTTGGGGTATCTGGGTGGCTCAGCGGGGTTAGGCCTCTGCCTTCGGCCCGGGTCATGGTCTCAGGGTCCTGGGATCAGGTCCCGCGTTGGGCTCTCTGCTCGGTGGGAAGCCAGCTTCCCCCCCACCCCCTGCCTGCCTCTGCCTACTGGTGATCTCTTTATCAAATAAATAAATAAAATCTTTAAAAATAAATAAATAAACAAACAAACAAACAAACAAGAATTTCAAAAGCCCTTAAAGGAGTCTTTCTGGCAATTCTTAGCCTACTGGCAAAGCTGCAGAAATTAACATTAACTTTGTATTTCCTATTTACCAAGAAAGAGCACATGCATTACTTTGTGCAAATCTTAGGACATTACCACCTCCATTTTGATGCACGAAATCAAAGAACTCAAGCAATGAGGTCACCTATCGGAGATCATGAAGCCGATAAGGCAGGACAGAACCCACATCTCTATGCGTTCCCAGCCCAGCTGTTCCCTTGGAAAGCTGCTTGCCTCTAGCTGTCCATTTTCTAAAAATCAAAGTGTATATACTTGTTATTTTCTCCTATAGCAAAAAAATAGCAGTGAAACAATAAAGAAAATAAGACTAAAGAAAAAATAAGTCCCCTTTCCTACCACCCAATATAATAGCCAATTTTATTTCTCCGTGTTCCAATTTGTATTCATATATTTAAGCCCTTTTCATAAAGCTACAGCAACATAAGACCCAGTGTTTTTATCTCCTCACTTAGGGGTTTCTAAAGACCTTGTTGGGGCGCCTGGGTGGCTCAGTCGGTTGAGTGTCTGCCTTCAGCTCAGGTCATGATCCCAGGGTCCTGAGATGGAGCCCTGCATGGGGCTCCTTGCTCAACAGGAAGTCTGCTTCTCCCTCTCCCTCTGTTCCTGCTTATGCACTCACTCACTCACTCCTTCTCTCTCAACTTAAAAAAAAAAAAAAATCTTTAAAAAATTTTTCAAAAATACTTTGTTTACAACATGGATTTTTTAGATTAATTTCACTTTATTTTAAAATTTCTTTTACTTTTTTTTTATTATGTTCCATTAGCCAGCATATAGTATACATCATAAGATTTTGTTATAGTGGATTTTGTCATCACTATCTTAAATAGCTACAGAATCACACTAAGTAATCTCAAATTGCTAGGCACAGGAGTTGTTCCAACTTTTGCTACAGTAAATAATGTTGCAATAAACATCTCGGTACAAAGGACTCCAGTTTTTCCTGTCTCATGTTTTTTTGGAATCAATTGCCAGAATTGGGATCTGTCAATGGAAACAAACAAGTCAGTGATTCTTGGAGTAGGATTAGGAAGTGGAGGGTGAGAGGAGGCATCTGGGAGTGGAGTACAATGAAGATGAGCTCAAGAACCTCTGGACGACCTCTGGGCTGTTCAGGGGGTAAGGCAGGTACGGGTTTCAGTCTGGAACTCCGGTGAGAGCCTCAGGATAGATCAGACTCATTCCGTGTTTGTTGTTGTTGTTGTTTTAAGATTTTATTTCTTTATTTGACAGAGAGAGAGAGATCACAAGTAGGGAGAATAGCAGGCAGAGAGAGAGGGGGAAGCAGGCTCCCTGCTGAGCAGAGAGCCCCATGCAGGGCTCAATCCCAGGACCCTGAGACTGTGACCTGAGCCGAAAGCAGAGGCTTAACCCACTGAGCCACCCAGGTGCCCCCCGTGTTTGTTTTTTAATTAATTACCTAGCCACAAATATTCTCCAGAGACAGAATAATTGCTATGAAACAGAGGTGGACAATATTTTCTCAGTGTGACTTGGAGCAAATCTTAAGGGACAACTTCAGATTGCCCTATTATAACCTGCCATTTGGTGAGAGAAGGAAATTAAGCAGATTAGTCAAGCTAGATGCTTTTCTTTACAAAGCCATGAAGGTTATTACTCAAGGCCTTGTTATCTCAAAGGTGTTTGCAAATTGATTTTTGGATAATTTGTTCCAGGTAGAGAAGTTAAGTTGGCAGGCAGATAATTTCTGGGCTCATCCTTTGTGCATTTTAAATATATAGACCCTCTGATCACCACTGTCAACTCTCCAGAGCTCCTGTCAGTTTCCAGGGAGGCCCCAAGGGTGGTATTTGGTAGGTCTATGACGATTCTGCCCAACTGCTTAACGTAATTACTCACAGGCTGGCCCTGGACAGAATTAAGAGCAGCAGACTTTAGTACTTTGGGGCTTGAGCAAGTAGCCACATTAAGCTCTCTCCCATCGACTTTACACCACGGTTTTTGCTCTATTTCAGGCATTAGCAGTAAATTGCTGACTACCAGAAAGAAAATAAAGTATCAATCTTTCCAAATGTTCTCGGTCTCTTTTCACGAATTTCTGATGGTAGGTACAATACTGTAACAAACATTCCCTCGAGTAAATAAATGTCTCCATCTCAAATGACTTACTGGTTCGCATGTCCCTGTGCAGACTAGCCAATGAGGTTCTCCCTCCCTCTGTCCCATCAAGAATATATCATGAAGTACATCATAGTGTTCAGCTACTTGGCTCTAAGCAGCCATCAGATTATTGTTTTGTTTCTTCTTTTGTTAGTAACCACTGATTTATAATTGGCGTTCTTTACAAGCCACACGTTCGAGTGATACAAGAGAGAGAAGTAGGGATGAGACACATAATTATTATTTTTTAATTGTTTTTTTTTTTTTGGTAAGCACCTCCCTTTTTAAGTGAACAGAAAGACCATGTTTGTCAGTTCTCCCCTTTGACATGAACTGTTGAACCAGACAGTGCAAGAAGTCGAGGAGGCCACCTAATCCAACAGCCAGAGTCTTCAGAAATGAAACCAAGGCCTGGGAGGGCTGATGGCCTGTTAACTAGGAGGAGGTCAGGGGCCGGGCATCAGAACTCAGGGCCCAGGCAGCACTCCCGCTCCTCCCCTTTTCTTCTTGTACTTCAGATGTTTAAGTAATTAGCCAGAAAGATCATTCAGGGTTGCTTTCCTAGTAGGATGCATAGGCCCTTGCAAAGATCTCGTGAGAAATTCCAGCCTCTTTTCCCAGGAAAATGCACATAAGTCTACTACTGAGTTATGCCCACCATTTCAGGCATTTGTGAACCCTTCTGAACCCTAGGAATGAAGCCCCGAAGAGGCGATGTTGAGAAGAAAGAAAAGCACAGAGATCCTGCTGACAGACCACGTGCCCGTAATAGCCTACAATCCTTTGGGACCCTGAAGCCACTCTTTGTTGCAGTCCATAGCAGGAACTAGAAGTTGGGAGTACAATCATATAAGGCAATGGAACTTGATGTTATGTTCACAGATCTAGTGCTTCCAGGTTCCCATGGTCCCAAACATCTGGGTAAAAATAAACATGTTAAGGTTTCCATGGGACAATGCAAAGTAAATGTGTAGGTCCTCATGGCCATGGCCCACCCAACACATTCATAGATTTCACACTTGGGCTAAAATATTTAATGGATAAAGACATGATCCCACCCATGAAATGCTATATCCTAAGTAGAAATCTACAAAGTCTGTTTTAGTAGTTTGGGTTGCTGTTACAAAATACCATAGACTAGGGGACTTAAACAACAGATATTTATTTCTTATAGTTCTGGAGGCTAAGAAGTCAAGATCAAGGTGCGGGCCAATTCAGTTCTAGGTGAAAACCCTCTTCTTGCTTTGCTGGCTGTCTCCTTGTTATGTGCTCCCATGATAGAGAAAGAAGGATCTCTGATCTCGTCCTCCTCTTAGAAGGGCACTAATCCCATAATGGGAGTTCCATTTACATGACCTCATCTAAACCTAACCATCTCCCAAAGCCCTACCCCCGCCCCCCCAGCTCCTAATACCATCACATCTGGGGTTATGACTTCAACAGATGAATTTGGAAAGGGAGGGAGGGACACACAATCATCCAATCTCTAGCAGAGGCTATGTTTTCAAATTTATCCTTCTTTTCACGAGGGGCATTGTCTAACTCTCATGATCTTGAGATGAATGACCGGACAGAACTTGTGAAAAGAAACGCCACCTAGTACATACTCTCTGCTTCTCATGTCCCAGACAGAGTGCTGAGCATGTGGACTTTGGTGGAAGAGAAATGTGGGCTCTCTGGACTCACGGAACGAGAGGGTGAAGCAGTCAATTAAAGCAGCAATGACAATGGTGGAATGAAGGTCATGATGGAAGTGGCAGAGGTAGTTAGGAGGCCCATGAAGGGACCTAATCTGGTTTAGAGGTGAGGGAAGCCCTTGCAGAGAAAGCTTGTGACCCATGGCCCAGGATTCAGGTTAAGTTTATGAACAAAGAGAGAATGCCTTTGGGGGTCCTGTAGCTGTGAGATGCTGGAGAAGGTACTACACAGGGCCATACTGGGAAACAATTAAATCTTGGTGCTCAGAACATTTGTGAGTTCACTCCTTCTGCAAATACTGAGCCCCTGCTATGTGTCACACGCTGTCCTGAGCACTGAGGATTCAGCAGTAAACAAAATAGACACAATCCTGTCAGCAGCTAACATTTAACTTTCACTCAAGGACTGAACGGGAGAGAAGTAAGAAGAAAAGAAGGCAATTCAGAAGCTGAGGAGGAGGAGGAAACGGGAGGATGAGCCAGGCCCAGGTGTGTGTTTATGGATCG
This sequence comes from Martes martes, assembly GCF_963455335.1. Taxonomy (NCBI): domain Eukaryota; kingdom Metazoa; phylum Chordata; class Mammalia; order Carnivora; family Mustelidae; genus Martes; species Martes martes. The sequence goes on along the minus strand of NC_137896.1, from coordinate 16,616,353 downwards.
ACCGAATGACATGCAGCCATATGAGAATACCATACAGCCAAGAAAAAGGAACAAACTATGGACATGTATGACACAGGTGAATCCCAAAATTACATTATGCAAAAGAAGGAGAGAAAAAGGCATGATGATTCCATTTTTATGAGAAGTTCAAGAAGAGGCAAAATTGACCTACGGTGATGAAAGTCAAAATTACAGTTACCTATGGGAGCAGGTATTTATTGGGATAAGGCACAAAAGAACTTTCAGGAGTGTTAAAGTGTACTACATATTGATCTGGGTAGTTAAATAATAAAAATCAGAACAGTGATACCCCTGGTGGGGTGACTGCCTACAAAGGGACTCAAGAGAACTTTCTGGTATAATAAAAATTTTCTGTATCTTGACTAGGATTGTGTAAGACTCATGAAGCTGTACTCTTCAAATAAAGGTATTTTGCTATATGTAGGTGCTATGTTTAAGGAAAATAAAGAAACAAACAAAATATGACTTGTCTGTGACCCAGCAGGTGGGAAGAGTGCCACTCAATTTTACCTGGAGCTGAACCCCAGACTATCTGGAGGGAATGAGCCTTTAATCCCTTATCATTTGTCCTCAAATGATTCTACCAGCATCACCAGATGCTTGAATTCCTACTATTTTTCCCAAGAAGAGGCTGTTCCTTCACCCACTAGTTCACATCCATGAGCCTTTCCACATATGAAACCACCACGTCCCTCTTTCTACTTGACCCTGCACCATCACTGTACAAAGCCAGGAATGAGTGCCTCACATTTGATGGCACTCTCCATCGACAAAGTCTGGAACCAAATCCAGAGGGAGAAAGTCTAGCCTTTGGGGAGCTGAACTGAGAGATGGCACTGGCCCCTCCCAACCGGGCATCAAACCACTTCAAGGACAAACCCCCATGAGCCTTCCACACACAAGTCCTGGGCAGCAGCTGCCCCGGACCTGCTCAGGCTCTCCTCCAACATGTAGGTGGTGAGGTGACCCCTTAATGTAATTCCGCCTCGTCCTCAGGCAGCAATCTCCAGACCAATTCTGTCTTTCTTTTTCCTGCTGTGAGCACTTGTAACAGTTTGACTCCCCAGAAATTCCGACAGAGAGCAAAAGTGCTTCAAATAGCTAGAGAGCAAGCTTGGTGCGTATGTATTGTCTGCTCTAGACAGAAATCAAACCTTTGGAGAAAAACTGAATGTTGCTAAGACATGAAGTGAGCCTCGACACGTTTTAGGTAGATGGAACCCGGCCTCTGACACTTTCCACCGCCCTCCACCCACCTACCTGATCAACTTTCTAATTGCATCGTTATTTACCGACCCACGAGAGTTTGTGGGAATGCCGCCACCCCCCTACCCACTAACAGACACACACACCCTCACGCTATTTAATCACTCCTGCTACCATAGGTTAGCTCATGCCATGGTTCTCCATCAGGATATTTTTCTTTTTACTTTTAACCAAACCAGCCCCATTTTTCTTTTCAATTCTGCGTCATGGATGCTCAAAGCATCGTACTCGTTAGATACGCTAGTGACTGACACGCAAGACTGTTTCATAAAATAGTGACTTAAGGATCAAAATGGAAAAGGGAAAACTAGCTTGGAGTCAGGGTCCAAATCTTTCTTTGCTCTGCCTTTAGCACGAACTAGCTCTGTGACCCTGGACAAACCACTCAGCCTCTGAGGCTTTCCAGGTTTTCATCTTCAGAATGAAAGACTGTTTCACAATTCTAATTAGAAAACTATCTAAAGCCTGGACCAAGGACTATAGAGATGCTGTGGGCATACGTTCACTGACTCCACCTCGACTGTGAGTCGCCAAAAGGAGACCCCACCTTCTCCCTCCTGGTGTGGACCCTTGAGGTCGCAGAGCAGAAGACCCAAGCAGACACAGCACTAACTTACCAGTACGGGCTGACCAGAATCAGTCTTTGTGCCCCAGCCCAACACAGAGACCATGTTCAATAAATATTGGTTGTCTTATTCAAAAGAAAATTTTTGCTAAGTTTTCCCAAAATAAGATGTTGGGGTTGCCCTGAAGAGAAGAAAGAGAGCAAGAAGGAGAATGTTACAGAGAACGGGGAGAGGATATTCATGCTAAGAGCTGCAAGTGCTTGGGGAGAAGACATCACATACGTGGAACAAACAATAATCAAAGACACAGCCAAAGAAAATTTCTTTGAAATAAACAAAGATCTGAGTTTGCCGAGGATGAAGAACACGGTGGGCTTCAGGCAAAATCAATGATGAGACTCGAAATTAAGCACAAACCAGTTAATATTTTGAAATACAAGACGAGGAAAGTTCCCATAAGCATCTAGAGTTTTAAAAAACCAGCCTCCGTCGAAACAAAAAAGACGAAGCGATCAGTTCCCAGACTTCAGCATTTCGATTTGAAACATGGTGACGTAACAGGGAAGTTGATGAAAATAGTAATAATAATCCCAAATGACAGCAGTGCCAGCTAATATGTACCGCAAAATTGTATGCACCTGTCACTGTTCTTAGTGACTTACCTGTTTAATTGTCACAGCAACGCCAGAGGTAGGTACTATTATGATTCACTTTTTTTTTTTTTTTTTAAAGAAGACATGGGGGGCGCCTGGGTGACTCCGTCAGTTAAGCGTCTGCCTTTGGCTCAGGACATGATCTCGGGGTCCTGGGATGGAGCCCTGCATCGGGCTCCCTGCTCAATAGGGAGTCTGCTTCTCCCTCTCTCTCTCTCTGCCCCTCCCCCTGCTTGTGTGCATGCATTCTGTCTCTCTCTCTCTCTCTAATAAATAAAATATTAAAAAAAAATAAAAGAAGAAGAAAGAGAGGCAGATTAAGTAACTTGCCTAATGTTGAACAACTAGTAATTCAAGAAGCCAGGATTGGGGGCCCAGGCAGCCTTATGCTGGTGGGCGGGGAGGGGGGGCTCCCAGCCCTAAAAATGTAACACACACACAAGGTTTTAAGAGGATGTTTCATAGCCCAAGGACTTCCCAGCCACAGTAGACTGCGGTGCATTTGCACAGCCAACAGAAAGACACTCTCAGACTCTGAAACCTGCAGGAAATACAATGTCTACTTGCCCTTCCTTGGAGAAAAAAATCACTCAAAGACAGACATCCACCTTGGGATGAATCAAAATCATGACTCGAGGATGGAGGAACTGAGCTCCTGAAAGGATCTAAAAGACACACCGAACTTCTCTGGAAGAGTCTCTCACTCTTCTCCTTCTCCAAGTGCCGTGCTTTTTCTTGTCCTTCAAGGGTCAGCTCTTCTCTGGGATGCCCTTCTGGCTCTCGCCTCAAGGCTGGGTCTTAGCCCAGAGTCCTGACAAACAAGCTTGAGACAAGCATTCTGTGCAAGTGCCTGACTGGGAGAATTTCGAGAAGGAGGAATGGTAGGGGAAAGGTCAGGAAGCCAAACATGGGTGTGGTTCCAGGGGCAGACTCCAGCAGCCTGACCCCAGGGGAGCTCTGGAGCACAAAGTGCACCACCTCCCTTGTCTCCCACAGAGACGAGGTCAGCCATTTGCACACTTGTGTCATTAACTGGCTCTAGGCTACTCTAGGGTGCAGGCCCAGCCCCTCAGCCAAGCAGCGTCCATGTGGCTGAGGTCACTTACCCCCGGAAAACTGTAGTAGATTCCTAGGGCTCCTATAACCACGTACTACAAACCTGGTGGCTTAAAGCACCAGAATTCTATTACCCCACCATTCTCGAAGTGAGAAGTCTGAACTCGAGGTGCCAACAGGGACATGCTTCCTCCGAAGCCTCCAGGAAAGAGTCCTTCCTTCTCCTTCTAGCTTCTGGTGCTTGCCAGCAGACGTTCATCTTCCCTGGATTACAGATGTGTCACGCCTCTGTCTTCACGTGGCTTCTCCCCTGTGTGTCTGTGTCTCTATGTGCAATTTTCCCTCTTGTGATAAGGACACCAATCACACTGGATGAGCTCCCACCCCTCCCCAGTATGACCTCACTTTAACTGAATAAATTACATCTGCAAAGACCCTCATTTCCAAACATGGTCACGTTCTGAGGCTCTAGGAAGAACCTGTATTCGCAGGGGAACAATCGATATTCAAGCTAGTAGAGGAGGCAGGTGGAGCCTTCAGCAGCCACACTCCTGGCAGCCAGGGGCTGGGTGCACCAGGCAGGGGAGGGAGACGTGCATTGGGCACACCAACAGCATCCTCTGGAGTGGACAGGCCCTTCAGGGCTCCCTGAGCACAAGTTCATCCCAGAACTTGTACAGCACATGGAGACAACCTGCTGGTGGATCTTTCTCGAGAGCAAACACCAAGCCATGTGTGCCTGGGTCCCCAGACCCCATCACAGGGCCTGCTCTAGGGTAAGGTGCATCGTGGAGTCAAGAGCATCCCGGCAGTTTTTCCCTCCCCAGTGTGGGATTTGAGGACATAGACCACCTATGAGCATTTATTCTTCCATTTTCTGGCATAAACATTTCTAGTTCTTAGGATTCTAAGCAACGTCTCCCTACGGCTGAGCTAACTTCTCTACCCCATCTGCAGGAGATTGTGGGGGCACCCAGGCCATGTTCTCTTGACTTACCTCGGGGTCACTTGTAGTTTCAGTGGATAATACTGCCATGCAGTAGTGACTTCCTAACCCCAGCACCAACATGCCCCGGCCTAGAAGCTTCCTACAGCTGCCAGGGTTTGCTGGACCCACTGTGGGGCAGACTCGGCATGCCAGGGTATTACCACTCCCTGTAACAACTCTTTCCCAATAGGGAACAGGAGCTAGTGGACAAACAAACCAGTTTCCTTGACCCTTGGTGGGACAACGGGCCTGCTTTACTTAGTCTGTTAAAGGATCTCTAGTGGACCTGAGCATCAGAAGCTCCCAGAACAATCAGCTCATTCATGCACGCTCTAGGAGAAGCCTGCCTTCCTTTCCTGCCTCACTGCCCCTCCCCTTTACCACTGTTCTCTTCAATTTCCAGATAAACGACTTATCTCAGGGCCCGTTTGTGGAGAAACCCAAGGTAAAAGATTAGGAAAACCAGGGCAAGTTATTTAACTTCTCTGTGATTCGGTTTCCTCATCTATAAAATGGGGAAGATAACCCCATTATAGATATAGACACAGATAACCACACCTCCTACACATGGGTTTGTCATGTGGATCCCATGAGGTTGTAGAGTCAGGAGTCCCAGCATATCCCAAGTGCACTGTGTAGACTACCGTCTCCAACCTCCCAACCAGCAACTGGTGGGAAACCTAGCTGGTGCCCACGTTTTGCACTCCCCCCAACCCATAGAGAGACACAAAGATTCTATTAAATGCGCTCCCTTTCCCATGTCAGGATAAAGAGGGGCCCCAATAATGTCAGAGTATACTCCTGCCAACATTTCCACAAGCAGATACATTTAAGAGTTCAGCCTCGGTCTACTTAACACAGTCGTGTTGCAACCAATGAAGTCATTTTAAAAAAAAAATGCATAATTCAGTAACGACTCAGCACCAGGCGGGATTTCATGATCTGTAACACTCTGTCTGCTCCTGGCTCCTCTTTTTCCCCCAGCGCCTCGATATTTTTGAGATCACTGTTCTTTGGGCCACTTCCCAAAATTAAGAACAGAGTAATCATTCTAGAAGAGCCTTTCTTTCCTGGCCAGCTAATCAAGGGTCCTAAGAAAGTATGAATCAGGAGTCTATCTCCCCCCGGGGGTGGGGGGGTGGAGGGCTTGGAGAGCCAGGGTCCCAAGCCTTCGGAATCAGAGGCCACGTTGCAGAAGTATCTCGTTCTGGAACATCCGTGAACAGGCCCCGTCTGCCTCCCCTGCCCCACCCCCGCCCAGCAGGTAGGCTCTGGAGAATTGGGTGGAAGGAACTCAGGCCTTGGCCAGTTTGAAGCTCTGATTCCAGAGACGCCCTGTCTGTCACACCCGCAGGAGGCAGCAAGGGCAAGGGACAAGGGCGAATAACCTCCCCGCACCATGTGTGGGCTCTAGTCCGGGATTTATGCGTGTGGACTCACTGATTCCTCCTGGCACACCCTGAGGTAAGCGCTATCACAGTATCCATTTTACAGGTGAGGGAGACATCCCAAAGGAATGCGCTAGTTATTCACCTCCAGTCCTTCGGCACCAAGGCCACGGTGCGAGAAGTGGCTCTGTGACGCCCGAACACGGATTCTACACACTGCACTAGGGATTCCCTTGCCAGCCTTGGCTCAGTCCGACCTGTGGAGGCTCCCTGCAGAGACCAGCAAGGGGTAAGGGGGAAGGAGATGCACTGACATCTCCCATTGGCCCCTGCAGAATCAGTACCATCTTCAGAGGGCTCCGCATCGCCCAGCAGGGTCCCTCCTCCACACACCCATTCTCTTGTGTGACCACAGCGCCGGGTGTGCTTCCTGCAAATCCTGGCCACCTCTGTGTCCCACGTTTGCTCTGTCATCCTCCCAACACTTGTGTAACTCTCTGTCTGGGGCGCCTGGGTGGCTCAGTTGGTTAAGCATCTGTCTTTGGCTCACGTCATGATCCTGGGGTCCTGGGATCGAGCCCCACGTCGGGTTCTCGGCTCAGCAGTGAGCCTGCTTCTCCCTCTGCCTGCCACTCCCCCTACTTGTGTTCTCTCTCTCACACTCTCCGTGAAATAAATAAATAAAATCTTTTAAAAAATTAAACACCTCTGTCTGAAGTACCCACTACGGTTTGGGGTTTCCTTCCTAGATCCCAACTGACAGAAGATCTTATAATTCTCTCCACCTTGCAGGTGATGAAACGAAGGCCCAGTGGCTGAGAATCCTGACCCAGGTCATGCAGCTAGGACCTGGCGGTGCTGGGATATGGGGATGGCTTGCTCTGGTCCTCAGGTCTGACCAATGCATGGAACTGGCCCCAGGGTTCTCAACACTGGGGGCAGCTGGAAAGCAAGACAGGCAGACGAGAGCCAGGGAGAGAGGTGTTCTGTTCAATGAACAAGTACCAGCGGCTGGATCTGTGTTCTCAAGACAGGAAGTTAAAGCAAAGCATCGTCTCCAGCCCGGACGGACCTAGGAGGCTGGGGAGTGAAACAGAGGCAGGGATGGCTAAGCTGCACAATATGGTGAGGAAGGCCGGATGGCGGCAGGCCAGGGTCTGGGGGACACCCAGAAGACTGTGGTACACAGAACGGTGGCCCTCGAGACATGTCCATGCCCTCATCCCCAGAACTTTACATGGCGAACATGACTCTGAAGATGGGATGAAGTCATGAGTGGGGAGAGTGTCCTGGCCCGGGGAGGAGGACCCAGTGGAATGAGAAGTTTCCGTCTAAGTGACCGAGGAAAGCAGAAGAGTCAGAGACAGGGAGGGGCCGGCAGACGCTGCGCAGCTGGTTTCCAACACGGAGGAAGGGGCCACCACAAGGAATCCAAGTGGCCTCTACAGACTGCAGGAGGCAAGGGAAGTGACCCTCCCCTGGAACGGAAGAAATGTAGCCCCGCTACCCCACCGTAGACTTCTGACCTCCATGTTTGGGACATAATGAGTTTTTACATTTTAAGCCGCGGAGTCTGTGGTAATTAGTCGGAGCAGCCCTAGGGAGGGACTCCGAGGCGGCAGTCAGATGGAGGACATGAGGGAAGGCGTCGGGGAGAAATCACATCACGAAGTCGTGAGAGAAGGAGAGAGCCTGACTGGCAGCTGGGAAGGAGGCCCCTGCGTGGAGACGAGAAGAGCCGGGGTCACTCCGGAATGGCCCGGCTGCTGGAACACGGGCAGGGGAGGGGGAAAGGGCCCAAAGGCAACTGGAGAGGTCAACAGGGACCAGAGAAGGAAGGGTCTTCCTGAGGAGCCAGGGCTTCGGCCGGAGGCTTTGTAAGGAGTCACGTGATGTAGGTGCCTGTTCTTTCTGGACGATTCCTGAGTGCCGGGGGAAGAACAGGTCTGAAGGAGAGACATCAGAGTCGGGGGACACCATGTCCACCACTGAGGAGGAGATGATGATGTCTGGGCCAGGGTAATGGCCATGGGAGTGGAGAGACAGGGGACTAGACACAGGTTTAGGACATTGGCCAGGACTCAGTCTCTGACTGGACCGAAGGGGCAGCAAAGGGACCAGAACTTGGACCAGGGCCACCATTAAGACTAAAATCCAACAGGCCAGGTGAGTCCTGGGCACATGCAAACCTGTGGAGCCCCAGTCTTTCCCCGACCTCCACAACGCCTGCCTGGTCCACGTACATGGTGTCCATTCCAGGCGTCCTGCCCAGCATCCCTGGGCACTGCACTGGCTTCTGCACACAAGGCCCCGTACTCTGGACTCTACCCTTTCACATGTTCATTTCATTTTCCCATACCATGGGCAGGCAGACAGACAGTGTGACTTAGAACCTCCATCACTTATTTTTATGACTTTGGGCAATTCAATTAATTCCCCTGAACCTCAGTTTCTTCATGTGTAAAACCAGGGTAACAGATCCCGTCCCACTGGGTCCTATTGAAGACCAAATGCAAGCATCTGTAACATGATGGGCCCCCAGTGAAACGTGAGCTATTTCCTTCTCCCCTGCCTCGCGGCCTCCCGCACTTGTCCCTCTCCCCAGCCCACAGCCCCCTCCATTAAGGGCCATCCCACCATTCTCAAGCCCCCCAGGAACTCCACTCTGGGCATCTGAGCAGCACCAGGGCACCTGGGGCTTATGGAGCTGCACGCGGAGCCGCTAATCTCCCACTGGGAAGGGCAACGCACCCTCCATGAGCACCATGGGGGAAACACAGAATACATGTAAGAGCTGGAGGAGAGGGAGAGCTGGGTGGTGGGGAAGGAGGGAGGGAGGAGAGAAAGAGGCAATTCAGAGCAACCTGAGTCCACGCAGTTCACAGCCACAGGAGAGAGAGCAAAGGAAGGGGGCTGGGGCTTTAGCAATACTGTTATTTTGCAAATTTCTCTCCTCAGCATATCCCCAGGGTGCAGGGTGCGGGGTGCAGGATGTGGGGTGCAAGGTGGGAACAGGGAGACAAGGTATTGGGCTCTAAGGGGCTCAAAGAGCAGAAGTGACTACAAGGATTGACTGCTCTCAAGTGTCAGGAAAAGGCGTCCAGATGGATTAAGGGGCTCAGGATAGGCTGCTCAGTTCGTGGGGAGAGTTTAAGAGGTGAATGCCCCCTTTATAAAAGGGATCCAAAAAACGTGGCTTCTTCCAACCTCCCCACCCCCACCGCCGGCCCACCTGGGCTGCCCCTGCCTTCTGCCGAATCCAGCAGGAAGACAGAACTGGTGTTAGCAGGCCTACAGAGCAGCGCTCTGGGAAAGGCCTCTGGAACAAGAGAACACAGAAAGGTCTCATAGACCATGGGCCACTGAGGCCTCACAGACCAGAGGCCATAATTCTGACTCAAGCAGGTGGACACTGGGCTCTAAGAACCGGAGCAGTGGCTTCAAGCTGGCACCCACCACAGGCCACGGGACCTCAGTACTTCTGTGGCAAGGAGAGAATATGAAAGGGGAGAAGAGGACGTATTTACAGGGTATCCCATTTCAGGCACTATTCTAGATGTTTCTAACACCCCCATCATGTGCTTCTTAACCACAGACAGAGGTTAACCCAGAGAAATAAAGAGCAACTTCTGAGGTGCTTGACAAAGTGACACAGTTTCTAGACAGAACGCCTTCCTGGGATAAAATTCTAAAAGAAGCTTGCATTTTTACATGTAGAAAAGGTTTCAAGGGAATACCACCTTTACACAAATTCTTTCAAAGAATGCAGAAGAAATACTTCCCAGCTCATTTCACAAGCCTAGGGTAACTGTCATGCCAAGACCTTACAAGGATGTCACAAGAAAAGAAACTTCCAGGCCAATCTCTCTCATAAACAGAGAGATAAAAAGCCTACACATTATATTAGCAAACCAAATCCAGGGATACATAAAATGAGTAATAGATCGTGACCACGGTGGGTTCATTCCAGGAATACAAGATCAGTTTAATATTAGAAAATTAATCAGTATAACTCATCATATTAACAGACTAAAAGATAAAAATCATGCAACAATCCCAAGAGATGCCAAGGAAGCATCTGACGAACGTCGGAATCTATCCATGATAAAACTTCTTTTTTTTTAAAGATATTATTTATTTATTTGACAGGGAGAGGGCAAAAGTAGGCAGAGCAGCAGGCAGAGGAAGAGGGAGAAGCAGGCTCTCCGATGAGCAGGGAACCAGACATGGGGCTCGATCCTAGCACCCCGGGATCATGACCTGGGTGGGAAGGCAGCTGCCTAACCAACTGAGCCACCAAGGTGCCCCTATCCGCAATAAAACTTTCAACAAGCTCAGAATAGAAGAGAAAGTTCTTTAATCTGATAACAAGCATCCAAAACATGGTCTCACATCACAATCCATGGTAAATACTAAATGCTTTCCCCCGAATCTCCCCAGTTTTACTGGATGCTCGAGCCATGGCCATGGGGTAAGAAAAAGACATAAAAGACATTAGGATTGGAAAGGAAGTAATAATGCTCTCATTATTCATAGACTATTTGACTGCGTATGGAAAAAAATCCCAGAGTCTCAAATTAGGATGAAAATCAAAAGCAAGTCTAACATCCTTTCATATATTAAAACCAATGTACTTTGCCGTGCTGTTAGATTTCAATCAACAAAAAGGGAAGAGCTTCCTATCATCCATTTGCATGATATGTATAAGCTTTTCTAACCCTGCTTCTATTTCTTCCCTCTTCAGATCTATTCTCCACTCTGTGTCCTGTCTTAACCTGATCTTTCTAAAGTAACAACTATGTTCTATTACGTGGCCTCAAACACCATGAAGGACGGGGCCCAAGGCCTCTTCAGCCTCATCTCCTGCCACTGGCCCTCCTGCCGCTCAGTCTCCAGACACATATGTCTGTTTTCAAATATTCCTAATGGGTTGTGAGCCTTTCTACCTCAGGGCCTTTGCCCACACTGTTTCCTCTTCTCCCTGCTCCACCTAGTTTACTCTCCACAGCTCAGCTCAAACCGTATTTCCAGACCTCCCCAGAAGTTCTCAGACATGCTTCTTCAGGGCAGCTACATTTTGTGTGACCACTCACGCTGGTCTCCTCCACTAAGCAGGATGAGGGCAGAGACCACTTTGATATTTTTCAGTATCTTATTCACAGCACCTGCCTTGATCCTTGGCACGCAGTAAACACTTAATAAGTATTTACTGAATGAATGAGTCAGTGCAAAAGCCAGAAGAATCTTCTTCTAATCAGGGAATCTGTTTTTTTTTTTCCCATCAAAGTTTGGAGTGAAGAATATTTTGAGAGTAGAGAGGAGTCAGAAGAACTGGTAGCTTGATATTATCAGAAAACTCAGCAGTACAAGAAGCCTTGAACAGAGCACACTACCTCAGAAAAGGGGCTGCTCATCCCTGCCCAGAAGGACCCCAAGAACCCAGCTTGCCACTTTAAACATCAGTGTTAATTTTTTAAAATTAAACTATTTTGAGATAATTATGGATTTACACCAATTCTAACAAATAATAGATGCTATATATCTTTATTTTTATTAACATACAATGTATTATTTGCCCCAGGGGTACAGGTCTGTGAATCATCAGGCTTACACGTTTCACAGCACTCACTGTAGTACATACCCTCCCCAATGTCCATAACCCAGCCACCCTATCCCTACACCCCCACCCCCACGCTCCAGCAACCCTCCATTTGTTTCATTAGATTAAGAGTCTCTTATGGTTCATCTCCCTCCCGATCCCATCTTGTTTCATTTTTTCCTTCCCTACCCCCTACAACCCCTGCCTTGTCTCTCAAATTCCTCATATCAGAGAGTTCATATGAAATTATCTTCCGCTGATTGACTTATTTCACTCAGACGCTATGTATCTTTTACTCAGCTTCCCCAATGATGACTTTGTGCACCAGGGGCATACTGGGCGGGGCTCAGTCTGTTAAGTATCCGACTCTTGGTTTAGGCTCAGGTCGTGATCTCAGGTCGTGAAATCAAGCCCCAAGTCAGGCTCCAGGCTGAGCGTGGAATCTGCCTGCTTAAGATTTTCTCCTGTTCCCTCTCAACCCCTCCCCACTCCTCACTTGCTTGCTTGCTCTCACTCTCCCTCCCTCCCCCGTCTTCCCTAAAATAAACAAATCTTTAAAAAAAAAAAAAAAAAAAAACCTATCATGCAAGGGTGAGGATCATGTTGCTTCCAAATATCCTGCTTCCAAGAAGACCAGGGGTTGGAAAAACCAGTCTAGGCAAAGGACCTGCATCAAGAGCAGGACTGAAATACATTAATGTGGGTGGTTGAGCTTGCAAAGTCTGACCGTGGAGTCTGGCAAGATGGCTTCTCCCAAGAGCATGCCAAAAGAGGCACAGACGACAGTACAAATCCTGAAAGATACAGGGATTACAGAACAGGAGCTGAGAGTTATAAATCAGATGTTGGAGTCTGCTTTCTGATATGTGACCACAATTCTAGATGATGCAAAAATTTATTCAAGCCATGCTAAGAAAGCTACTGTGGATGTCGATATGTGATCGGCAATCCAGGGTCGTGCTCATCAGTCTTTTAAATCTCCTCCCCCAAGAGATTTTTTATTAGATATTGCAAGGAAAAGAAATCAAACTCCTTTGCCATTAATCGAACCATATTCAGGCCCTAGGTTAACACCTGATATATATTGCTTGACTGCTCCAAATTATAGACTTAAATCTTTACCCCAAAAAAGGCATCTACTTCTCTGGGAAGAATAACAGCTCTGTGGTTAAGCGTTGGCTGAGTTACTAGCAGACCAAGTACTCCCACACCTGGCACACCGACCCCAAAACCGTAACTGCGTCAACTGAAGGAGGGCCTCCAATGTCCCTCACAGGGCAAAGGTTGACAGTACAGATGCCCACGTCACAGTCCCCAACTGTAAAAGCATCATTTCCTGCAAGATCACAGTTCAGAATGTTCTGATTAATCCATCATTAATTGGGGCCCAAAACATGAATACTACTAAGATGGTGGCCATCACCAAATATTGCCAATGAGTCATCAAATGCATTGAAAAGAAAAGGAAGAAGAAGGACGAGGAGGAGGAGGGGCAGCAGCAGGGAGGGGAGATGGAGAGGGAGAAAGGGACAAAGAAGATGAAGATGACAAGGACGAAGAGGACAAAGACAAAGAAGATGAAGACAAAGGGGAAGAAAAAAAGGAGAAAAAGGAGGAGGTGGAGGAGGAGGAGGAAACAATTTGTAATCTAGCCCTGATGCCTGTAACATGGACACTTGGTCCTGAATCCATCGTACTGAAATTACATATGCATGCTGGATGCTTCCAAGTTGTGTTGTAGAAAACTTAAATGATACTTAATGAGTAAATATAGTTATCCTTCCCAATTGAGATGTTGGATTTTAATAGGATTAGCAATGGTTTTTCATCAGCCTTTAAGTGTAAAAAAATAAAGCTGTCATTCATTAAAAAAAAGAAAAAAACTATCATGCAATATTACAACCAGAACACTGACACTGAAAAAGTCAAGATATAGCACATTTCCACCACCAAAGGGAACCCTCATGTTGCTCTTTTATAACCGTACTCACCTCCCTCCTCACTCCCCCCAACCTTATTCTCAAGCCCTGGGAACCACAAGCCCATTCTCTATTTCTAAAATTCTGACATTTAAAAAATGTCCATAGTCTTTGGGGATTGGCTTCCTTCACTCAGCATAATTTCCTGAAGATAGAACCAGGTCGTTGCACATAGCCACAATTCATTCTTTTTTTTTTTTTTAATTGCTGAGTAGGATTCTATGGTACAATGTACCACAGTTAACCATTCACCTGGTTAAAAAAAAAAAAAAATCTGGGCTGTTTCGGTTTTTAGCTACTACGAATTAAAGCTTCTGTGAATAATCATGATTATACAGACTTTGTGTGACTGTCGGTTTTCCTTCTTCTGCAATAAATGGCCAGGAATGCAGTCACTAGGTCCTGTGAAACCTGGAGCTGCCAGACTGCTTTCCAGAGGGCGAAGCCACCTTGTACTCTCGCCGTCAACAAATGAGGGATCGGAGTTCTCTGCATCCTCACGAAGATTTGGTGCTCCCATTTTGTCTCAGCCATCCTGGTATGCAGTGATACGGCACTGTGGTTTTAAAGTTGGACTCCCCTAATGACTACTGATATGAAACATCTTTTCATAGGTTTATGTGCCATCTGCATATCCTCTTGAGTGAAACGTCTGCTCAGAACCTTTCCCTGTTTTCTAATTGAATTGCTGGTTTTGGTTTGGCTGGTTGGTGTGGTTGTTTTTGTTCTGCTATACAGCGTGTTGCATTTTCGGAACTCTTTATGTAGTCTAGATACTAGTCCTTTGTGGGTTTGTTTTTTTTTTATATTTTTTACTTATTGATTTGACAGACACAGATCACAAGTAGGCAGAGAGGCAGGCAGAGAGAGAGAGAGAGAGAGGAGGAGGAAGCAGGCTCCCCGCTGAGCAGAGAGCCCAATGCGGGATTCGATCCCAGGACCCTGAGATCATGACCTGAGCCGAAGGAAGAGGCTTAACCCACTGAGCCACCCAGGTGCCCCGATACTCGTCCTTTGTACACACATGGTTTGCAAATATTTGCTCCCACTCTGTAGCCTATCTTTTCACTGTCTTCATGGGAGCTTTCACAGGGCAGAAGTTTTAATTTTGACAAGGTTCAATTCATCCATTCTCCCAGTTATAAGTCACGGCTTCGGTGTCAAACCCACACGCATTTTTTACTTTTTTTACTGTACTCAAATTCATCAGCACTCACAAATCAGTTCAGGTTCCTGACAAAACTGTGTTCAATCAAACATTCAGTTGGCAAACATATAACTATATTTGGTTCTATTTCCTGCCATGGAGCATTTTTCAGTAACACAGAAATGCTGAAAAAATATGTCTGTTTTGTTTTGCAAGTTTTAGTGGCACTTTTCATTTATTTTTCAGAGGCATAATACTTTTAAAATTATGTTTTCAATCAGGATGATGGATAGTTGCTTAAAAATGGGAACTAGGAAGCATATGCTCAAAACTATTAAAAAGATGTAAGATAGTAAAATCCAGAACCTATAACCTGAGAGGCATGTGTCCAAGGTGGCACTGTCCTTCGGAATCCCTTCATTGGACTTGACAGGGAAGAAGATGGCAGTGTTACCCCAAATTCAATCAGTGCTTCATTATTAAGCAGCTGTCAATCTGGGAAGTGTAAAATATACTTAGATACTTAATATACGACCTTTGTTACTATAGAGCTGTAAAGAGCTGAAACTCAGTATCTCTTGTGCCAGAAAATCCTGAACTGTATCTGCAAATGACTGTCACTTTTTTGGTGGTGCTGGGAGACCCCAGTTGCTGTGGGAAGTCTCTAAAATGGCTCCCCGTGCTTCACTTTTCTGATATCTCCGCTCCTGTGTAACACTGACTGACCCCTTGAAAGGGGGCTAGGCCTCTTGTTCACTTCTAACAAAAGGAAGATCACAAAAGTGACATGACCTTGTTACTACTGAGATTACATTACAGAAAGACGACCACCTTCCTCACCCCGTCCTTTTGTCTCCTTGTGTATCTCTCTATTCCCCTCCCTTTCTTTATTTCCCTTCCCCTCTCCCTCCTTCCCTTCTCCCTACACTCTCCTCCTCTTTCCCTCCCTCCCCCTCCTCTATCTACCCTATTGTGAGTTGTCTTACAGACAGCCACACATTCCCAAAGAAATGATAACTTCAGCCAATAGCTAATGAGGCTCTGAAACCAATAGCCATGGGAGTCCTCTTTTCAGAGGATCTTCTGACGTCTTCCAGCAGCCATGTGAGTGTGTGAACTTGGGAGCAGATCTCCCCGCGGACTAGACTCGAGATGACTGCGGCCTGTGAGAGCCCCAAGCTAGACTCACCCCATGATGATGCACCACCATCCCTAACCTATGCCTCCGAGGAAATAAATCCTTGCTGGTTTAAGCAACCACATTTGGGGGTAATATGTGACTAATACTGCATATATACTCCATAAATAGTTATAAATGTGAAGGAATTTTACCAGACGCTTTTTGGGACTAAAAAGGCAAAAGTCTTGGCTACAAGTTAACATCAAGAGGCACAGACGAATGCGCACACACAATGCTTACAGCTTCCTTCAAGATCAGTTTCAGAATCACCTTTGAAATTATAGCACACCAACCAGGCAGAAGCCTGGGGAGGACTTGGCTGAGTCCATTTGAGATAAAAATAAAAGGAGGCACCCTACTTTTCCTGAAGAATGCCCTCCAAGGAGACATTTTAATGCACTAAAAGACGTGTTGGAACACTTGGTAAGCCCAGTGCTTTCTTTTTTGCAGTGGTAAGCGAACAAGGGAATTAACATCTGGCCATTTGGTATATTTATTCTCATATATGATAGGACAGTGATACCCATGAAGGCATTAATTTGCCATTACTTCAAAAAGGATATACCTGGTGAAGAAACAGTCACCAAACTATGGATGGATGTTTGCCCAGATGGGACTCAGTGGAACACAGATACCACAGCAAGGCGGGACAGAGGGGTCTCCACCAAGGAAACATGAATTCAAACGTTCTAGCACATACAGCATCATTTACAAAGAAAATCTAGCCTTAAAATCTGTCTCTTTATTTCTTAATGCGGTGGGCTAAAATGAAGGAAAGGGCCTAAAACTCACCTTTGTAGTCACATGCGCAATAAAATGAGAAGTGAATTTGAAAGCTTGCCCTACTACAAAGATATACCTCGGCCTATTCGGTAGGGCACATTGATGGTCTCAGCGAAATTGCTCTCATTTTTCATTGAAGAAAAACACATATAAGTAATAACAAAGCTTAAAAAAAAAAAAAAGCCTTGCCTAAAACCTCTTCTAGATCTTAATCAGGAAAGCAATCTGATTAAAGTCACATACACCAAAGGACAAACAGGTTTAATGTTGCAATCCTCCAAGGTATTAACATTTTTGAAAAAAAAAAAAAAAAAAAAAAAAGAATTGATCTCGAAGGGCATCCTTCCTAGAGAGCTCTTCACAGCTTAGAGGCCTTTAATGTTCTCTCAAAATGGGCCCATGAATTTCCTCTCCTACCTTTGATTCCCCTCGGGGAAAGGAAATGTAACACTGCATGTTCCTGATTGGAAAGCTCAGGGAGGTTTCCCAACAGCTAAGATGTACTCAAGACTGACCCCAAACCATATGTGTTCTGCCCAAGAAGGTTGATGTGGGAGCATTTTGGTATCTCATGGTCAATTCAAAAGCTAAAGCAACCAGTTCCTTTGCAGACAAGCAGCATGAAATGAGCCCCCCCCCCCAAGAAATGGGAAGTCTCTGCAGGGCTGGAAGCTCCCCAGGAGTCCTCTAGGAGGGCTGGGCTGAACCCACATCTGAATGTCAAACAGCTTGGACCCTGTCCTGCCCATTTCTTACACAGTACCAAGTACCATTTGACCAAAGGCCCTTTGGATTAGGCTGTGCTACTCTTTTATTTTATTTTATTTTAAAGATTTTATTTATTTATTTGACAGAGAGATCACAAGTAGGCAGAAAGAGAGGAGGAAGCAGGCTCCCCACTGAGCAGAGAGCCCGATGTGGGGTTCCATCCCAGGACCCTGGGATCATGACCTGAGCCGAAGGCAGAGGCTTTAACCCACTGAGCCATCCAGGCGCCCCTATGCTACTCTTTTAGTGGTCATACCCGTGGCTCGCACACAGCTGTGTACGAGAACCATGTGGAGGAGTTCTAAAGCATCTGATGTCCAGCTTCCAACCTTTACCTATCAGATCAGAATTTCTGGGGTGAGACCTAGGCACCAGCATTTTTTTGTTTAAAACACTTCAGGTGTTTTTCAACGTGCAGCCAAATTTGAGAACCACTGCGTTCCCTCCTTCATTTCCTGTACAATGACAACATGCAGGGGCATCTGAGTGAGTCCTCAAACACTCTGCCCTTTAAGTAGTAATTCTGCTTCTGTTCCTAGTCTCCAGTCTTGCGGACAAGGCATTGGAGGTAGCAGGACTGAACACATGAATGAATGAAGGAAGGAAGGAGCAAAAGGCCTTCCTCACCTGTGTCCTCCTGGCTTAGAGGACTTCTAATGCTCACAGAGAGCCCTATAGAGAGGAAGCCAACAACTTACTCGCAATCATGGAGTTCAATGCAAAAATCAAAGCAGTGAAAGGGGGTTACAATGGAGAAATCTAATTTCATGAGGTTTTCTTTGCCAACTACCTAAACATCAGTAGAAAGCATAGTCCCAAGGGGCCACAACATCACCTCTTACTTGTGTATTCAGACACTCCATGTGTTTGCACAGAATCACTAGGGTTATCCATGGGCGGCATGCACTGGCTCAGACAGTTCATCCTTCAAGGCCCTGCTAATATTTCGTCTGCTTGGGAAAGCCTCCCTGACACGTTCCAAAGTGTGGTACACACCAGTAGTACACACGCGATTCAATCAGGGGCACACCAATGGGCGCTGACCCATACATTAGTGTAGCAGTCGAAGACGGACTTGAGTTTGCATTAGAAACCTACCAGACTTCCTTTCACTATTGTAATGTAACGATTATAATGATATGAATTCTCATTTGAGAGATCAAGGAAAGTGCATTTTTTTTTTAAAGCAGAAGTGTTAAATAAGAGAATAGGTAAGGGAAAGAAATTATGAAAGTGGGCACGGAACAGACCGATGTGGGAAAAATGCTGCCGGGGCCTAATCAGCCCACTGCGGCCCACACTCCTGGCTGTTTACATCCGGGCCTTTCCCCCCTTCCACAGAGTCGCCACAAGACCGGGATGCAGCCGGTCAGGCTCCTGCAGCCTTCGCTGTGTCAAACACGGCACCTCAAGAGGAACTGTCAATAGAAACCATTTTTCTTTTATTGTGTTACCAGCCCCATTTAGGGTAAAACCATTGACTAAGGAGTGAGCTCATGAAACAATTCAGGTCATTGCTAAAAATGTAAAATTGATATTACCCTCAGGAGCAGCCCTAAATAGATGAGGTGTCGTGTCGCCCTTCTCCCCCTCCCCAGCTCCCCACCGGGGCGCACCCTGATCCTTCTCCGTGACAGCAGCAGCAGGAGCTAGACCCTGACTCCCTTCCACCAGCTTGGCCATTGGGTGGCTGGATCTGGGAAGGCACGTGTGTCACGAGAGATTCGAGAGAGTTCTTGACATCGCGTTCAACCCTCTAAACCAGTGTTTGGGGGTTTTCAGAGAACTAACTCCAACAACACACACCACAAACCTCATTTCAGTGTGACCACTAGCTTGAGAAGGCTTCGGAAATCACCTTGCCCTTCTGGCTCAGACCTCACATGGTCCCCTCCCTGTCGCTCCCATCCGGCCTCAGCCTCCACTGAGAAGCCTGCGGCGGGCCCCCTCACAGAGGCTTTGCCATACAAAAGGATCTGACACAGCTTAGGAAACAGGCAGACGTGGAGCATCTCATCCACAGAGAGGATATTTTCTCAGTTTAAAAAAAAAAAAAATGTGTTCTCACTTAAGAATGCTAATGGCCCATGCACAGAAATAAAATCCCTGACCTACTTTGAAGCTGAACTTATTAAACAAGCCGACCTTATTACTCAGAAGAGACTGTAAAACACTAGAATAAAGGCCGAATGGAATTCCTAGCATCCTTCTTTGACAGGAGCTGCCAAGAAAAGCACAGAAGAGAACCAGAGGCTTGGGTTGGGCATCAGGAGCCAGGCTTCATGTCCAGGTCTCCCGTGCAGTCTTGTGTGACCTGAGAGAGATCACTGTCCCTCTCTGGGCCGTCAGGACTCTCACCCAGGGACTATAAGAGAGGCTCTCTGAGGTCATTTCCCGCTGTGATCACTGGCAATTCTATTTTTTTAAGAATATAACGTTAAAATGAAAATGCAGAGTCTGTTATCAAGGGTATATTATGCCAGGCACTAAGAGGCAAGTGAGGGACCAAGACATATCCTGTGCCTTCATGGAGCCCACAGCCTAGCGGCATGAGTCGGGGCGGTCCATACTGATTAATGGATTTATTTCCTAGCCGCAGTCTGAAAGCCGCCACAAGGCTACAGCCGACGTAACACAACTTGTGTCTGCAACGAGAAGTCCCTGCGGCGATCCACCTGACAACTTCGATTTAGCTGAATGAATCTTTCAGTGCATTTTAAAGCGCTGCACCGCCACGAGTGGCCATCTACAAGTTATAATCAGATTTATCACACTGGGAAGGAGGCGAGCGGTGATACATTTCCGTGGGGTTTTAGGGCAATAATGTGAGTCATCCCTGCTCATGCTGGAGAAAATCCTGGAGCCGCAAGGTAAATTATCCAAACCGGAATCAGAATGAGGCAGGGAAGGCTGCTGCTGTAACAGGAGGTGTTCGTCACCCACATGATGTTGGACTCGTCAGTCCTGATGGGGGCTGCCGTGGGATGTTCAATGATGCTCCTCAGAAAATGTCGGAGTGTATATAAGAGCAGGATCCCTTTTAGTCCAGAGTTGAGGCTTAGAGACTAAGCTTCTTTGAGTCTCTAGAACTTGCTCACCCTCACAGAGCTCGGTGAACAAAGACAATGGGGAGTCCCCAGAAGGAACCCAAGGATCTGGGGTTTGTGGAAAAAGGCAAGAGCCACAGTCACCTCCCACACCAGCCACGGTGAAATTCAGGGCTTTGGAGCTGTATCCACAAAGATCGAAGTAGGATAGGAGTGAAGATTCCTGTGAAGACCAGAGAATGTGGGGTCCACAGAGAAGGATGTGAGGGACCCAGGCCAGACACCCCGGAGGATCTTCTCCCCCACTTTACAGATGTGGACATGGAGATTCAGAGAGAGATGCCCAAAGCCATTGGAATGGGAGTGTGTGTGCAGCTCCACTGGGGTCCCCCCCACCCCAACCCTCTGCCTGTCCCAGAATTTCCTGTGTAGCCACCTCGCTTGCCACTGGTGCTGAGACTCCAATCTCCCACATCAGCCTGCTGCTTTCTTTCCGCGCCAGTCCCGGCCGTGGCACCCCCATCAGGACGCTCCCACCCTCCTCTGGAGAGCTGCTGAGCTTTGCACGTAGCTGCCTTGCCTTCCACTCCTTGTGACTCTAGAATCACAGCCTTGTTCTGGCAGCTATTCCTTGAGCTGCTTGAGAGTATCCGTGTTGCTGGATGCGCAGGTGCTGCCCATCTTCTCGGTGTGTGTTGTTCCCACCACCATCCCCGGGGATGAAGGCAAACAGGGAAGCAGCAGCAGAGAGAGTCCAAGGTTGCGAGGAAGGCAAGCCACGCCTTACCAGAAAAGCTTTAAGAGGCCGGGGTAAAAACTCCTTTGTTTGCAGAGTCCTGAGTGTGTTCTCTGTTCTTGACCTGATGAGAGCTCCCCTAGCACATGGTCCCCTCCACAGATCCAGTCTGCAGTGTCTCCGCAAACAAAGGGCTTCCAGCCCCCTTGGGAGGACTGCCCTGTGTCCTGTAACGAACACACAGTCCTTGGATGGGAGGCTAAAGGCACACAGCCCCACAGAGCTGGGAGCGCACCGTTCCATCCCCATCGGACAACAGAGGGAATGGAGACCGAGAGAGAGCAAGGCCGTGTTTAGTCAAGGACCCTAAGAAACACAGAGGCAGCGTGGGGCTGGACCGGTATCTCAGAGCATCTAAGGCTCCACCAACCACAATTTCTATTTCCGTGAGCATCCCAGAGGAGGGCAACCCAGAGTTTTAGTTTGGCTCCTCAGCTGGGATTCACAATGCTTCCAGTTAAGCACTATCCCAAATTTTTCTTGGAGACCTCTCCCCCACAGCCAGCCCATACGACTTGGGATCGGACCAGTCATCAGCTCTGGGAGTGGGCCCCGGTTCGGTCTGGCTGAATGCATCTTTCGGTGCACTTTAATTTCAATCAGCATCTCCTCGCTCCCACTGCCATGGCTCAGGGATGGTTCTGGAGTAGGCACATGACCCAGATCTCCCCAGTGGTGATCAGAAGTCATTTGCTCACCCGTCAAGAGAGAAAGGTGGGATTAGCACTGCTGCAACCTTTGTCTAACCACGTGGGGCCAGAGAATGGAAACATGATGGAAGCAGAGCCAAAAATATAAGGGAGTGACAGGAAGAGAGCAAGAAGCTGGAATGCGTGGAACCATTGTTTGAGTCTTTAATCAGCCCACGATGGGAGCCTAGGAGACCTGTTCTCTGGCTGCTGATTTCCATAAACCAATAAATTCCCTTACTGATTAAGAAAAAAAAAAAATAGAAAGACAGAGAGAGAGAGAAAGGGAAAGGTGGGGCAGGAATGGATGGAAAGGGAAGGGGAGAGGAGAGGAGAAATTATTGCCAGGAACAGGATGAATGGAAGTCAAGAGGCAAACGACACATCTCCATCACACAACACTGCCCCACCCCGAGCTAAAAGTGGTCTTGGCCTTTCAGGGAGAGCTGTGCGCAGTGGCCCAGCATGTCCTCATGGTCCAGCTGATACTCCGGTCTCTGCTCTTCCTGCTATAGCCCAGGTGTTACAGATTTCTTAGAAACAGGATCATGAGATCTCAGCTCTTGGGGAAGGAAGCTCAGAGACCATCCAGCCTCAGCCCTTCCATCACTAGAGGGAAAAGCTGGTCTCAGAGAGGGAGGAAATTCATCCCAAGTCACAGTGAATGTGAGGGAGAGTTGGCCCTAGAGATGCCACATCTTCCTGAAGGAGCTATGCAAAAGCAGATGAGACCTTGACTTGCCCTGCTCCCTGGGGCTCACTACTGCTTTCCCAGAAAGAGAAGAGCAGCCCTGACATCCAGGAGCTGGACTGGTACCATCAGCTAGGGCGTCAGGCTGCTGGCAGCTGGCCCGGCACTCCTAGCCAGGCCATTTTGTTCTCTACTTGGCTTAACCAATCTCACACAACACCAAAACCAGGCCAGCTTCCTGGGACCAAGAAAAAGTGAAGCAGAAAAAGACTGATTTACAATTTTTCTAAGGAAAATTGTAAAAAAAAAACAAAAACAAAAACAAAAAACCAGGCCACCGTGCAAACCACAAAACACACATCCCCCTCTCGTGGCTCATGTGAGGCTGCTGAAACTCCATCAATTAGATCTTTCATCCCGCTCTAGTGTTACCTCCATCTAGATTAAACTTATTCAAATGTCCAATCATAGAACTGTCCCCCTTTCCTGATAGATTTCAGTCTATGGACAACACCGGCTCCCTCTGACCCTCCCCCCAAAGTCATCCAACCAAAGCCCAAATTCTATAGTAAGTCCTTCTAACACCTCCTTAATGAGACTCCCCAAGGCTCTCCGTGGTGTGTGCTCTCACTCCCTGCAGCGAGTCACAAACCCAACTTGTCAACTACAAGTATGTTTGCTGTAAATCACAGTGCACCCCGCAGATAGAGGACACCGACACCTCAAAAAAAAAATAAAAAATAAAAAAAGTTCCACTTCCTTGGCCCAATACAGAACACTCTCCATGATCAGGCCCTGCAGTTCAGTCCACCCCCACCTCCCCATTCTACCTTCTGCCACACCATGCTAAAGCGTGGCAGGCCTTTACACCTGCCACATGCAGAGCCTGTTCCCTGGCAAGCCCCTCCCTCCCTCCGCTCTCCTGGAGCCCTAGTTTAGGAAGACGCCTCTGGCTCCAGATAGAGTCAGCAAATCCTTCCTGCTCTCCATCACTTCCCCGCGATGTACCTACACTGATCGCAGCGCACGTCACTGTGAGCTCTAATTACGTTTACCCTCCATAACCCTTCCTCGCCAGGTGCAAAGCTCTTTGCAGGAAAGGGGTGTGCAGTGTCCAGTGCAGGGGCTGAAACAGGAGAGAAGGTCTATACACTGGCTATTCAGGTGACTTTTTTTCTGCACTGAACAAAGTCTTTGCTATTCAATTACTGCCATATTTCAAATCATATTCAAAATAAGAGCCAAAATGATAATGTGCAAATCAAAGCCCCTCGGAAAATGAAGGCTTTGGTCCATTGTAATAGTGTCACTTGTCATTCGCAGAGTGCTCGGTGATTCACAAAACACTTCCTCATCACCTTACCTCACTCAATGCAATCCTCACGGCAACACTGGCTTCTGTCCTGGCCGCTTGCTCTTCCAAGCTGCTAAGACACTCGGAAGACTCAAGGCTGAGACACAGCCAGGGAATCAGCTATGACTGGTGACAGGTGGTTGTTGCTCCAAGTTCACTGGAGCCCCATTCAGCTCATGGGTTCATGGCCAGAGCGTCTTCTGGGAACCAAGCCTGATAGTCACAATCTCATTTTATATCTATCCTGCCATTAGTCATGTATTAAATATACAAATATTTTAATTCAATGTCACCAGCACTTGAACAAAAGCTGGGAAGTCAGACCGAACTGGATATGAATCCAGATTCTTCTTATTAACTATATGACTTTGGGCAAAGTGTTTAACCTCTCTGAGCCTTGGTTTACCCAACTATAAAATAGGAGTTTAAGAGTACCTAACTCATAGAGTTATTACAAGGATGAAATGAGAAAATGTGAGCTGAGAATTTCTACAGTGGCTGGCACATAGTCATAATCTACCTGTAGTAAATTGTAGCTATTAATATGATTCTGCTATTATCATCACTCTTACTGCTATTAGCTAGGATGATCCTAGGCCATTTATCATCAGATAGATTCCATGACCTTGCTCTGCTATGCATAACAGGGGAGGGGTTGAGTTGGAGGGGTGCGGGGTAAGGACAACTTTCCCAGGCTCCTGTTGTCAGCAGGCTTCTGATTTGACCAGTTAGATGTACTTAGAGGAGACTGGAGGGCAGAAGGAAGGAAGAGTCCAGAGGATATGTAGCTGTATGTATTTCAGGGTATATACATGCCTGGATCTCTCTTTCCCTCCTTCCCTCCCTCTGACTCAGGCAGGGGCTCGTGTCACACCCCCAGCCCCTGCTGGAGTCTCCGTCAAAGTTCCAGCTTCTTTATAGTAACCCAGAACCCCAAACACCAATAACACTGTCTCTGTCTTGGGACCACCCAGCCTCAGGATGGTAAGAGCTTCTGGTCATGGTTCATCCCTGAGCTGGCTCACCCTGTAACCAATTCCCTACATTAAACCCCCTCTATTTCAAATATCTAGAGTTTGTGTTTTTCTTGCTGGGCCCTGACTGACAGATACACTAGATACGTACATTTCAGCCAAGTTTCTTCCTGCATTAGAGTTTCTTCACTTACAAAATGTTGCTAATGTCTGGAAAGATAAGATAAAGCTTATAGGTGTGTATCCACCTCAGTACCTGGCACATAGTCGTCTTAAGAAACTGGGTTCCCTCTTCATCTATTGTAAGGAATTTCTGTGCAGAGATCTCATTCTAAGAATGGTACCAAAAGGAAACAATGAAGAATGAAACTATTTCACAGTCAACAATGACCCTTACAAGATTATCTTCCATACAGAATCTTGAAATGGCCTAAAAATACAATTAAAGAACATTGCTACATGCAAATCAACATGGGTTATTTGCATCCCTCCAAAAGGCCATTCTGAAGTCCTAACCCCCAGTAGCTCAGACTGTTGCCTTAACTGGGAATAGGGTTCTTGCAGATGTAAGGAGTTAAGATGAGTGGTCATACTGGAGTAGAATGGCCCTCATCCAATATGACGGGTGTCCCTATAAAGAAGACAGCCATGTGAAGACGTAATGAGACATGGAGAATACTATCTAAAGATGGAGGACTGGAGTGATAGATCTACAACTGGAGCGATAGGTCACCAGGACAGAAAAAAAATGGAGAGAGGCAACGAGGGATCCCTGCACAGGTTTCAGATGGAGTACATCCTCCCCAACACCTCACCTTCAGCATTCTAGCCCCCAGAACTGAAAGAGCACAGTTTTCTGTCATTTTATCATACCCAGTCCTCAGTGCTTTGCTGCAGCAGCCCTAGAAAGTGGAAAACACCTGTTAACAGGAGGTGGTGTGGTAGGCAGGATTCCAAGCATCCCTCTGCACTCATATTCCCCAGTGTTAATGTGCTGTATTTCTTGTGTGGTGAGCAGGGGATGTCGCATGGCACTCATGACTCTAAGAATGGGAGATTATCACCAGCAGACCCAACCTAATGAGATGTGCCCCTAAAAGAGATGAGGCTCTTCCTGGTGAAGGAGTTTGAAATGCAAGAGGGTTTTGGTGTAAAGGCAATTCTTCGACATTGGCTTTGAAGATGGGAGAGGCCACATGACAATAAATGCAGGTGGTTTCTAAAAGCTGAGAGTGGCCCCTGGCGGAAAGCCAGCAAAGAAATGCAGACTTGCCATCCACCACCGTGAGGAACCGAATTCAACCAACAGCAGAAATGAGTTGAGAAGCAGATCTTTCCCCAAGTAAGAACTCTGCCCCCTAAGACCTTGATTTCAGCCTTGTGATACCCTGTGCCCCAGGCTTCTGACCTGCAGAGTTCTGAGATAATCCCTTATTGTCCTAAAGCTGCCAGGTTTGTGGTAATTTATTACACAGCAACAGAAAACCAATACAGACCTGTACCCTCGCTGTCTACAGTTGTTCGATATAAATATGTCAAAGGCCATAAAGGAATACACAAAACATGGGTAATGTTAACATTAACCTAAAAATATGCTAAATAAACATGGTATGTCATTCTCATCTGATCGCATCTCTGCCAGACACACACATGCGAACTAAAACAAAACAAAACCAAAAAAACAAAGAGGCTTTGGATGGGCTATGGTGACAAGATTGAGTGAGATTCAAAGAGTCTTTAGTCTTCTTATATAATTTTAAGAATTTAAAAAAATTATAAAAGGACAAGACTGCTCCTGCCTCCAGCCCATGAGGAACAGACGAGTACAAGGTTTTACAGTGAGCCCAGCCTCCCAAGAGCTCAAGTTACTTGAAAGAGAGGGCCATAAAAGAGCCAAGATTTCATAAAATGCCACAGGAGAGAGGTATTTTTTAGTTAGATTAATATATCATCAAAGAGTCACAAATGGCTTTTTTCTCTGGAAATTCCATATAAGCCCTCCCTGCTATCATTCGCCTCCCTGCCCAAGGGGAAGCAACAGAGACATCTGTCCTTGTGGCTAAAATTGTATCTCTGATATGGGCCAAAGGTGGTTGGCACATTCCATAGTTCTCTCACTTAGCAGGTTCAGACGGAAACTTTAAGAGCCAGTGCACAGCTCCTCACATCCTCTTTTCCTCTGTCACAGTCACCAGCAAGGTTGCAGATGGTGAGCGCTCAATCATCTTGGTCTCAGAGAAGAGGGCAAGTGTAGAGAAAAGCCTTCATCAACCTCTAATGGCCAAATAATGTGAATAAAACAAACCCACGTCTGAAACGTGGGGCTGTTTGTTACTGCAGCATTACCTAGCACATCTTACCAAGTAGGATTAATGCTACCCACCCTCTTTTACAAGTGGGTAAAAGGAAGCTGAGAGATGAGATAATTGGCTCAAGTTCACCTGCTCGCTGAGTCCCAATGACAGGACTGAGCTTTAAGTTCAGGGGGCCCGACTCCAGAGCACATGACTCAAATCCACCGGACAGATGTTCCTCTACTCCCTGATGCCTGGATAAGCCATCATTTTACTCAAGGGGAGGCAGGATGTTGACAAGAGTCCCACTTCAACATGAGGAGCACAGTGTGCTTCTCTTTACCTGGAGAAATGAGTCACAGATGACGTGGGAGATGCTGAGTACAGGGCAAGGGCATTTTGACCGAAATAGGGATTTCATTAGTTAAAGACTGAATGACATCCCTCTTCTCCCTGGAGAGCAGGTATCACTCAGGTGCCAAGGTGGCCCCTTTTCACCAAATCCTGTAGGCTCTAATTGTGCCTTCTGCCCAGCCCAGATGTCAGCTTAGTTTTTCCTAGGTCATAGCTGATTTTCCAGTGGATGAATTAACCCTTATTTTAAGAGAAGCAAACATCACAATGCAGCCCAGAAAAGAGGTCTCTACTGAGAGCTTTAAGTACTAAGAGTCAGGTTCTCTGTACTTCTCTGAGGAGCTGAGAATGCACTGTGAGATGGCATGCTTGTCCAAGAACAGTCCACATCTGGGCATCCTGGGGTCCTGCAGACCATTCAGGCTGAGCAGTAATGGCACCAGGATTCAGGCCCACCTCTGCAAACGACTACTAGAATGGCCATGGTTGTCTGAGTCTCTGTGTCTCTGTCTGTAGCACCAGAAAAGAAAAGATACTATATAAGGTGATTTCCAGCTTGAAAATACAACAATCAAAACTGATGCCAACTCACACACATCACTGATAGGCATGTGGAACAGCATGACCCCTACAGAGAATAATTTGGCAATATCTATCAAAGTTAAAAATGTTCAGCAACCCCAGGCCTCGAAAATTACACTAAAGATATGTTTGCATAATGAAATGACGTCTGCACAGAGTTATTCATTGCAGTATTGTCTGAAAGCAAAAGACTGGAAGCAATCCAAATGCTCACCCACAGCAACCAGTTCAATAAATGATGGTACATCCATACAATGGAACACGCTGGAGCTATCAGGAAAAAAGAGGAAGCTCTTTATGTCCACTGACACAGAAAGATACCCAAGACACATTAAGCGGAAGAAAAAGTAAGACTCAAAAGAGCTTGTGTAATATGCTACAATTTATGCAAGAAAAAGAATAGGAATTTGATTAACCCACACATAAAAGACCTCTGGAAAGATACACAAGAAAACAGTAACACTGAGAATCTCTAGGGAAGAGAAATGTGTGACTGAGATAAGAGGTAAAAGGACAAATTTTCAGTGTATGTTCTATTGTGTCTCTTGAGTTTTGGACCAGTTGAATATATTCCCTCCAAAAAAATAAGGAATAACATTTAAAAAAGGCTTTTTTTTTTTTCCACTGCCACCAGCCAATAGTTAAATGAGAAACAAGAAAATTCTTGAGCGCACATTCTGAGGATTGAAAACGTTAAGTATCTTCTTCCTGGAGCCCAGTACCCAAACGCTTCTCTTAGAAAAAATCTCCCTCTTCCTAATACGCATTGTACTCTCTACCTTCCTACCACTCCCTGCTCTTCAGAAATTTCACCAGATACCTAAAATGCAACTGTTAAACTCTCTAACATTTTCTTTACAATTTTGGAAAAAAAGCATTTAAGTATATGAGAAAGGAGCCATGGAAAGGAGTAAGCAGAACTAGGCTAGACAGAGTCATAGTTCACTGAGTTAATAATAAGACTGTTATAATAGACAGAGTCGTAATTCCCTGAGTTAATAATAACACTATTAGATGAGCACTCTACCCTCTCAGGGCCTCAGTTTCTCCACTGGTTCAACAAGGGCTATGGAACAGGAAATGTCTCAGGTCACCTTCTCAGCTTTAATCATTCTAGAGTTCTAAGCATTAAATGGGATAGAGCAAAGGCAAGATTACATCCTAGAAGGAACTTTGAATTGTTACCTGATATGTAGTTTCTGACTCTACTAAATGTCCTCTGGAAACACCTCAGACAGACACAAAGGTCCTGGTGGAGATAGGGATGGTTCTAGACCCCAGAATACTGGGAAGTGGAGTCCAATCAGAGCATAGTGGTCTGGCTGAACTGAGAAGGTAGCACTGGAGTTTGGACAACTGCCAGAGTAGCTGGAATTTGTAAGGCAGGGTACCAGAGCACATGTAAAGATTCTCTGCCCATCTGTGGATGATTGCTGGCCCATGCATACATAAGGCAAAACTCTGGAAGCCGTAGAAGAGAATAGTTAATACAAGGCTGAGAGCTGAACAGAAATACCAGAGGCTGTACAAGGTTGAGAAACACTGGAACTGTGGTCCAGCTGCAGGGGAGATTCAGTAAAGACCCTAGAAAGTACAAGTCAAGTAGTGAGTATCACATCTGAAAGTAAAGACTCCATATACTAAGCTGACTGACAAAACCAAAACAGATCCATCCCCCTCCCTCCCCTCAAAAATCCTGACAGTCTCAGGAGGATGTACCAGTAATTTAACTGCCTAATAGGATAAAATTCAATACCCTTGGAAAGCAAACAGACATAATCCAGACTACCTACAGCACATCAGCCACAGTTGTTATATGAAGAATCAGGAAGGAAAAAAAAAAACCCACACAGTCAAGTAACAGACCTCAAGATGATTCAGATGTTAGAATCTACAGATGAGAACTTTAAAAGAACTATTACAAATGCACTGAGGGTGTTAAAGGAAATTTGGAAAGAAGGGGAAGACAGGAATGACAGCAGAGGAACGGAAAGTAAAAATTTGAATTCTGAACTGAAAAGCACCATGTCTGAAACAAAAAGTTTACTCTGGGCTTAGTGGCAGCTCAGATACTATAGAAGAAAGGGTCGCTGAATGGGAAAATAGATAAATAGATACCTGAACAACACAGCAAAATGAATGAAAAATAAAGAGACTCAGTTACCAGTGGTCTAACATATGTATATTTGGCATCTCAGAGAGACAGAGCTGAGACAATGGGCTGAAATGAGTATTTAAAGAAACAATGTCACCAAAAAAGGCAACCAAAAATAAAAACATCTTTAAAGTTTTGTTGAAAAATGATTTAAAAATTTAAAAAACAAATCAAGAGATATTCCCTATTCACAGATTAAAATGTTCAATTTTCTTAAGTGGTACATTCTCCCATTGCTCTAGAGACTCTTTATATTTTGGTCAGAGTCCCAAAAGTCTTTTTAAAAATTGGTATATTTATGCTAAAATTTATATGGAATACAAAAAACCTAGAAGAGTGAAAACAACCTTGATAAAGAGGAGCACATGTATTGATCAGGGGGTTTATAGGAACTCTCTATACTTCCCTTCAATTCCGCTGCGAACCCAAAACTCCTCTAAAAAATAATAGTCTGTTTTTTAAGTGCCTGAAGTGGGGTTTGCCTTCTGGCTCATCTGTTGTTACCTCCACTTAGAAATCCGCTGATTTCTCGAGTCTGAGTCCCAGAATGAAAACAGAGGAGAGATCTGAGCTGTGGAGACTCACAGCTTAAGTAGAGCTGTAGTGATGAACCCAGGTGGGACCAGCCAACCTCTGGCTAACTCACAGACAGAAGAACAAATAAATAATTGCTATTTGTTGTTGTCATCATTGTTGTTGTTGTTTATATAAAAAGCAGAGTTGCAGGATTGATTTAAGACTTTTTGATAAAGGCTCATTAATCTAGACAATGAGAGAGCAAAATAGTTACAAGACAAATAGACCAATAGAAAAGATCATTGAATTCAGAAATGGACCCATACATTTATGGACACCTGGTGCATCACAAAGGTATAACAGCAATGAATCGGGGAAGAATAATATTTCTAATAATGACACCAGATCAACTGGCATTCATACTGGTAAAATGAACCCTAATCTTTATAAAACATACTGAAAAAAGTCAATTTTAGGGGATCTACATTGACCTACATTTACAGTGTAGACTAATACAGCTTCTAAAAAGATAATACAGGACAGTGATTTTTTGATAATGTAGCACACAAGTATTTCTTTTTTTATTTAATTCCTTTTCAGTGTAACAGAATTCATTGTTTATGCACCACAAGAACACAAGTATTTCTTAAACGTGGTAAAAAAAAAAAACAAATGAAAAGATAATTAGACTTCATTAAAATTAATATATTTTATCCAACATAAACACCACTAATTAAACAAAAAGGCAGGCCATAAAAAAAAAAAAAAAAAAAAAAAAAAGGCAGGCCATAGAATGGGAGAGGATAGTTATGATAAATACATACATACATACATACATACACACGGACACACATACACTAGACAAATACTCATATCAAGTGAATACAAACATCTCCTGCAAATCAGTAAGATACATTTTTTTTTAAAGCAAAATATCTGAATAGGCAATTCACAAAATAGGTTATCGAAATTGTCAAAAAAAAAGGGGGGGGAGCACTTTGGGGGTGGCTCAGTAGGTTAAGCGTCTGCTTTTGGCTCAGGTCATGATCCCAGGGTCCTGGGATTGAGCCCCACATCGTGCTCCCTGCACGTCAGGAAGCCTGCGTCTCCTTCTCCTTCTGCCACTCTCCTGGCTTGTATGCTCTCTCTCTCTCTCAAACAAATAAATACAATCTTTAAAAATAAATAAATAAATACTCAAAAAAATATACGTGTAAAGGTGCTCAACCTCATTCGTCATCAGTATAATGCAAAACTAAAAATCACAATGAATAGTATATTACCATACACCTACCAGAATGGTCAGTATTAAAAGACTGACAACACTGTCAAGTCACTCTAGAATACTGCTTGGCAATATGTACTTGACCTAAAAAACAATTCCACTGCTAGTTATACACCCAAGAGAGACGGTGCCCAATACTACAAGAAAACACATACATATGTTCACAGTAGCACAGCCCGTTATGGCTAAAATGGGAAACAACACAGACATCAGCGGTAGAATGGACATGGTTTGGTATAGTCATTGTAACAAAACACCGTTCAAGAATGAAAAAAATGAACTACTGCTACACACAACACAAATGAGACTTACAATATAATTGTGAATGGAAGAAAGAAGGCAAAAACTACAGACTTTACGATTCTATATAAAATTCAAAAACAGAAAAAACTACTCTAGAAGGTATAACATGTTTGGGGTAAATAAATGACTTGGAGAGGACACAAGGAAGGTTTCTGTGGTGCTGGTTATCATTTATGTCTTGATCAGGGTGTATTAGGGTACTCAGTTATTATGTGTGCCTTTCTCCAAACCAAAAGTCCGGTCTCTACCAAGAAAGCCGCCGCAGGAGTCCAGTTGAGAAGGGACAGGAGTAGAGACAATGAGAGAGAAGAGATAAAATTAAGAAACATTTAGGTAAACTGGCAGGTCCATTTTGATGGGTTACATCAAAAAAGGGGATGGTATGGAGTGGGGAAGTGTTGAGGAGAAGGTAGTAACCTAAAGTGGCCCTCAGGTTTCTTTCGGGTGTTAGTGATGAAATGAATGCCAGGGCCATTAATGGAAATCAAAGAATCGGGAAGAACGTCTTGAACTTTAGGTGCCTGTGGCCATCCACAGGAACATCTCTGGCAGCTAATTAATCGGGAGTTCACTGGAACTGTCTGACAAGAGATACGGGTATAGGAGTCATCAGCTTCCCTGGTCATAATTAAAATAATGAGACTGGATGACATGAGAGGGAGAACATGGAGCAAGAAGGGATATGAGAGCAGCACCTGGGCGGGGGATACCACACTGAGGGGAAGGAAATTTATGGAGACACGAAACTGTGACTGGGACAGAAAGGATAAGCTGGAGAAACAGGTAGGAAACCAAGGGACATCAGTTATGGAAGCCCAGTTCCAACCGGAAGAAGAGTGGTCAAGGAAGTTGGCCAATTCTCTCAAAAACCTTGGCCAGATGCCAAGGACTTAGCTCTGTGGCTGTGGTCCCTGGGCCCCTGATTTCTCTCCTTGGAGCCTTGGTTTCTTCAATGCTAATGGGGCCGTAGTGTAGTATCTGCATTAAAGGGTGTTGTAGGAAGTAACTGAGCTAACACATAACAAAGTATCTAGCAAATAGTGAGAGGTCATCACCTATAATCATCATGATCCTGGCCTGTGCCCGTCAAGCAGGGTGTTTGTTCTCAGGGTGGGGGTAACAGGGACAAGTTTATAGGCCAAGCAGAAAGAGCCAGAAGGGGAAGGTCCCTGGATATCACGAAGAGGAAGCAGGACGGATGGGCCCCAACACCACAGCTACACTGCTTCTCTGACGCAAGAATGGACGTGGAGACAGATACAGGTGACAAAGAGCAGATGCTGCAGTAAAAGGGATCACTCCTACCAAGGCCTCCATGACACGCCGCCCTGCCTCTGGGGAAGACGCCATCTTTGGGACAAGCAGTGCAGGTGTCAGAGACACTGTGGAAAATAATGAGCCTCATTCATCCACTTATGGCTCATTCATTCACTCACTCACTTTTGACAAGCACACACTCAACATCTCCTATGTGACTAGGGGAATAAGGAACAGTTCTTCCCCTAGAGGAGGTCACACTCTTTGAGGATGGCCAATGAGGAAAGAAAAGCGAGTTTACCTTTACTGACCATTTCCACCGTACCAGACTGGGGGCTTTACCCAAGTGATGAATGTGTCATATCCTATGTACCTATCAGCAGGACCGGGAGGTAAATGCCAATATTCCCATTTTACACATCTGAATACAAAGGCTTGAAAAGTTAGGGGATTAGTTCAAGGTCACGTGGACAAAAGTGGCAGAGCCGGTAGTGGAGGAAAAGTGTGTCACTGTAGCCCAGTAGAGTGAGATGCATGCCATATACACAAACTGTTGTGGGAATTACAGACGGTTTGGACACGGCAGTTTGGTCTTGAGTAAAAGCTTTCCCAAAAGAAAGGGAGTCAAGAGAAAGAAAAGGTTGACTAACACTCAGATGTCCCCAAGACACATGTGCCCATAGCCTGCTTCTCACACAGAGAAAGAACTTAGCCATAGACACCATGGGCCTCCCCATTACCAAAATATGACTCTTCTTATATAAGCACAATTCATTCTTAGGACCAAAGTTCTCCTGGATTTTCTCCAAGCCTCCCTGAGTACACAGAATTGTCCTTCTGCACTGTCAAATCCCCAGATCTCATACTTAGCAGCTGTTTTCAAGATATTTTGTCAAAACTTCATGCCATGCAGGCACAGAATAATTTGTCGCAGGCATTTTTACATCTGGTTGACTCCAATCAAATCATCCAGAGATTAGATAAAAACTTACAAATCTTATCAGCTTTAATTACTTAAAACAATTTTGATAGCCCTTTGAGTCTCTCCCATCCCCCAGGTACTCAACACAAAGTTTCAGGAATAATAGGGAACAGATGGCAGAAATATTTAAGACTATGCTTTTTTTTTTTTTTTTAACGATGACGATCAAGAAAAGATTTCATTTATTTTGATTTTTTTTTCCATTTAAGAGAAAACTGCTTTACATGGAAAAGGGCATCTTCATAAAATCCAGCCTAACTTTTAAAAAAAAATCCCTTTAATCTAATTTTAACCAAAATGAAGCCTCACTCCTAATGTGACTTTGATCAGGATAGACTTAGCACTTCAACAGATCTCGGGAGTGTGTTATGAGAGAAGAACACTTGTGGGTGATTTAACGTGGTGTCTCAGGGGTCTCCATGGATCCCCCGCAACTGACCGATGAGCGGGGCACACACAGGGTTGGGTGATATTCGTGCAGACTTAAGCTCAGGATGTTTAGGTCCCTGTCCACGCAGAGCAGAACGCACAGGCCTTCGAGCTGGAGGGTAGGTGGAGATTCCAGGCATCAGCTGAGAGCATCTCCCCTGGCAGGAAGAGACCCCAAGAGGGAGGCAGACATCTGGATGCCGCAAGGGCTGCCATGCCCAGATTCCTTCCATAAAGCAGAAATTCTTAAGGTAGAAGTAGAATTCGGAAGTAGAAATGCCCAAAGCTTTTGATAACAGGCTTGGGCAAAACAGCCTCGGGGCTTCCTTCCAGCTCTGAGTTCTATGATCCTCAGGCTGATCTGGAGAAGAAGCCTCTAGAAGGATGCACTCTGATACGGATATCAAAGTGTAGGTGGAAACCCCAGCCTTTAGGGTCATAAGCCTTAGATTCCACTCCCCCAGCTGCAGCTAACCAGCTGTACAACCTGGACGAGCCACTTAACCTCCCTGAGCATAGCTTCCCTCGTCCATGGTCTTTCTTATTTAACGTTAAAAATACCACAGTACAGTGTCTTGCACAAAAGAACCAACCGTGAGGAGGAGCTCCCCCTCACCCTGACTCTACTGCAAATGGCCCCTAAGTCTCAAAGACTTCCAGTGAGTGGTGAGCACCCCTGCATCTGTCTGGCTCCTGCACAGGCTTTGTCGGGCTCATTCAGCGCTGCTGTCTCAAGTAAGTGATTTATCCCAGCAACTGGTGGGCCACTCCCGTCACGTTGCCCGCAGGTGAGCCCTGGGCCCGGTGCCAGGTAGAGGCTCAGCTGTTCTTTCATAGATGAATAGAGACCATCTTACTTGGCAGAGACTGTCTAAATGTTCACAGGCCCATGTCCCTTTCTTCCTTGGCACAAGGTGGCTGCACTCCCAGTCTTCCCTGCTCTTAGGTGCGGCCATGCAGTTCTGGCTAATGGTGAAGGAATGAAAACATGTACCACCCTCAGGCTGGGTCCATCCAAACAAACAGAAACAGCCCTAAAAATCTGATGCAGAAGAACAGGGTGACTTCAGAAGCCACACGGTGAAGGCAGTTGACAGAAGACAGAGCCTGGGTTCCCGAGTCACCACCTGGAGAAGAGCCACCCATCCTCGATATCTCACAAGTAAGGAGAACACGTCTCTCCCGTTTTAACCACTAGACATTTTCGGATTTGTTACGGCAACTCCCCCTAGGTCAGTGAGCCTGCAGCGGGAGTGTGCATCAGGATCTCCCGGACGGCGTAGCCAAGGGACAGATTCCTCATCCCCAAACTTTCGGATTCAGTAGGTCTGGGTCGCGGCTCAAGAATTTGAATCCCTCACAAGTCCCCAGGTGGTCCTGATGCTGCTGCTCCTTTGGCCACTTTGAGAACCAGGCTCTCTACCCGGGACACTTACAAGCCTTGTGCTGGGGCTCGCTAACCCTGACGAATGGAGGGAGTGAGAGAGATTTCGTCAGTGTCCAGCCTGCCCAGCTGCCCAGGGCCCACAGTCTGTCTGTGTGAGAGGACAGCCACATCAATGCACTGCTGACAAACTGTGACAAATGTCAAATGAGAGGAGTGTCAAAGAGACTGTGGGGACAGAACTCAGTGTTACCTCTCAATGGGCAGCACTCCTCCAAGGGCAGGTCAGTGGGGTCTGACACACGCACCAAGTCAGGGAGTCTGCACCTTCAGAGCCATTTCAAGAACTAAGGTTATGTGGGCCTGGACAGGGATGGGGTGCTTGGAAAGGGTGGACAACGGATGGCGGAAGTAGGGCTCAGGAGGCTGAAATGTGTCTCTGGGGCAGCAGGGAGGCCCCAAGAGGTGGGACAAGGGTGTGTGAAGAGGGGCCCGTGCTGGGGAGTTGGAGCTGAGATGGGTCAACGAGAGGCCAAGCGGGAGGGCAGCTCAGAGATCCTCAGCAGTGCAGGCAGAGGCGGGGCTGGTGCCAGCAACGTGCGGGCAGCGGTGCTGGTATGCTCCAGTGCTGGGGAGCAGCTGAACCGTGGGCGGATGGCAGGGCTGAGAGAGGGACACAGAGAAGCCGGCTGAGGGAAGAGGGTCAGTCAGCTCAGTCTGGGGTGTGACAGTGGAAGGCCTGTGGGATCTGTGGGCTCTCTGGGGTCTCGGGACTGACAGCAGCAGGGCTCCCAGCTCATTCCTTCCATGAACCAGGTGCTGAGTCAGGGACCTGGCCTTTTCCCAGGGCTCTGTTGGTGCCATGTACACCCATGAATGTGTATGCATATGCGT
This sequence comes from Martes martes, assembly GCF_963455335.1. Classification (NCBI taxonomy): domain Eukaryota; kingdom Metazoa; phylum Chordata; class Mammalia; order Carnivora; family Mustelidae; genus Martes; species Martes martes. Next base: position 16,578,973 of record NC_137896.1, on the reverse strand, counting down.
GCACACACACACACACACACACACACACACGTGCACATTCACACCCCTTCTCACACACCCAGGTACATCTCTCACTTCCCATCTCCTAATTTCACAGACACCTCCTCCAGCCAGCCAGCCAGCCAGCCAGCCGGCCAGCCAGCCAGCCAACCCACTGGTCAGTCCGTGAGCCACTGGGTGAACACCTACCCACGGACCGACCTTTCACCCGCTGCTGCCACTTCCCTGAGGGGACCCGCATTATGTGTCTGGCTTGATGTTCTACCCGAGCAGCTTTCCCAAGGAACAGCAACAGCTTGGCCTTCCCAGGTCTCCTCTCTATCGCCCTCTCCCTGCCTTACAGCATCCGACACTCCTGCCTTCATCAGGACCCCGGCCCACTGGCCTCTTCCCTCCCTCCAAGCCAGCGCCCTCCATGAGCACCCCTCCTCGTCCACTCAGAATCTGTGCCCCACCGCTCCAGCAGCCCTTGCCAACCTGCAATTCCTGTCGCCCTTGGCCCCTGTCCAGAAACACCCAAGCACGCCCTAGAGCAGTGCTCCCCAAAGGTTACTGGCTCTAGCTATGCCCTGAAGGACTTGTCAAAATACAGATTCCAGTTCAGGAGGTCTGGGGGCGGGGGCAGAGTTCTCCATTTCCAATAAGCTCCCACCTAATGCAGTACTGCTGGTCTCAAACAAGAATCCTCTAGACCCACTGTCTCGATGGCCTCATACCCACCCCAGGGTGGCTGCCGCTGCCCACACCATTGGCACCACTGGCGAAGCTCACAGACGGCCTCTAGGCTGCCACAGGCACTGCGTGTTAACACCTGACCCTTCTACTCCTTGAAACAGCCTCTTCCCTTCCCTTCGAAGACCCACTGAGACACCCTGAGCCTTGTGTTTCTACTGCTCTAAGTGGGCTGGTCAAGGAACTCCCCCTCTCGGGGAATGCTGGTGAATCCCATCCTCTTTGTCCTAGCTGGGAGTCGGAATCCTCCTCACAGTCCCTTCTAAGACCCTCAGGGATACTCTGGGTCTGCCTGTCTGTTCTATGGCCAAACTCAGGGCTCTGCCCACATCCATAGCAACACTGTCCAACAGAACTTTCTGGAATGACAGAGAGGTTCTATAACCACAGTGTCCCATATGGTTGCTACCAGGCACATGAAGTTCTTGTGACTGAGAAACAGAAATTTTTACTTTAATTGTAATTAATTTAAAGTTGAATTTAAAGGGCTACATATGGCCAGTGGCTGCCATATTGGACAGCATGGTTTTATAGGAATGAATACCTAAGAGACAGTCCCATCACACACCAGATGTTCCTTGGGCCCATGACAAATTTGAACAGTTTTGCAAATCTATCAGCAGAGGCAGGTAGAAAGCATGCCTGTCGGACTCAGATGGCCAGCGTTCAAATCCTGCCTCTGACACTTGCTAAGTGAGTCACTTCGGCAAGTCACCACCTCTCCGAAGTTCAGTGTCTTCACATGTACACACAGCCAAGGGAAGAACAGCTTTAGGGAACTGCTGTGAGCATTAAATAAGTAAACATGAGGTATTTAGGTCAACGCCTAATACGTACGTACTCAATCAATGCTCTCTTGTTACTAATTTTATTATTAAATCCTTACGCTAGTCTTGCAAAGGAAGGATGACTGTCTATATATTACACGAGGACACTGAGACACAGAGAGGATAAGAGGTCACTCTAGAAACAAAGAGCAACCTGGGATTTGGACCTGATCCTGCCCAGCTGCAAAGCAGCCAGCAAGCCAGCTGTGGGCGGGCTGCCCCAACATGGGCTGCAGTGCCCACTCCCCAGGACAGCCTTCCCTGTGGCGACCCCAGAGTCTGGAAGGCGCTGGGGCTGGGGACCGGGGACCGTTCTCCCACAGCTCACTGCCGCAGCCCTAGAAGCAGCTGGAGGTCCAGACAGAGCAGTGGCTGTGGCACATTGCCACAGCTGGAGTGAGTGCTCTACCGCCCGGGGCCTGAAAGGAGTGGCACACCGTCCCCTTCTAGATCCTCAGGACTGGGGTGCCCTCGCTCTTCCACTCTACCATACAGGGTCATGTCTCCCTTTCTAGTCAATTCGGCTGTGTGTTTCTAAATCCAGAGCGAACCCCAGGAAAAGGACACCTGCCTCTGAGATGTGCTCATCATGCTTCCTTGCAGAAAGTGCTCCAGCCCAGGCAGTGGGATCTTGAGAGTCCGTGCTGTGTCAGGGAGTGAGCCACTCAAGGAGCCTACAGGAGATAAGCAGACCAGAAGGCCCAGGTAGCTGGCCTGGCGTAGGAACAGCACTGGACTCGGACCCAGGAGACTGGGATTCAAATCCTGCCTCTGGTACTCAGTACCCTTAGGAAAATCACTTGATACCTCTGAAGCCAGTCTTAATGAAAATGAACTTGTGCAGAGCAATCTGTGACCATCGAAGTATTTTCACAGTCGTACAATCATTTATCCATACAACAAACATTCATTGATCGCCTACTCTGCGTTCTGTCCCTGGGGAGACAATGGGGGTGCAAAACACCAAAGTTCTCGCCTTCAGGAAAATGATCACTTTTAATCTAATCGTCTCACGATGGATGTGGTATTACCATGGAGATCAATCTTGCAACGGAATATTACACAGCAGTGAAAATGATTTAACCTGAGCTGCATGTCTGTGCAGATTCTTCCGTTTGACCCCTGAATCCAGTCCCTGTTCTGCCCCACACACTGGGACATGTACCCCCATCGACTGGATCCCTAGCCTTCAGCTCCCAGCGGGGGCACTGCCCCAGCCAACAAGAGGCTACCACAGGAGAGCAAAGACTGAAAAGGAAGCACAGTGAGGGTATCTTTTCTCATTTCCTCCCTTTCTCAATGCCTTTTCTTTGGCAACGGCTGCTTCCACTGGGACCAGAGCTCCCCCACACCTGCTCTGCTGCCCACCAGCTCTCAATGGGCTCTGGACCACCTCTCCCCTCTCCAGCCCCTTCGGCCCTGGCGAGTAACAGCTTCCTGCTTCTGCCTGTCCCCAGGTGCCTCATCATGTCTGTTCTCTTAACCCTGTCCCTATCCCAACAGAGGTCAAAATCATCTCCTCATTAAGCTCTTCAAAGAGACAAACACGGGAAGCAAAGTGTAAGGTGTCTGAAGGATGTGTAACACCAGGGCTGACATCATCTAAGGATGGAGGCAAGGTTTTCCCTGAGAAATAAAATCTCAGTTGGGATTGGAAGAATGAGTCTGAGTGAATCATAAACTTGCACCATGACATTAGCAGCCACCCCCCACCCCAACCATTTTACAAATGAGAAAATGAGGCTCAGACGAGGGAAAGGTGGCTGAGGTCATACAAACTCAGTGTTGTCCCTGCATGCAGAGCAGGGTATGGCCATGTCTGTCTTAAGGTCCTGGAAACCTCTGTGACTTTCCTCTTGCTGCTGGAACAACCCCAAACCTAGCCTCTTAAAACACAACAGATGTATTCTCTTACAGCTCTGGATGGGAGCGGTCCTACACATCCAGGTGTCAGCAGCCCTGCCTTTTTTCTGGAGACTCTAGGAGGGAGAGTGTTCTTTGCCTTGTTCAGGTTCTAGAGGCCATCGGCTTTCCTTGGCTTGTGGCCCCTTCCTCCTCCTTCAAGCCACTAGCACAAAAGAGATTTTCCAATCTCTTTTCCTGTCTCTCTCTCCTTCCTTCTCTCTCTCTGTCCCCTTCCATTGTCACATCTCCTCCTGGGACTGTGACCTCCCTCCACCTCCCTCTTGTAAGAATCCTTATAACTACATTGAGCTCAGATAATTCAGTATCACCTTAAAATACTTTGTCACATCTGCAGAGCCCCTTTATTCACACAAGATGACAGAGTCACAGGCTCCAGGGATGAGGATAAGGGCATCTTGTGGGGGGAAGCATTATTTGGCCTACATACAGAGCCCTAAGGCCTTGGAAGTGGCTAGAAACTTCTCTTACATAAAGACTGACTCTTAGTGCTAAAATGTCACCAACAGTCATGTCATTTACACAGAGAAACATGCAAAACCAGCATTCTGAGCCCGGGTGGCCTTTGGCAAAAGGGCAGCCTAGTGGCTGCTGTACGGCCAGGAGCAAGACACTTAACCTTTCTGAGCTTCACTTTGCTATTTGTAAAATGGGAACAATGCCTATTTCCCATGTAGACAGGATCCCATGAGCTAGTGGGTGTCGAGAACACAGCACGAGGTGGGGCTCCCCGTCCCCATCTCTCTTGGCGCCCTTCTGCCTCCCATTCTGAGAACACACATGTACAGCCCACGTTCAGCCCTCAGTGGCTGCCATCACTACGCTTCAGGGACTGATGAGCTGTTACTAATGGGATTTTTCGGGGGGGGGGGGCGGACAGAAGAGCTTCAGCGCCTCACTCATCCTGCTGAGATTTTGACACAGACACAGGTTTTAAGAGAATTAAGCAAAGAAGTCGAAATGCTGTGAATAAATGTCAGCGCCCCTCACAAAATGTTACCTCCCAAGACCTCACTTTTCGCCAGCGAATACGCTGGAATGTCAGGATGTCTCTCCAAAGTGGCTCTTAGCATGTCACCCGCCTCTTAACATCTTTTAAGGACTGCCCTGATGCTGACAAGCCAAAAAAAAACCCTCCTTTACCTTGACCCTCTAGTAGCCTCGTGTCTGCCCCCGACTCCCCGTCTAGCTCTGTCCTGTAACCTGCATGTTCCATAACAAAATAAAATAAATAAATAAAAAACCATATCCTCTTCAATATTTATTCCTTTCAAGTCCTGACACATGTGATGCCCCTCAATGAAGCTTCTTCCGCTATAAAATGGGTTTCTGGGAGCACTTTGTGAGAGTATCCTTGGGACACCCCAAGGACATTGCCAAGGGATAACAACTTGTGGGGATTACAGCAACAATACCACGTGCAGTGTGCCAGGTGTCCAGCAGAGGTTGGCTCCCTTTCCTTGTCACACTGGGTAATAATCATACCCATCCTGCTTCTCGGGAGACTGTGGACCATGACTGGGTAAGGACGGTTTGGCTTGTCTCATGTGTATGTCCCTGAACACCTGGAGCTCTAGGGGTATTCAGCGAATACTTGCAGGGAGTTGGATGGAAGAATTGGGGTGGGGGGAGGGGAGGCGGAAGACAACTGGTATACCAGTCAATGTTCAATTTCAGTGGAAAGTTTTTTCTGGAGACTTGAGGGACCATGTTGGCCAGGATCCACTGAATCTTCCTGCTAACCCTCTATAGCCTCCATGACTCATCTGACCAACAACAAATCTGATCTTTTCACTTTGGTGTTTAAGGCCCATCCATCGTCCCCAAGATCAAAATCAAAGCCTTTGTCCTGGTCAAACCAGATCCTTATGATCTGACTCTATCAAGCTGTGTCTCTACTGGTATGTCTCCAGCCATCCCTTCTCCTGGAGTTCTATGCCTGAGCAGTACCACACTTTGCACCATTTGCACACTCCAAACACCCCCTGGGTCTTGGCCCACACTGTGCCTGCATCCAGAAGTGACCTTCCTTCTTAAAAATCTCCAGTCACCTTTCTCGAGCTGGCTCAAATTAAAACTTCCAGTGAAGTATGCTGGACCCTTACTCACCATCTGTTATTTTCATTCTTACTGCAGTAACAGCTATAAAAACCTTTATTAATCATCAGTATTTGGGCAGGCTATACGCTGGACAACTTTGGTACCTTATCTCTAACCCAGTACTTCTCAGAGTTTAGCACACATCATAATCCCCTGGCAGATTTTATTATTATGGTTTTTTTTTTTTCCTGGCAGACTTTTTTCTTTTTTTTTAGATTTTATTTATTTATATGACAGACAGAGATCACCAGTAGGCAGAGAGGCAGGCAGTGGGGGTGGGGGAAGCAGGCTCCCTGCTGAGCAGAGAGCCCAATACAGGGCTCAATCCCAGGAGCCTGGAATCATGACTTGAGCTGAAGGCAGAGGCCTTAACCCACTGAGCCACCCAGGCACCCCACCTGGCAGACTTTTAAAGCACAGATTCATATACCCTACTCCAGATTCTGATTCAACAGCTCTGAGGTAGTACCTGAGAATTTTTTTGTTGTTGTTGGGGAGGGGGATTGTGAGAGGGGGAGATGGAGACAGAACCTCAAACAGGCTCTACACCCAGCTTGGAGCCCAACAACCCTGAGATCATGACCTGGGCTGATGCTCAACCGAATGAGCCACCCAGGTGTCCCTGAGAATTTGTGTTTCTAATATGCTTCCAGAGATGCCGATGCTGCTCGTCCATGACCAGCACACTCTCAGTAACATTGTCTTACTCACAAGTAAAATTATATTATCAGTTCGCAGGCGAGGAGAAGTTAGGTGACTCGCCACAGGTCAAATTATTCAGCGGTGAGGCCACATTTTGAAACCCGGCCACTCGAGCCACAGCCTGAGCTCCCTTACTCAGCAGCAGCAGGGACAGCAGCCGACACTGAGGGACACCGCACTCCACACCGGACACTCCAGCAAGCACCCCATATAGATTATCTCATCTAATCCTCATATCCTTCCGAGATGAATGCTGTCATTGCCACATTATAAATGAGGAGGAAATCATGAGGAGAAGAGTAAGTTATCCAAGGTTCACACAGGCAGTGTGTGTTAAAACGGAGAACAGGCCAAGGGACCATGACGGCATGCCCACACATCAGCAGTGACTGTTTTCAATAGGGGCTGTTGTTCATTGCAATCATCTATTTCCACACAAGGCTCCCCACCCAGACCTTATCTTTAGGGTCAGGGAAATAGTCTAATTTAACTTTGCATCCTAGCTGCCGGCAAAATACAAGTGATTTGCAGATACATAAATGTGTCTGAGGAATGAATACAAGACCGAAGGAGTAAACAAAAGACATGAAAACAATTGAAATCTTTACCCCGTGACCAGCAGACTGCCCCTCCCTAATAAAGGGTATGATGGGATCCCCAGAACGATTCATAGAGGGGCTTCAGGGAGGCCAATTTGACTTAAAAAGAAAAAAACAAAAAAACAAAAAAAACAAGGAAAACAACAATGCCACGGTCTGCAGAAGCTGTGGGCCGGCATTCAAGGGCAGTTCCTGAGCCAAGCAAAAGACCACAGATTTGGCAAAATGAGGCTCTCCGCTAAAAACGCTTCCCTCGTTACCCTTGTAGCTAATTTCTCTTTTTCCGGAGCCTACCAGGGGTGTTGGTCCAGCAGATGCTATTCAAACTAACAGCTGCAAATGGGAAGAGAAAACAGAGAGAGCTTTTCTGATGCTTGTAATCAAGGGTAAAAATAAAAGAGGCACAATGAAAATTAAGTTACATAAACAGTGATCAAGTCTTTTTCTTTCCCATTGCCTGTGGAGTCCCGCTGCGCGTCCAACAATGGGAGAAGAACAGGACGGGGGTGTGGGATTCCAGGTCGAATCCCCACCGCGTGCAAGGACAGCGAGATGCCCACGCGGAGCCTGAGCTATGGGACAAGGGAGACACGATTCTCACAGCCCCCTTCTCCCACGCAGAAGCTGAGCCTGTGGCTGCAAAGGGAGAGAGCTGGTTGGGAGGCTGGCATAGGCAGAGGAGGGCTGTGAACCAGGACAGAATGCTGCTTGGCCCTTGGTGGTGAGATGTGGCTTTGCACTTAGATGTAGCCCTGGAGGCATCCATTAGTTCAGATCTCTCGGGCAGTGGGCTTAGACTTGGCTGGAGGCCCTATCAAACGGTGGATAACCTGCTTCATCAAGCCTAGCTCGTCTCCTCTCAAGACTCCGTGCTACACTCAGGACAGCATTTCTGCAGCCGGGTTCTATGCTAGGCTCTGAGATTTGGCCTCAACTGGCTGAGCTGACCATGGTTGTCAATGAAGACAAATAAGGACAACTTCTATAACGTGTCGGGTGCTGTGCTGTGGGCCTGTCTTGCTAGTTAGTCCTCAGACAGCTCTGTGATGTGGGTAGACATTTTCCCATTTTGCAGATGCAAAGGGTTCAAAATGATGAAAATACAACATAAAACAAACGAATCCATGCCTGTGTCCCCAGTAGAGCTTATCTGGAAAGCAACAGAGTGCGGATCCTCATCCTGGCGTCTGGCCTGGAGCCCACACTCGGGTGCTCTGACAGAGGGGAGACATTAGGCTTCTAGACTCACGGCTAGAACCAGACCCCTGAAAGGGAAGGATCATGGTGGGAGTGGGAAGTGCAGTGGGAACTGTTTTCAGACACAGCTGATCAGCCCTGGGAAACCAAAGCCAAAAGCAGGAGGAAGGGAGCCCCACAGGTGCTGGAAGGAAGCAGGAGAGAGGAGGGAGGGGAAACCAAAGTCCACATAGTCAACGGACCTGCTCCATTTCATCCAGAACAGGTGGAGGGAAGAAAGAGGAGAGAGGACTGCAACAGAAGAAGGTGTGGGGGTTCCTTGGAGTCAACATCTGAGGAAGAGGAGGCATGCCTGCGGAACCATGGGTTGTGGGTTCCGGCTGACCTTGTAGTGGATACTGTAGTACTCTGCTTACGGGGAGGCAGGTGCACACCAACCCCAGCAGCTGGAAGTCTCAATTGCTGTGGGCTCACACTTTCATCCCTCTCCGGAAACTGTCCCATCCAAGGTCATGTTTGCTGGAGGGAAGCGGACATGGTCTATGGCACATGGGAACGCAAAGGCCCATCCTCTAGCCCGAATTTAGGACAATGCGGAAGGGCTGTCCAAGCTCCAGGGGTCTCCCACTTGTGGTTCTAACCACACTGCAGGTTAGCTTCTCCCTCTGCTCAGTCCTGCCTCCCTCCATCCCCTATGGGTGGACCTCCAAAGAACTTTCCTGAATAAACCTTCTGCGTCCAACTCTCTGTCTCAGATTTTTTTTCCAGGGAACCCCCCCCCCCCCCGCCGCCGAAAGATTCCCTCTGTCTCAGTGCCTCCCACCACTTCCTTCAAGGAAACTTCTGGAGAGGAGGTCCACGGCATTCACGGGGAGGAGGAGCAGTTGAAGGGAACACCTTCACCTGGATCCCAAGCACAGAAGGCTCCTCCTGTCCAACTGGGTTCCTCCACGGTCCCGACGACCAGCTGCAAGCTTCCCACACTGGTTCTGGCACCAGCCGTTCAGCACAGTCTAATTGCACCAAATTTTATTTGAGTCTTCACTGGGGCTGTCACTTCATCCAATTAAGTGGAGGTTATGGAAGGATCCACTTGTCATTACAGCAATTCCTCCTTGCGCTAAATGCTCCCAGAATCTTAACTACCAAGCAGGCACAATCAGAAAAGATGGCTGCGATGAAGACAGTAGTATTTCTCTTTCACAGAGACAAACACGGGCAGGCCCCCGAGCCCGACACGCACTACCCGTGTCCAGCCGCTACATAAATTAGACAGGCCTAAATAAGTCAGGCTGTAGACAGGAATGGAAAGAGAATGCAGATGAGGCTTGCCACCAGACCGGCATCGCATGAAGGCTGGGAGCCCACACGGCTTGGGCCGCGTGGCAGAGCACAAGGACGGAGCTGACAGCCAGGAGACATGGACTCAGTGCCCTGCTCTCTCTCGCCTGAGGGCAGGACTTCCAACGAGCCCCTTCCTGTTCCTCGGGGCCTCCAATGCCTTGAGTGATCTGACCCGTGACCCTCTCCCCAGCCTCCACTCCCAGTACTCTCACGCACCCCATTCCTAACACTCTGACAACCAACCTGCAATTCCTCCAGCATGCCACACTCATTCCTACCTCTAGTGTGACCTACTCAATGTCCCCTTTCCCTAAAAGGTCTTCCCACTCTTTCAAAGGCTGACACCTTCTCATCCTCCAGGTCTTCGATCAAAACGTCACTTCCTCCAAGAAGCCCTTCTCATTTATCTACCAAAATCGGTCTCCTTCTTGTTCTCTGCCTCTATATTCTATTTGATTCCAACATGGCCCCATCACAAGCAACAGTAATACAGTGATCTGGTAACTCTTTCAAAGTCCGTCTCTCCCTAGAGAATGGTACTGTCCAATATGGTAGCCACGAGCCACGTGTGGTTAAACTAATGAAACTTTAATACCATTTAAAATTCAATGCCTCAGTCACAACAGCCACATTTCAAAGGCTCGACAGCCATCTGTGGCTACTGAGTTCAGATAGCAGACAGCGCGGACACAGATTTCCATCATCACAAAGAACTCCCTTGGACGGTGCGGGTCTACAGTATACACTTTGTAGTGTGATCAGCCCCCGTATCCCTGGTATTTACAGTGGTGTCTAGCCATACAGTAGCCACCCGATAAATATTTGAGTAGGTGAATTAACAAACCAACACCAAATATTTCACATGGAGATATGTTCAACAGAGCTAAGAAGTGGCAATGTTCCTATCTGGTCGAACAAGTTAAAGAAGCCTTCATGGAGAAGGTGACATTAAACTGGGCTTTGAAAGATGACAGGGTGAGAAGAAGGTAAAGTGGTACAGAGCAAAGAGAATGGCAGAGAGAAACCCATGGAATGATGCAAGATCATGCCATTTCCTGTCCAGGGACATGGCCAGGTTCTTGTCATTGCTGTTGCTGACAGAGTTGAGACGAGCACCCAGGTTTCCTTCAAGCATGATGTGCAAGGGCTCAGGGCTGAGATATTTGCTTCAGGGTCCAGAATTTAAACATTTGCTAGTGAGGCATGCTGTTGAAAAGCAAGAGAGATGCATAAATTTTTTTAAAAATTCAAGGTGCAAAAAAGGAATACAGATGCTCATATCCTAATAAGCTGTAAAAGATCCCATATCATCTTCGTGGTCTGCTTCTTGTGGCTTCTATGCCAAAGATATACTTCAGCACAAACAGGTTGCACAGGAGACAAGGAGCCCATCCCAGGATGGATACACAGAAAAGCTGACCTCTTGAGAAGACTTCTGGCAGGAGAACACAGGGAGGCAACCTCATGAGGAAGTAAAGGTGCCCGTTCAACGTGCCACACAAACCTGCTCTCAATCAGTCCCCTCCCCAGATACAAAGCTTAGATACCTGCCCTCCAGGTGATATGTGCATCCTGATGTCCACCTGGAAACAGGGTGACTCAGCCTCACAAACTCAGGATGCCGGGGCCGAGGACCAGGGGGGAGGAAACAAGGCAAAATCACTGGGTATCGCATCCCTTTAGAAGAGGAAGAGTCGCTCTCTTCTGAAAGACCAGCTCATTTCTACAAGCAAACAGATGAGAACGTGATACAGGGAGGAATTCCCAGGCTCTTCACTTTGCCTCGTGGAGATAAAAGGAAAAAGAAACAAAAGACTCGGGGAGAGAAGCTGGTAGGAGCCTATGAAGCTGCCCTGCATTAATCAGCTCATCGCCCGCCCTTGCTGGTGCCCTCTTCAATGCCAGCCCTGGGTCTTTTGCTGGGAAGATGCAGGTCGAGCTGTAGCTGGCTGGGGAGCTCATTAGCGCCTCTCCGGAGCCAAGGGCTGCCTGCCTTCCAGAACGTATGGTGAACTCTCACTTTAGTTACTTCTCAGAATCGATATAATGCTTTTCCAGCCGGCTCTGTCTACTGCCCTTGCAGCCGTTAGGGGCTACAGGCTTCTAAGCAGAATTGTCTGGGCTTACCAACACGCATGCCTTCACTGCACAGGAAACAGCACTCCAGCCTTGGCACACGGGTCTTCCGGGCTCCTCGGGCAGCAGGACCCCAGATCTAGGGAGAAGCACCTCCAGGGATGTGCAGGGAGTGGGGACCCAGCAGGCGCTGGGTACTGGGACAGTGCGGACAGAAGACCCTAGTGACAACAGGGGTTGCACTGCAAGGTACTTCAGGCAGTTCCAGAGATGGCTCAGGAGTCCCAGCTGGGACCAAGACCCTGAAGCCAAGTCTCTTTCTCAGGCATGACACCTTAAGAACACTACGTCTGAGATGGGTTTCCCTTAATGACTCCTCGGCTGCCTAGCCCAGCTTCCAGCTGCCCTGCATATGGCCCCACGGCCCAGGGGAATCTTAGCTCTACACACGGCCCAACAGGCCATCACTCCAGCTGAGCTAGAGCACTCTGTGGCTGGGATCCTCACAGGCTACGGGGACCGTAAGTCCCGTGGAATACCACAGACTCCAGTTCTGCAGGCTGGCCTTCCAGAAGCCAACTTCTCTACAGAGTGTAAAGGATGGCCCTCAGCCCCACCACACCCCAGCAGGAACCCAAGAGATGGTGTCCCCTCCTGCCTTCAGATTGTCTCTCAGTCAACCCTTAGGAGCCACACCCAATACAGTGACACTATTCTTTGAAGCCTCAGTGGCACCCTCAAAGAAAAAGATCTAGCCCAACCCCATATGCCAATGAGACTATACTTGAGCTACTTCAAAGGATCTGCTGGGAGTTATTCAAGCTCATCCTTGAAATGTGCTGTATGGGCCAGCATTTGCTGCAGTAACAAACATCTCCAAATCTTAAACATGTATAAGACACTTCTTTCTCTTTCTCAGGTCTGTGGGTCAGTGTGCTTTGGCTCTGAGATGGGTTCAAATCTCTTCCTTATACCCCTCATTCCAGGAATGAGGCTGAAGGAGCAGCTGCTACCAACAACAGATTCTTCTAATGATGGATGGCAGTGAGGAAGATGAGGAGCATGTGACCTCTTCTTGCCGCTGGCACTCTGTTCCTTCTCCCACCTTCTATTGGTCAAAGCAACTCACATGGCCAAGCTCAAAGTTAACAGGGTCCTGTCAAAGTTCAGTGGTAAGGGCATTCTGCCCATGGGGTGGGATGAGGAAAAGTAAATATTTGCAGAACAAAACAATGTTCCAGAGGTGCTGGGCAAGGACTTGGCTCACAGAAATCTCTCAGAATATGTTAGATATGACCACTATCAGTATCATTACCATAATTAGCAGGAACATTCTGCTCATGATTCACTGACATTCAGATAAGATTGAGGTAGATGAGGCAGAATTTCAGGGGCCTGCAACATGGGAGTAGCTCTGGGGAAGCTCCATCCCTCTCACCTGGCCCAGACTGGAGCTGAGAACCGTAATCGGGCCAGCTGTGACTAATGGAGAGGCTGCAGCCAGGCCACATCTAAACCCATGCCTGTCCTTGGGACCAGCAGGAATGCAAGGCAGCATCCCTTGGAAAAGTGAGGTCCTAGCAAGGCCGGAACGTAAACCCAGGCCCCCTGACCTCCAGTCCCGGAGCAAAGTCCCATTCCACCATCACTAGGCAGGAGAGTATGTTGAGATGGAATTGATTTTTTTTTTCTACATTATTTTTCTTAAGTAGAAAAAAAAAAACCTCTCAGTGTTTATTTTTATTTCCTTTAGGCTGAGGCTTAACTCCAAAAATAGACAGTCTTTTTCAGTAGCCCTGTCATTAGCAGTTGCTACAAACACTCTGTCCCCCACACGTTGAACTGCAAGAAGGATACTTGAAAAGAGCAGTTAGAACAGAAGTCTCCAGAGAGCCCCGGTGAGAGCAGTGGCTGCAGATCCAGGTGCCCACGGCCTCTTTGAGGACGAGGCTGGGAGCCAGGCCTCCCTCAGGGCTCCCGGGGTCTCTATGTGGGCCACCCACACCCTAGCATTTACCCTCCCAGGTGACTGAGGATGTGCAGGGTCACTCATCCCCCCAACTCCGGCTAGCTCTGTGTGCTTAGCCGGGTCCCTTCATACCTGAGACTCTGATTCCTCACCTAGAAAATGGAAAGAATAAGAACTATAGCTCATTTGGGAAGTCTTCGTCATTTTGTTCATGTAAAGAACACCTGGTTTCATTTCAGCATCTAGGAACAGAATTCCCTCTACACACAGTGATTCTGGGAATAAAGAGAGAAACTGGACACAGTCCTTGCCCTCAAAGACACTCTCGTCTAGCAGGAGTGCCTGCTAACTGGGTTTAGATTTGGGGACATATACCCAAATATGGTATATGGGGGAAGGCTGTCAGGGAAGGCTTCTCTGAAGGGGAAACGCTTGGGCTGAGCCATTGAAGACCTGACCGAGGGGGGAATGACATTCTGGGACATGGGACTAGTGTGTTCAAAAGCACTGAGGCTGGCTATAATGATGACGCTGTAAAGGTCTGGAGGAAAAGAGACTGCAAAGGGCTCTGCCCATCCTTCCAAATAAGCAGTACTGAGATCTTATAACAGGGGTGTTCATAAAACAAATGTCCAATGAGCCAAGCAGTAGGATGAGCCAGCACAGAGCCCACGTCTGCACGCATGGAGCCCATCGTCTAATGGATTGGACACATTCGCCAAAAGATGCGCAGTTTAGAGAGGTCACCTTAGATGACTCGGGTGGGCAAGGCAGACTCAGAAGACCAGGAACCAGGCATGTCAGAAGGTCACATGAGGAGTGAGGCCACTAGCTAGTGTGACTAAAGTCTGTGGGGTCATCTGAGGAGGGGGCGTGTGGAGGGGGTTCAGGAGAGCTATGGGCTGAAGAGGCACAGGGTCCAATTTCTGGAGGCAGCTCCTTCTGCAGGCAATGGGGCCACCAGGGGTGGGGAGAGGCAGGCTTGGACCTGACAGTGGTATACAGAAAGGACGGGAAAGAAGAGAAAAAGGGTGAAACCCTGAGGGACGGAAGAAGGAAGGTAAAGAACCGGCTCCAGCCTTCCCACCCTCTCGTTCTCACGTCCCAGGGGAGTCTGTGGCCACAACTCACACCTGGAAGACACACGCCTTTCTTTCAACATTAGAGGTATCTGAATTCTGTACAAGCAAAGGCATGTAAGAATAATTCAGGAGGAGCTGGAGGGGAGACTTCACTTGTCTAAAACACACAGAGGTGCTGCAGGTTCCACTGTGTCCTCCAGGAAGGTATGCTTAAGTCCCACCTCGTGGTACCTGTGAATGTGGTCCTGTTTGAAAACAGGATCTTTGCAGATGTAATCAAGCTCATACTGGACTAGAGTGGGTCCTCACCCAGTGGCCTGTGTCATAGTAAGAGGAAGCACATTTAGATACAGAGACACACAGAGAAGGCCATGTGATGATAGAGGCAGAGACTGGAGTGATGTATGCCAAAAGCCAAAGAAAGGGGGAGGGGAGAAAAAAAAATCCTCCAGAAGGAACCAACCTGCCAACACCTTGATGTTGGACTTCCAGGCTCCAAAACAGTGGGAAAATAAATTCCTTTTACGTGAAGCCACACTATTGAGGGGCATCTGTCATGTCAGCCCTAAGAAACAAACACAATGGCGGATTAAATCTGTACCAGTGCGAGGCCTTGGGGGGTGGCAAGTGCAAGCACCTCAGCAAGGGCATTCACCCCAACTTGCAGGATAGGGCTCCGAGCTGGCAGCTCCGGTTCTGGCCCTAATGCCTACTCTTACCTCACAACCAGCCTGAGCCTCTTTGATGGGGGTCACATGCAGATGGGACTCCAGGCTTGCAGGAGGCCAGTGGCACATCTGGGTCCCAGAGTTGCCAGGTGGCAGCACTGGGGTTTTAGCCCAAGTCATCCTGTGGCCTGCTTTGGGACTGAACGTATATACGTAAGCAGACCCTGTCAACAAAGCTCTCGGTATTTGCAGAACTAAGAACCACATTTTTAACGCTCTCTGAAATAATCTCCCTTATTAACTCCTTTCCTTCTTTTCTCCTCCTCTAGAATGTACGCTTCAAGATAACAAAAGACCTGCCCCCACACAGATCTTTGGTATATCCGTTGGGTCCAGAAGATTCCTGGGACAGAGCAGGTGTGTAATAAATAGTTGCCTCATTGACCAATCAGTTAATAGGGGCATTTGGAGAGAGCATCGCCCAGGCATATATTTCTGTACTGGTTTAACAAAGTCGTAAATGGAGTTAACTGCTTGCTGTCCCTGACCAGAAAAGAAGACTCACAGGAAGATGCCAGTGCCACCCATGTGTGCAGCCCTAGGCCATTCCCAAGGGAGAAGAACTGGGGAAGCCACCGCCAACAACTCCATTGGTTCGGACAAGACTGGTGCTGCCCCAAACGCTGGCAGGTAACCAGGCATTAGGAAGTGAAGAAAGGCTGAGATTCAGAGGGCAGGGACAGAGGGAGTAAGAAGTTGGGAAGGACAGAGAGGGAGAGGGGACAAGGCAAGGGAGCAGAGTTTCCCAAGAGGAAACACCCCACCAGACGGCACTGACAAGCAGGCACAGGGAGCCAGCTACCATTTGTTACCATTTGTGACCTTCTGAAAGAAGGACAGGGCTGGTGGGGAGCGAGAACGGAAGTCGGGAAGCAGGTGCAGAGGCAAAGATAGACTGGACTCAGAAAGGGATAGACACAGACAGGTATCTGCTTCTGCAATGGTCATGCATCAGAGTGAAATTCATTAAAACAAAGTGCATCGTTGTTATTTAAGTCTGAAACCAAGGGACCCAGATTGTAGGCCACGCCTACGAGTCCATCCTAAATTCTCCCCTTACCACTCTAGAAAGCCCCAGCAGAGCAGCACACACAACAGGGGTGCCCCACCTGTACCCGCCTGATTTCTGTCTGCCCAGAAGCCCTCATTAGGGAAAGGCTCCCTCCCCACCACATCTTTCCAGAGCACCTCAACTCCTCACATCCTGCCCTGCTGGCCACAGACGAGGACACGTGGTTGCCACGGGGCCCTTCTTCATGCTACTGGGCAGAACAGCTGGTCCAGCATTGGTTATCCACCCAGGCAGGGACAATCAGAATCCTCTCATGAGACGGACATTCAGACACCGAGAGAAGGAAACTCTCTTAGCTTTGAGGTGGTTAAAGTAGAAGGTGTGGACCTGAAGCCACCAGCCCCCTGAGTTGCCCCCACCATTCCCCATGAGCATACACATGAAATACATCAAGGAGGAACCAGCAGAACAGGAAACACAGAAAGGAGACAGTGCTCTGAGTCTACCGTTAGAGCCTTGGGATGTGACTCTGCATGGAGGCAGCCCCATGCGTAGACATCCCTGGGACATGTACCAACACCCTCCTTCTGGAGCTGTATCCAGTTAGACAAGGAGCAGTGCCACTCAGCCCTAAAAGGGCCCAGAATGAGAATGGCTCCCCCTCTCAATCCTCACCTCATAGCAGCCAATGCTGGGCCCCCCTGCCCTTGACTATGTCAATAACCTTGGGCAGGACAAGGGCGAGGGTGTGGTCTGCAGTGATCTCCAGCTGGAGTCTTGAGGTCATAGGCAAGTAAAACGGGGCCCACTTCGGAGATGCACAAGAAAGGCAAGGGGAGAGTCCTGCATCTGCCAGACAGAATTAATCCAAAGCCAATGGGGAAATAACTGGCAAAGTGGGGCTGGCAGAAATGAGCTGTGCAAACAGGTCCCAGAGCAACTGTCTGCTGCCAGACTGCTCTGCCTCAGAGCTTCTGAGGATGCAAGAGAGGAGAGGAGGCAGGGCAACAGGGCCGGAGGCCAAAGCCTTCAGAGGAGACAGCAGCCACCAAGAACTTCTTGATGGGATGGCCAGAGCACTTGCCAGAGCAGGGACACCCCACATCCCACTTGGACGCAATCACATTGCTGTGCTATAACCCCCTTCCCCTGCCCTAAATCCTCCAAAGTCGGCCACAGCTCAAAGAGTGGGTGTGTATATGTACGTGCCGAAGAAAGAATGAAGGAAAACTGAGGAAAGAGGACTGAGTTCCAAGTTTAGATGGTGTAGAGCAGAGAGAAGGTGCACAGAGTTAAGAAGTAACTGACACTGAAAGCCAGGACTAGAAACCAACGAGTTAGAAGTGACCGTATCATGAGTCCCTAGAAATATGGAAACATTGGAAAACAGACCTCCTTCTACCCAAATCTCAAAAGGCAGGTTAACTTCTGTTGGCATCCTGGCTGCAGACAAATTGGGGGTTACGAGAGCTCCTCTAAGATCCAACCCCAGGAACACTGGTCATGGGCTCTCTCACGCAAAGTCAGTGACAACAGGTGTTTCTATGAGCTGTATCACCACAGCTTCTGAAAATGGCAGGGCAGCCCGTTAGGAAACTGGGGACCAGGAGCTAATCAGGAGTCCCACAGGGTGATACAGTGGGATGGGAGAGGTGGTAGCTTGGGACTGGGCCATAAAGGCAGAGTCCCCAGGCACAGCAACAGGACCAAGTCCACACAAACCCAAAGCCTGGGAGGTGGGTATTCTGCAATTCCCTTCTTCCCTGCTTATTGCAGAAGTCAAGGAATAAAATCAACAGACCCTAGGATTCAGCAGAGACAGGCAAAGACAGCTGGAGGAGTCACCCTTGTCCCTCGGTCTTCAGGCTTCCTTGGTCACTTAATGGAGAACATTAGTCTAGTAGGGAAACAAAGCTGAAGGGGAAAGGGGGCTGTAAGCTCAACATCCCCAAAGGAAACCTCACAGTGATGAGTATAGACGTGCCTGGGGCAGCAGTGCCCAGAGAGCAGGAGCACCTTTGAGATGGGCTGGTCCAGACGGCATCAGGCAGAGGGAATCAGCTAATTCCACTCACTGTGAACTCACATTCACTGAATCCCTTTCTGACCGCTGTCAAGCTCCCATAAAATTCCATGTGGGAGGTATGGCACTATCCTGATGCTGTGGGTTCTGTCCACTATACCAGTGGAAACCTAAGAATGAGTTCTCTGTAAGCCATCAAGGTAGGAGAGATCTGAGTAAGGGACATGGGTCATGGCTGGTTCAGCTACTGCTCACTGACCCCACAGCCAGATGAGGTTATGGATGGAGGCATGGTGCCAGGCTCCGCACATCACTCAGGGATGCAGACTTCTTCCGGGAGATGCCACCTGCCTCCTCACATGGTCTCCAATGTCACAACAGAACGGCAAAAGACAGGGCGGCTGTTGCATGGCAGATTTTGTATAGGTCTGGCCTAGAAGGGACATAGATCTCTTTGGCACGCATTCCTTTGGCCCCAGCTGGATGCAGGAGTCTGGGAAATGCAACCCTCCTGCCTAGCCAGGAAAAAAAATAAATGATACAAAGAACAAAGAATATTGTTACAAGGGTCTCTGAACCTCCCTAGGGGCATGAAGTAGGCCCCACACTCTGGACTTCTCTGCTTTGTTTCACTGAGCCTCAGAAAATGCAAAGCAAGTGACATCATTCTTTCCCTTTTAGAGATGGAGAAACTGAGGCTCCCTCTCTTGCGCAGTTTAATTCAACAGCAAAAAGCCGGCAGAGCCAGGAGCCAAACCCAGCCCCTTGCCAGCTTCTAAAATACAGCCTTCCGGCCTTCCCTTACAAAGGGCACTTTCAACAGCTGGTAAGAGGCAGCCAAATCCCGGTCCTGCCCCATGGGACCCCAGCGATTTCCCCCTCTCATATATGTTAGAGATGAGAAGAGCAAGCCATAGGGCACATATTGCTAGCAATTGACTCAAACAGGAGACATTCCCTTCGAGAACAGATGAAGAGCCACTCGGCCAGTAAGTGTCTGCTCCATACCACCAGGCTGACCTCCATCAGAAAGGAGCAAGCCCATTTACTGGGCTGTGAGTCACATCTGGCTCTAGATACACAGAGAGAGCAGGAGACCTGCTACTCTGAGTAATAACAAAAAGCTGCTACAAGCAAATTTCATTTAAAAGAGAAGAAGCCAAACCCTAGCCCCGCTGCTACCAGGGTCCAGAAACGTACGAAGAGGAGGATCATATGCATTCAAAAACAAACCAACCAACAAAACACCTTTAAATAGCAAAGAAATCCACCTGCCCAGGTGGTGGCGAAACAGAAATTTTGTATTAGTCTAAGAGCCCCATGATTTCACAGAGCTGCGTCACTGGTTCTCCACAGTATTTATGGAAAACATCCTATTGTTTCGGGGGGGACTAAGTGTGAAACCCACCTGTGTAATACAGCCCTTGCTTATGACAAACAGGGAAGCAGAGGCCCAGAGAAATGGTCATTCAAAGCTAATTAGCAATAAAATGGGAGCTACCTTCCTTCTAGGCTAAACCTCACCAAAACACTGGTTTGGAATTCCCTGGATCCGGATGGCAGCACACCCTGGGCAGGGGACAGGAGTACGGGGTTTAACAACAAGGCAGTGTGGGCATAACGAACCCCACCGATTACACTGGGAACCCGTTGCCCTCCCCCGCCCCCGCCAACTGCTAAAATATTGCTTTTTGTCTTCGACATCTAACTACTTGCTCCAGCTCTGTTTTTATTTAATGTTTAAACATGCTGCCACGGTGAAGATCACTTCTAAATGACTGGTGGGGCTTGCTTTGAAGTGCCAAGTGCTGTGCTCTTCCTCCTCTCCCCATCCCCTCCACTCACGGTTGGGATCCCTCGGCTCCACTGGTAGGTAGACTGACGTGGCTGGAGAGGTAGTGTGCTGGGCCAGGGGGAGGGGAGGACCAAGCACAAGGACAGCTCTCCCGGCCACACTGGGCTGACTCAGGCTGTTGACCTGGACAGCCTGCCTATTGCCCCAGGTCCTTATGGGACCAGAGCCCCAGCCCACTCCCTGCCCTGCCATTCTGCTCTCACGTTCCCTCATGTGGGGCTGGGGTTTTACCCTGCGATACACCTGTCAAGATAATCACGCTCCTCAGAATCCTTTCTAACGTAAGACCCTCTCTTCTGGATAGGGCTTCCAAGCTGTCCCACCTGGCCAGACCCTGCCTGAGCTCCCACTGCTCCTGAGCACCACGTGCCACAGCCAAGGCCATACCCACCCTCTTTCCTTAACGTAAACACACAATTTCTGCCCTCCTATGTCATTCTGGAATTTGTACACTCTACATCAATAAATAACGGTCAGAAAGATAAATTTTTTGACCGTTAAAAAAAACCCAACACCTGAAAAAAAGGGTAATTGTCCAGCCATCAGGTATACTTTTGGGCCCCGTATCAGTGAGAGAGAAGTATCTTCTCATCTCTTCAGAAGTAGGACAGAAAGCTTTGGTTCAAGAGGATAGGCCTGGGGAGGCTGCTAATGACCTTTCTTGATCCAACCTGTATCAGTTAATATAATGCTATTATAACAAACAGACCTCAAGGCACAGTAGCTTCACACAATAATAATTCATGATTGCTCTAATAGCAGACCCACATAGCAGGTGATTTTTCTCCATCGGGTGATTTAGGGATCCTGAATTTTCCAGTATTTTGACTCCTCTGGCCTTCCAGGAGATTAGAGTCATCTGCACACAGCTAACCAAAGAGGGAAGAAAGAATGTGGAGAATGACCGCCTACTTTTTAGACGTTCTGGTTCTGAATGCTCTTCTACTCACTTTTCTTTGGCTGGAGTGAATCATATGGTCCCACTGAGAACAAGGCAGGGTGGGAAATGTAGTCCTTGGTCAAGGTGGTACTCTGAATCACAGCTCCACTCAGTGAAAGTGGAGGCTCGTGGTCCCACTGAGAACAAGGCAGGCTGGGAAATGTAGTCCTTAGGCAGGTAGCTGCTCTGAATCACAGCTCCTCTCAGTGGAAGGGGAGGCTCATGTGTCTGGCACACACAAAGCAGCTTTACTGACAGCCAAAGACTCTCACATTCCCAGCAGTAGGTAGTTAGCTTGCATTTTCCTTTTACTGCATCTCCATGGGTATTTAGTGGGGAAATGGGAGAGGAAAGGCCACAGGAGCAGAAGTCACAATAAACCACAAGTCAGTGTCAATTTTTGGGAGACTGTGACTCAGACCAGCTGAATTGCTCCTTCAACAGCCACAGAATTAGCTCTACCTTCTTTCTCCCACATCTCACCATCACCCCCCACTGCAGCAGCCAGAAGCCTAGAGGATTGCAGCTGAAGTGCAGAGCATCAGGGATAAAGAGACCATCCCATGGGGAGGAGGAAAGGGCCGGGTTTCACAACTGGCCCTTGGGACTGGCTGTCGGCCACGGAGGCTGTTCTGTGCTTTGTAGGACATTTAGCAATATCTCTGGCCTCCACACACTCCCTCCAAGGTATGCCAATTAAAAATGTTTCTGGACATTGCCAAACATCCCCCTGGGGGACAGAAGAACCCCCGGTGAAGGGTCTAGATGGAGGCCATACAGAGGGGAATTCAGCTCCGGGGGGGGCGGACAGAGAAAATGACCTGCAGCTTCCCTTCCAAATCTGGAGTCCACAGTTTATAACTGAGTTTAACTGGGCCTAAAACTGAGGTTCTCAGAAGCAATAGTCCATGAATATCTGCCACAGAATAGAATATTACAGAAAATTAGCATTAGGAGAGCCAAAAAAAAAAAAAAAAAAAGTCTCCGTTGCAGTAGGAAGAGGACAGATTTCAGGCAGTGAGACTCTAAGTAGGCTGGGTAATCAGGCTTCGGCGTCCTCATCTGAAACGTGGGAGCAGGTGAGAATTTAACAGAACCTTCTGTGAAATATCCAGGGCAATGCCTGGCATGCAATAAATGGTCTACGAATGCCAGCTAACTACAGACCTTGCAGCTCATCCCATACCCCAGATAGTTCTTCCATTTGAACACAGGAGGGTAATGTTCCAAGTGAATGAGGATTTAATGCAATTGCCATTTGATTTAATTTCCAAATGCGTTAAAAGTGTTAACGCAACACATCAGCACGCAGCTGATAAAGTAGTCAAAATAATTCAAGGAAACCAATACTTGTCAGGTTTTATTTATCCACATTTATGCTTTTTTAAAAATAAGCTGGTCTTTGTGCCCATATAGAATACAATATACATAGATTTTTTTTTTCCCGGTTCGCCTCCCCCCACACACATATGCTCTAGTTAAGTTTCCCACTTTCTTTCCATCTGTCATTTTTCTCTTCCCATGAAAACCTAGCAGTGACGTTATGCGAGGAGGAGAGAGTCGGGGCTAAGACTGGGCAGCTGGCAAATGGGGCGCGGATGGGGATTGATGAAGACAAGCATAAAGATGTGAGCAGCACTTTGTTTACACAGGATGAGCATATCTATGAGACCCCTCCCTCAAATGTAGGGGGCTTGGCACCATTGTTCCTCTTTATAATTAGGAAGTCATGAGTTGACATTCCTAATTCATGTAGCTGATACTAGATTGGAACCCAAGACCTCTGATTTGCTATCTAGATGTTCCCACCAATACCAGAGAATGGCATAGCCACATTCACCCAAGGCTGCCGCTGCAGGCGCAACATGGCCCAGCAATAGTAATGGTTATAGTAATAATAATTATAATAATAATATAAACACAACCCATTAATAAAAGATAAGTCTGAAGGAAGATGAAACTAAGCACCTAAGCATTAGGATTATTTTCCTACTGGGGGTATAGCTCAGTGGTAGAACATCTGACTACAGGATCATTTTCCTACTGAACATGAAGGCTGCAAAGAAGATGGAATGCTCTGGTTTCTTTGCATAGCATCTTTCTGGAAAGTCAAGGTCAGACATGGGGGTGGGGGGTGCAGGTGGGTCAAGACTTGGAGACACGGGCTGAAGCAGGTACACTCAAGGAGACAGGACTGGGAGGGGAATAGGGAGGGTTCACCCTGAGACAAGCCTTCCCTCGATCAGCACTGAAGAAGGCCCAGAGGTTTCTTAAATGACCATGGGAATGGCCCCATGAGAATGGTAGACTGGGTAAGTAGCATAGCCGTGGCAGGTCAAATGAGACCCCAAAATTGCAACAAAGCAGGACAAGCAGAGGCCACACGAGTAATGCAGGGAACTGTAAATCTTATGGCTCCCACAGCCAGCAAGAAAAGAATAAAGCAAAGGAAAGCAAGACTAAAAGGAAAAGATAAAAAGTGGCACCATGAAGAGGGTGGAACCTGCCCAGAGACAGGAGGGAAACCTAAGTTAACGAGAACCTTGGAAACGGAAGGTGTGAGGAAGAATCTGCAAAGCTACTGCACGCCTGTGGAGGAAGCACTGAGAATGTTGCTGGATACAGCAAATGTTCGAGCCCCTTCTATATGCCAGGTATCCTGGATCCAGCAGGAAGCAAGACCTACAGAGCTTCTGCCTTCAGGAGATTATGCAGTACAGAAATGTAAATGACAATGGCAAACAGTGATAAAGTCTGAGAAGAAAACCACAGACTGGAACAACGGTAGAGCATTACAGGTGGTAGGATGGGTGCTATTTTAGATAAGGTACTCAGGGGGGGCTCTCTGAGAAGTTGATGTCTGAGCAGGGACTAGTATGAATAGAACAAATGAGCCATGTAATTATGCAGAAGGAAAGCATTTTAGGCCAAGTGAGAACAGCAAGTGCAAAGGTCCTGAGGTCAGAACCATCATGGTGTGGTTTAAGGAAGAGGAAATGGACCAGCATGGCTAATGAAAAAGATGAAAGGGCAAATACAAGAGGCAGGAGGTCGGAAATCAAAGGGACAAAGGAGCCAGATCTAGAAACCACTTTAAGAAGTTTAGATTTTATTCTGAGTGAGAGATATGTCTACTGGAGGGTTTTGAGCGATGAAATGCCATGACTTAACTTGTTTTCAAATTGTCATGCAGCCTGCTGCATAAAGGCTGGACCTCAGTGGCACAGGAATGAGAGAGGGAAAGAGCTGGTACAGTCATCCAGCCGAAAGGAGGGAAGGGCTCATCCTGTGCAGAAAACCGCACACTTGCCTGTGAGCCAAATCCAGACCCCCGCCCGTTTCTGTAAGTTTTATTGGCACACAGCCACACTCATTATTTACATATTTTCTATGCCTTTGCTACAACAGCAGAATTTAATAGTTACGACAGAGCCTGTGTGGCCCATTGATTACCATGCCCTGTACAGGAAAGGTGTGCCAAGCCCTGATCTAGGATGTTGACAGCAGAGATGGAGAGTGGCCGGATTCTAGGTAAACCGAGGTAGTAGGTTTACAGAAAAGGCCAGATTCTAGCACAGGCTCTTCCATCCCAAGCCTACTCTCCGACTGTTGAGCAACAGAGCTCCCCAGCTCCTCCCTCCTGGCCTCTGAGGGCTGGCGGAGAACAAGGACGGACGCTCGGAGTCCAGTTGTGACAGCGGCCTTTGAAGAGCTCTTGTGGCTGCCCAAGCAAAATGCTCAGAGTGGGTCCTGGCTTTGTGTCTTCTCCCAGTCCGCAGCTGCCCTTCCCAGCTCCACTGTCACTGATGAGGCACGGACAGGCCAACAGCCTCGGTTACATCGGAAGCTGGCAGAGGCCGCCGAGTCCGTGTCACACCAGCTGTTGGATTCCCCCACCTCCCTCTCTCAGGCCTTATTTTTTCAGTGAGTGAGGATCCAACTGTCCCATCTGAATCTCAATGGCTGTAGGCTCTCTCCAAAGCCCCAGGAGGCCCCCTCTGTCCTATCCAACAAGCCTGAAGTACCAGGAGGTTAACACCCCAGGAGCAGCCCTCCACCACTGACTGGTGGGGACTGGGGTACAAATATCCCGGCTCTCTCACCCCCGAGGAATCGAGGCTGAATGCTTGGCTTCCCCAGGGACACTGTGCTCCAGATGTCCACCATGGTCACGTGCTTGACAAGGCCTTCTGTGTTCACTGCACCTCCTAATGTCCCAAACAAACCTCTTACACTCCAATTCCTGCCAAGCCTGCTTTGAGGGGTCCCTGTCCTGTTTGCCTCTGATCTTCACTTCTCTTCCAAACAGAGGCCGTGTCTTACCATGGCCACCTGCCCGACAATGGCTTTCCACTGATCACAGTCAGGACCACAGACGACAAGAACAGATGGCTGCAGGGGTCTGGCCTCCTGAGTGTGTGCACTACTGTCTACGGACCATGGGTGGGGTTCCCGCAGAGCCCCCCGACTCCTATAGAATAAAGCTCCCACTCTACCCTAGGACAAGGACCTCCAGTATGTCCACCAGCCTACAACTGCAACCTCAAACCTGTTACCCATCCATGTCTGAAAACCGCCCCAGGCCGCCCCCACTCAAGGGCCTGCCAGGCTGAGGTGTCCTCGCAGATGCAAGCACTTAGAAAAACTTCCTAGGACCTTCTCAAATGGCATCAAGTGTCCCACCCTCCATTTCCTCAGATTACACCGACGACAGGGCTACTATATTGAATTTTCTTTTTTTTTTTTTTTTTGGATTATTTATTTATTTATTTGACAGAGATCACAAGTAGGCACAGAAGCAGGCAGAGAGAGGAGGAAGTAGGCTCCCTGCCGAGCAGAGAGCCCGATGCGGGGCTCGATCCCAGGACCCTGGGATCATGACCTGAGCCGAAGGCAGAGGATTTAACCCACTGAGCCACCCAGGCGCCCCTATATTGAATTTTCTAAGAAACATACGAAAGAAAGAGCACAGTCTGGGGCACCAGCAGGCCTGGCTTTAAATCCTGGTTCCATCACATAGAAGCTGTGTGACGTTAGGAAAGTTACTTAACTTCTCTGAGCCTCTGTGCCCTCATCTGTAGAAGGAACACACTAACAGCCCCTATAGAATTCTGTTGTTAACAGGATCAGTAAGTGCAGTAGGTACCCAACATGAACTGAATGACCATTCATCATAGGTTTGCAGGATTCTTCCCACTAAACTATGGGCTAATCACACTCTCTGACCCACTGTTGGGGTTCAATAAACTATCAAACGAATGAACACAGGAACAAGTCTGCTACTCCAGCCATGCAATCTCTAAACCAGAAGCTGTAAACTCAAAGGCCTCCAGAAACCAAACTAGTGACGTCAGCAAAATGGGCCAAAGGAGGGGCCATGGTCAGTTGTGCAGTGTGTGTCCCAGAATGGCATAGCCACATTCACCCAAAGCTGCCGCTGCAGGCGCAACATGGCCCAGGCTGATGCGATTTCAGGAGGCCGCTGCAGGCGCAACATGGCCCAGGCTGATGCGATTTCACAATGTTAAAAAAAATAATAATAATAAAGTGCAGCACAATAAAGCATTTCTGCAACTGACTTTGAACAACAGGCTGCATTTGGTGACCTCGATCCTATTTCAGAGACAGATCTTAAGATGGCTAAACTTAAATTTATATCATACAAGTTACTGTTCCTTTATGTGGGACAAGGAAAAGAGCCAATGTACTTAAGCAATATGCCTTCAAATCGTAGTAAAATGTGATTACTGATACTTACAGACACAACTTGGGGTGGGGGGGGTCCTCCTTCTCATAATGGATCCAATGAGATACACTCACCCACTGAACAGATGAGGAGCCTGAGGCCCAGAGGGAACACATGATTAACCTGAAGTCACCCAGATAGCTGGGGCCAGAACTAAGATTGAAACTCAGGTACACTCCCACCCAAAATCCCTATTCTTGACCTTACCAAGCTGCCCAGGTAGGAAGTCAACAACAGCATTTAATTCAGAACACCTGACTCACAGTGTTCGACTTTCGGAGACTTTCGACTTCCTCTGGCCACTAATTCACATATTGATAAGAGGGTTCTGAGTCCATGGTAGGTTGTTAATATGGAGTCGGAAGATGGATTTAAAAATCACTACCAAGGGGCGCCGGGTTGGCTCAGTGGGTTGAGCCTCTGCCTTTGGCTCAGGTCATGATCTCAGGGCCCTGGGACTGAGTCCCACATTGGGCTCTCTGCTTGGCAGGGAGCCTGCTTCCTCCTCTCTCTGCCTGCTTCTCTGCCTACTTGTGATTTCTCTCTGTCAAATAAATAAATAAAATCTTAAAAAAAAATAAAAATCACTACTAACAACAAATTTTTATGTTAGCAAATTTTCACCAGGTCCCTATCTACATAACTTGGGTTGAAGACACCTATGTCCCAGGAGCCCCCTGACTCCTACAGAATAAAGCTTGGGATAAGTGAACACATCTTGAACTCAAAGATAGGAGGGAACCCAGAAACAGGGAGAAAATGAGTGCATTTGTGAGCACTGGTCCAGAACAGGCAGGTTGAGGGGCTGGACTGTCAACTGAGCGAAATCTCAATTACAGAGTAATCTAACGTATACCCAGGTACATTATTGCAACTCAATAAACAGCTCTTCAGAATTAAGTAATTCCAATTTGCTTTCATTTTGATCTGTGTCGCCCCGAGAATTTGATATTACCCACACTCAAATTACAAGGCATCTTTGAAAGCACTGATGCTCACAATCCCAGGAAAGCACATGAACCACAAGCCAGCCAGCCATAAATACACCGACTAAGAGAGAGATGTTGCTTGGTGTGGTGACAGCACCTGCTATGATACCATCAGAGGGGCCTCCATCCAGCTCCTGGCACCCTTGGGCACTGAGAGGCCCTGTGACCTCCCAGCCCCAGTATGGCCCAAGTTATGAAGGGATGATGCCACGTGGTCAGACGGCTGAGCCCAAGAAGAACCAGCTAACATCTCCTTGGCTCCCAGATTCCTGACTCATCAGTGGTGGATTCAGGGGGGCACCCTGGGAGTCTGACCTAGCGTGGACCCCATGACCCAAATTTCCCAAGCCTACATGTCGATACCCACACTTTTGTATCTCCTCCCTCCCTTTCCCTATGCTTGGCACAGGACTGTATGGGGAGAGACCACCAGTGGGCCCTCTGCAGAGGAGGCCCACCCACCCAGCCCCTCACCATCTCTTACCTCCTTACCTGGGAAATCCTACCAACCTTGGCAAGTTATTTTTTTAACAAATGCTTCTAGAGCAATGGGCCAAGCCCCTTTCTAAGAACGTCTATACACACGGTCTCCTTGAATCCTCGGGACACACACCACTCTGAGGTAGGGAATCCTACATTCCCATTCCCAGATCAGCCAGCTCATGCTGGAAGAGGGAGATGTTCAAGGTCACAGGGCTGGGACGAGATGGGGTCAGGATTTAAATTGACGGACTGGGGCTCTAGAGGTCTTTCCTGTCTCTGAATTGGAATGAAGTAAAGAAAATCTGGGGAAGAAAAACCTGCCTAGGGGTTGTTTTCCTTCCATGACACGCCCAGGTCAGCTGCCTGCCCCACCCTGCCCCAGGGCATTTGTGTGGTGTAAACCAGGAACAAGGAACTCAGTTTGGGCAGCACTATCCATCCCCTAGGAGAAGACTTAGCCCTTGAGAATATTTTTGTTTTGTTTTCTCAAGACTTCTCCATTCCCTGAAAGAAGGAAGATTTATGTTTACTCTTTGTTGGTTTTTTTTTTCCTTTTTTTTCCCCCAAATGTAAATATTTCAGTACTAAAGTATGTAACCATCCTGCTAAGTCATGGTAAGAGGCTCTAAGAGGCCAGTGAGTCATTCTTCATGAGACACTTGCCCCCAAATGCTCCAGTTTGCTGCCTTCCCATGGGTTCCTGGCAGACATCCAGGGTGACCGGCTTCCTCTGATCAGGCTCCTGCTAATTCCTGCTGCTCTGGGTGTCCCGGGCCTTTCATTTTCTTACTTGGCTCAGTTACCACTAGCTATGTAGGGGTGTGTCTGTGTGTGTGTGGTAAAGGGTTAAGTTCATTTCTCTGAGAGCGTGGAAAGTAGGAAACCCTCCATTCCAGAGAGGTGGGGACTAACGACAGGAGAAGGAGTTAAAAGGGCAAGTTAGCCACAGGTCCAGAGACGTGTCACAAGCTCTGTGTGCAGTCTGGACCCTTTCAACATTGTTTATAACATCATGATAGCAGGTGCCAACAAAGCCCCAACCCTCAGGCCCTCCAGCTACGGCTGAAATAGCAGAAGCCAGCCCCAGGCCGGACCCCGGCTCTGCCCCTAAGGATGGTTTCTCAGGCTGGCTGCGGTTGCTTTCCCCACTGTGAAATTAATTAAAATACACCCGAAGTTCAGCGCCACAACTAGAGGACTACACGAGACCACGTATGTGAAGGGACTTCCACATTCGAGGGGCCCAGCTCCTAGCTTGCCACCTACTGAATACAAAAAGGGGGCAAAAAGGGTCACCAAAAAAAGTGCTATCGCATAAAGGATTTCATCGAGGTGTAATAAACAGGAACCAGGTCACAGGGAGCACACATCATGAAGGAGACCTCCGAAGGTGGCCAGTCAGCGTGTCACCCAGCACAGACTGGCGAGGGCCGCAGGAGAAGGCGCTGGGCACAGCTGTGGCTCTGGGATTATAGTACCACATGTGGCCAGTGCACTGCTCACCCCCAGCCTGAACCCAGCCCAGGGGGCACAGTCCACAAAGGATAAACCACTGTCTCAACAAACCCCGGCCACCCTCCAAACAAAGGACATGATGTTTCCCCCATGGAAATCGCATCCTCTATCCCAAAGGCCTCCAGATCTGGTGTCCCACACCTCCTCCTTGTCCTCAATGAGGGAAGTAAAGGGAGAATAAACCCAGCACCTTCTGGTTCCATTGGTGTGTGTGAAAGCTCAGAGTGCTCCAGCAGCGGCCATGGTCACTCGACCCGTTATCTCCTTACCACCCTTGTGCCGGGCACCTGCAAGGTGTGGGCGAGCCCGTGGAGGGCATGAGTGGACACAGTCCATCCTCTGGTGGGCTCCCACTCCAGCGTGCAAGGCTGCCATGGAAGAGGTCCGAAGAACTTCCAGAGGGGACATCTCTGGAAGTTGCAGAGCCACTGAGTGCCAAGAGGCCTGCAAAAGGCCGCTGTGTCATGGAAATCAATCTCACAGCACCAAAAAAGCATATATAGGAGACTAATGTGACTGAAATGATGGCTTCTTGTATATATTAATGGCATTCAATGTAAACGATTTTAAGATTTTTTTTTCCCCCGTTGGTTGTTTGGTTCATGACTGCCTAATTTGTTGATCTTCAGCTTAAGTGTTCATGGCATTATGGAGACGAAATGAGTTCCTGCTGAGGCCAATAATTCATTCCCTCATCCATCATTCAAATATTTTAAGGCTGAGCCTTGTGAAATGACCAACTGCACGGGTCCAAACGGCCGAACGCCAGTGGGTTCGTATTTGGGCGTGCTCCAGCCTCGTGCCAACCACTTGGCTAAGCCTGGGGGGAACTGTGAACCATGAACCAAACAACAGCAACAACAAAATGTTCCTATTCTCGCCACACTCAGGTTCTAAAGGACAAGATGGAAAATTACCAAGAACACGAATAAAGGAAAAATATAATTTTGAAGCATGATAAGTGCTATGTAGAACAAGGGACAAGGTGACCGGCTAGAAGGCACCCAGCTGGTGTGGGGGCTGAGGACATCCTCTCAGAGGAGAATGGCATGACGACATTCAAGCTGAGACCTGACTGACGACAAATGGTCAGCCATGCGACTATCCACCTCGAGTCAGGACAGCCCAGGAGGGAGAGTCTCAGATCACAGCTCCCAGCCTAGGTTCAGGCAGGGCTACCAACTAGAGGTCAAGGGGTCAGCAACTAGGGGTCAAGGCCCTCACACCAACTGGTCTTTGAGCAAGGAAACAAACTCAGGAGACTTCCGGGGGGTGCAGACGGGGGTCAATCCACGTTTTCACCTTCAAACACACTGGCTAACATTCCACAGCTAACGTGAGATGAATAGCTTCATTATTTCGTTCACTAAATTACACTATATTAAAATTTTAATCGGTGAACATGACGCTGGAAAACGAGTACGTCTACACACTGCAGTTTTCCAGTGTAAACTGTCAACCCCCCCCCCTCTTTTTTTTGCAAAACCAATATTGCAACACAAAGAAAAATCCATAAAGATGCTCATATTCTTTGGCCTACCAACTCTACCGCTAGGGAATTTATCCAAGGCAATAAGCTGGTTCAATAGAATAAAAATGTTCTCTTTGGAAGAACCCCATTGAGGTGTTAATTGATGCAGAGAGGAAAGATAAAACAAAAACAGAAACACCTGGAATTACGTAAATGACTACAAATGGGGAGATTTTAAGAAATGGGGTGATTCACTTGATGAAACAATATATAACCATTAAGCATTACAACAAAGATTATATAGACTTTCAGAAATAAACGGGAGATCCAGCTCCTTGGAAGGAGCAGAGAAGGCAGCAACGTGCATATTTTAATGTAAAGCATGTCGACAATACCTCAAGGTGAACAAGAACAAGAAAATTGGAAAGAATTGAATCAAGGCCAAGGGGTGTGGGGGTGCATTTATTTCGAAAGTCCTTCCAAAATATTGTTATTAAATCAAGTTTTCAGTTAAAAAAAAGAAAATCCCTCAGAAACAATTGTACTCTCCGAACACAGCAGTAGACCACCACCAAAACACAAGGACGTTGGCTCATTCAAATTTTAAACACAAAATAAAGCCAAATCTGGAGACACCTTCTGTGTTGTATACCCCAGAGGCTTGCACAGGTGAGCCCTATAATAAGACTGAACTTGGACTTGACATGCAACATGCATGATTTTACAGAAACTCCGCCCCTTTCTCTGCAGGGTGGGAGCGGGGAGACTGGAAATGGCTTGTCTCTGGACTGACGGGGAGGAGGAATAGCAGCAGAGAGGAGGCCCCTGGATGCCCCCCCACCCTCTGAAGATGGGGCCGGGGCAGGCGGCAAAACCAGCCCCATGGGAGGGGCCACTCACCTTTCACGATGAGCTCCGCGTAGTTGGACACGCCGGAGCCGCCGTCGGAACGGATCACACAGCGGTATTTGCTCACACTCCGCTGGGCAGTGTCGGCCACGCTGACCGTGGCTGAAAAGCGTCGGTGGTTGACCACGCGGGTGACCATGAGGGCCGTGTCCCTGCCGTTCCACTGCTGCAGGACAGAGGGAGGGAGGGGGAGGAGAAATCACATCATCCTATGGCCCCCCAGGGGCCGGGAGCTTCCCCCAGCTCGGAAGCTCTACCTGTCCCCACGTCCCTGGGGCCATGGCTTTCCATAAGAAGGACTGTCCGTGGCTGGCTTCTGCAAGTGATCGGACTAAAGTATAAAATTTGCTCGTGAGCTGATTCGGGAGGGGAATGCCTGATGGCAAGGAGAGAAGGCACAGGCTTCTTCCCAATACCTTGGTTCCTCGCTTGGCTTGAGTTTGAGGCTGGCATTTGGCTCTGAGCCTTCCTCCCATCTTCCTTCATCTCTTAAGCAGAACCCACAAGGTTCCCCCAAAGACAGACTCAGATAGGCTACTGAAAATATAACCCACGAAGTGACAATAAACAGCCCGGCCCCTAGCCCCACAGCTAGGGCCGTGTTACCCCAACCACAGGCCAAATCCACTCCACAGGGACCCATCTGTCCCCAGGTACGGTGTGGATGGGGGCTCCCCAGCACCTCTCCTCCTCGGCATTTGCTTTTTCCTTGGCATAGAACCTCCTGTCTGCCTGGGGACAGTCCTTCACCCTTAAGAACTCACGCTCAGCACATTGCCATCTCCAGTAAGTTGGCCTATCACACCGCCTTCTAGAAGCTCTTCACTCTCTAGTGGTTTTGTTGTTTCATTTTGGGGGTTTTTTGGCCTACACGTCTCCCCCTGTAGACTAGACTCAGAGCTCCCTGAGAGCATCCTTTAGCCCCTTTGTAGCTCTGGCACTGTGCGCAACTTCCGGACTTGGAAAACATTTGTGGAATCAAGGTGAATGCACAAGTGTTTCCGTCTGTGCTGTGCTGACTCTCAGGTGTGATATTCTGAGTTTGAATGAGCCCCTCCCATAGCAGCGGCGTTGCGACAACCGGGAAGGCACGTGCCAGAGGATGCAGCCTGAGGGACTATTTCTTAAGCACCTTCTAAGCGCCAGACCCTGAATCTCCTTTTAAATCCTCCCAGCCTTGTTTGAGGTATTACTGCTCTTCTTAGCAGAATCCAAATGTCAGTGTGGCTCAGTAAATATGCAGACCATGGAAGTCCCTTATCCAGCCTTTCTGACTTTGGGTCAAGCACCTTCTCACTGAGACCCTACCCTCCCTGCCTCTATTTGGTTTCCAAAAGTAAAAATGAGCTGCTTCCATCATCTGCTTGGATTTTTGGGAAACTTTAGGATTTAGGAGCTTCCCCACACCTGGAAAACTTCCACGATGCGATCTTCATCCCTTCCTGTCCACGGCAAACACCTCCAGCACACACACGACCTGCTTCCACCCATCCACGTGCCCATCAGTGACGGGTCGGGACTGGGACACGAGAAGGGGTACAGCTACTGTGCTCAGCTGCCCCCAAGCAAATGAGATGGAATGGCAGAAGAGGGAAGGGAGCAAACACCCAAGAAACACGGAGAAGCCAAGGCCTCTGTGTGACTTGCTCTGGACGGGACGGGGAGATCAGAGGGGACGGATTTCTTCTTCTTACTTTTTGGCATTCTCTAGATTTTCAAACACTGCTTTTATACTTGAAAAGAATAAAGGAAATAAAGGAAAGGCCTATTTGATTTGAATGCAGGCCATCGGGTGTCAGCCCTTGGCCCAAAGACACCACGTGTTGCTCTAATGTGCGGTAACGACTCCCCAACCCTCACCTCCTCTAGCACACTCATTCCCACATGTGGAAGAGAGTGGCTAATGGGTGTGGCCAAGGTCTACCCATGTGCCAACAATTTCTTAGCTGAGGACCAAAAAAGAAAAAAAAAGGCAAAGACGGGGTAGAGGAAGGACTGCCACATATGGGGAAATAAGCAAAAATGCCTATGTCCCGGCCAGACAGCTCATGACACAGGCAGCCCATGACACATTTTCCTCAGACCTCCAACGCTTTGAACAACCAAGAAATGTGGGAGACAAGACAGACACCAAGCACGGTACCAGCACATGAATTGTAAAGAGCACCCGCTAAGAGGTGAGTGGATACGGAACAGTACAAAGGAAGAAAATAAACCCCAGAAGAATTACGGGAAACAAACAAGGGCACCATTTGCAGGATTCGGAATGGCACCAGAAGTGAATTGCAGAATCAACACCGCAGAAAAACACCGACCAGGTCCCAGAGGCTTGAGAAAATAACCCAGATCGCCAGGAAGGCACTGACAAAAGGGCAGGAGGGAGGCAAACAGGAAGAAAACAGAGATCAGACGACGTGCTGGATGAGTAATTGGTTTGCCGGACGATGGGAACTCGGGGAATGGAACACAAATCCTGACCCAGGTTGCATGAGCTCACTTGCCTGGATGAAAACAAAACCTAACTCCTCAGACTGCCATGGCCTACCGTTCACGTGACAAAATTTATGAGAACCACAACCATCGAGATATGTGTTTTATCTCACAAAAATATTGGACATTAAGGATAAAGAAGGATTTAAAAATCTAGGCAGAAAAAAAAGAAAAAAAACCTAATGTGCTGATAAAAAAATAAAGCAATTTGGCCTAAAACGTCTCATCTGTAACTGCTTCCAAAGCCCAGACCACCTCTCTCGGATGTGGCTGGGCCCCCAGTGGTCACAGTGGAGCTCCCAGGAGACTGCATACTTGAGAGAGGTCAGGGCGGGAGCCAGGGCAAGACGGGACAGGAAATGATAATAAACAAATGCACACAAATGCATATGTGCAGTCTTGGGCCCTGGTTTCATTTCTCTCGGCTTTGTTTTCCTTACACCTCTAATGGATGTGCCCACTTTGTGACGTTCTCCTGATGCATCAACGGGAAGGAGTACAGGCCATTTGGCCACGACAGTGCATTCTGGTGTGAGCTGAGCTCTCCAAATTAACCACGAAACTAACCATGAAAAGTGGGGTAGGGCTGATAGCCCCCCACAATGTCCATGGGCTAGTAACGCTAGTAACAGCAACCTGGGAGTACGTCACCTTCCATGGCAAAAGGGACTTTGAAGATGTTGATTAAGCTCAGGATCTGGAGATTTGAGGATGATCCTGGATGACACAGGTGGGCCCCATGTCATCACGACGGGCCTCGCGTGAGAGCGATGGAGGAGGGTCAGAGCGAGAGATGGGACATGTGGTGACAGAAGCAGAAGTCAGAATGACATGACTGACGGCTTGAAGATGGAGGAAGAAGCGAGAACCAAAGAATGCAGACAGCTTCCAGAAGCTGGGAAAGGTAAGAGCATATTCTCTGCTAGAGCCTCTAGAAGAAATGCAGCCTGGCCAACACCTCGACCTAACCCTGTAAGACTCATTTCTTTTCTTTTTTATTTATTTATTTATTTATTTATTTATTTATTTGACAGACAGAGATCACAAGTAGGCAGAGAGGCAGGCAGAAAGGAGGAAGCAGGCTCCCCACGGAGCAGAGAACCCAATGCGGGGCTCAATCCCAGGACCCTGGGATCATGACCTGAGCCGAAGGTAGAGGCTTTAACCCACTGAGCCACCAAGGCGCCCCTGTAAGACTCATATCTGACCTCTGATCCCCACACCGCAAAGTAATAAATTTGTGTTGTTTTAGCCACTAAGTCTAATTTGTTACATCAGCCGTAAGAAACTAACAAACAGCAAAGAACCAATTAAGTGCAAAACATTCATTTTTCACACTTAGT
This sequence comes from Martes martes, assembly GCF_963455335.1. Classification (NCBI taxonomy): domain Eukaryota; kingdom Metazoa; phylum Chordata; class Mammalia; order Carnivora; family Mustelidae; genus Martes; species Martes martes. Next base: position 16,542,918 of record NC_137896.1, on the reverse strand, counting down.
TTCAATTTTATTGGGCACATGGGTGGCTCAGTTGGTTAAGCATCTGCCTTTGGCCTAGGTCATGATCCCAGGGTCCCAGGATCGAGTCCTACATCGGGTTCCCTGCTGAGCCGGGGAGCCTGCTTCTCCCTCTCCCTCTGTCTCCCACTTTCTCTCTCTGTTAAATAAATAAATTCTTAAAAAATTTTTTTATTTTGATGTGGCCTCCAGTATTTTTGCTTTTCTTCATAATGATGTCACATTCCAGAACAACCAGAGAGAACTAATGCATCTCTCTGAACCATTCACATTTTTCTTTTTAGTCCCTGAACCACCAAGCTTTCTCCCCTCGAAGGATAGGAAATTGCGGGTTGTCTTATAAAATCTCTGGAAAATAGGCCTTTTGATAATCACACTTGTCATATTGGGAGCAGGCAACAGCAGGACAGGAACGGGCAGGAGAGACGAGAGCCATGGTAGGAAACGGCACTGCAATGGACCCCCGGCAAGGAGAAATGAAGGTTAAGTTAGAGAGATGAGCCCAGACAGAAGGGGAAGTAGGTGCTGAAGGTCAAGACAAAGGAGCAGCCACCGGGGACCTGACATCAGGGGAGATCCTAGGAGACCAGGCACGGTGACGCACTCAGCTACCAGAACACTGGCAATGTGGAGAAGGGGTTTAAGCAGAGGGACTGTGTAAGCAGCACAGGTTCCAACCATGGTCTCAGCCCCATACACAGGCAGGAAGGAAAACGCAAGGGGAGAAAACAAAGGGAGGTTTCATCAAGCGGGAACAGAGTCACGACATTCAGGCTCACAGGCAACTGAGCAGGTTTGAGTGGGCACAGGGAAGGGTGGAGCGGGCAGGGTGCCGGGAGCCGGAAATGGACCACAGCCCAGAGACAAGGTGAAAAAGTAAATCCTCGCAAGCAAGATGCCAGGTGCCATGTACATACATGGGGATATAAACGCTGGGATGCTGGGAAAGAGGAGAAGGACAGCAAAGAGAAGTCAAAATCTCGGGGAAAGCCAGACAGAAGCGTGACATGGATAATGCATACGGAAGCCTGCGGAAGCATCTATCAGGCTCCCGAGTCACCAGTCCTGCACGCTGGAAATTTTCTTTTGGTGCCTGTAGAATTTTTTCACATATAAGTATATCCTTCCTCTGAAATTTCGGGCATAGCTCCTTTCTTCTTTCAGACCTACATCTGTTAAGCTAAAATGGAGTCATCTTCTCGTCCCTCTGTGTCCAGGGCAAACTGGAGAAATTTCCCAGTGGGCACCGATCGAGCCGGGCTCCCCAGAAGCAGAGCCTGAGACATGGGGACCTACCGAGTGCCCTCAGGAAAAGGGGGATGAAGGACAGTGAGGGAAGGAGCCACTGAGGAGTGATGTGGTCGAAACAGTCCAGCTTTGGCCTGACTCCCCGGGACCTCGGGAACCTGAAGTGTACCAGAGCTGATCCCAGCTTGAGTCCAGGAGCCAGCGCCGGTACCCCGTATCAGCCAGTCGTTGGCCATGGCCTGCCTGGTGGGGAAAGAAGGAAACCATTCCCATTTGCCCCAAAGCAGTTCTCCGGGGAAGGGGAGCTGGGAGCCGTTAGCAGACAGCCACGCAGTGCCTTAGGGCTGGGGGCACTGGCTCAGAAAGGACACTGTCGGGGCACCTGGGTGGCTCAGTGGGTTAAGCCTCTGCCTTCAGCTCAGGTCATGATCTCAGGGTCCTGGGATCAAGCCCCGCATCGGGCTCTCTGCTCAGCAGGGAGCCTGCTTCCCCCCTCTCTGCCTGCTGCTCTGCCTGCTTGTGATCTCTCTCTCCCTCTGTGAAGTAAGTAAAATCTTTAAAAAAAAAAAAAAGAAAGAAAGAAAGAACGAACGAACGAACGAACACTGTCCAGGACACCGACAGCATCCGTTCTACCCAGCGCTTTCCTGTCCCTGCCTCCTCCTCCTCCAGGACCTTATACGTGGGTCTCCTAAAGTCCCACGAGCCACTGCTTTGAGATATGGTGGTAAGTCGCTCCTGAACCTGTTCGGGGGGGCAGGGGGAATGGGGGAGGCGGCCAGACCGGGAACGGCCTCCACTGAACACTCGCTACATGGAAAGCTTGAGCACCCTGCAGTGACACACGGCTTCCCCCCAGAATCCATCTATCTCCCATGAGTAAAGAGCTGCATACCTAAGTGAGTTTGATAAATATTTCGTTCATCCTAACAGGATTTGTCTGAGCATTTATTAAGTAAAAGTCACATTAACATTTTTGAGTATGAAGCCCTTGCCAGGCACCGTGTTAACTGGCTTACATGACAGAATGCACTTAATCCGTTAAAAATCTCTACGAAAGTGCTTCTCGGGGGTGGGGGTGGGGGAGTTCCTGGACCATCGGTATCACCTGGAAAGCTGCTGGAAATGCAAATTTTAGAGAGAATTCCATGGCTGGTGTCCATTTGTAGACACTGTTTATTGGGGTTGGCAATCTGAGTTTTTCCCCTTCCTTGTTCTATTATTAACAACACTGGAAATGTCCTCATTTTTCAACGACACACAAAATGATAGACGAGGGAGTGTGGAAGGTGTAATTTCTGCCCAGAGGAATTTATAGGCTGGGTTAAAATTCCAACAAAATGGCAAAAAGGGTCAAGTATAAAGTTGAGTGTGGAAGCACTATGCGTCCTGGAGGACAACAGGATCTGCACGGAGAGAGCTGTGCTCTTAGAATGTTCCAGAATACTAGTTCTCAAAGCATGGTCTGCACACCCACTACAGAAGCGTTCCCTGGGGAGCCTGTTGGAAATGCAAATTCTGTGGCCCCACCCCAAACCTAGTCAGTCAGGATCTCCAGGGATGGAGCCCGTCTGGTTTTAACAAACCCTCCAGGTGCTTCTCAATGCCCCATAAAGCATGAGAGAAGCCCTATTCATTACTCCTATTTTACAAATGAGGAAACTAAGGCAGAACTAGGTCAAGCAACACGCCTTATGAATGGGGCATACAAATCCCCTGGCAATCTCCTTAAAAAGGCAGATTCTGACTCAGTGAGTCAGAACCAACCACACGGGCAGAAGCAAGTCCTCATATGACTTTGCCGAGTGACTGAATTAGCACGTGGACCCAGGGGATCTGATTCCAGAGACTGAGGCCTTATCACCCCATTGTCCAAGTGCCATCCCTATAGGACCGTGCGCAGTTACACCAGGACTCTGTGAGGGGTGGGTAGAGCATGCAGTGTTCCAGAAACTTACTTTGCTTATTCAAAGAGCATCAACTGCTATCTTGCGGGAAATGAGGGCTCCCGAGAAAACAGTCTGGGAGACTCTGCGACAGAAACCGAGATGCCTAGCTTTCTGGAAACCTCAGTGATCTCTAAGTCAGAAATACCCACGTGAAGACGCATTGCCCAAGCATCTATCCCATTCTGGCCTAACAGGCTCTCTGAGTACGTCATTAAGCAATGGCATACCCGACAGGCTATTGGGCTCAAGTGAGGTTTTCTTAATCCAAATTCATGAGTCTAAAGCAGTGGTTCTCAAAAGTCAGCAGGCCCTGGAATTACCTTGAGGGGGATTCTGTCGGTCAGGGGCAAGCCTAGATAACCTGCATTTCTAACAACTTCTCGAGTGACGCTGAGGCTGCTCGCTTTGTCCTAGGTTTCTATGACATGAAGGTCACTACCATCCTAAGTCCCTCAGTGGAAAGTAAGGAGTCAAACCATCCCGCAGAATACATGAACGGAAACACTGTTAAATCCAGGCCATTTCCCCTGGTTGAGCAACTGCACCAAAGACGGCCAGCCACTGGTGCACCGTTCAGAGCCAGCTTAGGCTCTCCTGGCAAACCAGAGTCCACACTCGTCAGCTCACGGAATGCACTGGAGGAAGGTTATCTGTTTTCTTTGCCCAGAGGCTTTGTCTGCCCACCAAGCTCTAAGCCATGAGGATGCTTCTGCCCAGAAGGTGAACCTCTGTCCAATTCAGCCATGCGGGGGAGAGGAGCAGGGGCGGGGCGGGGGGGAATCAACCCACATCCTCAGCTGAACGAAGGCCCTGTGAAACCCAAGTGGTGGTACTGCTTAATCCCATTTTATACTCCTGCCTCTCCCATCACAGCAACAGCTTCCTTTGAAATCTCTCGTTTTTCTTTCTCCTCTTTCATCTGTTTGACTCTCTTTTAAAACAACTCAAATTCCACCATTCCTTAGCCGCCCCTTTTTTTTTTTTTTTTTTTTTTTACATTTGAGAGTCACTCTTTGCAAGAGGAGGGGCTGCAAATACCCACTTTAATATTTCGGACCCTAGCACACGTGCATCCTCCCAGTCCCAGGCAAGACCTGTCTTCAGGAACTACCTCGAGAGGATGCCAGAGAAGCAGCTGACACCATGGAGAGTCTGCTGTTTTCACGCTACTCTGTTCTAGCTACGGAGGCATCTCTAATGGCCTCACTGTTCTGCAATGCCCCCTGCCCTCTGCTCCTATGTCACGGCATTATTCCCTGCACAAAGAAATAAGACATAGCCTGCAAAACGGCTGCCATTATTTCAGAGAGGCCACGCAGGCTTGTAATTGATTTATGATTGGTCAAAGTGGAAACGGTGCTGTCTTTCACGAAAGGGAAAGGGTTTGCAACAGACAGGATGCCGGTTTCACAGGAGATGTTCCGACACAGAATCCTGGGAGCCTTCTTTCCTGGCTAGGAAATATTTAGGTGAAACTCTCACCATTCATTTGTAAGTGAATATGCTTTTCACTTCAAGGCATATTGCTTCAACAGCACGACGTCTGGAAACTCAAACCTGACTCACTGATTCCCTTACGAGCCTATTTGTACCTCTCTGGCAGTCTCTAAAGGATAGCTTTTGATTATTTTTTATTAAAAGTTAAAAGAAATACAAGTGGACATAAATCATTTTTGATTAGCTGGGCTGAAGTCCTCCCAGGGGCCCCCTGCATGCGTGGCTGACTGCTCATTTGGGGTGGATCTCGGGGTTCAGAGCTCCTGCAGAGTCGGGAGCATCCTGGATTAAGCCCCATAGGGAGTGGGAAGCCCTGAGCAAAGAGGGTGTGCAGGTGGTGCACGGCCAGTTTATGTGCCTCCCCACTACCTCCGAGTGGCACTATCTCCCTTTGGCTAGTTCCGGGTCCCCCTCAGAACTCTAATCAAGGCCACTTCCTCCAAGGGCACATCTCAGATAGATACTCAGGAGAGAATTTCCGAACAGACCCTCCTCTTCCCCTGGTAGCCTGGTCACATTTGTGCTGAAATACTGAATTCCGTGTTAGCTGCTTACTGTCTGTCTCTGCTGTCTGAAGGTAAGCCCCAAGAGGACACGAAGCAGGTGCGCCGTGCTCACCACACTTCCCCCAGCTCCCAGGTGCTGAGCTTGGGAGGGGCAGTGATCAAATCCCAACATCAGCTGAGGGTGGGCTGATAGAAGATCCCCAGGAAAGGGCATTAGGAAGTGAAGGAGGAAAGAGTAAGTGTGAGAAGGGAAATTTGCAGGTGTGAGGTGGCTACAGTCCTCAGAGACGTGCTGTACAGGAGGAGGGGTTCCTGTATTAGGAACAGAGGAACTGGGGAGAACGCAACCTTTTCTGTAGATCCAAAGCCCAGCTAGATTCACATCCCCTGGGTTGCCCTAAAGGAGCTGTTTTTTTTTTTTTTTTTAAAGATTTATTTATTTATTTATTTGTCAGAGAGAGAGAGAGAGGAGCGAGAGTGAGCACAAGCAGACAGAGTGGCAGGCAGAGGGAGAAGCAGGCTCCCCGCCGAGCAAGGAGCCCGATGTGGGACTCGATCCCAGGACGCCGGGATCATGACCTGAGCCGAAGGCAGCTGCTTAACCAACTGAGCCACCCAGGCGTCCCTAAAGGAGCTGTTTTTTGATCTAAGGTACCTACAGGTGAAAAGAAGGAAAGACAAAGTATGTGATGACAGCGCCCTGACTGCAAATACACTAGAAACCACTGGATTCTAGACTTGCTAAGCTTTATGGTTTATGAATTATATTTCAATGAAGCTAACCCTGGGATTCCCAAGCCCAGAGCTCCCCCCTGTATGCAAATCTGGCCCAGATTCCCCCTCATGTCATTCTCACTGGACTTGGCCGGGGGCAGGGGAAGGCGGGAAGGAATGAGACTCTGGCCTGTGGGGCTCACTGACCCCCTCCAAGACTTAGTCTCTTCTACAAATAGAATTAAAAGTAACAACTGCCAGAAAGCCTGGGTGTGAGAATTAAGTCCATCCTATGTGTAACCAAGCTATCAACGTCAGCTGCTATGTTCTCGTCCACAGACCACTACTGTTTAGCTGTGGTGCTGCCACAGGTTTCAACAGCAGCCCCACAGGGGAGGGACCCCTGGTACAGATGTAGGCAGGAGGTGGAGGAGCTGGGTCCAGCACGTACACAGCCCCGAGCCAGCAGCAGTGGAGAACCAGGTTGGCCGGAAACATCGATGGCAGAAAGGACTGACATGTCTGCTTATCTCGTCAGCCCTGGTGTGACTGCTGTCGAGCTGATGCGCCCACAGGGCAAGAGCCTTTTCCTGCCCGATTAGGGTCTGCTCCCGGTCCAATGCTTGCGATTTGTCTAAACACATATGCTGCCCCTCCTGAGATCTGTGCCAAGCGCTCAAACTCACGACCTCCTTTCTGTGACGCGTCACATGTTATTTGTTGTTACAAACCCGTGGGGAAGCAGATCCTTTGTAGGGTTGCCTGGGACTGACTCAGCCTGCTCGGAGCCCAATGGACCACAGTCTTCCATAAAGACCGGGCGCCACACACACAGTATTTCTAACCCCTCCTCTCGGATGGACGGCATCTGCTGGTAAGGAGAGCGTGCAGGAAAGTGGAGGGGGGGCTGCTGCTTCTCATTCTGCTGGGCCTCGTGTTTTTGTTTTGTTTTTCTGTTTCTATTAGTCACCTATATTCATTTAAAGTATTTGGAGGAGACAGAAAAGGTGAAAATACAAAGCAAACATAATCTACCATCACAGTCAATTACTACGTGTCCTGGTATTTGTCTTAGAGTGCTGATGCAGAATACTATTTATAGAAGTATGGATATATTCGTGCACATAAATATGCATTGACGTTTATTTTTTGACGAAAAAATATACTGAACACATTGTTTTATAACCTGCTCTTTTCGCTTAAACACCTATTGTGAGAATGGCACTCACTATACTTCTATAACCTGATATTTAACGACTCCAAGCCAGCATTTCCATCTTCAATCCCTTCTGGGGGACGTTCAGGATGTTTTCAGGTTTCATCCTTTGGAACATACTTGCAGATACATTTTTTTCCCTCTCTGGTTATTTTCTTCAATCAATTCCCAAAAGTAAAATCACTCGTAAGAAGAACATGTGCATTTGAGACTTTAGCTACCTACTGCCAAACTAGCTTCCAGAAAAGACGCACCCACATACAGATTATGTGCTGCACTCATAATCTTTCAGCACACCTCCACTTAGCTGTACCCTGCACGCTATTCTTTTTTTTTTTAAAGGGCTGCCGAAACTGTAGGCTGCTTTGCTTACTGGACATTGCACTCAGAATGTGCACCATCTACTTGCTTCAGAAATGCTTAGAAATGGTAAGTTTGGGTTGCTCAAGCCAACATATCATGTAAGGAATGAGCAAGTCATGAGTGAGGCCCTTCTACCAGAGACCATGGCATTATACTCTTCTCAAGGAGAAATCACTCCCAAACAAAATGAGCTTGTTTATAATTGTCAGTGGCCTCTATCAGCCTTTTCCCTAAAGGACTAGTATTGTTCTAGTCTTGGGGATACACGCTTTTGCATAGATCCCATCCATTGATTTAAGGTAAAGCATGCATTGTAATTCCACAAAAGCCGACACCAGCAGCTGGAGGTTTCTTAGGGTATAGAAAGTTTCCAGGAGAGAGTAAACAGAGGTATGGGCTAGTCTTCCTTTTTAAGTTACCAATTTATGATCAGAAAGCACTTATGGATAAGCAAGCTCTAGAGTCCCACTCTATAGAAAGGAAGGCAACCATTCTCTCCAACACAGACCATAAGGATTTAGCTCAACTTGAAAGTCCACCAACCATGCCCGAAACATTGCTGGAGAGAAGGGGCGCTGACTACTAGTCGCAAAGCAAAGTCACTGGCTTTATTCCCCTGACTTCAAGCTGGTGGATAAAAATGTTTCCATCTTTGATGACCAACAGTGATTCCTTGGTGTCTTTTGGAAGCTACAGAAGGAAATAGCATGGTTGACAGGTAAGACTCTTGGTCACAATATATCTGTTTCGCTTATTTTGGAAAGCTTCAGACTGAGTCACAGAAGCCCTGATTGGTGGAACAGACCTGGGCCAGTCTGTACGCTGCTCCTCCAGGTGCTGGAACAGATCTAAGGGAGCATCTCATGAGAAATTTGCTCCTGCCTCAGCCTGTGTCAGATCAGGGTGCTGTGGCCTCCTGAGTGGCAGGCAGGTGTCACAACAGGTGCCTCCTATTTTGTACAAAGACGTTAACTCACTTCTAACCACACTGTTGAATATAAGCCTGGACTTGACTAGCCAAGCTGGCATTTGCCGGAGAGCACAGGGTAGATCATCTACCTCCCAATATTTCCTGAAATACAGATGAGGGAGATAATATTTCTGGTGGTCTCCTTAAAGGAGTAGCTACTGAAACTATTCATTCACCAGTTATATTTAAAGTATCCCAGGATGGAGACAATTAGCAGAGAGTTGGGGTCGTCAGTCCCATCGCATTGCCCAACCCCCGCCCCCCCCCTCTGTGCTTTTGCACAGAGCACCAATATGGGAAATGAGCCTGTGAAACTCACTTGTGTGCCCTCAATAGAGAGAACGCCGTTCCTTCCATCACTGTTTTCTTTATGAGGACCCCTGGGAACAATTTCTGCCTGGCTTCTGTGTGAACAAGTTAGAATTTTCCCAAGCAATTGGTTTGTGTTTATCTTGTGGACACTCTGAACTGTGTATCTGACAAGTTTCCTTCATGCCATTCATGGCTGCGGGGCTGCGGGCTCCGCCCGTGACCCACCAGGAAGCCCCAGATGTGGAGAAGCGCAGTTTTAACATTATGACCAGCTCTGCAGTGTGTTCCTTTCCTCCTATCTCCTGTTGCCTCACTTTTAATTTATGCTATCTTGTCACGCTTTATGTCCCATTGTAAGCCACCTGAAAAACGTTCTGTGAAATAAGATTTGGTTTGCATTGAAAAGGCGGTAAATAAGTAAGATGCAGAAGAGCTCCACACCGCGTGTTTCTATCTATTTCCTCCAATACTTCTATTACCTTCTAAATCCTTCCGCTGATAAAGCTGAGGCTTGGGATGCGCAACTCAGAAATGCAGCCATAATCATGATAAAATAATTGGAAAAGCTAAATAAAGGTGTTGAAAATATTGTGATTGTTCCTTCTCAGTCTCCTGACCCAACCTAGGCAATGCCACTGAAATGATAAAGCTTCTAGAAAGCCCGATGCACAGCAATACGAACTACAACTGGAAGATTAATTAACACTAAACACTTGAGTGTCACATGGAAGTTTACCATGATTCCCGTGGTCTGCAGGCAGCCCAGCGAAGCAAGAGGGTCGGGCACAACTATTATTTTCATTCTACTGCACTGCTAAGGAGCAAGGAAGAACAGAGAGCCATGAGAGGTGCTCGTCCACCTAGGCATTTTCCAACTAGAGGAAATGGGTTCAAACGCAAGAAGAGAAGCAATACAATGAACTTCCATCTAAGTGTGCAGAGACGGCTGGGCATAGGCTGGGGTCCAAGATCCAAACTATGTCAGCCAGAAGAGATGGTGGAGATCTTTCGGTAAGTGAAGGTGGAGGTAACTGCAGTTACAATCTTCCAACTGTTATTCATGCTTTGTTGAAGCTTGAGCTCTGCTCTCCACTAAGACATCCTGCAATGTTGCAAACGTCCTGTGGGCACTTGTCCAACATGGTAGCTGCTAGAAGCCCATAACTACTGTCCACTTGAAATGCGACTAGCGTGATGGGCATCTAAGTTCAGAATTTTATTTAATTAATTTAAATGCAAACAGCCATTGTTACATTTAACAGGGTCACACGATACAAGATCAATATATGAAAGTCAATTGTACTTCATACACCAGCAGTCAGAGTCAGAAAAGGAGATCTTTTTACACCAAAATACCAGATAACCACGGATAAGTCTAACCAAAAAAATGTGTCAGACCTAAACACTGAAAATTACAGTAAGTGCTGGTGAAATCACTACAGACCTTAAATAAATGAAGAACTATACCACGTTCAGACCCACAAAAGTCATTATTGCTGTCAGTTCTCTGCAAAAGTGATTTATAGATTCAATGCAATCAATCCCCATCAAAATCCCAACAGGCTTTTCATGTAGAAGCTGACAAAGTGATTCTAAAAGTCAGATGGAAATGCAAAAGACCTAGAATGGACATAATCACTGTGAAAATGAAGAAGAACTGGAGGACTAACAACACCGGACTTCAAAACCTATCATAAAGCTTACAGGAACCAAGGCAGCGTGATCGTGGCACCAAGAGAGACAAAGAGATCAAGGGAACAAATTCAAGAGCCCAGCCCCTGTCTCTGTGGACAAAAGCAACACAGCAGAGAAAGAATGAGCTTTTTCAGCTCATGATGCTGAAACAACAGAGATATCTAAATGCACGCCAAAAGAAAAAAAAAAAAAAGGGACAAAAACTTCGATGCATACCTCACACCATATGCAAAATGAACTCAAAATGCATCACAGACCTAAATGTAAAAGTTAAGATTATAAGATTTCTAGAAGGAAACAGAAGGAAAAAAAAATCATTGTGACCCTCAGTTAGGCAAAGATTTCTTAGAAACGATGCCAGGACAAGATCCAAAAAAGAAAAATAGATAAATTTGATTTCATCCAAATTTAAAATTGCTCCTCCAACGCTACAATTAAGAGAACGAAAAGACAACCCACAGATAAAGAGAGAAAATATTTGCAAAGCATGTACCTGACAAAGGGTTTGTATCTAGAACATACAGAGAACTCTCAGCATGCAGTAAGAGGAAACCAACCAATAAAAAGGAGCAAAAAAAGTGAAACAGACACAGCACCAAAGACAACACATGAATTCCAGCAAATGAGCACAAGGAGAGGCGTTCAACATCACTGGTCCTGAGGCAAAGGGAAAGGAGAATCACAAGGAAGTACCACCACACACCTGTTCAAATGGCTCAAACTGAAAAGAATGACCTTACCAAGCACTGGCAGGGATGTTGGTAAGCGACAACAACTCCTATCCACTGCTGATGGGAATGCAAAATGGTACAACTGTACGGGAAAAGAGCTCATAGTTCTTTAAAGCTACATGTCTACCAGATGACCCAGCCACTCCACTTCCAGGCATCTGTCCTGGAGAAACGAAAGCATTTGCCTATACGTCCCTTTAAGTCCGTGAATGTTCATAGCAACTTGTTTTTTAAATCACCTATAACTGAACAACCCACGTGTCCATCCACAGATGAATGTGTAAAGAAATCATGGTATCTTCATACAATGGAGTATCACTCAACCAAATTTTTAAGTAAAGTACATCTATACACATCATAGAGGAATCTCAAAATAGTTCTGTTGAGTGAAAGGAAGAGTACATGCTGTGTGACTTCATAGAAAATTCTAAGACATGCAAATTACTACACGGTTGACCCTTCAACAACATGGGGTTAAAAACAGCAACCCCCACTGCAGTAAAAACAAAAAAAATCCATGTAGGACTTTCATCTCCTCCCTCCAAACTGAACGACTAATAGCCTATGTGGACCAGAAGCTTTACTGATAACATAGTCAATAAATATATGCTTTATATGTTATATGTATTATATACAGTACTCTTTTTTAAAAAAAGATTTTATTTATTTATTTGACGGAGACAGCACAAGCAGGCAGAACAGCAGGGAGAGGGAGAGAGAGAAGCAGGCTCCCCGCCCAGCAAGAAGCCTGATGCGGGACTGGATCCCAGGACCCCAGGACCATGACCTCAGCCAAAGGCAGCCACTCAACCGACTGAGCCACCCAGGCATCCTTATATACAGTATTCTTACAGTGAAGTTAAAGAAAAGAAAATGTAAAGAAAACCATAAGGAAGTGAAAATACATTTACACTACTGTACTGTATTTATTGGAAAAAGAAAACGACGTGGAAGTGAACACACCCAGTTTAAACCCACGCGAGATCAAGGGTCAACGGTTCGATGACAGAACACAGATCAGTGATCACCTGGGGACAGATGGGAGTAGAGAGCAGAAAGAAGGGATTTCGAATGGGAACGAGGACGTGTCTGAGGGAGATGGATACGTCTGGTACCTTGACTGTGACCACAGTTTCACAAATACCCACACATGAAAAGGTATTAAAGTACCATTTAAAATACTGTATCTCAGTTAAACCTCAATAAATTTGTGTAAAATAAAGAACAAAACCAAAATACATTCAAGAGCCACATCTGTCTACTCAGTGAATGGCACAGTTCGACCCTCTGTGCTGTCCTAGCCCCTGGGATTTCTAAGTCAGCATCCATGTTGCATCCGATGCTGCAACAACTTGTGTCTAATTCCGTGTCCCCTCTTTTCCCCCACCTCCACTGGAAGGGATCCTCTCTTTTCCTCTCTTGATTTGAAACTGAGACCAGGAGCAGAACTAAGAGCAGAACACATTCAAACTCGGAACATCTTCCTGACTTTCCTGAGAGACTCTTTCAGCCAAAGACCACATGGCTTTGCTGCTGTAGTGAAGTATTCTAGCAAAGAGGCATTTTACCAGACTTTACCAGGATGCTGGGGAGAAGCATGACCTGTCAGACAGGAATCTCGTGGACCACTAAGTAGTTAAGGTCCCTTTGGTGAAGTTTTCATGATTCCACAAACCCAGAATCTAAAGTATTAAGTTTTGCCTTCGCCCTGAGAGTCTGGCCTTAAAGGACCAAGTTCGTTAGAAGGCAGCTTGGAAAGGGCACAGTTACAAATTCTAGTTCTGGCACTTTTATGTGTGTGGTCTTAGTTTCTCCATCTGTAAAATGGGTATCCTGATGCCTACAAAACACAATAAGAGTGAAGATCCAACAAGATCATGGATGTAGGGTATCACCCAAGGAGCAGGGGTACAACAGAACTATTCCCTCTCCTTACCCACACCAAGCCCTTCATCCCAGCACACACTTTCTTTCTTTACCAATGGATGGGCAGGTGTGAGCAGCAGGGGCCGCTCCCATCCTTACCTGGAGCCAAAGTTTGTCATGCTGAGACCACTTGCCACCAGCGATGCACTGAAACGTGGCATTCTGCCCCACGTTCACCTCGACATTTTGGAGCCGCAGAAAGTGAGGTGCTTTTCCTAGGAGAGAAACCAAATGGCACATGAGGACTGAATTCAACAGCCTGCACCACTTCCCCACGGGTGGACGGCAGCTCAGGACGAGCACTGGGCAGGGGGAAATCCATAGCGGGGAAGCCGCCTGGGGCAGCAAAGCTTCGGCTGCTTGCCCACTTCCTGTGAGCCAGGCTCTGCTCATTCTAAGAGCTTTGTGTGATGGCCGCACTTAAACCCCAGCAATATGCATGCAATGGGTAGTATCCCCATTTCACAGATCAGAAAAGGAAGGCTCTGAGGACTTCCATAGTTCAGCACAGTCAGAGAGCCAGAAAGTGAGGGACCTAAGACATGAACCAGGTCTTTCGGAGCCTCAAAAATCCCTCTTTTTAGCGTCTGGATAATACTGGCATGTTTAGAGGGACTGCCTAAGTGGCTCAGTCGGTTAAGCATCCTGGGTCCTGGGATCAAGCCCCTTGTCGGGGGCTCTGCGGGGAGCCTGCTTCTCCCTCTGCCTCTGTCTCTGCCCCTGCTCGTTCTCTACCTCTCTCAAATAAATAAAATCTTAAAAAAAAAAAAAATACTGGCATGTTTGGAAGGGAAAATTAAAGGCGGGACGTGGGGAGGTTACACCAGAGAGAAGTCCTCCCTCCGGCCTGAGAGAGCAGAGAGAGGGACGCTGAAACAAAGCACCTGAGAGCCTGAGACCCACACACCTGGGCTCGGCGATGACACTGATTGAGGAAGATGAGAAGGAGGGCAGGGCACAGAGGGGAGAAGAGGTGGAGGAGAAAACCAGGAGCTGTCACTCGCACAGGACTCTCTGTGCGCGGTCCACACACACTCACTCACTGAACCCAACACAGCTGGTGGCGGGATCATCTCTGCCCTCCAGTGAGGGAACTGAGGCACAGACAAGTCAAGCAGCATTTAGAGTCCACACTCTGAACTCTACGGCACAGTATCTCCCAAAGAGGGACGGGGGACATTGGCTCTGGGGACTTGGCATTAACAGGACAAGGGACTTTCAAATAAATGAAACTCACAGGGTCTGAGCAATCATCCCAGAAAGAAACTGTTCTAAGTGGGGTAACAGGTTCATCTCTTTCCTTTTTGTGGAGTCAGAGTCTCGCCATGTCGAGCTCACCAAAGAGGTGTGGGTTGCTAACCCATGTCTAGAAGGAAGAATTTCTTCACTGAGGCACAAAAGTGCCAAGGATCCCGTAGCACATCAACCAAATCAAGGATGAACCAGACAGCCGCTACCCCACGATGAGACCAAATGAACAGTTGTTAAGAAGATCAAGAAGGTTCAACAAGGGCCTCTGGCCATCTTTTCAGAGAGAGTCCAATACCCAGAGAGACAACTAATGGCAATAATGTCATTTATCTAAAGCTCTAACAATGTCAGGCCCTGTGACAAATGCTTTACAAGTTTTATCTCGTTTAACTTCATAAGGTCCCTGTAAAGCAGACAATATGCCTAGTCCCCTTTCAGAGAGGCAGAAGCCAAGGCTCAACGAGTTTCATTTGCCCAAAGCTACATGGCATTAGTAAGAGGCAAACAAGATTCAGTCCAAATTTTAGCCCAAAAGTCAACATTTAAATCGCACATTCGCCGGCTTCCTGGGTAATGGGAGGTCAGTGGTGTCACGTGGACCTCAGGATGGAGAGAAAGGGCTTGCAGGCCAGGCTGGGCTCACTCGAGGCTCCTCTCATGGCTCCCAAGTATTTAATCACGAGTCATCCCCTTCCGAGCCATCTGTCCCCATGGCCTTCATACTCTGAACGACGTTTTCTACCAACGTGCGTCATGACATACAGAGTTCAGCCAAACCCAAACCTCTGGCGTGATCAGGCAGACTTGCTGTGTGAAAGCGCACCTTCTGCTCAGGCTCTTAAACCAAGGACAGCAGCTCGGGGACCCCCTCGTGCTACCTTCAGGACCCCACAGCTAAAGTGGTGTCAAGCAGCCAAGGTGCAGGGGGAGGGAGACCTCTCCTCGTGGGGCTCTCCGCACTGAAGATTCCGGCATCTGGTCAACCTGACCAACGTCATGCTGCTTTGATTGTCTGAAATTGCTTCCTTTTGGCTTTCCTGTATAATTTCATAAAGTTATTTTTGGAACTATCAGTTCAAGTCCATTCAAGTAGGACTAAGAGGAAACACTGTAAGCCCCTTTATACCCCAGGTTTAAAAGGGAGGGAACATCCACCCCGTGCAGGGAGAGAGGACAGTCTTAGCTCCAGGGTTGGGAGGCTTTGTGCTGGGTTTCACAAAGGGACGTCTGTCCTTACCCTTGGGGACACTGGGCAAACAGTTTAACCTCTGGGACTTGTGCAATGAGAAATGGATCTTCTCCGGATCAATGTCCCCTGCTCGCTTCCAATTCCCGGCTCTCAGCAGCAGACCTTTGTCTGGACTCTTTCATCTCCGGCGCCTCCTCCTCCCTCCCTTCTGGGTTCAGGGGTAGAGAATTTAGAGGCTTAATGGCCCCCGGAGTTAATATTCTGGTGAAACGTGGATGGTTTACAGCAGCGAGGCTGAACCCGTGCACCCACAGGAGCCATTTTTATAAATGAATAAACTGGCTCAGTTAGAAAACAAAACAAAAACAAAACCCCACCTCCTTGCTCTATCATTCACATTCCCACTTTTGATAGAGATTCGCATAAAATAGAGGTTTTGGGGCATCTGGGTGGCTCAGTGGGTTAATAAGCATCTGCTTTTGGCTCAGGTCATGATCTCAGGGTCCTGGGATCGAGCCCCGAGTCGGGCTTCATGCTCAGCAAGGAGTCTGCTTCTCCCTCTCCCTCTGTCCCTCCCCCTTGCTCGTTCTTTCTCTCACTCTCTTTCTCCCTCTCTCAAATAAATAAATAAAATCTTTTAAAAAATAGTAAAAGATTTCTCTCTGTAAGAACAGCAACACTGGGGGCTCCTGGGTGACTCAGTGGGTTAAAGCCTCTGCCTTCGGCTCAGGTCATGATCCCAGGGTCCTCAGATTGGGCCCCACATTGGGCTCTCTGCTCAGCAGGGAGCCTGCTTCCCACTCTCTCTCTGCCTGCCTCTCTGCCTACTTGTGATCTCTGTGAAATAAATAAATAAAATCTTAAAAAAAAAAAAAAAAAAGAACAGCAACACTGCACGACAGTGACAACTGGCATCTGACACCAGCCTCAGCACTGAGGCAGCACTAAGGGGTGGTAGGGCCTGAAGAGAAATGGATAAAGACCCCATGGCCCCTTGAAAGGGACAGCTGTTACTCAGATCCAGCAGAGAAGGCCACTCCAGAGTACTTTGCTCAGGGCAGCCCATCGTCCAATTTTTCAACCCAAGTAAGAAATCCGATTTTATGTGAAATCTCTCATTCTGAAGTCTTGACTAAATTCCATTACAACGCCATGGAGGCTTAACCAAACACATCTGCAAGCAAGCTCTTCTCACATACGGTCTTCTGTTAGCTCCTATATAAGTCATCTAGAACAATTCCCACTGGCCCGTCCTGCCTCGCCTGGCTCCATAAATCCAGGGATGCCCCCACCCTTGCAGACAGCACGCTGGGGATCACGTGACTGCTAGCCCTAGCTCAAGGTTCCCAACACAAGAACTTACCCAGAGCACCCTCGTCTTGCCCAGCCCTCTGTCTGTATGCCCTTACTCTTGGGTCTGCTCTTGGAGCCCTGGCCTTGTCCCCACGTCAGGACACAACTGGGGAGCCTCCTTGTGTTGGCGACCTGTTCAGGCCACTTCTTTGAGCTCCTGGCCTCTCTGACCCTCTCTAGACACACACACACACACACACACACACACACACACACACACTCAAGTCCACTTCTGAGCCCTCTGTTCTCTCACCTGTGGTTTTCCTCCAGCATCTACAGCTCGGGGAAAGAATTTATCCCGCCAGCTTCCTCTTGCCAACCTGAGGCCAAATACAGCTGACCTTGGGGCCCAGCCCGGCCTCTAGCTTGTGGTTCTAAACATTCCACCCTCACTCCCCACGGAGACCCAGCACCCCCAAAGTGGGATCCCGCTGAATATGGCTAACAGCAAACCAGCTGTGCATTTGGGGCAAAATGCCTTGATGTTGGTGACATTTAAACTCCTGCCGATGTCAGTTTTGCATCTGAAGACACAATATCGTGCCCTTTATCTCGCTCTTTAAACCTTTAGCGCTCAGTAGGAAGCCACGCAGTTGAGGAGAAAGCACAGTACCTACATTAGAAACGTGCTGGAGACGCTCAGTGAGCTCGGGGACATGGCCCTGCAAGGTTGTGATAGGGGAAAAAGAAAAAAGGTTTTAAAAATTCTACAAGTCAGCGTGGGAGCTAGAAACTTGGAGACCCGGTGGAAAATCGTGCCAACCTTTCTCGTGTGTGATTACAGCTGCAGCGTCCCTGCTCACAGCTGACATGGAGAATGACAGCAGAGGGGCGACTATGGCTCAAATACTTTTAGAATCCCACAAAAATGTTAAATGCGCTATAAAATACAGACGAGAGCATTCGGCTTGTAAGAGAAAATAATTTCCTTTGAGTATTACGCCTGTCTGTTGGTCGGTGTTTTGGAAGCTGCAAGGCAATCATGAGAAGTCGTAACTTCAGCCCAAACCGATGGAGGATACAGCTGCAAATCAGGCACTAACTGCCCCCCTCCCCACCGGCCCCGCAACTTCTGAAATATTCAGCGGAATCGCTTATTGATAAGTGCTGACCTGATGTTAATAGGAAAAATGTTTTGGAGGACAGAAGTGGAGAATTACAAAGCCTGGGGAGAATGCATGTTTCTCAATATAGTTAAATTTTTAACACCTATGAGTGAAGTCATAAATGCATTCATATGAAGGCTTTGGAGGGCATAAGGTACCGTCACTGCAGAGGACAGCACAGAAACCGCTAGCAGCATGCACGACTCACGTTCCCCGAGTGCCCCAGGATGCACGCACAGTCCGCCCGCTCGAGGGCATCACTCGGGCTCCAGAGACATACACCAGCCCCGCCCGCACCAGCCAGGGGCCCGAGCCAAAAATCCAGGGGAGTGCAGTTTTTGACGCCTCTGACTCCGAAAACTCATCCATCAAATAGGACCAGCTGACCCTATGTCCTAAATCTCTCTCTCATCTGCCCACCTCTCTCCATCTCTGTGCTTTGTTTCTGCACAACACTGCTGGCTGTCTGTCTGCTATGGGGTACACTGTGTCCCCGCCCCCAAAATATTCATATATTAAAGCCCTACTGATCAACACTGCAGAGTGCAACTGTATTTGGAGATAGGGCTTTTAGGTGGACCTTAATCCACTCTACCTGGTGTCCGAAGAAGATGATTTGGACACACAGAGACATTTCAGGAGCACATGTACAGAGACCTATCAGGAGAACAGAGCAAAGCCCATGTGAGGACAGAGCAAGAAGGCAGCCACCCACAAGCAAAGGACAGAGGCCTCAGGAAAAACCAACCATGCCCTCTTCACCCTCGAATTCTACCTATAGAACTGTGGGCAAATAAATTTCTGCTGTTTCAGCCCACCCAGCCTATAGTATTTTGTATGGCAGCCTTAGCAAACCAATTTACCCTCTGTTATATATCATATAATTACCTGTTTCATTTCCAGCATCTTCCACCTCAATGGAAGCCTATGAAGACAGAGAATGAATGTGTCTTACTCCCATAAGCCCAGAATCGTGCCTGTCCTGGAGTACACACTCAGTAAACACATGCAGAACGATGAACGGACATCTCTCCACCAGCCGGTCCAGGCCACCACCACCTACCTCTTCCATGACTCCAGAACTTTCTTCCTGATCGGTCTCCTGACTCCTCTGTTCCCCTTCAACTCATTCTCTACAGAGCAGCCACAGTGGTCTTCTAAACACTTAAACTAGATCAAATCAATCCTAGGCCAAGTCCCTCCAGGGGTGCCTCCTTGCGCTTCCATTAAAGTCTAACCTCATCAAGGCACTCGGCCCCTGTGTCATCCAGCCTCAGCCTCCCTCCCCAACTTTAGCTCGGGCCCTTTTGCCCTGTGCCCCGTACACTCTGGCTACTCGCACAACACCGGTGAATTCCCACGGCAGTGCCTCTGCACCTGCTGCTTCCTCTGCCTGGCCTGTCCCCCTCCCTAGATCAGAGCACAAGGGACTCAGGTGTCAGCTCAGTCCACAGGTGCCCAGACTTTTCCCCTGCCCTCTCTGCCTAAGGAGCACTCCCCAACCCCAGCCACTCACACTTATTCTCTCCACCATGATATCACCATCTGAAATTGTATGTTACTACTTAATATTACTTAGTGAGCAGCTTTCCTCCCTCTGTCGCTCGGCTAAGTTAACACCATAGAGACAAGGATCTAACCAGCTTGACGACTGAAGTACCCCCCACCCTGTGTCCAGTGCCAGTTCCTGACACAGAGCTAATGTACCATGACTTACCTGTTGAAAGAAAGTAGGAACAAAGAGCTAGAGTGGATGTGCACGGAGCGCCCAACCCGACAAGGGGCCTTGGTGAAGCCCCGCTCCCCTCCCCGTGACTCAGGAGCCGCGTGGACAGACCCCCTTGGACGACACGTACTGCCAGGATTTGTACGTATTCGTCAATGGAATTTTTCCAATCCCAGCCACTATGACAGGGTCCTCATGTTCTGCTTTCTGGGAAGTTTAAGCCCAAGCTGCCCAAGAATCGAGGGTACGCTTGACATTGTGCTCCCATTATCCAGGAACGCAGCCAGAGTCACGTCCTTCTGAGTTGTACCCTACGGACCATTTGCTGGCGAACTGGCTCTCGGCCATAACCATGCATTCCGCACTCTCCAGCAGGCAGACTGCAAGGCTGCCAGGAGAATCCTAAATTCAGGAGCAGCCCCAGTGAGGAGGGGTGGATTCCAAGCTGGGGTGGCAGGGAGCATGAGGCTTCGGGGTGGAAAGGCATCCAAACACCCTCCAGGGAACCCTTTCCCGTCCAGACTTCTCCAAGAGAAGGAAGTATTTGGCTTCTGTGGCAAACCAGTGCTTGGAGTTAAGGTGGAGTTGAGGTTGGAAGAGGGGAGAGGTTATCAGTTGGGCCTTAGGACAGAGGTGAAAATTCCCACTCTGAGTGGAGAGATCTGGGATCCCAGACAAGAAAGCCGGGCCAGATTCCCCTGGGAAGGGTCAAAAATCACTTACTAGAACAAACCAAGCAGACAGTAAGAAACAGGGCTGCAGGTGGGTGCTGCAGAGGGGAGCATCCCCGGCGAGAATGGGATGGGTGCAGGGCCTAGGGAAGCTGAACCCCACCTCCCGGAGATGACCTCAAAACTGGGAGCTGGGCAAAGCTGAGCATTTGGAGTTAAGCAGACCACGAGGAGGACAAACATGACCTCGTGCATTTGTGCAGGTGGAGATCAAAGATCACTCTTTAACGGGCAGCTGATGCTGATTCCCAGAAGGCCACGGAGGGGATGGCTTTATCCGGGTGAGTGGGGTTACCTGCATTTCTGCTATATAAATGGTGCATGGAGTTAGGGTAACAGTGCTTGGAGTTAAGGCAGAGATGAGGTTGGAGCAAGGAACAGGAATCAGTCTGAGCCTTATGAAAGAGGTGAAAATTCCCACCGCATGGCCAGGGACGGATTTCTGGGAACCTCTTCACATGAGGTCTGGTTCAGCAGGCATGACTACATGGACAGACCCACCTAAGGAAATCCCAAAGATTCAGCAAGTAACCCAGAGGGTAGGAACCTTACGCCAGAGCAATGAAGATTCTGGTAGGATCTCAACATTTCTGAGAAGCTGGCTGGTTTTCTGGGAAGAAGGGTTCCCATGCATAGACACAAAACACAATGATCCCAAACACTGTCTTGCCAAAACCCCTTGGAACTTGCCCCAAATTCCTACAGAGAGGTGCTCTAAGCAACGAGTCAAACAATGGCTTTCTAGTGCCGGGGAAGGAAGTAATGTTCAAGGTTCTAACAAATTCACTGCAGCGGAAGTAGAAAGTGTCATTTCAGTTAAAACAACATGGGTGGGGCTGATATGAGAAGAGCCCCCAAATGAAAGGACTGGAAGGCCTCAAACCACAAGGGGCATAGCACTTCTTGCAGAAACAGCAAACAGCACCCAGACAATAGCATGACTCATGGCTACAAGGAGGGAGTAGGGCAAGCCCCCTATAGGAGTTACCCAGAACCTCCCGGCTGCCAAGAAATTAGTGAGACTCTCCAATATGCAGAATTCTAATAAATAAGGGGGCTGGAAACCCAGCTAGCCCTGGGCTGCCATCGTCCCATGCATATATCCCTTTGACTATAGTCCCCCCCCAACCAAATGTCACTAGATAAGATGCCATCCAACGCCTCTCTGGGATTTCGTGAAACTGCAAACCATATGTCCTTGCACAAACATGTTGACGCATCTGAGACTAAACACAGCAAAGACAGAGAACTTCAAGAGAGAGACTAGATGGGCACGAAGGAGCGGTAAGGCTTCCAGGACTCTTGACCCTGGACCATAAGTACTAACCGCTATGAGAAATCTCTCCTGACGCCTACGCAGGGCTGATGAGTGTATTTAAAATGACTTTTAAAGAATTAATAGCTTTGGGGTACTTTTCCCTGTGAGTGAACAGTGTACTAATTTGCTCCATGTTTTGGTGGTGTTCTTTTTTTAAAGACAATTGCACAAGATTCTATCCAAAGCCCTCTAATTCTTCCACTTCAGTGGTCTGAATCCCACTAATAAACAATCAGGACTTCAGACTCCCTTAATGACGGAGAGAGATTCAAACGAAGACGTTTTGCCACTCTCTGCAAATTCCTGGAGGTGCTGCCTGTTGAACAGGCCAGCGAAATTACGAATTTATTCAGGACTGATTGCATTGAGTATGTAAGCATTTCTGAAGGATTAAAAGAGAGAGAGAGAGAGCGAGCGCCAGAGATGGTTGTAAGCTGACTGAATAGGGGGGACTGCAGGCTCCAAGCTCCCGGGTCTGGCATGGAGCGAGGCTGAGTGAGGAGGAGGAAACAGACTTACTGCATGGATGCGCAAGGACCCGGATCTCGTCCACCGCGATGTACCCCGGATGACCCTTCAGAGAGACGGATTCAAATATCACCTGTAACACACAGGGCGGGAGTCAATTTCACAGAAGTGGTTGTAGGCATCCCAGGAAGCTGCCCAGCCTCCAAACTGTCTGTGTTTCAGCTTCCCACCAGAACCTCCCAGAGAGGTCTTCTATGAGCCTTGTACGCTGCCCTGGCAACGGACTCGGATTTTCAAAACAAAGTTTAAAAAAAAAAAAAAAAGAAAGCCACAATCGAATGCCCAGCAAAACAAGAGTCAGCCACATGGAACATTTTTAATGGATTTCAGAAATAACGCTTGAATGCAGAAAAACAACCCAACATGGCTTGAAACCCCGATCTACACCTTTTTCATTGTTGTTTCAAGTGAAGCACAGAGGAGAATTCCTTCCTAATACCCCAAATTTCTTATGACGTGTGACAGAGGAGCTTACCTTGGAAGCTACCAGAAGCTGAGGAGGGTTTACCCTGACTTGATTCTACAACCCCCAGGAATATAGTCCATCTAAATTTCTTTAATTTTAATTCTAATACAGTTAACATTCAGGGTTATAGTAGTTTCAGATGTACAACATAGTGATTCAACACTTCCACACCACACCCAGTGCTCATCACAGCAAGGTCACTCCTCGACCCCCAGCCCCTATTTGTCTTGTGCCCCCCAACCCCCCTCACTGCTCTGGTCCCATTCCCTCCTACCCCCAAACAGTTAGTTCTCTGTAGTTAAGAGTCTGTTTCTTGGTTTGTCTCTCTCTCCCATCTGAATTTCTTAATAACACCTCTTGAAGATAAGCCCCATGTTCAAATGTTGGTATCCAGGAATCCAAAGGCAACAAGTTCTTTGAATTCTCCATTCTGACTCTCACCCAAACAGTGTAATTCAGCAGAGCTTTTTTTTTTTTTTAAAGATTTTATTTATTTTTTCCACAGACAGAGATTACAAGTAGGCAGAGAGGCAGGCAGAGAGAGAGAGGGAAGCAGGCTCCCCGCTGAGCAGAGAGCCCGATGTGGAGCTTGATCCCAGGACCCTGGGATCACGACCCGAGCCGAAGGCAGAGGCTTAACCCATTGAGCCACCCAGGCGCCCCTTCAGCAGAGCTTTTAAAACTCAGTTAACAGCTTTCCTTGCCACCCATTGTCTAACTTTGCCTAGGAGATGTGACTACCTATATAGACACCTTGACCAATGCCCTTGACCTCCCTAATTCCATGGTCTTTATCTCCCAACCAGCCTCAGCGACATTCACATCCTTGTCCACTCCAGAAACCAGAAGTTTCATCCACGGGTATTCTGACACAGCCTCCTGCCCCTCACTCCTTTTAAACCTGCTCCCGCTGCTCATGTTGTACCCTGGATTTCATGCTTCCCAGAGTCTATGTGATGGCCCAGATCTCCTGTATTCTCAGCAAGCCCAGGGTCGCCCTGTCATGATGGCTAACCATTCCCATTGATCTCAAAGCCCCAATTCTTTCACCCCCTCATTCCAACTTTGACAAGTCTATCGCAAACCTGCCTTCTCTACTTCCGTGCCTCACACATATACTCTGCTTCAATATCACCCACCCAGTCCCAGCAGACACCCACAGCACATCTTCAACAGGTAAAGGGACAGGAGATGGGCTGAGTTCTAACTTCTTGCCCATCGATCAGAGGTTAGAGGACACCTCGAATTACCAAACACCAACCATTGCCTCCTCTCAAGGCATGCCCATGCTTGACCCTCCCCACCTCTGCTGCATGTTCCAGCTTCTTGGTCCTTCCTGATTCTGTCTCTTTACCTGTGTCTCTGAACTCTTTTATCCTTGATTTTGGCACATGTAAATGCTGGGGCTTCTCTTATTCTTTAAAAGCTAACCTTGGGCAGCAGGTTCTGCTCTGGCACAGTCTAGCTGTGTTTCAATCACATGTGGTATTCTCAACGGTTTTATCTACACTCACTCTCAACACTCCCTTACTTCCCATTGCAAAACTCACCCCCACCCCGCCCCCAACACTATCATCTGGACTTTGTCCCCAACACTTCCCCCAGAACTGCTCTCATGGCAAATACCAGTAACTTCATAGTTGCTAAAGGATAGTTTTCAATCCTTATCTTAAGAAGGAAGACAGTGTCGTGTTTGGGCTGTGGATCAGAATGCCTGGGTTCCGGTCCTGGCTACACCACTCACTACCACGTGACTCTGGGCAAGTTATCTTACTGCTCTGTGCCTCAGTTTCCTCATCTGTAATTACAGTGCCCACTTCCTTGGATAATTTTTCAGATTAGAGTGAATACCTACCTAACAACATATGGCACATGGTAGGTCCTCAATGTTTGCTAATAATTATTATTAATACTTGACCATTTTTCTATAATTATCAATGTTTGTAGCTTCTCCCTTTCTGGATCACTCTTGTTTAGGCTCGTGACACTTCACTCTCATGGTTTTTCTCACAGATCTGGAACTATACTACCATAGGTTTCTTTGTAAGCACTTGTCCTCCTAAATTTACCCCTCAAATATGAGGTTCCTCTATTCATGTTTTTACTGAGCACACTCTTCCTCCAATGACTGGCAGTTCACTGACAATCCCCAAGTCCAGCACTACTCCATAATTTTCACTGAACAGTAATCTCACCCAACTAAGAGATCTGCATTTCATGCAGATATTATACACAGATGCCTCAAACACAATCTGTATGCAACAGATCTAAACAGTGTCCCTATCAAGTTGTCTCCCCTACAGCCCCATTATCCTTCCTAAATAGGGGCCTCAGTGGGTTACCCTATGACCTGTCCAGTCACTGAAGACTGCGATTTGGGCATCTACTGGGGCTTCTCCTTCTGCCTTGCTTCTCATTTTCTTTTTGCTTCTGACTTAGTATTTCTAAATCTGACCATGTCTTTCCATTTTTGCTACTAAGTTGAACCATATGAAGCAACTATTTTGTAAGTCAAAGCCAGTTCAATTCCAGTCCAACAGCTCTGGTTCAAATCTCCATTGCTCTTCATCTCTAACCTTGACAGCCTATACAACGAACCCTTCTCTCTCCTATCTTTCACTCCTCACTTCAAGCCTGTGGACAGAATGTAAGACGGATGATGAGACCAAGAGGAAAACCTTCAAATGGAAACTTTTTGTGGCCCATGTGGTCACTCCAGGTTAATGGATTTAGAGGCCAGTGTTCTCAGTGGGGCCCAGAGCTCAAACAGCTATAATGAGAGAGCAGGGACCTGGTAGAGAGGGTGGTGATGGTTGCCAAGAGGCAACATATTTGGGTGGTAAGATCTATCATTAAAGCCACACATGGCTGCCTAAGGATTGTATAAAATTACTTGGGAATGACGGTTACACTAAACATACAGCAACCGACTCTAGTATGACAACCACTCTGGAAAATGGGTTTACTAAAGTTAACAGGGTCCTTCAGAGACACAGAAACAAAAATGTGTAGGGAGTGGGGGAAAGTCGGCAGAAATTGAGGCTAAATAAAGGATAAATGCTACAGCCTGTAAAGAAGTAAGTCAACCAAAGACCTTACTATAAAAAAATTAAGTAACTACTTACATTTTCAATAACTGAAAGGAAAACAAAATCAAAGGCCATAGGGGAAAAAATAAAATAGAACACAGAAAACACATTTAAAAACATGAAAGCATTCAAACTGTGTAATAAAAAATGACAAAAGAAAAAAACATTTCTGTTGTGACAATAAATATAAATGGGTTAAAATAGAGAAAAGGTCTCAGACTGTCTAAATAAACAAAATCTAATTGTATACTACAAGATAAACTAACAAAATGATCCAGTTAACTTAAAAATAACAAGCTGAACAAATGCATAATGGGAAAATGCAAATAAACAGAAAACAGTTGTTTAAAAATAAGGGTAAAAGTGTCAAAGTATAATTTAAACTGGGAAAAAAACCCATTAAGTAGATTAAAATATCATTCTTTAAATACATGAGTTAATAGATTTAAAAAGAGAAAATGAAGAGAAATAAAAACAAAATTTGAAAACTTCAACTCATGTCTTAGACTCGTGCCAAATAGAAAAAAAGAGATAGAAGTATGTGCTTGTATCTTACAAATATATGAATAATAAGATGACATGAATAATAATGAATATGAATAAAAATGCCTTTACTAAACATATATTATTTAACTCAAATGTCAGATTATAGATTAAAGATTAACTTCAAAAAGTCTCTCAAAGAACAAACTGTATAGGTCTGGGCCTATGTATTTTCTACATTTTCTAAGGCTAAAAATTAATGACAAAAGCTTAAAAATCAATTTCTTAAAATTGAAATGTATTTCTTAAATATGTAATGCCTTCCATAATAACTATGATTTCAAAGTATGTTTTGTATGTTAACAGAAGTCTGAAATAAAATTAAAAGCCAAATGGCAAGTTGAGAACAGTATTTGTAACATCTAGGTTGGCTAAAAGATAAATAACCTGTTTTGTGTCAAGAATTCTGATGAATCAACAAAATAAATCACCCAAAAGAAAAGCTGACAAGTGACTTCAACAGATAATTCACAAAAGATAAAGTAGGAGTGGTAACAATCTATGAATGCATCTTTTAAATGATACCAGGTAGATAAAGGCAGATGAGTATTTTCTTTGTACTTTTCTAGGTTTTCTAAATTTTCTGCAAAAGAATGAGCTATCTTACATTTGCAAAAAAAAATTAATTGCTTTATGGTGCATTACATTTTTGTATCTCTCTTCATGCTGTAATTATCACTATGTCATGTACCATGGCACAATTAATTCCACTATAGCACCTATCAGCCTATCACACCATATTATAATTGCTTGTTCCCAAATCATTTCACTCCCTAAACTCTAAACCCACTGGGAACAGAAAGAGTGTCTTCATTCATCCCTTCATTCAGCATTTAGAGAGACTCTCCTCTGTACCCAAAACTGGGACACATGTTAGGGCTATAAAAGTGAATGAGACAATTAAAGGTCCTAACTCTGATGATCTTCACATTCTAGCAAATGGAAATGGAAATTAAATAAATATATAAAATTAAACTCATTTTGTAATTGGTGTTATGAAAGAAATAAACAGAATATTGTGATTAAGGGGAGGAGGGTCTACTCAGAGTGGTCAGGAGAGAACTCTATGGAGGTGATACTTAAGATGAGACAAGAAGGACGAAAGTGACCTGTTAAGAAAAATGTCGGGGTAAGGGCTAAGGGCATGAGGCAGGAAAGCGTTGGGGATGATGTGGGAGCACAGGAATGAGACTGATGTGGCTGGGATGCAGTGAGTAAGCTAGAGAAGCACAAGGTGAGGCTGAGCATTAGCTAGGGGGTCAGACGAAGTGGAGTCTTACAAGACATGGCAGGGAGCCTGAATTTTCCCCTGAGTCACCAAAAGTTCTGAAGCTGGGATGTGACATAATCCAATCTACATTCTACAAAGATCCTCCTGGCTGTGCTGCAGAAAGTGTAGTCATCCAATTGAAAGAATAAGGATGACTCTAATGCTCCACAAATAAGTGAAACCATATGATACTTGACTCTTTCTGCTTGACTTATTTCACTCAGCATAATCTCTTCCAGTCCCGTCCATGTTGCTACAAAAGGTGGGTATTCGCCCTTTCTGATGGAGGCATAATACTCCATAGTGTATATGGACCACATCTTCCTTATCCATTCATCCGATGAAGGGTATCTTGGTTCTTTCCACAGTTTGGTGACCGTGGCCATTGCTGCTATAAACACTGGGGTACAGATGGCCCTTCTTTTCACTACATCTGTATCTTTTGTGTAAATACCCAGTCGTGCAATTGCAGGGTCATAGGGAAGCTCTATTTTTAATTTCTTGAGGAATCTCCACACTGTTCTCCAAAGTGGCTGCACCAACTTGCATTCCCACCAGCAGCGTAAGAGGGTTCCCCTTTCTCCACATCCTCTCCAACACACGTTGTTTCCTGTCTTGCTAATTTTGGCCATTCTAACTGGTGTAAGGTGGTATCTCAAAGTGGTTTTAATTTGAATCTCCCTGATGGTTAGTGATGATGAAGATTTTTTCATGTGTCTGATAGCCATTTGTATGTCTTCATTGGAGAAGTGTCTGTTCATATCTTCTGCCCATTTTTTAATATGATTGTCTGTTTTGTGTGTGTTGAGTTTGAGGAGTTCTTTATAGATCCTGGATATCAACCTTTTGTCTGTACTGTCATTTGCAAATATCTTCTCCCATTCCGTGGGTTGCCTCTTTGTTTTGTTGACTGTTTCCTTTGCTGTGCAGAAGCTTTTGATCTGACTCTGAAAAACAACCTGAGGGTTTTGAAAGGGCGGGGGGGTGGGAGGTTGGGGGAATCACGTGGTGGGCATTAGGGAGGGCACGGATTGCATGAAGCACTGGGTGTGGTGAAAAAACAATGAATACTGTTACGCTGAAAAGAAATAAAAAATTTTACAATAAATAAAAATTAAAAAAAAAGGATGACTCTAATGAAGGTGGTGGTCAACAAAGAGGTATTGGAGAGGTATGGAGAGGCTGGAGAGGTATTTTGGAGATACAGATGAAAAAATTGCTGTTGGAGCAAGAGGGGAGAAGTGAAGGAAAGAGAAGACTCAGTGATGACTCTTCAACTTGGGGCTTGAGCTTCTTGGTTGAGTCTGGAGTCATTTACTGACAGGGGAAGATGACATGATGAATGTGTGTGATGGGCACAGACGCAGGGCAACATCAGGTTTTCTTTTTGGCTATGCTAAGCTTGACATGCCAAGTAAACATCTTAATGGATATGTTGAGTGGGACCCTGGCTTTCTGCTTCTGGAGCTCACGGGTGATTTAGGACCAAAATTACAAATACGGTAGCTTTGGCATCTAAATGTCATTCAGAGCTGAAGGACTGGATGAGGTCACCACGGAAGGCAGAGTAGGTAGTTCAGAGAAGAGAGCTAGGGCCCAAGGTCAAGTGCTAAAAGCACAACAGAGGATTTGGGTGGGGATGGTAGAGACTGAAGCATGATTTTAGGTAGAGAGAAATGAATCAAGGAAATAGGATAGCACATGAGGGGGTGAGGGGATCAATGAAACAAACTTCTAGAAGGAGGAGTGAACTGGGGTTACGACTGCAGTGAGAGGTTGGTACTGACCAGAAAGGACACCTCATCGACTGAGGCTGAACGATAATAAAAATAATAAAAACTGAAATATAACCACAATAATAAAGTTTGGCAATATTTACCATTTATTACATGTTCTTGATCCAGTCTCTCAAAAGCCCTAAAATGTAGGGCCAGCTGTGTTATTACCAAAGCTCAAAGACGGAGCCAGAGGTAGACTAAGAGCCTAGGGCTGGGGCTCCTAGCACATAGTGCACAGCCACACCCATTACTGGGCTTTAGTGGAAAGTGGTCCAATTCTCATTTAACCAAAACACTTGGTCAAGCAGAATTCTATTTTTTTTTCTAGTTAATCAAAATACAACTTAAACTCTGCTAACATTCAGACTGTTTCTCGCATCATGACCCAGTGTCTAACCCATATCGTAATTATTAACAAGGGTTCCATTAATGAACGCAAGGCTGGTCATGGGAGGATGGGTGAGAGGAAAACACATTTGTTCACTGTTCTCTCTCCCTTCCTCTGCAGAAATAACAATTCTAGAATGAGATAGAGAATCTTTGACTTATCAGAATTCCTCTTGAGTGTGTGTGTGTGTGTGTGTGTGTGTGTGTGTGTGTGTGTGTGAAGCATCAGGGTAGGTTAGACTTGGGTTTCTCAAACAGGGAGAAACATATTCCATAAGAAACAAGGGAAAGGGGGTGCCTGGGTGGCTCAGTGGGTTAAAGCCTCTGCCTTTGGCTCAGGTCATGATCCCAGGGTCCTGGGATCGAGGCCCACATCAGGCTCCCTGCTCAGTGGTGAGCCTGCTTCCCTTCCTCTCTCTCTGTCTGCCTCTCTGCCTACTTGTGATCTCTGTTTGTCAAATAAATAAATAAAATCTTAAAAAAAAAAACCACAAGGGAAAGAATTGTAAAGTGTTTATAATATACATGGTAAGATATTGATAAATATTACTATTATCATTGTTCTTAGTCTGGGGAGAGGGATGGACAGTAAGAGGAGGAATCCCAGGGAACGGTGCTAGGTCTGGGAAAAAGAAGAAGCTAATGGACCACGCAACACAGCCATCCAATCTAGTCTCCACCTCAAGCTTCCATTGAAGTTCCTACACTCAACAGAGTCTTTGATAGGAGTCCCGACCGTCAGAAACTGGCACAGGCTAGACTTCGGGTCCACATGGGGTTACATGGAAATAAAGAGCCACATATGCTTGCAGGATCCAAGGGAGATGGGAAAGGTGATGGGGAGTAAGTACAGAAGCAGAGAGAAAAAGACCACGGCAGCCCACGAATTCCTTGATGAAATCTCCAGACTCCTAAGATCCTAGAACTAGGGTCCACGGGATATTTCTACCACAGGGCAGGCTGGGGATACAGCTGAGAATACAGTACTTCCCAGGACAGAACTGGGGCAAGCCCTCCCCTTCACTGCCAGATCACTCACAGCAAAATGCTCACAAAGCACGCAAGAGCCAAGAGGGTCTTGTCTTGGGTGTGCCACTCCAGAACTAGAATTTTTTTTTTTTTTTAAATAAAAATCATGCAAGCTGCCATGAGATAGAGCCCCCAATGCCTAGGGAGTGAGGCGTCCACAACAGAGATACAAGAGTGGCTGTATCAGAAATAGGGCCAGAAGGGAAAGGAAAGGAAGAAGGTCCATGTTGGACCCTCTCAGGCCTACCTGGACTCACCTGCTGAGGCAGGTCCCCCCAACACTGAACTCTCTCGATGAGGCTGGCACTAAGGTGGGTAGAGAATTGTAGAGGCTACTCGAGTGCTGTTTATAGGCGGCAGGGAGGGCAGAAGTAGACCATGCCAACACCCAGGGATGCTCCATGTCAGTGTAAGGAGGCAAGGGCCCTGACAGGATGGGGATGGGACAGAAGGCCTAGGCAGGGAAAGCTACCAGCTCTGCAGGACATTCTTCAACCCCAAGGCCACCACATGGACCTAGGATCACCTACAAGTACCCAGCCTGTAGAACCTTAAAGACCTCCTACTGCTTGCATGGAGGGGCACAAACCTCTCCCCATGCATGAGCATGAATGAAGTCAGGAATTAATTTCCCAGGAGAGGCTCAGAGATGAGTCACCCTCAACCTCTCCAAAAAGCAGCTTGTGTGCCTGTTGGGGGAAGGAACGGATAGGTCAGGACACGGTTTAGAGGAGTGGGGACTCTTTCCTCACCTTCTGTAATCCTTGAGCAGAGAATCTGTACAGCCAAAGTCTGAAGGGCTGCAAACATCTTCTCCAAAGAGAGAAAAATGTTGGCTCGCCAGCACCCCTCTTAGGAAGATGACTACATATTTCCATGGAGAGGGGTTGCTCAGGGTGAAATCAAGAGCGCCTCTCCCCTACCCCAGCCCCAGGAGGCCTGAATACAATGAGGAGAGCTCGCTGCTCATCAGAGAGGGGAGGTGAAAGAGAGGAGTGGGGGATGGTGAAGGGTGGGAGAGTGGCCCCCTCTGTGAGACACACCCCCCTAAATTACACGTGAAGTCACTGAGCCTCCAGAGTGCCGGAAGCTAGTGCCCCATCCCTGAAAAAGGGACGGGACCTCAAGCCCAGTGGAACCCAAGCCTGGCAGGCCCTAGATTTCATGGGTCTACATAGAAATTACAAGCACTAAATAAAGGGCAACTTCACCTAGGCAGGTGCTGGAACACAGAGTAAGCAGGTGGCTGCAAACCAGTGAAAACTCCTGTTTTTTCCTAAATCTTGGGACAGAACAGTTCAGAATCATTAAAAACATAAAACAGACTTAATATCACCTGCAAGAGGGTCCAGATCTAAAGCAGAGCTTAAGCGGTTTAAATAAGGCCCTGCTCTTCCGGGAGGAGGCAGGTGTGGGGGTATACGGTCAGGGGCCATTCATCCCCGGCCCTGCTGAGACCCTGGTGCCACAGAAACCCTAATAGGAGAGATGAAATTTCCCTGTTTATTACAGAACTAAAAGTCAATTTTGGAACTATGAAATATGACTTTAATAAATGAATACATAAGCCATCAGGATCTGCGTCCCAGCACGGCTGAAAACTGAAACTGTGTTTAGTCCACAGAATCATACATACAGGACCAGAGCTCAGGGTCTGATGAATTTTCAAATCCGCTCTGCAAGCGTCTTTGACTCTCCTGACAGTCCCTTCTTCTGTCCCCTGGATGTACGCGTGGGTAGTGACTCCTGGAGCGTGCAGGTGCACCTGTGTGTGCCCCTCTGGGTGTGTGGCCACAGACTATGCACTAGTGGTTTTGTGTGTGTGTGTGTGTGTGAGAGAGAGAGAGAGAGAGAGAAACAGAGAGAGAGAGAGAAAAAGAAAAGTTTCTGTTCTAAACTGTTACTTTTAGTACATTAGTGGCTTTCTCCCCACCAGGCTCATAGCAGAGGATACAATGTAATGGAATGATGCTGGAGGGCCCAACAAGTTAGAAATCCGAAAATTCTCCCTGAGGAGGCTGCTCATCACAGGGAATGATACAGAACTTACAGAGGACAGCTCAATCACAGTGGGGATTTCTTCACAGAAGGCATCCTTCCCCCTTCCTCGGTCTCCTGTCCCTCTCTCTGTTCCTCCCCCATTTCTTCCAACAGTCGCTGAGGCCCGCCACGAACCTGACACATTGGTTAATATATATGCTATCTCATTCGGTCCACAGAACTCTTCACCATACCTATTTCCTTCTCCATTTTACAAATGAGAGAACTGACTCAGAATGATGACAGGATACATCCAACATTACACGGCTAGTGAGTGGAAGATTCTTATAATGTGCTTTTTTTTCCCCAAAAGCAGAAAACTGAGCTTGGTGCCAGAGGACCTAGGGAGGATTATGGGAGCGTCCAGTCTACCGATGGCATGCCCTACTCTAGAACACAAGACATGTTGCTCTCCAACACAAGGAGTTACTACACAGGTCAAAGGCAATAAGGTTACCACAGAGCTGGGACAAAGGGGATACCCAAGAGATGTCCTCTTTCCCCTCTGTATCCCATCAAAGACCAGGGTCAACATTGGCACTGTCCCTGTCCTGGATCACTTTTCCTGCTCATTACACGTGCACCTGTGTCCCTATCCTATAATCCTTTTGCATCAGGCCCTAGATAGGGGTTTTCTAACTGGAGCCCTATGGCTTCACTGGGGGTATCCATGGACATACAGACACAGTTACTTTATTTATACTCAGTTATATGGAGGGGGAATCTTGGGATTAGGCATCCGGGTTCTGGTCTCAGCTTTCCCATTGATTTGCTGTGTGCTCTTGGACTTCAGTATCCATCTCTAGACCTCAGTTTTACTACTTACATCAAGGTTCAGCAAACTATGGCCTGGAGGTCAAATCTGGCCCACCTCTTGTTTTTATACATAAAGTTTTATTGGAACACAGCTGCATACTTCCACTCGTTTACATATTATCTGTGGCTGCCTGCACAGTCCCCCTGTTGAACACAGTCCACAGACGCTGAACTGAAGGATGTCTCAGAAGTTCCCACCACTAACCTTGCCAGCCTCAGGTCCACTTCCTCGCCACAAAGCTCAGAGCAGACTCTAGAGAAATTTCCCCAAAATGCACGTCTGACTATGTCACCTCCTGACTTAAACCCTTTCAATAGTAGGCATGGCAATAACTGCAAAATAGGCAGAAAGGATTTATTGGGGTGATGAGAATGTTCTAAAACTGGTTGATGGTACTGATCAACTTTGCAGATTTATTAAAAAATCACCGGATTGCACACTTACATGGGTAAATTCTATGAAACGTACATAAATACATAAGGCGGTTTTTAAAAAAGAAAAGCTTTCAAGAGTCCCAGGCCAAGTGGGCCCGCAGCTGGGCTTCCCCGAGTGCACTCCGGGGACTGACTACAGCCTGTGCCACGTGTGTTCTCTGTCCACACGGAGAGAAGGCAGCCAAGTGGGAGACGTGTTTAGAAGCCAGTGCAACGAGGTGGCATTGCTGAGACATTTTTACTACAGTCATGAAATTGCTGGTCCACAATGAGTTGGAAGGAAATATCTGGTCTTTCCCAATAGTTTGAAGGAGCACTGCCCTTGGGGAGGGCTCACACTTCATCTCCGTGGCCTGGCATTCAAAGCCAGCCACAACCTACTCACCTCGGCAAGCTTAGCCACCTGCATACCTCCTTTGTGTCTCAGCCTTAAATAATCGGGAGCTTCCAAACTCTGCAAAAACTCTCTCCCTTTCTCCTCCAGCCCCTGGCATGCATCAGCCGTGACAAATCAAATGCCTTTTCCTTCCTTGTTCAATAATTACTTATTCATCCTTCAAGACTTAGCCTAGCTGCCACCTCTGCCTGGAAGCCTTCCTAACTGCCTTCCCCCAAATACCCTCTTCCTCCTGGAGGGAGTGGTGATCTTTTGACTAGTTATCCCAGCTCTCAGAACCTCACATTTTCATCCATAAAATAGGAATAACAATAGCACTTCACTCATCAAGCTGTTGTAAGCAATTAGTTTGTAAAAGGAGTCAATGCCTCTGTTCCCCCAGCATCCTGTAGAGCCTGCTGTGTCCCACTGTACAGTAACTGCATGTTTACCGTGGGTCTCCTCTTCCTGAGCAGGATCTCCAGCGAGGGAAGGGCCATGCTGGACCATCTCTGCACCCACAGGCCTGGCCAGGAGAGGCTCAGTAAATACAAGATGCATGGTGAGTAAGTAAATCAAGTCCTTTCTTGACTAACAAACTCTAGGTAGGGCAAGAAGTCTATAGATTTAGGATCACTTAAAAAAAAAAAAAATCAAACCAAAGAACACCATACCTGGTAGAAATGTGGCCAGAAGGTGCTGATGGCAAGCTCTGCCTTCACCCAGCCCTCGGTGACGACCCCAGACACGTTCCAGACAGGGTTCCCCTGGGGCCCGCCGTTCACCTTCACATAGACATTCAAGGCTCCTGGGCTGGACCTGTCGCGGCTGGAGAAGTAGTAATGGAAATCGATACAGTGGGTGTCATTCTCCTTCAGGGTCGGCAGGAGAAGGTGGGCCTTCTGGCCAGAAGCCCTCCCAGAGCTGTTCACCATCATGAAGGATCCTGGAGAGCCACAAAGGGGATGGAAAATAGAGATAAAGAAAGAAAGAAAATCCTTCTGATCATCAGTCGCATCCATCAATGTGGGGGCCGGAAATCAAGTCACTCTACGAGGGCCCGACTGATCCTGAAGAAGCCACATCCCAATTACAGAAGAAGAGAGAGGGGAATTCTAAAATCTGCTCAACAGGCAGTTTAAAAATTAAGAGATCAGGGTGCCTGGGTGGCTCAGTCAGTTAAGCGTTCAACTCTTGATTTCAGCTCAGGTCATAATCTCAGGGTCCTAGGGTCGAGCCCCACATCTGGCTGCCTGCTCGGCACGGAGTTGGCTTGGGATTCTCTCTCTTCCTCTGCCCTTCTCCCACTCATGGTTTTTTGTTTTTCTTTCTCTCTCTAAAATTAAAAAAAAAAATCTTTAAAAAAATAAAAATTAAAATTAAGGGACGGTAACATGTACTATTACTTCTACAAAGTAGACACTCTATAAACATTTACAGAAGAAGCGTTCTATCCAGCAGGTCCTAAAGGAAACATAGAACAAAACCCCAGGAATACGGCTACCTGCAGCCTCCAAGGGTAAAATGTGACATACAAGCTCATGCAGGCTTGTGCTGTCTCAGAAACAGATCCTCTGTAATAAGGAGGTATCGTTCCAACACATTCCACAAGGACCCTTGCACTCAGGCTGAGGAGTAATTGCAAACTATCCATTAATATTGCATTCAGCACAGGGCATGAGTTTATGTATCACAGGAGGACATATAAAAAGTAGAATATATTCAAGTAAGCAAGGAAGACTCTGATGAAATGTAAGAACCAGCTGGAAGATGGTTGGCCTGGAATGGACGGTAAGTAACACTTACTAAGTACTTAGGAGTACCAGTGTGACGCTAGGTGTCTTTTTAATATACTATTCAGTTTAATCTTCAGAATGACCCTGGGAGGTAGAGGATTTTCATTTTCTTTAAAGACTGAATGGCCTGCCCTGGGCCACTCAGCCAGGAAGGCATGGAGGAACCCCAGATTCTCTTCAACTCAGCGTTTACACTATTATTCTACAGCAAACATGACTACTGTTTTTCAAGCATTAAGTAGGTTGCCTGCCCACAGAAAGGAGGCGAGCGTCTTTGGAGTTGCTTTGACAGATTTGATGGCTGTTTCTAGTTCTTCGACCTTCCCCGGACTCATGTCCTGGGCCTCCCAGAAGAGGCAGAGGGCGTGTCCCCATCCCTTGACGTTGGACTGCACTTGCTTTGGTCAACAGGACGCCAACAGGATGAACCAAAGAGAGGCGTGACAGGTGCACCCCCAGCTGGGCTTGCCCTCTGGCACTCCCACCACCTTTGATGAGGAGAACATGCCCTGGCGAGCTGCCCCTTTCAGCTGGGGATCAAGGGGAGACATGCATGGTGGAGAAGGGAGCTCAACCAATGCTGAAGGACCAGGCCATCCCCACCACACAGCCCGGAGCACAGCCACGCGGTCAACATGCCCAACTCCAACGTTCCAGTCCACCATCAACGCTCAGACCCACGAGTAGGAGAATAAATGCTCACTGCTGTTTGCCACAGAGGCAGACTGGGGAAAGAAACCACAGGAGACCTATTTCCATTCAAAGGGCCTTCTAACAATGGCCTGGAGACACAGTGAGTTAGTTCCCTGCCGAGACAGGTGGCTCAGCAGAGCCTGAACGGATGGAAGAGACATCTAAGGAAATTCCACAATCCACTGTGAGGGCCAAACTCTGTGACTTAAAGCCCTACGATGCTAGGAAACAAATTGCATCATAAAACACAATAGATAAACTCAGGGGATCCGGGGATGAATATTCCCACCTAGAAAAACACTATTGCTTTGAAATCTTATTTTAACCACTAAAATCTTCCATTCGGAAGGAAACCTTAAGACTGCTTATCCTCAGTCGAGATGAGCCACTTCAGAAAGTAGCCTCATTTATTCACCCTAATACCCGGAAGATTAAAGCGGTCAGCTAAGAAGAACTGGGCAATCTGTTGCTCACTGGGGTTCTAGAAGGTACCAGGAATCCATAGCCCATCCTCCCTGGGTTCTGAACGAATTTAAGGACAGACACGGGAGGGAGGCGCCTGGGTGGCGCAGTCAGTTCCGAGTCCGGCTCTTGATTTTGGTTCAGGTCGTGATCTCTCAGTTGTGGGATCGAGCCCTGAGTCGGGCTCCATGCTCAGTACGGAACGTGCTTCAGAGTCTCTCTCCCAGTGCCCCCCCCCACCCCACTCTCTCTGCCTCTCTCTCTCTCGCTCGCTCTCTCTCTCAAAAAACATAAATAAATAAAAAATAAATAAAAACCTTAAAAAATATAGACACACGAGAGAGAGAGAGAGAGAGAGAGAAACAGAGATCAAAACCCTCTATTTCATTATTCACAAAACTGGATTAGAGAAAGTATCTTGGATTTGAGGCCAAATTAGGCTTCCCACCTTTTCTTCTCTGCATCCGCACACTCAGCAGCGAGATGGTCATGGGCTCCCTCCTTCTGACTCCATCCAGATCCGCAGGGCCAGAGCTATGCTCCAGGGATGACCACGGAGGACCCCTGAGGAGGCCCATCCCCAAAATAAGCCCACAAGAAGCAAGGGGACTAAGAGGAACAGGAACTTAGGCTCTCGGACCTTCGCCATCCCACCTGTCAGAAAACTCTCCACCTCCTAGGCTAAGAGCCACTGAAAGCGGCTCCCCCTCCACCCCTCCACGTTTCCAAGAGAATCAAGTCTCCTTGTTGGTGGCCTGGCAGAAACACGCGGTAAGTGGAGAGATGCCCCTTGTCAGACGGAGTATCTTAGCTATCACAACCTCCCCCATGAGGCATCGAGGAAGGAACCACTGCACGGGGGAAACAGTACACAAAGAAGACTGAGCTAGCATCCATATCTGTATCCGCTGCTCTATACCCCACAGGGTTCCAGGTTCCCCGGGAAGACATGAGACGTGTGACTGTCTTGGCCGCAGAGGTGTGGCACAGCTATGGGAAGAGAAGGCAGCCGGAGAAGCGAGCTGTGCCTGGCTCTCTCCACTCAGACTCCCATGGCGCCACATGGACATTTCAGCTCCTGTCCTCCTGGCAGTCCACACCGGGCTGCCTAGACTCCGCAGCACAGTCGGGAGGGTTTCCCTCCCACCAGCTCAGGCTCCTACTTCTTTTCATCCGAGCTCCAGTTTTGAGGCAAACTCCCGGAGGAGGCAGAGCCACATAACCTGGAGCCACTCCCAGATGTTTAGGGCTGCTCTCTGTCTTGCTGTCCCAGTGACTATTGGCCGAGGATGCTCCATCTCCCTGGAGACAGAGCTGGTGAGAGACAGTGCCTGGCCCTCCACCCACCCTCCATTTGGAGAAATTGCGGGTTGATGAACAGACGGGTCCTCTTTGCTGTTCGGGGCACATCGCTGATGACGTTCCGTGGCCGCCTCTTAGAGGCTGCTGGGGCTATGCCACTGGGTTCTAGCCAATGGGGCCTGAGTAGGAAAGTGCGCCACTTCTAGGCTTGGTTTACAAAAGCTACCTCCCTCTCCCCACCCCTCCCCCTATTCCTCCACCTTCCATTATCCTAGCTATCAAAGGATCATCTTTGAACCGGCAGCATCAGCATCACCTGGGAGTCAGGAAGAAATGCAGCATCTCAGGGCCCACTCCAGGTCTACTAAACCCAAATGTTCATCGTTTCTTTCAAGATTCCCAGGGATTTGTATGCACAGTAAGGCGTGAGAATCATTGTGCCACTATCTTTCCCATGCACCAGCTAGCTGAAAGCCTAGGATTCCAAAAGAAATGGAACACAATAAAAGGAGCCTGGTTCCCTGAATGACCATGACCATGAGGACAGGCCACTCGCCCATTAGGAATGATCATTTTGGCTTTAAGTAAACAAGGAATAAACTGTTACTGGGTTATTAAGCCACTGAAATTGTGAAGTTGATTTCCGCAGCTAGCGTTATTGTTCTCGCACCCCCACAGAGCCCTTGCTTCCTTCTAGTCCCTTTACTTAAGGGTATAAGATGAAAAATGATAGTTACTAAGCAAAGCTGCAAGACGCGCCAAGGAGGGACATCGCTAAGAGCAGTGTCCTAGTGTAAAGGGAAGCAGAAAGAAAGAAGAAAAGGAAAACCACACACTCTGAGCATGAACCCTTGAAAAAGCAAGAAATATCTTGGATCTTCATTAAGATCACCTGTCGTCGGTGGGCCAGAGCTGGGTGGGGTCAAGGTCACAATACCACTACCACCACTACCACCACCACCACCACCACCCTGGCCCCTCATGTCTATCTGGGTGACTTGATAGGCATGCCGCAGCCTTTAGACTAGACAGAAAGGTATGTGCTTTGGGGCACAGCTCAGAGAGAGAGAGAAGATCACTGGAAAAATTAAAAAAAAAAAAAAAAAAAGGACAAAAAATGATGACTGCCCAGTCCACCGCTCCCAGGGCACCTACCCACAAAGGACGGCAGGGTGCAGGCCAGAAAGGTACAGTAGGACGGAGTCCTGCCCAGGAATGTCTTGGTGAAACGGGAGGAATGAGCAGTGCTGCTCTGGAGTCCCAGTGACACAAGGTGACCTGGTGCAAAGTCAGCATCAGCAGGTGGCACCCCCAGCGGGAGGGCAGGGGTACTGCAGCCCTGGGGAGAGGACTGAACAGCCGCAGTCTTGCGGATGCTCGCCAAGAAGCAACTTGTGGGAGCAGGCTTCCCAACAAGTCCAGAAAGGGCTCCT
This sequence comes from Martes martes, assembly GCF_963455335.1. Lineage (NCBI taxonomy): Eukaryota > Metazoa > Chordata > Mammalia > Carnivora > Mustelidae > Martes > Martes martes. Next base: position 16,502,656 of record NC_137896.1, on the reverse strand, counting down.
TCCCGACGTAAAACATCCAATGCAACTGATCTCATCACTCAGGACTAGGGCAGAGAGAGGGCAGACAGAGGCCCAAAAGTCAAGCAGGTAGAGGCTCGGGGGATATAAGATTTAGGTCCTGGTTTGGGGACCTGTGACTGCTATAACTAATTACCCTAAGTGCAGAGGCTTAACAGAACTTTTGAAATTTATTCTTATATGGTTCTGTAGGTCAGAAGCCTAAAATTAAGGTGTTGGTAGAGCTGCTTTCATTTTAGAGGCTTCAGAAGATGGTCAATTTCCTTGTCTTGTCCAGCTTTAGAGGCTGCCAATAAGCCCTGGCTCCTGGCCCCTTCCTCCTTCTCCAAAGGACCTTACTCCAACCTCAAGCTCCACTGTCAACTGTCTTGTCTCTGACTTTGGTCTTCCTGCCTCCCTCTCAGAAGGACTCTTACACACTGGGTCCACCAAGAGAATCCAGAATGATCTCCCTGTTGCAATATCCTTAACCAAATTACTTCTGCAAATCCCTTTGCCCCATAAGGTAACATGCAGAGGTTCCAGGGACAAGGACCATTACTCGGTCATCAGACACTCATATTAACATGAACACATATGGATTCCCAAGCCAGTGGACCAGAGGCACAAGGCCCAATCAAAGCGACTGGTGGAGGCTGTCGACCGCAGGTAGCCTGGGAGAATCTGAGCGCTCGCCCATGAGTGTAGAAGATTCCTTGCACCATGAGATCTGCTCATCACCAAAGCCTTGGAAGTGGGTATGAATAAAAATGAAAGGCGGGGTCCTATCATTTGGCTCTCAATTTGGAGAAAAAAAACGAGAAAGTTTTAGGGTTCCAAGTAGGGGAGGTCCACCCTTCAGCAGTAGAAACTCATCAGGGCTGCTAGCCACTGTGAACATCACAGTCACACACTGCTCCCCAGACATGACCTCTGCATGGTTACCCCCTCCAGGTTAATCAGACTGATGACCCAGAGAAACTGTCCTGGTGGTCTGGTCACCCAGTATGCAAACTCCCTCCCTGCATTTGGGGAACTCCCCTACTTTGAAGCAAGACCTCCCTTCCCCCACAGAAACAGAAGAGGCCAGATGCCCTCTTTCCTAGCCCGCTCTGCGGGTAAGACTCAGGCACACGTTCTGGGTTCCACAAAGCAGGAGCACCTGACTCCCATTTCTGAACTAGAAGCCCGTGAGTCACTGAGCCAGGGTTCAGGGGCCCAGCCTGAGAGAGTCCACTATGGAGAGGGCAGTGGCAGAGACGAGGCCTCAAATCACAGCAGACCAAACAGGATCTGGCCTCATGCATCCGAAAGGACAGCTCTGGAGTAGAGCACAGATGGGATTACATCACAGAGAGAAGGGTGATGAACTTGACTGGGGCGGGGGGAAGGGCGTCTCCCAGGCACAGGCGACAGGGAGCCAGGGTATGAAGAACGCGAAGACGGCAGAGGTCTCCAGCCAATGAGCACAGAATGAGGAGCCCCAGTGGTGGGATCTGGCTAGCCTGCCACCCTGTTCATGGTCCGGCACAAACTCCAGCTCCCAGCCATCTTCCACATGTGTTGCTCCGAGTCCCCCATGCATGTGCTCCCTGGCAGCTGAATTAACAATGTCAAGCCCTCAGTCCTCGCGGCACTTCCAGCCTAGAGCTCCCGAGGGCACTCATTGTCAGCTGTGGTTTCTCAGGGACAGGGCAGGTCCTTGCCAGCATCTATCTGCTGAGGTACACCCTTGGGGACATGCAACAGAACTGCTCTGGCCCCAAAGTTAATAAGGTTCAAGAGACAGTTCCTTCTGCCAACTTACAAGGTCTGCTTTCCCGTCCCCCATCAGGGTGCAGGCTCAGCTTATGCAGGGCCACTGCCCCCTGAACTCCACTGGGCATTGTCCTCTGCGACAGACTTTCTCCTCCACTGTGGCCCTGTAGTCACCCCCTACAACAGGTCCCTGTCCTGTCTGCAGGACACACCTGAGTGTATACTAGGATATTCTAACGGCACATGGCTCAGTTTGCCTCTCTTCCAGCACCCCTTCCCCAGGAATATCCTCAGTTGTGTTAGTGTACATCACTGGGTGTGAAGAGATCCTAGAAGGTTTACAGCTTAAATCCCCACAGCAGGGTCTAGGTGAGCCTCTCCTCTTTTCCCATCAGGATTCCTTTCCTGGATGTGCGTCTGGTGGTAATTTGAGATAGCATTTCAAAGAGAGGGAACAGCATGTGCAAAGGCCCAGACACTGAAAGCCAGAACATTCAGCCATGCAAGCATAGTGTCTTTGGGGAGAGTGGGATCTATACTCCCCTCACCCCAACATGCACCTCGTAGAGGTCTGGCCACATCCTCCACAAAGGAAGGAAGCTGGATCTCTGAGTGGAGCCCAGGCCTGCCTTTGGAGATTGTTAAGGCGTGAGAGCCCTCATCTACCAGCAGCTCGGTGGGGCCCTCTTTGATCAACAGGTTGGCTTAATTAATATCATCCCGGGGCTGTCAGTTTCCTGGAGATCAAAAATAAGCCAGTCACTGCGCCAAGATCAGTCAGAAACAAGAAAGAGGAAGACGGTAAATATATTCTTTTACCATCTCCTTTTCTTCCCCCCAAAATCCACTGACGTGATAAGGAACATAAAACAGCATTAGGATCCTCACAGTTATTATATTATTATACATAGCTCCGAAAATTGTGGAATTAAACCAGGAAGTACTCTCTGGCTAGCCATAAATTTTGCATTCTTTCCCTCCGTGCATAATAACGCCTTGATACGCGCCCCGTTATTGATGCGTCTGCAACACAGACCCCCTTTTTGGAGGGGAAACGCTTCTCTGTGGCAGATGGCGGCTATTGTGTTTACACATGAGCACCTCAGGATTGCCTTTCCTCACGTCGGCAGTAAAAAGAAAGCCCTAATTGAGTTTTTAATGGCTTTGCACATTGTTCATTAAGATTACATGAGTGTGCTCAGGCGACTGGCAGCTGAGGGCCTGGAGCTCCAAGAGCTCAGAGCCATCCCTGCAGACAGGTGGCCCCGCCAGCTCTCAGCGCCAGCACCGACGCACAGGGAGCGGATGGCGGCAGGGACCCCGGCGCCTCCCCAAGCCAAGGCAGCTGGGATGGCACGAAGCGAGGGCTGGCGCTGCAGCCGGGAGAGCTGGCGGCTTTCAGTGCCGCTGCTGCGGTTTCTCAGCTGTGCAACTTGGAGCAAGCAAGTCAGTAAAACTCCCAGGGCCTCAGTGTTCTCATCTAGAAAATGGACAATGAAAGCTCCACATCAAACTTTTAATTTTGTGACTGTTTTCAGTGACCCTTAAATGAAAAACTGGACTTGACTCAGTCCATGTTAATAAGAAACGGCCAGTAGCAGAGGTCCATGGGCCCAGTGTCCTTGATGTTGAGCATTACTCATGTTTATTGAGAAGGTAGAATGGGCCAGGCACTGATGTATGCATCTCTGGGCACCCCGGTGAGGTGGCACCATGCTATCCCTGTTTTAAAGCCAGGAACACGGAGGACAAAGGGAGGTTTTGCCTGCACAGTGGTCGTCCAGCCTCCCAAACATGTCCACATTCTGGCCTCCAGAACCAGTGAAAAATGAGACCTTAACATGGCAAAGGGGAATTAGAGTTCAGGTGAAAGTAAGGTTGCCAACCAGAGGACCCCAGGATGGGGGTGGATTACTCCAGACAAGAGAGACAGAAGAGGCAGGATCAGGGAGGGACTGGAAGACGCTCTGCCATGGCACTGAAGATGAAGGGAGAGCCATGAGCCGAGAAATGCAGGAGGGCCTCCAAGAACTTTCCAGAAAAGGCAAGAAAACAGATTGTTACCCTAGGGCCTCCGGGAATGAACACAGACCCACAGACACCTTGATTTTTGCCCAGGGCAAACCATTCAGGATCTCTGCACTCCTGACCTATACGATAAAAAATCTGTGTTACTTTTAGCCACTGAAGTTGTGATGATTTGTTATAGCAACAATAGGAAACTAATACACAGCACATTTCCGTGCTTCTGGGTTTCTGCTCAGGTGAAGCTGTTCCTGAAATCTACCCAGCCCAGCCCAGCCAGGGTCCTTCATTAAACTACTTAAATGCCACTTACTGTCACTGGCTTTCACTAAGGCCCAGAGATTACGTATTCCCACACTGCTGATCCTATCTATTCTGGACAAGGCTACGTTTAGAAGTCCAGAATGTTGACGTTTAGCTATCTGGTCACAATATAAAGAAGAGGGGGCACCACAAGTACCCCAAAACACAATGCACTATAAAGTAAGAAAATGAACATAGAAAAGACCCACACTTCCACCGACAGTATCATGAAAACTAACCATCACTAAAAGCCACTCATAAACACGACAGTTTAAAATAGCCAGAATAACAAACATTATCATTCAACATTATCCATAGTATCAATGAAAGCACTCTAATTACATGTGTCAAAAAAAAAAAAAGGGAAAGAAATTTCCTTCTTTACTAATACACCAGAAAATGGGGAGGAGGGATTAATTACGGCTTAATGGATATATAATATCTATTTAAAACAAGGAAAATACTTCCTGAAGTTTCAAAGGAACTGAGCATTGTGAACATTTTGTCAGAGTCAATTTGTGTGAACAAGTAATAACTATTTCTGTAATCATTCATTCAGACCAATAAGTCGGGGTTTAAACATTTCATATGCAAATGTGTTAAAGGCACGTTTCCAAGAAACAGCTATCTGATAACCCATGTAGGTATGGATGAGGTCGTTTAAAAACGGAATTAAACCCAGGCAATTTGGTTTGAAGGTGCTGTTGGAAGGGGGTCTGTTCTCGGGCATGTCTGCCCGGAGACCAGGCACCTGGGCTGCCTGCGCTCCTTCCCCATTCCTGAGAAAAGGATGAAAGCAGAGGGGAAGAGGGAGAGAAGGCAGAAGGGAGGAAAGAAAAGAGAAAGCAGAGGAGTACACAGCCGGGAAGAGGGAAGGCGGCGGAGGGAGGTGGTACAGAAGGAGAAATACAGATGAGGAGAAGAACACTGAGCGGAGAGAGAGGGGAGGATGGGAGAAAGATGGCGACAAAGCAGAATACAGCGGAAGCCCTGGACCACCCCTTAATTACTCCTCATCCCCTTCACTCCCCAAACAAAAACAAAAGTCTTCTACCCAACACTCCTCTTCTAGACCTTACTAGGATGCTGTGATGAGAAAGGCCCACACACAACCCTATGGGGCACCCCAGGACCTAGGCTACCCTCTTCACAACTCCATGGCTTGCCTCCCCCAGCATCCCAGCGTAGCTCAACATCCCGGCAGGAAAAATCAGTGTTATCATCGGGAAGACGACGCAACCCAGCGCATGACCCACGTGAGAACTCTGCAACACCCAGCATGAATGACGGGTGAGACATAAGGCTTGTTCTAGTTGCTCTTTGATGTGGGAAATATCACAACTCTTCAGGCAAGGTCAAGACAGAATTGAAGGGCAGATAATGCCCCTCTCCCTTCAGACTCCCACCCTCTCCTGTGAACCTGTTTCAGGCACACAGTGCCTCTGGGAGCCAAGAATTCTCGCTCTGTTTCTTCACCTGCATCAGACGTGTGCAGCTAGCAAAGCCTGTGGTTCCCAAGTTGTATAGCCACAGAATTAGTCAGTGGCGGGCAAGGAGTCAGGACTGGCTTGGATTTTCTATCGAGGCTCCTTCGGGGTGGGGGGGGGGTTGAAAGAGGAAAGACCCTTTTCCTTGGGTCCTGCTTCTGGAGAAACCCAGTGATTTTTATGTCCCCCCAAGAGCTCCTTTCCATCCATCATGCCCACTAATTAATAATAGCAACAAACACACACTCTCACATGCTACTTATGTGCATGCACTTCTAATACCAGCCCTGTCCGTAGCTGCTGTTCTCATCTTCCTCATACAAATGAAGAAACTGGGGCACAGAGAGATTAGGTAACTTTCCCTAAGCCACACAGCCAATAGCAAGCAGAGCCAAGATTCAAACACAGGAAATCCTGCTCATCCATCAGCTCTCAGGCTCCCGCACATGGCGGGCGGGGTGGGGGGGGCTGGGTTCAGAGGCAAGGAGTGATCTCCAGCTCCCTGGGGTTAGCCGGCAGTGCCGCAGGGAGCAGGGGGCAGGCAGGAAGAGGGGCAAAGAGTGGAAGGAAAGAACAAAAAGGAAATCAGTTGTCAGGCTGCTGCCATATTAAGAGTAAAGAGAACAACAGGGCTGCCTGTAACATTGTCAGACCCCAAATCGTTCCTGACATTCATTGGGCTGAGTCCTTTGCTTCTGCAGCTCTAAATCTCTTAAATTGAAATGACATGGAACTAAAATATATATATATTTTTTTTTTTTTTAAATCTCCAAACTCTTCACACATCCATTGGCATGATAATATTTTGATTAGTTACATTTATGCTCCAATTACACTCACAGAATGTTCAACTGTGTCTTATATATAGCATGTTTGCCATGCTCCATGGAAAATACGGGATTATTACCCTCGTATATTTGCAATGGGAAAAGACACAAATGGAAGTGGAGGGGAGAGAAAAAAAAAAGGCGAAGCGAAGCGAAGAGATGACTAAGCCTGTTAAAATAGTGCTGTCTTGCCTTCACGTTACTAAATTGGGTCACTGCTATTATTTCCCAAGCTTTAAAATACCAGGGCTCAGAGAAGCATGCGGGATTCAAGCCTGCCTTCTCCTCACCTGACACCTCCACCTCCCCTCCTAACGATGGGGTCCGACTCGGACAGCAACCTGATCACGTGCCTGCTGAGTGGCGAGGTCAACCGTGGGGGAAGGTTTGTGGTTTTCTGCCTTTTTTCTGGAGGGAGTGTCCTTCTCTTTCTCGAGGAGGTCCTTAACCCTGTCCGTCATAAACAAATCTCTAAATAAAGGTTCAGAGCCCCTCTGAGCCCTGCGGAAGGCCTACCCTGGTGATGCCAGGAAAGACCTCTCACCGGGAAGGCTGGCTAGAAGATGCTGTCACGTTCTTTTGCTCTCCACTGGCTGACCACCTTGTGCTCGCCTGGGTCAGGGTATTACACTTCTGATGCCGCTATCAGGTGGGCCCCTCTGCCCCCACAGAGACATGCTACAGGTGGTCTGTACCCCAACCCCACAGCACCCTCCCCTCTAATCCTCTGCTACTGAGGCCTTCTTTTCCATGCGTTCTCCCTGCCACTGCCTCCCTAAGTCAGCTCACTCATACCTCTCTATGCCTCTGTTTCCCCCATCTGGATCCAAGCATGAAGACTATCCCCTCCACACATTTTCTCCCAAAGTCCACTGGAACCAAGCTGTCTATAAACCAAAGGAAATCGGTTCTAACCTCAGATGTTACTTACACATGCATGATGTGTTGGACCCCTTCCAGAGAAACAGTCATCAGCACGATAGTCCTTGCCCCAGTCCCAGTTACAGACAAGTAAGTGGCCATGAGGAGGATGTGGGGGTCCTGGGATACGGGCGTGGACATGGAGAGAGATCTAACCCAGACTTGATTTGGGGAGAGGTATAAGAAGAAAAACAACAACTTCCTAGAGCACGGTGTAGAGTTCAGACTCTACACTAAGGCCTCCGTAATTTGGGAGCCAGGCAGGTAGAGGAGTGGCAAAAAAGTTCCCTGCAGATGAAATGGCCCATTTCAAAGCCAAGAAGACAAAGACCATCTGTAACCTGTGGAGATATGAGAACAAAACGTGGCTACAGAGCAAGTACCTTACAGACCACCTCTCTAGTCTCCCACCCTGGTTTTATAGACAAAGAACTTGATCTCCAGAGAGGTTCACAATGACATGCCCAAAGTCACACAGCCAACAGGTGGCAGTGCCAAGACTCAGAGGTTGGTGCATCTGACTCCAAGGTCAGGGCTATTTCCTTCTGAAACAGTGTTTCTCACATTGCAGCACCCATCAGAAATCACCCAGAAAGCTTCCTGAAGGATTGCCGGATTCCACCCCCAGTAGTCTGGGGTGGGGCCAAGAATTTGCACTTTTAACAGGTTTCTGAGAGAAACTGAAGCAGCTGATCCCTGGGCCACACTTGGAGAACCACTGGTCTAACTGGGTCTCTACTGGCCAGCCCTCAGGGGCCAAGATCCATAAACTGGGGCCAAGCAATGCTGCCCCACTCTCCCTCTGGGGCCATGGGGCAGGCAATGATGCTAATCTGCCGGAAGGGGTTCCCTCCGACCCTGGGCCACGCGCTGCTCCCCAATCTCAGGAGTAGGAGGGCTCCAGCCACTGACCATCAACCATGAGGCTCTCCGCTGCTGCCCCACCTCAGCAAGACCTCTCCTCTGAAACCCCCCTTCAATCATTGCCAATTACCACGAATATCATTAGCCACTTACTGACTCCCCCAAATGTACTAGGGTCTGCATAGAAAATAGCACAATAATTATTCCTCCTCTTCCACCATCCTCTAAGGAGATGTAAGAACTTGACAGCTGTTAACCAATTAATCCTGACAGCATTTTTTTTTAATGTAAAGGTATTTCTTTCACCTAAGACAGGAAAAGTGATTTCCTTTTCTGAGGTGAGAGTGAGGGCCAAGAGAGGCCAAGTAACACAGCCAATATCACTACGGTCATTTCCTGCCTCTTTTTTTCTGCAGCGACAGTGGAATACTGGAGAACGCAGACTCTGGGTCCAGACTGCCTCAGCATACCCCAGCTCTCCCAGCTACAGGTCCCTGTGTGACCCTGGGAATGTTACTTAACCTCTCTGAGCTATAAAATGAAAGAGTGGTGGTGGGAATGATGGTACCTGCCTTGGAGGTTTATTACGAGAACTCGACACGTTTGTGGAAGAGCCCAGCACATCGTGAGATCTATGCAAACATTAGCAGTCAAGGTCAGCATCGGTGGCAGCACCTAAGCCCTCCTGTAGATCTCTGACTACAGTGGAGGGTGAGACAGGTGACCCTACAAACCGGCAAGGTCAGATAGGTCCCAAGGTCACTCTCCACACATGGGATGACTCCAGGAGGCACCAGGATGCCAGAGCTCTTGGCAGTTTACCCCAAGGAGCATCCCCCTTTGTAGGTGGTTCTCCAAATGTGGTCCCCAAACCAGCAAAGTGGCACCACCTGGGAATCTGACAGAAAAGCCAGTATCTCAGGTCCCACCCCAGATGTCCTGGAGCAGAAGTTCCGGAGTGGAACCCAGCCAGGGAGGAGACCCAGCCTGGGATGCCAATGCACGCTCGAGTCTGAGAAGTACTTTCTCTGCAAACAGGTTTCCAGGGCTTCAGCCTATTTGGGGAGACACGTGCCAGCTTCTGTGCCCTGGATGTTCCCTACATTCCCCACAAAAGGACGGGCATCCGGGGGAGCCACAACACTGTACCACAGGTCCAGAGCCTGTGCTCTGGACCACAGCCCTCAACCATCTCCCACGCACCTGCCTTTCCATTCCCACTTCTGGGAAGACCTGTGAGCACCGCCCCCCTCCGTGGACCAGCCTGGAAGAGGCACTCACTGCCCTGAGAGGGGACGTAGCTTCCTCTGCGGGTCACAAGGCAGAGAAAACTCTCCCCCATACAAATAGACATAGTCTCTCAGTTCCACTTGCGAACTTGAAGCCATCCACATGTCCCCATCGTTGTCAACTGGGCCATCTTCAAATCACATCCCAGAACCCCCGACAGTCTTCGATGCCTTCATCCTGACTGCTCACTCTCCACTCACCCTTTCCTTCTCAGCCTATTTCCAACCCTGTCAGCTGCAGGTCTGATTTCCTACTTCTGCTGTCCCTGTCTCCTAGCACCAGCTCCAGCTCCTTGCCGGGGCTGTAGTAACTAAGTACTGCAAAGTGCCACCAAGAGAGTGGCTTCCACAGTAGAAATTTCTAGCCTCACTGTCCCAAAGGCTGCAGTCTGAGCCCAACGTGCTGGCAGGTGGTGCTCCCCACCTTCTGACGACGGTGAGGCGGAACCCATGCCGTGGCCCTCCCCCAGCTTCTGGGGCCTTCCCGGCCATCTTCTTAATCTCCATCTTCAGGTTCACCCAGCATTCTCCCTCTATGTGCATCTGTTTCCCATTTCCTCTTCACAAAGACACCAGCCAGACAAGATTAGGGGCCCACCTACATCTGCAATGGCCTCATTTCCAAATCAGGTCACATTCTGAGGTACTGGGGGGTTAGAACGGCCAACGTGTGAAGGCGGACAGGCAGATACAACTTAGCCTAGAAAAGCCTGACTGGGCTCAGGACCCAAAGAGGAGCCTCAGACCGCCACCTAGGAGGATTTCTGTAGAAATAATAAAACATTAAACTTGGAGATGTGCTTTTGTATTGTTTTTCATTATAAAGTGATATCAGGAGCGGGGGGAGGAAAAAAAACAGGCAAGTAGAACCAAGTGTAAAAATTATCCACTACAGAAAGACAACCACAGGAGCCCCTGAGGTGTATCTTTATAGTCAAACTTCCTGGCATGAGGTTAGTTGCTTTCTACGGAATTGTGGCATCTAATTGGGCTTGGGACTTCACTTGGTAAACTCTTCCTGAAGGAAAGGCTTAATGAGGGACTGCGGTTTACAGGGAGCTTCTCCGCCCGGAAGCTGCACCTGCGAGGCCACTGGGAAAGGCCCGAGCATCCCTTCCGCGGGATTCACTGTGCACTGATGTCGCCAGTTTGTTCTACAACAAATGTCTATTGAGCGGGTGATGCGCCAGGCACTGTTGTAGGCCCTGGGAATACAGCTGTGAACAAAACAGTCAAGATACTTAATCAGAGACAGTTTGCCGAGATGAAAATTCTCCTCGAGAGCCTTGGAACAAGTTGAATAGGACTTCTGGAGATGGCCCCCCAGGGATGCTCGGCAGCCTTTCATCCCACAATTTCCTCATTTTGAGTTCCTGATTTTTAGCTCATCTTTCCCTGCTCTGAAGTGCCTTTTCAGTGATTATTTCCCCCAGGAAGAACCTATGAATGGTATATTTTCTGAGCTCATGCATTTCTGGCGCTGCGTCATTTTTACAGCGTAGGTCACGGGGCTGCATCGACATCTCTAGGGTCTCAAGCTATTCCCTTCTGAACAACCCAGACCCACATTTCGCACACTTTCCTGGTGGAACAAGGGCAGTGGGATGGTGCCTTGCCTGTCAGAGGCCCTGGCTTGGAGAGTCCCCTGCTTGGGAAGCAACTGGATGGACAGACACATTTCCCACCCTAATTCCTAGTGTACAGAAGATTCTTTTGCCACATGCATTCATGCTTGGGAGCACAGCAGGACGATGAAGATGCTGGGCCCGGAGTCAGACCACCTGCAGGATAACCCCAGCTCTGCCGGTGCCTATGGTGCCTCACGAGGTGAATTACTTAGACTCACCATGTCTCTGTTTCCCAATCTGCAAAATGGGGGCAACAAAAATGCCAGCCTCTCAAGATCACCATCAGTATTGACTGAGTTATTTTATGCAATGGCTCAGAAGAGAGGTTGGCAGGCTTCTCCCATGCAAGGCCAGGTAACCAACATTTTAGGCTTTGCAGGCCATACAGTCTTTGTCATGATGACTCGACCACAGACAATAAATGAATGAGTCTGTGCTCCAATAAAACTTGACAAAAACAGGTGGCAGAGGCAGCCCTTGGGCGGTAGTTTGCAGACCCCTGACTTAGAGGAGTGCCCAGCAAATACTAAGCTCTCAGTAAATGTTAGTTGTTATTATTATGAGCTGTGATTAGACTCAGGAGGATGGCGGTTGGATGATCTCCTAGGCTTACTGTCTGGTTCCCGGACACCATGAACAGATGGTGTACATGAAAAACCCCCATCCAGAGAAGCATCCCAGCCCACCTATGGCACTGTACTAGTGAAAACTACACCTTCCAAGATGCAACTTGCCACCGTAACTTCCCTGCTAATTTTTGTCTTATTGTATTTGTGAATTTCAGCCTCCACCAAGATGTAAAAAGAAAGGGTAGGAGGAAAACAACAGAACTTTGAGAAAGTCCTGTTCTGGCTATAAAGGGATGTCTGTCCTATTTTAGGTTCTACTAGAGAGACAGGGAAGAAGTAAAGCCTTATTTCAATTTTGCTGGGGGCATAGCATAAGTGCCTGATTTAATGTTTGTTTGCTTATGGGGGTGGGGTGGCAAGGGGAGAGGGAGAGATAATTTTAAGCAGGTTCCAATGCAGGGCTCGATCTCACAACCCTGAGATCATGACCTGAGCCAAAACCAAGAGTCTGACGCTTAACCTACTGAGCCACCCAGGCACCCCTTAACGTTCTTCTTGACCATTCATTTAGGCTTAGAGTTGGGGGATGATCCCTCCAGATTCTGTCAAAGAGATGCCTGTATTACCTGCAATGGCCTTTGCCTCTCATGCAGTCCTCATGGGAATTTTTGTGGGAAGGTGCAGGAGGTCAGATACCTAAAGGATCTTAGCATTTAGTTCCACCCTGGACTCTTGAGTGTTCAGAGTAGCATTGCTAGGCCCTGGGCTCTCCTTCACGCCCTCTGTCTCACTCCAAACGTGTGGCTCCCAATTCTTTATTCACTTTTCAGGACTGGGTTTTCCCTTCATCACTTAAATGAATGGTTAATCTATGCCTTGCTGTCTTTAAGAAGAAATGAGACACCATAAAACATTCCTCTCAAGAAGATCAACATCTCAGGGTGCCTGGGTGGCTCAGTGGGTTAAAGCCTCTGCCTTCGGCTCAGGTCATGATCCCAGATCCTGGGATCAAGCCCTGCATTGCGCTCTCTGCTCGGCGGGGAGCCTGCTTCCTCTCTCTCTGCCTGCCTCTCTGCCTGCTTGTGATCTCTGTCTGTCAAATAAATAAATAAAATCTTTTTAAAAAAAAAAAAAGAAGAAGAAGATCAATGTCTCCTGTCAAGGCTCCAACAGAAAAGGAGGGCCCACACTGGATATGTCCAACTGGACCTTTGCACAACCATTAGAAGGCTGGAGGAAGAGGAATCAAGAAAGTTCTCTTTGGGAAACCCCTATGCACAGGGATCACCACAAGACTAGTGTCTCTAATTCTGGCGGCCTAAGACCCCACAGTGGGTGCTCACCAAACCCAGGCACAACCCTGCATCTGTTGGTCCACACCCCTGGCTATGTCTGCCCGCAGCTGCTTGCAGGCTTGTGGCTTCCCAGCTCTTGGGCCTTCCAGATCTCTCACTGGTGGGATCCAGTGGGAACCTGCAGGCTAAGGAATCTAGGCAAAGTGTCCCCAGCCTTTGTGTCCCAGCTAGGAGTGCTGTATCGATAAGTAGCATGTGGAGATCAGCAGGAAGCAAGCTGGCACTTCTAATCAGTTTAGAGGTGACAGCTAAAGCCCGGCAAGAGACGTTGGTGCCCCTGTCACGGACCACTTCTCCCTCTTGCTCCAATGACCCCAGACCCACTCTGAGGCTGGGCAGGGAAAGCAGCCAGGACTGAGGACGGTGAGTAGGAGGGACACACGGTACGATCCTGCCAGGTGTGAGTACAGGCTCCCAAAGGAGGAGCTGCTTACTCTCTGGCCTTTAGACAAGAGAGCTCTGCGATGGATGGAGAGAACCAGTGTTGAGTCAGATACCCTGGCTTTGAGCCCTCTCCCCCCTAACCAACCCAGATGCAGGAGTTTACCAGGGCTGTCCTAACAAATGACCGCAGAGCACAAAGTAGGTGGTTTCAGATGACAAAAATTTATCCTCTCGCAATTCTGGAGGCCAGAAGTCTGAAAGGAAGGTGTCAGCGGGGCTGCATGCTTGCCAGAGCCTCTAGGGGAGAACCTCACTGGCCTCTTCCGGCTTCCATTGGCCACATCACTCCAGTCCCTGCCTGTCTTCATGAGGCCTTCTCCTCTGTTTCAAAACTCCCTCACCTGTCTCTTATAGAGACACCTGTCACTGGATTCGGAGTCCATGCTAAATCCAGGATGATCTCACCCTGAGATCCTTAAACACATCTACAAAGAATCTCCCCACCCCACCCCAAATAAGACGACATTCGTAGGTTCTGGGAGTTAGGACTTGAACATGTCTTATGTGGGGAGGGGGGCGTTGTGCAGTGTCAGCCCGCTACAACTACACTGAGCAACCCTGTACATGCCACTTACCCTCAGACGAAGACCCCCATTTCTATACTAATAGAACAGGTAATGGGAGGAGAAGACCCAGCTGGCACAGTTACAGGCGCAGGGAAAGTATGCATTAAAAATCCACTGGACCTGAATCAGGCACCCCCACCAAGGCCACAGAGTGCTCCCCTAGGGCTGGTTAGGACTTGGAGATGGACTCTGCTCATGGAGAGCTGAGACAAAGCGTTTGGCCCAATTCGCACTGACGACTGTGCTCGAATGCCTCAGAAGTATTTTCCGGGTCTAAAGCCAGCGCTCTGTGGAACAGCACCTGGTGCCTCCAGTCCTTCATTTATTAAATGGGCAGGGCAGATGGAATGATTTCCAGAGTCCTTCCAGCTTTCACAGCCTAGGGTTTAAGGATTCGTATAAAAGTATGGGCATTCGATAGATGAAGGGGAACTAACTCAAGAACTGAGATACTGCCCCCCACTCCGCCCACAGGGGGAAAATCAGATTCAAGAGGGATCACCTCTACCCAGAGCGGGGTTTTTAATGTTTCTGCCCCACGGGGTTGCCCACCCTGTCCCAGAACTTCCCATCCTCCAGGCTCAAGGTGGAATCCACAGCTCCACCACTTTCTAACCACGGGACCCAGAACAAGCCCCTTTCCACCTTTTTGTTTCCTTTTATGCTCTTTAAAGTGTCACAAAATAGAAAAGCCTACAAAGAATAAAATAATAAACATCCCTAAGCTCCACTTTCCAGGGTGGGCCACGTTAACATCTTGACGGATGTGCTTTGCCTTTTTATTTAAAAAAAAAAAAAAAAAAAAAAAAAGATCACTTTATTGTTATGGTGAAAACGATACACATTTTGAAGAACGGAAGAAACTACAGAAACGTACAAAGATGCAAGTTTAAAAAAAGTCCCAAGTCTCACCACCCAGAAATAGCTATGGTTACCATATGGCAAACATCATAGTAAATGCCTCATGGTACATATACAGAGACGGAAAAGATGGCTGAGCGTGGCTCGATGGACAGAGGAGCCAATAGTGAGAAACACTACCAAATGTGGGGGAAAAAACATTACATGCTATTTTAAATCTCCTACATGTCATTTATTTTGACTAGTCTTCCACAGAAAAAGGAAAACAAAATTGAAAGACATCTAGACCTTCCAATGTTTCTTTACCATGAGATATTTGCCAAAAGATCCCTGTGAGGTGAGGGATACAGATGGTGAAGCCAACATTAAGAGTCTGGAGTGATTGCATTGTTTTTTTAACTGTTTATTTTCATTTTAGGCACTGTTTAATGACTCCACGCTGTGAAAAATGGCGCGATTCTTCTCCCGCACGTCCTCTCAACTTCCCTCTCCCTGTCTGCCGACTTCTCTGATTTAATCGTTGGTGGCTGCTGCCGTGAAGCAGCCTGGGTTAGAAACCTTCATATCCTGATCGATGACTGTACTTGTCGGAGTTATTTACTGTTAACTCTACATTTCTATGGAGTCGCTACTCATCATCAATCCTTATACCACGAGTTCTGCATTCATGAATCTTTTATTTTTATTCACTCTTAATTAGCTGGATTTTGTGATTCAGTACTTTTTTCCCCCCAAGATCTCATGGAAGTTATACTTAATTTGAGTACATGTATTCTTGAGGACAAGTGTTTATGGGCTTTATATCCTGGGATGCTCTTGGGCTATGTTTTCTTGCTGTGAAAGCTACTGCACGTTATTCCATGGTCTCCCCAACACCGAATGCTGAGGCCAGCTGAATTTTGTGCTCTTCTTGTAAAGGATGTTCCTGACTCTGAAAACTGGGGAACTTCTCTCTTTATCCTAAGGCTGAACAGCTTTACTAGCATATACCTTGATCTTCAACATTCTGTACCAAATTTTCCTGGAACTCATTTTTCTTACATGGTAACATATAGAACATAAAATTTGCCATTTTGCCCATTTGTAGGTTTGCAATTCAGGGGCATTAGTTACCCTCACAATACTGGGCAACGACCACCACCACCATCCATTTCCAAAACTTTTTCCTCTCCCTAAAGGGAAATTCTGGAACCCCTAGGAGAGAAGACCCCATGATAAATTATAAGTGGAGTCCTGAAATAAGTCAATCGGAGAAATATAACTATCATATGATCTCTTTGATATGAGGAAGTGGAGATGCAAGGTGGGGGGGTTTGGGGGGAGGTAGGAAAAGAAAAAATGAAAAGATGGGATTGGGAGGGAGACAAACCATAAAAGACTCAATCTCAAGAAACAGACTGAGGGTTGCGGGGGGGAAGGGGGATGGGAGAGGGTGGTGGGGAAATGGACATTGGGGAGGGTATGTGCTATGATGAGTGCTGTGAAATGTGTAAACCAGACGATTCACAGACCTGTACCCCTGGGGATAAAAATACATTATATGTTTATTAAAATAAAATAAAAAAAAAAAACAAAACAAAAAAAAAATTATAAGTGGAGTCCTATAATCAAAACAAACAAACAAACAAACCCAGACAATAAAATGTGTTAGGGAGACGTGGACAGATCAGAAACCTCACACACTGCGGACAGGAAGAAAAAACGATGGCCCTGCTTGCAACACACCATCTTCCGAACTACAGATTGAGTTATGCATTCATTTCAGGAATTTTTTTTCTATTCAGAGGCAGAATAGCATAATTCCACTCTTTTGGATCACAGTTCTGCTATATATACTAACTGTGAACTCAGGCAAGGGACTTGTTGGGTCTTAATTTCTTCATCTATAATTTGAGAATACTAATAGTATTGACCTCATACTCCCGTGAAAAATTAATTAAGACATGTAAACCTCTATAATGAAGTGTCTCGTGCACAGTCAATTCAAAAAGGATTTGTTCTTATTAAACTGAACTAATCTATGTTATGTGATCTATTTGAATAAATCATGTTTCATATATATACATAAACCTAAATATCTATGCCTTGGAATAAATCTTTTTTAATTCTTCACTTCCTTCTAGCTACCTTCATATTCATCTTCCATGGACTATTTCCATCACTCTCACCTGCATCCATACGCTTGTCAAGACTTTCCCCCATATGTTTGTTTCCAGCACTGTATATTCTATTTTGCTCTTGTTTCGTTTTTTGCCATTCCTCATTTATCCGGGGGCTCTTTAATACTACAAATGGTATTTTGGGCCTCCACATGTTTCCTTTTGTCCCCATTAATCCCTTCCCATAAATTTATCATCTCAACCTTGAACTCTTCTCTTACTGTCTTCATGCTCCCATCCGGTTGTTCCATACGGGAGAGCAATTGTGAATAATTTACTTCTGCCCCTCCATTAATACCTCTTCCTAGGCTGAAAATACAGGTCTTGCATGGTATAGCCCCCTGTTGGTGTACAATCTTCTGGGCCTTCCATTTATTTATTTATTTCTATTATTATTATTATTATTATTATTATTTTTTACTATGCTCGAAAGTTGCCGTGCCGTTTCTTTCCCTCCAGCTCTGCTTGGGCGGCTCTGCCCTGACACTCTACTTGCCATGATATATAGCAGAGGTGACATCTGCCCCTCTTCCCACATAGCAAGGAAAAGCTGGTTTTCCCCTTGGAGCTCAAGTTTGAAGACTGAGTATTCTTTGTGCTGCCTTGGTGATTTCTGTAACCAAATGGACCAGTGATGGGAAGGAGAGAGCTGGGCCAGGGTGATGTTCTGTCATGGTTAGGATACTGGAGATCTACTCTCCTTTGTCTCAGATTTTGTGAAATAGGCTGTAATCCGATTCGAGCTACTTGCAGATAAGCCACTCTTCCTATAAGGAGAGATTCTCTATTTCTATTGTATCATTTCTCCAAAGCAATGTGCAGTCCTGCAGCTTTGGCTACCTTCAGGGAAGGTTAACCACCGCTGTAACTAACCTTTCTCCCTCCCCTTGTCTCTACTGCCACATTTGCCCCAGGCCATCTTTCTTATTCCTTTGCCAAACACCAGAGAGGTTAATGTTACTCAAACTCACTTTCCTCCACCAACTTGCCTGGTGCAGCCACTCTGGAAAACAGTATGGAGGTTCCTCAAAAAGTTGGCAATAGAGCTACCCTACGACCTAGCAATCATACTACTGGGTATTTACCCTAAAGATACAAATGTAGTGATCTGAAGGGACACGTGCACCCCAATGTTTATAGCAGCAGTGTCCACAATACCCAAACTATGGAAAGAGATGAATGGATAAAGAACATATGATACACACACACACACACACACACACAAACACACACTGGACTGTTACGCAGCCATCAAAAATGAAATCTTGCCATTTGCTACCATGTGGGTGGGCCTAGAGGGTATTATGCTAAGCGAAATAAGTCAGTCAGAGAAAGACAATTATCATATGATCTCAGTCATATGTAGAAGTTAAGAAACAAGGCAGAGGATTGTAAGGGAAGAGAGGAAAAAAATGAAACAAGACAAAACCAGAGAAGGAGACAAACCACAGAGGCTCTTAATCTCAGGAAACAAACTGAGGGTTGCTGGAGGAGTAAGGGTGGGAGGGATGGGATGGCTGGGTGATGGACACCGGGGAGGGTATGTGCTATGGTGAGAGCCATGAACTGTGTAAGACTGATGAATCACAGACCTGTACCCCTGAAACAAATAATACATTAAATGTTAATGACAAGAAAAATTTGCTTTCATCCAGATGTGTGGGTATTAGTGAGAAACCTCAGGGATTGGCTTTCTCGTGGATGGGGAAAGAGAAGTCCAACTATCTCTCTCTATATCACAACAGTATTTTCTGTTTCTTTCCTTATTTATCAGTTTTTAAAGTTCTTAAAGTTTACTGAATTTGATTATGCCATTTACCTTGTTTAGATGCTGTCATGAATTTTATTTATTTATTTATTGCTGCTGTAGTTTTGTTTGCTCGGTTCAACAGGTATTAGGCAAGCAGAATTCTGTAACACAGTATTTCTGTCCATGGTCTTCACCTGAACATCTGAGTCACATTTTCCATATGTAAGTTGAGATAATAATACTCATACTGAATCCATGAATTTTTTTTAGTTGTACTAAATTAGATAATATATGTAAATTGCTTTGCGAGCTCCCAAATTTTATATGAAGAGTGAGTATTCAATAAGTATATTTGTGAATGAATGAGCTGTTACTACTCTGTGGAAATGAACCTAGTTCTCTAATTCATGGGATTATAAAATGTTAGTACTTAAGGGAATCCCAGAAATCATATAGCCCATCCCATTTATTTCATACATAAGGAAATGAATGCCATGCTACTGTCTGTAGTGCTGTTTTTCATCAAGAGGTGGGCGACACAAAAATTCAACTATCTGTAATCTAATGGCAAGCGAGTAACTCTTAATAATAATTCTTCAGAATAACCCTTATATTTGAGAAAAATATTTTCATGTATTTCTTAGGAGGAAGGTCTTACCCTTCACTAGGCCCCTTGCCTTCACTTTACACTAAGATGGGCTTAGATATGCAAGCTTGTGGGTAGAAACTGGGAACAAAACTTAATTGCTTTCCATAAATTGAGGGCAGAAAAAATACAACAGAAGAGAAAAAAAAAAAAGATGACAAAGGAATAACTAAATAAAATCAGTATAAGTATAGATGAGAATGGGCATTGAAAATTAAGAGGTTTTTTTTTTAAAGATTTTATCTATTTTTATTTTGACAGAGAGAGAAAGAAAGGAAAAGCAGGGAGAACAGCCAAGGGAGAGGGAGAAGCAGGCTCCCCACTGAGGAAGGAGCCCAACGTGGAGCTGGATCCCATGACTCTGGGATCATGACCTGAATGGAAGGCCAACGCTTAACCAACTGAGCCACCTAGGCCCCCAGAAAATTCAGGTTTGATGCAATTTTCAGTTGTTTCCTCTGTATTGTATATTTACTAAAGCCCACACTACTCACAGATGCTTCTGTAGTAGGTTCTTTGGAAGCTGCATGCATGAATACATTTAGATATGAGTAGAGAACAAGCAGACACATTCACTTGCAGAAGCTAAAGACATGAGACCTCCTGGAGTATGTATGTCGGTCAGTTGTATCTTCCTGTGTTCAAACACAGCCCTAGGGCAGAGGACGGGGTGAGCAGGGCTGGTCCAGGGACTCATGGTTTGTCAAGTGACTGAGTGGAAAGAAGAATTTTAACCTAAAGTTGAATGGACAGTCAACACCTAGGGGGGAAGCCAAGCCCAAACCATGATGGAAATCAGAGATTCTAATATACATCAAAGGGAAGAAGGCAGCAAACCAAACTTGTACCATCCGCTTCAGCCAACAAAGAAGAATTTTTCTGCCAGTCCAAAACTAGTAGTTACTGTCTGTTTCCCAGCACATTATAGGAGATCTGAACAAGCCTGATACTAAAACTAAATCAAAGAGTTCACAAAATTTAAATAAATACAGCAAACTGACCATTAATAATTATTTCCTAAGGTCTCTTTGAAATGATAAATGGGTTTTTTTCTAGTACTTAAGCTATAAGGACAAGGAACATGAGTCAGGTTTCCACCTGAACCTGTTTCCTGAATTAAAATTCTGTTTACCCAAATAAATGCCTGTTTACTTAAACATACACACACACACACACACACACACACACACACACACGAGGGAATCTCAGTCAACAGATCTTATCAACCACTTTAGTATCATAGAAGGAATAATGTCACCATAGCTTAAATTTTTTTAGGCAAAGTGGTTTACAGTGAAAATTGTATACCCAGCAAAACTATCAATTAAATCTGACCCAGACATTTTAATTACGTAAAGCCTCAAAAATCACACTTCTTATAAACTCTTTGTTAGGAAGTTATATGAGAATGCAGTACTGTTTGGACTGAAAATATTAATTTTTGTGTTCTCTTTTTTTAATACCAGGCTTATATGAAACCCTGAAATGTATCTGGAAGCAAATAAATTTCCAGGCTTGGGACTGACAGAAAGAAAAAACAATCTTCCTTGTTGGCCTAAAGCCAGGGATACGAGTTCTGAAATCCAACCCAGATGATGGCCACAAGGAATATCAAGCAATGATTTGGGTAGTAGGATAGGTAGCTCTAGAAGCAAGTGAGGTTTTCCACAGAATAGAAAGACTCATTAGTTTAGAGGGTATGACAGACAAGCGAATGCAAATGGAAGAGATAATCCATTCAACCTTGAAGCTAGGAGCATTTTCCTGTGAGAGGTACAAAAGATGTGCCTGAGGCCAGAAGAAACCAAAATACGATCTTAGCACAATAATTCACTTTGCAATGAGAAATATACATGGTCCTAAGTGTAATTTATCAATCTTCAACTTTTATAATTATGCAACTGGTTAATCATGAACAGCAAGAACAGGTACAGAGAAAAGTCTCAAAATCACCAACACTGACCATAGAAGAGCAAAGACAAGGCTGAGAGCTGGAAAAGAAGATGAGTGGGAGAAAGGAGAAAGCATTGATGGCCTCCTCATCTTATCCAGAAGACACTACTGATAGAGCCTGGTATGAGAAGTGGAGGTTCATGCATATTGTCTGGACTGGCAATGATTACCAGTGAATGACACAAAAAGTAAAATCTAACTATAATGAGACACAGAGGGTTACTCAGGAGGGCAATCCTTACTTCTCTCAACAGGAAGCCAGTAAATAATGCTCAAAGTTAGTAAGTCAAGAAAAACACTTTAAGCCAAGTATTCACACATGTAGACATAACCACCAGAAGAAACAAAAACAGTAGTGGATGCTTACGAGAGTGGGATCTGGAAGGCAGAGGACCCAAATAGCATATGGTAGCTTTTCAACATGAGCTCCACTCTTCAATTACTTTTCTTTTTAAGTAAACTGTATCCCCAACATGGGGCTTGAACTCATAACCCTGAGATCAAGAGTTGCGTGTTCCACCAACTGAGCCAGACGGGCACCCTTCTGAGCTATTTGATACATCCACCATGTTTATTTTTCTGGCTTAACAAACACTTTACATTTTTTTTTGAAAATTAAACTTAAAACTATATGACAATCTCATTTACAAATATGTACACCAAAACTTGCTTCCTGAATTAATCATAATTAATCACCATATGAAAAAGAAATATATGCATATTCAGGAACAATAGGCTTAGTCCAGGCTGGGAAAGACCATTTGCAAATGTGAAATGCATTTATGGGTCACCGTTTTAGCTGGAAAACGGTGAGAAAAACAATCTTCAACCTATTGTTCCTCAAGAGACTTTGGATACATTCTTGGCTTTAAAAAGGTCAGTATTCTAGACATTGAAGAACATTTCCTGAGAACAAACAGAGTGCCATCTGAAACTAAAGACAGCATCACACGTAAGAAACACCACAATCATTTCTACCAAATTTAAGAATGCAACAAGATTACAGCAATATTATTCAATGCTTATTTGCAAGTCCTGCCTAATGAAATGAAAACAGGAAGGAGAGGAGGGAGAAAAAGAAGGAGTGAGGGAAACAAAAAGGGATACATGATAAAAAGTCAGACAAATGACCATAATTTGCCTGGTAATATGACTGAACACCTAGAAAACCCAAACCATCAACTCAAAAATCTGGAGGACTGATAGATAAAAGGGTTCAGTAAGGTGAATGGTTAAAAAATAAATAGATAAAACACAACAGCTTTCTTATATAGCAGCAATAACCACTTGGAAACTCGAACAGGAAATAAATTAAGTCACAATAGTAGCAAATACCTAGGAATCAATTTAAACAGGAATGTGTGAGGGCCAGATGAAGAAACCCATAAAACTTTACTGAGGGACATAAAAGATTCCTTGAAAATGTGAAGATACATGTAATGATTCCGAATCTGAAGACTCAATAAAAACGGAAATTCTCACAAAAAATAATTGGTACAATATTTGCAATTCTAATAAAAACCAAGAGTTTTGGTTTTTTTGTTTTTTGGAATGAGATCGGGTAATTCTAAATATCACCTTAAAGTAAACAAAAAAGGTCACACTTCTTTTTTGTAAAGGGGAAGGACAAGGTAAGACCCTATTAAGTATTGAATAACGTGATAAAGCTACCATAAGTAAAAGGGTGTTATACTGACATAAAACCAAAAACTAATGGCACCAAGTAGAAAGATCATCAACAGACTCTATACAAGAATGTGTTTGATGACAAAGTTTAGACTATAAATTCGGGGTCCTGAGACACTGGTTAACTGTTTGGAAAACAACAGACTGAGTTCCTGTCCACATGATGAACCAAAACAGATGTGTGTGTGTGTGTGCATGTATGTGGTCCAGATATATGTATGTATTTATTTATGTATTTATATGTGTGTGTGTGTATATACATACATATCTGTGTATATATATATATATATATTCACCAGTATGAGCAAACATACATAAATATTACACACAAATATAAAGAGTTGAACATGAAAAAATGACAAAATCAAATCCTTAAGGATCTAAAAGATATATTTAAGAAAATATCTTAGGGTGCCAGGCTGGCACAGTTGGTAATGCATCCGACTCAGTTTCAGCTCAGGTCATGATCTCAAGGTCACACGAGTGAGCCCTGGGTCAGGATCTGTGCTCAGTGTGACTATGCTTAAGACTCTACACCTTGGGGTGCCTGGGTGGCTCAGTGGGTTAAGCCTCTGCCTTCAGCTCAGGTCATGATCCCAGGATCCTGGGATCAAGCCCCACATCAGGCTCTCTGCTCAGCAGGGAGCCCACTTCCCTTCTCTCTCTGTCTGCCTCTCTGCCTACTTGTGATCTCTGTCTGTCAAATAAATAAATAAAATCTTAAAAAAAAAAAAAAAGACTCTACAACTTCTGTCTCTCCCTCTCTCTCTCTCTCTCTCAAATAAATAAATATTTTAAAAAATCTATTTGTCTCATTGGGGATGGAGAAATAATTTTTAAATCCTCAAAGCCAAAGAAGATATAAAGTTTTCTATAACTGACAACATAAAAATTAAAACTATTCATCAGAACATCAAAAATTCTGAAAGGAAAGGAAAAAATGGGAAAATATATTTTAATATAAGTAGCAGCTAAACTTATTCCATAAAGATCCCATAAACATATATGGCAAGTATAAAAATATTCATGAGCAGGTAATTCACAGAGGACAAAACAAAATATGTTCAGCTGCACAAGTAATAAAAGAAAATCCAAATGTGTGCAGTGTCATTTCCTCCTATCACAAAAACAAAGATTTTAAAACAGTGTCAATTCCTAATATTATTAGCAAGATTTTTCTTAAGGGCAATTTAACAGGATGTATCACATTGTCATATTGTGTATCACATACCACAATATAAATCACATGTCACATTCAAATACCCATCCCACCAAATGGGTAATCCCAATCTAGAAGAAATAATTACAAATCCCAAGATTTACATGAAAAAATGTCACAACAGTAGTATTTATAATATTTGAAAATTTGGAAGCAACTTCAATGCCCAAGGGTAAAAACATGATTAAGTAAGTAATGCATCAGTATGATATCCTTTAAAATGTAAAAGCTCATTCATTAAATTTAAATGAGAAAAAAAAACTATCCCAATTTTGTAAATTTAAATGTACAAATGGTTCCTGACTTACGATGGTTCAGTTCATGATTTTTCAGCTTTACAATGGTGCTTAATCAATACACGTTTAGTAGAAATTCTATTACGAATTCTCAATTTTCATCTTTTCCCAGGCCAGTGATATGCAGTGTGATACCCTCTTGTGCTCTCTTCCCAGTGCAAAGCAGAAGGAGGTGGCACATATCCAGTCAGCCATCCAATCCTGAAGGTCAACAACCCATGTACTTCCAACCACTCTGCACCCATACAACCATCCTCTTTTTCACTTTCACTATAGTGATCAATAAATTGCATGGGATATTCAACACTTTAATAGAAAATAGGCTTTGGGTTAGATGATTTTGCCCAACCATGGGCTAATATAATTGTTCTGAGTATATTTAAGGCAGGCTAGGCTAAGCTGTGACTTCAGTAGGTTAGGAGCAATTAATGCATTTTTTAATCAAAATATTTTCCACTTACAAGGAGGTTATCAGAATGTAAGTCCATTGTAAGTCAAGGATCTGTATATAACTAGCAAATATGTGTGCATTTCAACATTAATCTCTACAGAAAAAAAGACTTGAGGAGAACTTGTTTTTGACATAATAGATGAAGCACATGCATTAACCTCCATCTTCTTCCTTCCCAAGCCTCACCAAAATGACAGTGTAGGAATTAAAAAGATATAAACCCACAAATACCAAGAGAATGGGGAAAGAAATGACAGCAATTGAGAGATATCAACAATATCTCAAAGAGAAAAACAGTTGGACAAATGGTAACTGATCAAACAGAGAAGATCTGCCTTGTAGGATTTCATGACCTATGTAAGATGTTTAAGGAGACATATAAAACCGGGCCTCAATCCTGGGAAGCCAACACATGGTGTGGAGAAAATATCCCTCACTTAGCTCTGAGAACACCAGGAGCCAGGCTTTACACTCACTGCCCTTCACAGGACCAGAGTTTCTATCTTTGGGAAAACTGACCAAATAAAGAAGAGACCTTAGATGTAAACATTCTAAGGGTCAACAATGAAAAAGACAATTTACTGCCCTTTCTCTATACAGTCCAGTCCATCAGTGAACAGGCTTCCTGTGACCCAGTTGATGTGCTCAACATTTTAGCTCCCTTCTCTTAAATATGAATAGATAACCAATGATCACCAGCATTTGAGGAAACTTGTAACATGAGTGAAAAAGGTCCAAAGTGGGGTGGGGAGGCGGGGGAAGAATAGACAGAAATAAAAAAGAAAACAAAAACAAAAACAAAAAAGCATTTTAACAAACCTAAAGGATATTTCACCCAAGAGTAGAATGCCACAAAAAGGGAGCATTCAGAGAACCAAAAGAGAACTCTCAGATGTTAAAAATATGGAAGCTGAAATTGAAATTACTAAAGTTGGCTTAGAAGATAAAGTTGAGAAAACTGTCCACGAAGTAGTACAAAAGAAAGAAAACAGAAGAGGATAGGATAATTAGAGGACTGGCCTACAAAGTCCAAAAGCTATTAAGATCTGTTTAAAAAAAAAAAAAAAAGACAAAAGAAAACAGAGTATACTATCAAAAAAGAAAAAAACACAAAAATTCCCAGAATCGAAGACAATGAAGTTGTAGACTGAAATTTACCAAATAGCACTGCAATGAATAAATAATATCTACTCTAAAGCATTATGAATCCCTAAAATCACTGGGATTGAGAGAGAGAGAGACCCTAAAGGTTTACAGCATGAAAAAAAAATTCTAAGGTCTTTACAAAGTACAAAGATAATTCAATGGAGAAAGGAGAGTCTTTTCAATAAGAAGTGATGGAACAATCGGACATTTGTTAAAAAGAAAAAAGAAAGAAAGAAACTTGACCCATACCTCACACCAGATACAAAAGTTAATTTGAAATAGACCTTAAGCGTAAAAAATATAAGCATACAAAATACAAAATCATAAAACAGGAGAAAATCTTTATAACCTTGATTTAGGCTAGAAATTCTTAGAAATTATACCAAAACATCATCCATAAAAGAAAAAAACTGTCAAGTTAGACAGTAACAAAATTAAAACCTTTCACTGTGTAAAAGATACTGGTAAGAGAATCAAAAGATGAGCTATAAGATTAGAAGAAAATATTTAAAAATCACACATCTGACAAAATACTTATGTTCATACTATATTTAACAACTCTTGGGACATCTGGATGACTCAGTGAGGTAAGTGTCTGACTCTTGATCTCAGCTTGGGTCTTCATCTCAGTGTTCTGAGTTCAAGCCCCATGTTGGGCTCCATGCTGGGTATGAAGCCTACTTAAAGATAAATTAACTAAAAAGTAAAAACAACAACAACAAAAAACCAAACCAAAACAAAACAAAACAAAACAAAAAACCCCAAAACAAAACTCTCAAAACTCTGTAAGAAGCCAAACAACCCAATTTTTTTGAATGGACTAAAGAGAAATACATCACTCAAAAAAATATATAAATAGCAAAGAAGCACGGGCACCTGGGTGGCTCAGTTGGTGAAGCAACTGCCTTCAGCTCAGGTCATGATCCTAGAGTCCCAGGATCGAGTCTCGCATCGGGCTCCCTGCTCAGCAGGGGGTCTGCTTCTCCCTCTGACCTTCCCCCATCATGCTCTCTCTTTCTCATTCTCTCTCTCTCTCTCTCAAATAAATAAATAAAATCTTTTTTAAAAAAAAAAAAGCAAAGAAGCATATGAAAAGATGCTCAGAATCATCACTCATTAGGGGAATGCACATTGAAACCACTGTAAGACGCCACTATACTCTTACTAGAATGCCTAAAATTAATTTTTAAAAAATACCAAGTGCTGCTGAGAAGCAGCAGAATCCTCACCCTGCTCATGAGTATGCAAAAGGGGACAGCTATTTCCAAAAATAGACAGGGAGTCCCTTGTAAGGTTAAATATACATTTATCATATAACCCAGCAACCCCAGTCCTAATGTTCACCTAAAAGAAATAAAAACTTACACTGATACAAAATTCTGTGTGCTAATGTTTATAATAATTACACTCACAGTCACCAAAACCTAGAAAAAATGCAAATATCCTTCAAGGGATGAAAAGATAAACTGCAGTAAATCCATGCAATGGCATACCATTCAGTAATATACATGATATTAATACACATGATACGGATTATCCTCAAGAGCATTATGTTCATTTAAGAAGTCAGACTCAGGGGCGCCTGGGTGGCTCAGTTGGTTAAGCAACTGCCTTCAGCTCAGGTCATGGTCCTGGAGTCCTGGGATCGAGTCCCACATCAGGCTCCCTGCTCGGCAGGGAGTCTGCTGCTCCCGCTGACCTCTCTCTTCTCATGCTCTCTCTCTCTCTCTCAAATAAATGAATAAAATAAAATTAAAAAAAAAAAAAAAAAAGAAGTCAGACCCAAAAGGTTACATATATGAGCCCACTGATACAGCATTATGAACAAGGTAAAACCATGGGGACAGAAAACATCTTCTTTCTGCCCCAGTGGTTACCAGGGGCAGAAAGAAGGGAAGGGAAGGGCTGACTACAAAGGGTCCATATAACATCATTTTTTCTTTTTAAAGAGATGGGCCTGTTCTGTATCATAGTACTAAGGTAATGCCTCCATGATTCTATGCATTCATCAAAACCTATCAAACTACATACCAAAATGAGTGAGTTTTACTAGATGTCAATTAAAAAATTTATTCTGAAGGAAAATTATATCCTATTAGGATTCTATACCCAGCCAAACTATCAAAGGTGAGAACAGAATAAAATTTTTGTTAACCACACGATATGTTTTTTTTTAATTTTACTTTTCTTGACCCTTCTCAGGAAGCTCCTACATACAGTGATCTAATAGAACAAGGAAATAAGGGGGGGGGGGTACCAACAACAACAATTCATGGGACTTGTAAAAAGAAGAGAGCTAACATGAAACCTCAGGACAAATGGTGCACCCAGGGTCTCGAGAGTATGCAGACCAGAGTCAACCAGGAAGTTAGAGGGCTCTGGGAATAGGAGTACAATGGGAGAGAAAATGAAACCAACAGATAAACCGGTGAGTCTAAACATAATGACATCAGACTAACACTCACAGAGGAGAGGCAGAAAAACCCAACGATTAGTTAAAAGAAAAGGATCAAGAACAAAGGAGATGTGGTGTAGATATACACAATGGAATACTATGCAGCCGGGAACCTGGGTGGTTCAGTGGGTTAAAGCCTCTGCTTTCGGCTCAGGTCATGATCCCAGGGTCCTGGGATCGAGTCCCACATCGGGCTCTCTGCTCAGCAGGGAGCCTGCTTCCTCCTCTCTCTCTGCCTGCCTCTCTGCCTACTTGTGATCTCTGTCTGTCAAATAAATAAATAAAATCTTAAAAAAAAAAAAAAGGAATACTATGCAGCCATGAAAAATGAAATCTTGCCATTGGCAATGATGTGGCTGGAACTACAGGGTATTACGCTGAGCAAAATAAGTCAATCAGAGAAAGACAAGTATCATATCATCTCCCTGATACGAGGAATTTGAGAAATAAGACAGAGGACCATAGGGGAAGGGAAGGAAAACTGAAACAAGACAAAACCAGAAATAGAGACAAGCCATAAGAGACTCTTAGTCTCAGGAAACAAACTGAGGGTTGCTGGGCGGGGGGTGGGTCTGAGGGATGAGGTGGCTGGGTGACGGACATTGGGGAGGGTATGTGCTATGGTGAGTGCTGTGAATTGTGTAAGACTGATGAATCACAGACCTGTACCCTGATACAAATACATTATACGTTAATAAAAAGAAAAGAAAACGGATCCATTTTAAAAGGCAGTTACTAAACTCTACGACAGGAGAAATGAGGAAAGAAATGTACTCACAAGATACTACATCCCCCAGATGTAAATAACATTAGTAAGGTTACAGTGAGGCCAACCCTGAAAACGCCCCCCCCACTCCAAGGTAGGATATGCCATAGCAGGGAGATGGAGGAAGGCAGCGTGCTGGGATGTGTGAAGGTATGTGGTAGGAAAGAAGTTTAAGAAAGCTTCCAGAGAAATCAATAAATAATATGCAAACAAGGAAGAGCAGAATCTGTATGTTCCTTAGAAACGCAGTGTTAAACGCAAGAGAAAAACAACAGCTAGGAGGGATGAAACTGGTTGCCTGGGTTGGGGGTGGGGGGGAAGGTGTGCAGGGGTAACTAGAGAATCAAGGTGGTGGGGGGAGGGGGACTGCTGCTTTTCACTGCTTTTCACTGCCTCATAGAATACATTACTTTCAAAGTCATTCTAAACAAAGATAATGTTTCTGATAACAAAGTAGGAAAAAAGAACAGAACGGATATCAAATTATTAGCCATGTTTATCTCTAGATATTGGGTTTATAGGTCATTTTCATTTTCTTCTTAAATTTCCCAACTTTCTATCTTAAAATTGGAAGGGGACAAAGAGGGAGGTTAGAGAGAGAGACAGAGAGAAATACAGAGTAAGAGGGAGAGAGAGTATACATAAATGTGATTCAAGAGCAGAAAATACTTCCCCCTCTTCCTTATTTAGGCAAAGCGTAATGAAAATCTGTGTTTTATGAAAGGAATTCTGCATTTTAGAGAGTGAGGATTTCAGGGCATAATGTTTTCCATGAAATGGCAATTGGGAAAGTGGGCATCTTGGTGCCCAGCACACAAGTGGGGTTCAGACAGCATGAGTCGCTCCACTTGCCCCCTCCAGCCCCATTTTCCCACCTGTGCTGTAAGACGAGAGCGTGGTGTCAGCCAGCTCTCTGCAGCTCAAGAATTTGACTCTGAGAAGCCTTAACCAACAAGCCTGCCAAGAACGAGCCACCCCTGCTGCCCAGGCGTGGAGGTAAGGAGCACTCTTCTGCCCACCGTCCGTGCAGGACCAAGCACAGTCCTACACCAGACACCCCAACCAAGAGAGTCCCGGCAGATTTAGGTCTTCTCTAAATTGCCCATTTCCCAGGAGACAGGTTCCCCAAACCAGTGAAAAATGGCTGCTGGGACTTCGGTGTCCCCACATGATTTGTGCCCTCCCAGCTGCTGAATAAATAGTAACTCCTTGGACATTTCTATTTCCTGCAAAGCCCTCCAAGATTAGAGGATATTCCCAGGATATTCCCTCATGACTCCTTGCAAACCCGGCAATGCAGAGCCATGCAGAGCATTTAGACATGAAAAGACCACCTCTTAGGTAAAAACCAGGTCTGCGAGCTCTAAGACCCAGGCAAGGGCCAACCTCTGGTTTTCAGAGCTCGCAAGTCAGAAAAACAAACAAAACAGAAGGCGATGAGCTGAGCTTTGAACAAAACAGTCTAGGTGTGAATCCCTAACCGGCCGCTCACTTCCTGGCACGAAGTTAGACATTTTTTGGTAGATTCATCATCCATAAAACTGGGACAATTTTCTTGTCAATTTAATTTTTCAAGTCTCATTTTTAATAGTTGTCCTTTATCGGTAAAATATCTAATGGTATCATATGAAAAGAGCTAACGTTCGCTGAGCACCTGCCCATGTCTGTGGCACCGTGCCAGGCGTTTTATGCACATTTTCAGCGCATCCTCACATATTAGGCACTACCTCACACATTAAGTACTACCATCCCCATGTTAAAAATAAACAAATGGAGGCACAGAAAGACGAAGTGACTCGGCCCGTGTCATTCAGCATAGAAGTGTTCGAGCTGGGGTGTGAGACCAGGCAGTCCGAGGTCAGACTTACCGGCAGCCTCTGCGCCTGCAGAGTGATGGGTAGAGGGTCACCAGCCCACATCACAGATGAAGGAGACCAAGTGCCAAAGCCAGGACCCGGCAGCCATACAGGGGCGAGGCGACGGCCAGGACGTATGTCCTTCATTCAGACACGGTCACAGAGTGGAGCCACAGGAGCACATGTAGAGGACGCCCCCACCAAGGCACCCACTGTGACCATGCCCAGCACCCTGCTGCCTCAGACCGCCCACCACCTTGCACACCCACAGTTCCCTCACCTGGTTCTGACAGGCACACCGTCTTCAGTTGGCAAAGCAAGTCTGGGTCCTGTCACCCTCAGCCACACCTGGAAGGCTTGCTGTCCTATCAAGACACCTGCCCTCAGCCATCCTTCTCAAGCTGTCAACTCCCTTCCTCATGCTCACCAAGAGCCCCACCTGCCATCAAGGCTGAGGGACAGACTTCACCGGCTTCATCAGGCACACTGGGGTCCAGACCCTCTAGACTGTGCAGACAGCTCATGCATACTATGGCAAGGGATTTTTTAAAAAGATTTTATTTATTTATATAGAGAGAGTGAAAGTGAGAGAGATCACAGAGGAAGAGGAAGAAGGAGACTCACCACTGGTGGAGAGCCCAACGTGGGCCTCAATCCCAGGACACTGAGATCATAACCCAAGCCGAAGGCAGACTCTTAACTGGCTGAGCCCCCCAGGCACCCCTCATGGTAAGTGATTTATCTCCCTCCTAACACGACCACTCACTTAGTGTGTGCAGTTTGTTTACTAAGGGACCATAAAGTCATCACAGCTGGATCCTCAGAGCCTAGGACGGAGCCCAGCAACAAGTAAGAGGCCAATTCACATCTGCTGAGGGACAGAATAAACTGCAGGGCTCTACCCTTCATCCCCAACTTCACACTTAATCTGGAGGGACTGATGAGTCCCTCTCATGCCTCCTGACTCTCTGGGATGCTGCCTCAGAAGACAAACCCAGGTCAGAGCACAACAGACTAACTGTCTTGGCCGAGGATGTTTTTCCCTGAATGACCCAACTAGCCTGTCTTTTAAAAATCACTTTCGAAAGGAGTTGGGAATAATGTGGCTCTTTACACTGACATCCTTGTCAATACATCAGCAAATCCCCCACTCAGTCTCTAACAGCTAAAAGGTCAGGATAGAGCAGAATCAGGATCTTCCACAAAGAAGCCTCCAGGTCACCCTCCACACAAGAGTGATTCTGACTGGGGCAGCTCCCCACCCCCATCCCAGGTTATGGAAAAAGTGACAGCAGATCCCCTCTGTCGAGGCCAGCGCTTCCAAGAGACATGCTCACAAGTTCCCACCAGGTGGGGCAGCAGAAAAGACACAGGGCTTGGGAGGGGCCAGTGTGGATTTTAGTCCCAGCTTTGTCACGTGTAGCTATATGAGCTTGGGTGGTTTTTCCACACATTCCTTCACCGGCCATCAATGCATCCAAAAGATAGTTATTCAGTTCCAACTGTGTGCCAGGCACCGGACGAGGCACCAGAATACGAGCATCAGGAAAATAGTTTGGCAGGGGGAGAGGGGCAGGAGATAGGTCTTCATCAATAACCAGCTCAATAAATGTACATTGACAAATTGTGGTATGTGCCACAAAGGAAGACTGCAGCATCACCTGACAGGGCCTGATCCCAAGGACGAAACATCTGAGCTGTGAGTTAAAGAATGAGACAGAGGTGGGGGAGTGCCAGGCAGAAGGAGGAGAACGAGTAATATCAGCGAGGAAGCAGCATGTGCAAAGGTCCTGGGGCAGAGCACAACATACAGCACATTGAGGGCATCGAAAGAACTCAAAGGAACTCGAGGAGAAGCATGTCCAGTCAAGGATGCAGAGGGCGGCAGGGCTCTGTAGCAAGCTGGAGAAGCTCGGATTTTAGACCAATGGAGAGCCATGAAGGCTGTTAGGCACAGAAGTGACATGATCAGAGTTTGATTTTAAGTTTTCTTTAGTTGTTTTTTTAAGTTTAAGTTAAGTTTAACTTTAGTTGTTATGTGCAGAATAAAGAGACTAGAAAGAGACATGGCAGCACGCTGGTGGCAAAGGAGAAACGAGAACAGATGTAAGGGATATTTAGGAGGAAAAATGGGCAGGACTGAGGGCTGAGGGAAGGGAGGAGTCAGGCATGCCTCTGGGTCTCATGTGTAACCGGGATGGATGATACATCTGACCTCTCTGGGAACTTTGAATACACTTTCCATTCGGGAGAGAAACTCGGGAGTACTGGGCACTCATTTAAAGTTTCAGGTGAAATGAGACCACAAAAGGCCAGCCTGCTGCCTGGGGCACCCCATGTTATAAGTCCTCATCCCCCTCTGTACCCTCTTAATTAGGTAGCCCCGACTGAGCCAGCCAGCCTGGGACTGCAGTCTGTGATGCTGGAGCCACAAGAAGGGAGGTCCTCTCTGAGATCGCGGACAACCGCACACCCAGCTGGCCATCACTGCCATCACAGCTGCCTTGATCAAAGGCCCTACAACGTGACCTTGAAGTTCCATGGCCTCGTTATTACCTGGTGAAGAGATGGACTGGAATCAATGGTAAAAACCGATCATGCCCCTTTCTCTGACCATGAACGTGCAATGCTTGCCCACTGCCCTGGGCGGGGCATCGACCTCTTTGGCAAGGGATTCATGGTCCAACACAAATGGGTGCCGACCCCCCTTTGCTGCTTCTTCACCAGTGTCCAGTGTAGTGGTCAACGTCAGCTGCCTGTTTGGTGTCCATTCCCCTTCGTCCTTCTTAGGCTCCTGCGGGGAGGCCCTGCTTTGGGCAGAGGGGCTGAAGCCACATGCTTTGGGCTGAACGGACAGCAGTTTTGGCTCCCATGTCTCTGGCCCCCAGATTGATCCAGGTCACTGGACTAGCACATCTGCATAGCACTGGCTACTTCAAGCATCTGTCTCTCCCCCCGAGGCCAGGATGAGGCGCAATGGCTCCCTGGGTTCTGGCGGGCACCAGGAGGTGGTCCCCTCCCGCATGCCTGCTGAGGGATTGTGCTCCACACAGTCTCCCTGACCCCGTCAGCCCTTCCCACTGCAGGTGCAGTTCTAATCTGTGGCTCCGTCTAACCTTGGGAGCAAAAAGCCAAGTCAATGTCGCTCTGAATCTCAACCATACTTACTCTTTGTTCATTCTCTTAAAAAAAAAAAAAAAAAAGTGCCCTTCACATGATCTAGCTCTCAGGCAAATTGGAAAAAAAAAAAAAAAAGAAAAAAGAAAAAAGAAAAGGTTTTAATTAAAAGAAAGTAAAGCCTAACAAGAAACAAGGCCCTTTGAGCCAGGACAATAAAATCCGACCACTCTGGGGCCATCCTCCAGGAAGTGAAGATTAAGGGAAAAAAGGGTTTTTGATAAAGGCAGCTTGAGAAATCACAACAGCAAACTCTGGGAAGAGCTTGCCGTGGGCCGGGCTCCGTTCTACATGTGTTCCGAGTAAAGGACAGTAGCTATTTCCCTGCACCCTGCTGGCAGAAAGCTGGGAAGACGGGGCGGGGGTGGGGGGGGGGGGAGGCAGGGTGAAAGAGAATGACTCAGGAACTCCTGTTACAGATATGACATGGTCCTGAGGGTCAGGGGGAAGCCCAGCTCAGGGCCCCCCGGCCCCATGCTCAGTTACTACAGGGGACCTAGACACGCTGCCCGGAACCCGCACAGAGCATGCCCTCTAGGCTGTGGTTCCCCAATGCAGCTCAATT
The DNA here is from genome assembly GCF_963455335.1 of Martes martes. NCBI lineage: Eukaryota > Metazoa > Chordata > Mammalia > Carnivora > Mustelidae > Martes > Martes martes. The sequence continues at coordinate 16,467,637 of NC_137896.1, read as the reverse complement.
TTCATTTGTTCCGAATTTTTATCTCAATTCTAGGAGTTGACATTTAATGTCAACATTTATGAAATCCCCTGGGGAGCTCTAAAAACCCTGCTGCCTGGGATCTACGCCCAGAGATTCCAATGAAGCTGAACTGGGGTACAGCCGGGCAGCAGGACTCTTTAAAGAGCCCCAGGAGGCCCGCACGTCAGCCAAGGCGGCGCGCCAGTGCCCAGCAGTGTACAGGGGTGGCTCCGTTTCCTACGGCTGCCATAGCAAAGCACCGCGAACTGGGGGACTCAAAATGACAGAGATTTATCATCTCATCATTCAGGGAGCTGACGTCTAAAATCAAAGTGTCGGCTAGGCCATGCTCCCTTGGACACCTATAGGGGACAATCTGGGGACAATCCTGCTTCACCTCCTCCTAGCTCCCGGGGTCTGCCAGCCATCCTTGGCACTCCCTAGCTCACAGCTGCAGAAACCCATTCCTCTCCTTTGTGTTCTCCCCCTGTGTGTCTGTGTCTTTCCATGGTCACCTTTTTTTTTTTAAGATTTCAATCATTAACTTGACAGAGAGATCACAAGCAGGCAGAGAGGCACAGAAAGAGAGAAGAAGGGAAGCGGGCTCCCCGCCGAGCAGAGAGCCTGACATGGGGCCCAATCCCAGGACCCCGGGACCACAACCCAAGCCGAAGGCAGAGGCCTCAACCCACTGAGCCACCCAGGCACCCCCCATGGTCACCTTCTTAAAAGGACAACAACCATACTGGATTGGAGGCCCACCTACTTCAGCAGGACTCTGCTAATTACATCTGCAATGACCCTATTTCCAAATAAGGTCCCATCCTCAGGGACAGGGATGAGGATTTTCACTGGAACAAATCAACCCGTAACAAAGGGTTTCAGTCCCAGCTTTTGCAGCCCTGTCAGCTCGGCCCGCGGCCTCTGCCTGTCCACTACCTGACGTCCATGCTCGCAGCAAGAGGTGGCTAATTGGAGCCCTAATACACCCAAACATTGGAGGGGCTCCTCCAGTGGCCTTCCTGTCTACAGAGATTCTGCCTTTCTCATTAATGGCCATGGAGGTATCTGTGCTACTTGACTCAAAGCCTTTGCCCCTGGCTTCTGGGTCCTGAACTTTAAGCTGCCTGGCAAGGCCTCGTTCCAGGAGAGATATATTGTACCCTGTCCCCCCAAATCCCACTTCTGCCTGGAGCCTAACCCCAAAGCAGAATCTCAGATGAGATGACGAGATCATCATCTACGGGTCTGGCACCTGCCCTCTGTTGGGGAGCACCATGGATCCGAGGACAACCTCTCCACTGGTGAGTCAAAGCCCCTTCAAAATCCGCACTGTTCGCACCCACCTGCACCATTCAGGAGCTGAGTGTCCTTGAGTGTCACTTAACCTCCCTGAGGCTCTGCTTCCCTCACTGTAAAATGCGGATTGTCATCTATGCCCACACCCCTGATCTAAAACTTCCAGGATAAGGTCCACGTCAGAATTCAGAATTGTCCAGATTTGTAGAAAGATAGTAATGGCACACATAACATCCTTGGTGGGATCTGGGGCAACATTCTCTACTCAACGCATAAATGTTTCTACAGGGAAACACACGAAAACACACACACACGGGGAGATAAATAAAAACTACAAAGAGCTTCACTTTGGGTCAGATTTGGCAGCCAGAAGAATTTAGTGCGGAACTTTAAAAATGCAACAACAAACAAATAAGCACTTTCCATTTTAATAGCTCTTGGATTTCTGGACTCTGGGTAAGAGAATCTAAATCTAGTTCAAGGCCCAGGGTGAGTATTCCGAGAGCACGCGTATGTGCAGCCACCTTGCAGGAGAGCTAGTTCAGAGTTAATTAAATACTTGTGACTCTGGGGGAAAAAAGGAAAAAAAAAAAAAAAGCTTTAATCCAGCTCAAGCCAGAGTTGCCACACTCCTTAAAACACTATAATTTGGCCCAAAGGCCCCCCACTTCCACATTCTAAGCAGCTACAGGGTCTGGTGTCCCCCACAACCCCCGCTGCTGCCCATTTCACCCCCAGCACCACATCGAGGTGTCAGCACATCACAGAAGCCACGTTCATTCTAACCATCACAGTGAGTTTCACCTTTTAATTCTAGCACCAAGATTTGGCATAAATCACTGTGGCAACAAGACCCACTATTAGAAAAATCCTCAGTATCAGAACACTCCCGTATTCTGCAACAGCTGCCTGGTGTCAGGAGAGGCAGCCAGACACAGATGCCCCGGTGCCCCCTCACACTGGCAGCGGTTTCCCCAGAGAACGCATGGTGAACACGGTCAGAACCCCAGAAGACACACCAACAGGCAAAGAGTCTGGGGTCTGCAAACCCTGGGCTGCCCCTCGGAGAGAGCAGAGCAGCCAGACTCTCAAGGCCAAGGTTAGGAAAGCCTCGTCTCTCGTCAGGCCTAGCACGACCTTGGAGAAACTAGTTCACTTCCTGGGTCTCAAGGTCTCCACTTGCCAAAGAAGCATGTGGCTTGCGTTCCCTCCAAAGGTCCTTCGGCTTAAAACCTCCGCGATGAGGATTCTCGCCACGTGAGATAAACTCTGGTTCCCTAAGGAGATCTGAGAAATAAACTGCAGCTATTGATAGCTTCTGATAGGCGATCACAGGCGGGAGGTAAATAAGCAATTACACAGCACACACCACGTGGGCGACACGCTGCCTTCATGTGCTGACGGCATCGCAGTATTAGTGTGGCTCTGCGGCAGCCCCAGGAGCTCTGCCCCTCACTCCCCCGCGGCCCGGCCGCTCCCACCACGGCCCCTGCTCCAGCAGCTGCCGCAAGCAGGGACCTGTCAGACATCAACGCAAGGAATTACTTCTTTTTGGAAGCACAAACTCCAGAATTGGAAGTAATTCAGGTAAATGTGGCAGATGGTTGCATCTCAAGTTGTCACTTCTCCGAAGAAAACTGGCAAGGGTGACAACCTCTGGCGGCCAGAATCCAAAGATGAGGAATATAAATCATGCGGCAGGTGTAACAGGTACTTGTCGGGGCGAGGGGGTGGACTGAGGGCAGAGTGCTCCCTGAGAGGCGCAGAGAAAGGGGCTGGGCCTGTGGTGAGGAGTGAGCACGGGGTGGGGCTCCCGCATGGGATGAATGCCACCTCTGTGTTCAATTCCGGAGGTCACATTCTTATCAGAGTGAAGTAAGGGGTGAAGACTGGGCCACCTATCAACGCATTACGGGGACCTCAGAAAGTATATCTCCTTCCTTAGGAAGAAAATTCTGTAACGGGCCAGGAAAAAATAAATGTGAGGAACGTGCATGCGAAATTGTAGAAGCCCAGTCAAGAAAATGGCAAGATCGATAATCTGAATGAAATTTGTCAGAATAGAAGATAATGAGGAAACACCCTGAACTTCAAAACTCAACATGGTCACGTTAAATATATATGTTGGGACAGTATTTATGCAGATGAGCTTAAGAGAGAGAAGGGTCTTTTTCTGAGAACCCACTATGTACCAGGCACTGTGCTAGACCCTTTAAATTCAAGATTTCACTTCAGTCTCATAAAAAACTGTATGAAATGGCTTTGGCAGCTAAAGTAGCAAGAATAATAGGGAAAACGCTAGTAGAAGGAGTGTTTCTAAACATTTTTGTCATGAAAAACCCCATAGGTTCATGGTAGGAAGTCTGTAAAATTTGAAAAGCAAGAAGGGAAAAACAAGAACTCTTATAAACTCATCTTGAGACAGGCCTGATGCCAATGCTCCTGCCATCAGTGTCCCACCTTACCCCCCGAGTTAGAGGTTCCTTTGACAAGATGACTCCAAGGTGTGTAGAATGTCCCCAGAACCAGTGTTTTCAAAGAACACAAATGGTTCATTTCCTTCCTTTGTGGTTCAGAATATTTGTGGTCAGGAAACCCACCTGATTACCTGCAGTGGCAGAAGGATGCCTGGCTGGGACTCATGGAGGGCATCCATGCTGACCACTCACTCATTATGACAAGGGGCTGGGTAGAGCTGCTAACACTTCCCTTCTAACCCCTTCCGCCCTCTCCACAGTCACCAAAATATACTGTCTTGGGTACCTCCGTCCTATCCAGAGTCCATTTCTACTGCTCTGGCATCCACCCATCCATCCATCCGTGCATCCATCCACCCATCTGTTTGAGCTCCCCCTTTAGGCTCATACCCATCCTCTGAAATAGGTTTACCAGGATTTGACAAGCTGTCTACTCCTTCCCTCCCTTGTTCCCTGCCTGTCCACCCACAATTCCATTCAACCTCACTGTCCAGGCACTTTCTCTCCGTACTTTCTGCTAGTGTATTTAAGCACTGAGCTTGGGGTCTCTGAGATGCAGCCTTCTGAGAACAGCTGGTGTTCTCCTTGACCTTGGACCAACTATGACATTAAACTGCCAACCCCTGGACGGGTTATAGGGGTGATGGGGCTAAGGAGCACCGTTGCTGTGATGGACACTGGGTGATGATGAGTCACTATACAGTACACCTGAAACTGGTATTACGCTGTGTGTTAACTGGAACATAAATAAAATTTTTTAAAAATTAAAAAAATATAAACTGCCACCCCTGGTACTATGTCGGTGAGGTGAGGATAGAGATGTCCCCGTGAAGGAGAGGTGTTATGTAAGGACGATGGGCCTGGACACCGCTCAGCACGGAATCCATCCCCTCCCTTGCCTGAGTGTGTGAACCTTCTCAAGAACATCGCTGGGGTCAAGCACGTACCTTATTCCAAGTCGCACGTTGTTTCTGTTTGGTTGCTTTCCCCATACGATCACTTTAGTGGAAATAGGGTCAGCCTGGGGAAAGTGCAAAGAGCTAACTCGTGTGGCATCAGCCAAGTCATTCCCCCTGGATCTCAGATGCTTCAACTGCAAAATGGGGAGAGGGGGGTGCTGTATTGTTTGAGTGACCAAGGTTGTCCTTCCCATGTCTGATGGTTCATGATTTTATATAAATCTATTTCCCCTCCTATCATAAACTGAAGTGTGTGTGTTTGTGCGCACGTGCACACGTGTGAACGTGGCCTGTGAGTCTGACTCTGCCGTCCTGTCGAATAACCCCGAGACTACTTTAAAAAGTCTATAATCCCAGACTGTCCTATGGACAATCAAGAACCCCTGCAGTGAGTGTGGTCCCCGTTCAGAAGCCACACAAACCATGTGCTGCGCAAGGATGGACCCAAGCCTGAGGGAAGAGCTTGTCAGGATGCACGTCCAGACTGTGGGCTGCCTGCAGGAATCCGAGGCAAGTGCGAGCCGGGTCCGGTCTGGAGAAACAGACAAGTATGGAGCACATGCTCAAGGGCAAGCGAGATGATGCCAGAACCCCTCAGGAAATCAGAGACATGTCAGCCTCTGGGAAATGAGGACAGGGAAGACCAGGGCGGGAGAAGCAGCAAACCTCCAGCTGGGCCAGAGCTCAGGGTTCAATCCAGGGGTGTTCGCAAAGAGCGCACACAGTCCTTGTCCCCAGTCATGGGGCAGCCATGCCTGCTGCATGCGGGGCGCCTCTCCATACACACAGACTTCTTTGGGGTCTGCAGGGGAGCTGGGCAGCCAGCAGCCCCCCAGGATGGAACTAGGTGGCTAAGGGAGTTAACACCTGCCTGCCCCACCCCCAGCAGGCCAGTCCACCCAGAGCTGAGGACTGGCTTGCCGCCTGCTCCCTTCTCCCCGTGCTTATAAGGTCACCCACCGTGCTTTATAATGCAAAAATAATATTCCTGCTGCCAATGCAAATTATGTCCAACCATCCAGCCTCCCCTGCCTCATGCAGAAAGCAGCTCCACGGGGGGAGAGGTGGGCCAGGCTGCAGTTACAAGGCTTATTAACACACCTAATGAAACACCTTGGGGTGACTGCCCCCCTCTGAGGAGCTCAGCAAAATGCATCCCAGAAGCAGATGTCAGGTTGGGGGTGGGGGGCGGGAGGGCAAACTCTTCCAAAGCACAAAAGCCATGCAGGGAGGGACTGGGGCTGGCCCTGTCCTCACCACGTGTCCCCTAGGTCTGTGGGCTAACCCCTCAGGGTCAATTCAGAGAACCACAGTAACCACCCCGCGTCTCGTGGCCTCTAGGGGGCACAAGAGAGACCACGGTGGCAGAGGAGAAAGCTGGGTGAAGGAGGCAGACCTTTGCTGAGGCTCAAACTCAAAAGCAATCAAGTTTTAATTTAACTCACGAGGTTAACAGCTCAGGGTTCTGGGAAACCAGCTCTCTAAGGCTCCCTTACCGCGTCCCTTAGGAGCTCGGGGCCCCTCGTGGCTGGCCCGTCCCCACCCACTGCAGCAGGAAGCCCTGGAGAGTCAGCAGAGGACGTGAATCTGGGGACAGGCTCCAAGAAGGCTGCACAGTCTTGCTTCTCCCCCCTCTGCTCCTGTGTCTCCTGCTTGGAAGTGGGCACCCTTGTGTGATGGCGAGAAAACAGGCAGCCCGGACACAACCTATGTCTAACCCTTGCGAACAATGTGACGCCAGGAAAAATGTCCGAGCCATTCTGTGCCTCAGTTTGCTTCCTCATTTAATGAGGACACTGGTAATAACAGTCTGCATCTCCTCCAGTTTTTATGAAGATCCAGTTAGATAACGCAGACATATCAATCAGGGTCACACTTGGAGTGTTCAAACAAGAAGGAAAGTTAAAATAAGGAGACCATTCACAAAGGTACAGACAGGGCAAGGACACGGGCAAGTGCTGCAGAGTGGTCTCCACCTGTGGGGGGGGGGGTGCCCAGGAAGGAGGCAGTTACTTTTTGAGCAAGAAAATACAGGAAATAGGTGTGAGAAGGCTCTCTGGAGAGGAGTAGTGACCTTCAGTCCAGGGACACAGCTGGCCTCGAGCCAGTGCACAGAGAGGCGTCTAGGGAGTGAGTATCTGGACCACACACTCCCCTGTCCCTCCTTCCTTCCCTCAAATCTTTGGCCATGCAGAAGCCGGCGGGCATTGCTGAGGTCCCTCCAGGTCAGCCTTCCAGGGCAGGGTGGAGAGGGCAGAGCATGGATTGAGGGGGTCACGAGGAAGACACCAGCATGGCACCCTATACCCAGGAGACGTTGTGTTAACCCAAGGACAAGTGGGTCCAGGCCAGGCCCCTGGAAGACTCAGTGGGGATTTAGAGCCAGATGCCATAGCCACCAGTGTCTCTCAGCTGCCCCTGCTCGGTGGGTTGCTAGGTGTTGGGAGGACCACCTTCACGTGGCACAGCCCCTCCAGCCCCTCCCTGGACCTACCAAGTTCACCTTAAGGACATGTAGGCTTTGGAAATGGCCTGGGGCAAGAGACAGGGGAGGTCTGCATCCTCAGATCAGAAAACAGAGGTGTGTCTCGCAGCCAAGAGGATTTGGCCTTTTACTGAGTCAGCGGAACTTGTTAATCGAAAGAAGTCCATTCCTCTAATTAACAGCAAGCCCTACCTTCTCTTAAATCACCACCAGCTTCCTTGCTAAGACTTTCCCACCCGCTCTAATGAATTCAGAGCTCTGCAGAACAATGGAAGTCTCTCTTCCACAGAAAAGCTCGCTGGACAGACAATCTGATAAACCAAATCAATGAATCGCGTAATTACGGAGACCTGGGCCTGTTGCTGCTTCCAGGGCGCGGTGAAACAGCTCAGAGGCGTTCAAGGCACTGTTCCTGGTTTCTCTTTCCCAAAATGACCGTCCTCTTCATATGTCCCTAAGCCAGCCCAAACTGGAAGCAGCGCATTCTTCAAGGCAGGGTGAAGTAGTGGGCAAAGCGTCAAGTGTGGGACCACCGTATCCACTCTGAACCCCAGCTCTGTCTCTTCTTGGTATACAACCTTGGGCAAGTCCCTTAGGGTCCCTGAACCCTGTCTTCCTCATCTGAATCCCTCAGGTAACAATCCCTAACTCACAGGAGCACTGAGATTAACGAGAGATGCGTGTGAATCTCCTAGAACAGTACCTAGCACACAGTAGGTCCTCAAGGAACGTCAGCTCTTCATCATAAAAGCAGCCTCCCAGGCTCCAGATACTCGAGTTAGTGTTTCCCACGGCCTCCCATAAAATAGCAGGCAGGGCTGCCAAATCCCGCTGTTTCTGCGTCCTGAAACTCGGGCTGCTTCACCTTGTCTCATTTCTTTCTGGGTCCATATTCCATCATCAACCAAACAGAGCAAAGTGGGTTACAGAAGGGACTAGGCAAGTGGTTTTCAGCCTTCGCTGTGAGTATACTTCTCCCTGGGCCCACATTTTGAAAGACTTTAGAAAGTCTACCACATAAATAGAATTTCCAAAGTAAAAGTTACCTCTCCCTCCATTTCCTCTTAATCAAAGCAAAACATAAGGTGCCCCCTCAGGGCCCTTGGGTAGCAGAAGGGTTCCCCAATCTTGTTCACTGGGTTGACTCCACTCAAAGCCTAACCCAAAACACCCTGAGATTTCTTTGAACCTGTGAGGCTCAGACAGACCATCACATAAGCGTCTTGAAATCCTGAAAGCAGTTCAAGTATCAGCACGTCTCCTTCCCAGATTCCCCTCTCCTCAAGCAGAGAAACACGGCAGTAGGTGATCCCCAAGAAGACCTCCACCACCGCCATCCTGAGACCCCAGCTGGAATCACTAAGGAAGACCAGGCACACCCCGGAAAGGTACCTGCTAGCATGAGACAGCGTGGGGCTCATGTGGCAAAGGACAGACTCCCAAGGGTGAGGGGCCGGGCTTCCATTAAAAGGCTGAGCACCATGATGCAGCGCTGTGAGTTTATCCTCCCCAGGCAAACCTGTCACCCCCTCCCCCACCCAGTAGGAAGCCAATGCCCCTTCTGTTCAATGGCTAAATACTCACCGCCCTGGGGTATCACCGGAGGCCACCCACACTCTCACTTTCCTTGAGGAGGCCACGGGCTGTGGCTTCAGCCCACAACGTAGTTCTTCAGGAGCTTACCTCAGAGCACCCCCACTGACCGTGCAGAAATGATGTGGGATCAGTTGTCCTCACAGAGCAGCCCGGAGGCCCGCCTAGCTGCTGATTCCCTTTCTTTCCATCCCATGCATGATTCACAGATGGGAAAGAACATGCGGGCTGCCTGGGTTTCATTCGCCACAAACACCTTCACTCTGTGGTCCCCCAAGAGCCCTCGGGACTGACTCAATGCGAAGTCAAATCTGCAAAGCACGGTGTCCTGCCATTTCCCTGGATGGGCCCTTAAATCACAGTTGCTCCTTCCTGCCGGCCACTCTCCACGATTTCAGACATCCAGGTTACTGGTCCCCTGATGTCGTCCTCTGCACCCATTAGAACTGAATATTTTGTTCTGGACTCACCCCTGCTGTCTCATGGACAGCTTAAGAAGTACTCGAGTTTTTGTCTCTCCCTTCTTACCTCATAAATATTACCGAATAAACAGTATTCTGTCTGGTGTGAGATTGAAAATAACTGCTTGATTTACTCTTTTCTATCAAAATTATCCAAAGATAACCTTAAAGCCTTAAAACTCTCCTGCGACGTTGGAAGACCTTGTGCTTTTACCAACACCCGACTTTCGTTATTCTCACTTAACCATTAAGGCTAATGTTACTCACCCCTAATTATCACGGTCTTGCCTTTCTCCTTTTCCAATTGAATATTAAAAATCCATTATGAGTATCTACACGTCCCTCCGTTCTAATACCTCCCTGCCTGCCTCGAGCATCCCTTTCACTCTCCAAGGGTCTCAAATGGGACAATATATATGGTCACCCAAGCACAGAGAACAAGATGCTTTCCATTTATCTGCCACGGATTCACCTCGAGTTCTTGCTATCTGTGGGACAAAGGAGGGGTCAGAAAACACTTTTTGTAAAGATCCAGATAGAAAGTATTTTCAGTTCTGTAGATCACACTGTTACTGCTGCAACTTCTTAATCCCACCCCCACATTCCCCAATCAGCCCCCGACAATATGTCAGTGAGTGGGTGTGGCTGTGCCTCAATTTCACTTACAGAAAGGAGCAGCCAACCAGATTTGGCCTGTAGCCCATTGCTGGCTAACTCCTGTGATAGTAGAAAATGATATTTAATTTGCATTTGTATTCTTTGATAATGAGGATGAGATTTTCCCCCAGTTTATAAAGAACATGGGAGGCCTAAGTTGGGGATGGTAATGGGGGGAGATCACAAGTTTGGCATACCTGCTACACGGGAGAAACCCATCACCCAACCAAATGAACAGATCCTGCTGAAAGGTGGACATACAAAGCTAGGGTCTGAGAGAGGCCCTGGATGGAGGTCAAGAAAAAAAAAAAAAAATGAGGGATGTCATTAGCCTAGAGATGGTCTTTAAGCCACTGACTTGAATGAAACCATCAAAGAAGCCTGTGTAGCTGGAGAAGAGAAAATGTTTAGGGGCGACTCTACCCTAAGAGGACCTGGAACCAGCAAAGGAGAACAGAGAAAACCGCTGTGGGAGGAGGTCCACGAAGAGAGCTGGGATTAGAAGCCAAATGATGAACAAGTTTCAAGGAGAAGAGAAGACTGGCTGGATCAAGTGCCGCCAGCAGATCAAGGGGCACAGCGATCATCAGTGTGGACACCACCAGCGGGGAGCTGGACTCTTAACAGTCATGCTGGGGTAACGGTGGGGGAGACAGCAGCTTCAGCAGAGACCAAGCGGCGGGAAGCTAGAGCCTAAGTTTTCTGGGGGAGCCATGCTGAACAGAGGAACTTTATTTTTTATTTTACTTTTCTGATACTTTTAACGTTCATTTTCACATATGATACAACCAGTCAAGATCATTTCCATCTTTGATGGGGTCCCTTAAAATATTCTCGCTTGAACATCACACAAAGTTCAAGGGCATGATGTTTTTCTTTTCTATATTTAACACACTAGCAATCTATTTTCACATACGGACTGAGTGAATGATCTAACTTTCCCCCCCAAATAGCCAATTTTTCTAGCAGCATTAATTAAATGATCTATTCTTTCCCCCTTCTGATCTGAAATCGACTATTATCACACAATAAATATTTACATACACTCAAACCTTATTATTTTATTTTCTGTTCTGTTCCAATTATATTTCATTTCACCAGCCACTAAACTAAATTGCTTGTAGTGTTAAATTATTTTTATAACCCTTTGTAATTTTTACTGTGTAAATCTCATTCTTAAAACATTATTTTTTTGCTACTCTTATGGGTTTAAGCTTCTATATAAACCTCAGAATAAATTTTATCCTGTTCTAAACAGCAATTCCTTAAGGATTTTGACTGAAATCACATAAATGCATAATCAATTAGGGGGAGAACTGACATATTTACATATGTCCAGAAGTATGCAGATCACACTTGTTCAGGGAGCTATGAACTTCGATGTTCAGAGGTACAGCACTTTTCAGTGGTGTAAGGATTCATCTTTACTGGCTCATTCTGGAAGTACGTCCTTTACAAGGGATTCTAGCCCCACCATGGGCCTGCCTAGAATGACTCCTCTACCTTACAGAACCTCTAACTTGACCTGTCAGCTTACATTCTGGCATCTATAGAGCCCCATATAAAGACCTGGAATAAAGCAGTTTTGTATCAAGACTGACTGGGGTGCAGGTTTACCCCAAAGAGAGGTGTATGCCAGGAGTGACCAGCAGTCTGATTTCAATCTCATCTCTCCACCACCTTGAAGGACAGGATCCTAAAACACAACTAAGCTGAGTCAAATATCCGAGGAGACTGAACCCGTGGCGAAGGAAATCCACGCAGGACGAGGAGAAAAATAGGACGACCCCATACCCCCTCTTCTCAAGTGTGCCCATGTCTACGTAAGTGACAGCAAATCCCTTCCAACCTCCCATATCTAACCACAGAGAGAAGTGGGGAGGCATGCTGTGCCATCACTGGTCACAGCTCCTTGGTCACAGAAGGATTGTGAATCCCCTTATACTCCAATGATAGTGGACATCAGAGGACTGAATCTGGCTGGAGACACAATGGAGACATTCCATCTCCCCTTCCATTTCCTTTCATTCATTCATACACTCATCTCTTCATTCATCTGGCAAACACCCATCAAGCCTGCTATCTGGCAGGCTTGTTCGGTACTGAGAATACAGATAGGAATGAGACTCCCTATCTCGGAGGCACCTACCCAGCTTCACACTTGGCTGAAGGAAGCCAAGACTCAGCAAAGTTTGAACAACTCACGAAAAGAAGCCAACTGGTCAAGTAAAAACAGAGTTTAATCAAGAACCGTCTGGCCCTTCTACACCCACCATCCTGCAGAATTCACATCACAAAGCTTCCCGTGGCACCAAGTGACAGAATTCCTAATGCCGCCGCCTGACATGCGCCTCTCATCCATCCCAAGCCCCACACCTTGAAGCAAAGCAACAGACCAGCCGGAAGGGATCCGCCCACGCCCACTCCCTCCACCCGCCCCCCTCCCTCACGGCCCCTCAGACGGGGACTCAGGGGGGTATTTTGCTGCTTAGCAAGCAGCATGGTAGTTCAAGCAAAAAGTTTCTGAACTCTCTAAGCATTGTTCATTAGCATAAACCTTGGAGAGGTCTGATAAAGTTCACAGCTTATCTCCAAGCCTGCTTGCTCCTCTCTGCCCAGAGCAGCAGCCGGGCAAGGGATCGCCTTCTTCGCAAGGAAGCAAATTAAATTAAATTAGATCATTTCTACCAGTACCAACAACAGCAGCAGCACCTTCAATAAAATTACGATCTTGAATTGAAAACAAGGGCATTAGCTTCAGAAAACCTAGTCCCACTGCCCAGTTTCGGCACACACCATGGAGACCTTCTGTGACAACGAAACATAAACACGCAGGGAAGGGGCTTCAGGGAGGCCCTGCAGCCCCTCCTGGCAGCCTGCAGCTTGGTCTTTTGTTGCTATTCTATTCTTCTAGAAACACATATCCGATAATGTACTTGACATATAAATGGGCCATTTCGGTGAAACGGTCATTGAAAACCTTTTCTAATAAGAGTATGTCATCCTGGCTGTGCAAGAATGTATTTATAATCACAAAGCACGGCTGAGTGGAAAGAATGCTGGGTCTTCCAGAAAATATGGTGGCTTAAGTACTGTTTCACAGAAACTCCATCTTCAAAGTTGACTGAAATGAACAAGAAGAAGGGAAAAGAGCAAAGAACATACTGTTCATGCTGCGATCCGGAGAGAGAGCCCTAACGTCATGCCATGGGTTTACTTGGCCCCAAATGAATGGAGAAGAATCCATGCCCATCTTCCCTTTCCAAATGGAACAGGGCTGTTGGAGGGAATAAATGTTGGATCAACAGAAAAGCTCAGGGATAGCTCCCAATTTGAAGGGAATCAGTTGGAAAGTATTGCCAGACCGTGGGATAAATGCTAACCATCCCAAGTGAAGTTTGTTTTCCCCACTAAAGATTTACATCTTTCCCTAAATCCCTCCCCAGAATGGTCTGTCAGGCAGAAACCAGTTATATTGTATCAAGGCTCAAATGGGCAAAAACAGAAAAAGAATAAGCCCAGGGCGGGGGTGGGGGGGGGAGGGGGGGTGGTGAAGCCTATGAAACAGAAAGGCTGCTCGCGACTCACAAGCAATATTAGCTTTAGGGCCCCCCCCCACCCCGCCAGACACAGGCTCCCTTACCAACCCAGCAGAACTAGACCCAGTGTAAGAACTCAGAGAGAGACAAAGACCAGAGATAAGCCTCCCCTCCTCCAGTCCCCACTGATTTCCTCCCCCATAAGGGAAAGGGTCAAACTGTGCCCCAACAGAGTAGTAAAAGAAAACTCGGTATTCTCAATCTGGATCAAATTAACACTATCATGTAAAACTGACCCCATTTATATATATAGTCAAGTAGAAAAAAAAAAAAAAAAAAAACTAAAACAGGCTAAGACTTAAATGAATATTGTGTCACCCCAATGTAGGGCTGGTATGCAAAAATGGTTACAAAAGAAAAAACCTCTCTCTTGAGGAAGAGGTGCTCCAGGAGACATAAACAAGTGCTTTGGAATCCTAGGGAAATCGAAGAGTCCAAGAATTCTCAGAGACAAGCAACGAAGAGGTGAGAGGACACAAGGCTGTTTCCAGACTGGGAATGTGCAGTTTCCCAGTACTCCAGGTCTGCATGTTTGGTAGGGGACTGTCCCCTCATGGATACCAGACCCGCAGTTCCTACACATACACTGGGGCAGTGTATGAAGAAGGGACACACTATGGGGGGGGGGGGGGAACAGTGGAAGGACACTCATTTAGTCCCAATCAGGGACAAGACAGTGAAAACCAAGATCATATATTTAATAAATGGCAGAGCCACAACCTAGATCCCGACTTTCCCCAGTATCTATAAATAGGAAAGAGAAGAGATTGTGAAGGGAGGAAGGAAGAGGGGAAGAATCTACGTTAGAAGCAGTAGCCAGGGGGCGCCTGAGTGGCTCAGTGGGTTAAGCCTCTGCCTTCAGCTCGGGTCATGATCCCAGGGTCCTGGGATCGAGCCCCACATCAGCCTCTATGCTCAGCAGGGAGCCTGCTTCCCCTCCTCTCTCTGCCTGCCTCTCTGCCTACTTGTGATCTCTCTGTGTCAAATAAATAAATAAAATCTTAAAAAAAAAAAAAAAAAAAGAAGCAGTAGCCAGGGTGCAACATACGAGCCCTGGACTAGCAGCCAGAAAACACTCTGTGAATCAAGTCTGAGGATGTTTTCTGTTCTCCTGGGCATACTCCTAGCAGGAGAAGGGCTGGGTCGCACACTAACTCCACACTCAGCTTCTGAAGGCACAGCTGCAAAACTCTGCATTCCCAGCAGCACTGATAAAGGTTCCAATTTCTCAGCTCTAGCACTATGTTGGGCAACTTCGGCAAAGTCGTGTCATTTCTCTGTGTCTCTTTCCCCATCTGTAAGAGGAGGGGTTAGACTAGCTACCCCACCTCTGCTCGCCAGTGTTGGATGGTCACACATGCTTTCTTCCCAGCCAGTTCTGACCTTCTGCTGCCCACATCTCCTCCCAGGAGTTCCTCAACAGTGTGAAGTGCTATAGTAAATAAATCCCGGTTCTTCTCCTTCTTAGAGCTGGAATTATCTTAATGCATGTTCCCAAGTTATAATAATGCACTTCCATTTCCATTACTATCTCTCGGTATACTTCTTCCCCACCGCCCCTTGTCTATTCTTCTAACCTTTTTGCAAGCATCATCTTGTTCTGTCTGTTGGCTGTCGGCTTTTCTCTACAAGCTTTCGCAGAGTTATGAGATTCTTGGCTATTTCCCCACCCTCAGCTCATAACTATTTTCCCTCAAGCCCAGCGACTGCTAAGTGGTCTTTGTGAAATCCTATTAGGGTAATCTCCATCCACGTCTCAGATGGGCTGCCTCTGGAAACCTCAGTTGTCTTCTGTCCCACAGTCTGCACATCAAAGACTACCTCCTGAGACACCCAACGTCATACTTCTTCACAAATGTGCTTAAAAGGCTCGAAACATGTGGACACAAGCAATAGGTTAAACTCAACAGAGACCCAGCTCAGATGTCATCTTCTGCAGGAAGCTTTTCCTGTTGACCTGAATACCTCTCCCCGCAGAACCCTAGGGACAAGGAAACTGACCAACCAACCCTCCTGTGCTTCTTCTGTTTATGTTTGTTCTTATCATCTGTCTCATCAGATCGTGGCCTCATGAATGCGGGACCTGGAGTACCTCGTTCACATTGGTGCCCCAGCATCTGATACATGATTGGTTTTCCACACGTTTGTTGAATGAATGAATGAGTGAGCTTCTCTTCCTTGCTGCTGATCATGGATTAGCTGCCTATCTGTCTATCCATTAAACCCAAAACTCCCCTTGGGCAGGCTGGGATTTACTCACCATGGTAACCACTGTTAAAGAAAGAATTACTCTGACACTTGTTACAATGGTAAGGAAGAATTTAATCGAGACTATTGTAATAGAGATATGGCAACGGGGAGAGAGAAAAGGTTCAACTCTGAATATAGCAAAGACAACTGGGGATTTGTGGCTAAGGAGCAGAGTGAGGGGGTCAGTGGATGACAAAATCTAAGAGGAGACATCAAGGATATAGGGGATTCTTGGTAAATTGACTTAATAGGGATCTTGCTGAAGGCAACTCAGAGTGATCCGATCTCAAGAGCTGGGGGAGTCTTGCTACCACCAGGTTAAGTAGGCCAAAGACCAGATAGGGGATGGGAGTTTTAGGATATGGAGGCAAAGTTGAGGCCCAATCAAGAAGTGGGTTTAGAGGAACCTAACTGAAGTTTGGTCAAGGAAAGGTGTTTGTCACTCCCCAAAACCTGGCACAAGTCCTGTCCTGTTTCTGGCTGGTACTAAGTAAATGCATGCTGAGCAAAGCTGAACATGCATCCTAAGCAAACATCCAAAACTCTTTCCTTTACTCCTCCTTGAGCAAGAGAAAGTGCCCCAGCAGACAGTGTGCAAGGGCCTCGGGTAGAGAGGAAGGCAGCAAAATGTGCCGAGCCCCAGATTAAACAAGAACGTACACCATCTTCCCGGGATTCCATAGCTCCAAGGCTTTTCCAGGCCAGTCTTCCCAAATGACCCTCATAGCTACCTTATCACGGAAGTGTATTTTCTCATACTTATGGATGGAAAAATGGACAGTCTAGAACTCAAGTGTCATGTCATAGGTCACAGACCCAGAATTTATCTGTCTCTTCTTAGACTGGTATATGTTATTGGATGGCTTTTACTCCAGGGTCTATTTCTAAAACTTAGAAGTCTTCCCCCATCATTTTCATTCTCTTTTGATACCTGCTTTGCAATCTGTGACATTTTTCCAGTTAAACTCTAAAACAATTTTTCAACGCTGCTTGTAAATTTCTATTTTAAGTCACATTATAGGTTTTAAATTAAACTGACAAGCTTTAAAAATATCAAATCTTCCCATCCAGGAATAAGATACACCCAATTACTTATGTTCTCAGTTTTGCATTACAGCTTCCTTCTAAAGGTCTTTCATAGTGCCTCTTGAGTTAATTCCTCAGCCTTTTATATTTTTTGTTCCTTTTACAGAATGAAGCCTTTTAAAAATATACTTTCTAACTGGCTAGGATATAGAAAAATGTTGATTTTGTATATTTATTCCCTAACTAGTCACATTGCTGGACTCTTTACCGGTTCTAATATTTTTTCACTTATTTCTCTTGGTATTTAGGAGATTATAATATCCTCTGCAAATAACAACTTTATTTCCTCCTTTCCCATAATTATACTTTCAATTCTGTTACTGGAAATCCCTAAGTGAATGTTAAACATAGTGATCGTTAGCACCCTTGTATCTCTAGTACATAGGATGTTGGTTTGGGACAGACATGCACGAGCACACTGAGAAAACAGCTTTCCATGACTTTTGAGGATGATGGTTCTTCTCTGTGCACGCCCCCAATCCAGACCCATCCCCACCCCGCTCTCTGAAAGTCTGACTTCTGTGGTCTACATCTTCCAGCCTCCTTTACGCTCTGCCTCCTCCAGCTGAGTTTGACTGGTGGCAAGAACTAACAGAATACCAGAGGGTAGAAGTAATGAGCTATGTTCCTCTACAGCCTGCCTGGCAATCTTACAGTATCATTCCCTACCACTGCCCTTTAGTCCTGGGCATGGTAACAGCTCGCCACTGTTGACAGCCCTTGGGTAATTCCCCATCCCTTACAAATGCCTTTAATCTGATCCCACCTCTATTTCAACAAATGCTCTCCATTTAAACTCTTCATATACCATACGCTTCTCACCCAGACCTTCTCTGACTGACTGATAAATTAGGACCCGCCATTAAGTGTTTTCAAATGTCTTTCAACATCTCCGTATGATCAAAATATTTTGTCCTTTGTGACATTTACACATTCATTCATTAAGAAGAAAAACTGAGTGCCTACTTCCTGCTAATTATTATGGTAGGCACTGAGATTAGTACAGAAGAAAACAAGAAGGATGAGCTCTCTGCCCTAACATTCTTCGAAGAAACAGATACACAAATAAAAATAGTTAAATATTACAATAGTGATTAGAAAAGAACAAGTGTCTTACTAAGTAACAAAAGAGATATATTTAGTAAGGATGGTCAGAGAGTATTTCTCACAAAAGGTGACACTGGAGAAAGAGCTTAAGAAGAATCTTCTGGGAAGGAATGATGGCAAGTGCAAAGGCCCTGAGGCATGAAAGAACTTGGTATGGCTGAAGAACTGGCAGGACTGCTACCAGCAAGGGGGCAGAGGGTGTGGTAGAAAACATGCAAAAATAGGTAGGCAGGGGCTAGATCAGTGCCATCCAACAGAACTACAGTGCAAGCCACATTTTTGTAGTTTTCCTTTTTTCTGGTATCCGTATTTAAAATGGTAAAATCAGTGAAATTCATTTTAATGTATTTTACTTAACCCAATATATCTAAAATACTATCTTTTCAACATCTGAAGAATATAAAAAATTAACAAAATATTTTACATATTTCTTGTTCTTAGTTTTTGAGAGATAGTGTGCATTTTACATTTAAAGCACATCTCAAGTTGGACTGGCCACCTTCCAAGGGCTTAATAGTCCCATGTGGCTGGGGGCCACCATGGTGACCAGTACAGAGCTACCGCGGACCCATCCGTCCTTGGTGACAGGGGAGGTTGAGGAGGAGGGGCAGGGCATATGAGATTCATTTCGACTGCTATCAGCATCATGTCTGGCACACAGTAGGTGCTCAGACAATGTTTGCTGGGCACAGTGACAGAAGAATACAGAGGACATGGCAGGTTCCATAAGTAGAGAGGCATCACCGAGATCACTCAGGTACCTGCTTTAGGAAACTGGGTCTATTCTGTGTCCTCAGCCAAGACAGCAACTGGGGTCTGCTTGCTGGGTCTCCTCTGGTGGGGGCCATTCAGCGCCCTCTCCTGTGCCTGGGGCACTTGGCACAGCTACTTTCTTAATTCAGAAAGATCGCTTTACACCATATGCTAGGGAGTGGGAGAGAGGGAGCCCATTAGCATTCATTGTACACAGCTTTTCATTTGGAAAAGCACCTCGAATGTGCCGATCCACATTGCTTTGCTTCATTTTTCAACATTCATGAGTGTAATTGCATTTATTTTTCTCGTCGAGACTGCAAAACAAGTGATAATTTACTGTATTACAACCCATATTGGCTGGGTTTACAGCCACAACAGTTCTAATCCGCCCTCAGATGGGCTGGCTGAGTAAGGAGGGGGTGGTCTTCCTAGCTGAGAACACTACACGTGTTTGCGACAGGAAGCCTGGTCCCAGCCAGTCAAGGGCACAGTGACCATGGCGACAACTAACCCAGAGGACTACACAGAGTTCTCCAGGTAAGTTTACCTCCGCTACCTTGACGGCAGCCACGTATTCCCATGTCACACACAGAAAGACTGAGATTCCGAGAGGTCCTCCAGTCATCCCCGGGGACGGGCTGGCCAAGAGCAGAGCCAGGCCTCCAACATGCACAGGTGGGCTAGGAACCCCAGTGACACATGGCAGGGCCTATGCTCTGGCAAGGCCTGAGGTCCTACAGAAAGAAGTAGGCACAATCTTGAAATCGTGTAAATCCAAAGTGCTTGCCATCACTGGGACTCCTGAGGAGCTCTAACTCCCCAAGTCTACACTGCAGAGTGCTGACTTTCAGGATTCACACCCCCGCTGAAGGGCCCCGTCCACGGCCAAGTGCAGCTAGCTCTGTCTGCGACTATCTACATGAGAGAGTGGGGAAGCACATTTTGGCCTTGCGTGCGGGAATCACCCTCCACAGTAATTACTCCCCCTTGAAGAGAGAAGCAAAACCCACAGGGGCACTGACTTTAGGGCACAATTGCTTATGAATTAATGATTAATTTTATAAGTGATCAAGAGGACCCCGCCCTAAGAGTTTCCAGATTTGTTAAATTCATTTCCTAAATATGATGAAGGCAGTAGACATATCACAGGTGGCAAGACCCTCAGCAACTCCTCTACCCCCTGATGATAACAAACAAGCCAGAGAGAGAAAAGCCAAGAGCTGGGTTTGCCTAAAGAATCTGAGTAGGGCAGGGTAAGCGATGTAAAACCTCAGGTCTGAGTCACAGGTGACTTCTTCCATAGGGTGAGGCATCTTCTGGGATCGAACCCCACCTCTCCAGCTTTCTCCAAGGTGGGGAAGACGGGCTAGGGGGTCACCACAGGGTCTGAAGGATCAGGGGCCGAGTGGGTTCAGAAAAGTCCCTCCAGCCACCTAGCCAAGGTGCCCCCATTTCCAGGGGATGCCTCCCCTCCTCTTGGTTCCTGTCCCTTCCCTATGGTCAAGACCCCTTCCCAAACAGGGTCTGGCCTTCCTGACATTGTACAGACAGTCCCACCCCAGGCCAGGGCTCAACAAGGGTCCCACATGAGCCCTGGACAAAAGGACTCCAACAGCTCCTCTTAGTATAAATGGGCTCAGGTCTGCAAAGGTGGCCAGCTGGGAGGGACCAGTGTCACTGCCATACTGTCTAGTCTCTCTCACACACAAACACAGACACACAATTCAGACCTGATAAGGCCTCAGGGTTTCCCTTCAGTAGAGACAAGTTAACACTGCACCCCCACGGTGAGCCCCAGCTGAGCAGGACAAGGAGGAGGTGCAAGCAGACGATGGAGAGGACCTACCATATGCCCATGCACCAAGCATTTTGTCCTGTGTTCTCATATTATCTCACTTAATCTCCACATCCTCCAATTGCATTACCTTTATTCAGTAGGTTAAAGAAAACCCTGAGCCAGAGGGAAACTAAATAGCCTCGTTCCAGGTCCTCCACGCATGTCCTTCTGGGCTATAGTGTCCATGAACTCTGTATGTGTATATGCTTCCAGCAGCCTTTCCAAAGGTCAGCTACACAGAGAACCAAGGACAGAGGTTATAGAAGTTTCCTTTCAATTGCAGGAAAGTAGTCTTTCCATCCAAGCAAATAACCTTTCTGTTATCATTTTCCATTTTGCACAATCTAAAAACTTAACACAAAGTCTTAAAATCAGGATTATAAAGCCGACAAGGTTCATCCACATGTAGCATGTGACAGTCTTTCCTTTTTTAAGGCTGAGTATTATTCCATTGTGTGTATAGACCAAATTGTCTTTATTCCATTCATCTGTTGATGGGACATTTGGTTGCTTCCACTCCTTCACTATCATGAATGCTGCTGCAAGGAACATGGTTGTGCATCCCTCTCTTGGAGATCCTGCTTTGGGTAGAATTGTTAGATCATATAGTGATCTTTAATTTTTTGACGAAACTTCATACAGTCTTCCATAGTGACTCCATCATTTTACATCCCCACCAACAAAGCACAAGAGTTCTGACTTTCTGGTATCTTCCCCAGTGTCTATTAATTTCTCTTGATTATTCCCGTTGTTACTACCACTACCATCCTACTGCATACGAGGCAATAGCTCAGTTTGTTTGACTTGCATTTCCCTAATGGTTAGTGACATTGAGCATCTTTTCATATGCTTGTTGGCTATTTTATAACTTCTTTGCAGAAACATCCACTCAAGTCCTTTGCCCATGTTTTTTAAAGATTTTATTTATTTATTTGACAGACAGAGATCACAAGCAGGCAGAGAGGCAGGCGGGGGGTGGGGGAGAGCAAGCTCACTGCCGAGCAGAGAGCCCAATGTGGGGCTCGATCCCAGGACCCTGGGATCATGACCTGAGCTGAAGGCAGAGGCTTTAACCCACTGAGCCACCCAGGTGCCCCTTTTGCCCATTTTTTTAACCCAGTTATTTGGGTGTTTTGCTGTTGAGTTTTAAGAGTTCTTTATACAGTCAGGATATTAACCCTTCCACAGGTGCATGATTTGCAAATATTTTCTCCCTTTCCACAGGTTGCCTTTTCACTCTATTTCCTTTGATTCGCAGTTTTGAAGTTGGATGTAGTCCCACTTGTCTATTTTTGTTTTGTCTCTGCTTTTGTTGTCTTATCTAAAAAATCACTGCCAAATCCATTGTGAAGCTCTTCTCTTGTTTTCTCCTAGGACTTTCAGTTTCAGTCTTAGGTTGAGGTCTTTAATCCATTTTGAGTTTATTTTTGTGGATGGTATGGTGTAAGAGTCCAACTGCGCCTTTCCCTCTAGTTTTCCCAATACAACCTGTTGAAGAGACCGTCCTTTCCACACTGTGTGGTCCTGGCACCCTTGTTCAAAGTCACTTAACCCTATATGGGTTTCCAAAGGTTTAAACCTCTGACACCCTACACTAAATACCTTCCTGATTCAAATACCTAGAGGGGTTTCTGCGTTCTTACTTAAACCCCAACTGACAGATTCCTCAAGCCAGTACGTGATAGCAGCTATAGCTGAGAAGGTTTCTAGAAGCTCTAAATCTTATTTTGACCATAGGAACTCTCAGGACTCTTAACAAAGAACACAGGCTTTTGTTCATCCGTAGTTTTTTTAATTGCTTCACTAGTGACAAGTAATGCTTTGAGAATTCTGAGAAAGTATACCTTGGCTTTCTTGATGAGGAACACAACGCTTGGGAGAGGACGCATTTTTAAAAGACATTGGCAGATTCTAGCAGAGTTTAAAAACCAGCTTGCTACAGTAACGGTTGCTTTCCGAAACTGAAGTGGCATGTATCGGCACAGAGCATAGCGGCAACACTGTATGGACTGGGGGTGGCGCAGAAGGAGGGCAAGTCTTTTCTTAGAGAATGGGGAAATTTCTCTAAAGTGACCAAATGTCTCCCTGATTAGCGACCGCAGGAAAATAAAATCTGAAGACTACACAAGATCTTAAGGGTTGGGGTAGATCACTGCAGCTCTGAGAATGGAGGAAGGTTGACAGGGAGGTTTATCTTCCTGTGCCCATCTGCGCACACTCATGAAGACAAATTCCCCTGTCAAGCTGATTCCTTCTAGCTACCATGATTGACAGAAAGACAGACAGATGAGGGGATAAGACCAAGGGATTTTTTACAGACATTGTATTTTATAAATGTGTCACTTAATTCCTCCCTTTAAATATGCATCCTTTTCGGGGTGCCTGAGCGGCTCAGTCAGTTAAGCGTCTGCCTTCAGCTCAGATCATGATCCCAGAGTCCTGGGATCAAGCCCCACGTCGGGCTTCTGCTCAGTGGAAAGCCTGCTTCTCCCTCTGCCTGCTCCTCTCCCTGCTCACACTCACTCTTTCACTCTCAAATAAATAAATAAAATCTTTTTTAAAAAAGTATCCTTTCCTTCTTGAATCATAAATTACAAATCAAAGACCACTAGAGTCAGAAGAAATTAACTCCTGATTTTATGTATAAGGTAAATAAGACCCAGGAAGGAATGATGCTTTGGTCCAAGGCCATAGAGCATGTTCATGGCAGAGCAAGGACCAAAATCCAGGATTCCTTACTAATAACTTATTTCACAGAAAAAGATGCAGGGAAGCACAGAGAAAAGTAGCTGACCTGCCAAGTCCCAGATCAGTGGCAGAGCTGGGACAGGCACTGAGGACTGTCTCCCTCCCCACCATGTAAGGAGGGCCAGGCTAACTGAACAGCCTGGTAGAAGACAGAGTGCCTACCCCAACCCCACCATATTCCCATGGCTCCCACAGGAGCACAAAGAAACCACAGGAAGAGCAGCACTGGAGGGGCCTCAGGGATGTTCCCACCTACTCACCAGGGAAACTGAGGTTCAAAGGGTCAAGTGAACACAGTCCCATGTCCATGTGTCAAAAGGTGGCGAGCCTGAGAGCATCACAGTGAGACACTGAACTGGGCTTGATTTCGTTCCAGTCCCCTCTCTGCCACTTAGTACCTCTGTGACTAGGAGCAACTTACTTAATCTCTTTGTGCCTCAGTTTCCCCATGAGCAAAATAGGGAGCATAATGGTACTACAAAGGGCTGTTGTTAACCATCTAGGAGTAAAGACATTTAAAGTGCCTGGCACACAGTAAGTGCTCAATAAATGCTAGTTATTATTATGAAAGAGACAATCCTATTGGTACGACCGATAAGAAATCTGATAATCTAGGATGGTGCTAGACAACAGAAATATAATGTGAGCCACACAGGTTAATTTCAAATTTTCTAGTAGCCACATTTTAAAAGGTAAAAAAAAAAAAAAAAAAAAGGAAGGGTGATTAAATCTTAATGATTTTACCTAAGATATAATCTTAGTTATAGCTAAGATATATCTAAGATATAACCCAAGATATATATAAATATAATCTATATATAATAAAGATCTAAAGTATAATCTAAGATATAATATATCTAATATATAATCTACGATATCTAAGATATAATCATTTTGACAGACAACCAATACATAAAGCATTAATGGATGCCTGACATTCTTTTTTTCATATGAAGTCTTCAAAAATCTGGTGTGCATTTTACATGTATAGAAGTAGCCACATGTAAAGCGCTCAATAGCCACATGTGTCCAGTGGCCACCATGCTGGACACGACTGGTCTGGGACATTCCCAAATGGGACGACAATGGGTTCTTGGGATTTTTCAGATTACTGGACCCTATTTTATGGAGTCACACAAGAGCTATCTTATTTGCACTGAATTGAATAAACTATATTTCTGCTAAACTATACTTTTCTCATCAAACCTCTCAAAATATGTAATTATAATCCAAATTACTATAGTATTCAAGGCACAAAGAAAATCCTCTTCCTAAGGACAAGACAATCCATATACTCAACAAGGTGTTTGCTTGGAGGAGCCCAACCCCAGAACAGCAGCGAAACGAAATGAACACTCCATGGAAACCTCACCCTCTCCACTGAGCTGGCAACACTAGGATTGTGGGGATTCTGGGCAGTATCTTCCTCTCGGCCTGTTGGTCTCAGGAAGGGCTGAAGTAGACATGGCAGAAGACTGAGAGTCATGGTACAAGTCACCTCTGCTGTCCAGATTGAGGTCTGTGACAAATTACCCAGAACAATCCACAGGCTTACTCTGTCTGCATTGAGGTGGCCACCGATGGTTTAGTCCATTCAACAAACTCATAGGATGGTCAATCCTCAATGCCCAGAAGTAGGACATTTCCCTTATTTCCCAGGGAGAAGACCCCACAAAAAGTTTTCATGCTTCTTTAGTACATGAAATATTCAGCATGTAGATGCATTAGTCAGATGTCTACTTAAGATGCCTGGGATATGATTTAAGGACACATACTTAAAATCATGTGTCGTAAGATGGTATATTGTGTTATAAACAGAGAGCGGTTCAGAGTACAGACTCTGGAGACAGAGTGCCTGGGTTCAGATCTCAGCTCCTCCTTTTACGACTAACTTTTGGGTGAGTTACTCCACATTCTAAGCCTCAGTTTCCTCATGAGTAAAATAGGGGTAGTTAATAGTACGCACTCTGTACAAGTATTAAACTGGTTAAAAAAAAAAAATGTAACAGCCACTAGTAGAACTAGAACACCACCCAGTAAGTGGTACACATGCGTTCGGTCACAAAATAGTGGCTTATGATCCATTCCCACATATTACCCCTTGACTTTGTCACCTGCACCACCAGAATCTGGGTCTGTTCTCAGAGCAAGCACTTCTTAGATTGAACGACACTTATCTATATCACCTTTACCTCCAGTTATAACATTTAGATGTATTATATCTTTTATAGTCTAGAAAATATAGTTCAGGTATTTTGTTTATAGATACAAGAATACAATGCTTTGGAATTTTTTAATTTTAGTATAATTAACACACGTTATAATGGTTTCAGGGGTACAATATAGTGATCCAACAATTCTATACATTTCTATCATGATAAGCGTATTCTAATCTCCTTTATTTCATCCATTCTCTCACCCCCTTGCCCCCAGTAACTGTCAGTTTCTTCTCTGTTTTTAAGAATCTGGTTTTTTGTTTGTGTTTTTCTTTGTTCATTTTTGTTGTTATTGTTAATTCCACATGAGTGAAATCATATTTGTCTTTCTGTGACTTATTTCCTTAGCACAACATCCTCAAGTTCCACCCAAGTTGTTGCAAATGTCAAGACTTCATTCTTTTTTTTTTTTTTTAAAGATTTAATTTATTTACTCGACAGAGATCACAAGTAGGCAGAGAAGCAGGCAGAGAGAGAGAGGAGGAAGCAGGCTCCCCGCCGAGCAGAGAGCCTGATGCGGGGCTCGATCCCTAGACCCTGGGATCATGACCTGAGCTGAAGGCAGAGGCTTTAACCCACTGAGCCACCCAGGCGCCCCAAGACTTCATTCTTTTTTATGGCTGAGTAATAATTCAATGTGAGTGTGTGTGTGTGTGTGTGTGCGTGTGTGTGTACACACTTTCCTTATCCATTCACATACTGATGGGCACTTGAGTTGCTTCCATATCTTGACTATTGTAAATACTGCTACAGTAAGGAGGTTCATGTATCTTTTTGAATTCGTGCTTTTGTTTTCTTTGGGTAAATATCCAGTAGTGGCATTACTGGATCATGTAATTCTATTTTTAACTTTCTGAGGCTCCATACTGTTTTCCACAATGGCTGCACCGATTTGCATTCCCACCAACAGTGCCCAAAGGTTCCTTTTTTCTCCACACCCTTGCCAACACATTATTTCTTGTGGTTTTGATTTTAGCCATTCTGACCGATGTAAAGAAGCTTCTCACTGTGGCTTGAATTTGTATTTCCCAGATGATTAGTGAGTTTGAGCATTTTCTCATGTGTCTATTGGTCAGCTGTAGGTCATCTGTGGAAGAAATGTCTATTCAAGTTCTCTGCCCATTTTTTAATTAAATTATTTGGCTTTTCTGGTGTTGAGGTATAAGTTCTTTATGTATTTTGGCTATTAACCCATTATCAGACAGGATCATTTGCAAGTATCTTCTCCCATTCGGTAGGTTGTCTTTAAAACTGTTTTGCTGACTTTTGAACTGAGGTTGGATATCACAGAAAGCTGGATATCAAGGCAAGCATCCATGTGGATATTAGAACAGGACTATTTTCCCAGTTACTAACCCATGGATATTTTCATCATCAAAAAGATCCCTTCTGCTGCTTTTCTGAGCCATCCTTATCACTTGTTCTCATGTGCTCATGTCCTCCAGAATAATACACTAAGCCCGTCTTCAATTTTCTTGTTTTTCCCCCTACCAATTCTGTTATCACTGTAAACATCCCAAACTCACCCTGATTGGGGTCACTATAGGTTAATGTAGTTTTCCTAATTAATTTTAGGGTTCAAAGTACACAAAAGACCGTCCCATAATATAAAAATGCCCTGTCAGAACTTTTCCAAGAGCTGTTCGGAGACAAAGATCTCGTCTTTTATTTGGACATGTTGGGTACATTTTGGCTTTTCCTTTTCTTCTCCCACTGCCATTTCCTGGATGTTAAATAAACATGGTGCCTCCCTCTGGTGAAAGACCATGCAGCCCTGGCAGGTGAACACTAGATCCAAGTGGGTGCTATGAAGGTAATGACACAGCTGCTGGGAACCACAATGTGATTCATCGGTGGCATTCCCAGGAGGCACTAGAGTGAGGTGGTCCAGAGTACGGACTATGGGCACAGACTGCCTGCAGGCAAATCCTGGCTCCACCACAGGCTAACTATGACCTTGGGCAAGTCACAGAAGCTTTTGGTGACACCAGCTCCCTAATCTGTAACATGCAGATCATAGTATTTGCATCAGAGCACTCTTAGTGGATTAAGGAATACGTTTAAGGTACTTGGGATAGTACCTGCCACATCAGAAGCATCACATAAATACTGCTTCCCTCCTATCATCATCACTAATACCACATCCATATACTCTCCCTCCCTCCCTCCCCTCCTCCTCTTTCTCCTCTTTCTCGATACACATCGACCTGTTAATCGTGATATTTGAGGGAACGGAGATGGTGACAGAGAGAGTTAACGTATATGGATAGGCTCAGCATTTCTTTAAAAATGAATGTATAATATTTATCACTAAATAGGGAAGAAAAAATGTATTGACTTAACAGTGGCTAAATGGGAACTTAAGAGCTCACAGCTTTAAGCCAATCAATAATAATATCAGAAGTGATTAAGGATGGTTAAAGGCCTCCACTTCCCGATCGTTGCAATGTAAGCACTGCATTAAAGAAACAGTAGGGCGGTTTGGGGACATATCATACTCCCCATACAATGGGGAGCCTCTTACATGTGCCACAAGCAGATCCGCACACTTCTGGGACTGTGCCAGGCCCCAGAGTGAAGGAAGGGATAATCCCCAAGATCCTTTCATTTGCCCCGAGGATCAACTCTAGAGCAAAAGAGGCTCGACAAGCCAGGCCCCGGGACCAAACGGCCCATCATGATGGCAGCCTCCTCAGGCTGAGAGGCGGCACTCCAGATGGGAAAGCTGCAGATGCTCCGAGCACCACGAACATGCCAGAGAAAGCAGCAGCCCATCCAGGGCTCTCCCAAAACTTCCCTGACAGCTGCGTGCTTTTGACTTTCCCAACGCTTACCCCTAATGATAATTTAGTCTGTAAATGGATCACATTCCCTGTGTCAAGCCCCATGCAGAACACAGAGAAGGCAGCACTGAGAAGCAGCCCAGGCCTTCAAGTAGCTCACAGCTTCAGGGAGGAATCAAAGGTGTAAAAACTCAGCCACAGGAGGACAGAGAAGGGGCTATTCCGTGTGGGTAGAATCAGGGAGGCCCTCCTGGAGGAGGTGAAATCTGTTTAGCATTTGTTGTTGTTGTTGTTGTTGTTTTTATTTATTTTTATTAACATAAAATGTATCATTTGCCCCAGGGGTACAGGTCTGTGAACCGTCAGGCTTACACATTTCACAGCACTCACCATGTTCAGCATTTTGATATAAGAGGAAGGGAGAAAAGAAAACATCTTTTTAGCCAAAGGCATGATGGTGTGACCTGCAAGGTTTGGGGCTAAAAACAAGAAAAGTCAATTAGGACAATCTTTCCCAAAATGGAATGTTCTAGAAGAAGACTGAGAGGCTCATCATGAACAGGAAGCTAGAGATAGCCTTGAAAAATAAGCAAAAATTAAGGGAGCTCTAGGGAACCAAGAAGAAGGCAGTGTGCCAACCTCATTCAGTATCTCTTGTGGCTCAGACACCACGCCTATCACTGGA
This sequence comes from Martes martes, assembly GCF_963455335.1. NCBI lineage: Eukaryota > Metazoa > Chordata > Mammalia > Carnivora > Mustelidae > Martes > Martes martes. Next base: position 16,438,639 of record NC_137896.1, on the reverse strand, counting down.
CACCCCACAGCACAGGCCTCTGGCCTCTGGCCTGTCCTCCCTAGATGGAAAATCTTGGGCAGGAAGGGGCAGCAGGCTGCATCCAGACCGAATGTCCAACCACACCCAGGCTGCCAGGGGTAGTAAATTCCTGGCACCTTCACCTTCCAGCAAGTTCCACATTCCACACCAAGATGCCCCACAGTGGCAGATTCCCAAATTCAGGGAGACCTGGAGGCTGGACTCCCAAAACAAGAACACAAAGGCCTCCCTCACATGATTATATAGAAGGAGAAAGGGAAGCAGAGAGGACAGAAGGGGAGGCTGAGGCTGGAGACAGATGCCAGGGTCCAATCACGAGAAAGTTCAATTATTAATAAGAACAATTCAAATGTTTGAGGGGCAAACGTCCTCTGCCCTGCCTCCCAGAAAAACAGAAGCTAGCTGAGCAGCAGACTACGAAGCAGCTCATTACCCGGCGAAGAAGCACTGGGGAGCACAATCTGCTCTTACAGCCGATGTCCACCTTGACCTGTCAGCGCCTGGACGGCTCCCTGGCTGATTACTATTTTGAGCATAATTCCTGCTAATCCTCAGAACGTCTCCAACCAGTGCCTGAAGGGCTGGAACACGGCGCACTCAAGGGGACCGTGACCATTTCTTGACTTGTGTTGATGGCTTCAGAATGCACCACGGAGGTTCCCTACATGAATTCATAGGCAAGTATCCAGGATTCCACGTTTGACACACGGATGATATTCTTCTCTCAGATGTCAAAAGTAATACACAATCACTCTGTGCGTGGTACACAAGGGACTACAGAAATCCATATATATGAAGGCAAAGGGGAGCACTTCTGCGCCAGAGGAGCACGGAGATATATGTATGAGAACATTCGCTGCAACGTGATTCAGGAGTGGGTAACTCTGCAAAGAACTTAAATATGCAACACTATAGCGTGGTTGAATAAATCAAGAAACATCACTGTAATGGAAAACTATGAAGCCTTTAGAAAGTATGCTTTTGAGGAATATTTAAGGACACGGGGAAAGGCTTAAAAATAGCAGGAAGGAGAAAAATATAGATTTATGTAAGTTTGTGTGCCTATATGGCTTTTACTTTGTGCCTCATAGCTACCTCTACTGTGATTATTCTTTACAATGAATATACACTATTTTCGTAATCACAGATCATGACTTTAAACAGAAACAACTTGTAAAGATGTTTAGCTGAGGACACTGCCACGTATACGACATATGTTTACCCTGGATTTGAAGTGTGGTTCCTCTTTCATACAGAACTTGCATGAGGTTGGACCAATCGCTTTATCATGCCGGGGCTTGGTTTTCTCCAAAGAAAGAGGAGACAGAATCCCTGAACTCACAGGTTGGTGGCACATGAAGGATTTTCCTACACATTTCATCTAATCGAATTCTCGGTTAGAATCAACACGAGAAGAATGTCAGTTCTCTTCAAGGGAAAGGAAAGGTTCCAACCCTTCCAGCACTCTCTGAGTCCTACTGTAGACAAGGCGATGGGATCAGGATACAGGTATGTGATGGCCCCAGGAACAGTGTCCTAGGGCTACCATAACAAATTGCCACGAACTGGGCAGTTTAAGACAACAGAAACGTATCCTCTCAGAGTCAGAGGTCGACAAGTCTGAAATCAAAGGGCTGGCAGGGACCTGTTCTCTCTGAAGGCTCCAGGGAAGGAGGCTTCTGGTGTCTGCCAGGAATCCATGGCATTCCATGTCCTGTAGATGCATGGCTCCAATCTCAGCCTCTGTCTTCATGGGGCCACCTCTCCCGTGTGTCTGTGTCTCTCTCCCTCCACCAGGCCTACTGTGTGAGAGCCGCCCAGGACCAGTGGCATAAAGTGAAATGGGCACCACAACCTGGAGACCGTGCCCGCCTCTGCGGCAGGCCAACTGGTTGCAGTACTCCCATCTGTGTGTGTTTTCTCTGATGTTTCCTAACATCTGCCCCTTCCAGTCAGGCAACTGACGAGGATCTTGGCATGTCTCTGCTCTAGAAATCTGTGCAAGATGCAGAGAAGGAGGAGCCTGAAGTCAAGGGCTCCTTCTTTCCTCTCTTGTTTGAACGCTTACACATACTCAAGAGATGAGGCGTTTGACAAGGGCCAGGCCAACAAAGTCATGCCTTTGGGGTTTTGAAAGTGAGGAGAGACTCTTCCACAGTGGGGTGGGTGAGGGATAGGTCCCACTGGTCCCATACTGCTCTGTGGCACCAGCTCCTGAAAGGATGCTGGGTGATGCCCCTGGGCTAGCTGGACCCATACAAGGGAGCCTGGGGAGCAGCAGGAGAATTACTAGACCCAAAGGGACCGTGGGAATGGGACAGTGGGCTTCTAAAAGGAAACCACAATAGCCTGTTAAAGTCCCCAGGATATCTGCAAACCCCTATGGAAGGGGGACATATAAGTTGATACAAAGGCAGCATTTCTAGTGCACCTGGGTTTTCAGCCTGAGAGTCAGCCTTACCTCATACCGACACCCAAACAGCGTATGAGCAGAAGAAACTGAGGGATGCCCCCAAGCCTCATTGCCTCCAGCTTCAGCCCTTTTGAGAGGACACTTACAGTCCTGAATCTCCCTCCAGCTCCCAAGGAGCCCCCCACCCCGACTGGGCCTCGGGCTGTCTCCCAGGGTGGACACGTGGACATTATGCCAAGGCTGGGGAAGGCAGAGCTAGAACCCAGAGGCACCTGCAGGAAGTGCCAGGGACCAGACCGAGGTTTCCAGGGAGGCTCTGTGGGTGCAGCAACCCCCACGCCTCTGGGGTAGTCCTAACGAAGATGAGGTCAGGGCCAAACCAGCTTTGAGGCCTAGAATGCCAGGCCAAGGGCTCTGCGCATGGAAAGGGATGAGGAAAAGACCTGAGAGTGACTGTGTGCAGCCCTGAATTAACTATCTATCCTCAGATAGAGGAGGTGTGCAAGTCCTCAGGGCAGCAAGTACCCTGGGTACTGAAAAGCCTCTCTGGGTCCCTCAGGGACCCGTGCAGACCACCTGCTGGGTGGTGCACCCAGGTAAAACAGCATCTGGGGTCAGGTGAACTTGAAGGAGGGGGCAAGTTATCTAAGGAGAACTTAGACTTACAGTTCCAGAGACTGTAAGAACCAGAACCGAGCACCGGGCAACCAGTACCGATGAAGCCCTACTATGTGCAGACACTTCACACTCACACAGGCATCATTCTGTTTAACTCTCCTACTGGTTCCCATGCTAAAGAAGAAGAAGCTGAGGCAGTGGGGTGAAGGGCTCAGAGTCACTGAGCTATGGCATAGGAACGGAGTAAGCTGGTCTGGAAACACATTTATGTCGAGAACTTTGAAAACCAAGAATGGGATACTATGGGAAGAACAAGGAGGAACTCTTTCTTTACACAGACTGGCAAGGGACCATCCCCCTGAGGAGGCATTTGACCTGAGGTCTGAAGAAACCAGCCAAGAATGGAGCAGCCCATTCCAGTGAAATGAAATAGCACGTGCAAATGTCCTGAGCCAGGAAAGGATGCGGCAGTTGTTCAGTCTCTAAGGAACCGACAGGACCCAGTGTGTCTGGGGGCATTCGGAGAAGAAAAAGGGCTTGGAGAGGACACTAGATCATGCAGGCTGTAGCAAGGAGTTCAGATTTCAACCCATGCACCAGGAGAAGCCAGCAGAGGGACTAAGTGCCAAAATGACACTGTGTGATCCATCCATACCCCAGCACGGTCTGTCACACAGAAGGGGATCAGTCAAAGGTTGTGGAACATCTGAACAGACAGACTCAAACCAGACCTCCAAAGGATGGAAACTGCTGGTTTTACAGAAGGAAAGTAAGATTTCAGTTTTTGCCCAGGAGAAGAACAAACAATTTTGCCTAATCCAAATTCACTTTCATGCCTCTCTGCTTAAGAAGCACACAGAGCCGCGGAAATCCACCAGCGCATCATGACAGAATAATTTCAGTGATCATTATCAAATGCCTTTATTTAGAAAAGCTCAGAAGATTGTATTAGCACAATCCAATATTTATGAAATGACACTCTGCCATAATGAGGGGCTGAGAAAATCAAGATTAGAAGCAGGAGTCACTCCTTTGGGAAGAGAGATTGGCACGGTGGGAAAAGCAATGTCTCTCAGCTTTTCAGACCCTTGGTTTCCCGATCTGTAAAATGGAAAGATTATAGGGAAGATGAAAAGTTCATCTTGAATGAATTCACCTTGAATGATGAAAGATGAAAATTTCATCAGGTAATAGAGGGTCCAAAGGCATTTCCAGAAGGTTATCATTCATTTCTCCATTTAAGGAACACCTGATAGTGAAATAAGTCAGGGAAAGACAAATACCATTTGATTTCAGTTACACATGGAGTTGAAAAAACAAATGAAGAGACAAAAAGCAGAATCAAACCCATAAGTCCAGAGAATAAACCGATGGTTGCCAGAGGGAAGCAGAATAGGGGCATGCGCAAAATGGGTGAAGCGCGTGGGAGTTACGGAATTCCAGTTATGGAATGAGACTGGCTCACGAGGACGAAAGGCACAGCATGGGGAGTATTAATGGTATTATAACAGCAGTGTATGGAGACAGATGATGCTACACTTGGGGTGAGCATAGCATAACATACAGACTTGTTCAGTCACTATGTAGCACACCCACAATTAATACAACATTATATGTCAACTGTACCTCGATTCAAAAAAGAAATAATAAGGAACAGAGAACAAACAAAATCTTTGAATTAAAAAAAGCAAAATACACTTGATAAAGGCTATTTGGCCATCCATCCATGCATCCAATCCAAAGAAATGTTATTTTGTTCATAATAGGTATGATGCACTGTATTAAGCACTAAGATAAAGCTATGGACAGGGCTGTCATGATCCCCAGGCACAAAGAATGTCTCTTCTGGGGGTAAAACATACACGGAATGAACAACATCCACTGTGATGTGCATTGTTGTGACACGCTTGTTGAGAAAAAGCATCGGACGCAATGGGAGCATTTGCAGAAAGAACTGACCCAAGCTGAAGTATCTCGGAAATGCTATCGTAAGAAAACCGTGATTATGCTGAGACACAAAGGGGAAGAACAAGAGAATGAAGTGGAGTAGAAGGTTCTATGGAGAGTGGTCTTTCCTGACAAGGAACATGGCAAAGCAAGTGCACAGGGAGTGGGAGATGGGAATCAGGAGCTCAGTTCTGGAGCTGATGAGTTTGAAGAGCCTACAGGACCCTACAGGGGGCTAAGGAGAGGCAGGAGGAGCATGTGTGTGCATGCAAACACAGGCACATACCAGAAGATCTGGAGGGATCCCGCCAGCCACAAAGATGGCCAGGCAAAATGGAGCATGCGGTACGTTTCAGCAGAGTGTTCTGGCCTCTGTGGGTCCCTAACAGAATGAGCGATTCTATCATCTAAACCAAGACACTTCTGAGAATAAAGTCAGCTGTGTTAAAAATGATGATAGGGCAACAGGCATACGAGTTGTCCCACGGTCACCTTACGAAGGGGCATGTGTAGTTGTTGGTGACTCCGCTCACGGCCAAGCAAGATCCTACCAGATCTGCAAAGCTCAATTCTGTACACTGATTTATTTCACCTGGGCCTGGTATCTATACTCATGAAAAACGTACACAACAATTTACACCCTTAACTGGAACTATACAGAACCATCCAGTAACCTGCTTTGGAGCCAAACTCACAGTCACTGAGGCCACACTGGCCACACCCTTACCTGCACATCCCTGAGCATCTTCTCTGTCTCCAGCTTAGTGGCATCCTGTTAGACCCCTCTCCCCAGAGCATGGCAAGAAGACGCGGCAGCCAGGCAGTGCGGGTGTAGGTCTAGAGTTCATACAAGAGGTCTGATGGCAAAGGAAGGTACAGGATGGGGGGAGGCCAGCCAGAGTGTGATGGGCTACAAGTTGCCCAAATTGCTGCTAGAGCATTATTTCTGGGAGTGTCTAGGAGGGATTTCCAGAATAGATTAGCATTTGAATCGGCAAACTGAATAAGGCCGAGGGCCCTCCCCAACTCAGGAGGCATCATCCATTCCCTGTGGGCCCAAACAGAACAAAAAGGGGAAGGTAGGGTGAATTCGTTCTCTCTACTTGAGCTAAGGGCACCCATCTCCTCCGGCCCTCAAACATCAGTGCTCCTGATTCTTGGGATTTCGAACTCCCATCAGGTGTATACCATCAGCCCTGGATTCTCAGGCCTTCCGACTCAGACCGAAAACTGAACCACCGGTTTTCCTGGTTCTCCAGCTCGCAGACCACAGAGCATGGGACTGCTCAGCAGTGTGAGCCAATGCCCGTACTAAATCTCCTCTTAAACGCATCTCTATGTCCTATTCATTGTTTCTCTGCAGAACTTAATACATGTGCAAACAGTATAGAACAAGTCTGAGATCTCCCATATTTAGCGGCCAAAGTGAGGAAGAGTGCCAGAAGGTCTTGGGGAAAAATAAGACAAACACATGGGTTAGAGGAAGCCCTTGGGCAGGGAGGAACCACAGACATCATGCTTCTCTGCTTTACCGCTGACACCGGGATTACACATTCAAAGAGATGACCCTCATGTTCCCAGAGTGGCAACACTTCCCAGCTTAGGTTCCCAGGTAAGCCTTTCCAAGAGTCCACTCACCCAGGCCTAACCCACCCCAAACGTATTCTGAGTGTTCCTCTCCCAGCGTATCTCCCCTAGAATACATCAGCTGTCACTCTCATACGCCTGCCACAAGCAGCCATCCATCAGAAAAGTACATTAGCCCTTTAGCTCCACTGGTCAAGGATAAGCTGGGCATTCGGGATGTCAGAACATTAACTCTATGAGCAATATTCTGACTGTGCCAGTTTCCCTAGATAAACACAAGCTATGTGTCTGTGTCCTGGAAGAAAAGGAATGACCTCATTCTTCAGAATTTCTCTCCCACAAAATCCAACTACTCTTAGGTTCCCAAGCAAAACCCAGGGACGCCCTAACTTGTACCTAAATCTTGGCATCTTGAACTAGAAAAACTAGAAAAGAAATGCTAAAGATTCCTGAATCCCTGTGACATGTGATTCCTACCACCTACCTTAAGAATTCACTCAGCCTTGGTTTGAATACCCCTGGGGATGAGAAACTTACTACCAATGAAACAGTCTATTGCCCTCTCAGACAGCCCGATCCCTAAGAAAGTCTGTCCCCACAAGTCATCCCAAAAGTGAGTCATCTTCAACACAGCCTCGAACACTGTGGGTCACGTACCTGTGGGCACCGCTGGGTCCAGCATTGGTTTCTCCCACGTGTTAATCTGCTCCCACGTAAATCCATTGGTCCCCAGGGCCACGCTATAACCACAGTTGCTGTAGTGCTCATCAAAGGAACAGCCGCCTACAGACAAAAGAGATATGGGTAAATACATCCTTGTGTCTGAGGCTTGGTTCGTTACCCCCGTCTCATCAGCTCTTCATTTACAGCTCTGAATGTTAAACTCCAGAGGAGATTTAAAAAAACAAAGAAAAAAAAAAGCAAGCAAATTGGATTTTTATATTTGCTTTGGTGCTCTCGAGAAAGGTGCTGGCATCTGCAGGCACACACCCCCCCCCCATTTAAAAAAGTTAATAAGGCCAGTTACATTGATTTCAATCTTCCTTCCTGAGAAAGTAAACAGCGACGTCTCATTCTAAGCAGGAAAAATGAATGCCAGGGCATGCCTCTGTGATTGCTTCTTGCCACAGGGAGAGACCCTGGGGACAGCAGAGAGAACACAGGCTCCAGAGCACGGCCAGACCAGCCTCAGATCTTAGCCATGCAGATGTGGGCCAGCTACAGCCCCAAGCGCATCCCAGTCTCCTCACCTGTGACATGGAGGGAAAGAGCCACTGAACAGAAACACCATGAGGATGACACGGGTTAACAAAGCCAAGAGTAAGTGTAAGTGGCACAGAATAAATTCCCCCACACCTATCCCCTGCCCTATGAAAGCAGTCTGTGAAAACTCCTGTTTCATGGCATAAAAATCAAATTTGTGGAAGAATCAGACAATCGTGCACTGGGAAGACAGTAAAGCCAACGTTCACAGTGTTTAAAGTCATCCACCATTTTAATAGGAAGTTGTATCAGTTCAACTCTGACAAGGATTTCTTAAGCATATGCTCAGGGGCCTGGAGGTCCCCTCCAAGTGATGCTGACAAAGATGCAGGGCATAGAACCAGGGCTCCGAGGAGAAAATGCTGGTCTGCCTGGAGAAACAGGGGCCGTGACATCCTAAATGAGGACTGATCAGGGCTCTGGCGGACCCAGCAGGAGGGGTCCGAGGGGGAGGAAGGGTACCCAGGGTGAGCTGGTGGGACACAGCATTCTACGGCAGCTTCTGGACTCGTCTCCCAGGCCCAGTTTTACACCCAATCCAGCTCTGCCACTGCCTCCCCATCTCCTTGCTGCTCAGGTCTCATCACAGCACCATCTCCCTCCTTTCCACACTCCTGCTTCCCCATCACCCAGGCACACGTGGTTCTGATCCACATACAGAAGCCATCCCTCACTAGCCCCAGCCTGTGTCTACAGGCTCCCCTAACATCATACCACCTTCTCCACCAGCTGTCAAGGACGAAAGCCCTTCTCTGCACCCAGGCCTGGGATGTCCTCTGCTTAGTGGGGTGGAAGTCCTGTTGATAGGTGTAATATGGAAGAGAGTCACAACACCACTTAAAAAAAAAAAAAAAAAAAGCTACATTGCCAAAGGCTCCAAAGGCTTTCTCCACTTTTCTTCCTTGCTGTGAACGAGAACGCGACAGAGCTGGTCCTTAGCACCCCAATTTGGAGTCTTGGCTGGGCTAAGGAAGGCTGGACCTACTTTGTTAATACAGGGCTTTGGGCTTGAGTAGAGAGTATTCAATAACTTAGTCCAAAAAGGTAAAAGGAATTTGGGGTGTCTTATGTAGATATCTAGATTAAAAAGCAGAGGAGAGGAAGAGAGGAATGCAAGAAACAATAAAAAGCAGAAACCGACAGAAGGTGACAGCCAGTAAGAAATTTCCTCTGAGGAAACTGGCTGATGCCTTGGTAGGAACTCAAATATAGAACTTCATTTATTCCTTCTTCAATTCAACAATCATTGTTGTTTAAAGATGCATTTATTTGAGAGAGCCCAGGAGCACAAGCAGGGAGTGAGGAGGACAGAGGAGGAGAAAGAGGGTCTCAGGCGGGATCCACGCCCAGTGCGGAGCCCAACACAGGGCTCCATCTCACAACCTGGAGATCGTGACCTGAGCTGAAATCAAGATTCAGAGGCTTAACCAACTGAGCCCCCCAGGTGCCCCAATCCAACAATTGTTTAGTGCAGATCCAACAGAGTCCGAGGCCCTGGCTATCCAGTGGTCCGCAGAAGCAGCCTGCTATCACTCTTCAGCAAGACAGACTGACAGTCAACAAGTCAATGAAGAAACCCGCACACATTTCAGCATCATGCCACAGAGGCTGCGGCTGGGGTGGGTGAGAGGGGACCATGGGCTTGGGGTCCCAGAAACAGTTTCCTGTCCTAGGCTCTCCTGTCCCTCCACTCCACCCAGCTCCTGGGAAAGAGCTGGCCACACAGAGCAGTCATGGGCTGCGGGTAATCCAGGGAACTGAGGGAAGAAGGGCGGTGACCAGTGTGCATGGACAAAGGTCAACAGGCAAGGACAGGAGGCCCAGGCCATGAGAGGAAAGGGTAGGAGAGGACACATCCGCCAGGGTACGGTGCAGGAGGAGGCCCTCTGAAAGGCAAGGAGGAAGGTAACCGATCAGCTTCCACTAGACGGTAAGCATCAGAACAGCTGGGAACAGCTCTGGCACATAGTAGGACTTCAGTTTCTGTTGAATGAATGAACCAATAATGCAACGGGACACCTGACACAGACAAAGCTCTGCTTCAAAGCAACAGTAACAGTGAGCACAGAGCCCCCTGTGCTCAGCCTCTCTCCCATCCCACCTAGGAAGCTCCCTCCCCACATGGCCTGTCTGGCAAACCCCAAGTGATCCTCCCAAATCACTTCTTCTACAAACTTCCCAAACTGCAGTAGAGTGTGAATGCCCCACACCCACTACGCTTACAATTTAAAAACAATGAGGGCAGCAGGTGTGTTGCTCTCCAGAGAACCAACCTCCTTCCTCTACAATCTCCCTGCCATCACCTGCCAGGAGTCCAGCCTGGAGAGACAAATGAATCAGATCAATGCCATGGACAACAGATCCTGACGTGCTGGAATTGATAAGCAAGGGGCACATGCAGCATCTCCAGTATCCACTAGAAACTTCTGCATCCTAAACGGAGACCAGCCTCCAGGGTTAGAGAAGGAAAGATTGGCCAAGACCATGCTACCTGTATGGCAAACTGTTTGGGTCTTCTCTCTTGTGCACACAAGAGATGGGGCACCCAGGTGACCTAGGTGGTTGGGCATATGCCATCAGCTCAGGTCATGACCCCAGGGACCTGGGACGGCGCCCCATGTTGGGCTCCCTGCTCAGCACAGAGTCTGAGTCTCCCTCTTCCTCTGCCCCTCCCCCTACTCATGTGCACTCTTTCTCGAAAAATCAAATCTTAAAAAAAAAAAAAAAAAAATTTCTCTCTCCCCCTCTCCTTTTGCTCCTCCCCACCTCTATTTTAAAAAAAAAGAAAAAAGAGAAAAGAAAGAGCACTGTGTCTCCAAGTCACTTCCATCTGGGGAAGACCAGGTAGGAAGCCCTAGAACTGCATGTAACAAAGTGGTAACCACCATTTGCACACTGCATGACTGGCCCATAAAAATGATTCTTACAAAAAGCCTTCCTCACCTGCCCCTGCTGTGAGGGCCTTCAAAACTGTAGGGGAAGGCAGTGGCATCAAAGGAAAAATGATGTGTAGATCCCTGAGACACACACTGGAAGAGAGCCAACCAGTCACCTGGGCAGCCATGTCAGCATTAACCTTCCAAGAGCAGAATAACAACTTGCCTTAGGTTGCTGATCCCTCAGGGGTTAAGCATGACCCCAGCAGAAGCTTTTGTACCCTGACAAATGCAAGAAGCACGCTCTCCTTCAAGCACCTGCTCCATGCCAGGCCCTACACTAGACACTGACTACATATTTTATCTCATTTGCTTTCACTTAATGCTTGCAACCTGGTGAGGCAGATTATTATCCCTATTATAAGTACAAGGTAATTAATGTACAGAGGGGTTAAGTGGCCTTCTCAACTCACATGGAAGGGAGTGTTAGAGCCAAGATTAATTCTGTGGTGACCTGACTGCACAGCCCATGCTCTAATAGACCAGAGAAAGAATGTATTGCCCCAAACCAAGGACCAAGCCTTTCACTTATAAGGTTACGAGAGAGGATCATGCAGACAAAGGGCTTCCAAGGTGGTTGGGTCTCTCCATTAGAATGCATTCCTTTGCTTATTCTAGAAACATTTAACAAGGGTTGTTTTTTGTTTGTTTGTTTGTTTTTTTAATGTGTACTGTGTAGAGGCACAGAATCGACATAGAGAATTCTCATGCTCATGTAGTTGGCAGAGCACAGGGAAAGCCAGTCACACCAACATACACTTAAGGTGCAAAAATTCGAAGAACACCTTCACGGGGATGTGCTGAAGTCCTAAGAGCCCATTCAAAGGAGGGGGTCTGACTGATCCCCGAACTCCCTTCCAGCAACTCTAGCACTACCGCTCAGAATCCCACGGTGGCTTGATGAACACGGAAACTGGAAATCCAGCATGTCAAGCCTGACAGCAAAAAACAGTCGAGAACAGGGAAAGAAAAAAGAAGTTTCCTACATGTCTGCCTGCTAAAAGGGAGTTAGGTATTTGGTTCTGAGCTTCCAATGGCCACCAGAAAAAGGACAATCTGTTCAGATGCTGGACACTCTGTGTTCATACAATAAAAGCCAAAATCACACAGGGAAATTGCAACCATTCCAGGTGCTTAGCTCACACAAGAACTTCTCCACTGGGCCACTGGTAGCAGAAGTCCCATTCCCCATCAAGAACAGTGTTTGAAACAAAATCCACGCAAGGAGTGCATGGCCAATGACATGAGACTGTTCCTCACAGCCAATTCCCAACATAAACTGGGAGTATTACCCAGACATACAAGCAGGGGGAAAGCTACTCACTGGGACTCCACAGGATTCAATGTAGAGTCATCTGGCTTGACCCAGAGACAAGTTTTAAAAGCTATCCAGGAGAAAAAATATACTTCAGGGTTGTGTTTTTTTTTTTTTTTTTTTAAAGCAATCCTCCCTGAATTTTCTTCCTCTCCACCAACAGATTGAGGAAGAGTGGTTATGAGCTCAAGATGATACATCCTGACAGCAGCCCACACTGCAGCTGGGATAGCCCCCCTAGCTCTCATCTCCTCCTCGCTTCGGGGCCTGCATTTTCTGGTGTGCAACACGGATCACCAGGAAACTGCAGTGGGAAAGGTTAAGGATTCCAGAGACTCAGTGAGAACTGGGAACGGTCAGGAGCCACAGAGATGCAGAGTCATGCCGCCAGCCAGGCACTGGCTCCTGAGAGCCAGCAAGAAGAGGAGAAGGGAGAGCCCAGCTGTCCCTGGACCCATGGCATGAGACATGCAAACACTTGATAATTTTGAGTCTCACTGCTGGTCCTCTTACTCTCAAAAATGGGGTTTACTCTCCTGGTGCAACTCCTTAGGTAGGTCCTTAATGCCTGACCAAAAAAGGCTCCTGGCCGTCTCTCTGCAGGTGGTTGTAGCAGGCTACTTAGGGAAGACTAATGATTGGAAAGATCCCCAAAAGACTCCCATTTGGATGCTAACCTCATTCAGTTTTAAAGAACAGGCAGACCCATTTAACTGAGGTCAACCTTACCACAGTCATTCAGGGGGGAAGGGAAGGACAAAAAAACCCCATAGCCTACTCCCACCCCAGGAATCAGGCTCAGCCTCCAGAGCGCATGGCCTGGTTTGGAGAAGACCCACATCATGGCGGGGGGAGGACAGGGCAGTGCAGCCGCAGGCAAAGGACCCAGCCCTACCTCCCAGCACCCAGGCAGAGGAGTGATTTTCCTGGATGGGTTGAGGTCAGAACGTGGCAAAGGCCCCAGATGCACTGATGTGAGTCAAGCATAAAAAGTCAACAGAGAAATGGAAAACTGTAGCTAGGAAATTGGATTCTGAAAACCCATTTGGGTTTGGTAATGTATCGCATATCAGCATCTGTAAGGGAAGTAAAAATAGTGCAGGATACATACTTTAAGATACATTAAAGCATAAATAAAGTTTATAGTGCCAATCAGAATTTTTTTTTAAACATGAGCTCTTCTTTTGAAAATGAGAAAGGAATAGAATTCAATAAAAACATAAATGTGTCTGCCTCTGCATTTCTCAGATATGATCCTGTATTTTCTTGAACAGAATTAAGTTCAGAAGAAGAACTAAAGATTTCCTGGGCTTCTGCTATATGCCAGGCACTGCACTTGAGCTGTGTAAGTATGGATTTATAGATGTGTGTACACGAATGGAGGTAAGTCCAACTACCACCACTCTCTAAGACAGGGATCAACACGCTTTCTCTGCAAAGAGCCCAACAGTAAAAATTTTCAACTTTATAGCCATAGTCTCAGTCACAACCACTCAACTCAGGCATCGTAAAGTAAAAGGAGCCATGAGACAATAAATGAACAAATGGATGTAGCTGTGTTCCAATAAAACTTTATTTACAAAAACAGGTGGTGGGACAGCTCTTACCCAGGGGCTGTCGTCTGGCAACGCCTCCTCTAAGAAAGAAGCGTTGCTTTCTCCATTTTACACATGAAAACTTGTCCTCAGAGTTACTAAGGGATGTTCCCATCTAGGAATTTCAGGAAGAAAGAAATGACCCCGCAAAAAGCAGTAACAATACTATCATATCCTCTTATTGGCCACTGTGCATATACCCGTCCCCACAGGTCAGGCCATCTTGCGTGTGCCCATTTTACAGTGAAGTAAACTAATCTGCATGAAGCAGTAAAGTCAAGACATTAGTCTCAGGCTGTAATGGTACCAAAGTCTGAGTGTTTTCCATTGTTTGCCCCTGCTTTTTTGGCCCTGCTGCTCTTAGAACACTGTGTGTTCAGAGAATTCAAGTTTCATCCTGCTGTTACCAGGGGGGGGAAAGAAAAAAAAAAAGCTGTGCCTGTAACATCCAGTGGTGGAGCAAGCAAAGAGAGAAAACTGGACAAAACACCTTAAAAAAGGGCAGAAATTTGCCTTCACTTGCTCTACATGGCCAGTGCCCCTTCCAGAAAAGCTCATGACTTTGACTGACAAACATGAGCATGAACCACCAAGGTGACAGGCCATGAGGAAGATGAAACCGCCACACCCCATCCCCTGGCAAGTACAGACCAAAAACTCAAAACCCTCATAGCCCACTCAGTGTCCTCCTCTCCAGGTGCTCTGAGGGTACATCCAGCACTGGGGACCCTGGGAAAGGGAGAAATGAGACCACAGGACTGTGGTCCTCCAACTCCAAGCCCCAAAGCTCCATGAAAGCAGGGGAACGCCCTATACCTCTTCACTAAGCATCCAGTCCACCGTCTATGCCTGACCTTATTGTTCCATGAATGGTTGACTACATGGCCGCAGGGGAGCCAGGCTGAGACCCCACGAGGAGGCTCTGGTGCATCTTCCACTGGGCTTCCCTTGAGGGTCAAGATGAACCCAGTGGAGGCCTTGGAGCATGGTAGGTCTGGAACTCACCCTGAGACTGGACCTTTTTTTAAAAAAAAAAAAAAATATTTATTTGACAGAGATCACAAGGAGGCAGAGAGGCAGGCAGAGAGAGAGGAGGGGAAGCAGGCTCCCTGCTGAGCAGAGAGCCCGATGTGGGGCTCGATCCCAGGACCCTGAGACCACGACCTGAGCCGAAGGCAGAGGCTTTAACCCACACAGATGCCCCGAGACTGGACCTTTTAAGAGCATTTACCCTGGTCCTGCAAATGCCCAGTACAGAGGGAAAGTCAGAACCCAGAGTGTGAAGGGAAGTCAAGGAATGAGCCCAGGTGAAACCATTCAGGCCATTGAACAAGGGGAAGAGCGAGGTGAGACATGTGCGGGCCAAGGAATCCTAAGAGGAGAAAGGAAAGCGCTGGCAGCAGACCCAGAAAGAGAAGCAGGCTGCTCAAGGTTAACCGGTGAGCAGGGTGTGAGCGGGGGTAATGGGCATGATGCCGGCGGGGCTAGGTAATCATGGTGCAAGGGTCAAAGAGATGTGGACACAAAGCTACTGGGCAGACATAAATCCCAAGTAAATTTGAGTGAAAGTAACAACCAACACCCCATGTCGGGTGCTGAACTATAGACAGACACTATTCTAAGTGCTCACCAATAGTAGCCCATTTAGGGGCACCTGGGTGGCTCAGTGGGTTAAAGCCTCTGCCTTCGGCTCAGGCCGTGATCTCAGGGTCCTGGGATCGAGCCCCACATCGGGCTCTCCGCTCAGCAGGGAGCCTGCTTCTCCCCCTCTCTCTCTGCCTGCCTCTCTGCCTACTGTGATCTCTGTCAGATAAATAAAAAAAATCTTAAAAAAAAAAATAGTAGCCCATTTAATTATCCCAGTCACCCCATGAGACACATCACACATACATACAGGCCCGTTGTAGAGATGAGGAAATCAACACTAGCCCAAGTCAAGCAGAGAGAGTCAATTATCATATGGCTTCACTTACTTGTGGGGCATAAGGAATAACACGGAGGACATTAAGAGAAGGAATGGAAAAGTGAATTGGGGGAAATTGGAGGGGGAGACGAACCATGAGAGACTGTGGCCTCTGAGAAACAAACTGAGGGTTTGGGAGGGGAGGGGGGTGGGAGGCTGGGTGAACCTGGTGGTGGGTATTATGGAGGGCATGTATTGCATGGAGCACTGGGTGTGGCGCATAAACAATGACTCTTGGAACACTGAAAAGAAATTAAATTAAATTTAAAAATTAAAGAGTAATTAGGAATAAGTGATAAACACACTAGAGTCATTAAACAAGTCAGGAATGAAGACTAGAATTCTTTAAAAAAAAAAAAAAAAAACAAAAACGACCCCAAGATCACAGAAATCACAAGTGCCAGAGGGAGGCTTTGAACCCAGACTGACCAGCTCAGTCTGCATTCTTACCCATTACACCAGGTTGTCATGACCATGAACTTGGAAGGCAAGCTTGGCCTTCGAAGGAAGTTCTGGCTGAGACAAATGGGCGGCTACACAGCAATTCTCTAATCCCCGTGAGAGGAACATTGAGCCATCCTCCAAGCCTTCTGCCCCCAGTCACTGTCTCAGCTCAAGATGCCAGTCTGCAGTCCTGGAGGTCAAGGCAGGGAGACAGGCCTCTCTTCAACGTAGAGTGGAGGCCACAGTGTGCTGGGGAGAAGAAATGGAGGTGGGGTCTCAGGCTAGTCTCTCTTCTCAGGGCCTCACAAGGCTAAAATCAAGGTGTCAGGGAACTGCCATTTCTTTCTGGGGTTCAAGTCCTGTTTGGAACTCAGGTGGTATGGGGCAGAATTCAGTTCCTGGTTATAGGACGGAGGTCCGTATCCTCTGCTTGGCTGCCATCCCTGGGCTACTCTCAAGCCCCTAGAAGCTGCCCATGGTTCCTGGCTCTCATGCTCCAAATTTCCTGCTCGGGAGAGAGCACAGTCCTTTCTGAGGGTTTGTCCAATTCCGTCAGCTCCATCCAAGACCATCTCCTTTTTGATTAACTTAAACCAGCTGATTTGGGGCCTTCACTACATCTGCAAAATTCCTTGACCATCGTCGCTAACGTGACCTGATCATGGCAATGAAGTCCATCCTAATCACAGTCCCACCCAAGGAATGGGGATTACACAGGGCAGGCATGCCAGGGGCTAGAGCTCTTGGAGGCTCTTCCAGAATTCTGCTCACCTCAGTGGGTCACCCAGTCTGTGTCACCACGGCACAGCCAAACCACTGCGGCACAGAAGTGGCCATCAATAAGAAAAAAAGAACGAGCAGAGTTGCCTTCAATAGAGAAATTCAATGTTTACTGACACTGCACTTTGAATTGCATTATGATCTGCACATGTCACAAAACAATACTCTTCTTTTGATTTGTCTAAGCATTTCAGAACGGAAAAACCATTCTTCACTGGCGGGCCGCATCAAAACCAGTGAAGGTCTAGAACTGGTCTGCAGGCTGCTCTGTGCGGACATTCACTTTAATGCCATAAAAATTTCTAATTTTAACCCAGTCCCAGAGAAGGATCATGTTTCACCATTTGAGTGTTGTCTGTATGAGGTCATGGGCTTCTTAACACCTCTTTCTCAGTTCCCAGATGTAGAATGTTTTTTCCTTCCTCTAGGGAGTGGAGAGGAGAATGTGTCTCCTGTTGTCTTCCAAAGCTACACTCCTGACCCGCAGGATAAGGGCTGAGAGTAGCACAAGAGCTCCCCATATTTAAATCAGCACTTACCCTACATCCCAGCATGTGTTCTCAGGGACCAAGAAAACAAGGCCAGAGCACATGACATTCTCAACACCACACAGGGGCAGGGCTGAGACTCAAGCCAGAGACTTCCTCCTGAGTCAGCTTTGAAAACCAGGGCAACATCCAAGGTAGATTCAGCTACAAAATTGGTGGGGCTCCGTAGCTAACTAAAATACAGAGCCTCCTGCTAAAAAATTAAGAATTTCAACACGGCCACAGCAGAACCTAAAACAAAGAATGGGAACCCTTCCAAGGGTCAGACTCCGGGAGACTGCACAGGTCACACCCCCACAAGCTGGCCCCACTCTGTGGACACCTGTATTCTATCAATAAAACACCCAACCCCCAAGCCTTCAAGATCCCATCCACTTGCTGGCAAATGCTTTGAAGGCTGGGCGATATCTAAGTGGGGCTTAGAATGGTGAGCAGCCTATCCCGAGTAGGTCAGCCTTGCCCCTGGAATGAATGTAAACCAGCCTTGCATAAATTGAATTCCTTTTTTGAATATCTAATTGAATTTGCAGAAGTGTGTGCCAGGGGGGTGTTTAAATAAGTGCACAAATATGATAAGAAGGCCTTCACACCATTATATCTAATTCAGTAAGCAAAAATAATGGCAGGGCACGTTCCAATTAGTGTTTGATTTATTTGCTTTAATAAATCCAATTAGTAGAATGTTTTATAAAGTCATCCAATGTCAAACACTCATGGACTCAACAGATAGAAACAATACTCCTAATAGGAAAAAAAAATGTTTTAAAGCTTTTTGAACAGTGAATTTATTATAAATAAGATGATGTCTCTCTGATGGCTTGAGCTTTCCCCAAGGACCACAGAAAGTGTCTGATCTGTTCATTTGCTTCTTTCTCCCAAAGACTCCATGAGGCAGCGCGGGTTAATCTGGCCCATTATAATAAATCCAGGAACAAAAACAACAAAGGTGGAAGTTAGCAAAGGGACTTCAAGGGAGAGTAATGAACTTGCTGCTGGGTCTTCTAGACCAGAGACGTGTTTGGACTTCCAAAGGCAGCTCAGGAGAGCAGGAAAAGACAGGGCTGATGGAAAAACAGCAGTGTTCCAGAACCTGATTCAGCACTCCCATGCCCTGTGTAGAGTCCACCTATCAACTGGAGAGGTCAGCAAGCTTGGTGGCCCTCAGGCACGCCCACTTTGGGCAGTGGATGGTGTTCTTTGTCCACTGAGACATACACAGATGGGGATCAAAACTGTGGAGTCTGGAACAAGCATCCCAGCTCTGCTGTTTGGAGCGGCAATTAGCTTTGTGACCTTGGCCAAGTTATTTAACTTCTGTGTTCCTCAATTTCCCCGTCTGTAAAATGAGGATGATAACAGCACCTATCTCTTAGGGTTGTTACAGGGATTGGGTCAATTTAATACTTACCCACCAAGACGTGGACGAGTGCCTGGCACATAGGTACCAAATGAGTACTCACTAATGTTCAATCCCGATGTATGAATTAGACATGTGGAAGAGAGCTATGTTATATATTACATTCAGGCGACACAATCTCATAAACAATACTTTAAAGAAAGTACCTGAGTTGGCCCTTCGTTTCCTGTATGGATCAGTAGCATCAATTGTGATAAGCAATTGATCCGTACACTAAGTCCAAGCTTCGTTCTCCACTTACTGCTGTGCGACCCTGGGCAAATCACCTAATCTCTCAGGCTAGAGAGTCTACCCCCATAAGAGAAGGCGAGAAGTTAAACTCTCTCCAATGGCACTTGAAATCCTGATACCCTGTGAAATGGTGACTGTGTCCTCTACCATGATGACCGAGCTCCATTTACTGAGATACACACTGTCAAGCATCCCCAGGAGCTAGAAGTCTCCGTTCAGACCAGCGTCTCTGCGTGCTCTGCCATGGTGCTCAGTCTGGTCTGTGTGTGGTACAAGATGAGAACGTGGTGGCCAACGTGGCAGGCACATCTCCGTCTTCACACACACCCCAGCCCTCCCTGGCACCAGGGTCCAAGCAGACCCGAGAGACAGCATGCAGGGGAGGTGGCAATCTCGCAGGGACAGTGCCATGTAGTGTGTCCAGGAGAAAAGAGCAAAGGAGAAGCCCATGTGTGGGGTCAGCTCTCAGCTTCAACCAGTCAAGGGAAAGATCAGGGAGCAGGGGAGAGATTGGGCACCTTCCGTTAGGAGTGAAGGCAGCTCAATCTGGAGACCGGCTGCAGAGTCCACCAGCCTGAAAAGCGGCTCCACCCAACTGGGCACATCTTCCTCCCCACACCCTACCACCCAAAACAGCCTGGGGTCAGATCCAGGGATTCCACGGCTCTCCCCCATTTCAGGGGGGAGGGCACAGATCATCTGGCCCAGCTCCTAATTTTACAGGTGGGGTAACCACGAAAAGCACAAAGCTGCAGAGGGGTGCAGAGCTGGGCTGGAGCCCCGCTCTCCTGGCCTGGGGCCAGAGCTCTGCCTACTCAGAAGCCAGAATAGCATCTTTCATCTTCTCTCACACAACGGAGATGTCTTTTTCATGTTTATTTCTGCAGGAGCAGGGAAGGAAAGAGATGGCCGCGGGTCATACCCCATGTCTGGCAAACTTTTTTATCTGTCAGGAGAAGGTGAGTCAAGGTTTCCTCTACACAGAAGGATGGGCTTACAGGGCTCCCTGGCAGGCACTGTGCCATCTTCTGACAGCCTCTGAAACCCACACCAAGCTCTTGGGGGCCTCGAGGTCTTTGCACTTCCTCCTTCACTGCCTGCCACGCTCTCGCCATTAGCACTTCGTGTGGCTTCATACGGCTGGCTTGGGCGCTGCCCACATCAAAACACCACCTCTGTGAACATCTGGGAAGGAATTGGCCCCCTCCCGTCTCCAGTTCATGATTACCGTATCACCTTTTTTGTGTGCAATGCAGTTATGGCTCACTCCTTAATAACTCAGAAATTATTTACTCATTCACTTATTTATTTTTTACTTTCCTCAGGTGGACCTAGGTGCACCAGGGCAGGAAGCAGGCATCTGTTTTATTTGCCGCTGCATCTCCAGGACTCTTCAAAGAGCTGAGCACCTTGATGTTTAAGAGTTTGAGGAAAAGTCAGTGAACACCAAGTGAATGAATGAATGAATGAATGGAGCCAAGTATGGTCAAGCCTCAGGACTGAATGACTCACCATCAGAAGATGATGTGTGGCTTGGTTCTGGGACTTTCTTTGTGACCACCAGTGGAGCAGAGAAAATCTCTGAGCCTCCACAGCTAACATCGATAAAGAGGCTAGCATATATTGAGGGTTTCCATGGGCTGTGCACTGTGCTAAGGCATTTCGATAGATACTTCATTGTATCCCCAAAGGGCCCCATGAGACACCCACTATCACTACCCACACTTTATGCATGATGAAACTGAGAACCAATTAGATAACTTGCCCCAAATCTCCAAGTTAGGAAATGGCAGGGCTGGGATTTGAACCAAAGAACTCCTATCCCAAACACCACATTCTTAGCCCCCGGGTGACACCACCCAAGTGACCACTAACATTGCTACCACTACAGGAATTCCTAGCTTTCGAAAAACCTCTTCTGCAAAGTAACTTTTTTTTTAAAATTTTATTTATTTATTTGACAGACAGAGATCGCAAGTAGGCAGAGCAGCAGGCAGAGATAGAGAGGGAAGCAGTCTCCCCGCTGAGCGGAGAGCCTGATGCGGGGCTCAATCCCAGGACACTGAGATCATGACCTGAGCCAAAGGCAGAGGTTTTAACCCACTGAGCCACCCAGGCACCCGAAAGTAATTTATTTCTAACATATAATTTATTCAGAAGGCGGGGGGGGGGGGGGGGCGGGGTAGAGAAGCAGCCACATTTTGTAAGCCTCCATTGACAAGACCTGCCTAGCAAGGCCAGCTTTCTGAGTCTCCCCTCACTGTCCTAGTGTTCAAGGTCATGTGCAATCACCTGGTCCACACGGGGCTCTCTCTGGGACTCTGGTGCTCCCTCTGACCCCATTCCAGACCTCAGCTCCATTAGTGACCTAGCTCACAGATCCTCAGGAAAGACCGCGGCCAGGTGCTCCCACCTGGCCCAGCAGGCCAGGTGCTCCCACCTGGCCCAGCAAGGAGCACACCCTTGTAATGTTCACTTCTGAGACATCAAGAATGCCTGAGAGGGGACATCTGCAGGTCATTTAAAGCTTTCCAGGGCTTTACATTTTTTTGACTTTGGTTTAAAAAAAAAAAATCAGCCTTCTGTGCCCACTCTCTAACTCTGAATAATGAAGTTCCGGGCACTTTACGAGCACTACCCGACTTCCCCTTAGAGCATGCCAGTGAGTTCTTTGGGATTCAGCATGTCATTTTGCAAAGTTGGAACCTGAGGCTCAGAGAAGTAACTTCCTCAAGGCCACACAGCTGGTAAAAGGCAGAGTAAGGAAGAGAAGTGCTTTCAGTCTGACCCTACAGCGCAAGCCTTCTCAGCTGCATCCTGTCTCTTGCATGAAGAAACCACACTACCCATCTCCAGTCTGGCAATCCTTACTCTTCCTTATCGTCTCTGAATTAATTCAGCCCATGCCTGCAGGTCATCCATTAACCCTACACCGATTATCTACTGTGTGCCAGACCTCATTCGAGGCCCCAGAGAGAGAGCAGGGATGCCCAGCTGTGCACCCCTCCTTCACAGAGCTCATGTTTGAGGTGGGGGGCCTGACAATGAAAACACGGAGAAATAAAGCAGGTAAGCACCCCCCTCGCTGTGTTCATCTGTCATCGTGTCTTGAATGTGATGGGCCCTCCATAAATACTTCTGCAAGGTACGGAGACAGAGAGAGTCTCACTGAGCAGCTACTCCTTGCCGGGCAACAGGCCAGCCATTCCGCGCCATCTCGCTTAATCCCCGCAGCCATCCTACAGTGCAGGAATTACTCATTCTCACTGTAAAGACAAAGGAACTGAGAAGCCAGAAGAATCCGGTCCAAGTTCCCTTCACTTGTGGATTCTGACTCTGCTTCCTTTCCCCAAAGGCCATCATTTCTCTGTCGCACGAGGTCATGCACGCAAAAGCCTCAGACACGTTTAGGATCACTTGGCAGATACTGGTTTATGTACTCGCTTGACAGAAGTGTATTAACATTTAATGACGTAAAGTTCCATATAGTCAATTAAACTCAATAATAGCATCCGGTCTTACATAAATCACCGAACTGCTAATTGTAAAGATAAAATATTTCCTGAGGTCTTAAGTGCTACCATAAGTATACTGGGTGTGAGAAGCTCCCTCAAACGAGTTAAGCTGGGCAAAACTGGCCGGGGCTGCCAGCTGGGCCTCACCTACCACAAGGCATTAAATGTGCATTAAATGGAGGATGGAGGGTTTCTGAGGGCAGGGCATGAAGGGGCCTCAAAAAAGGTAAAGCCCCAGTTACCTGGAAGGCATGGCTGGGTCAGTCCAATCGGGAACTGTGATGGTGCCCCAGGTAAGAGCAGTTAGGGCTGCGCTGGTAAGTCTTGCAGCTCAATACTAAGCCTGCCCGCTCTCCCCCTCTCTCCAGTGCTGACCCTTTAATTCCCCAGAGAGGCAAATCTCACCAAGAGGGGCACCCACAAACGTGAAGCAGGGCGCTTCGGCAAGGAAGTGGCTTCCAATGAACATTTCACAAAGAGAGAGCAGGACAGTCGCTAAAATTCCTTAGCACGAGAAACAGAACCAAGGACCTCAGAGCAGCCCCAGACCCGCCTCTCCACTGCCCGGGAGATCTTGTCCAGGACCCGTGAACACTTCTCTCATTCTTGGCTCAGGCACACGGCAACGATCTGAAAATGCCCAAGGCAAACGATCCTCTGAGGGCAGCCCCGACAGCACGGACTCCACCCCAGGCTCCAGCTCTGCAGAACAGAAATGAACTTCTAACAAAGCCACCACTTGCTAAATCACATCACAGCTCAGGCTCTGAAAGGACCAGAGTGGCAGATGATCTCGAAGACTGAAGATCTGCCTAGAAGACAGGAGCCCCACATTAGACTGGGCCCTGCCACCAGCTGGCTACATGACCTTGCCCGAGTCACGTTCCACTTGAAATTGATCTGGCTTAAAGCCTCTCAGGGGCTTTCACAGGACCTCACAGTGATGCCTGTGACAACACCGGAAGAGGTGAAAACTTCAACGGGACCGAAATCAAGGGCTCACAATAAAAACTATCACAGGCATCTGGAGGACACTGAAATGGATTTAAATGCAAATGACAGATCACATCGACCCTTGTTAGCATCTGGGGGAAGTAAGTTGAACCTCATGTGCCTGGAATTAAGTGGGTTGGCCATGTGTTCCCTGCACACTGCCAACCCGCCGATCAGAAATACACGGTATCTAACAGGTAGAAAACTGAGTCTCTGGCCCCCTAGTGGGTAAGACCTTGTTTGAGACCCTTGGAAGTCTGTCTTCTTTGCTGTCTCTTACCTATAGTCAGAAAATGAAATCTTCAGGGGGAAAAAAAAATATTATGAGCAGGTTAAAAAAAAAAGGAAAAAGCAAAAGAAATCATTGTGAAAACTTAAAGAGTAGACCTCTAAAAATGATCTACCACGGGAATGTGAAATATGCTTCAGAAAATGTCAGCATCCTGAATCCGATTCAAAGAGACCCAGCCCTTGAAACAGGAAGATAAAGCCACCAGCAGGGACTAGTCAGTTAATAAAGGATTTCACGGGAAGTGGAAATGCAAAATGCGGCATGGAAACCAGCATCAGTGAGAAAGATGGTGGCATAAATGTAAATTTATCAAACCCTCCAACCTTAACACCGACTGAAATGAAGAAAACGATGCAAAAGTAGCAGAGAAACAGTAAAGCTTGAGGCCATGGTGCTACGACTTTTTCTCACAGGCTTAAGAGGATGGGAGACGGCTGGGGCCCACCCAAAGTGCCCAGTGTTTTACACACCATAAAACTCATTCTTGAGAAAATGGCGGGGTATGAGGGGAAGTGGCTGAAACCCTGGGAAACCCAGTACACTCTGCCAGTGGAATGTCACGGGCTGTGGGAAAGACAGAAGACACCGGATGGGAGCACCTGCTGCGGTTTCCATCAACAGCATTCCAAGGCCTCAGCAGTTTCCAGTGTCTACAGCCCAACCCATTCTCCCTAGAGGTCCTGGGACCTTCTCTCACCTGGGAGTGCCCCAAAACTTAAGCAGGTTTAAGAGCTAGGGGTCGAGTGAAAGCAAAGAGCCCGGACAAAACGATTTTCCAGGTGCGGACAGACAGCCGCCACGGAAGCCAAAGCAATCATGAGTGAGGACTGCCCAACTTCTGCCCACCTGAAGCCAGCTGAGAGAAGCTCCCACATCCCACCAGCAAGCACGGGAACACGTTCCCCAAGCACCGTGACCAAAAAGAGCAGACGGGGGGAGCTGGCGTCAGAGAGCCCTCCCTTGGCCTCCAGAGCGCCGGCCATTAGAGAAGCAAAGCCGCCACCCGAGCACACTGTAACCCGGGGATGGCAAGCATCTTGGGGGCCAGCCCAGGGCCATGGGACCTTGGACAAGCCAGCTCACCTCCTGGGGTTTCCACTTCCTCCTCTGTAAGAAGATAACACTGTATTCACACTTGATGTGTATAAAGACACAGTACACTATGCGTACTTTAACATATATATTTACGGATATAAATATCCCATGAACCCAAACTACGATTCAACTTCCACTGTCTAGATCCCTAAATGTCCCTGACTAAGCCCCACCTCCAAGCCCCAAAAGGAAATTACGATGAGGTTGAAAAGCTGGAGTCCTATAGCAGTTGTTAAAGTGGTTAAAACTCCCTTTAGGAAAAAAAGAAAGAAAAAACCTATCTTACTTTTGATAATTTGATAAAATATCTGCCCATCTTAATCCACTGCCCAGGCCTTGGGAAGGTACTGTGACAGCAGCTGCACAGGCGGAGGGCCCCAATACTAGCTCGCAGGATGCAGGAAGGAGGCAAGGAGCAGGGTCCGGCCCCAGAAGCCGTCAATGTCCTACATGCCGCAGGGCCACACTGCCGACGCAGGCACCCAACCGCGGTCCGGAATTTACGACCCTCTGAGGCCCCCTGCACAGCTGCGCCGCTCACCTTCCCCACTTAACAGACCTCAGGCAGAGACGGGGGGCAAAATCTGTACCAGTCACCACAGTTGCTCTCATACATTTTGGATTTTTTTTTTGCCTTGGGGAGAAAAACATTCAGCAACTATGCTAGAAAACACTGCTATTATCCATGGCTCTGGCAAAACACCATAATTCAGACATTTGCCTGGTTGGCTAAACCATGCTGAGACCAACAGGTGTTTCAGACTCTTAGGAATTTTCCCAGTACTCCTCCCTTCCCTTCTCCCTGGCAGCTCCTTCCATGCGTCCATCACAGCCCTGAACCTGTAAGCTGCTTCGGGATAACTTAAAGCTGGTTACCTCTATCCCCTTCATTCCCTGCAGGTTGTGTGGTTGAAGGCGTTTCTCAACAGAAGCCCCAAGCTACATCACGTGACACGCCCCAGACCACAGCCCCTAGGAGTCCTGCTGCACACCTGGGAGTTTGGAACTGTTCTGATTCACTTTTCAGTACAATCACTCTCATCTCCATCAATTAGCCTTTTTTTTTAAAGATTTTATTTCTTTTATTTATTTATTTGATAGAGAAACAGAGAGAGAGGGAACACAAGCAGGGGCAATGGGAGAGGGAGAAGCAGGCTTCCCTCCCAGCATGGAGCCAGATGCAGGGCGCGATCCCAGGACCCCAGGATCATGACCTGAGCCGAAGGCAGACGCTTAACGACTGAGCCACCCAGGCACCCCTCCATCAATTAGCTTTTCCATAGATTTCTGTCTGCTGCTTCTCAACAGTCCTGGGAGGCAAACCTCAAGGCAAACCTCAAGAAATAGCTCTGCCCTAGCCGGCCACCCCTTATACCAGGAACTTGCAGGGAGACAGCAATGCACTCCATACTGGACCCAGTGGCTATTCTCACATCGTCCTTTATCAAGTCCTCATTATTTTGGAAATGACCAATGTTATAAGGCAAGACAGGGAGACTCCATCAGCTTTTTAACTGAAAACAGACTAGAGGAAGGATGTTGACGGAAGGCGGGCTTAAAGGACCTTCATTCCTTCTCCTCCCCAGGGAGCCTACAGTTTGCACCAGCCTCAAACCCAACAGATCACTGAGAGTAACATGCTGAGTCTCCACACGGCGCTGAGCCCCTGGAGAACTCCCTTGGTACCCACGAGAGATTCGAGAGCACAGTAAGAAACACCACACGAAATAAATTCAAATTGATGGAGAGGAGAGGATTACAGAGCACAAAGACTTCTTTGAAATTAATCACAAAAGAACGTTTTCTTAAATCATAGTACCCCCTCCAAAAAAATCTCCCATATTTATCTTGGGGACTTTGTGATTCTTGGTGTACGCACACACATATACACACACAACCTCATAGAATTTCTTAGGGGGGTTAGCAGGGACAATAAACACACAGAACCTAGAAAAAAGTCTGGCACGTTTTAAGAGCTAAATATATATTAGTTATTATATTGTTATTAGGAGTTGAGTGCCTGTAAAATGTATTCATAACTTAACACCACACATTTTGAAAAATTACAGCTGTTGATAGATATTAACCAGTGACTATTCTACTCACCCATAAGTCACATCTATCCAAAATTCCTATTAGCACCAGTACATTTGACAACATGGCCTTTTTCAGTGTCGTTAACATCTGAAAGGTGTGTTCATCTTATAGGGGTATCCAATCCACGTTTACTTATTCATAAAACTCTACGTGCCTATATAGGTCAGGTTTATTAGCTTTATTCTAATCGTAAAAATAATACATTTCTACTGCAAATAATTTTTTAAAAAATTTAAGAACACAATCCCCTCCAAACTCACCTCTCCAAGAGGCACCACAGATCTATGGATTTCAAGTTTTTTCCCCACTGACATATAAACATAAATTTTTTCCACTGATACATACATTTATTTTCTAAGAAATATTGGAACCAAAGTGAACATAAAGCTTTGCAACCTGCTTTTAAAGTGCATTAGTACATGAGAAATGTTTTTCGCAAAATGTTCTAAAATCTAATTTTAATGGTTGCCATCCTATATGCCAATCATTTGCTAAACTGAATCCCCTTTTATTTTTCTTGTTTCCTTAATTTACTATTCATAAGGCAAGGAGATAAGCTTCAGAATATCTCTTCATTGGTTTCCTCTGGAAAAATTTTGAAAGTTCAATCTCTGGGGTCAAAGGACATGCTAATTTTATTCAGAGATCATCCAATCAACCTTCCAGAATAGTTGTTCCAATTAATACTCCCTATCTGCAATGGGTGACACTGCTCATTTCTTCTGCATCCTCACCGCTGCTAAGTATCACTGTTTTAACTTTTGTAATATTTTATTTATTCATTTGAGAGAGACAGAGAAAGCACAAGCAGGGGGAGAAGCAGACTCCCCACTGAGCTGGGAGCTGGACATGGGGTTCAGTAACAGGACCTGGAGATCACGACCTGAATTGAAGACAGACACCTACCCATCTGAGCCACCCAGGCGCCCCTCACTGTTTTTTCATCTTTGCCAATTTAACTGGTGAAACACAGAGGTTTTTATTTTAAAGTTACTAACCTAGGCAAGATTGAAGGTTTTTCATCAGCTCGACCGGCCACTGGTATTTCTTCATCTGTAATTACCTATTCACGTACTTCACTCATTTTATGATCCAGCTGCTTATCAACGTGCAAGCTGGTAAGTATCCTAACTTGAGAGTGCTCTTAACATAGTAAAGACATTAACTCGTTTTCTGTATCCTTAGATACTTCTCTAGTTCCTTTTCACCTGTGAGTCATTTCTGCCATATGGACATAGCTGAGTATCAAGTAAAATCTGCAAATCATCCCCCGTTCTGGCAGGACTGCCCACAGAGACTATCTGATACTCTGGTATTTGATGCTGCAGAAGAAATAAATATTCACCTGTACCAGCTTTTGATTCTCTTGTTAAATTATGAATACAGTTAAATCTTTAATTCGTCAAGGAATAATTTTAATGTATAATGTGGCATATGAATCTAACTCTATTTTACTTTTTAAAGTATTTTTGTTATTGTTCGAGCATGACTGCATAATCCAGCTACTCCTTGATAACTGCCGTACATTAAATGCTTACACAGACATGAGTCTATTTCTGAGTTTCTAGCTGTTCCATTGATCTAGGTGTCTAAATATATCAGCACCAACATACTGTAATTATTATGGATCTGAGCAGGGCATAATTAGTGTTAATGCGGGGAGATCAGTTCAGGAAATAGACGAAGTTTAAATTGCTGTCCTATCTCTTCCCAGCTACATGGCTTGGGACAGTTTGCTCATGTCTTGGTGCTTCAGTTTCTTGGTCAACAAAACATCAGTAATCATCACCTCTTCTTCATAAAATTGTTGTGAAAGTTACAATGTCTTCATGGATAGGAAATGCCTGGAGTACCACGTGGCATAGAGTGGGTGCCCAACGTTAGCTAATTTAGAGTTTCCCAGAGCTGCTCTAAAATACCGACACGATGTCCTGCCTCACGGCTCTGCAGCCTAGAAATCAGAACCCAGCAGGTGGGTCCGTAGGGTTGGTTCCTCCTGAGGGTCATGGGAGAAGTTCTCTCCAGCTGCTGGTGGTTTGCTGGAAATCTTTAGTGTCCCTTGGCTTCGAAGTGCACGACTCTAACCCCTGCCATCATGGTCACAGCGTTCTCTTATTTCTTCACACGGTGTTGTCTTTGTGTGCGTCTCAGGGTCAGAATTTGCCTTTTTCTAAGGGCACCACTCTTGACGTGTCAGGGCCCACCCTAAGGACCTCATCTTCACTTGGTGAAATCTCCAAAGGCCCTATTTCCAAACAAGGTGACATTCTGAGGTCCTTAGGACTTCAACATATATCCTTCCAGAGAACACAATTCAACCTTTAATAGCCATGATTTATTATTACCTTTTCCATTGAAGGACAGAGGTATTAAGTAATTTAGTCTCACTAACAATTTTAATGCCAATGCTTCTAAAATTCCATAGCAATGATGACATTAGCTTCAGACTTAGAAAAAGTTGGTGCACCTGGGTGGCACATTCAGTTAGGGTTCCAACTCTTGGTCTTGGCTCTGGTCATGATCTCAGGGTCGTGAGATTAAGCCCCACATTAGTCTCTGTGCTCAGGGCAGGAGTCTGTTTAAGATTCTCTCTCTCTTTATGGACATTGGGGAAGGTACGTGCTATGGTGAGTGCTGTGAAGTGTGTAAGCCTGGTGATTCATAGACCTGTACCCCTGGGGCTAATAATACATTATATGTTAGTAAAAAATAATAAATTTTTAAAAAGGTTCTCTTTCTCTGCCCCTCTTCACTGCACTCACTCTCTCTCAAATCTTTTTAAAAATGTGGGTTTTTTTTTAAAAAGATTGTATTTACTTATTTGAGAAGAAGAGAGAGGGAAAAAGAATAAGCAGGGGAAGTGGCAGGTAGAGGGAGAAGCAGGCTCCCTGCTGAGCAAAGAGCCCAACACAGGACCCTGGGATCATGACCTGAGCTGAAGGTAGATGCTTAACCAACTGAGCCACCCAGGTGTCCCCCCAGAATATATATTCAGAAAAAGTTTGGGTTTTTTCCCCATTGTTTTAGTATCATAAGTGCTTTCCTCTCAATTTCTAGTAGACCAAAGCATTTGGTGTGTTGGGTTGCTTGTTAATTTTTAAATCAGAATGGGTGTTGGATTTTATCAAAAGCCTTTTTGAGACCACTGAATTAATCATAGGGTTGTTCTATTTTGATTTATCACTATGACAAATAATATTTCATTTCCTCATGTTGAATTTTCCCTACATTTCCAGGGTAAATCCTGTCATATAGGATTGTCTTATACCTTTAACACACACTACTGGATTTTGCAAGTTTTCGTTTTGGTGTTTTGCTATGATGGTTGCATCCATCTTTGTTTACAAAAATGTCCTATATACTCCATACTCCCCCCTTGACAGGTTTCACAACCAGGATTGTTTTTGCTTTCTTGGGAAAGAGATTTTCAGATCAGCCCTAAGGTAAACATCTTCAAACTAATCCCACCACTGGACCAAGTAAAATTTTCTTAAGTCTGAGTCAGAAAGATGGCACCTTTTCTAGCTCCTAGCCTAACATTCTTTAATCACATCAGTTCACTTGAAGGAAAACAGAATGTTAGAGACCTGGGTTCCCATCGCCATCCTCTTGACGAAGGCAACACCGTTGGTTCCGCAAGTCCTTGGATCCTTAGAACCCGGTTCAAACATCAAATAGGGAATGCTACTTAGCAATAAAAAGGAACCAACTAATGATAAATGCTATGTCACAGACAAGAATCAAATGTTTTATGTTAACGGAAAGTAGCCAGGCTCCTAAAGCTACCTGATACATGATCCCATTTACCTAAGATTCTCAAAACGTCTGAACTACAGGAAGATCAAACAGATCAGTGGTTACCAGGAACTGAGGGTGAGGGAAGGGTTTGACAAAACAAAAACATGAGGAATTCTGGCAATGGTGGAAAAATGTATTAACAATACTGGAGAGGTAAGTGCATAGGAGGAGTACATGAGTATCGTAAAATTGGCCATGATGTGATCATCCTTGAAGCCAGGTGATGAGGGCTCACTGTGTTATCCCGTGTACTTCCCTGGCACATATTGGAGGTCTTACAAAACATACAGTTAGGGGAAAAAAGAAAAAGTGGCTAAAGCATAGCACCGAATTTGCGGGAGGCAGGGACCTAGAAAACATGGCCTTGGGGAGCCCTTCCCTACCCTCCCTAAATGGCCTAGTTCATTAATGTGCTGGCCAATGACTCAATAAACTGAGAGATAAAGAGGAAAAAACGAGAGACACAATTAAGGAAACAGAAGCATCCCCAACTGTGGCCCCTCCGAGTGGAATGGCTACGCTAATGTCTTTGTTAATGTCTTGCGGTCAGAGCAAAGAAAAACACAGCTCCCAGGATTACTGCCTTTGCCATTTCGGGGCCTCTCAGGGAGTCCACTATGATGTACCATGTGCTTCAAAATTGGAGCTTCTACTAAGAAGTTCCTGGCAGGGGCGTCTGGGTGGCTCAGTGGGTTAAAGCCTCTGCCTTCGGCTCAGGTCGTGGTCCCGGTGTCCTGGGATCGGGCTCTCTGCTCGGCAGGGAGCCTGCCTCCCCCTCTCTCTCTGCCTGCCTCTCTGCCTACTTGTGATTTCTGTATGTCAAATAAATAAATAAAATATTAAAAAAAAAAAGTTCCTGGCACAGCTGAGAGACCCCCCACAGCAGGGCCCCTGGGAACACCCTCTCAGGCCCCGCCTGGCTACAGGGAAGGCGTGCGGATCTCCTGCCCTGCCAGCAGACCTCTGAGCCTGAAGGGCCTCCGCAAACTGCCTTCCAGTCGGCACGGCGGCTTCGTGTCTGAGGCCTGGCTGCTCCCTGGGCCGGACAGGCTGCCTGGGGAGGTGACACCCTGCTCCCTACAGCAACGAGGTGTTGACGTGTCTTGGATCGCCATGATTTTTTTTCTTTTTAATTTATTTGACAGAGAGAGCACAAGTAGGCAGAGAGGCAGGCAGAGAAAGAGGGGGAAGCAGGCTCCCTGCGGAGCAGAGAGCTGGATGCGGGGCTCAATTCCAGGACCCTGAGATCATGACCTGAGCCGAAGGCAGAGGCTTAACCCACTGAGCCACCCAGGTGCCCCGGATCGCCGTGATGTTAAGCAGCACAGGCAGCCGCCTTAAGAACACCCCTCCCTCCCGACGTGTCACAGCTTTACTGCGGGAGACAGATAAATTGCTGTTGTTTTCAAAAGCCATTTCCCTCACTGGAGCTGACTTTTTACCAAAGGAAGAGCTCAGCAAAGTTAAACAATGAACCAGGGAAATCACACGGATCCTGCCTTCCCACCAGCCCAGGATGGAGGGCAGCTCTCACACACACACACACACAGCGGCTTGCCAAGAGGTAGCTTGCCAGAGTCAGGTACCACTGCACCCGTTGTAGTGGTAAGGAAGTCGCTTCTAGAACTCATACGGCCAGTGAGGGATGGAGCTGAAGTTTGACACTGGTTGGGATGGGTGGGCGAGAATGGTTCCCTCCTCCATCGCACTCTGAGGATGGGGGAACCACTCATCTGACTGGTAAGCCTGCCATTCCTGGGGCCCCATCTGACTATGGAGCACAATCATAGTGTCGCCGAGGTACAATTCTCTGCTTCTACAAGCTCTGTGCCCAACTGAACTCGGGTTCCAAGTCCTCTGGTCCGCTCTTTCCCCTCCCACTTCCAGGTTCATTCTTCCTTTTAGTTCAGGTGCAACCGGGCAGCACCCAGCACCACCATTCCGCTGCCCATACGTACGATGGGGTGAGTGGTAAGTCAGGGGACAGCTTACTGGTGAAAATGCTGAATGTCACCTGAGTCCTCTGTTCCTGGATAACAGTGAAGGGTTAAGAAACCACCCCCTTCTGCATTTAGGCATCAGCTTACTGGAAAGATCCACTCTTTCCCCATAAGGCTTCAGTGAGACATGGGATGTCCCCTTTGATTACCTATAACAAGGCCAGAAACCAGAAACCCATATTCTCCTTCTGTGTCTCAGAAATGATCAGTTGAACCACGTCTGCCTTGACCAATCCCAACAAAATAGCAACTAACTTAACCAAATGTTAGTAGGGTGTGTCTCCTCTCCAAATGCCCTTTCCAAGAACTGGCTAACTGTCATGCGCACTTCCCCTTCAGTGATTCAGACCCAGACCACCTGCTCACCCCACCCACCACCACAACCAGTCTTACCAGGGCACAGCCCTCCCTCCACCAACACAATCACCTCCTTCATAAACCAAACTTTCTACTGACTTGCAATGTTTTCTTCACCATCGCCCTCAGGAAGAAGGGAAGTAAAACCTTACTTTCACATGATTGGGAGTACAGAGCTTCTGCTCAGATCAAAAGGACTGGGACTGGTACTTGCGTCCAGGTTTTGGTATGTGTATTTCATCAGTTTAGTCTTTCAAGGAAATGGTGGGCAAGAAGAACCCTGGTGACCTCAATATCCCCACTCCACCTGGCCCCCCTCTTCTAGTCTCTTCACACCAGAAGAGGCCCTCTTGGCTCATGCTACTTTAGGGAAACAAATTTTGCCGCTAAAAACTATGTCTCTTTGACATATTATTTTAAGCTGGTTATCTTTAAGAAACCACAAACACAGGAGTCACTGTGAGAAGCAAGTACAAGTGACCCCTTTGAAGAGATAGTT
The DNA here is from genome assembly GCF_963455335.1 of Martes martes. NCBI lineage: Eukaryota > Metazoa > Chordata > Mammalia > Carnivora > Mustelidae > Martes > Martes martes. The sequence goes on along the minus strand of NC_137896.1, from coordinate 16,404,915 downwards.
ACATGTATAAAGGACACCTCCACCTGTAAGGGTGTCTCTCTCTGCTATACCAGGAAGAAGGGGAGGACTCTAAATCTCTAGAAACTACTATCAAAAGAGAAGGCAAGGACTTTAATCTGCACAAGACTCTTAACCCTTGTTCACTGTGGTTTTTCCTGGTGACCTCCCGTAACTGACTTCCCACCCCCGCATCTTTTGTCTTTGGCTAAAGATAGTGTTTAAGGAGATGGTTTCAGCCATTTCAGGGAGTTACTCAGTTTTCCTGGGTCTCTCCCAGGTATACATGTTATTAAACTTTGTTAGTCTTTCTCCTGTTTATCTGTCTCATGTCAATTGCATCCGAGACAAACAATAAGAACCTTGAAAGCTATATAAAAACTTTTCCTCCCCAGCACCACACCAACTATACGACTCCCTAAGACAGATGGGGCGCCTGGATGGCTCAGTCAGTTCAACAGCTGACACTTGATTTCAGCTCAGGTCATGGTCTCCGGATCCTGGGATCAAGCCCCACATTGGTCTCCATGCTCAGCAGGGAGTTTGCTTGAGGATTCTCTGCCTCTCTCTTCTCCCTCTGCCCCTCCCCAACCAAATGTGTGCATGCTTGCTCTCTAAATAAATCTTAAAAAAAAAAAAAAAAAAGTAAAACAGGTTTCAGAAAGTAAAGGACAATAATTGTTCCCATTTCTCAAGGACTAAGGGCTGACACCAGGCGACAAAGAGGGCTAATGGAAGCTGATGCCCCTCTTATGAATAAAACACAGGGCACCCTTCAGCGCTAATGTACACCCAAAGAAGATATCAAGGGACACATCTGATTTGGGCAAGCAGCTAAGAACTTAAATAGTGTATGTCTTAAGATACACAACTGCTGGGACTTTGTACACCAGGAAAGCTAGATGTGCTTTTTCCCCATTCTGTGACTGAGGGTGGCCAGACCCCACCATCTGAAATCCCTTTCAGTTCTGAACACTCATGTGCAGATGTATGACAAGGGGATTATAAGACCAATGCTCAATGGCATGACAGTGATGGCCAGTCTGTGGGGCCACACCAAAGATCAGCAGCTAGAAAAGACGGAGACCAAGGGACCAAGTTTTGAACAACTTTTCAAAAACTAGGGTCTATATGCAATTCTGATCTGGCAAGAGGGAAATTTAAATCCATGAGACATATCACCATACACACCATGGGCCAAACCATGGGTTCATTGTTTTTTGCAAGTATTATCTCATTAAATCCCCACTATCTGGGGCACTTGCATGGTTCAGTAGGTTAACCATCCAACTCTTGATTTCAGCTCAGGTCATCATCTACATGTTCCTGGGATCGAGCCCCACATTGGACTCCATGCTCGGCGTGGAGTCCGACATTCTCACTCTTCCTCTCTCTTTCCCCTGCTCATGCATACTTGCACACTCTCTCTAAATAAATAAAATCTTTTAAAAATCCCCACTATGTGAAAATGAGTACATAAAATTATTTGAGTTAAAGTTAGAGACTTAAAATAGAGCACGAAGACCTCAGAATTCCCACCCATTAAATTCAAGAATGCCTTTCTTGTCTACTCATCTGCATCCTCTTCTGTTGTTCAGTCCTTCAGTCTAGCTCAACTGATGTTAAACCACAGCAGGCAGAAAAATTACTCACTTCAAAATACTTTATCACAAGTGATGTAAGGAATTTTCCGAGGATCACTGTGACAGTATGCAATTCCCAACCTATCTGTTGATTTCAGAACCCAATCCCCACCTAGGATTCCAGTGGGCTCTGTTACAATTCATGCTCATCACGCAAGAGGAGGGCAGTGAGCCCAGGTAAAGCACTCAGCATTTTGAAGGCCCGGATCAAAAACCTTACAAGAAGCTTTCTGACTGTCTCTGTCACTTGCAATTTAAGGATGAATGAAGTGAGTGAGTGGAGTTAGAAAGAGCGAAGAAAAAGTGAATGGATTAACAAGTTGGGGGAGGTCCGAACCGTGGAAGACCACTCGGCATGAAATATTAATACATGCAAAGACGACAGACTAAGTGAAAGAGTCAAGTACAAAAGATTGTATTCCATTTTACTCCTTTTATATAAAATTGTAGAAATGGAAAAACTATTGTGTCAAAAAGCAGGTAAGTGGCTGCCTGGGGCAAGGTGCACAGGGGGGTGGGGGGGGTGAGAAGCAGAGTGGCTGCCTGGGGCAAGGTGCACAGGGGGTTGGGGAGTGAGAAGCAGAGAAGGGGGAAGGAAAAGGAGGGGAAATTTTTAGGGGGAGGGAACAATTCTGCATCTGAAGGAGATGGTAGTTACATGATCGAGCACAATGATCAACGATCCCTACACTGCTAGCACTTCCAGTCTGGGAAAAAACGTCTTCATACATTTTTTGCAGGGGTGGGGGAGGGGAGGGGAGTTGTGGTCACAGACCAAAAAAAAAAAAAAAAAAAAAAAAAAAAATTAGAGAACTTTTTCCTAAACAAAAAGCTGGGTAAGAAGAATGTACAGAGCAGAACCAGATTTCTCCCTTCACCTTTGTGAAAAGAGAAGAGAAAGAAACGGTGGGGGAATAAAAAAAGAACCTCCAAGGCACATTTGGATTTCTCCTTTCATATCAGGGCAGTAATCAGTGCAAAGAAGTGGGTAACGAGTTAGACCAAGAGTGTTTAATTAAACTGAGCGATCATTAAGCAGGATTTAAGAGTGCTTATGTTTGCAAACCAACAAAATATTTACAGACATTTTCTTCATCCCCTTCATTAGTCTCAGACTCCAAAGGAAATACAGAGGTTGGGCACAGGTCCTAATGAGATCATGCAAGTTTCAACTACCCAGGTTACCGTGGCAAAGAGACAGCGTGGAAGACCGCTGGTGATGAAATGTTGAGCTGGAAAAGGATTGATCCCGCATTAACACTTGTAAGCGGTTTAAAAAGGAGACGCCTGGAGGGGGTTGGGGGCTGAGAATTACAATGTGTTCTATCAGGGGTGGTACAAGGGAGGTGGGTCTAGGGTACTGTTTTCATCTTCCCCATTTTCCAAAAACTCATTATTTTCATTTCAAAATAGAAAACTACTGTGGGCACATGAAAGCGTACGTGTTCACCATCTCTTTGCTCTCCCTTAGAAGGGGACCAAACAGGAAAGGACCCTCTGTAGTCACTGTGTTCCGTCTGAAGCCAATCTATCTGGCACCCAAGACGATCAGGCCCTCACTGCCACCAGGAAGGTGACACCACACTCCCCAAGGTGACCTGTGACCTCCCTGTTGCTGAATCCAAAGGTCACCTCTCAGACATCACCAGTGTGGACTTGACTGGCTGCTGCCTCCTCCCAGATTCAGACACAGCTCCGTCTTGTTGGCCAACCCCTCCTCCTCACTCCTTCTCAGCCTCCAGGCCAGCCTCTCCCTCGCCCTCCTGGCTGCGAGATGCCGGAGTGCTCAGGGTTCAGTCGGTGCATTTCTTCTCTCTGCTTCCCTGAGGATCTCACTGCAGGCCCAGGACTATAAATAGCATCTGTACTCTGACTGCTCCCAATTTTACATCTTTATTCCAGGCCTGTGTTCCCTGGACTCTGCAACTTGTAGCTCAAACTGCCTAAGTGTACACATCCCACACAGATGACCGACAGGTATGGCAAGCCTACACAACCACACTCCTGCGAGCCTGTTCCTCCGAGTCTCCCCTTGGTGCCTCAGCACCCCTCGGGGGCTTCCTTAGCCTCTAGGAGTGGGCATTTTAGGAGTTGCTTCATGAAATTCTCTTCTGTTGCACACTTCAGAGCAGAACTGTGTTTTCCTGTAAGAACACGGACAGATCCATCTAGGATGTCCGCCATCGAAAGGAGATGATCCACATCTCAGCCTAGTTTAACTGAGGGTCATCCAAACACATGGCAGCATTTAATGCCTTCGTGTCCTTCCCCTGGCAGACAGGTGAGGCCTAGACCACTGTCCTCTTGCAGTCTCACTGCCCTTGGAAATGTCCTTCAAGCGTCAAGGCTTCCTCAGGGAAGGGCTCCCGGACCACCCCTCCCACCCATCTCGCGGTTCCCACCACCTCACTCATGGCTGTTTGGGGAAGGGGCCTCCACCTGATGTTGGTAGACAGGTGACATTCAGTAATAACCCTGTCCTGGCTTCATCCCCACACTACTCACACCAAATCATGACAGCAAGAGAGCCAACCGTGCACGCAGCACTCCCTTCACTACACCTAGGAACCACACCTGAAAACCCAGAACTTCAGAGGTCACTTCCAAGGATCTCTGGACCCACAGGTGATATAAATGCACAAAGCCACGGACTGGACAATACAGAAGAGCGGATGTTCAACAAATCCAAGACTCCAGATGCCATCTCAAGGTGTCCTGAAGCAATTTTTAAAGAACATTATATACTCAGAAGAGTCCCTGCCTGTGCATGGAGCTGGGCTCATGGTCCATGAATTTGCCACCTCTGAGCCAAATGACAGACAAAATCCCTAAATGTGCAAGACCATGGGGATTAAAACTCAATTAGGGCTTCCTGACCAGAAATGCCTGCACATAACTCTCCCAGTGACCGAGGGGCAGCCAACACCCGCACATCACTGTCTAGGTGACAAAACACTCTCCTGTTCGCTCCTCTTAGCCCTTCCCTTCATAATAGCCCCAGGAGGCAAATTCATTATTACCCCCATTTTGCCTTTGGGAAAACTAAAGCCTGGAGGGAGCAGATGATTTAACAAGGTCACACAAGGAGGACATAAAGGAGGCAGAAGCCCGGGCACCCGTCTCCAGTCTCCGCATGTCTTCCGGGCCCAAGGATGCTTCACACACTGAGGGACGGCCCTGGTTTCCTCGGGCCAGCACTCTCCGATGTCGCAGAAACCCAACTGGTTTCCAGCGGAACAATGCATTCTGCTACAGGCTGCGGACTCACACGAGAATCCCCTTTAACACCACTTTAAACCTACCTTTTTTAACCCTTTTCTTCCTTCCCCATCACAGCCTGTGCCGCAAAGCCCCTCAAGATCTCTGGGTTCAAACAGCATGTAGCTGGCTGAGGAAGGGGGTGGCATCTGCGTGTAAAACAGCCTTCCATTCTGGTAATAGGAGCAGCCTCAGTCTGATAAACAGGTTGAGGCACTGGCCTGGACCCAAGGCCACATGGGTAAGCCTCACGGGGAAAAACACCTGGAGTCCGAAAGTACGCCTTCCAAGGAGCACAGCCACCAAGAGGGCCCAAAACGTGTCTTAAAACCCCAGGGAGAACTGGCCTCATCTTGGTCCTGAAATCCTTCATAACCTCTGTGCCATGACGGAGTATTACATCCTCCAGGTGAAGAGAGCTGAGCTCACATAAAATGGTGCATATAGGCGGAGCACATCACAGCTGGCCGACTGCCTGAGTCTCACACCAATCCCAAAACACAACCGCCGCTAACCTCCCTTTACACATAAGGAAATGGGCTTCCACAAGATGGGCTGATCTGGCGAGACTGAGGAGAGACTCGTGAACGTGTGTTCCTACCACCTCCCCTGTGGGTCCCGAAGGTTACTGGTCATTAGACTCTCCTGGGGACTTGTTCGATGTAGATTCCTGGACTGGGCTCCTTCAGGAGTTCAGGGGTGGGACCCAAGCGCCCGTATTTTTAAAGAGCCTCCCAGGTGATTGCAGTGCAGGTGACTCCTTGTCCACAACAGGAGAACCGCTGTGACCATCCTCAGGTCCATAAGCCCTCTCTTGCCAGCACTGCTGGCTTCTAACCATGCCTCCCAGACTCTCCCAGGCCTCCAGCACCAGCAGCGACAAATCCTAGTACCCCCTACACGAATATTTTTTAAGTGACTCTTTTCTTAACTTACTTTAAAAGAAAACTGTAGTCCTACCACACCTGGAAGCCCATTTCTCGTGTGCCATGAACACATAAAGAGGCTAAAAGCAAAATTAACAACAAACAAAGCACGTAAATATTAACAAGATGCTGTTGCTCACCTGGATTCTCATCCTGAGGCCTCCTTTCTCCCAGAGAAAAGTATGCAGGTGTGTTAACAGGCAAGGGATCAGATACCCCAAAACTGAGGGGTCCCCTTTTGGAGGGACAATAAAAGGAAAAAAAGGGAAGCCTTTTCTCTAGGTGTTTCAATGCTTGTGAACGCCCTACCCACATCCCACCAAAGGTTTCGTGAACCACCGATGGTGACGTGCCATGTTTGGGGTCTCACTGGCCTACGGCGGTCATTTGCAAACATAAAGGTGAATCGCAATCACCTGGGCGGTCACAAGGGTTACTTCCGTTTCTGATTCAGCAGGTTTGGGGCAGGGCCCGAGGAGCTGAACTTCTAACAGTTTTCCAGGGACCGCTGCGGGCTCTGCTCTGGGAACACTCCAAGCGCCACCAGCCGAAGGAGAGCAGAGCAGATGAGCAAAGGAAGCTTGATTCCCAGCACTGCCCTGGATATGTAGGGGACTGTCAACTGCGTGTCATCACCTGGTGCCTGTTACTGCCATAGTCCCTTTGAAGACTCCCAGCATCAGACATCCTGTTTCCCAAAGCCCCAGCTTCACATAAGGCCTTCAGAAATAGCCTTGCCCCAGTGTTCTTCCGAATGCCTCTGGGGGTTAGAGGGGTTAGACCCCACCAGCTAGGTCTTTTAGGTGGGCTCTCTCTTCTCATGGTAACTCCTGGCGGTGGAGGGAGCAGGAAGTCTGGCTAGCTTGTTACCCACTGACTCCTGGAGCAGCAGATGAGATCAAACCAGCCTGTGAGCTAGACTTCTGGAAGGCAGTGTGTCTCCTTCAGACCCTGTTATTTCCATGATGAGGCTTCTGCACCTGCCCCCGGCACCATTTCTGGTGTGCCTTCCTCCTTCCCTGATTAAGTCTGAGCCACATTCCAACACCTACAAGCTCCCTAGACCCCACACAGAGGAGGACTCACCCACTCCTGGGGCCTGCCCCCCACCTCCTCCTCTCCTCACTTCCTAGACCTGCCCAGACCCCCTGGCACTGCCCTTCCTCAGGTCACAGATGCCAGCAATGAGCTGTGTTAGCTCGAACCCCACTCCTGGCTCTTCTCCAGTGACCATTCGGTTCAAGTAGCCAAGAACAAATATTTTCTCAAAGCAACTCATTGCAATTCACTCCACTGCCCCTGATGCTTTTAAGGAGCTTACGGTATCAAATAAGGGATCAAAGAAACATGTTTCACAGGGGAGAGAAATCTCCCACTGGAAGCACTTCCCAGAGAAACCTGAGCCTGGACTCTGCTTCTCTACCCCAACAGGAGAAACTGAGGGGAAACTGACAGGCTGTGTCAGAACCCGTGCCATGGGCATGGGCACGAGGGCTCCAAGGTCTACGCGGGCTGGTTACAACTCCAGCCTCCAACTTACTCCCCATGGGTCCTGGGGCCTCTGTCGGAAACTCTCCAGGTCCCACTGCCCTACCTGCGGCACAGAGGAAATCATACTTACCTGCAGGGTTGTTGGGAGACAGGAATTAAATCAGGCAAGTCAGGCCCCAGCAGGGTGACAGCCGGGCTTACAAGGTGTCCCCCACAAAGGACGGAGCTGCTGCCAAAACTCCCACCATTACTGATGGAACAGCCACTCTCGGAGGGGCTCTCTCCAACTCCCACTCCAGCCCCGCCCCCCGAGATTGGTAACACCAGGAAAAGGAGGCTTCCCTGCTAGTGCGTGCACACGTGTGTGTCCGCTGTGCACAGCCTGATGCTCTCCCTCTCTCCCCTGCCAGGTCCCCACAGCCCTGGATGCTACAACATGGGTTATGAGGTAGGGGGTGTTTTTAAGTGGCTGTTGCGATGTCTGCACTAAGGGAGGGTAGGAAAACTCGGGGCCAAGGAAAAACATGAAGAAACTCCATTCATCCAGGAATTCCTACCTGCCCACTCAAAATGGGGAGAGTGTGGCAACTCCCAGAGCCGAGGCCGCTGCCCTGCAAGTCGAGGACGGGAACAAAAGGCACAAAGTCGGCAAGTAAAGAAGGCAGGGGGGGGAAGCAGGCACAGAGTGGGATGGACCCATGCCGGCGGGCGGGCAGACTGGAGCTCAAAGTTCAGTACCCCACTGGCCACCTGCGTGGGCTCACATATGCGACTTCACCCCTGCGAAGCTCCGTTTCCTCTTCCGTACATAGGATAAGACAGGATGAACCCTCAGGGGCAGGATATAAAACTCCCATAAATACAAACAATGATAATTAAACACTGATACTGTGCTCAGTTTCACTTGGTCCTCAAACTCTCCATGACCAACACTAGCAATTCTTGTTAGTGAAGGTCAAGGTCACACAGCCAATAAAGGGCAGAGGTGAGATCCAAAACCACAGGATCTCCCTCCAAGCCACATACACTATTAGCCACAAGAAGCACATCACGGCACCCACACAGAGCGGTTGTTCATATAAACTGGGGGCGGGGTGGGGGGGCATCTGCTTTCCCAAAGCCTCTTTCTCTGGGTGCTAAGGGGAGTGAATCTGCAGACTTGATTAATCCAAACCCAAGCTCACCACACAAGGCTCTGGTTCCCGGCCCCAAACTTAAACAGCTGCTCCGTCAATGTAATGGAACGCGAGTGTCTGAAGAGCTTCGAGTTTTAATTATCAAAGTCCTGATGAAAATCTGAATCAACAGCTGCTCCCAGCAAGGCGGCCCTCAGAGATGCCCAGAGAGGGGCGGGGGGGGGGGGCAGCCCAGACAGGACGGGGGCGACTGCAGCTGTCTGGGGAGCCCCAGCACCTGCAAGATGGGGGTGGGGGTGAAATGGACAGAAATCGGGCAAGAAGAGGAGGGAACCTCTGGGGTGCACCTGTCCTTGCACCACAGAGCGTGAGCATCTGGCTTATGTTCTGTGGAGGTGACAGCTTGGGAGGTATAACAGCAGGGGCTCTGGGGATGTCCTGCCATGGTGCTTCCTGTGGGTAGGACAGGGTTATGGGGACTACTGTCCCGGGGGCCAAGAAGGTCTCGGTGGGACAGGAAGTAGGCGCCAGAGCCAGCACATGACAAGGAGCTCAAAGCCTCTGATGTGGCAGGAACTCTAATGTATCAGTCCTAGAGCCTCTACCCATTCCTCCCACTTCCTCTTCCCCAAGGGAAGACACCTCCTCACTTCACAACTATTCCAGGGCGGGTCCTGGCACGCAACACAAACCCTTCCTCGTTTGCTTCAACGCACAAGAAAAACACATCCCCTTCCCTGAAGACAGACCCTGTCAGTCCCATCTTTCGATTTTTCTGGTATCTGACACCTTCCCTTCCAGGGACATGGGAGAACGCCAAGCCGGAAATACTAGAGTAACCAAACAGCCGGGACAACAGAACATCCGTCCTCCGTCTTGCTTTGCCCATCAACGGGGCAGCAGGCAGCAGACGAGTCACGGCACCAGGCACCGAGGCTGCTACCACATACCGGCGAGACACGCCAGGCACCTGTGTGGGTCACTGTTAACAGCCTTGGAGCTGGAGAGAGTCATTCTCTCCCGGGGACATAATTTCTGACTTGCATGCACAGATCCTCGGTTGAGTGTTACTTATCTGAATGCGAAGGGACCCACAAGCGTTTGAAATCAGAGCGGGTGAGTAAGCGCCGGCATGCTCACGCACTTGAAGCCCCTGCTGCTCTCCAGCCTTCGGATTCCCCCGTCACCCAAAGTGGGGACATAATGGATCATAAACGCTAAGCGATAAAGCAGGATATGAAATCAACGGTCACATATACAATGACTCCAATTGTGTTTAAAATATACAAAGACGGAAACGTGAATATTTTATTTAAAAAGCATGGGAAGGAAGTACGCCAAAGAACATTAAATCCCCACTGTTCTTCAGCATGGGGGGTTTTATTTCTTCTTCTCTGTGCTCTTCCCTTTTTTCTGCGTTTTCTACAGAAAATAGCCATTGCATACAAACCTGACAATTTTCTTTTAATAAAAAAAAGTCTAAAGAAGATTAGGCTAGGAGAGACGGCACTCAAACGTGATAGGGCTGGAGACCTGTGTGGGGCAAACCTTTCTCTGCTCTCGCTCCCTTAGAGCCAAAAGGACAGGGACAGTTTTTTTTTTCCCCCCTTAATTTCAAGAAAATATTTGCTCCGGTGTTTACAGGAAGACAAGTGTTCTCAGCCCTGGCAAGCATATGTCAGAGAGAGAGCCTCAAGAACTGTGACTGAATGGGCTCTCAAGAATTAGCAGTTGCCATGGCAATGTGTCCGCCAACAACTTGTTAAATACCTGAAATTTCTCCTCCACTATTGATCAGCAAATGCTTATTGGAATGACCATGTCGCTTTTGCCACTGCTAGTTCGGTGTCCCTATCTCTGTGCCTGATCGGACTACAGAGGATCCCCGAATGAGGAAGCCTGGCTCTAGGCTGCATGCTTGGTACCCATTCAAGAAAGCAGTCACTTGGGCAACGTTTACCCATCATCTACCAGACTTGTTTCTAATCAGCTAGGGGCAGCGGGGGAGGCCTGAGTGGTGCTTGTTGATGGCGAGGAGCACCCAAAGGGCATCTGGGGCAATCACAAACCATCCCCCTGCCCTCTGAGGCATCTCTCCCGGGGCCATGCTCATCACCAGCCCAGAGGGCCAGACCACTACCCCTTCAAGTCTCCATTCCAGAAGATGTGGGCCAAATTCTGTTCTCGTCTGATGCAGTCGTCCCTCTCTGGGAACCAGATACCTGCCCGTCAACCAAGCATCTGCTTTTGCTGGAGGAACCAGCCATGCAAACCTGGTTATTGGGCCTCACATTCTGCACTAAACCAAACTCCCCCGAGCGCACCAGCAGCGTGGTGGGAAGCAGTGAAGTCCTGGCCCAACTGCCCTCCCCTTCCTCCCCCTCCCGACACCTGCCAGGACTTGCCCTCCCTCGCTAGGAAACAGAGCTCACACATGGCAACCAAAAATTTACCTTCCGGCGATAGCATGCTATCGCTGCCAAATAACTGAGCTCATCCTAGGAGGATGGTTGTGACTGGCATCTAGAACACAGAAGCTTCTACTTTTTTCCTACCACTTCCTCCTCTTGATGCCATTTGAACCAGCTCTCCCTCCACCCATGCCTCCCCACCTCGGTTACCACCACCAGCCCTGGGAGTGCCCTCATGCAGACAGCCAAGCTCTCTGACCAGGAGGGATGGATAAGGAGTCAGCCATGGAAGAGTGCACTACTAGGGACTGAACTCTGTCCCCCTCCAAGAAATGGGTACGTTGAAGCCCTAATCCCCAACTTAAGGAGTCTGAAGAGGTTATGATGGTTCACTGAGGTCCTAAGGGTGAGGCCCTGGTCTGACAGGACTAGTATTCCATAGAAAGAGACACCAAAGAGCACTCAGTCACGGCCACCCCCCACACCACCATGTGAGGATACAGTGAGAGGGCAGCCCACCTGCAAGTCCAGAAGGGAGCCCTTGCCAGAAAACGACCCTATTAGACCTTAACTTGGCACCTGTAGCCTCCAGAACTGTGAGGGCAAAAAAAAGTCTGCTGCTGAAGCCCCCACAGCATGGTATTTTGTTACAATGCCCAAGCCGACTAAGATGAGCAGATTCCAAGAGCGGGGGAGCCATTGCTTCCTAAAAGCAAAGGAATTATCAAGGTTCTTGAGGGTTGAAATGAAACCTGTATGTAGAGACCGTATAAGGAGACCATTCTGCTCAGAATGATGGAGAAGCCTCTCCCAGAAGGGGCAGAACAGGTACCGCACAGACTCCTGGAAGGGGAAGGGGGGGTTGGCACCACTATGGATACACACCCCCGCTGTGGGGAGCCAACTGCAGAGCCACAGGATGGACACTCAACAAATCTTTGTGGAAGGAGTGACACGTTTCCCCTCTCATTGGAAACCAGGCATTCACAGAGAGGACTCACAGCTATCCAGCAGGGAGAGGGTGGGAGCAGACATCAGGAGGAGGACAGGAAAAGTGAATTGGGGGAAATCGGAGGGGGAGACAAACCATGAGAGACTACGGACTCCGAGAAACAAACTGAGGGTTTTAGAAGGGAGGGGCTGGGGGACAGGTTAGCCCAGTGATGGGTATTAAGGAGGGCACTGATTGCATGGAGCAGTGCGTGTTATGCGCAAACAATAAATCTTGGAACACTACATCAAAATCTAATGATGTGGGGCGCCTGGGTGGCTCAGCGGGTTAAAGCCTCTGCTTTCGGCTCAGGTCATGATCCCAGGGTCCTGGGATCGAGCCCCGCATCGGGTTCTCAGCTCAACGGGGAGCCTGCTTCCCCCCACTCTCTCTCTGCCTGCCTCTCTGCCTACTTGTGATCTCTGTCAAATAAATAAATAAAGTCTTTAAAAAGCAAAAACAAAAAACTAATGACGTACTGTATGGTGACTAACATAATTAAAAACAAAACCAAACCCTCGTGCCCATGAGCCATGGCCTTGATGCATGGAGTGAAGGTCACTTCCAGTGGCTTTCGTTTTAGCTACAAAGCACGGAAAACATCCTGCCAACATTGTTCCTGATTGCATTCATCTCAGCTCTCACATGCAACATGGGAACTACTGTCTGAGGCAACAGCATCCTCCTGGTCCCATGAATGGCACACACAGGGCTGGTCTGGGCCCAAGTCTCACCAAGCCCATCCTTTCAGAGAGCAAAAAACCCGGGGCAGAGGCAAACTCAAGGATGGGGTAGCTTTGAGAACACGGGGCCAGTGAAGGCACCTGGAGCTGGGGAATGCAGGCCCATTTCCTAAGATGCAGAAGAGGGAGGTCAGAACCAGCCTCAGGGACATGGGGACCAGTCACACAAGGGTCCTGCATTGGCGGCGGCTCCAGTGAAGCAGGCGGCACCTGCCTGGTCTGCACAAAGAGCCTAGGGCCCGGCTACAGCTGAGGGAGTGGGGGCAGGCCTCTAGTCTTCAGAAAGTGGCCAATGTAGGTCAGAGAACCGAGAGGAGATGCAGACATGGAAACTCAAAAACAGAGTGGGGAGGTATGGGAACCTCTGGCTGAGAAGGGAGGGGAACCTGGCCAGCATTACCCTGTTGAGTCAGGTGACCACACTGTCCTCGGCTGCCCAGGACATTCCTGGTTTTAGCACTGAAACTCATGCATCCCGGCCAGACCACCCTCTGCCTAGGGCCCTACAGTGCTCTTTGAGATGGGCCTTGGAAATCTCTCTCCCTTCCTAGACACACGGGGATTTATGAAATAACTACCTGTACCTGCATCACCTCCCCATCAGGTGTCTACCACCAGTTGGCGATGACTGTGGTTAATCCAAAGGGAGGAAAAGTAGAACAGCAAATAGTTAAGCATGGTTCAGAGTGGCACAGAAACTATGTCCTTGTTTCTAATCTCATTGGTCTATCTGCCCCTATGCTCACTTCTTCCAACCCATCCTCCTCTGGGACCTATGAGTGACCCTCCCAAACCCCAAATCTCCCTATGCCTTCTGCTACACGCTCCCTGTTGCCCTTGGAACCGAATCTAACCTTCGGCTTGGCCCTCAAGGCCTTCTGAGACCAGCCTCGGCAGTCCCTCTGGCCTCCTCTCACCTTGTACACATATCCTCCTTGACGGCCGTCTCAATTCCCCAACCCGGCCATGCTCACTCACACCTCCAGGCCTCTGCACAGGCTGGTCCTTCAACCTCAAATGCCTTGGGCTCCCCTAGATCCTTACCCTGCCACCTACCTACTCAAATTATTTGCCTACTCAGGAAAGCCCTTATTTTTTCCTTCCCTGTTCCCTGTGGGTAGGATCAATCATTCTATATGGCCTCCCACAAAGCCCAAGCCCCCCTTTCACTGTATTACAATTATGTTCACATGTGTTGCAACTTGTACCATTCCATGGCCTATCTGGTAACAGGATGGAATCTAATTTAACTCTATCTTTCCATCAAGAGCATGGTTCTGGACACCCAGTAGGCATACAAGAGGTGTTTGCTGGCCAACCGATTGACTGACTGACCAAGCCTACTTCCCCCAAACCCTTCCAGGTGAGACTGTATTTTCCTCCAAGGTTTTAGCCATTACAAATGACAGACAGGATGCCTCTTTGAATTGCCAAATGCTTTTCCCATTCCAGTTTCATCTAGCAGTGCATGCCACCAGTGGGATGAGCCTCACACCGTGTCTGTCAAGGCAGCTTTCCTACTGCGGATTTACTTTGAAATGCAACGGCGTGCCTTCCAGTTGGAAGAAGGATGCAGTCGTGTCTCCAGCCTGTCCTCCAACATCGATCACCGGCCGGCGGAGGAGATGTGACTGTCGTCTTCCCAACCTGATTTTTCTCCGCCATAATACAAGCCCAGTGAGCCATACAATCATGGTGAATTCCCTATCAGTTCAACATCCTACGCAATTTTTCAAAGAATATGATTCTATCTGAAAATAAGTGCAACAGTCTGGAACTCATTTTTCCCCAGTGCCTAACTTTCAGCTTCCTATAAATACCAGACGGCCTTCCGGGCGGTGACACAGCTTCAGCGTTATCAAACAAGCATCGCTTATGACTCTGCCTTGAGCAGTGTCAGAGGTACTGAGAATTTACCCATCTTATTATGGCATTGCTAACAGGGTCTCAGGCAGTTTCTGCTGGGCCTGAAGTTGTGTCAATACCAATGTCAAGACTGCCTCAGACTAAAACAGACTAAAACTGTGTCCGTGTCCGTGTCCGTGTGTGTGTGTGTCTATTTTTGCATTTGTGTAGCTGAGGAAGGAAACAGGAAGGAGAATTGGACTCCTCCAATAAAGGAATCCAGTTCCCAACAGATCAAGAAAAAACAGATGTGCCTTAGTTATATTTTGCTCTGTAACAAATTACCCCAAAACTTAGCAGTTTAAAATAACACACATTTCTTATCTCACAGTTTCGGTGTTTCAAGAATCTAGGCACAGCCTAACTGGGTCCTCTGCTTTAGTATCTCATACGCCTGCAATCAAGATGTTGGCTGGGGCTGTGGTCTCATCTGAAGGCTTGGCCAGAGAAGGATGTGCTTCTAAGCTCACTCATATGGCTGTTGGCAGGATTCTCTCAAGGGCTCTTGGACTGAGGTCTTAGTTCTTCACTTGTCAGGGCTTGGAGGCCTCTCCTAGCTCCCTGCCCCATGGCCCTCTCCACAGAAGATCACACAAGTCAGCCTGCTTCCTCAGAGTGAATAAGGGAGCAAGAAAAGGTGCCAGCAAAGAGAGATCGCTACCAAGATGGAAGTTAAACAGTCTTTTTTTTCACCGATCTAAAGAAGTAACATTCCAGAACTTCTGCCTTATTTTATTCTTTAGAAGCAAGGCTCTAGGTCCAGCCTACCCTAGAAGGCAGGGGTTACACACAAGAGCATGAATGCAAAGAGACAGGGATTATTGGGAACGATGGCAAAGACTGCCTACCACAGAAATGCCCAGCAAAACCCCAGAAAAGTATCATCCCAGGCTCTTGTCTAAAACCTGCCACATAAGAGTATTTGGGAAACTCACTGATATATGTTTTAACAAATATTTAATGAGTACCCACTCTGGGCCCAGCACTGCTCTCAAAGGCAGGTGAATAAAACATCAAAAAAATCCCTGCTCTTGTAGAGCTTATTTTCTACTGGAAGGAGAAAGACAGTAAACAATGAAACCAATATGCTGGATGGTGCTAACTATGGTGAATCAAACAAAGCAGGGAAGGGAATGCCGGAAAGGGGTGAGGGCTGCAGGTTGAGATAAACAGCATGCAGGAAAGGCCCCAGTGAAAAGGTGACATTTGAGAATAATCATGAAAAGGATCAGGAAACAAACCACCTGGCTACCTAGGAGAAGAGCATTCCAGACAGAAGTTGCAGGTGCAAAGGTCCTGAGGCAGGAATATAAATCGGTGGGGATGCAGCAGCATATGTGAAAGCAAATGAGAAAGAGTAGTAGGGATGACAGAAGAGCAGTGTGAAGGCCAAATCAGGTGAAGCCTTGCAGGCATTTGTAAGAACTTTGGTTTTTATGCTTAAGTAGATAAGGGGCTCCTGGAGAGCTTGGGACAGAGGAGCAACATAATAACAGACCTCCTCTGACTAGTGGGCAGAAACAAATTTTAGTAGAGTGGCAAGGGCAGAAAGAGGAAAAAAGTCAGTTAAGGGCCTCCACTCTAGCCTACATGAGAGCTGATGACAGATGATGACAGTTTAGTCGAGGGTGGTGGCAACAGGGATGAGAAGGTTGACTTCTGGATATTACGGAAAGAAAAAAATTAGCAATAACTGTTAGGTTTTGGTCCTAATAATAACAAGAATGGGACTGAATATTGAAGGAAGATCAAGTTTAAAAGTGAAGGTCAGGGGATGCTTGGGTGGCTCAGGCAGTTGAGGGTCCAGCTCTTGGTTTTGGCTAAGGTCATGATCTCAGGGTGGTGAGATCAAGCCCTGTGAAGGGCTCCAAACTCAGCAGGGAGTCTGTTTGAGATTCTTTCCCCCTCTTTCGTTCCTTCTCCCTCTGTTCCTTCCCCAACTCACACTCTCTAAAATAAATAAATAAAATCTTAAAAAGAAAAAGGAGGAGGAGGAGAAGAAGAAATGAAGGTTAGGACCTCAATTTGGGGTATAGAAAAAAAAAAAAAAAACAACACAAAAAAAACAAAGGAGACCATGAGACCTGGAGTCAGAATCCCTGAGAGCAAGGCTCAGCCCCATCTGAGTGACCCTGCATGGTTCACACAGCACACTGGCCTCCAGAGTCTCGCCTTAACCTGCAAATGCCCAATCCCTGACGAGTTGCGCACTTAGCCAGCAACCTGACCCCATGCTTTACATATTATATGTGCCTCTCAAGCTCCTATATAAAAACTCACTGTCTATTACTGCACAGGTAAATGAAAAAAACTATTCCAAGAGGATAGGCTACTCAAAGCCACACACACTATGCATCAACTGTGTGCGAGGCACCATCCCAGGCATTGTTCCTATGTTATCCACATGTATAAACAGGCCCAGGGCTCACAGGCTTTCCCCTGGCTCACAGTTTCCGTGGCTCTTGGGTTCCCTGGCAGTGGACTGTGACCGTTTTTCCCATGTATGCCTGTGTTGCTCTACATTAAGCTTCCCAGAAACGGGAGCCAAGTCTGGGATGCTCCTTAGTACTGCAGTTACCATGAGCAACCAAGCCTCTGCTGGCATACTTTCAGTGACAGGAACCTCACTACCCCATGAGGCAGCCCACGCCATCATTACAGTAAGTTGTTAGAAAGCCCTCTCTATTATTATCAGCCAAACTCTGATCCTACAGTTTCTATTCACTGGCCCCATTTCACCTCCTAGAGCCACCAGGGAAAAATTTCCTCCCCCTTACAAATCACAAGCTTTCAGAGAGTTGAGAGCAACTCTTAAAGCACCATCTGATGCCAACAATAGCAGCTCCAGCTAAAAAATCTGAATCACATTTTATGAACCACACTTGATAAAAGTGTTTTCACAAACATTATCCATTGACCATCCTTAATGGCTAGAAATTAATCGTTACATATTATGTAACTGTCAGTACCAAACAAAACAATGAATGGGAAAACCCTTAGTGAAATCTGTGGGGATTTCACTCCGTATTATTATTCCCATTCTGCAGATGAGCATGTTGAGGTTCAAAAAGGTTAAGCTATGTAGAGAGAAGTTATCAATAACTAGTGTTAAGAGATTAATTTTTCAGAAGTGGTAAAATCATGACTCTCATACAGACACAGAATGAACCTGTGATGATGTTTTAGTCTACCATGAATTTTGGTTTTCTTCTTTTCTTCTCATTTCTTTGTCCTGTCATTAATTTTGATTTCTTCTATCACTAATCAGTAAAGATTACGAAGACACTACAACTGGCTCAAAAGGAAACCCAAAGTAAAGTCACAGTCATAGACTGAGAAATATTCACATGGATGTGCACGTGAAGGTCAAAGTGGCTTTGGGGAGGTTGCGTGGGTCGGGGGACCTCCCCCTGATACAACAGAATGTGCATTATCAGTTACTTAAAACTCACAGGTTATCAACTAGGTTCCATAAAATCAAAATCAGATGGCCCAGAGGGGTGTCCTCTAGAACCAAGAGCCCAGGCAACTACCATTTTCTACCCAGGCCCAAATTTCCTCCCCATCCTAGCCCAGCCAGGATCCGTGAACTTGGTTCTTGATGACTCTTTCCACTTCCTCAAAGTCCTCTCTAAGAGAAGCTGTTTCAAACATTCGCTGACCCTGGTGCTTCTGAAGCCCCAGCCATAAAACGGTGAGACCTTAAATTGCTGGCAGGATGTGAGAGAGGGAGCAGAGGGCTCTAAAGGAGAGAGACCAGCAGGAACACTCAGCCTCTGGCTCTGTGCATTTGCCCTGCAGCCTACTTCTCATGCAGTAACATGGGCTAGGGGTTCGCAGCCCGCTGCCCTGCCCCCACGCTGCTCAGAGAAGCCTCCATTGTGCAGCCAAAGGAGGTGAGGAGGTTCTTGCTGGTTGGAGTTTCTCACAAAGTCTATGGTGTTTCAATAGCCTCTTTGTTCTCTCTCTCTCAATAGTTCCTGTGTCTTAAGAAATTACAAATTTTCATTCTTTCTACTGCATTAGTTTGGGGGGGGGGGAGAAAGAAAGAAAAGATACCAATTAAAAAATAAAGTTCTGAAGTGGAAGAACAGCATTTATAATAACTTCACACAGGTCTAACCCGCACTTACTGCCAGCAGTTTAAACAGAAGGTTCCTTGAGAGGTGAGCAATAAAGAAACCATTTAGTACTTGTTCTCCAGAGATGCTTTTATCAACTCGCTTGCCCCCTTAATCATCGCTGGTTTCTGTAAAATCCATAGAAAGAGAAGACACACCAAGCAGCTCTCGTACATTTGCATGGGTCAGACCTCTTATTAAATGAGTTTTCCCCAAATGGCAATGCTTAGTGTACTCTGATGGCAAATGCTTAAATATTTCATCAATTTCAATGGGATGTCAATTTCTCCTGCCAGGCAAGATGACCTTCTAGGCTAATCTGGGGTGAAGGAGGGAACCAAGTCCACAGCAGAGTGTGACTCTGAATAGAGAAGCCCTGATTCCAGGTGTCGCTCCTTCCATTTCCGCTCATGTGCCTGCCAACATGGGCTCAGAAATTGGAAACGCTGGATACCCTCTTCTCCTTTTCTTTCCTCCTTCCTTCCTTCTCAAGAACAGGGTCTGCCCTGTTAATCTCTCTGTCCAGTGTCTAGCTTAGTACTTGGCCCAAAGTTGATGCTGAGACGACGGTTATTCATCAAACTGAGCTAAATCTACCCATTAGACTTCTCATGCACTCATCAACTATTTCCTTGATACTTAGGATGAGCTACATTTTCAATGAAGAGCTGGGGCCATGGCAGTGAATCGGGGAAGGTTTCGATTTTAGTAAGAGAAAGGTAATAAATTAGTAAATTATTTCACTAATAACAGTTCATGTAGAAATAAGGACTCTGGGAAGAAAAAAAAGGAGGAGGAGGAAGAGGAGGAGGCAGGTGAAGTGATAGAGAGTGACAGAGTACCGGAAGGCAAGATAATTGACTTTACCACCATCTCTCTGTCCAAAGAAAACTCACCGAGTAGCTTCTTGCCCATTCAGGGAGTATGTGTTGGACAGAGAGATGAAGGTAAAGTCCATGACTTCCGCTCCCAACACCACTTCTCTGTGTCTCTCTGAAGACCATAAATAAGAATACACTAGCATTTATTAAGCATCTACTGTGTGTCAGCCATGACGCCAAGACCTTAATATATAATAAGGTGACAACCCAAATATCACCTTCCCAGAGGATAGTACTTATCACTTTAGGTCTACCAATGAGGAACAGAGGCTCAAGGTCGCTTCAGGACCTGGTTGACTGCTGTGACTTCTTAACCAGTCTCCACGCTTCACGTTTGTAACTCTCCAGTCCCTCCAAGTCTTCATGAAATGCCCTGTGAAGAAGTCACTCCCTGAGAGAGTAGGAAAAGATTTAAACCTCACAGGCTATTCTCCTGTGCCCTGCTTGGCTATGAACTCTTTGAGCTTAGAGAGGGAACTGTTGGCAATAATGCTTCTCTGAGTGGAAAATTATGCTGACGTCGGAAAAGGCCGTGTGGCGATCACGAAGAGGAGGCGACACAAGCCTAGGCATGACGTACTCCAACAGCACCACCTTCCGCGGCCCCCTGTGGTTGGAACACTAAAAGGCACCATCCAGGGGATGCCTGAGAAGAGACCCCACGAAAGCAGCCCTTCTTTACCACAGCGCAATTGAGAAGCCATCCTTCCCACCCAAAACAACAAAAGACAACGGTCTACAAAGGAATGGGGGCAAGAACAAAGGGCCGAGCCCATGAGGAAGAACCCTGGGGCTGCAGAAACATGGTGACCATGGGCGGAGTGAAATGCAGGCCACTCGTGGGAGCCACTGTCCTGAGAAGTCACTGTACGGAGACCAGAGAACAAAGGGACACTGGAGCGCATGCAGATGCCCAGCCCCACGACACCCTGAGAACAGAAATGGGTAGGATATGTCCACACTGGCTCGGGAGGGACAAGAGAGTCATGCAGGCACTCAGCCAATGAGAGCAAAGAGGGGTCATCTCCCCACCCACCCAAGTCACAGCTCCCTGAGAAGAGAGTGTGCAAGCCAATGGAAGAACCCAGGTATGGTATTTCGAGACAGGGTATGCACTGAGGCTTACAAGACTTCGCTCCAAGAAGCCTTCCCTGACCGACCCCATCCAACAGTAGAACAGGTGGGCACCCTACCAGGACTCTCTTCCTGGACTCTGCTTTCACACTCTTTGTCATTCTTAGATTTGTCTAAGAGTTTGCCTGAAATGGGCCTCTCTCCAAAGGCGAGTGGCGATCTCATCTTGTTCTCTCTCCTGTCCCTAGTCCTCAGTACCTCCCCTACCTGCGGCTAAATGACCTTCAGCTAGGGGCCAGCCCCCTTAAGTCTCAGTGATTTTATCCCCAAAAAGAAGACTGGACGGCAATTATCCCTGTGAAGGTGATGGAGAATTACAAGAGATAATGCACACCAAAGAGTTTGGTGCTCATTGGCATGGAAGACATGCTCACTAAGTGTCTGTTACTACTTTCCTGCCTTGGCCAGGGGTCCATAAATGCTTGCTGAAAGGAGAAAGACCTACATTAATTGCATATTAAACTCTGCGACGGGGCTTTGACACCCCACAGATTTTAATATTTAGCACTTCCACTCTTCACGAGAGGGGGGCAGGGCTCATGACTTCTTGTCGCTTGACATCTTTCCGTGGCATGAATTTCAAGCCTCCGTTTATTCACAACAAAACCCAGATGGGACTCGAGGGGGGAAAAGAGATCGCTCAACAGTGCTTCACGGCTCAGCCAAGATTCCCATTCCAAGGACATGCAGGCAGAAGCTCCAACAGGCTACAGTTAGGAAAATGTCCCAGTGCAGTAGGTGTCCCAAGGAGTCCCCAGATAGCCCATGGGGATCAGCCCTGAGCAGTCAGATCAGAGCTCACCACCTGCTCAGACAACTCCACTTGCCACAAGCCAGCCCTTTGGGGATTTGCTAGTGGCCAGATGTGCACAGCTATGAAGTTAGAAATATTTTCCCGGTGCCTGGAGCTGCGCAGGCCTAGGGAGGCCTGTCCTCATGAGAAGGGTTACCCACTGAAGACCCAGCAACTCACTTTTCCTCTTGCAGGCACCAGGCACTGGACAGCCAGTCCCTCCTAGGGTACCCCAACAGACAAGCAGCTTCAGTTGTCTGGAATAATGCAAATCAGACAGAAGAAAAGGGAAACCCAACCTCTGCCAGGACCGGAATCTCGCATGTTACCTCCTGCTACATCCCTTCATTGCCTTCTCCTTGCGCAAAGAATATGAAGCCAACAAACCAATCTCTCTCGATGCATGGCTCCCCACCGTAAACCTCCTTGAAATCCCTTAAGCTCCCTGGGGTTCCAGGAGAGGCTGGTCCCAAGCAGAACTTCCTTCAGTATGGCGAACTCATGGGTGAAGACAGCAGTCAAAACAGGGAGCCACTAACACCTTCCATACCACTCTGTGCACTAGCCCACCACTGTGACACGGGGACTTCTAAGATATACAGGAGAGCAGAGATGTCCATCCAGGCACTTGGTGCTAGGGGACCCAAAACAGCTTCAGCTGGAATTTCTGTATTGCCAAGCAGACAAGGGAAGCAAGGGCTGATGCTCTCACATGGACAGACGCAAAAACCTGTAAGTTGCTCTTCCAACAGCACTTGTGAGCTCTGCACACCATTCTCCCTCACGACTGCTATGTGGCCTCCTGGAACAGAACTCTGCTCCCACTGTACCGCACCGGCTTGGCTTCCAACTCCCAGCAGAATCCACATTGGACCCAGGCCCTCCGCTGGGTCTACCCCCTTCTCCTCCAACCTTCTCTGGAGCCTCGCTCCTCACCCGCCATGCCCCAGCCTCACAGGTCTCCCTTCAGTTCCTCCAACAGGCAGAGCCTTTGCACCTGCTCTGCACCCCCCACCCCCGGAAGGCTCCCCACTTTGTTTCTGCTGGCTCCCAGTTCAAACAGCATCTCCTCAGAGAAGACTTTCCCAGCCCCGACCCACATAGGCCACACCTGGCTGTTTCCCACCTTCCGCACTTGCTGGTTCTCAGTCACAGCATTTACTATAATTTACTTTTATGTCGGTCCTCGTTGTCTTTTCTTCTCTCTCCACTGGCACAGAAGCTTCGTGAGGGCAGAAAAGGTGTTCATCTTAGGCACTGTTTAGTCCCTGTGCCTGGAACATAGAAGGAGCTCAACTCCCTGAATGAATGAAGGAATAAAGGAATGAGTCCATGCCACCATTTTATAGATGAAATGAGTGTTTGCCAGCATCGTTTGTGGGCCAGACGTTGCAGAAGGACCTGTGTATATCCCATACTACATATATGTTGCACATTATAATATGACATATACAACTGATACAACTGTCACATATTTGTATTTGTATCTGTTCATCTAAGCTTCACAGCTTCCTGTGGGCTAGCCATGACCATCACTATTCTGTAGATGAAAGAACTGGAGCACAGAGAGGTTAAATCACTCATCCAAGATCACCCAGCTAATAAACAGCAGCTGTCTTACTTGTGTCACCACTCTCCATCCCTCGCGGATAGTGTTTCTCAGGTCCGGGACTCCACACAAGCATCATGCACCCCAGGGGGGAGCACAAGGGGGTTGTGGTGAGAGGAAAGGGCTGTTTTCTGCACTCCTGCATCTGCTGAGCCACTCGGGGGTCAAGGCCAGGGGGACGGCTCACTCCCGCCTGCTCTGTGCCTGCGGTGGCCGCTGGCAAAACACTCCCTGCTCTCCCTCCCAGCTCTATTTTATATCCTGCAGGAAGCCGGCTACTGAGGAGGATTTAAACGTGTCTGCCAGAGCGTCTGCTACCTCTCCCGGGACTAATCTGCCGTGAAGCAGATGCAAAGCTTCATTTATCACTTCCAATGGAACATGAAAGAGACAAAAAACCCAGCCGACACTCCCAGCCGCCAGTGTCCAACAGGGCCGGGCCTCTGGTATCGAGGCTTCCGGGGGGGCTGGCTCCCCTCAAGGACAGCCTCTCTCCCCTGGTGCCCACCCGGGCACTGCAGCAGGGGGGAGGCCCCAGGGATGTGGGGTCTGAAGATGGGCCAGCTCAGCCTCTCTGTCCGTAAGAAGTTATTTTTTCCTTTTGAGCTGCAGTTCACCTAACAAAGGGAATCATTCAAAACATACAACTGAGAGGCCTTTTTTAATACACTCACCATATTATACAACTACCACCCGTATCGAGTTCCAAAACATGTCATCATTTCCGAAGAAGACCCCTCATTAAGCAGGCATGCCCCATTCCCCCTTCCCGGGGGCTAACCACTCATCTGTTTCCTGCCTCTAGGGATTTGCCCATCCTAGACATTTCCCATAAAAGGACTCTACGTGACCACCCTGTCTGGCTTTCACTTAGCATAATGCCCCAGAGGCTCATGCATGTAGCCCGGATCAGTACAGCCAGCCGGTTTTGACCACTTGCCGGTTAGAGACACCAAAGCCTTGGGTGAGGGGCACAAACAGAGACTGCACCCCTGACAACTGGTCATCCCTCCGTCTACCCAGGCCCACTAACAAGTGGGAGAATCAGAATTCTACTCGTGAAAACGTTCCCTCCCTGCAGGAGCCCCTCAGGGGAAATTACAGGCCCTGCCAATGGCTTACCCAGGGGAGTGCCACACGCGGAGTCTGGGCCAGGCCTGTTAGAGACCCCAGGGTCCCACCCTGCCCTGTGAGCTCCTATGCTCCTCAAGAGGAAGGGACACATTAGTATTGAAGGCTTGCATGCTTTTGCTGAAGAAAACAAAACCAGGCAATCTCAAGAACAAAGCAACCCGGAGACTTTCAAAAACAGTATTTTAGCTGTGAGGACAGCATATTGTGGTCTGACCCCACTGTGGAATCAGCAGAGAATGGGTCAGAATGTTATCAGCTCCTTAGATAAGGGCCCTGAGTTGTGAATATAAATGCAACTGTTGAATTCTCTTAAAAAAAAAAAAAAAATGAGTCCCAGGACTGAATATCCATTACCTTCTAGCTGGAGTGTCAGAATCATTCTCAGCCTGTACTTGTACAGTTCTAGTACCAAGTGTTCCTTCCTTTCCTCACTCACCATTGAGGCCACTCCCCTCAACTACAGGACCAGCAGGGCTCCTGAGCCTTGGCACCGCTGACATTTTCAGCAGGTATTTCATTGTGCCGGGGTGGGAGTTGGGGGGAGCGGCCCTGTGCACCCTAAAATGCTGAGCAGCATGCTGGCCTCCATCCACCAGACACCGCTGGTGCCCCTCCCTGGTAGGGACAGCCAAAAACGTCTCTAGACTTGGCCAAATGTCACCCAAGTGGCAAGATGGACCGTGGCAGTGAACCACTGATGTCAAAGTCAGGTGTGAGGGAGCAACTAGGACATGCTTTCTCACCTGCTGCCTGAGAACCACAGGGACAGGATCTTGGGCAGTGCTTCCAAAATCAGGTTAATTACAATCAACTCTAAATCATCCAGGGGCCAATTATCCACATTAGCCCAACCCCCACCCAACACTACCTGAGGTCTCCCCACTTCACCACCCACAAGCAGCTGGTACTGTAGGGGAGAAAGAGGAATTTCAAATCAAGAATGCAAATGCATAGGGGTTGGGGGGGGGCGCCTGGGTGGCTCAGTGGGTTGAGCCTCTGCCTTTGGCTGGGGTCACGATCTCAGGGTCTTGGGATCGAGTCCAGAGTCGGGCTCTCTGCTCCGCAGGGAGCCTGCTTCCTCCTCTCTCTCTGTCTGCCTACCTCTGCCTACTTGTGATCTCTGTCAAATGAATAAATAAAATCTTAAAAAAAAAAAAAAAAAAGACAACTGCAAAGACACGGGGAGTTTGGATTACTTGTTTGGTTTGGTTTAGGATGGAGAGATGGGAGGGTGTTAAAAGGCATCCTCCTTGCACCCCGAGTACTTTACGGCTGCCCAGCGCAACCCCAGTCCCGCCACCCCCGCAGCAGAGGCACCAAAAGGGGCTGGGGTGGGAGTCCCTTCCTGTCCTCTCTGGATGTCAGGAGCTCCCTGCCCTTCTCCCTCTGGCAGGGAAAATCCTAGTAGGCCCTCTCCCTTGAAGGGCCTACCTTCAGGCAAGCGAACAAGCAGGAGAGTCTTCGCTCTGGGGGAGCAGACCACACACAGTATCACACAAACTCTGTTTAAGAGCTGTTCTCATTTAGCTTCCCACCATCTCGCCTTCCACTCGCTCTCCAGCCCCCAGCGCTGCACTGAAATGGTCTCACCAAGGTCACCAAGTGTTCCTGTGTCACTGGATCTAGTGACCACCCTTCATCCTTACCTAGGATACAAGGTCCCTGAGGGCAGGGACTTCCGTCTGTGTTGTCTGCTCTTGTATCCTCAGGGCTAGAACAGTGCCTGGCACGTAGTAAGTGCTCGGTATCTACCTGTTCAATGAATGACTCTCACTTGACTTCTGCAAGGCATTGCTAACATTGACCACTCCTTCCCTCTTGAAGGGCTTGCGTCTCTTGGTTTCCAGAAAGCCACAGACCACTGGTTTTCCTCCCACCTCCCCAAGGACGACTCCTTCGCCTTCTCTATGGTGAGTACTTTCTTAGCCCATCCATTAGATGCTCGTCAGAACCTCACCCTGGGCCCCCTTCTCAGTCAACCACACCCTTTTCCTAGACCATCTCGTTCATTCCCTTGGCCTCTTTTACCCCCTAGAGAGGGCACTACTTTCTGCCATTCATCATTGTCCCTAAGAACTTCTGGGTTGTCATCTAGAAAGCTGCCCCTCTCTCCCTGGCCTGCCCCAGGTGTGGGCATGTAACTCGGGGTTGACCAGTCGAAGCCCCACAGGCCTCTGGCCAGAGTGAGTGGTTCAGAGATGCTCACAGGACCCACACAAGCCAAAGCAAGTCTGGGCCAGGCTTTGACCAGGTGGTGATGGGCAGTTTTCCCTTCTCCACTGAGCTTAGAGCTCTGAGCTGTGATCATCTTTGACTCCGTAAGGGGAACCTGGGCCTTTGAGTTGCATTAGTTCACAAAAAAGTCAAGAAAGAGGATGAGACAGAGATCAGGAACTGATGACATCGGTTGAGACCTGGGGTCCAGCGAGGCTTACCTGCCCCCCGGGAGTTTTCAGTTAAATGATTCCATTTCCTTTTTGCCTTCGACAGTTTGGGTTATCCACTGCCCCCAAGGAGGTGGCTACAGTTAATCCAAAAGGAGAAAAAGAAAAAGAGAGAAAAAAAAAGGAGGGGCCTATTCCTGCCCTCCCCTCAAATCTGCTCTAGCCTTAGCGGTTTGTTTTCCCAATAATCCATGCTAGCGATGCTCTGGAAATTCTGGTGGTCACAGAAGGCCTCACAGCATCCATGGCCATGG
The DNA here is from genome assembly GCF_963455335.1 of Martes martes. Taxonomy (NCBI): domain Eukaryota; kingdom Metazoa; phylum Chordata; class Mammalia; order Carnivora; family Mustelidae; genus Martes; species Martes martes. The sequence goes on along the minus strand of NC_137896.1, from coordinate 16,378,044 downwards.
ACAACTCTCCCAAGAAGGCCGTGGTGTAAGGGGAAACCCAAGCTAGTGGACAGAGAGTGTGACACCAATGAGGCCCCAGGCATTCTAGCCACCCCATCCTGGTGCTAGTCATGTGAGTAGAGGAGCCACGCTTGGACACCGCAGCCCCAGCTGATGCCACATCCAGAAGAACCAACCCTCAAAACCCATGAAGGCATTTGGGCCATGCCCATCTCTCATAGGGGAGCCATCACAGCTGAGGTCCCAAATGTCATGGAGCAGACCCAAAACTTTCTACCATGTCCCATCCGAGCTTCTGACCCATGGGATCACGTGTCTATAGATACGACAGTCCGTGCTTGACACTCCTGAGTTTAGGGGTAGCTTGGGACGCAGCAAATGTAACTGAGGCACTCGGAGCATGCTTCCCTGGGCCAGACCATCCCTGGGATCCAGCAAACACTGGGCATTTCTCTCTCTCTCTCTCTCTCTCTCTCTCTCTCTGTCTCTCTCTCAGGGAGCCCTGGCCAGAAAAACCTCTCTCGCAGAACTGAAATGAAGTTATTGATTTGCCTGTCTGTCTCCCTCACCACGGCATGGACTCCTCCGGGGCTCAGCACCGTGTCTTGCGCTAAGATATCAGTATGTATCTGATGAACAAATGAATGAAAGAGAGTAGAGCCGCGCGCCACTGCCCTCTGCGAGGGCGCTCCGAGGGCCCTACAACTAGCCGTGTCTTCGGGGGGGCTCCGTGGAAGGGAAGATGCATTGCAAGCGTTATTATAATAATGGTGACAGGCTCCAAGCCTGGTAATCATTAACCGTCCCCAGGAGAGCTAGTTAGCTGGCAAAGAAGAAAGCCCCCTCCCTGGGGTTGGGAGTGCCGGTGCCCTGATGGCACTTGGCTTCAAACTGAACTCCCCGCGCCTTCTTGGGGAGCCGATCTGTCTATAAAATTGGTGGTTTCTATAGAAACAGAAGCGATGTAGTAAAGCGAAGGGAAATCGTACATTCTGTCAGCGTGCAGAGATCAATCCTGTTCTTATACGGGGCCAGGACTCTTTCACGCTTTATTCTTGAGCATCTCAGCTTTCATTTCCATCCGAGCTGTCTCATCTCATATTTATAAGGCTCCTGCACTGGGAATCTCGTCCCTGCTCGCCTAGCTGGCTGCCTTTGTTAACGATGACCACAGGCGGAAGTCTGTGGAAGAGCGTGGAATCCCCAGCTCCCCCTTGGGGCGTCAACCCCAGAGGCAGAGAGCTGGGATCCCTGGTGCTCTGGGCAGCACCCGGGTGGGCGGCTGGGGCCCCTCGAGGTAAGGATCGATGGCCCCTCGACTGGACATTATAAAAATCTGCTCTGTAATCAGGTACTTGTTTTACAAGCCTATACCTCAGCTCAGCCGGTCTTTCCAAGCTCTTAAATATTAACACGTCTGCAATCTCTGTTTTGCACCGCCAAGGGCAAGTGGCTTCCTAACAGGCAAGTTATATAGAACTTAGCTTGTCTTTGAATCACTCGTGCTGTCTCTTGATCATCTGTGGACGAAATTAGAAAAGGCACAGGTTGTATTTTAATATTTTAGATGAAGGTCCAAATTTTGAGACATGTGTTAATTCACGAAAAGTGACTGCTTTTATCTTGTTTCGTTCTTAAAGAAATGATATGATGTCCAAGAGGCCTTTACTAATATGTATTTGAGTCTGACCATCACAGCACGAAATGTGTTTTGCCTTTTTCCTGCTCTGCTGTGTGACCGATTGGACAAACAGGAATAAAGAGATGGATGTATGAGGGGATGAGGGAGGGACGGAGGGACGGATGGATGAGTAGATGGACAGGTGGATGGGTGATGGATGGGTGGATGGGCTAATCACATCCACCAGAATAATTCTCCTAAAATGCAAATCTAATCCCCCACCCATGTGTTCACATACAACATTTCTGAGTGCCTATCACGTGCCCGCAGGACGTGACGCGCAGTGGAGGGGATGCAGCAGTAGAGACCCGAGGTAGGGTCAGAACCCTCCAGGAGCTAACGTTTCAGTATCTTCGGAACAGGAAGTAGATGGAGAGGAAGCCAGAGTGACTTCCGGGAAAGCACCACGGAGTCTATCACCCTGGCCCAGGGGACAACGGATGGGGCCTTGGCCTAGGACAATGGCAGTGGACACAGGGAGGCAGGAGTAGGTTGGGCACCATCAGCCGGGCTTGGCGACCAACGGAGTCACCGCCTTGAGTCTCACTCTCAGTTCACCCCCTTCACAGGCCGTGTGAGCCTCCTCGCCCCCGCTGCGGATGGCGAACACTTGCACCACCACCCCGAGTTGCTATGAGGGGTCAATCAGAGGAAGCACGTCAAAGAGCCAGACACAGGGCCTGGCCGCAAAAAAGTTTTTAAGACCAAAACCCTCTATTTTAGGGAAAGATGCTCAGACCTCTGGTTCTCACCCTCATTGTAAGCCACCCTGAATGCTGGCAGCTATCAGGATGAGAGAGGAGACAGGAGGTCCAGAGGAAGGACTAAAGGGCATGGCAGGGTGGGGCTGGGACCACTCAGCGGCCAGCCTACCCCTCCCCACCCCCAGACTCCAGCCAGCTTCCTGCCACAAACCCACTTCACACATAGCTGAGTCCACACATCACACCACCTTCCCTGACCAGGGAAACCTTTGCAGGAGCCTGGGTGCCCCCCTCCCCCACCTGGGGCATTCACACAACTAGAACACCCAAGGATCTGGAATCAGGAGGCTGCACAAATAAGATGACATATGTCCGGCTTCGTCAGAACCTTCTTGTTGTTTTCACGGACCTGCAAAGCACATCACAGCTGTCCTAGTCCAGTGTGCCATTCCACTCGGGCCACAGGACCTCCTGTGGGTGCGTTATAGATCAAGGGGTTTGGACATGGATCTGCTGGCACCCTGCTGTGTGATCTTGAGTAGACAATGAACCTGTCTGAGGCTCTCCTTTCCCTTACCTGCAAAATGGATACAAGAGCACTCACTACAGCACCAGAGGACAGAATGAGCTTTTTTAAATGAATACTTTTTAAAAATCTTGGGCTGGATTAATTAAATGAGCCTTTGCAGACATTTTCATGCCCTTCTTCCATTCATGAATGAAAAGGGTCCCCCTTCTCCGCCAACTTTCCCCTTGCTAATACCACTCCCTCCTCTGTAGATCCCGCAGAGAAAACTGGACCAGGGCCCAACCCAGAGTACGAAGGTGGAGGAAAACAAAGCAAATACAAACGGAACAGCAGTTCCCTCACCTGGGAGTCAGCAGAGGGGCGAGGCTGCATGGAGGCAGAAATGGGTGGACAGAGCTGTCCCCTCCACCAGTGCAAAGCCCTCACCTAGCAAGCATACAGCGAGGCAGGCATGACCACCTCCAGTAAAGACTAAGGTTCAGAGAGGTTAAGAAACTTACGCAAGGTCACACAGCTCAGTAAGAGGGGAGGCCCAGACCTGAAAGCAGGTCTCAAAGACTCCACGTGCCCTTGCCGTGACACTCACCGCCATCCCCAAGCGGATCATGCCACACAGAATCATCGGTGTGGCAGCTCTTAACCCATAGTTTGCTTGTTTGCAGGAGAACGTGAGGGACCTCCGCCCTTTAGGAAAAGGGTGGCTTCTCATCTCCACCTTCTACTACAGACTGGAAGATAGCGTCTACCACAATCCTAACACAGACTCCAGCCCGGATTCAGAGGGTCATCAATTTGAGGCTGCCAGACAGTGGAGAAGCCAAATCTTCTGGCTTATGGGGAGATAAAAGAAACCCCCTCAATGACTCTGTACTATCCCCACAAAGAGAGACCCTAGAGGACAAAAATCCTAGACCAGGATTTCTCAATCCTGGCATCATCAGCATTTGGGGGTGGGTAATTCTTTTTTGTGGAGGCCTGAGTTCTGGGTGATGGGGAGTGGCCTGCCTGTCCTCTATCCACTTGATGCTCTTAGTACCTCTCTCGGTTATGAAAACCAAATGGATCTCCAGACATTGCCCAATGTCTCCTGGGGGACAAAAGAGCCCCTCATTGAGAACCATAGCCCTGGATGGATGGATTACACTCTAAAGATAACAGGCCAGAGAGAGATCACGGGGGGGGGGGGTGGTTGACGGAACGGGGGGTCTCCAAGACCTCTCCCACAGACTAGGATGGCTACCCCATGGTATAGCAAGACCCCAGTACTGCACACTATGAACTCAAGTCTGGTAGACCTGACTGGCCTGAGTGGGACTAACTCAGTAGACTCAGCTCCCAAGAGGCTGATGTGTACTACGGATTCCAAGGTACTGATCTCCCAGGAGAAACTGAGCCTTCCAGGAGCCCAGGTTTCATTCTATCTGGTCCACACAGGCTTCCCTAGAGTCAACTATGGGGACACAGAACTGTGCTCGGTGAGAACGTGAGGGCAGGCACGGGGGAGCATTCCTGGGCCGGATCTCCCCCCACAGGTGGGGGATGGGAGCAAGCACCCAGGCATGGCATCTTCATTTCTGCATCTTCTCTTGTTAAAGGATGACCTGGCGGCAAGTGCCCACTGAACACTTCTGCCAGCTCACGAGCCCCAGGAAAGCAAGAGCCACGTGGTATCTACCACCTTCAGAAACTGCACAGTCCACTGGCACGTGCTTCCCTTATCAGGTGTCACCTTCTTATAAGAAGGGGTGTGTGGGGAGAGGAGGAAGGAGGGAGGCAAGAGAGACCTCCTGCTACAGAAGGAGATGAAAGAGACTCTACAGAGGCTATGACGTCACATCGCCCTCACATCTGGCCTGAGCTGGGCGACACGTCAAGGCTTCAAATGACATCAGCCAGCCACTGCCTTCTAGCTCCCCTTTGTCCAAGGAGACCTTGGAGTAACCTTATTGGGAGAAGAAGAGGGACAAGCAGAGGAGGAGATGGGAACGGAGGAGGAAAGGGATAGGAAAGCAGAGGGAGGACGACACACACAAGAGCTCATTCTCCATGGACAGCAGGAGTTCCAGAAACGCTGACCACCCTCCCCTCTCCGCAATCACAACCCACATTGTCCTCTCCGGAAAAATCAGACGAGTGATCATCCTCAACACGGACCGAGCTTCCACTGTGTACCAGATACCACTCGACATGCGTAGCTGTGTGACCACTGTCCACCCGTACCACAAGCCTAGGACGCAAAGAGCCAAGAAAGCACCTGGTTACTCGAGGTTACTAGTCAATTAGTAAAGTTGCACAGCGGCAAACAAGGCAATTCAGAGACCCTGAGAAGTCCTGTCTCAAAAGCCTATGATCCTAGAGGCCTCCACAGTTGCTGTTCTAGGTCTGCTCAGTGGTTGTTTTTGTGGCTGCTATTTTTTTCAAGCAGCTTTTTGTTTAAGATTTATTTATTTATTTTAGAGAGGGAGACAGAGAGAGTGTACATTTTAATTAAGGTTTATATTAAAGTTAAAATATAACTGACATTTTACGTGATGTTCTATACGGCATAACCGAAAAAGTCTTTGTACTGTCCGTAACAAATTAAACTATAAAGTATTATGGAGCTTTAAAATGTCCCCGGGAGGAAAGTACTAAGGTTGTTGTACCCATTTACCAGATGAAGACTACCTAAGATTACCAGACCTGCTAAGGAATCCCAGCCAGCGAGCACCAGTCACAGCCCATGCATAAAGGTTGAGGCCAAACAAAGCACTCCTGCCAAGACTGGGTGTGAGGGGCCATGGCAGGGCAGAGCTGGGGGAAAGGGAAAAACCCTTCCAGAAGAGAACAGCGCACTCTTCAGGTGGTCACAGCCTCGCAAGCAAGCCAGATGCCTGGGCACAGCTGTGTGAACTCGCCTTCCAGGAAAGGAAGGGAGAGGAATTTATCTGCTGCCCTTTATCCCAGCAATTTGGTTCAAGCGCATCCCGCACACAGTCCCAACTCCTGCACGTACAGGTCACACGACCCACGCTCTGCCAGGCAGCCCATAGAAGAGGCAGATCCCACCTCCATCTCGTCCAAGGCCTCTTTTGCTCCAATCTGGGCACCAAAGATGCTGCAGTTCCCACCAAAGCCGAGCTCTCCCTCCGCATGGAAGGTAAGACTCAAGTGTTCTTAGGAGCTAAGGGGACAGTGGGTGTGGGTGGGCCTATGCACGGAGACAGAAGTCAGGGTCAAGAGGAGAGAAAGGCCAGAAGAAGGTGGGGAGCACATATACCAAGTCCCCTCTGTCTTAGACCGTGCAGGCGGCTCTCACAGACTGCTGCAGACTGGGTGACTTAACAGCAGAAATCTCCTCCTCACAGTTCCAGATGCTAGAAGTTCACGAGCAAAGTACCGACAGATCCCCTACGTGCTGAGAATCCACGTCCTAGACTTCGGACTTTTCATTGTAAGCGCACAAGGCAGAGGGGCAAGGAACTTCCCTGGAGCCTCTTCCTAAGGACACTAACCTCTTCATGACGGGGACCTCATCACCTCCCAACCACCATCACTCTGGACATTAGGATTTAACTTATCTCAGGGGACACAAACATTCAGTCCCCAACACTGCATGTTTGAATTAAAAGTCAGGGCTCCTTCATCCAGTGGCAAAAAGCATTCCACTCCAAGGTCCCACTGTCCAAGGCAGCGGAATCCAAACCACCCACTGAAAATGCATGTTCCCGGGCCACGGCCCAGGGAGCTACAGCAGCAGCCTCACGCGGGGACGCAACCACAGAATCCGCCGGTTTTTAACAAGCTCCCCGAGTGACTTCGGTGCGCACTGAATTGTAGGAACAGCTCGAGCCGCGTCACGAGCTGCCCTGAGCACGCCTCTGCTTCCCAACTCATGTCGAGGGGGAGAAATCGAAACCCAGAAGTGATTACCTACAGATCAATAGAACAGAACGATGAATCGCGCCGAAGGTCAAGTTGCAGCACCAGGGAGCACAAGGGAGACTGCGTGCGTGGCAAGCCAACGTCATTAGAGGCCCTCGACGGAGTCGCTTGCACCTAAACATTTACAAAAACGGCTCTCCTAGATAGGAAAGAAAGTTCATTTTTCATGCAGCTGTAGGAAAAGTAAATTTGCTTTTCATATCTGACTCTACATCGATTTGTTATTCTGAAATTTCTTTCTGAGCGACCAGAAGACGCTGTCTGTTCGCCCTTTACCGTGTGAGTGAAGCCGCAGGAGGTGGCAGCCAGAACGCACCCCCTCTCCTCCAGCATAATGAACACCTTCTGATGCTTCCACGTCAAGGCTTCCCCTTGGTTCCAGCAGCCCTAGCTGACATCAGATGCTACTTAATGGAGACAAATGACACAGGGTGAGGCTGGGCAGACCAAAGGGGCCTCCAGTGTCAGTCACGCTCGCGAGACTTTGTCACTCGCAAAGATTGTCATTAATAAATCTTTGAGCACCTGCGTAATGTAGCCACCTCTGGAAATTTTTAACAAACTCACATTTAATTTCCTTTTTCATTAATTAATTTTTGCATTAATCTCATCCATTAGAACCTAATACCTCCCAATTACACATTATAAGCTCGGAGGAAAGCTGGTAATTGAGACCGTCCCAGGATTCCAGGAGCACCCTGCTCAGGATGTCTGCTTTAATTAGGTTTTCATTAATTACTTTTTTTTAATCAATTAATATCTTGTACTTTAGACCCAATACTTGCTATCTCCCCATCACCTGCTCTTCAATGACACCTCATTTACTGTAATCAGTCAAGCAAGGGGGCCCAGGAAGAGCTCAACAGAACAAGCTCTACTACATACAGGCTCTGGGTCTCCTGTGCAAATAACACATCATCTTTTGGGGGCACTTCACCCCAAAATGTGTGTTGTGAGAGTACAGCAAACCAGGAATAAAATGGAAGAAAGAAGAACAGACCCAACAACTCCCTTGTAGATAAGGAACTGATGTCCAAAAGGGGAGGCGTCCCCGCCAATGTCTCTGATGGCCCATCTAGAACACCTCCTTACTCCCTGCATCTCCCCCACCCTCATTACTAAGATGAATATGGAATCTATCCTATCTGCCAGGACACTTCAGACCAAGAAAAGAACTGCTGTCCATCATTATAGTGGGGAACACTAGACACACACCAGGATTGTCCACCATACTGGGATGAAGGGTCCCAATCCATTACTGCCATGTGAGCTCCATCTTCCCTTGGATGCTAGCTTGAGGACCTCCTGAGAATCATTCCTTCACGGATGCAACTCTGCTTTTGCTTCCTTACTACAGCCCAGTATATGCCTGAAAAACCAATACGCATCAATAAATGATAATAATATAACCTCTACCTCCTCAACTCTTACTATTCCTGCTTTCTGTTGATGTTCTTGTATGGTAAGAACACTATACATGAGGAAACAACAGATGTTGGCGAGGATGTGGAGAAAGGGGAACCCTCCTACATTGTTGCTGGGAATGCAAGCTGGTATAGCCACTCTGGGAAACAGTGTGGAGGTTCCTCAAGAAGTTGGAAATAGAGCTACCCTATGACCCAGCAATTAGACTACTGGGTATTTACCCTAAAGGTACAAGTGTAGTGATCCGAAGGGGCACATGCCCCGAATGTTTATAGCAGCTGTATCCACAATAGCCCAACTATGGAAAGAACCTAGATGTCCATCAAAAGATGAATGGATAAAGAAGATGTGGTGTGTGTATGTGTAAATATATACACATACATACATACAACGGAATATTATGCAGCCATAAAAACCCAAAATCTTGCCATTTGCAATGACGTGGATGGAACTAGAGTGTATTATGCTGAGCGAAATAAGTCAGAGAAAGACAATTATCGTATGATCTCACTGATAGGAATTTGAGAAACAAGACAGAGGATCACAGGGGAAGGGAGGGAAAACTGAAATAAGATGAAACCAGAAAGGAACAAACCATAAGAGACTCTTAATCTCAGGAAATAAACTGAGGGTTGCTGAAGGGGGGTGGGGACAGGGTGGCTGGGTGATGGACATTGGGGAGGGCATGTGCTATGGTGAATGCTGTGAATTGTGTAAGACTGAAGAATCACAAACCTGTACCCCTGAAACAAATAATACATTATATGTTAATATAAATAGATGAACGAATAAAAAATAAATAAAAGAATACTTTACATGAGATCTACACTCTTTAACAAAATTTCAGGGGACAATACAGTTATCGTTAATGACCGGCACTGTGCTGTACAGCCTAACAGATCTTGAGAATTCATGCATCTTGCACAAGTGGGACTTTACACTTGTTGGAGAGCAGCTTCCCATTCTCCCCTCCCCCCACCCCAGTCTCTGGCAGCTGCCATTCTCATCTCTGTTTCTAGAGATTCGAACTACAGTATTTTAGGTACCCCATAGAAGTGGAGTCATGAGCCACTGGTCTGCTTCTATCACTTAGCATAACGCCCACTACGTTCAACCCTTTTGTTACACATAGTGGGATTTCATTCTTTTTGAAAAATGAGTAACATGCGCTTGTATGTATGTACCAGCTTTTCTGTACCCTTTCATCTGGCAATGGACATTCAGGTTGCTTCCAAGTCATACCCTGGCTCTTGTGAATAATGCTGCAATGAACACGGGAGTGCACATATCTCTTCGAGATGTCAAATTCAATTCTTCAGATGTACACCCAGGGTTAGAAGTGCTGGTTCATGTGGTCATTCTTTAATTTTTTTGAGGAACCATGATACTGTTTACCCTAGCAGGTAGATCATTTTATATCCCGGTCAGCAATGGACAAGGGTTCCACTTCCTCCACTTAACTATCTTTCCTTTTTTTTTTTTTTTTTTAATAAGAGCCATCCTAAAGAGCTTAAGGTGATACCTCAATGGGGGAAAGGATGGTCTTCTCAACAAATGGTGCTGAGAAACCCGGATATCCAGATGCAAGAAAATGAAGTTGGACCTCATCTTACCTTATACACCAGAGTCAACTCAAAATGGATTGAAAATTTAAACATAAGACCTAGAATGTAAAACTCCATCTTGATGGTGCACGTAGTGATCGTATCTTGGCGAGAACACCAAAAGCACAAGCTCTATTGCAAAATTAGGTAAGTGAGACTACATCAAACTGAAAAGCTTCTGCAGAGCAAAGGAAACAATTAACTGAGTAAAAAGGCAATCTATAGAATGAAAAAAATATTTGGAAACCAAACATCTGATAAGCGATTTACATCCAAAATATATAAGGAATTCCTTCCAGTAAGTCAACAGCAAAAAAAGCACCTGATTTAAAAATGGATAAAGGATTTGAATAGACATTTCTCCAAAGACATACACATAGCCAAAAAGTACATGAAAGGAGGCTGATATTACCAGTCATCAGGAAAATTCAAAGCAATCCCATTTTCCATCTTAAATTATATTTTTTTTAGTTCGCCCAGTATCTTTTTTTTTCATCTTGTTTATTCAACCAACTGTTATTTTATAAAATGTTACTGAAAACATTTGGTTGAGCACAGCTTTCTGTGCCAGGGAAGGAGGGAAGTAGTTTAAGAGCATCACCTCATTTAATCCACAACAGCTCAGGAAGGTAGCACTTGCTATTATCCCCATTTTACAGAGGAGGAAACAGAGGCTCAGATGCAGTGACTGGTCTCCCCCATCCTGCAAAACTAAATCCCCCAAGAATTGAGCCCTGATGGGGAAACAGAGGGGAAAAAACCACCAACCTCAACCTGAGCAGCAAGTTGACTTTCTCCTTCTGCTGGGACTTTCTTCCTTTCTAGTGTCCACTAACACCTATGCCCAGAGGGCCCTGTTCCCCCCTCTTCAAAGCCAGGACCCTAGGCTCTATAAATGGCTGACACCAGCTAGAACTTCCAGAAAGATTTCCTGAGTCCTGAGTGAGAACCAAAACGGAACAAGCACAGAGGTAGAAAACCGGTACAGCTAAGTGAACAGGGCTCCACCCTCCCCAGGGAGTTCACTCCTGGACCTCCCCAGTCTATCCCACTCCCAGTCTATCCTACTCCATGCCCGGATAGCTGGCACAGCGCCCCTCTCACCTGGAATGGCTGGTCCACTGCCCGGCACCTAGTCCCTCCCCACCCTCCATTAATAAAGAGTGCCATCCCCAGGGGACTGCCACCTACCAGAAGCTACTAGGAGCCAGCTCAGATACAGTCACCAACCAGATCACACGGATATTTAACATAGATTCCTGTGTATTCTGATAAAGGTTAGTGAAATATTGTGTTCTGCCAAATCAATAGAATCATCTCCTATGTAGAGGTAGTCATCAAACAACACCTGTCACTGCTCCCCTACACACCAATAGTAATGTGCGCATATGCACATACACACAGACAGATATACACCCCCTTGAAAAACTGGCTTGAGCAAGGAGATGCTACAGTGACCGTGGCTACTAGGGTAATACAATGTTCCAAATACTATCTGAGCAGAGAGCAAACAGCACCCCAAATAACTGCATTTCCCTATTTCTGGAGAATATACCCAGACACGTAGAAGTGTCCCCACTTCTAGAAAGACCACAAAAGAAAAATACAACCAACAGAGAGCCTAGAAAGATGTTTTGTAAACCAAACAAGACAGAATCAAGTATTCAGGGAAAATATACTTTTCTAAAATGATTCATCGCATGAAATGTCAGTAAGTTTTATACTATCTCCTTTGTGTTCTCCATAAATTCAAGAAAACCTGGTTTCTTTGGGAAAAAAAAAAAGAATTTTAAAAAATGAGATCAAAAGGGATTTTTTAAAAGGGATTTAGTTAAAGGCTACAGAAAAATAAAGATAGGTAATTAAAATTAAAATGTTTTAAAATTTAATAGTTGTAAGGTAACATTAATGCATGTAATAGCATCAGGAACAAAACTGATGCTGCTGAGTACTGACGTAGTGATATGTAGAATCATGTAGAAATGAAGAACAGAAGAAGGCAATGAAGACTGTCACAGTGTTGCTGGTCTTCTTGAAACACAGAACCTTATTTTATCTCCAATTAAAAGCAAATCTCCATACACTATAATATCCTTGCTTAGAAATGCTTGAGGGGCACCTGGATGCCTCAGTCGGCTGAGCATCTGACTCCTGATTTCAGCTCAGGTCATGGTCTCAGGATCATGAGACGAGTCTCACACCAGGCCCCACACCAGGTCCCACGACGCTCTCTCCATCTCCCTCTGCCCAGCCCACCAGCCATCCCCTCCCCGCGCTTGCTCGCACACACTCCCACTCTCTCTCTAATAAATAAATCAATCTTTTTAAAAAATGCTGGATATTTTAGCTACTGGGTACAATATGGCACTGGTTAAAAGGGAAAATAAATAGGAAGTTTCTTCTTCTAATTTTTTCAAGACATATTTACTGATGAGAGGGAGTGAGAGTGCATGGGAGGGGGAGGGATAGAAGGAGAGGAAGAAGAAACATCTCAAGCAGACTCCATGCTGTGTGTGGAGCCTGATGTAGGGCTCCATCTCACGACCCTGAGATCATGACCCGAGCTGAAACCATGAGTCAACATTTGACCAACTGCGCCACCCAGGCAACCCTAAATAAGAAGTTTCTAAGAAAGCCTACAGTTACATTCGGCTGGAAGGAAGTAGAACAGTGTCCCGGAATAGAATAAAGGGTTAGCCCAACAGGCCTCCGCAGAGCAGACATTTTACAGAAGTCAGCAAAGATGTGCAAATGGGACATGGGACAGAGAGGGGAAGAGAGACCCACCCGACTGCCTTCTAAAGGGGAGCAAGGATGCAGAGTTCTGTACGCATCAGGGAGGGTACTGCAGTGAATGAATCATGATCCCCCTAAAAGCCTACATCCTAATAATGTCCTGAATCTCTGAACATGTTACCTTACAGGGCAAAAGGGACTTTGTAGATTTAAGGAAGTTAAGGATTTTGACAGTGAGAGATTCTCTGGATTATCCAGAGATTATCCAGCAGGCCCCATGTCATCTCAAGGGTTCTTGTAAGTAAAAGACAGAAGAATAGTCAGAGAAAGAGACAGGAGGTCAGACGCAGAGAGGCCTGAACAATTTCGGGCCACAAACCAAGTAATGCAGGTGCCCCAGAGATGCCACCTTGCCTGAAAAGGCAAGGAAACAGATTCTCCCACAAGAGCCTCCAATAAAGGAACACAGACCTGCTGACCCTTTGATTTAGACTTCCGACCTCCAGAGCTGTAAGAGAATAAACCTATGCTGTTTCAAGTCTGTGAAAATTTGATATAGCACCAATAGGAAACTAATATAGGTGTTTTGCTACAAAAAGGAAAGGATAGAGAAATTAACCCTCCACTTCTGCATCTTGTACCTAATGCACAGTGTTGATGCTTTCCTATTATTAGTTGAAGTACTAATATTGAATGTGATAATAAATGTAGAAAGTTCATCAAGAGAATTCAAACAGTCCTGGAAATTCTGGCATATTGGGTGACCCCATTACTACAGGAGCCAGGGCAGACAAGATAGCCCTCAGAAACAAAATGACAAGAAAATCAGCAATATTAAAGATAAGAGATATACAATGAGAATTTCCAAGAAAGAGATTAGATCACACACAAAAAATAAGCTGTATAGAATGTCCTAAACATCCTGCATAGTATTTCCAGTACCACAGCTACCAACAATATATCATTAATGGTTCTTTTAAAAAAAAGATACACAGGGTGCCTGGGTGGCTTAATGGGTTAAGCCTCTGCCTTTGGCTCAGGTCATGATCTCAGGGTCCTGGGATCAAGCCCCACATCGGGAATCTCTGCTCAGCAGGGAGCCTGCTGTCACCCCTCTCTCTGCCTACTTGTGATCTCTCTGTCAAATAAATATAAATAAATTGGGGCACCTGGATGGCTCAATGGGTTAAGCCTCTACCTTTGGCTCAGGTCATGATCTCAAGATCCTGGGATCGATCCCCACATCAGACTCTCTGCTCAGCGGGGAGCCTGCTTCCCCCTTCTCTCTCTGCCTGCCCCTCTGCCTACTTGTGATCTGTCAAATAAATAAATAAAACCTTTTTTTTTTAAATAAATAAATAAAAATAAATACACAAATAAATAAAATTAAAAATTTTTTAAAGATACACAGACCTATAATTTTAAATAATGATGATTAAATTACAAATGTGGATTAAAAAAATCCCACACTACACCCTCAGCAAGTGAGGACATCGAATAAAGATGACGGGATGGTTTATAAAACTACACCAGCCTGCCCCATCCCATGCAGGAGAAGAACAGGAACATTTTTTGCATTCTGAAGGCAATTAGAAATAAGTTTTAGAAAAAGTTAAAATTATTTATATATTTTTTAATCGTATTTTTTAAAATTTCTTTTCAGTGTTCCAGAATTCATTGTTAAATAACAGCACAAAACGTGTTCACAACAGTGAAAGTGAGTACAAGGAGTAATATAAACACATATTGATTAAGTGAAGAATCAGCCAACTCCTCTGTAAGGACCAGATCGTAACTATTTCAGGTTTCCGAGTCCCATATAGTTGTGGCCACATATTCTCCTTGATTTTGTATTGTTTTCCAACCATTTAAAAATGTAAAAGCTACTCTTAGCCTGGGCGTCCACGAAAACGGGCCTCTGGTTGCCAACCATTGCACTTGGGGTGAAAAGAAAGGGACCGAGGGAGGAAGAAAAATATGAAAGAAAGAAGAAATACAAAGCATTAAATACAAATGATGAACATTAGAAAGAAATACATAGCAGTTATGACGGTATAAATGGCCTCGACTACTCTAGGAAAAGACAACGACTCACAGACTCAAAGAATCAAGTAGAACGAAGTGCCATCCAACAAAACCTTAATTCAACAAAGGTGAAATGTGAAAGAATGGACGGGTTTAACAGGCAACTGTCAGTGGAAAAAATGCAGGCTTACCAATACCCATCAAAGCACAATTAAATAATATTAAATAGTACAATGAAAGCCACTTTACACTGATAAAAGCTGTAATTCACAAAAGAATCCTATTATGACATTTTCTGCAACAAGGAACACTGCACTAAATCAACAGAAACACAGTAAATAAATTTAGCCTCCTTCTGAGTCCTAACTAATCCAAAAAGGAAAATTTAAGAATAAGGAACCATCCAAAACCTTTAGGATGTAGCAAAAGCTGTTCTAAGAGGCAAAGTTATAGCAACGCAGCCCCACCTCAAGAAGAAAAATCTCAACCCCACGTTAACCTAAAGGAGCTAGGAAAACACTTTAAAAATTTTTTTTTAATTTTTTTTAAGGCTTTTGTTGTTGTTGTTATCATTATACACAACTGAACTCATGACCACAAGATGAAGAGTCCCATGCTCCTCTGACTAAATAAAATAAATAAAAATAAAATAAAAAAAAAAAAAGAAAGCCAAAAAAGGAAAGAAATAATAAAGATCAGGAGGACCTGGGTGGCTCTGTCAATTAAGTGTCTGCCTTTGACTCAGGTCATGATACCAGGGTCCTGTGATCAAGCCCCGCATTGGGCTCCTTGCTCAGCAGGAAGCCTGCTTCTCTGTCTCCTTTTGCCCCTGCTTGTCCCCTCCCCCACTCTGTCAAATAAATCAATAATCTTCAAAAAGAAATGATAAAGATCAGAGCAGAAATAAACAAAATAGAAATGTGTGTGTGTGTGTGTGTGTGTGTGTGTATAAAATAATGAAACCAGGAGCTGATTATTTGAAAAGGTCATCAAATCATCAAAATTGATGAACCTCTACCCAGACTCACCCAAAAAAAAAAAAAAGACTCACAAAAAATCACAAATTAAAGTGAAATAACAATCAACACCAGAGAAATAAAGGGTAAGAGATGATTATAAACAATTGCATGACAACACATTGGATAACTTAGAAAAAAATGAGTATCTAGAAACATATAACCTTCCAAAACTGAAGCACAAAGAAATCGAACATTTGAACAGACAAATTGCTAGCAAGGAAACTGAATCAGTAACAACAACAACAACAAAAATCCCAACAAACAGAAATCCAGGACACAGATGGCCTCATAGGAGAATTTTTTCTTTTTTTTAAAGATTTATTTATTTGACAGAGAAATAGAGAAAGAGCACAAGTAAGCAGAGCAGCAGGCAGAGGGAAAGAGAAGCAGGTTCTCTGCTGAACCCGATGCAGGGCTCGATCCCAGGACCCTGGAATCATGACCTGAGCCGAAGGCAGCCACTTAACTGACTGAGCCACCCAGGCACCCCCTCACAGGAGAATTCTACCAAACATTTGAAGAATGTTAAATACTTATTCTTCCCAAACTATTCCAAAAAATTAGGAAAGAGAGGAAAACTTTCAAATTAACCAAAAATGACAAATATATATATATATACACATATATATATAAACTTTTCCTACAAAGAATCCTTAATATTATGCCACAAAAGAAACTCAACAGATCATTTTTAAATGCTTTATAAGCTTTGTTGCATAGATCTCACAGCCAAAGGTTAAGCAACATTTAACAAGTGATAAATTTTAAAAGAGCAGATATTTCACCCACCATTTTT
Source organism: Martes martes (assembly GCF_963455335.1). NCBI lineage: Eukaryota > Metazoa > Chordata > Mammalia > Carnivora > Mustelidae > Martes > Martes martes. Next base: position 16,361,601 of record NC_137896.1, on the reverse strand, counting down.
CAAGCACTTCTGTCATAATCATGATACCAAGATCTGATCAAAGTTGCAAAATTATAAACCTGTAAGCCAGTATGTATGTAAATAAAAATCCAAAAGAAAATTAAGAAACCAAGCCCTGTTACATGTGAAAAAATAATGTAACATGAGCTAATAAATTTCATTCCAGAAATACAAGGATATGTCAGCATTAACAACTTAATATATTTAATTCAAAGAAAAATACTTTTGAAATTTAACATACAAGCATACCCATAGATGCCAAACAATATTGGATTAGACTATATATCCATTCTTGACTTCGAATCTTAGTAAAATAGTTTAATTATTAAAGTGATTTGTATCTACCTAAGAAAGCCAAGGTAATCAACAGGAAAATGACTGTAACTTATCATCAGATTCAGTAAGACGTCTAGCGTAGAAGTTATGAATAAACTCATTGTTTTTTCATATAACATTATCAGCCAATAAGAAAATATAAAGCTGGGGCAGAAGACCTCCCATTTGCCATATATACATGTATACACATGTATCCACCTATACATGTACAGATACAAACTCATCAATAGCGTGCTTGTGAATTTTTAACTCATCCTCTGGGGGGAAAGGCCTAATTTATAGCACATACAGCATTTCTGATTTCCACAGTTTCAATACTCCCACCATGGCGGGTTAGAAATGCTCAACACAGTACCACTGCACATAGGGCTGGAAAGGGATGTGCAATGGTCCACGGTGACACAGGACTGCCTTGCTTACAGACATACCCCAGACATAAATAACCTCAAGGCCACTGATGATAATAAAATGCAACAGAACAATTAGGAAGTCATGAGTTCTGAGTATTTATTACCTCTGATAATATATACAGTTGCAAGTTTATTTAAGTTCTAAGAATGCCTTTGTTTCACAACCACCTCCCAGAAGTTCTGAAAATTTAATAATCAGCTCTTGCAAGCAGGTACAGACGGACTCCAGCACATCACAGTCTGAAGAACCTAATAATCTCAACCAGAAAGATTCTGCACTTGTAAAAATATCACTCAACTTCTCTGAGAGTCATAAAACAAAACTTCAGCAAACAGATGGTCATCATGCTCATAGCTGAGAGAACATAATATGGTGAAGATGTTAATACTCGTTTGATTCAACTATACATTGAAGAAATCCCAAGAAATACCCATTTTATTTTTCTTTGAGGACAGCAGAAGGGGGAGCCTGACAAAGCAATCCTAAATTTGATCTGTAAAAGTATATGTGCAAGAAAATCTAGGAAAATTCCACCGAGACCACAACATTCAGATAGCACTTGATCCTAAGGTATTTCAAGGTTAGAGTATTTAGAAAAGCATGGTACTAAGTACTAGAAAAACAGAAACCCTGGGTCTCAGTCTAGCGGGGTGGAAAGATACCCGAACAGATCATCACAACCCCATGTGGCAGGCGCCATGACGGAAACAGCCAAGAGGATGTGGGGGAAACGAGGAGCCTGTGAATGTCACGGAAAAGGAGTGACATCTTGAACAGATTCACCTTTTTCAGTCTTTTGAACCTTTTGTCAAATTGCTTTCCAGGACACTTGTGCCAATTCACATTCCCACCACCAGTGCATGAGACGGCTTCTTGGGGCTTGCCAACACGGAGCATTACTCCATTTTTACTTTATCTGGCCGAGTTGGACAGGTGAAAATGGTACCTTGTCTTAAGTAGCAAACCTAACATCTAATGAGGCTGGTCGCATTTCCTCTATTTATTGGGTGTTTCTACTTCTACTTTAGTGGAAACCCATTTCTCCTCTGTGCTCCTTCTTGGCCGCCCCTGCCGTCTTAGCCGAGCCCTCCCTCCACTAGGCCATGGCGGTGTGTACGTCCATGTTCCCCACAAGACAAGTCAGGAACAGGGACTATGTCTGGTCTCTCCCTGTATCTGCAGCAGAAGACACTGGCCTACTCAGAGTAGGTGCTCTGAGAGCACCTGCCAAACAAGCGAGACACAGGCTGGTAGAGCACTTGGGGCTGTTTGTCCTGGGCACCGGCAGGGGCCGCATTGCAGGCACATAAAAATGGTGCTGCCTTTCCAGAGACACAGTTGTGCCGCATTACTAACAGCAACTGGGCACAAACAAGGGGAAAAACGAAAATAGAGCACTGCTGCCATCCATCCTATTGTACCTGATCATCAAGCTGGGGAAAGTTTGTAAAGTTCAAGGAGAAGAGTCTTTAGAAAATACATTTTGCTTAAGAGACTGTTGCAGCGTGCTTGCAGAACTGTCGAAGAAAATCTGATTCTCCACAAATAACAGTCACTTGAATTTCACTTTATTTCGAAAGAGCTCCCCACCTGAATATCTATGCGCTGCGTCTTCACAACGCCCCCTTTCCGAGAGGCGGCTGGTCTGCCATGATCTGCTCATCAGATACTGGAAAGACACCGTGGGGAGATGCTGTGGCATTTCCGCAGGTGATGGGTTTATCCAAGTTTGCTAGGACATTTGTGCAAGATGCCAAGCCTTCCTTCTACAGTCACTTACAGGGACCCTGAAAGCAGACACAGCTCCATCCATTCGGTACATGTAGTGGGTTGAACGATGCTCCCCAAAAGCTGGGTCTACACCCTAATCTCTCTAAAACCATGGAGATGACCTTGTTTGGAAAGCAGGTCTTTACCATGTGATTTGACAGATAGGATTCTTTTAAGGATCTTGAAATGAGATTATCCTGAATTGCCCAGGTGGGTCCTAATTCCAAGTGACAAGCATCCTTATAAGAAACAGAAGAGGAAAAGACATAGACACATGACCATGTGGAGAGCGAGGGAGAGCCTGGAGTGATGTGGCCACAAAGAGTGCCAACAGCCCCCCAGAAACAACCGGACAAGGGACAAAGTGTCCCCCGGAGTCTTCAGAGGAAGCATGACCCTGCTGACACCTTGATTGCAGCCTCTGGCCTCCAGAACTTTGAGATAATAAGTTTCGGTTACTCTGAGTCCCCAAGACGTGGTGATTTGCTACAGCAGCCCTAGGAATCTAGACAGTGGCTGACCCAATTCACCTGCTTCGGAATCTCTTCTCTCCTCGACTATTATTTGGACCACGACAGCAGCCTCTACTTAATCTCCTGCCTTCAGCCTCGCACCCCCACAAGCCAATCCACCCCCCGCCCACATGACAGAAGTCAGGAAGAATCTCCAACACTCCAACCAAAGACTGACACTCCCCTCCAAAAACCTTCATTCAGTGGTTGGCAACCCACCCATGCACATCGAGATAACCCAAGAGGCTTGGTCTGGCTTCTGAGGATTCCTACCTGGCTCCAGCATGCCTCTCAGACCTTGCACCTGCCAAGACAAACTCCTTCAACACTCTCTTCTCAAGGCAGGACTCCACGGTCAGTCTCCTGAGTGTGCAAGGCTCTTACACGCTGTGTCACGTATGCCCTTCCCCCTTACTTGACAAAGGAAATACCTTTCAAGACTGTCTTCAAGCGTCATCTCCTTTTCAAGAGCTTCAGTTAGCCTTGCCCTCTACGTCTACCACCAGCCCCCACGGAACTGAGCTCTCCCCTTGTGTCCCCATCGTCTACAGCCGGCTCCTGAGTTACGGCACCAACCTACCTGATTATATGCATCAGGGGACACATCCATTTCCCCATTAGCCTATGACCTTCGTTAGGGACATGTCCATCCTTACCTGAGTCATCTCTGTATTCCAGAACCTAGTCGAGTACCTGGCACACAAGAGGAATTCAGTAGGTTGGGTGGGTGGAGACACAGATGTGTGGACGAACACACAAACGGGCAAGCACAGAAGAGACTCACAAGCAGGCTCCTGTAGAATGAAGAATGATGTGCACAAGGATCCCGGGACACAACAGCAGTACCTGGGGTCATGCAAGTCAACTCTACGTGGCACATCCAAAGTTGACTGAACACAAACACATCACAAGCCTGGTATTTCCTAGAGCTTCCCAGTTTATAAATCAATTTCCCAGGCTTGAAGCCATTTACTTCTCACAATGACCCGGTTGACATAAAGAATTACTATGTCTTCTATTCACAAGGAAGGAAGTCAAGGTTCAGAGTTAGGGGACAGTAGCTAAGGAAGCGGCAGGTAAAGACTCCAGGACCTCGGTCTGTCCAGCCCTCCAGTCTATGCTCCTTCTGCTGTAAGCCCCAAACCCACCACCGAGCACTCAGAGAGAAAAAAAACAAGCAGTGCTGCAAACATTCGACTGTGTCCATGTGGAACCCAGAGACACAGGCTGTTTGCCCGAAAATGACTGATAGGATGGAAACTGACAAGTCATCATCTGCTTCTGGCACCATCGATGACTGGTTAACGTGAATATTGTGTCGCTTCCCACTAGATGGAAGAAGATGTCACTTATCATTAATGGAGTGTCACACATATGTTTGCCTAAAGGAAAATACTCTTTTAGTTGTTGTTGTTGTTCTCAATTTCCCCCTCATTTTATAGCCATAAAAAAAGAGAGAGAGAGAGAGAGAGATCCAGCAGAAAGGATGACTCTACCTAGGGGTGAAATGGGGAAGGCATTCTCAGTCTTCTAATTTATTTCCTTTTTTATTTTTTTTAATTGAGTATTCCCTTCTTTCTTGAATGGAACCACCAAAAGCCAGTTGAAATGAAGTCAGAGGATGGTCCTGGGTTCTGAGAGCAGCCGAATGCCCCTCTAGGTCAGAACTCCAGAATCCAACCGTCAAGCTAGGAGGTTTTCAGAGTCCAGCCAGGACCCCTAGGCTCTTTGCCAAGCTGGGCTCCCCTCCGCTCAACCAAGATGACTGAAAATACATCTCTAAATAATAACAGAAAACAATACTGAGCACGTCATGATGGACGATGGAATGTATAACCCCTTTTCTTTCAATTGTCCTTCAAGGCACGTACAGGTCCTCAAACCCTGATCTAAGAATTCTGAATTCTCAAAATCTTTGAAAACCAAAAGATTTTTTCCTAAGTTTGGCATAAACTTCCTTGGTGCTGAGACTTGAGTTAAACCCATACAGACTTGTGGTGGTTTTTACATCACCTCCTTAGTGTTAATAGCCATACTTTCGGCTGCCAAAAAATAGTAACACATTTGGCCCCAAAGGCAGCAGGTAAGGGGTTGAAAACTTGTTCAACCCATTTTATGGATGAGAAGACAGATTCCAAGAGGTCGACACAGAAGCAGCAAATGTTCGAGCTTGGACCCTGCAGCCTCTCTCCACAGCGGGTGTCACCAACCACTGAGCTCCCCTGCCTTTGACACATGGCCCTTCCAGCTGCTCTCAGACCCTCACCCTCGGAGCCCAGCAGTTCATTCCCTACTCGCTCGTCAGCAGGAAGGCAGGACTGGCCCTCCTAGACATTTCGGGTCTGAGACAACTCCAAGAGCAACAGGACCCTAATTAAACTGGTTTATTAAAACAAATCTTGCCATACTAACCTAGGTTTCCGATCTAGAGTGAAAAGCAGTGACAGCGTCAGTCATAGATAGAAAACTACCTGTCAATCTGCATCCACAGTTGCGTTTTTATGCTGAGAAACAGAGACATCTATCAATCTGCTGATGGTCAGGCTGTCTGCCATCATCACATTTTCTCACATTACCGCGATTAGGTCAGACCCTGAGCCAGAAAGCTCGTTTTCAAATCCTGACTCTGCAACCTTGAGGCTGTGTACCCTCGAACAAGTTACTTAACCTCTCTGTACCTCGGTTTCTGTACCTGAAACCTGGAGATAATAATGGTGCCAACCTCAACAGCTGCCATGAGGACTACATGAGTCTGTATTCAAGGTGCTTAGGATATACCAAGTCCTATACTAGCCTTTGATTCCTAAGTAGATAATGGGAGCTAGCAGACACATTGTCTCCCATTTAACCTCTCTGAAACTGGACTCCTTCTTGCCATCGAAATGTACTTTGAAGAGCACATTTATGTTCCTGTTCTCAAAAAGCCTCTTTTTTCCTTAGCATCTCAGAATTGAGAGACTATGATAAATGATACTTTGGGAAAAACAGGATGTATTTTCCCTTCAGTCTCCCTTGCTCCTGGAGACAGGAGCAAGTTACAGGTTCCAGCTGAGTTCACCTGTGTCTATGCACGGAGGTCACACTTCCCTTTCCCAGGCAGACGGATTCTGAAACCAAAGCACAGGGCTGAAGAGGTGCTTCCATTTCCAAAGGAAGAGCTGTACCCGCTTCCGTATTTGCATTTCAAAACTCTAACAAAGGGCCACAATCAACTACTTGGGATTTTTCCTAATTAGTTTTACTCTGCGCCTCTGTTACCTTTAGGAGGAAGCTGAATATTTTTTAACCTTCAAAATTAGCAGCAGTGCATGTCAGAAAGCTTTTCAAAGAAGAGTCGAGGTGCGTCTGGGACCTAATTGCTGTGCCTGAAAGTGTTGTCTGAGGATTTTTCAGTCTTCAGAGAAGCAAGTCCCCAACCCTTGGGAAAACGAGTCTTGAAACTCAAAGTTTCCCCTAATCATAGACCTGAGAAAAATGTTAGAACAGATTTACCCATTAAGGCAAGGAAATAAAACGAAGAACAAATTGTAAATCAGATGTCTCTCCCTCCAACGACCTCCGACTGTACATAGAACATAAATAAAACTTCCTTACCACAGCCTTCCAGGCCCCATGTGACCCACCCTCCAACTGTATCTCCTGATTTTTCTCATTCTCGGCTCCCCTTTACATGCTATGCTCCACATACACCAGTCTTTTTTCTCAAACACATCAAGCATATTCCTCCTTCAAGTTCTCTGTACCTGCTCTGCCTCCTGCCTGGAGAGATCACCTCCCTTCCCAGGGCTATGAGGCTGTCATGCAGGGTGGATACAATACAAGGTCAACCAGGGCAAAGGGTCCCTTTTTCTAATCCATACAAAGCAACCATCTGGGCTAGCAGCAGTCCTTCCTCCCTGGGAGGATTCATTCATTCCTACAAAAGCTATTAATTGAGCATCTGCTATAAGTCAGGCACTGTTCTAGGTACTGGGGTTGGGGCCTTGAACTAGACAGATGGCTCTCTGCCATCAAGGAGCCCACGCACTAGGAGGCTGAGACACGCACAGACATAAACAAGCAGAACATCAGATAATAACAACAGTGGGAAGACATTATAACTCAGGTGTCTGATAGCCACTGGATAGCTGCTTTAAGATTTTATTTATTTATTTGACAGACAGAGACCACAAGTAGGCAGAGAGGCAGGCAGAGAGAGAGAGGGAGGAAGCAGGCTCCCTGCTGAGCAGAGAGCCCGATGCGGAGCTCGATCCCAGGACCCTGAGATCATGACCTGAGCCGAAGGCAGAGGCTTTAACCCACTGAGCCACCCAGGTGCCCCTGGATAGCTGCTTTAGACTGGATCATCAAGGAAGGCGTCTGGAGGTGCTGGCATTTATTCTCATAGCTAAAGGACCACAAGGAGGCATCAACACAAAGAATTTGTTTGGGTTGGGGAGTGGAAAACAGGGCATTTCATGCAGAGGGAACCCAGATGTGAGTGAGCTCTTTTGAAGGCCCCAAGGAGTCAACAAGCTGTTTGTGTTCTAGCAACCAGAAGCCAAGGTACAGTTGAAATATAGTGGTCAAAGAGGGGACAGAAGTGTGATGAGGCTGGACAGGTGGGAAAGGTCAGACCATGTGGGACTCTAAGAGTGAAGTTTGGATTTCACTCTCCCTCAGCTGTAAAACCATCTGAGGTTCCAGGCAGAGAGTACCATGACCGGCTGTGTATTTCGGAACAATTTCTCTAACTCAAGAGCTCTCCAGAAGAACTTGCCAAAATAATGGAAATACCTGTTGTCTACACCGTCAAATGCAATAAGCCACTGGCCACACGTGACTAACGAGCCCTTGAGATGTGGCTGGTGGGACCGAGAAATGGAATTTTTATTTTTGTTCTGTTTTCATCTATTTTAGTCATTTAAATTTGAAGACCTACACGTGACCGGTAGCTCCCGTTTGGTCCAAGCCCCCTAACTGCTGGCTGAAGAATAATTAGGAGGTACGGGAGGAGGTCAAGGGTGCAAGCAGAAGATTAATCAGGAAGCTACCCCAGCGGTCCAGGGGAGAGATGATGACAGCCGGAAGCAGAGATGGAGAGAAGTGACAGTGGGGAACACCTTTCGAAGGTGGTGACAGGAGAGTGACGGGAGAGGAAGGGAAAAAAAGGAATCAAAGGACTCGTCAATTTCTGACTCAGCCGCTAAGTGGATGGTGGCATCATTTTGATACGGAGAAGACAGAGGGAGATGCCAGTCTTGGGGTAGGGGTAGGAGGGCACAAAACACGAGAACTTGCTTCTCCCACACTCTTCACATGGCCGTTATTCTGGACATCTGGGCCTCAAATGTCAGCTCGAACATCACTTCCTAGGAGGCTGGGCGTGTTATCCACCCCAGCCCTCCTCCCTCTCTCCCATGGGGCCTGCATTTAGTATCTGCGAATTTTTGATCATGAGGGCATGGCCTCCCTCTTCTCTGAGCTGTCATCTCTCTCCATACGGGGTCCTTGTGCCACACACACACACATGCCTGGAAGGGTGCCTGGCAAATGGCAGGTATTCAAATTTGTGCTGAATTAAGGAAACAGGTATAAATACCCTGCAAAACAACAAAAAATAGGGCTGAAGGCTCAAAGGGTAGGCTTCCAACATGAATTGGTATAGTATCAAATAGTGGAAAACAAAGTGTGCTCGCACACCTGCCCTAGGTATAAATGGGTAAATTCTGTTTGGGGTTATTTACCAGTATTTCTTTGATACAGAAACAGTGTAATTTCCGGTTAATGATCTGACCCACCTGACAGGTGCACAAGTGAAACACGAAGCAGAACATGGTTCCCAACTCTGCAATCCCATTTCTCTCCAAGAATTTTGGGGGACAGAGCCGAGGATATGCGAAATGCAAACAAGATAAATCCTGGGCTATGGTTTTTAAAAGTTCCAGATGTCCTTGAGTGTTACCCGCCTTTAGTTAGGAGCAGCGCACGACCATCGACCGACCACTCACATCCAGCCATGGACCAGCGGCCGATCCTATTCCCCTTGAACAGAGGCCGCATGGCGGGATGCGAGGAGGAGCAGCTTTGCCGTTACACAGATACGGACTGGAACTGAGCTGTGCAATCCTGACTAAGTCCGGGAGCCTCTCTGGTCTCCAATCCCAACCAGCCTGTCCTGCATACATCAGGTCACCCTGCACAACCTGCCAACCAGGATCTTGGCCATTTTCTCATGAATTACAAGTAAGCCCTATCACCCCAAAACTCCGGAGCCCCAGAGCAGATCTTCCCATTTACTCACTTGAGCCTATCAGGCGGGAGCTGCGCACAACTTTGCCATTATCTCCCACATTCTCCTCTCCGACTTAATTCTGTCAACGCACTGCCCCAAAACACATACTCTCTTTCTCTCTCCCAATTCCACACCCACAGACACATGCAGAGCTCTCTGCGGCTTCCTTCACTCTACACTGACTCACAGTCGTGAGACACATTTCCCTTTCCTCTTCACAGGATCCCGAAATGAGATCGTTTCTGGTGAAAGCAATTGTAAGCGCAGGGTGAACAACTCCAGAAAATTAGTACAAGTTCCACTAAGGCTAGAGACAGAGAGAAGAAAAATCTGTTCAATTTCCACTGTATTCACATCACCCGCAAAATGAAACACGCCTCTCATTTTCACCCCCCAAGTAATCCCAGTCCTTAACAAAAATTAAAACAAAAGCTATTGCCGGCTCCACCCCAAAAGCACATTTTCTATTTGCCACAAATAGTCACTCCAAGTCAGGAATGCGCCACTCTCTCCACTTTGTGAAGCATCATTTCTCATCAAAACTGCTGCAGCATCTCGATTTCCAATGGAAATTATAGACAACACTAAAAAAAAAAAAAAAAAAAAAAAGCAAGAATGCATTAAAGATTTAACCGTGAGTCATTACAGGCATTGAAGGAAGGTGTAATTCTGCCAGCCCTAGCCTGATATATAGACATGATGAACAAGGGAATAATTTGAGGAATATGTGATATAAAGGATACAAGACAGAAAGTATCAGAAGATAATTGAAATGAGTAACTATCTAATATCCACTAAACAGAGTAACATGCAGCTATCCAGAGCCATTTTTACAAAGAGTTTTTAATAATGTGAGGAAAGTGCATATGAGGTAGCCAAATTTTAAAAAAAGGAAGATGCATAGCAGTATATACTGCATCATTTCAATTATTTGAAATTGCACAGACAACCCTAAAGGGAAATACATGAAAAAACCAATAACGGTTATCTTTGGGTCACCAGAAAACATGCGTCCTTGTTCCTCTAATCTACCTACTTCTCTATACCAAACTATGTTGCAGGTACCCATTATATTTTAACAAAACCTTTTCATTCAGTGATTTTTTTAAAGTAAGGTTTACCTAAAATTTGCAAACATTTATGAAGACATTTTCTGCAAAGGCCTCTATCTACAGGTGACCTCATGGCATGATGATGTTTGGGGAAACAAGTCATTGCCCCCATGTCCATACCCACCCCCAGTCTCTAGGGGAGCTGGCTACAGATCAGTATTTCTGGGGACTATGGATGTATAGGGAATCTGGCAGCTCTGACTCTTCCCAAGGAGTCCAGGAGAAAACAGAAGGCTAAAGTATCCACAGTTATCAGTACAATTCACCGGAAAAAGGAACGATGACTTAGGATCACACTGCTAGTCCGTGGCATGCTTGCCTCCTCTATACACAAACCCACAGCAAGACCACCGTTACCATACCATTTTACAGATGAGGCGATGGTTACACAGAGAAGGGAGACATCTGCTCAAGGTCGTAAGTCGTTAGCTATCAATGTCTGGATACAAATACAAACAAATGTTTGCTGATGTCATGATCAGATCTTTCTATTACCCTACATGGCCTCTTTCATCTACACAATGATTGAGAACTGTGTCTGATGTGGCACCCTACTCATCATCACCATCATCTGGACAGACCTGCAGACCTTTGGCCTCCTCCCAAAGGAACCCTAATTCTAAGGGTTTCACAATCCCAAGCAACAACATTTATGCCTTATCCCCTCAAGTCCTAAAATGGACAGAGGATTGAAATTGTAGGTAAATTATGATGTGTATCTGTTTACTATCGTAACACATTATTTCCCAAACATGAGTTTACAGAATCCAAAGATATGAAAGTACTTTAAAAAGCCCATACATATTTCCAAACTTTCCTTTAAAAAGGTTGTAAGAAACTGAGGGTTGCTAGAGGGGTTTGGGGTGGAGGGATAGGATAACTAGGTGATGGACATTAAAGAGAGCATGTGATATAATAAGCCCTGGGTATTATATAAGACCGATGGGGGCACCTGGGTGGCTCAGTGAGTTAAGCGTCTGTCTTTGGCTCAGGTCATGATCCCAGAGTCCTGGGATCGAGCCCCGCAGCAGGCTCCTTGCTCAGCAGGGAGCCTGCTTCTCCCTCTCCCTCTACCTGTCTGCCAGCCACTCCCCCTACTTTCACTCTGTCTCTCACTATCTCTCTGTGTGTCAAATAAATAAATAAAATATTAAAAAAAAAGACTGATGAATCACAGGCCTGTATTTCCGAGATCAATAATAAATTATATGTTAATTAATTGAATTTAAATTTTAAAATGTTTGAAATTTTTTAAAAAGGTTGTATGAGTTTCTGGGTCCATGAACAGGGTATACAAATGCCCATTTAGTCACATCTTCACCACTACTAGGTATTACAATTTTATTGTCAGACTAACAAGAGAAAGAAATATAAGAGTCCATATCCCATCCCATATCTATTCTCTAGAATAGAACACATATTGGGCCACAAAACAAGAGTCTATAGCATGACAAGGCCATTCAAAACAGCAATGTCAAGGCTGACTTAACCCTATTTGGGGAAAATGAAAAAAGGACTATGGTTAAATAATTAGGAAATACCCAAACAAGCACAAAATCACAGAAGAGATTTCAATCCTGACCAAGCTTCCAAATCCAAATGCCAGACCAACAGAGAGAATGGAGGACCCTAGTTAACATTTACCAGAAATGTATTCAGTGCCATATTCTTTATATTCTGAATTAGCCCTTGTAACAACCTTGTTTAATATTTTTTAAAAGATTTTATTAATTTATTTGTCAGAGAGAGAGAGAGAGAGAGAGCGAGCGAGCACACAGGCAGGCAGAGTGGCAGCAGAGGCAGAGGGAGAAGCAGGCTCCCCACCGAGCAAGGAGCCCGATATGGGACTTGATCCCAGGACGCTGGGATCATGACCTGAGCCAAAGGCAGCCGCTTAACCAACTGAGCCACCCAGGCTCCCCAACCCTTGTAACAACCTTGTGCAGAGCTCTACTTGCCTTCATTTTACGGACAGAAGGTTCAAAAACATCAAGTTTCAAGCAAAAACCAAAGGAGTTCATGAATACTAAACCGGCCCTACAAGAAATATGAAAGGGGACTCTCTGAGTGGAAAGAAAAGACCACAATTGAGAGTATGAAAAGTAAGTATATCCATAAAAATCAGTCAAGGGATTCACAAAATAAAAGGATATAAAATACGAGACCATATACCTAAAGCGTAGGGGCAGAGGAGTAAAGAACATGTTCGAACGTGCATAATCATCAACTTAACACAGACCACTCTAAGCAGAAGACAACATATACTAACCTGATGGCAACCACAAATCAAAAACCAGTAACAGATTAGCAAAGAAAGAGAAACGAATCTAAGTAGATCACTAAAGAAACCAGCAAACCATGAACAAGAGCGAGAAGGACCAAAGAAAATCTATAGAAAAGACCACAAAACAAGTAACCAAAGGACAAGTACGTATCTTTCAATAATTACTTTGAATGTAAATGGACTAAGTGTTCCAACCAGAAGACTAAGGGTGACTGAGAAATTTTTTTTTAAGATTTTATTTATTTATTTGACAGACAGGATCACAAGTGGGCAGAGAGGCAGGCAGAGAGGGGGCAGGGAAGCAGGCTCTGCGCTGAGCAGAGAGCCAGCAGGCTCTGCGCTGAGCAGAGAGCCCGCCCGACACGGGGCTCGATCCCAGGACCCCAGGACCACGACCCAAGCTGAAGGCAGAGGTCTCAACCCACTGAGCCACCCAGGCGCCCCAGACAGAGAAATTTTTTTTAAAAGACCAATGTATATGCTGCCTACAAGAGACTCATTTCCAGCCTAAAGATGCCTGCAGATTAGAAATAAGGAAATGGAGAAACATCCATCATGGAAATGGATGTCAAAAGGAAGGTAGGGTAGCAGTACTTACATTAAGCAAATAGATTTAAACAAAAATGAACAAGAGTCAAAGGAGGACACTATATAATAATAAAAGGGACAATCCAAAAGAAAATAAAACAATTGTAAATATTTAGGCACCAAACCCGTAAGCACCCAGATGCATAAAGTTAATAACAAACATAAAGGAACTAATCAGTAATAATACAGTAACAGTCGAGGACTTTAACACCCACTTACACTGAAGGACAGACTGTCCAAACAGAAAATCAACAAGGCCACACTAGACCAGAGGGGTTTAGCAGATATATTCAGAACATTTCATACCCAACAGCAGAATACACATTCTTTTCAACTGGACATGGAAAGTTCTCTAGACTTACATCACGTATTGGGCCAAAAACAAGTCCCAGTGAATTCAAAGAGACCGAAGCCATACCATGCATCTTTGCTGACCACCACACTATGAAACCAATCAACCACCAGGGAAAAATCAGGAAAGAGCACAAATACATGGAGGTTAAATAACGTGCCACTAAACAAGGAGGGGGCCAACCAAGCAATCAAGAAAGAAAGCAAAAAGTTCACGGACACAAAGGAAAATGAAAACACAATAGGCCAAAAATCACTGGGATGCAGCAAAAGCAGTTTTAAGAGTGAAGTGTAGAAGCAATACCGGCCTGCTTCAAGAAGGAAAAATCTCAAACAATCAACCCAACCTTACACTTGAAGGAGCTAACAAAAACAAACAAACAAAACCCCAAACCAGCACAAGAAAGGAAATAATAAATACTAGAGCAGAAGCAAATGATATGCAAACTAAGAACCACAATAGATAATGAAACCTGGAGCTGGTTCTTTGAAAAAAATCAACAAAACTGATAAATCCCTCAAGAGACTTATCAAGTTGAAAATCACAAATGAAAAAAGAGTGGGGGTGGGGGGGCCTGGGTGGCTCGATGAGTTAGCCTCTGCCTTTGGCTCAGGTCATGATCCCAGGGTCCTGGGATTGAGCCCCCCATCGGGCTCTCTGCTCAGCCAGGAGCCTGCTTCCCCCTCTTTCTGCCTGCCCCTCTGCCTACCTCTGATCGCTGTCTGTCAAATAAATAAATAAAATCTTTTAAAAATTAAAAAAAAAAAAAAAGAATAGCCAACACCACAAAAATATAAATTTTATGAGAATATTGTGAAAAATTAAATGCCAACAAATTGGACAACCTACAAGAAATGGGTAAACACCTGGAAACATATAACCTTCCAAAACTGAAGTAGGAAGAAACAACATTGGAACAGACCAATTACTAGCAAGGAAATTGAATTGGTAACAAAAAAAAAACTCCCAACAAACAAAAGTCCAGGACCAGATGGCCTCACAGGGGAATTCTACCAAAGGTTTAAAGAATACCTACTCTTCTCAAACTATTCCAAAAAAATTAAAAAGGAAGGAAAAATTCCAAATTCATTCTATGAGGCCAGCATTACCCAGATACCAAAACCAGATAAAAACACCACAAAAAAAGACAACTACAGGCCAATCTCTCTCATGAACATAGAAGCAAAAATCCTCAACAAAATATTAGCAAACCAAATTCCACAGTACATTAAAAAAAAAAAAATGATTCACCATGATCAAGTGGGATTTATCCCCAGGATGCAAGGGTGATTCGATATTCGCAAGTCAATTAGCATGATACATCACAACATTAGGGATAATAACCATATGATCATTTCCACAGATGCAGAAAAAATATTTGATGAAGTACAACATCCATTCATGATTAAAAAAAACCCTCAAGAAAGTAGGTTTAGAGAACACACTTCAACATAATAAAGGCCTTATATGAAAAACCCACAGCTAACATCATCCTCAATGGGGAAGGATGAGAGCTTTTCTCCTAAGGTCAGGAAGTAGACAAGGATATCCACTCTGACCACTGTTACTCAACGTAGTGCTGGAAGTCCCAGCCACAGCCATCAGACAACAAAGAGAAATAAAAGGCAACCAAATTGGTAAGGAAGGAGAACTTCCACGATTTACAGAGGACATGATACTCTGTAGAGAAAACCCAAGAGACCCCACCAAAAAACTGTCAGAACTGATCAATGAATTCTGTAAAGTTGCAGCATACAAAAACAATGTACAGAAATCTGTTGCATTTCCAGACACCAATAATGAAGTAGCCGGAAGAGAAACTAACAAGTCCATTTACACCTGCCCCCAAAATAGTAAGACACCTAGGAATGAACCTTACCAAGGAGGTGAAAGACCTATCGTCTGAAGAGTATGAAACGCTCATGAAAGAAATAGATGATGGCACCAAAAGAAAGAAAAAAAAATGGGAAGACACCCACAAACACACACACACACACACAGAGGAATAGTATTTGGCCATAAAAAAAATAATGAAATTTTTCCATTTGCACTGATATGGATGGAGTTAGAGAATATAATACAAAGTGAAATTAGTCAGAGAAAGACAAACACCATATGATTTCACTCATATGTGAAATTTAAGGAACAAAGGAAAAAAGAGAAAAACCAAGAAACAGATTCTTAACTATAGAGAACAAACGGATGGTTACTAGAAAGGAGAGAGGCAAGGGACAGGTGAAACAGGTGATGGGGATCAAGGAGGGCACCTGTCCTGATGAGCACTGGGAGATGTAGGGACTTTTTCAATCACCATACTGTACACCTCAAACGAGTATGACACTGCTCATTATACTAGAATTAAGATAAAACCTTAATTGAAAAAAACCATTAAGATCAACCAGCTGCTGAACGCAAAGTTCAGATTTAAACCCAGATTCATCTATCCCAAGCATCTTGATTCGGTCTCGTTTGGTTCTTGTTTACGTGTTTTATTTCAGTATCCTTTATTAGGTTCTCAGATTTTAAAAGACATATTTATATAAAAATGAAAAACAGATTGAACGTCTCTTTAAAAAGGAAACCAAGAACTGCCCATAGTCTACCACCCAAAGATAGGAACTGCTAACACTTTGGTTCATTCTCACCCATTAATTCATACATGTTTATATTTATATAGGTTATATAATTTAAGTAAGATGAGTAAGACTGCATATGAAGGTTTACTAATTTTTAAACTCAACGCAGTGAGAGAATTTTCACATGGCATTCATAATACTTGAAACTATCATTTTGTATGTCTGCAGATAATTTCATTATATAAAAGCTACGTAATTGCTTTAGCTACTCTCCGCTACTGGGCACTCCAGTTTGTTTTCATTTTTCCCTGTACTAAATAACGTTCTGATAAAAATAATTTTATCTTTTATGTACATCTCTATTTCTCCAAAATAAGTTACTGGGAATGGAATTACAAGGCCAAAGGGTATAATTTTAAGGTTCTCAAACCATGTATCGAAGTGCCGAAATTTATACTCTTCACAAATACATCACCTGATCCTCACCAATATCATTGCTGAAACTGTTGTAAATGTAAATAAAGAAGTGGACCTTTATTCTTTATCAATTTATATTTCAGTAACTGTAAGTAAAACCGATTTTCCCCCAGATTTTTACTGACTGTGGCAATTTTTCCTACATAAATTGACTATCCCCATCCTTTTCTTTTTCTATCAAGACATTTTTTTGATTATTCGTGTTCTTTAAGGATAATTAACCATGCTCAATCACGTATGTTGTAAATATTTTCCCCAGGTTATCTTTGAACTTTTTGTCCTTTTTATTTTTACCTACAAATGTTAACGATTTTTATGTGACCAAATGCATCTTTCGTCCCTTATAGTTTGTTTCTTGGCTTTTAGCTTGGAAAGCCTTTGCTCCTACTAAGATCAAATAAACGTTCACCTATATTTTCTTAAACTCTTGCCTTCTCTACTGCACTGTGCTGATTCTTATTTCATATGGGTGAAATGTCAAACAAGAACAGAAAAAATAACTGAAAATATCCTTAAGGTTAAAAAAAAAAAAAAAAAGTAAGCCCATCTGAGAAGACACATTCACTGGCAGATAAATTATGGATCAATCTGCCCCCTTTGTAATCTCAGAGATGACAAGTACAGTGAGCATCAAACACCCTTAGAAAAACTTCCTTAACCCAGGTCTTCAGTCTGGGTCTTGTGGGGCCCCTAATGCTGTGATCTGCCCTAGGGAGTGTGAAACCATGGTCCACAGTCAAAGCAGGTAGTTTCTGTCCCAAGATCTCAAACCAGCCTGGTATTCCCAGAACAGCTGCCCAGTGCCCAGCCCCACATCTCCATCAGAGAATCCAGGGAGCACACAGACATGCCCAGAGGGGTCTTTCTGAGGTTCCAAGGGCTGGGCAACTTGCAGGTATGCCTGGAGGGGGTCTTCCTGAGAGAAAGCAATTAAAATTCCCATCACAAAAGGAATGAGGCTTTTTTTATTCTAAACTGCAAAACGTGGTGTGGTTAATCAGAGCAATTATAAATGGTAACATCATTATTCAAGCTTCTATTTCCAAACGGAGTCATTTAAATGAATACATTTTCTGCCTCGGAGCCGTAGCTGCCAGCGAGTCTTTAAAAAGAAAAGAAAGGGGGGAAAAAAAAAACTACAGAGAAGCCCCTTGTGCAAAGCTTTGGAGGATGGGGTAGAAGGATTACTCAGCCCTTGGCAACTGGGAGTGTGAAGCTCTGGGCACAGTCCAAGTCTGACCCCAGCTCAGTCTCCAACCTTGGGCGTGACCTCCGGGCAAGACCTCGGGCAAGACCTTGTCTCATGCCTGTGCAGCCAGGGGAATATATTACCTTGGTTTGGAAGCCTTTGGGCTCTGACACTGTGGTTCTGAATTCTACAGCTTATTTTAAGATCAACTTTTTCTATATGTTGCATCTGTAATTGTACTGGAACCATCAAGGGGTCAAGTGCATTTTGTTATTCAAATAAGACAAATTCTTCAGAGGTAGCTACCCAAACTGCCCCTACATGGTAACAGATTTACCTTTGAAGTGCAGCCTGTGCTCTGTGCTCCTTATAAATCATGGAGGAAGGCAGTTGTCACCGAGGCCCTGAACTCTTTTGCAAAGAGATGTGAATTTCCTACCAACCTTGCTTTTGGCTCGGGTACCCTGGTAAAGGGACACTCAATCCTTATAGAAGCAAAACACTTTCTTCAGACAGACCCAGAGAGGCCACCCAGGTCTACCCTTGGACAGTTAGTGCCCCGCTATTGACATTTCCCCAGCACCAATATGGAGCAGGCACTGAGCTCAGTGATGGAGAGATGGTCACTGAGGAGCCATCCACCTGCCCTTGCTGAGCTCACTGTCTGGTGTGGGAGGGAGGTCATAAAAGGAGGAAACAAGAAAGCAACATGATCATATCAGGTAATAAACGTTATGAAAGAAATAAGTGCAGGGCTTGGCAAAGCAGGACTGAGCCAGGGACCATGAGCACCCACTTAAAGATGGTAAGGGAAGACCTTATCTGAGAAAGTGAGATCTGACATCAGATCAAAGGGTGTGACAAAACCAGTAATTTACAAAATTTAACAAGTGCCAGGCAAAGAGAACTGTGCAAAGGCCCTGAGGCAGCAAGGACCTCTGAGAAGTCAGAAGGCAGCCAGTGCAGATGGATTCAGATGAGCTTGGCTTCCCCAGGGTGAACCACCTCCATCCCTCTCCATGCTCTCTCACACCTGCCCTCCTGAGGACATGTCCCAGGCTGTTACCATTGCTCTCACTTATGGAGCTCAGCAGTCAGGGGATTTGAAGAGCAGAGGTACTACTGCCTCTGCACCAAGCACTGTGTGGACTTACTACTGTCCCATAATCTATGAGGTAAATACATTCACTACCCCCACATACCCAGAGAGGTTAGATCACCTGCCCAAGGCCACACACCAACCAGGGGCAGCACACTGGTGCCAGCTCTGGAATCTGGGCCTACGCTCTTTTCACAGGCCCAGACTCCATGGTGTCCCTGCTGGCTCCTGGCTCTTTGCTCCTCAGCACTGAGGTCACTCAGCCCCCCAGGGGCTTTGTCTCTTTTGTTCCTGCTCATTTCAAGCTCTCTGGTCATCTGCAGGCAGGGGTGGTCATTTCCTGGAGCCCAAAGGGAGGCCTTTAAGCTTCTCCCTCTTGCTTCCCTAAGTTACATTCAGGCCACTTGGTAGCCATCCAGAGCCATGCTGGCTGCCAAATGGCCTGAAATCTCAGAGGTGGAAATAGCAACGAAAAGGAGTTGGAAAGATCGGATGCTTCTTGAGTGAGTGTCTCTCTCGCCTAAGATCTCTATTTACAACATCAGGCTATTGAATCCCTGATCAACCCCAGGGGGTTGAGCAACTTCCCAAGGTCCCTGAGCTACCAAACGTGGGGCCAACAGGTGTCCAGGCACTCACCAACATGAAGCCCCCCGCCACCCCAGCTGCCAAGTCCACCATCAAGGAGGCTTGCCAACCCCACCACCCCACTCAGACAACTCCACTTGGATCTCCGCAGCCCTGCCACTCCCATCTGGGTTGTCTACAGTAAAACACCAGGTTCACTCACAATCACACACACACAAACAAAGGCACCACAAACTCACCCATGCATGTGTGTCAACAGACACGCCCTTATGGACATGTGCACAAGCACTCAGCTCCCTCTGGACAAGGAGGTGTGCCCCCATACGCAGGCGCACGTGTGATCGATTGCCACATGAGTCATTCAAAAGCCAAGTAAGGACTACAATTGACAGACCACGTAAAGAAACAGACAGAAAAAGCCCTGAACACCAGTTAAAAGCTCCCGACTGCTGTCTGTCCCACAGAAGCTTGTAAAAAGGCCGCATTATCTCTGACACAAATACAGCTCTCCTCTTTCTGTAGAAGGATTCCGAAAAAGATAAGAGCTTTCTCATTATTCTAATGTGGAACAAAAACAATCCCATTCTAGAACTGGCACGATGGAATAAAACATCTTTAGTTAATGCTACAGCTACCCACCCCCACCCCAGGACCCCAAGCTCACGCAACAGCTGTGCCAGTTTTCTTGAGCAGCTACTATATGCTTTGGGCCACATTATCCTTTTTTTTTTTTTTTCATTCTCATAAGAACTTCCCACGTAGGTTGTTTCCTTATTCCTATTTTTGGACATAATAGGCTGGGAGACATTATTTAAATAGATCCAGTCCAACAGGGAGTAGAAGGAGACTCTCGGTTTCTCAGACACCAAAGTCCATTCTCCTCGTGCAACGTCAAGCATAAGCAGAAAGTGTTACTGAAGAACACGCTGCCTAAGAATTGTCAACATTAAAGGAATGACTATCACAAGGCAAGCAGAGCCAATGAGTGCCATCGAGGGGTTGGCTGGGGGGCTGAGGGAGCCTGAGGAGGCCTGCAGGGTGGACAGAAGAGCTGGGTGGAGATGAGAAGAGTAAGACAGCGGGCAATTCAGGAAGGAGGAATGATGAAGAGAACAACAGGAAAGACGAGTGAACACGATCCAGCTGGAAACCAGAGCAGGATGGATGTGGAAAGAGTGGAATGAAGTGCACACTGGAGATCAGAGCCTTGAACAGCAGACCAGAGTCTAGACGTTTGCTTATTCACGCAATATTTTTATGGCTCAATGATTTTGTCATGCCTGGCCCTGTTCCAGAAAATGGGGACACAGCAGTGAACACAGCAGGAGAGAACCAAGACCTCTACCTCTGCTGAACACACTTTTTCGGGGACTCGGGATTAAAGAGGAAACGGTGTAGAATGCGGTGGTGAACAGTGTGGGGAAGAAAGGAGATCAGAGCAAAGGGATAAGGTGATACTGCACAAAGGAGGAGGTGAGGGAATGACCCCACCGATCTCTGGGGGAAGCAAGGGAGGCTGCTGTGGGTATCCAGAACCAGCCAAAATAAAAGCCCCAAGGCAGAGGGGTGTCTCTGAGCTCTATGAACAGCCAAGGTGCCCATGTGGCTGAAGCCAAGTGAATGACAGTGAGAAAGGAAGGATCTGACGTACCAGTTTATCCCCTGTGAACCACGAGCACTTCAAAATGTGGGACAAGAGAGTAAGGAGTATGCTGGTGTAGAGAGGCTGGTCTTACTGGTGGTTATTTGATTCATCTGTGAAACCACTCATTCCATGAAATGAGCAGCAAGAAGAAGAGAGTGTAGCGATAGGATATTCAACTAATACTTGACATTAGCATGACATTAGCAAGAAGAGATTAGCATGAAGACATAGCATGAATATCACCATCTGAAACTAATATTTCATCATACACATGCTACCTTCCTGACTCCACGGCCAAGGACAGGACCCTCAAGCCAGACTTCCTTGTCTAACTGAAGGAGACATTCCAGAGTGCCACTGGCTGTGAAGGCAATGATCTGGGGTATTCTCAGCTCCACTGATTTGCAGGGAGCGCTGTCCCCAAAGCCAGTCACCTTCCTGGGACTCCCACCTGTCCATTTCAGGACAATGACTTACATGAGATGAAAACAGACCAGAACATTCTGGTACCTCCCTCCACCTGAGCTCGTCCTGGACCATCGGCTCCCCTCCCCAGCAGACCAGTGAATCCAATTCTGGAGCTCCCCTTAGTAAGAGCTCAAGAAACAACTTCTGGAAAAGCCCAATAATAGCCCTGAGGCTCCCACAGCTCAAGATGCGGTTAGCACGTGGAGCTAGAGAATCTTAGCTCTGAAACGCTGCTGGTGATCATGATAGAGCAAACAACAGCAAATGGTTACCAATTCTACCATATACCACTCACTGTGGGAAGCAGTTTGGATGGATTGCTCTCATTGGAGCCCCCTAAAACTGCTAAAGGTAGATGGTCCTATTACCCGATTGTGCAGATGAAGAAACTAAAGCACAGACAGTAAGTAACCTGAATGAAGGACCGTGCGGAGACGTCCCTGCACCGGAGCCTTCCAGAGGGAGCTGTACAACAGGGCCCTTCTGCACCAGCCAGGAGGGAAACCCCACCACTCTCTGCAGCCAGGAAACAGCTGTCCTTGGAGACCATGCCCAGACATCCAAGTAGACCAGGTAGGAATGATGCCATACGGATACCCCAGCCTCAGCATCTATGAAACTCACATGTCCCCAGGGCCACAAGAGGGCACAGGGAGCTGGGGGGCAAGCTCCAGCCTCCTCCCTCCCTGCCTACCTTCCATCCATTCTCTACACCGCAGTCAGGAAGACCCTCCTCCAGATCCTTGTCCAATGCTCTCACTACCCACTTAACGCCTCTCCAGCTTCCGTTTGCACTTTCTACACCATCCCATAGAGTACACATCTGTGACATGTGGCTTTTTAAATTTAAATCCAACGGTACTAAATAGAATCAATTCAGTGCCTCAACTGCAGCAGCCACATTTCAAGTGCAAAAGAGCCACCTGTGGTTGGCGGCTACCCTACTGGACAGTGCAGAGGTAAACACTGCCATTACCAAAGAAGATTCTTTCCTGGCAGAACGAAGAGGATGAAGTCCCAACTCCCTACCGTGGCCTACAAGGCCCATAGGGTTTGGTTCCTTGTCACGCATCCGGGCTCCTGCCATTGAATACTTGTCACGCTCCAGCTTCCTGCCCTTCCTTCAGGTCAAACATACCAAGTTCTTGCCCACCTTGGAGACCACCCTCCTCCTCCTGCTACCTCAGACTAACTCCTCCAGATCCCTCAGGAGTTACTTCACACTTCACAACAAGGTGTCTCCCCGAACTCTCCCCGAACCTACATATACCTACAGCCAGGAGTGCCAGCGGTTCATCTCCTCTCATTGTTGCCTGTCCTGCCTCTCACGGCATGTCAAGTTGGGAACGTCTCAAGGCAGCAGCCATCTGAAAGCCTGACTAATCTGGGACTCTTCTTCCCAGCTCACTCATGGGGCTGTCTACAGGTCACATGGGCCTCCTCATGAGCCTGCTCGATGACACGGCAGCTGGCTTTCCTCAAAACAAGGAACATGAAGATGCAAACTACAGTATCTTTTACCGTCACCTTGGACCGGACATATCACGACTCCTGCAGAATTCCATCGGGATCACACACACCGGGCCTGGGTCGGGGTCAGAGGGGACTTCATGGGGTTGTGAAGACCAGGAGTTTGGGGGCCTTGGAAGCCATCTTAAAGACCGGTTACCTCAGGCTGCTTGTCCTCACTGTCACTGTGTCCTCAGAGTGCTGGGACCAGATTAAGTCCTCCATATATATTGTTGAAACGAAGTAGGATTGTCCTTCTCTTACCTCTGCTATGAAACCAAGGAGTCGGGACTGAAAATACCCAATGCTCCTTCCCACCCACAATATCCTTTGGCCCATTTGGATGACACAGTCTCTGTACTTACCTTGATCTTCAACCAGTGACATGGAAATGAACGGGGTGGATCTGTAGTCCATGGGGCTCCTCTCTCTCAGGAACAAAGTCTTGGGTGGGAGAGATATCCAAGGCTTCCCACCCTCTGACTTCGGTAGGTTTCTTTATTGGGGGGGGGGGTTGTTTTGTTTCGTTTTGGGGTTTTTTGGTATTTTACCTCCAACTTCGGTTTAATCCAGGGTTCCCAACCCCCACATGCTTCAAATGACTCTGCCTTACATCATACAGGAACTGACAGGTTCATGGCAGTCCATGAAATTATACTTCCCATGCACACACTCACGAAGGACCAGCAGAGCCACTGACTTTTTATTAGCTGCTTCTCCCCGGCAATAAACAGGGAGACACAGTGGCGGCAGAAAAATAGACGCCGCTGGTCAGAACCTGTGACTGGGTCCGTCACTGGAGCACAGATGAGGGCCAAGTCTTGACACAGGTTCCAAGGGTCAACTGGCAGGGCCTGCTAGGAATGAGGGCAATCATCTGACAAGGTAGCCCTGTGCCTTGTGACCTGGGATTACCAACACCGGTGAGCAAAATCACAGTAGACTAGTAACAGCTACCATGTAGTAAGCATCTACTATGCCCCTAATCCTTGCAACACCTACTAGTAGGTCCATATCTGTCACGTGTCATAAGGTCTCAGGGCAACATCACACAGTGCCTGGTACACAACAGGTACACTCCCTGGTGCGAATGCATTAGTTTCATTAGTTTCACGGATGGCTAGTATTACGCCCAATTTACAGAATAGAAAACTTGGGTTACATATCTGCTCAAAGACATGTGGGTTGTACTGAGTCAAGCCAGGTTTAAGCCTTCTACTTCTTCATATCCAAGGCCCTTTTCACATAACACCAAACCCTTCAATATTTCACACAAGGGTACGCAAACACACTTGTAGAATTCTATCCATTTCCATGCAACAGCATGAGTCTTCGTGAAAACACAGAGGCCACGAAACATCCATGGGCTGCGAAAGGTGAGACAACTTGCCATGTTTGTGGTTTGGGAGGACCTAGGGCTATCACCTCCACCATTCCTGCAAGTACTCAAGGTCCGAGTGGGTGGTGCCCTTCCAAGTCAGAGCAGGTGAGCTGGGAGGCAGCTTTCCCAGGGAGGCCGACAGAGACCACCAGCTGGAATGCGAAGAGTGGTACGCCTCCCCTAGAGAGCAAGAACTGGTTTCTTATTACACAAAACTCCACTGGCTCCCACAAATCAATTCAAATTCTCCCCACCTGGTTTTTCATTCTCAAAACCGGGTGCCTCCTTCCCAACCGGCCCTTCCTTCCCCCCTGAATTTCTCAACGGTAAAAGCCTAAAGATTTCTGTATGTTGTGATTTTGCTAACTCTTCATTTAGCTTAAGTATCTTTTCAACTGGAAAAATTGGTAATTAAAAAGTGAAATCGTGAGGTGTCAACTTGACACCACTGAGAATTTGAAAGTTAATGAGAGGACAGAAAAACTTCATATCACAGAAGGTCACGCTGCAGTCTTGTCCTTTGGGCTCCCCACAACAACAGGAGCCCTCCGGGGGCTGTGGGAGAAACAGAAGGGGCACCATGTCACAGTATAAAGGGTCAGGGGGAGGTCACACTTAGGAGCTTGGGTATTATAGATGGGTTATTGCAGAGTGTTATAGAGATGAAAAATGTCCCTAAGTATTCTGATCCTAGGCACAAAATATCACCTTGCAAGGTCAACACTTTTCTCAAGGAGAACTTAAGAACAACATGCACTTTAAAAGACATTTTAAAGGTTAAAAAAAAAATGTACAATTGTGAATAACTGAGAACAACAACAAGGGGTTGGCAAAGTATGATCTGCTGGTTGCTTTTTATATAAATTTCTACTGGAATAAATTCATGGAAATATATTTACTAGCTGGCCCTTTATAGAAATGCTTGCCAAGCCCTGACTAAGATAGTTCACTGAGGCTTTCTTCAGTATATTTATAATATTGATATTTATGAAGTTATTTATAAGTGACTGATAGAAAAATCATCTGGTACATGGAATTTTGGTTGGTTTTGTTTGAGGAGAACGAAGTGATTTTTTTTTTTTTTAATGTGTGAACTTATACTAAGTGAGCCCAAATCAATAATGGACAACATTGTAAAGAAGCCAGACTGTTACTTAAGGCCACGGGAAACCTGATCCCCTAGAAATTTCTACAGCATTCACAGCTCCCGCCTCCCATCAAAACAGGTTCAACAGGATGGTCAGAATGATACATCTTGTACAAATAAAGCAAAGTGGTAATCTGAATTTCTCCACCATACACACAGTAAAATGAAAAATGACTTTGCAAACCCAAGCGCTGGGACAGTTTTAGAACTCTGGGTCGGAATCTTGTTTTTATTCATGGGATGAAATAAGAACCCAGAGACCAAAACCTAAATAAGGAGAACCGATGTGTTACCCAAAAGAGAAGGCAAGTTTGTAACATCAGATTATTTAGCAAACATTGTTTCATAAGTGCGGAAACAACTGTGTCGAGCGGGCAGTATTGACTAGAAGAGGTTTCTGTTATGTGGAGGGAAAGGAATAAAGATGATCTAGGAGAAACAAAGGGTACTGCATTAGTCAGATCAACAGTAGAAGCAGCACTTTCCAGGTCAGTTAGATCTTGTAGAAAGACAACACCCTGAGACAAAGCAGGCAGCACCCTAAAATGGTTTGCACTCTTCAAAATGAAGAAGGCTGAAAACAGAGTAGGAATTTGACCAAGCAGAGCTAAATGTTCTTAGTTATTTTTCTACTGTAGAAATGCACCCTCAGGCAGTGGGAAGAGAGGCTCCTTTCCCATGCTAATGAAATAATCATAGAGGTCAGGCAGCCCCATCCAGTTCAAGGGTCTACACACTTCCCCTCTAAAGCACTAAATAGTGCATTTCCAGCTCTCAGGCCAGACAATATTTAATACAGCTACTTATCTCTGCTGCACAAGTGCAAAAAGCAGCCAGACAATATATAAACGAATGCCATGGCTGTGTTTCAATAAAACCTATTTTTAAAAAATGCTATCCAAAATAATGGATGATTCTCCTTATGATTCCACTCTATGAGGTACCTACAACAGGCAAAGTCATAGAAATAGCAAGTAGGACATTAGTCCCAGGGGCTAGAGAGAGGGAAAATGGGGAGTTAGTGTTTCTTTGGGGATGATGAAAATGTTCTGGAAATAGATAGTGGCGATGGCTACATGGCATTACAAATGTACCTGGAAGGTCTGGGGGGCTCAGTCAGTTGAGTGCTTGACTTAATTTCAGCTCAGGTCATGATCTCAGGGTCATGGGATCAACCCCCATGTTGGGCTACATGCTCTAAGGGAGCTGGCTTTAGAGTCTCTCTCCCTCTCCTCCTCCTTCTGGCCCCCACCCCTATGCTCTCTAAAATAAATCTTTTTTAAATGTACTTAATGAACTGAATTGCATCTTTTTAAAGAATTTTATTTTTTTAAGATTTTTTCATTTACTTATTTGACAGAGATCACAAGTAGGCAGAGAGGCAGGCAAAGAGAGAGGAGGAAGCAGGCTCCCTGCTGAGCAGAGAGCCCGATGTGGGGCTTGATCCCAGGACCCTGGAATCAGGACCTGAGCCGAAGGCAGAGGCTTTAACCCACTGAGCCACCCAGGCGCCCCAGAACAGCATATTTAAAAATGGCTAAAATGGTAAATTTTATGTTATATATGTATTTTAGCCACAATAAAAAAATCTTAGTACATTTACATAAATGTATTTAATAAATAAATTTATTAAAAATAAATAATAAATGAATGAATAAAATAATAAATAGTAAATAAATAAATAATAAGTTTATTTAAAAATAAATACATTTATACACACAGATATGATTCCTTCTTGGAAATGGCTAAGTCTTACCATTGGGACTCTGGGGGTATCTTCCACTTACTGAAAAGTCCCATACAACAGCTTTACAACCAAATTCAAACAACTTCATCCTATAAAACTTCTTAGGCTTATTAGCAGATTAAGAACTCTTTCAAATATGGCCAACCAGCTTCCAATCCTAGCAATTTTTTTCTCCTGTTGGGATGAGAACAGCAACAGAAATTATTCTGCCTTGGTTTCCCATTAACTCTAACATACATGGCACAATTTCTCTTGAAATTATATTGACCATTTATCATTAGTATTTAAGAGATAAATAAAAGTCAGCAATTTATTTTTTTTAAAGATTTTATTTATTTATTTGACAGACAGATCACAGTAGGCAGAGAGGCAGGCAGAGAGAGAGGAGGAAGCAGGCTCCCCGCTGAGCAGAGAGCCCGCTGCAGGGCTTGATACCAGGACCCTGGAATCATGACCTGAGCCGAAGGCAGAGGCTTTAACCCACTGAGCCACCCAAGTGCCCCAAAAGTCACCAATTTAAAAAAAAAAACAACAAAAAAACCATCATTTGGTCCCTAAATCACAGTTCTGCCATTTCCCCTGTGCTAGTTAACATTTGGAGAAAATTCTAGGGTAGTTTGGCAAGTGGCACTTCAAGAATGAGGTCAAAAGGGAAAGAATCTGAGATCTGGGTAAAAGGATTACATTGGACTGGGACATGAAGAATCAGCCCAAGTTAATTCTAGACAAGTTGCTGCAGGTCATAAATGAAGTTTATGCATATCTGTGTTGCCTTACCTGTTTCCTCACAGAAAGATGGGGGGAAAGAGAAAACTCAAGTCTTTGGTGTTCTGTGTAAACTGGTCTAGGGTCAGAAATCCAGTTGTCCTGCCTACCCTTCTCTTCCTGCCCCTCCAGAAGAAAAGGAAATTAACATCTTTGTCCAGCCATCAAGACGAAACGCTTAGCATTCTAGCCAAAAATGTCAAGATGGCGAATCAACAAAAGTAGGTTGGCAGATTGGATTAGGTTAGAGCTTATTAGAGAGAATTGTTCTGGTTCCTTGTTGCTCTGTTAAAAAAAAAAAAAAAAATCACTCCCAAATTAGTGGTTTAAAGAAGACTTCATGGTCTTCCTTCTTATCCCAAAGAGAAGAGTCAAATCAAGAAACCCAAAACTGGGGTGTACAGTTGGGGCAATTTTTTTTTTTTTTTAAACCTAAACCATCTCACCCCTTGACAGAACACTAGACGCCAGGCATAATCCCCTCTCAAGCAAGCCACTGAGACTTCGGAGTTTGTTACTGCCGTGTAACGGAGACTAGCCTGACTAACCTAACATTATGTTAAAACATGAATATATTAATGAGCAGAACTTAAAATTCACATGAATTTTTTAAGTTAAAACATGGAACTTTAAAAGAACGTCCTGCGTGAGGCAGCCTACTGTGGCTAGGCCCCAGACCTACCAGGAACACACATCACACATTCATTCTTCTGCGGGTAGTGAAACTTCAGTGGAAATATCTGAAAATTATCCTAAGGCATTTGGCATAGAAAATCTCTGGAAACCGAGCTCTGTTACTTCATAACAGAATCACTAACTCACTCCCACTCATTCTGAGTCTCAAATTATGAGACATGGAAACGACTGGAATTGGGTAAGTTGGTTACCATCTGGGCCAGCTGGCCTAGAAGAATGGCAGCATTTCTCATGGAGAAGTAAGAGCCCTTTATTTAGGGCAATACCTGAACGTGCTTATAAAAGATGAGGCCTACCCAGACGTGGCCAAGATGAGAGAGAAATTTAGATTTTCGTGATTGTAGTAAAATTGTTCATTAGGATAAACATCCGGAACTGTGGTGGGCCCAGCAATCTCTTGAAAGGGTCCTTAAAGGACAGATGGGCGGAAAGGGCTGAGAAAGGAGAGACAGGAATGCATTAAGAGACCAGATCCTAAAAGGATCCTAGCCAGTGGGAATTCCCCCACCGTACTGGTTCTCAACTGCTCCCTCACAAAGCATCTCAAATCTTAGCAGCTTCAGGCAAACATTTATTATCTCACATTTTCTGCTTATCACGAAGTCAGGAGCAGCTTCGCTGGGGGGTTCCAGTGTAGGGTTCCTCGTGAGGGTGCAGTCAAGATTAATGAGTAAGTGGTGACAAGTAGAAGTGAAGGCACTGATTCTGTTCTAAGTCAGAGCTTATATTGAACATATTAGAGAAAAGGGGAGGGACTCGGAGCTGGGGGAATCCATAGACCCCAGTTCTAGCGTCATCTCTAACCTTAAAACTTGTATGAACCAGGGTGCCTGGGTGGCTCAGTCGGTTAAGCATCCAACTCTTGATTTCAGCTCAGAGGGTGATCCTGGGGTTCTAAGATCCAGCCCCACATCGGGCTCGGCCCTGAGCGTGGAGCGTCCTTGGGATTCTCTTTCTCCCTTTCCCTCTGCCCCTCTTCCCCTCTAAAAAAAATAAATAAAACTTGTGTGAACCTGCTTGGTTCACCCAGTTTGGGTGTCCGCCTGAGGACTCATATCATTCTTAAAATTCTCTCGAGCCCTGGAACCCTGGTGTCCTGGGGTTCTGGGGCCCAACTGGCCATCCCAAGACACTGAGACCAAGAGATGCGGGCAGAAAAGCCCCCTGTACAGAGGGCAGCCGACAGGCTTCCCTGAGATTCCCCAGGAAGGACCGCGACTCTCATCTTCTTCCCAAACCCCCAGGAAACACCATCATGCTATCCAATCCACTGTATTTCCACACAGGACAGAAATCCCATTCCTCAAAGGGAGAGTCTCCGATGTGAGGATTCTTTTTGTGGGTTTTTTGGGGTAAGTCTATTTCTGTCATGACCCCAATCCAACTCAACTCGCTGCCACCCACTTCAGGCAGCTCAAGCCCTCTCACTTCCCATGGGGGAGTGCAGAAAGGGCAACCAACCGTCAGGGGAACAGTCTCCAGCAGGAAGTGTGCTTCAAGGAATACCAGGGAGGGAAGGAGGGAGGAAAGTCGGTGCACATGGGAGCAACTTCTATATGTAGGACTCCTTGCACGTGCCGTTTTTAAATCCTTACAGCAACCCTAAGGAAGAGGGGCTATTAACACCATGTGTTACAGGGGAGAACGGCGGGGCTCGGGCTGAGCCGCCTCCTTGGCCCATTCACTCAGTGAATGTGAGAGAGTGAGAGGCATGGTTGGAATGAAGTGCCAAAAACCTCAAAACCTGGCTGGGCTAATGAAAAGGAAGGAAGGAGGGAGGGAGGGAGGGAGGGAGGGAGAGGCACGGGGAAGCCGTATCCATGAGTATTTCGTTCAAGACCAGGACAAGAACCTGGCCCTTCCTGATGGGATGTGCTGATGGTGTGCCAGGCTAGATAACCTCTGGGCACATGAGCTCCTCCCACTAGTACAGAGACGGAATGACTCCAACTCATCCTCAGAACGTGTGTGTGAGGGAGGCGATTAGAAAAAGATCTCATCTGTCTTTAGTGTGGAAGGAAAGAAGTGGGGAGTGGAGGGCAGAATGGTCATTACAACCAATTTGCATCGCTCCTTGAGAACCAGAAGAGTCCATCCATTGTTAAGCATGGGGGCTCTGGAGCCAGAGTCTGAACCCCAGCTCTGACACTTACCCCTGTGACCTGAAGCAGGACTCTTAACAGCGTATGTGCCCTCATGTCACCATTTGTAAAATGGGGATAAAGATAACAGCCATTCCTGAAGTTTGTTAGAAGAGTTAAGTGAAAACATTTTAAGCGCTTACAAAAGTAAACAGCATATAGCAGCAGCTCGATACACGTTTGCTGTTGTGACTGTTAGCGGTGAAAGGACACAGTCTAGAGCCAGAGTGCCAGCATTCAAGTCCCAGTCAATCATTCCACAAGCTTGTGACCACAGACAACTTACATAACCTTCCCATCAAAGGAGGGAGAACGTTCCATCTTGGAGGAGTTCGGGCAGACTGCATTTTCTATAGATGGCAGTAACAGTGTCTCCCACCCACGTGGTCTTCTACACTGACTTTACCACTATCCCATCAACGTGTGAACGCAAAATCCCCTCCCCTTGATTCTGGAAGGTCTGTGAACTCTGCCACAGTGAGATGTACTAGAAGTGATGCTTTGTGACTTCTAAGAACAGATTAGCCAAAACCATGTAGCTTCTTCTTGGCTCTCTGAGGATGCCTACCCTTGGAACCCAGGCTCCATGCCATAAGGAAGCCCAAGCAATTCACAGAAAGGTGATACATGGGGAGAAACTGAGACCACTCCAACCCCCCAACAGGCTTGGTAGTCAGGTAAGTGAGCCATTCTCCAGCCCCAGCCTGTGCAGCCAATACTGCATGGAACAGAGACAGCTTCTTCCACGGAGCCTTGCCCAACATGCATATGCACAAACAAAATAAAGGATTTTGACTGTTCGGAGCCACTGAGATTTGAGGTGGCTTGTTATGCGGCAACAGTAACCAGAAAAGGAACTCTGGGGAGAGTTTTATGTGACAATAAACTAAGTACTTAGCTTAGTCCTGAGGACATATTAAAAGCTCTTTGGGGGGGTGCCTGGGTGGTTCAGTCATTAGGCATCTGCCTTCAGCTCAGGTCGTGATACCAGGGTCCTGAGATCGAGCCCCACATCGGGCTCCCTGCTAGGCGGGAAGCCTGCTTTGCCTCTCCTACTCCCCCTGCTTGTGTTCCTGCTCTCGCTGTCTCTCTCTCTGTCAAATAAATAAATTAAAAATCTTAAAAAAAAAAAAAAAAAAAAAGCTCTTTAGGTGTATGATCATTGTGAGTATTGCTCAGTAACCCCCCAGAATCACTCAGCTAATACGGATCATGACCAGGAACTCAATCCCAAGACCTCAGTCTCACTTCACCTTAGGCTGATGAACAGGAATGTAAGGAAATCCAGTGTCCAAGGATTCAAGCGCTGCTGCTTCTCCCACTGTTCCCAGCTGAAAGACTAAAATAATACAATGATGAGAACATAGGCAATGCCTCTTTGAGGCCTCTCCACTGGAGTCTGGGCTGAAAAAAAGAGAATCAGGAGACAGTGGGTAAGAGAAGAGTGACTAGCCTTCTTTATTTTCCTTTAAGCCAACTTCGAAGAGTTTGAGGTACCTGTTCCTCGAGGGAAAGGCTGTCCCCTCTATGGAAAAGTAAAATATGCAAACATTGACCAGAGGATAGATGGGAATGCATAATTCACAACTAGCTGTCTCCCTGGACCCAAGCAGGAAGGAGTAGCTTGAACTTCAGGTCAGAAAAAAAATTCGAGCTGTTACATCCCAGCACCTAAGTATTCAATTACAGGAAAGTTTTTGCCCCTGGGGAGACCACTGGAACCTGCCTCAGCATCAAAACCTTTCTTAATATGATTGTGCGGTAAGCGGAGATCGGCAGCACCCCGGCAATTGATATGCAAATTAAATAAACAAAACGACATAATAAATAATTAAATCAGTCTAACATGATGAATGAATTAATCATATCGGAGTGATGAGAAGAAGCCAGCACTGTCATCCAGAAGATCATTGATTTGAGGAAAATGAAACATTCATAACAATGCCGTTCTGGCAAAGGATGGTGCCTCCTCTTATACTGATTAGCTGTACTGGCCTCTGAATGCAGTAGGTGCTCAATAAATGTTAGTGGATTCATATGGACTTTGCCACCAAGATATCCCTCTGCAGTACATAGAATTACTTGTTCAAGAAGCAACTGTACAGGGGCACCTGGGTGGCTCAGTTGGTTAAAGCCTCTGCTTTCAGCTCAGGTCATAATCCCAGGGTCCTGGGATCGAGCCCCGCATCAGGCTCTCTGCTCTGCAAAGAGCCTGTTTCCTCCTCTCTCTCTGCCTGCCTCTCTGCCCACTTGGGATCTCTGTCTGTCAAATAAATAAATAAAATCTTAAAAAAAAAAAAAAGGAAGCAACTGCACAGACATTTTCTCATTTCAATCTTATTTAGGAATAAAATGGCTATGTAAGATAGGCAAGGTAAATATTACCATTCCCAGTTTGACAACTAAGGAAAACAAAGCAAAGAGGCTAAGTGGCTTGCCCCCAGTCATACAGCTGGGATGAGAAGAGCCCAGACTTGTCTTGGGACTCCCGACATATGGTGCATTTCCCACCCTCCAAACCCCACTTATGGGAGTATTTGGATCTACAGGAGTATGAGTGTGTGGAGAGAGGAACATTCCCCACTTCTTCCCCACCACTTCCCCAACCACTTACCATAATAAATCAATTCTAGATGTACTTCAAGTTCATATGGACCTCCCTCCATTTTCACCTTTTGTTGAGTTACAGACATAGCATCTCTTTACAGGCTCTTTTAAGAAACAAAGGTAAGCCAGAGGAAAATAAAAGTACTGCACAGCCATTAAAATTAATGATGAAGAATAATATTGAGCCACATGGGAAAATTTCCACGATATACTGCTAAGCAAAAAGAAGGTTTCCATACAACACACACACACACAGGGAAGGCTAAAAGCATGCGTCGAAAAGCAAACACTGGTTATTTCCATATGGTGGGATTATAAGGAATTTTTGTTTCTCTCTTTGGGTATTTTCAAAGACTCCTGGAGATTTATACAATGAGAATGTATTACTTCTGTAATTGAAATTGTTATTTCAAAAGTAAGGCAACCTGCAGTGGGAGGGTGGGGAATAAAATGCTTCTGAGCCCACATCTATTAGAAGCCATAAATATTTCAGTGCTTGTTTTGCTTTCTTGTTTTAAGGGAATTACTTAACAATATGGCTAAACATTAAGGAGGCATGGAATAGGGAATAATTTGGAATCTCATCCCACAATGAGACAGGATATGCCCTCAAATCAATGGCTCTGACGTATTATAAAATAATTGGGAAAAAGGAGAAGAAAAAAACTGAAAAGCCTGCAAAAGCAAATCTCTCTAGTGGCAATAAACCACAGACCTAGCTCCCTCCTCTTGTCCAGCCTCGCAAAGGACTAAACAACTCAGAAAACTAATCTCAGACACAGCCCTCGGCCCTGACTCCATAATAGGATTTGGTGGTGGTGCCTAGGAAAACAAGTTGCATATCCAAGGAAAACCAACCATACAATTTTAGGGTAAGTAGGAGACCTGAAAATATAGAGTCCTAATTCAAAAAGAGTTAAAAGGCAGCAAAAGATGGAGGAGAAACTCATGCAGCCCTATTGCAGAAAAAAAAATAAGTAAATCAATTTTTAAAATGGATTAGAAGTGTGCATCTCTAAGAGCATATACCTTATGAAGATTTACTAAGACAGGGGAAAAAAATGTTCTAACAGCAATGGATTGAACTCTCCAAGAAGTTGAAAAGATTATTGAGGCAATAAATCAAGATCTAAAAATCTGAAATAAGACAAAAAAGTGACATGACAGAGCAGCGAGAAAAGAGTTAAAGAAACAAGTCCACTGAAGAATTCAAGATAGCATAACGAACCAAGTCAACAATAAAAACAAGCTTGAGATCATTACGGACGCAGAATGCCAAAAGCGCCTGGTGCCCTGACCCAAGGAATTGGGGAGATGTTAGAGGTGACAGCTAGAACACCACAGAATCTAGAATGGTTGGGCCCAAAGAAAGAACTGAGGAAGCCAAATAGAAACTATATTCAGGGATCTGGCTGAAGAAAATGTGTATCAACCGAAAATCTGTGACAGGATTTGCAGGCATCAGAAACAAAAAAGAAACAAAGAAAGAAAAGTGAACAGCATGGAGAAATGCTAGTGAAGTCCGTGAGTACCAAGGATGAAGACAGAATTGGTGCCAGCACCTAGGCCAAAATCAATGTCGCACAGAAGATAGAGTTAAGTCTTCTTGGATTCCAAGAGACAGAAGAGCAACGCCCATGGGGGTTTAAGGCAGAGGCATTCTTCCGCACCCAGCCAGTCATTTGGATGTCAGAGGACAAAGAGGAGGAGAAGGGGGAAAGCAGGAAAGGAGAAGCCAACACAGAGGCCAGGACGACAGTCATGATACTCTCCAGCATGAAGGACTCAAGGCAGCAGATGCTGAAGCACCACGGATGAAGAAACAATGTCCAGCCACGTTGTCCATCCCCAAACGCTCCATCAGGAATAAACAGTGATAGCAAAGTATTTTATATTCTTGATAAAGTTTATATTCTTGATAAAATGGTGGTATGTACAGTTATAAGAAATTTTAAACCACGGGGCATCTGGGTGGCTCAGTCGGTTGAGCACTGTCTGACTTTTGATTGTGGCTCAGGTCATGATCTCAGAGTTGTGAGATCAAGCCCCAAGTCAGGCCACATGCTGGGCACGGAGTCTGCTTAAGATTCTCTCTCTCTCTCTCGCCCCCAACCCCCAGAGAAAAAATAAATGAAAATAAAAATTTAAACCATAAAACCTTATCATTTTTAAAATACAAAAAAATAAAAACCTAGTTGGAAATAAAAGTAGATTGGGTGCCTGGGTGACTTGGCTGGTTAAGTGACTGCCTTTAACTTGGGTCATGTTCCCAGGGTCCTGAGACGGAGCCCCACATCTGGCTCCTTGGTCAGTGGGGAGCCTGCTTCTCCCTCTCCCATTCCCTGCTAATCTGCCTACTTGTTCTCTCTCTCTCTCTCTCTGAAATAAATAAATAATAAATCTTAAAAAAAAAAAAAAAAGAAAGAAAGAAAGAAAAGTAGAGTGTAGGTTTTCCCTGTCACCAAAATCAATACTCCTGAACAGAAAACAGATTTAAAGGCAAAAATATCAATTAAAAACTAGAGGCAGACAAAAGATGATCTCAGCAGTTAAGAGATCCACAAACCGAATCCAAAACCAATAAAAACAAGGATATGATGTTTATCAGGAAAAAGACTAAAGCTGTAATGCAAAGATGGGAGCGATACCCAACAAAAATATAAGGACAAAAAATACCAAAAGGCAAAAATATACCAGCAAAAAAAAAATTCAAAGAAGATAAAAGCAGACGTTCCTCTATTTACAGATGATTAGGTCAACTCCACAGAGAACAGTATTAACTTTTACCAAAAGAGGTCCTTTTTTAAACTGACAGGTGGCACAAGCCACAACTGAGATCTGTCAAAATATCCCTGGTCTGAGTAACATCGTGTCAAACACTAAAGAAAAAAATGTGGAAAATACAACGTGGGGTGTCAGGGGGAGGGGGAAATGAAAGAACATTGCAGTGGCTAATCAGGAAGATAGTAAGTATTCAAGTAGGGGATTTTATTAATATTATTAAAGTCATTGTAAAAGCTTTATTCATACTTTGTATACCGCAAAGAATTTAAGTTCCTTTTCTAAGGCCCACTAAATTAAATAGTTATAAATCTACCAATATTAAACAACCAAGAAAATCCCATTAAATGCCCCAAAAGGAAATTAATAACATAGATTATATTCTCCACTCACACCACAATAAATGAGAAATTAATTTCAAAAGTAGAACAAAATAATTATTCCAACAGCTTGGAAATAATTCTTGGGTCAAAAATAAAACCAAAACAGCAATTACAGATTTTTTGGAGAATAACAATAATGAAACCAGCACATATCAAAATACATGGAAAGTGGCCAAAGTGTACTAAAAGCAAATTTCATAGCCTTAAATACTTTAATAACAGAGTAAGAAATAAAAAAAATCAATTATTTAAGAAATCAACTCAAGAAGCTAGAAAATGAAACGTTGAATGAAACAGGAAAAAGGGCTTAATAAAGATAAAAGCACAAATCGATTCATTAAAAAACAGAAAAATACCGAAATTAATAAATAAAGCCAAGACTGGTTCTATGAGAAAAAGACAATAAACTATATAAATCATGAAGGAGTTTCAAAGAGAAAATAGAAATATCTGAGGAGACAGAGGGAAAAAATTCAAAGACTGAGAAAATATTCAGAAAAAAATCAAAGACTCATTTGTCGGCCAACAGACTTGAGAACTTAAATAAAATTGAATATATATAATAGGGGCATGTGTGTGTATACACACACACACACACATTATATATAGACACACT
Organism: Martes martes; assembly: GCF_963455335.1. Classification (NCBI taxonomy): domain Eukaryota; kingdom Metazoa; phylum Chordata; class Mammalia; order Carnivora; family Mustelidae; genus Martes; species Martes martes. The sequence goes on along the minus strand of NC_137896.1, from coordinate 16,324,147 downwards.
CTCTCTCTCTCTCCCTTAAAAGAGCACTGGATCAGAGCACCACCTAGGGTAGTAATTCAGGTGGTATTTTAAGTCCCTTAGGAACTTGCTACTCAAATGTGGTCACATGTCAACAGCATGGCCCTCAGCTAGGAACCTGCTGGAAAGGCAGACCTTCCCACTCCACTGGGCACCTACTGAACCTGCATTTTAACAAACATCCCAGGTGACTCAGAGGCAAGTGAAAGTTTGAGAAGCATGGTTATCAATCTAAAGAGGAAAATTCTTTAAAATAGTATGAGAAAAAAAAACACTACAGATTACATAAATTCTAATTAGCAATAATCGCACCTCGGATAAACCTCATTGGCTACGATACTGCCACTGCGCAAAGCTTAGATTACATAAAATTCTAAAATAAAATTTCTAACAAAAAGAATCCGACACCTTGTTACAGAAACACCATACAACAAAGAAGTGGAGTTTGTTCAGGGAATATGGCAATAGTTCATAGTAAGTCTATTAATAGAAAAATATAGGTAAATCAGGGCGCCTGGGTGGCTCAGTCATTAAGCGTCTGTCTTCGGCTCCAGTCATGATCTCAGGGTCCTGGGATCCAGCCCCACATCGGGCTCCCCGCTCAGCGGGAAGCCTGCTTCTCCCCTTGCTGGGTTCTCTATCAAATAAATAAATAAAATCTTAAAAAAAAAAAGAAGGAAAAATAGAATTAAATTCATATAAAAATAATAGTTTTAGGGGAAGGCTCTTCCGAGTATGGTTTCTAACATAAAGGACATGGTTGAAATACTTCAAAATTTTTAAAAATCTTTATTGCAAAAATCATTCAACCTATGAACAAAAGTTAAAGAAAAATGACTAACCCGGAAAACACATTTGAAAGTCCTGAGATGGGGTTATTTACTATAATTTATTATAAAAAGCTACTGAAACTCACCAAGAAAAAGTCAACTGCTCCAACAAACAAACGAAGGGTATTAACCAATTCGCAAAAGGCAGGCAAATGGTCAATAAATAGACCAATGTTTCATTTGTTCAAGCAACACGCTTTAAATGAGCATTTACTATACTTCAAGCATTAGGTTCACAGTTCTGTTCTAGCCAAGAAAATGAAGTGATTTCCTGTAAGGGAAGACGAACGAACTAATTATCGGAGAAGTGCCACTTAACATGTATTCAGCCAATTAACAAAGATTTAATAGACAGATTCATATTCTGGGTTGAAAAGGATGCCAGGAAACAGATACCTCCAACGTAGTAGTTTAAACTGGTATGCAATTGTGCTGGCAGTCAATCTGGTAAACAGTTTTTGTAAAGGCATCCTTTCCGACAAAATATATCCACAAGAAATAGACCGCTGCGTCTATGTGAAAAAGAGCTTCATCGCCGCCTTATTTACAATAGACATCATAACCGAAATGTCCATCAAGAGAAGAATGGCATAAAAATATCATGTAACAGTTCCCGATCTCTTATTGTCCATTCATGTATTATTTTCCAAATCATATCAATAGCAGGCTGAGATAGCTATTTTGAAATATTTATTTCGCAGCCATTCAGATCCAAAGCAAAGATAGTGAGAGGCTGTAGGAATCTTAATACATTTTGGGGAGAACATGGGAGGATTTAGTCCTGAATGTAAAATACACAGGTTTAAGGGAGGGACGCCCTGCTCAGAGCTTTCTGAAAGTGAGGTCCGAAGGCTGCCTAGGTGCCTCTAAGAGCTGAGTCCAGCAGTCCTCAGAAGGATACCTGGATACCCAGGGCGCTGGGTATAGTTTCCCCAGATGCTCACATCCCTTCCTGGGTATCCACTCTCCACACAACAGTCAGGAGGCTTTTTTTTTTTTTTTTCTTTTTTAATTCGACTTAAACCCTAGCTCTCCGCCCACAGGCTTTTCAGTACTCTTGCCATGAAAACGCAAACTCACCAGTAATAGCCCACAAACCCTGCAAGACAATGACCAACCGCTTCCTACCCTCCATGTCCATCTCATTCCTTCTTTCCTTTCATAGAGGCCTTCTAACAATTCCTAGAACATTCCAAGCTCTGCCCCACCTCAGGACCTTTGCACGAGATCTTCCGCACTACAGGGAAAGTTCCCTTCCCCATTTTTCTCAGAGCTTGACTTAAATACCATCTCCTCAGAACAGCACCCACTAACCAGCCCCTTTTGTTATTAGATGCCACTCCCTAGCCCCTGTGTTGCACTCATCACAATTTTGGGGGTGGGGTGGGGGTAGGGAATATATTGGCTGCACTTTTCTCAATTATTACCTCACTTGGATTCACTGTCCCCTCCGGTGGAAGGCATGTTCCAGAAAGCAGATCCTAGGTCTGTTTTGCTCTTCACAGAATCCACAATAATCTAGCTTTGAACCTACCACCCCCAGAGCATTCAAATGCTGATGAATGAATACATGAATGTGAACACACTTTTGAACAGGGCATTGAGAACCTTAAACATGTTTAAAAGAAATATTTTTGATCATCTTTCCTATTTGGGGGACTTGGCCCTAAGGAAATAATCAGAGAAATACATGAAAATTAATAGCCAAAGATGTTCATTACAACATTCTTCTAATAGCAAAAATTGGACGCAACCTGCATGCCCAACAAGAAGGAAATGCTTAAATAAGTTAACACATGAAATGAAACAGTCGACTATAAAGTATATGGCAGTGTGGCAAATCTTTAAGAGGTGGTAAGCAACACTGCACCGTTGAACCCTACATTAACACAAACAAAGCAGACAGTTGTATATGTAGGGGGGATTCCAAATAGGAATCAGTTTTTTTGGTTTCTTCCATATACTTCCTACATTTTCCATTTTTACCTGTTTTCTAATTTTTGACAATGACTTTTTTTTTTTTAAGATTTTATTTATTTATTTGACAGAGATCACACATAGGCAGAGAGGCAAGCAGACAGAGAGAGGAGGAAGCAGGCTCCCCATGGAGGAGAGAACCTGAGGTGGGGCTCGATCCCAGGACCCTGGGATCATGACTTGAGCCGAAGGCAGAGGCTTTAACCCACTGAGCCACCCAGGCGCCCCAACAATGACATTTTTAAAACAAATGCAAAACAATTTTTTTAAATGTTTTAAAAAACAGAACTCTCCTTCCCTGTGACTCTAATCTTTAGATCTCATAGTAAAGAAAACTTTTATTTTCAAATGCTTTTTGAAATACGTTTTCAAATTTGAAAATAAGACAGAATGGCTATACCCAATCAAGGACAATTGCTCTAGCTAAAATTGCGACTCTATCCGCATATAAAGCACAGTAATAGCATAGGATAATTTATTCTGCTTCCCAAGCTCCAAAGAAAAAAATCATTAATATGGGCTCCTTCACCACCTCAGAATCTACAGAAATGCACGACATCCTCCAGGCCTCTGTCCTGTGTCTCTCTGCCCCTTTGCCTGGCTGCCCTAGAGGATCCCCTCATCATCTTCTGGCTTCTCTGTCCAGATCTCTTTTTGCTTGCATGTTTCACACTCCACTTCCCCCCGTCTTCCTTTTAAACTTGACACCCTTGTTGACCTTATTCTCCAGTATGTTGCCTCCTTCTCCTTTACTGGTCATAATCTGAAAATATGTGAGAAGTATTTATGGAACTGTCTTTGTTCCGTCCTCCATTAATATAAAATCACAAGTGAAATCATCCGCTTACGATTCTCTTAAAGAATTCAATTCAATTATTTATGGTTCTGGAGGTCACCCACCTTATGGAGTCCATCAGCACCTCCCACGAGAGGCCCCCAGGGAGAGAAACATACTCTTGCTGAGAAGTCTAGCACTTCAGCATATAAGCAGACGTGGAGAATAAGCTGATTTTTAAAACTGAAAAAAAGATGTAAGGCAAGGTGTGGCTTGGCAATCTGGAGTCTACCCAGAAACCTATAGACCCCAGGAAGCATGAAGCTCCTAAGAGGTCATAAAAGTAGCATCTCATTCTAATTCGGGAGGACAAATCCCTAATACATCGGCATGAACCGAACCCAGATGAGCCTTGCCCAGAACAATCAGAGTACTCGGAACCATCTGAAATCAAGTGCAGCGGCTAGAGAAGTCCAGTAAGAGAGATTACGGCTCATGAGATCACACAGTCAATCAAAAGATTACACAAGATCAGAAACATCATCACTTAAGTAGAAAATCAGGTACCCAGCAGAGTGAGAAGTGAAAGCTGTCTGTTAGCTAAACAGTGTTGCTCTTTCTTTTGACAATTTAAAGGGTTCAGAGGGAACAACAAACTCTCACAGAGTATTTTTTGGTTCCAATATTTTTACTTGGAAATAGAAACACATATTTGGTTTGAACGGTCCTCAGAATGGCAATATTGTCTTCTGACTTTAAATACAGGCAGCATCAGGTCTCGTTCTTCTTCTATCTTTAGCCATTTTTGCCTTCATGATTTATTTATCATTTCACTTTCAATAACTTTGATATGTAAATTAAAGCCACTGTACCAAACGCTATGATTTTAGATAAAGATCCAGAAACACTAATATTTCTCATTATGGATTTTGCTTATCCAACTGAATCCAATGGAACCACCCAATTTCAACCACGTAGGGAAAACCCGAACAGAACTTTATATAGACTTTGACACCACGTAGAATCCAAACCTACCAACCAAGGACTTCCTCTCCAAAGGGCTTCTCAGCTTGTCATCACAGCACACTGTCCATCAATTTAAAAACCATGATCGAATTTTCTGTTTAAAAATGCAGACAGGGGGCACCTGGGTGGCTCAGTGGGTTAAGCCTCTGCCTTTGGCTCAGGTCATGATCTCAGGGTCCTGGGATCGAGCCCTACATAAGGCTCTCTGCTCAGCGGGGAGCCTACTTCCCCCTCCCTCTCTCTGCCTGTCTCTCTGCCTACTTGTGATCTCTGTCAAATACATAAATAAAATCTTTTTAAAAAATAAATAAATAATAATAATAAAAATGCAGACAGAATCATTCCTCAGCCCAATCTGAAAAGATCTGAGTCTACAGGCTCATAAAAGTACTAAGCATAGGAGTTGATACTTGAGGCGTTATCTGCACTTACCAGCTGCGTGGGTTTGGCCAAGTTATAACCCCTCTTTGGCTGGGTTTCCTTAACTGTGAAATGGGCAAAGAAAAAGAACTTGCCCCAAGTATGAAATGCAATAATCCAAGTAAAAGTGCCCCAGCACCTGGCACATGGTAAGTACTCAATAAACGCTGACAAAGTAGCAGATTATTGCTCCTTGGGCAGAAGGTTGCAGAAACAGCTTTGTCATATTAAGAGTTAAGGAATCGCTCCTCTTGAAGACTGAGGGATGGCCATAGAGTCTCATCGTGAGGTCGGGGTCAATGTGTGGCTAAAACCAAACAAAGCAGCCAAGATTGACATCTCTCTTGACCATGCATGCTCCCCTTCCTCACCCATCTCCTGTACTGTGTGATTGCCCACGTGAACACAAAGCTACTCCGCTCAGGCCCCTGCCGGGTGACACGCTGGGGCCCTCCGCCTGACCTCACTTGCCGCCAGTTTCCTTCTGAGAACATTCTGGTAGTCCTTATGCTTCACCAGAATGTGGTGGCACATGAGCCTCTTGTGGTTGACCTAATGACCAGGACACATTGGAGAGGAAAAGATAGGAGTGGTAGGCAGCTTATGGCAAGGCAGACCAAGAGGCAAGGGGAAGGTGGAGACCACCTGAAGGTCAATGAACGCTTTCCTCTCCGGCAGCTCCAATGCTTCTCCAAAAACATACACAGAGACATAAGTTGAGAAGTGTTGCCCCTGAAAAAGGACTACACATAGACGGCATTTCATGTTTCTACCCATGCATTCCTTCACTTACTCACCCACTGATTCTTGCATATGCTGTGTCCAGCCCTGTGAGAGAAAAGGGGGACACAGAGATGCCCAAGAGGCAGCCCTTGTCCTTGGGGAGCCGACAGGCCACTGGCAGAAAGGCATGCCAAGAAACACATTTAGCCCAGAGTGTTACAGGCCATGAGCTACTGGGCTGGAATGTTGAAGGAAATGAGAGCTCTAGAGGACCAAAGGAGAGGTTCCAGGGAAGAGAAGTGGCGGAGGGTCAGGGCGCAGGGGACGGGGACCAGATATTCTTCCAACTGTATGAGGATCGGAAAGGCTTCAGAGAGGAGGGGATGAGAGAACGGTGTAGAATGTGATCCAGGCCTTGACGGACTTGTGCCCGAGTTAAGGAGCTGGATCTCACCCTGAGGGTAAGGGGTACCTCATACTGGAGGGTTGGCACAAGAGTGACACACTCAAAATTGTGTTTTAGAAACACCCTTCTGCCATCTTCGCCTCTTGCGCATCCTTGACTCATTCCATTCCCTGGGCATCTGTGACTACGGATATAATTACCTAAATTCTGACCATCCAACCTCCTGAGAAAGCAGAGGCTCCTCACCTCACCTCAGTACCCTACAGGTTTACTCAGGCTGAGCAGAGAAGACAAGCATCTCCCGGCAACAGATCACATTTCCAGCTGCCTGACAGACCTCTCCAATCTGCCCTCCCTGAGGCAGCACAAACTCTACACGTCCAAGGTCAATCCCATCAACCTGCCCCCATAACTAGAGCTTTCTTCCTTCCTATTCTGGTGACCCAGGTTCAGGTGTTCCTTTTCGCTCCCTGCCACAACTCACCTCTTACCAAGGCCTGCTGTGTTGTGTATCTTCCTTCAAAAACGACCCCACTTCCCCACTTCCTTCCCAATCCACTGCCCCCACCCTCATTCAGACTGCAATGACCTCTCCAAGGAACTCTTTCCATACGGACCCACCTGGGCTCTCTGTCACAAGACCTCCTCCTCATCAGCCTATCCCCCCACTTTCAAATTACTTCCCGAGAAAGCTGGCAGACTCCAAGCTCCCAACAATATGGACTTGATAACTGTAAGACATTCAGACTCAAGGTAGTTGGATCCCTCAGAGGATTCCCACCAGGATCTCCTTCCTCACACTCCCCTTGCTAAGTCCTTCCTGTTGAACAAATCACCCAACCCACCTTATAACCTCCTCCTCTGGCTTCTGCTCACAGTATGTACTGGGTCAAACAGCACATGCCAGGAATTTATGCCCACCCAAACCTCGGGACGTGACCTTATTTGAAATAGGGTGTTTGCAGATTAATTAGAGTTAAGATAAGGTCATACTGAATTAAAATGGGTCCTAATGCCATGACCGGTATCCTTAAAAGAAAACAGAAACAAAGACACACAAGGAGAAAACAGCCATGTGATAGGGAGATACAGACTGGAGCCATGTGGCTAAAACCCAAGCATGCCAAGGACTGCCAGCAACCACCAGAAGTTAGTAGAAAGGTATGAAACAGATTCTCCCTCAGGGCTTCCAGAAGGAACCTCTTCTGCCAACACCTTGATTTCAGACTTTCATCCTCCAGAACTATGAGAGAACACATTTTTCTTGTTTTAAGCCACCCAGATTTGGCATTTTGTTATGACAGTCCTAGGAAACGGATACATAATGCCCCGTATCATCCCCTAGTATGCTCAGTGCTCAGCCCTCTGGCTGTCCAAGGAGACGTCCTCCAAAGAACTAGCTCAAACTCCTCACCCACCTGCAGGAGGCCATTTTTCCAATAAAAATGTTGCCATGTCTTATGGTCCCAGGTTTATGGAAGCTATGCATTCCAAAGGCCATTATCCCAAGTTCAGTCACCTCAAATCACTAATTACCAACTGATGAGCTTCCTGATTTTTCCCTCTTACAAATGAGGGCTACTCAGAGGGACTGGTTTCTCTCCTTAAAGGGCAGTCATTGTTTCATTTTATGGTCACAGGCTTCCATCCTAATTCCAGCCACCATTTCCCAAATATGTACCCTTGGTCACCAGTGGAGGCCGATACATAGCACTCAAGCTCTCTGACATGTGACCCCAACCTCCCCTTTTACATGTATTCTACACACATCCTCCTCACCCCGCCCACTGTGCCTAACCCTGCCGTCCATTCTCACACCAGCTGAAAGTCCAGCCACACCTGAATCCCAGATAAACTGCTGGAATGCCTTTCCCCAGTTCCCACCCCCTAAAATTCTTCTAGCCCTTCAAAGTCCACTCAAGGGCACCTTCTACCAAAGGTCTTGCTCCATCACATGCCCCTGAAAATCTACTCTCTTCCTTTATGATTGGTTAGGGCTTGGAGTCCATCTACAGCAGGGTCTGCTTACTGTGAGCTATACCACAAAAACGTCTACACAACTCTGCCCCACACCAGCTGTGTGACCTTGAGCAAATCACAACATCTAATTGGACCTTGGTTTTCCCATCTACATGATTGGTACAACTACAGCACTGCCTTTACAGTGTCAGGAGGGATGGATAACTCAGGTAAAGCACTTAGCAAGAGTTGTACACTTAGTGACACTCAATATTACTGGTTGTATCATCACACCATTATCATCCAATTTTTTTCCCAAATACCTTGCATCAGCTAGGAGTTGCATAAATTCACCACTTGCAAGGGCTAAAAAAGAAAGGAACAAAAAAACACTCTTCAAAATTAATGCCCCCACTAACCATGAGCACAAAGCAGGTTCTTCACGTATCAAGGACAGCATATTATTATCCTCATAAAACTCCTTTCTTCCTAAGAGATTAAAGAGCTGGGAAGATCTCATTGCACTCAGCTTTACAAATCCCCCGAGAGAGAGGCAACAGGTAAGCATTGCTTCTCCATTGTCCTCAGGTGTGTCAGGACAGAGACAAGAAGCGAGGTGGCCATCCCTAGAGGGGAAGGCTGCCTTCTCTCCAGGCCTGGGTCTTCAGGAATACTCTCCTGCTTATTCCTTGGCAGATGCCCTTTCCATACTCGGAAACAAGGGGGCATGTTGCCGGTAAGTGGTTCAAATCCAAGGCAGATTCCAAATACCCTTGGACGCATACATTCCCTTATTCATTCATTTAAAATCTCTTGCTAAGCCTATGTGCCTGCCATACTCTATAAGTATCAAGCAGGCTATGGAGAATGACAAAGGTCAGACCCCAAAGAAAACACCCTAAGCTACAAATGGCCAGTCTGTCCTGTCTGCTGATGAGAAGGCAGAACGCTTGTAAAGCCTCACCAATTATCATTTTTCCTTTTGTAATTTTTTTATAGAATGGACCAACAAATTCAACTCAATTTCTAGAAATACTTCCGGAAGAACCTAATCCTCCCAAACACGGGAGTCTTCCCTGTCCAAATGCAAGACCCCCTTCCATCTCTGCTGAAGCCACTGTGCTCCCCAACCAAAGATACCAATGACAGACTAAGGTCTAAGCCAGGAGTGAGAATGCACCAATGAATCAGAGCCTCCCACTCTACCCTCCCCAGGACTAAAATGCATCCGAGCATAAAATCAGAGGAAGCAGATATCTGCACTAGCATGTTCATACCAGCGGTATTCACAATAGCCAAAAGGTACAAGCAACCCAGGTGCCCATCAGCTAATGAATGGATAAACAAAATGTAGTAGATACATACAACAGACCATCATTCGGCCTTAAAAAGGAAGGAAATCCTAACACATGCTACAACATGAATGAGCCTTAAGACATTAAGCTAAGTGAAATAAGGAAAACACTTCACGATTCTACTCACTTGAGGTACCAAGAGTAGTCAAGTTCGTAAAGACAGAAAGTAGAAGGGCAGTTGCCAGAAGCTTGGGGGAGGGAGGAAAGGACAGATGATTTTTCATGGGTACAAAATGTCAGTTTGGGATGATGAGAAAAGCTCTGGAGATGGATGGTAGTGATGGTTACACAACATTGTGAATGGACTTAATGCCACTGAACTGTGCACATAAAATGACCAAAATGGGGGGCGCCTGGGTGGCTCAGTGGGTTAAAGTCTCTGCCTTCAGCTTGGGTCATGATCCCAGGGTCCTGGGATCGAGCCCCACATTGGGCTCTCTGCTCAGCAGGAAACCTGCTTTCCCCACTCTCTCTGCCTGCTGCTCTGCCTCCTTGTGGTCTCTGTCAAATAAATAAATGAAATCTTTATTTTTAAAAAAAAGTGACTAAAACGGTGAAGTTTCTGTTGCATATGTTTTACCATGATACAATGCGGGGGAAAAAAAAATCAGAGGACTTCTCCAAAGCCACTGGAGAAAGGTTCTATGCTGGAGAGGATGCTCATGGCACCCACCCAGATCCCCTTCACTGGGTGACTGCACCCCACCCCAGTTACCAGGTGGAGAGCTGCTGAAGGCTCGTGGCTACCGCTGCCTTCTCCAGAGAAATTTCCTTGGCCAACAGGAGCGACCTGGGAGGCCACTCCTCCACTCACCACCGCCTTGTGGGCAGCCAGTGGCGGGGGGACGTGGTACTACGAAAGTCCACTTGCCTCAAGATGGAACCAGCTCCACGGTCTAATGAAGGCTCCAGGGCAACCAACGGAATCAAGCTGCAGCTGGTCTCCAGCTAAGAACGCTTCTTGGCTCAACGTCCTTCCGCTGTCCTGTCCTGTTTCCCCCATTCTTCTCTTGAGAGTGTTCCCTCAATAAAAAACTTTCACATGAATCCCTGTTTTGGGCTCTACATGAAAACAGTGTTTCTCAATCTTTTTGCCATTATTGTCCCCCACCAAAGGGCCTTTCTAGACACTTTTCCCAATCACCCCCATTATATTTTAATATAACAAATGTATGTCTGGGTTGGTGGTGTTGGTTTTTTTTTAAAGATTTATTTATTTCAGAGACAGAGAGAGCACAAGGGGGTGAGGGGAAGAGAGCGAATCATCAAGCTGACTGAGGGCAGAGCCTGACGCAGGGCTCGATCCCACGACCCCGAGATCATGACCTGAGCTGAAATCAAGAGTCGGGAAGCTCAACGGACTGAGCCACCCAGGTGCCCCGTGTGTGTCTGGTTTTGTACTGTCTGTCTCTCTGTGCTTTCTACATAAAAGAACTAAGAACTTTTCCCTCCCCAATAACCCATTTCTGCCTCTTGGAGGCACTGTCGCCCCCAATGAGAATGCATGTTCTAAAGATCCTGACCTAACACAGCGTGGCTATGCCTAAGTGACTCACGTGTGGGATACGGAATTCTTCCCCAAAGCACTGAGAGCTTTGAAATGATTTCTGCTGCCATTAATGCATTTTATTCAAAACAAGCAACCCTCAAACCAGCCAGTGCAAGAAAATATAAAATCTGCCACCTTCTCTGTGCCCAGGAGCTATGCTAGACCCTGGAGATAGATAAAACAATGAATAAGTTAGCATCTTGAGTCTGCCTGCCTTCCGGAGAAGAGTAAACAAATAAACAGGTTCTGCAACAGCTCAGAGAAAGAACAAAGCAGGGTGAGCGCACAAATCCAGAAGTGAGCCGTGCTGCTCAGAGACCCCACCTTTTGGGAGCCTGTAAACCCTCTACAGAGACAGCACTTCAGTGAGCTCTCACAGGGCAAGCAAGAGCTGAAGAAGAGAAGGGAGAGCTACCGCTTTTACTCATGGGTTCATTCATTCATTCATTCGTTCACTCAGCAACCATTTCCCGGCACCAACTCTAATCCCTGCATAGCGCTAGCCCTTGGGATACAACATCAATAAAGGAGAGGAGAGAGAACTGGAAGAACGGACTTGACCCAGTCCGATCTGGGGTTGAGCTCTTCTCTATGGCTCTGTCATCTGGGGCGAGTTCCGCAGACACTGTTTTCCTTTTCTGTGACATTGAGGATAACAAGCGAGTGTCTCACAGGGTAGTTGTGTAGATTGTATAAGATATGAAAATGCTCAACACAGGGGCACCCGGGTGGCTCAGTGGGTTAAGCCTCTGCCTTCGGCTTGGGTCATGATCCCAGGGTCCTGGGATCGAGCCCTGCATCTGGCTTTCTGCTCAGCGGGGAGCCTCCTTCCCTTCTCTCTCTCCCCGCCTGCCTCTCTGCCTACTCATGATCTCTGTCTGTCAAATAAATAAATAAAATCTTTTTTTAAAAAAATGCTCAATACATACTCGTAATCATTGTTTCTTTCCTGACCAACTGGACACAGGTCCTTCCGCCAAGAACCTGGTGCAGGGAACACGATTAAAGCAGAGTGCCATGGTGCATCATGGGAAAATGCAGCTCTTCCCTCGTGTTTAGTCATGGGGCTCTGGAGGACCCAGTTGCCGCGTGGCACTGCCCCGCTTTGACTCCTAGCCACTCACTCTGATGGCTGGAATCTTCCTCCACAAGTCCTGGTGCTCTGTTATCTGCATACAACAAGAACGCCTGTACTTCCAGCTCATTTGGCAAACACTGAGTAACTAATGCCTACAACTGTCACCGTTTAGTGAAAGATTTAATAAACGGGGTGTTCTTCCAAGTCCAGCCTCACGAGCCAAGCTGAGGTTTCATTCCCCTCTGTGTTAAGGCTGGCACGTGCCCACCAAATGGACACCAAGAGGCAGGGCATTATTTCTCAGCCACATTCAGACCCCCGGTAACTTCTGAGACCAAAGTCACGTAGCCGCACGATGAGAAGAGAATAAAAATCAACATTCCGGGGATGGCACCATCAACACTGAGTTTCAGGGGGTTATTTATTTATTATGTGATAATGGCCCGAATGTATACACTACTCCAAAATCTGCCATGAAAATTCAAATGTCTTTGTAATCCCTATTTACAAAGCACACAGAGAAATTAAAACAGGCTTAACCGAGCAGTGTTTGTGCATATTAATGAACCTAAATTCTAAATCTGGATTTTGGAAATAAAAAGGGTTTAAAAGAGGATTCATTTCAGACTAATTTGCTTTTGAATATGACACTTTGCATGTCAAATAGTACAGGGGATGTGGAAATGGGGGCTAGGCAGGCATTTTAAAGCATTTGCACACATGTTATGGGGCAGAAGACCTTTTAAAGGGAAAACACCACATTCCATGTTCTACTTAAGATCTTTTTGGTACACATCCTCCTATAGTCACCTGTGTCCTCCTCAGTGAGGAAACAATGATGGGTTCCATTCTGGCCATAGAATCTTTCTCATTTTCAACCTGTGTAACTTTTCCTTGGCTGGTCCCACTATAATACTATCACTAGAGTGCTAAGTGCCATAAGGGAGATAGATGGTCTTAGAACATGTACACGAAGGCCCAGGACTGCCTAGTTCTTAGGAGACAGAGAAAGAGAGGGAAGCCAAGACTGGATGCAGCATCAGGTGGACCCGAGTTCAAGTCCCAGACCCACCTCTCACCGACTGCAAATTACTTACACTCTCCTAAGCCTCACTCTCTACATCTATAAAATGTGGTGCTAATTCCTACCTCTGAGGTCAAACTTATGTAGCCGAACATAGTAAGTGTTCGAAAGTGCTTCCTCCATTCTCTTTGCTCCTCTTTGGAGCAGTATTAAATCAGGGAAGGACAAGCAATAGCTCAGGGAGGTTATAATTCAACGATTAACCAACACCCAACATCCTGTGATCTACACCTGCAGGAAAGGAAAAACACAAATGATAAAAAATCTCAAAGCGGAGATTGAGGGACAGGGTGGATACTAGAATGTGGAGGGATGGAAATGCAGTACTCTTGGGCTTGCCGTCCTCCGCACAGGCCAGGTGCTAAGCCTGGCAGCCCCCCAGCACTGAAGAAGAAGTCAGCGTGGGGGCTGTGAGTCAGACCTGGGTGGACTCCAGGTGCTGCCACTTACAACGGACTCTGTGCAAGTCACGTCCCTTCCAGGGCTCAGTCTTCTTACCTGTTGCTAGGGACAACCACTGTACATACCTCCCTAGCTTGGCGACTTTTAGAAGTCCCCTGTCCGTAGACTCCTTTAGATGCACAAGCCCATGACAAGGGAACAGGCCTGGGGAATTACCTCTAATCAGAGAGATTCACGGAGCAAGTAAACATATATTAAATATCCCCCAGTTAAAGAAAAGAAGCCATTCCACACTGGCACTGAGAGACCTCCCTTCTGCCAGAATCTGGAGGGTCTAGCCCCAAGCTCCAAGTGCCCCTCGTTCCCTACAGAGGACTGCCTGTTCACTTTGTTCCTTTCCAAGGGGGTCTGCAGATATGTCTGAGAGTTGGGGGAGAGGACCAAATTCACAGGGCCCCCTCTCCCTAGCCAGCATCTCCCCGAAAACCTCAGGCACTGTCGAGCCCCAGGCTGGCAGACCACACTGCCCAGGTCAAGGTTTCTGGCTCTGCCCCTTTCCTCTGCCTGAGGTGAAAACAGGTTCTCCCTGCCCTGGTGCTCACGGGCCCTCTCTCCTCTCCTTCGTCCCACTCACTCACTGTGTCCCCACCTACTGGCTCCTTTCCCTCTGGACCGTCAATCTCTCTTCTCTGCTCCCTCGGCCTTCAGCAGCCTCCCCTCCTATGTCAGACATAGCCCTTACCCCGCACCTCTGCCTTCTCACCCCTCTGTCTTGGGCTCATCTCCTATCTGTCTGACCTCCATCTCTCCCTGCCCCCTCCCTGTTCTCTCTCCTACTCTCCTCTGACCGCTTGATTTCTCTCTCCATCCAGTTCCCCTCCTCTCTTTCTATCAGCTTCTCACTCCTCTGCTCCCTTTCCCCGGAGTGCATTTGCCTCTGTTTCTCCTTTGGAGGCAGGGAAGGTCAGCAAGGCACAAATTTGAGGAGGAGCCAAAAACTCAAGTTATCAGAATTAAAATTGTTTTCATGTAGTATTTTTAAAAACAAAAGTAATGCCAAAAGAAATCCATGATGAACGAAAAACCAAAAATTCACATTAAGACAGGATGGACCCTGGACTCCTCTCCCTTGCTGCACCCTAATCCATCTCTGCTCTAAAACTCTTTTACAGAAACAAGCTGCCAGAGATTTAATTGCATTAAAATTTTTATCTTGAGTATCAAGTTTCTGACATCCCCTTAAATTTTGCACTAGGGGGGCCTGGTTGGCTCAGTTGGTTAAGGGATGCCCTTCAGCTCAGGTAATGATCCTGGAGTCCCGGAATCGAGTCCCACATTGGGCTCCCTGCTCGGCAGGGAGTCTGCTTCTCCCTCTGACTTTCCCCCTCTTGTGCTCTCTCTCTCTCATTCTCTTCCTCTCAAATAAATAAATAAAACCTTCAAAAAAAAAAAAAACAAACAAAAAAACTTTGCGCTAGGGCGCTGGGGGTCTGTGTCATCAGTGTCCTGAGCCCTTGCAATGCATTTCCCTTTCTGTCCCTTCTTCCCCTTTCCCCATTTATGCCCTCTCCACTCCTCTTCCACTCTCCATTTCTGATAGTACTTGTACATGTTGCGGTGAGGGGAGAACCACGCACACACCGTGCACACACACCCCAAGTCTGTCTTTCCCCTCTGATCTCTTTATCTTTCTGCTCTCCTCCCGTGACTGAGTTTCTCTTGCTCTCCCTCCCTTGTCACCCTCGGGTCTCTCTGCATTTTCCCTGCACTTGTGGCCAACCCACCAGACTTGAGCATTGCCAAGGGTACAAAGCAAGGACAGACAGGATTCCTCCTGGCAGAGAAGCAAGATTCAAAGGGAAGAGCTCCAAACTCAGTCCTGTCCCAGACCTCAGATCGGCAACCATCTGCCAGCCTTCCTGTCAAACTCATCTTGAGCAATAAATGCCTCGTGTCCCAGAGGTAGGTGAGCAAGCAGCTGGCGGATGCTGGAGTCCCGGAGCATGGATGCAGACAGGAACACAGGGGCAAACCCCAGCAGAGAAAGCCTGCTGGCAGGAACTGGAGACAGTGAGGCTGTAGAGGACCCAGATTCCCAGGACAGGGCAATTCACTCTTCACGTGGCCTTCTCGGGACAGCAATGAAAAATCCGAAGCAATAAGGATTTGCCTACTATCCCTGGCATACCAGGGGCCATGATTTTTCACGCATAATCCTACATTTCCCCTTAGGTGTGATTATTTCTGCAACTGAAGGAACTACAGTTCAGAGAGTTGAGTGATTTGTCCAAGGGCTCACAGCCTGATTCAAGCATAGGACATCTAACTCCCAGCCCAGAGTCCTTTCCTTCTACCCTCTTACATATTTAAAGAACTAACTCGCTCTCACACATGGGAAGGAATCAGAAATTCACAATCATTTCCACAATCATTTCTTCATCAGGAAACAACATTCACCATTGCCTAAATGATTTAGAAACAATAAAGTCAGATCCCCAGATCATACCACACTCAGAATAAGTTACAAATGGAGTAAATAATTACATGCAAAAAAGGAAACATAAAACTTCTGGGGGAAAATGCAGGAGTATGACTGACTCGCAGGTGGTAAGGCCACTTTGAGTATGCTGTGAAACACACATGGAAATGTTGACTAATCTCATTTTTTTTAAAAAGTAGTTTTTGTACTACAAAACATACCATAAACAAGACTGAAAGACAAATGGAAGTGGGAGGGGGACACATCCGCAATCTATAAGACAAAAAGTTAATACCCTTCAAATACAAAGAGTGCCTACAAATCAACAAAAAAAGTCTAATAACCTAAAAGAAAATTCGAAGGACTTCCAGCAAGCAAATTATAGAAAAGTGCTTACACAAGGCAAATAAACAAGAAAAGCTGGGAAAAAAAAAAAACACCTCATTCAAAATTTCAATTAAAAGTATAAGACATCATTTATCAACTACCAGATTAGTAAAAATTAAGTACTGTTCTCAAGAGCTTAAAGAGCTGGGATCTCTTAAAGCATTGGTGAGAGTGGACATTGCTCTAACCTCCTACTGAGAAATTTGGCAGTACTTATCAAAATTTGAAATGCACAGGACCCTTAACCCACTAATTCCACTTTTAGGAAATAGCCCCACTGGCATACATGCACACCCATGCACACGGGCAAAGGCTATTCATCCCCACGTTGTGTGAAAGAGGGAGGGAAAGACAACATTCTAAACATCTTAAGAACTGGGACACCTGGGTGGCTCAGTTGGTTAAGCCACTGCCTTAAGCTCAGGTCATGATCCCAGGGTCCTGGGATCGAGTCCCGCACCGGACTCCTTGCTCGGCGGGGAGCCTGCTTCTCTCGCTGCCTCTGCCTGCCTCTCTGCCTGCTTGTGTGTTCTCTCCCCCTCTCTCTCGCAAATAAATAAAATCTTAAAAAAAAAAAATGTTTAAACATCTTAAGAACTATTGTGGGAAGGTATTCAAAAGAAAACAAATGTAGAAACTATAGATACCATGATCCCTTTTAAGAATACGTGTGTCTGTGAGTATGTGTGAGTGGACAGGAGCATGTGGTCCCGTTTAACCACAGGAAGAGGCCTAGAAGCAGAGAGAGAAACAGGCCACAGTGGTTGGACCGGAGAGGGAGGATTACAGACGATCTGTTCTTCCCTTCGGGCACCAACCTACTATTTATATTTGTACCATGAGTACCTGTTACTTTTATATTCATAGAAGAGAAGCTATTTCTGGAACAAAAAAGAAAAGCATCCAGCATTTGAAATAGGACAGCTGTGAACATGGAAAGCACCCTTCCCCTCCTCCCCCTCCGTGCCCCACCATCCCCTCTGATCAGCAAAACCAGCTTGCCCTAAGGGTGCTGCAAATCGGAGGCACTTCTCTCCTGGAGGAGCCATGGGGCATACGCTTATTTGCAATTAAATTAAACCTAGTGATGTTTTCAGATTTTCAAGGAACCATGACACATTCCGAATGAAAGCTCGAATGGCTTGCCACTTCCGGATTGGATGCCTCCTTCCTGTTCTGTGCCCTCTCCTCAAGACAACAGCCCTGTTAAAGACATTGAGGTCGGTTCCACTGAAGACTCCATCATCAGCACCCCCTCAGGGTTAAATGACAGAGCTGAGATCTCAACCCTTGTCCGTGGGGCGGCTCGGCTCACTTCCATTCCCACACCAGGCGGGTAGCTGACCGCAGATACCCCAGGCCACCCACCAAACCAGACCCAACAGATATGGGGCAGAGACTTACTCTGAACACTACTAAAAGTGAGAACACGTGGTAAGTATCCACTCAAAGGAAATCCTAGGAGCCTGATGCAGTGAGCCAACAGAGAGGGGACACTCCTTTCAGGCGAGCCTCACTTTTGCCAGGTCCAGATTCAAGAAGCTGGGGAGAGAGGCCTAACAGACATGCCCTGAATACGCCCATCGCTTGCAGGCACTACAACATCACAGCCAAGCACATGGCCCAGAGAACATTCCGTACTTTTCCCTCCGAGGTAAAACCTTGTTCCCCTTGCCTAAGGCCCACCCTGGAACCCACTCCACCCTTGCAGGCCAACAATGGATCTGAATGCAGTTGAATGAAGTAGGTCGCCCTCCCAGAAAGGCAGGTGACCAGGGCCATGGGACAGGTACCCTGGTCAGTTCTACTTGGGCCCTCCTGAATGGGAGAAGACTAGGTTGGGAGAGTTTCGGGAGCCCAAGCTGACCCACCAGCATCCTTTCAGGCCAGCACCTAATAGAGAAAATACAGACAGGTAGGGGGTTCAGGTACCAGAAGCAGTGTTACTAGACAGAAACCTTAACAACTCTTTTTTTTTTTTTTTTTTAAGATTTTATCTATTTATTTGACAAAGAGAGACACAGAGAGAGAGGGAACAGCAGGGGGCGTGAGAGAGGGAGAAGCAGGCCTCCCGCTGAGCAGGGAGCCCGATGGCGGAGCTTGATCCCAGGACTCTGGGATCATGCCCTGAGCCGAAGGCAGACGCTTAACGACTGAGCCACCCCAGCACCCCAACAACTCAACTCTTAACAGAAACCAGTAGAATGTGCCCTGAACAGCTGGGGTTTCATTTTTCTCACCTAACAGGAGGGATACAGGGAAAGATGGCTGCTGGCATGGAGTCAGAGACTTCAGGCTGGGATCTCGCAATTCTCTCTTCCTCACCATCTCCTCATTGTCACAGGTGACTGGGTGCTCCACCTCCAATATGGGAGCCTTTCTCCAGTCAGAAAGCAGCAGCAGGGCACAGGACAAAAGAGGTGTGACCTGG
The DNA here is from genome assembly GCF_963455335.1 of Martes martes. NCBI lineage: Eukaryota > Metazoa > Chordata > Mammalia > Carnivora > Mustelidae > Martes > Martes martes. Next base: position 16,305,248 of record NC_137896.1, on the reverse strand, counting down.
CCAAGTGGGCCTCCCTTTGGGGGATCGGAAGCCAACAGCTTCTTCTGCCATCTCACCAGCCAGAGCTAAGTCACATTGTCACTCACCTCACAAAGGCTAGGAGCTTTGAAGCTTGACACATTATCCAACAAATTCAGGACTTTTTAGTGAGGAAAAAGAATGGACATTGGGTAGGCAACGAACGGTTGATCTTAGGAGGCATTTTATGAAAATAAGCTGAATTCCTCAATGCACTAATGAGAGAGAGGGTGGCACATGAGTTTGGAAAATTTTGGAACTGGGGGCAATGGACCCAGTGTTTGTACTGCAGGAAGAAGATTCTCCTAAGAGTCTTCCAACACAAGGCAGGCAAATAAAACTTGCACTTATAGCCTTCCACGGTCTCCCCAGATAGTCTTGTCATCAAGTCCCAAAAGGGGTGAGTCTCAGAGCTGGGTGACAAAGGACAGGAGCAGGCCAGGTAATGGGAGGCAAAGATGCCAGGAGGTAAGCAGTTCCAGAGTCTGACTTCTGCCTTCCTAGGGCCTGTTTTTGAAGAGTTGGTAATGTAGCTATACCGGACCCAGGAGGGGGTTTCTTAAAGCAAAGACCAGGATAACTGAACTCTTTGATGCCCAAGGGTACTAAGAATGCCCAGCCATGGCAACAAGACACAAAGCAAAGGCCATCACAGCAGAGGGAGGGTCCCTGCAACCTTGCAGTCTCTTTCTTCTGAAAGGAGAAATGACACTTTGACCTTGACGTCTACAGCTTCAAGTTGAGAACAAGCACTTCTGCCCCCGGTGATTACTGGGAGCTCCACAATGTCGAGTCTGCAGGACCAGTCCCGGCCCTGTCTGAAGACTGCCCTACACCTCACAGCGGAGCCAGCTTCCCAAACAGGGTTCATTTCTCAGCTTCTGCTGAATAACTCTGACCTATTTTACATCACGACTTTGATGTGACCGAAAGCATCCTCTCCGGTGTGTGTTGGCTGCACGCTCCAGATGGAGAATGGCAGTCACCCCACAGAGGGGCGGCGGCAGGCCCCGGCTCACGCTGCTCCGAGCACCGCCTGTGAGCAGGGAAGGGGCACCAGGTCAACGGCGGAGCCACCTGGAGGAAAACCCAGGACCTGTCCCCTTCTGACAAGCACACCAAGGGACGCTCCTCCAGGAGACGAATAGACTACCCACACCGGACTGCTTTCCAGCTCAACCCAGCCACGGGAAGCCCGTTTTACTTCCCAGTTTCATCAACAGCCTTCCCAAGAGAAAATGAGACATGTGGGCACCCCAGGCCGACTGGTTACTTGGCACCTCTTCGAATGGATGTTCTTTAGACATTTGACAAAGTTCATGTAAAGGAGAAGCAGAGAGCTGCCTGAGCAATGACCTAGAGGCTGCAAGCTGCCTCTCCCCGCCTCGCCCCTCCCCTCCTATGCACCTTGGCCCCAGCCCAAACTCGCATCCCTTTCTCCACAGCAGAGCCCCGCAATTGCTCTGACCCCTCTCCTTAAAAGGCAGCTTTAAAGGCTGCTTTTTCCTAATTGAGATTGCCTCGTGGCCTCACTCTGTACCCCCATCAAAGTGTTGCTTCCCGCGGTAAATACAGGTTATTTTCCTTCACCTTTTGTTCGAGGGGATGCTTAATGCCTCTGAATCCCTTGGCATCTCAGCCCTGCTGCCTGTCCCCGGAGGCAGCTCCAAAGAGCAGCAGGCTCCCCAAGTCCATCTTTGCAGGCTCACGCTGCAGGCAGGGAGCCAGGGAGAGAGTACAGTGGTCATGACCGCGGGCTCCAGCACGCCAGGACATGCCTGGCTCTGCCACAGGCCGCCGCAAGCTCCTGTGCAGGTACTTCACCTCTGCATGATGGGGCGTCGTGCTTGGCTTACAGGGCCGTGGTGAGGGTTACAAGAGGAAGCACGGGTCATGCTCACCGCGGTGCTTGGCACACAACTGCAGGGCTGGCAGCATTTAGCAGGAGTCCTGGAGGTCGTGAACAATGCCTCCAAAACCCTCCCACGTGAATCGGATATGCAACCAAAAGCCTTCCGTGGGGCGGTGGCAATAACACCATCAGAGGTTTTAATAGAAATGCTGTCTTCCTGGAGTCCAGAATCAGACCCTCAGAGCTGGGAGGAGGTCTCTCTCAGCTCATCTGCCATGTCATTCCTCAGGCCGGCACGTCCAAGGCTTGTCACCAAGGCCCCAGCTCCCGGTCCCCGAAAACCGATGCTACAGCCTCACAGGGCTCCTCTGGGGGCTCAGAACCTCATGTGGACCTTCTCTTCTCCGACCTTCTGCACATGCTGGTCCCTTGCTCTTCTTTGCCTCCCTTAAAATTTTTCAACTCTTTTGAAGACCACCTCAACACCACCTTCCTTGACCACTGCAAATATAACCAGAACTTTCTGTGATCTCCGAACTTTCACTGTCACCTATATCCAGACACCTCCCCTACAGGGGGACCTGGGCTCCCGCTGGACAGTAATCCTCTGTTGGAACACATCATGAGCTCGTCACGCCTCACACTACATACCAGACCCATGCTTTCTGAGCGAAAATAAGCATCGGAGATAAATGTCGCTTGACGTACGCGTGTGTGCACACACCCACTCATGCCCACATACACCCTTCTACTGGATATTTGAATCCAACACCAAACTAGAAAATAGAACTGTATCAAAAAGCTCAATAAGCCACGGTGCCTGGATGGCTCAGTTGGTTAAGTCTCGGACTCTTGATTTCGGCTCGGGTCGTGATCTCACAGTCATGAGATCAAGTCCCACATCGGGCTCCACACTGGGCATGGGACCTGCTTGGTATTCTCTCTTCCCTTCTTCTTCTGCCTCTGCCCCCCCCCCCAAAAAAAGTTCAATAAGCAAAGGAACCTAATTTTCAGAAAACAGTCCATCCTTTTACACCAAAGGTGAAAATCTTAGCAACACGTTGACTTGTATGGTGCTCAACAGTTTACAAAGTGCTTGGAAATGGAGAGGTTCCCAGGACTGGGAGACACTTTCACAGTGTCTTGGTCCAATTCCCCTAGTGAGACAGGAATCCATCCCCTGTTCAAAATCCCTACTCAGAGGTCCTCCAACCTCTTGCCTAAATATACCCTGTGCCCAAGAGATTGCCATCTTCTGAAACCATCATTAATATTTTCAGAGTTTTCTGACCATTTAAAGGTTCCCTTCTTATGCTGATTTAATATTTGATTCCCAGGGCTTTTACGGATCAGTCCAGAATAACTTGCAGGAACACACAAAACTTTCTCATGGCAGCCTGTTAAAATGCTATTGACAACAACAGTGTCCTTTCCAGTGTTTAATCCTTGAAGTGACCCATCCCCAGTACCCCCAACCCTGACTTGGATCTCAGTCCTCTCACCCCTCTAGGAACACCCCTCCCTGGGAGGACTGTGTGCTGCCTATCTATGACAGATGCCAACAATGAAGAAGAGACTTTAGGCAGCAGGTGCCTCTCCAGGAGAACAGGTGTCATTCCAGTTGGGTATTTCAGTCCTCCAGAATGCAGCTCTGCACGGTCTCAATGATAGGGACTGAACTCTGTCCCCCCAAAATTTCTATGCAGAGGCTGTAACTCACAGGACCTCAGAATGTGACTGTATCTGGAGAGAGTCACCTCTATAAAGGACCTAAATTAAAAGAAGTCCATTACGATGGACCCTAATCTATCTGATTGGCATCCTTAGAAGACAAAAAATAATAATAATAATAATCTGGACATGAAGAGAGACGTGGGCTGTGCGCACACAGAGGAAAGACCAGGTTAAGACACAGTAAGAGGGTGGCCGTTGGTCAGCCATGGAGAGGCCTCAGAAGAAACCAAACCTGACTACACCTTGACCTTGGACTTCTATCCTCATCCTCCAGAACGGTTTAAGCCACCCCATCTGCGGTATTTGGTCATGGCAACCCAAGGAAACTGACGCACCAACTACATACGTAACTTGTTTGTGTTGTCTACACAGCCCCGATGGCATGCAAGTTACCAATTTCTGGTCAAGAGAGGAGTGACAAGATACTTCCTAAAATAAATCTCTGAGCCAGTCTGCTCCTTCTCTGAACTTTCACACTCAGCCCCATCATCACTTCCGGCCCAATACTGTCCTTCTCAAAGAAACAGCAATTTCTCCATTAAAAGGACAGTGAATGTCCCTTACATGATACAGGCCAGAACTGTCTGACTTAACGTCTTTGTTTTTAATGAAAGATGAAAGGGAAGCAAAAAGCAGCCAATTTTCAAGTGGCAAGAGGCATAGCTTATGTCCCTTCAACTCTCCTTCCTGTGCCTGCAGCAACTACAAACGAGATAGAGAACAGAGGTCATGTCCCACGGTCACCACACATGGACATGGGCTCCTTCAGATGCTGCAGGGTCCAGGCATCCCTTCTTGGATTTGTTGGATGCCCCTTCTGCCCTTGCTTTGCTCGCTGAACTTGATATACAGCAATTATCTCCCCAGAAAAAAAACCCACACCCATATCTAACGTGAAATACCCTCTCTTATTCAATATCATTCTGGAAGCTTCTACCATCTTGCATTATCATCACCCATGGTTTACCCCGGTCCTGAAAAGAGGAACTGAATGTTACAAAAATGGATCTCTTTCTAAAATGACTTGAATGCCCCAGCCTCCAGAGGTCAGCTATCTCAGGGGAGACCACACTGCGGTCATGAAGTAGCCCAAGGACAAAGGGCAGTCAGAGGTCTGAGGCCACCAAAGGAGATGCTGAGTGCTACTACCTTTGGCCTGAAGCAGCCTCCAGACTAAGGAAAGGGATACAAGGCACACATCCCTACAGGCTGAAGGCAAAGAGAATCAATTCGGATCCAAATCTGAGAGGTGCTGAGAGGTCCTGAAATCGGAAACCAGGCCAGAGGGAATAAGGGCACTAGAATAAGAGAGAGGCAGTGGATGGGATGCGAGAATCCAGACATTCAGGAAGACACAGCATCAGGCTTCTCGCTGTCGTTTCCCTGGGCACCGCCCCTTTGATTCCTCCGCCCAGCAAAGCTGTGCTTCCTCAGGTCAGAGCGGGAAAGGCTGAGAGTGGGCCAGCCGTCGGTCAGCATCTCCTCGCAGCTGCCCGCACATAGGTGCAAACTTTGAATTCCATCTCCAAACCATGAGATCTGCCTTGCCGTAATTCTCAGCTCCTTTCACAATGTATTCCATCCCATGACTGATTGGAACAAGGCTTTAAAAGGGCATTTTTCAGAGCCATGATGGTACAGTAGTCATGCTGTCTGGCACTGACAGTTCCAAACAAGTCACGGGCCCACAAATTACACGGAGCGGCCGTCCATCAACTGTCGCCATGGTCCACTGGCTGCCTGGGAGGCAGAGTTCAGTCGTGCATACAAGCCACCAATGGGCCTGACTGGAAGGGCTCTGGCTTTCATCACTACCATCAGCGGCAGAGACTTTGGCATCACACCCAAGAAAGACTGCTTCCAGAGACAAAGCAAATGGACCATGCAGAACTTCATTCTCATACCTTCAATGGCCACGTGTCCCATGAGCCAACTCCAAAAGGCCCTTGGGCAGGTAGCTAGGGATACCAGCTGTGTTCTCCATCGTGTTCTGTGATATTTCAGTATTACCGTTCAAAGTACTGGTACAGGTCTAATTCATCCCCACCCCGTGGACATGAGGCTTGGCCATGTGACCTGAGGTGCTTCTCCCTGGAGGAAGATTAGACATCCCTGTCCTGGTGACAGGAAGCTTGATTTCTGGCAGCCTGTTAGACAGAAGGGGATAGTTACACCTGCATCCTACTGAACTCAGGATAGTTAGGGACTTGCTGTGTTCCCTTAAATGTGGACAGTCATGGGTAATCTCCAGGAGAAAGCTTAAGATCTAGCTCGTGGTTTTCTCTATTCTGCAGACCACCCATTTCCCAGATCAAGGCTGTTCCATTAGCTTACGTAGCCGATTAAAGGCCATGGAGTGTGAAGCCACAGCCAGTCCCTGATGGCTATGTAACATGGATGGAAACAAACTGTTGTGGTTGCCATTTAAAGTGATCTGGGGCTCATTTATTACTGGGGATTATTACTGAACTATAGCCTAGTACAGCTTACTGAAACACCGTCTTCTTCCCTCTTCTCTTTTTTTTCTCCACTACCATATATAGAGCCCCTATTACGAATTCAGGCCCTTCTATGAATGGAGAACCTTCCATGAACTGAGCAACTAGGATGTGGCAGGCACCAGCTTGAGCAGGAAGTACAAATAAGAGAGGCAGGCTGGGAAGGTGGTGATGTTACACTGATACATTTTGATATACTGTGGCCTGTGTTGTAACAAGATGCATCAGGAGCTGGGGGGCGGGGGTGGTTCTAGTTTCACCTCCTCTGCTCTGGGTGAGGGAGGACTATAGAGATAACCAACATATACAATTCACTATAAATAAGCAAGGTTGACTGGCTGACTCTGAATTTGAGAGGAATACTGGGCCGGGGTGGGGGGGGGGGGGCGTCTAACCAGGAAGAAAGGAAATGCCATTCCAATAGCAGAAAATGGGGAAAGTACATTTCAGGCAGAGAAAAATGGCATATGCTAGGACATGACACATACCTCCGTTGTTCAGTGAAGATGGGACTCAGGAGAGACAGATAAAGAATAACATAAAATGATTCCAGAAAGATCCACCAGTATCAGCTTAGAAAGAACACGGAAGACCACACCAAGGAGATGTGACTTAAACTTTGGGGGTTACGGAGCAACAAATGGGAAGTTTTCAGGGAGGAAACTAAAGTGGTCTTCCTGCCATGAGAGGCGGTGTGGCTAGGACATGGGACTCGGTTTCGGAGTCAGAAAGAACAGACTTTAGTCTGGGTGAAACGAGATTACAACAGCAAATCTCAAATGCAAGAAGGGAAAAGCACGTTCTCAATCCTAGGTCACCTTCCCTGGGAAACAAATGCCGAAGGAGATGAAATTTGCAAGCAAGATGTCTGATGTGGAGGGGTCTTGACTGTATCACCTGTAAATGAGTGAAGGAAGCAGGATGGGGCAGAGGGAGATGGTGAGATACTGGGTAGTCACGAGAGAGGCCTCAGTTCATCATATAGGGAACTCCAAACTCACACCGGACCATCAAATAGTCAGCAGATACGAGCTGCCCCAGCAAAGGGTGGTACTTCCCTTCCACAGAGGGCAATGATGGGGAAAGGACTCAGCTTTTAACTTAAGCAGCAAACACTCTCAGCTGCTGGGGGGTTGAATGCCTGAGTCCTAAAGTGGGAACTGGGAGATTCCAGCAGAACATACAGCCGACACCCGCTACAAACCATCACAGGGGACGGACAACATTTACCGAGCACCTACTGCGGGCCAGGAATAGTGCTAATCTGTCTGCAGTCTATCTTTTAATCTGTGCATGACTCTTTGTAGTAGGTTCTATTATGACAGACAAGAAAAGAGGCTCAGAGAAGTTCAGTTATCTGCTCCAGAGACAGGGCTGACAGACAGACACTCAACTTCAGCTGTGTGTGCCTCTAGAGTCCATCTGCTTGCGGGGCAGTCTAGTGTTTACGTGGGGAAAACCTGAATGCCACGGGCAACTGATCAAAGGGACAATCCACAGACTCTCTCTGGAGAAGGAAACCTCATGTGGCATCTCGGGGGTTCTCAAACACACCTGGCCTCCGAGGAGCAGGACACTGAGGTCAGTCTCTGCACCAGGCCACTCGGCTCCCCAGCTCCTAAGGCTCTTCCTTCTTGCCCCTCTTTCTCTGCCGGGGTGAAAGCCGAGCTCGCCTTGGAGGGGAGCAAAAATTTGGCTCAGCGCAGTCTGGCCAACAGGTGACATTAGGCTTGGAGAGGACTGGTCAAAATTCATCATGGGCACCTTGTGTGAGAACTACGTGCCAGCCCGGTGACTGGCTGGCATCATTCTGACACTTAAGGAAACGAAGGCTCAGAAAGCGGGAGTCCCTCTCTGAGAGCACACAACCGGTATATGGTCACTCCAGGATTTTTTTCTTTCCTACCGGACACCCATCAGTGCAGACTTAATTAGAACTAAAAATCCAGTTCCTCAGTTGCATGGTCCACATTTCAAGTGCTCAAGTGGCCCCGCGTGGCCAGCAGCTATCGTTGCCACCACACAGGGCAGGTCAGGCATGGAACACTTGCATCACTGCAGAAGGTTCCATCGCAAGTGTTAACAGGAGGCTGCTCTGGAGTCCTGGAGGAAACAACACTGCCTCCATGATGATCTAGATTTTCTCCATGCCCCTCACCCACTGCCCCAAATCTTTTAGCAGAAAAAACACTGGCAAATAAATCTAATGATCTGAGGGGAGTAGGGAATGTATGTAATTAATCCAGAAGGGAGAAGGCAAACCACTTTTGTACCTGTTTATGTTCACTTGATAAACAGGGAGAAGCTAATGACTCTGTAGTTCCTGGAAAGTCCACAGGGAAAATGGAATCTCTAATCTGAGCCCCCTGCAGAGAAGGAGGGCCTCTGCTCTGAATCGCGCCTGAGATCAAAGGGGATCTGTGCATGTCATTATCGAATTTCCTCCCTTTCCTTCCTAGTAGGTTTCTAAGTCCCCAGATTTCCAGAGACTGGCCTACATTAGCCTGCTGGTGAAGAGGGAGGCTTTTATTCCCCCAACAACACTAATAAATAAAAGCAAAGGAACGGCAGCTAGATACCTGCTCCCTTTCCAGGTACCTTCTCCCAAACATGAATTCTGGAGGGGGGTACAAAAATCACAGGGGCCTTGGAGGTTCTCTGGTCCAACTTCCCATCTACAAAATTCAGGCCAATACACTGTCTTCACACTTGAATTAACTGGAATGTTTCGGGAGGCAGGGGGCACACCAGCAGCTGAGACGACCTCTCAAGGAAGACAGCTCTATTTTCAGATACTTCTATAAGTCAAAACCCTGGGCACATTTCTCACATTGTATCCAAATTTGCCACTTTGTAACCACTGCCTGTTTCTCTTGGGTCACTCCTTTGGGACTCAGAGAACAAGTTCAGATTCACTAGACAGCTATTTTAAAGACAAGGAGGGGCGCCTGGGTGGCTCAGTCGTTAAATCTCTGCCTTCAGCTCAGGTCATGATCCAGGGGTCCCGGGATTGAGCCCCGCCTTGGGCTTCAAGCCCGAGTTGGGCTCCCTGCTCAGTGCAGTCTGTTTCTCCCACTCCTGCTCGTGCTCCTACCCATGCTCATGTTCCCTCTCTTACTGTGTCTTTCTCTAATACATAAATAAAAATCTAAAAAAAAAAAAAAAAAGTTCAGTGGGTTAAGCCTCTGCCTTGGGCTCAGGTTGTGATCCCAGGGTCCTGGGATCGAGCCCCGCATTAGGCTCTCTGCTCGGTGGGGAGATTCCCTTCCTCTCTCTCTGCCTGCCTCTCTGCCTACTTGTGATCTCGGTCTGTCAAATAAATAAATAAAATCTTAAAAAAAAAAAAAAAGAGTTATGTCCTCTTGAGCCTTCCTTTTTCCACTTACAGTGACTCTAGATCTCTCTCCCAGTCCTCTCAAGGAGTGGCTTCTGGACACTTCCCTTCCCCGGGCTGCCTCCCCATGCTGTGTACCAATCTCCTCCTGAGATTTCCACTCCTGCCACTCAGCCTGCAGGTGGCTGGGAATGGGCCTCTTCACCTCCAGAATCCAGGAACAAAACACAGGCAGAGGAGACAACGCCCTCAGAAGCTGCCAGGGATCTTAGGGAAGGGCTCCATCCCCCACAGAAGCCCACCTGCTGTGTATCCACTCCTAGATTCCTCCCTGGCTTCTCCTAATAAAGGCCAGGTTAGGAAGGAGCAACATTAATTAGTTATAAATTGAAAGCTATTACCATAATAATGAAAAGAAGAGTGAATGCAAAATCCCCTTCTTTCACGGTGGTATTTACAAAAGAAAGATTAATAAGGTAATTTTACCCCCAAATCTACAAAGAGCTCAGCAGATGGAGCAAATAGAAGGGAAGGTGGAGGGAGGGCGTCTGGATTTCCCTCCTGATCTCCAGTTGTCCCCGGTGGCTGAGGGCGAGGTGCTGGAACAAGTACACAGCAAGGGCACCATCTCACCTGCTGGGCCCTGGACAGGATCCTAGGGTAACCCCTCACACTCACCACCCCACAGTACAGCCCCCCCAATTCTGCCACCCTATGACTCGGCGGGGAGGATTCGGGGCACCTGTTTTCGTGAAGGACTAAGCTCTCTAAGTACCTGCACAAGGCCAGGGACAGAAAAGACGACTTTCACGCTCTTCTCCCAGTTTTACAAAGCATTTCTAAAGCAGGCTCACAGGAGGAAATGGCAAACACGCCAGGACATCATGGCTGGAGGAGGGAAGCGGAGAGTCAAGGCAATGCTTTGGGAGCTCTGCCCCCCACACCACACTGCAGAAGGCACCCCCACCACGCCATCTTTCTATCTACTTCTGCTTGGCCCAAACTCTTCCCCTGGCCCTGGCACCTTGTCTCTCAACTCCAGCCCTCAGAGTTAGAAGAACCTTAGAGAGCCCCACATCTGGCCCACCCATCAGGCCAACACATATGGCTAAACAGGGTCACATATGTCCCGAGGCTTCTCCCCATCCCCAGCCCCCACCACCCCCAGACCTGTGCCACTCCACTCCAATAATGCCCCCACACCCACAATTTGGAGCCACTTGGAAAGGAGAAGAGAGGAAGTTAGAACCAAGGACCCTGAGTTCCTGCTAGGTATGCTAGCCTTTCAACCTCTGCACCTCACATTCCTATCTGTAAAATGGGCTTATGGCAGGACGACCTCACGGACAGTGTCCGAGGATAAAGGAGATCATGTCAGTCAGTGGTCAGTAAACTCGCTTTGTCAAAGGCCCGACAGTAACCGCTTCAGACCTGGCAGACTCTGGTCTCTGTCACGACGACTCAACTCTGTCCCAGCTACATGAGAGCAGCCAAGCCAACACGTGGCTGGGCTCCAGTACAGTGTTACAGAAAAAAAATGGGCAACAAGCTACATGCAAGCCAACCCCTGATTTAGGCAAAGTAAGTGGCAAAGGCTAAGTCTCAACAAATGAGAGCTACGTTGCAAGTAATTATGCTCAGTACTACCACGACTACTGTCAAGGCCAACCAGCTTCAAGAGGCATTTGGACCCAGCCCCACAGCTAGAGAAGCAGATTAGGAGGAAGGGAAGAGACAGCTGGTCACCAACCATGTCACAGGCCCTCAACACCAGGGGAGGCTCACATACCTGATCAAGGGTGGGGTTCACTAGAAGAAATCCCCTAAGTCTGGGCAAGAAAGGGGACAGTCGCAGCTGCCACTGGCCTCGACCATGGCCCCCAGGGGCCTCAAAGGCTTTCACTTATTCCACATAGTTTTCTAAGGCACTGTTCTAAGCATTTTGTAGGTATCACAAAAGGCCAAGTAAACCCAAATGCCACTCTCTGGGGGGCCGGGCTTGGGCACCCAACTCCAGCCCTGAGACCGGTGCAAAGTCAGACCAGGACCCTCCATATCCCTACCCCTCTGCTGTGCAGACCGCAGCAGGCAGTTTCAGTATTTCTTCTTGTAAGTAGAACCCGAGAGGCAACAAGACCACCATCTTCCTCAACACCATCAAGGAAATGGGCCAAAGCCTCACTATGAGCACTTTCAAGTTTCATGGTACATTAGCGTGTCTGGGTGTCTCCAAGTGCTCCATGCCCAGACCTTGCCTTTCTCCATCAGGGGTCAACAAACTCTTTCCAGAAAGGACCAGATAAGAAATATTTTTCAAGGGTGCCTGGGTGGCTCAGTGGGTTAAGCCTCTGCCTTCAGCTCGAGTCATGATCTTAGGGTCCTGGGATCAAACCCTGCATTGGGCTCTCTGCTCAGCAGGGAGCCTGCTTCCCCATCAATCTGCCTGCCTCTCTGCCAACTTGTGAACTCTCTCTCTGTCATATAAATAAATAAAATCCTTTAATTTATTTATTTATTTATTTATTTATTTATTTCAGTTTGTGGGACTTATGGTCAGTACGGAAACTATTTGACTCTGCTATTGTAGCCCAAAAGAAAAAGACAATACACAAAAGAACAGACGTGTTCCAAAAAAATGTTTATAGAAACAGGCGGTAAGCCACTATGACCACAAGGCTGAGTCTGGCCACCAGGCGGTCATTTTCAGGTCTGGGCTCCAACAAGGGTTCTGTGGGATTCACTTGTTTCTGCCCACCAACATCCAGGATCCTTTGTCCATGCTCAAAAACCAGATGATTATGGATAACTGCTTAAACTGATTAAAAGATTTTTTTTTACAAATTTAAAGATTAATTACTGTTAGAATACCTGATATTCCTATAATAGGCAGATGATGTAAGTAAGTGAGTAAATGAATGAATGAAGAAAACTGCTTAGGCCTGAGGCATCCTTAGATGCCAGGATGCTAGAGCCAAATGATGAAGGGCAAAGAAGCTCCTACCAGTCTAAGAAAACTGAACTTGGAATCCGCTGAACAAATATAATTGCCCTCTGGTGTCAAATCTCTCACAGCAGGCCACCCAGTTGAGGGAAATTCCAGATAAGACATATTTACTGAAAATTTATATGGCAGGGTGCCTGGGTAGCTCGATCTATGAAGCATCTGCCTTCAGCTCAGGTACTGATCCCAGGGTCCTGGGATCAAGCCCCGCATCCGACTCCCTGCTCAGTGGGAAGCCTGCTTCTCCCTCTCCCACTCCCCACCCACGCTTGTGTTCCCTATCTCACTGTGTCTCTCTCTGCTGAATAATAAAATATAAAAAAAATAAATAAATAAAAATTAAAAAAAAGAGGGCACCTCAGTGGCTCAGTGGGTTAATAAGCCTCTGCCTTCGACTCAGGTCATGATCTCAGGGTCCTGGGATCCAGGCCCGCATCGGGCTCTCTGCTCACCGCAGAGCCTGCTTCTCCCTCTCTCTTTCTGCCTGCCTCTTTGCCTACTTGTGCTCTCTGTCAAATAAATAAGTCTTTAAAAAATAAAATAAATGAGGAAGGAAGGAAGGAAGAAAATTTACATGGCACCACGGTAATTTAAAAGAGTGGTATTGGGGCGCCTGGGTGGCTCAGTGGGTTAAAGCCTCTGCCTTTGGCTCAGGTCATGATCCCAGGGTCCTGGGATCGAGCCCCGAATCGGGCTCTCTGCTCAGCAGGGAGTCTGCTTCCTCCTCTGTGCCTGCTTCTCTGCCTACTTGTGATTTCTGTCTGTCAAATAAACAAATAAAATCTTAAAAAAAAAAAAAAAGAGTAGTATTCACGCTCATGTCTAGAAGCTGAGGACAGAAAAGGTCTGCTCGGAACCATTACTGTACAACAGGCACTCCCCCAAAGCAGCAACTACAAGACAGCCATTCTCAAGCCTTTGGGTTCCACTGAGTCTATCCCAGAAGTCCTGACAAGGGGCCTAACAAGAGGACAAGGGCACATGGGGCTTGGAGTAGAAGCTCCTCCTAGGATACTTTTTTTTCCAGTTCCACAAAGGAAAAATGACATTTTATGCTAAGACCTGTATTATAAAATTGAATGAGCAGGTCAGGTGGGATCACCTATTAGTTTTATATTACCCCTCCCCCCCAAAAACAGGATCTGACACATAATTAAATAATCCATATTATTCCATTTTGGTGGGAAGAATTACTCTTCTCAAATTTCTCATAAAATTTGTGGGCATGTGGTGGAGACAGAAAAAGAGAAAAAAGATTTAATTAATTCTGTTTTTAACAATTTACAAAAATGAAACCTAAATCGCAAAGATTAAATCCTACAAGTCACAGGCTGTGATCTCAATGAAATAAAATGTGAAATTCATCAGGAAAGAAATACTTAAAAACTCAACTACTCAAAGACTTTAGGAGAGTATGCTAACCGATTGTAGTAAAGAAGTAAAATATCACGACAGACTAATCTGAAACACAGACAAGAAGTAACTACCAGTTAAAACTTTCAGGGTGAAGCCAAAGCTGTATTCAAATGAAAAAGCATACCTTGATTTTTCCTATTAAGTTAGAATGAAAATAAATGAACTGAGCAATCAACTTTTAAGTTTTTTTTTTAAAGAAAATGAAGTGAATTAATAAGCTAAAAGAAGTACTTAATGAATTAGACATTTTTTAAAAGATAGGATTGATAAATGTAATATCTGGTTCTTTTCAAAAGACCCTAAAATAGATAAACCTTTGGCAAGAGGAAAAAAGATAAATATGCAAAATTAGGAACTGAGAAAGTGAATGTGTCACATTCATGGGTTCTTTCATTCAGCAAATATTCAGTGAGTACTTTAAGTGTCAGGAATTGGTGACACAATAATGAATTAGACAAAATCTTTAACTTAACTCACTTTAAAGGAGAAAAGATAAGTAATTGCATTTATGGTGTGTTATGAAAATATGCAAATTTTATGAACGACTACTCTGTGAAACTATGCCAGAAAACTACATTACAAGGAAAAGTGCTATTTTTCAGGAAAATATAAAGTCAAGAGCTAGTTTGACTAAATCAATAATGCCTATTTTAAAACTTAAGTATCTGTCAAAATTTGCCTCCGAAAATTGTGCCATGACAGGTGGCTTTTCAGGCGAGTTCTGAAAAACCTTCAGAGAACTGATAATTCTGGTGCTTTTATCAACAACCCCACAGCCAAGAGGGAGGGAGAAGGGTTCCCAGTGCATCTTAAGCAGCTAATAAGACCTCACTACCAAGCTTCACTGCAATGTGACAAGGGAAACAACAGAACAGCATCACCTGGGGGCTCTGGGTGGGGTTCAGTGGGTTAAGCATCTGCTTTTGGCTGGGGTCATGTCATGATCCTGGGTCCTGGGACTGAGACCCATGCCAGGCTCCCTGCTCAGTGGGGAATCTTCTCTCTTGCCAACACCCCCCCGCCCCCCCCTTTCTGGTCTCTCACTATCCCACTCTCTCAAATAAATATTTAAAAAAAGAGAGAGAGAACATCATCACTTGGAGATACGGAGGCCAAAACCAAAGTCTACAATCTCTTATACCAAATTCTGAAAGTGAAAAAACTCTGAAACCTGGGTTTAGCTCATGTGGGAGAGTGGCGTGCACTGCCAAAGCTCCCTTCTTTCCTCAAGACCCCCATCATTGGTAGGTACTCTGATAACTGTGGAATGCAGGGGCACAGACTCTCCAGCCCCCCTCTCCCAATGGGGGCAGCTTGAGAGTCATGGTTTCCAGACCCCCCCTGAGAAATGGAGCCGTTACCCTCCCTGGGACTCTGCTGGCCTCCTCCTCCTTTTCCTATTTGCATCTGTCCCCCTGTTCTTCCGGGGAGAGCTTTGTCATCAGTCATTGTCCCATGAACCCTAATCTGGTGGTTCATGAACCCTCCTGCTCTGGGACCCATCCTAGGGCAGAAAATCTGACCTTACCTTCAGCCACTACCCCGGGCCTGAGACTCTTTCTCGCATTCATCTATCTGCTTTGCATTCCTATGTTTGGCTGCATAAATATTAATGTGTTTGATCAAGGGGTACCTCCCCAGACTCCACTGGGGTTATTATACATCATTCACAGTGTCTGTATCATACCACCTTCCTAAAATCTAATAAAATACCAACTGCAAACACATTTCACCCAAAGGGTTTTAGATAAGGGATTATGGAGCTGTATAAAATAGTAGCAAATCAAATCCAGTACTGTATTAAAGGAATAATAAACCATAACCAATTAAAGTTAATTATAATAATAGTTTCAAATTTGAAAATTTAGTCATACAATTTTTTAAAATAATAGGTCAATGGGGTAAAAGCCACAGATGATCTCAACATTTATTCCTTATATTTTAAAAAAAAAAACTCTTAATAATAAGAATTCTGGTTCCTTAAAATGATAAATACCATCTATTTCCAAAAACTGTCATCATACTTAGCTCTAGAAATGTTATAACTGAATCAAGAAGAAAGGGATATTGACTATCATCACTATTATTCAACCTGATTCTGAAATTTCTAACACAAGCAAAAAAAAAAAAAAATTAAAAATCAGAGCAATAAAGTATTAGAAGGGAGAAGACAGAAGTACCATTATTTGTAGATGACATCATTATCTACCTGAAAACCCAAAGGCATAACTGCAAACTAGCAACACAGGTAGAAGAGTTTTAGTATGGGATCCAGACAGAAAATACATGCCTAAAAACCACATCTTTTTATACCAGTTGTATACCAGTATATACCAATAGGCAATAGCCTATAAGAAAACTGAACAGAAACACGTATGCCATATACAAAAGAAACAAGATGTAATAATAAGACATGACTGAGACCTAAAAGACAGAATGATGAAGCCCCAACTAAGGCTTGTAACGCAAGAAAGCAGAGTAAACGGGCAACAACTCACCTTGTGAACGTCATAAAAATGTCTGCGGTCTCTAAATTAATCTGCAATGCGGAGCTGACCAAAATCCAAACCAGGTATTTCAGGGATCATTTGACAAAATTATTCTAAAATTTGGGAGAATAAACAGAAATACCTGGGGAACTTCTGAAATTTAAGGTTCTGGGGGGAGGGGTGTTATGATCCTCTCAGATGTTAAAACATACAGCTGCACCAATAAAGCAACACGGTATCACTAAGTAGACAAACAGAAGCTAATGAGACCCCCCACATACATGGGAATATGTCATTTAGGCTGCACTGCCTGTAAGCAGGAAACACAGGGGTTATTCAATCAGAGAGACAAGTAGCTGCCATCTTGGAATAAAATAATAAAAAAGCAATAGATAAATAAATAAATAAATAAATAGGAAGGATGGAGGTTAGAAGAAACCACTGGGGGGATTAAAAAAAAAAAAAAAAAAAACAAAGGAAACTGTTTCATGCAGAGTGAGAAGTCTGAGTAGCATGAAACCAAAAACCAACAAAACACTGATCCATTTCACCACCTAAAAATTAAACCTACAAAAAAACTTCAGTGCAACAACAACAAAAAAAAACAGACCATAAAAACCTGTAAACAGGTAAAAAGAAAATAAGTCTTAGAAAAAACAACGCAACATGTCAGGACCGAGGAAAGTACTACTATTTGCGGTACCCGTAGAGCACTTCCAAATGAGGAAAAAGAAAAGCTCCTGAAAGAGAAATATGTGAACGGTATGAAGCAAAACACCAATAAACATCTGAAAATATTTTTCTAGCTCACTAATAACTGAATGAATGCTAATTTAAAGTGTTTTTTCAGGGCACCTGGGTGGCTCAGTGGGTTAAGCCTCTGCCTTCGGCTCAGGTCATGATCTCAGGGTCCTGGGATCGAGCCCCGCCATCGGGCTCTCTGCTCAGCGGGGAGCCTGCTTCCCCCCCCACTACCCTGCCTGCTTCTCTGCCTACTTGTGATCTCTCTTTCTGTCAAATAAATACATAAAATCTTTTTTAAAAAATAAGATTTTTAATAAAATAATTTTTTTTAAAAAGTGTTTTTTCATCTATGCAATACAAAGGTCAAAAAGATGGATGATGAGCACGGTGGGAAGGGAACATAAAAAAGCTCACCCTTTCCAATGGCGGTGTGTCATTATTTAGAAGTAGGAATGTCAATTTTAAAAATGCCAGAAAGATACTCCTCAAACACCCAGTGCTGGTTACCACCAGAAAGCAGGACTGAGGAGAAGGGGAGAGAGGATCCTTCATGATCCAACACTTTCGAAACAATAGTGGGTTTTTGTTTTGTTTTTACAATATACAAAATAACAACAGCTGATATTTCTTGGCTGCTCACAAGGTATAAAGCCCTCTCCCTGCCTTACTGGCATCCTCCCACAACTCCTGTGGTTAGTGCTGCAGAGAGTAAAATGTTTCCATTGTTATCTTTCCACTCACTTCCTCCCGCTCTCAGAAAAGGTGTCCCTCCTTCATTCTCTTGCCCAACCCTTCCAGAAACTTCTCATGGAACTACTGAGAGCTGGACCTACCCCAAGGCCACCTCCAAGTAGCCACGGGTGGTTTTACTTTGCTTTGAAAGCTGGAAGAGTCTCTATGCCCTTAATTGTGCCTCCTGAGGCTAACGGGTTGGGGGGTGGGGGACGACTCCCTGTTTCCCCATTCCACTCAGATCCTCTTCCCACAATTTGTGTCTGCTGGGAAATAGTCAGGACCTGGAACACTCAGCATGCTCTTACCCTGTGGTTCTCAAAGTGTGTTTCCTGGGCCAGCAGCCAGCAGCATCACCGAGGAACTTAACAGAAATGCACACTCTTGGGACCGCCCCAGACCTTCTTAATCAGAACCTCTCGGCAGAGAGCCCACATAGAGCCCAGCCATGTGCGCCAGACCAAACCCTCTAGGTGATTCTAATCTGCAGAAAAGGTTACGAACCTCACTCTAACCACTAACCGGCTGAGGAAATCAAGACTCAGAGTTTCAGTGACCTCCTAGGACCATGCAAGCTAGTATGTTGCTGGGCTGGAATTTGAAGGTCTTTCTCGTTAAAAAGCCACGTTCTTAAACACTAGACTCTGCTCTCTCCTTACGTGTTGCCAGTGGTACTAATGCAGTGAATACAAGTTTTCTTTTAAAAATGTACTGTTCTTAAAATGTTGCTATGATCAGCTTTAGAATTGACTTTTCAGAATTGATGAAGGTGACAATGGAGCAGAAAATTATGCTCATCCTGCTCTCTCTCGTCGATTCCATCTATACCACCGGCCTCCTGTTTTGACCACAGGGACAAGCCTCCCATTTCCCCAGAGCAGCAGCATCTAGTTGTTGGAAAGAACCTAAAAGAATCTCGTCACCTGGAGGGATGGCAGTTAACATGCCACCTGCCTCCTCTGGCCCTTAGACCACTTCACAAGGTCTAAGAGAATCATTTCTGTTCTGGAAAGAAAACCTGACTGCCCCGTGGTTACCTGGGCAAATGCGGTCCTCGCTCAAGGCCATCCTGGCTCTTTTCTAAAGCCAGGGTCAGTGAACTGCAGCCCGTGGGCCAAACTGGGTCCACTCACTGTTTTTGTAAATAAAGTTTTACTGAAACATGCCTAAGCATATTCATGAATTATCGATGGCTGCTTTCATGCTATGACAGCAAGGTGACAGAAACCTTATGTCCCACAAAGCCTAAAATGTTTACTATCTTGGCCCTTTACAGAAAATAACTGCCAATCCCTGCTCCAAACATTTGTCACTCAGCAGAGAGAGATGAGATTTTTGCAGTCAGTCATCCCTGAGGTTCAAAGTCTAGGTCTGTCCTGTACCAGAGTCTTAACCTCCAATAAGACCCTTAACCTCCCTGAACCTCAGTTTCCTCATTTATACAATAATCACTCCAAGGACTGGGGAGAGGAACATAACAGGTTAAAGGCCTGACAGTATGTGCCCCTTAAGGGTTTCCTCCCTTCCCTTCTTCAGGTAGAGACGTTCCTCAAGACCCGTCAGGGTTACAGCTCCGGCACGCAGGAGGGACACCGTCCGTTCCTTCATGGCCAGTTCCCACCGTGAATTCAGAATGCAGAGGCTCCACAAAGCCTGGAGGCTCCTGTTTAAAATGTCTCTGTCCGGTGATCCAGGGGATAATTTACTAACCAGGCAGCACATCTAGGTACCATACGTCATCTCCAGAACCCAAACCTGCCTGCCAGAGCCAACAGTTGGCTCTGCGCTGGAAATGAAAAATGGGCTACCGGGGACAGCAGATTCTGGACTGCAGGAAGGAAAGGACTCACGACAGAGCATCGTCCTCACAGACCTCCGAGGCAGGAAGAGTCCCCCTCGGTGACCTTAGGTTTTAGAATCCCCCCGCTCCCTCCGCATGGAGAACTAAATCTGCCTCTCTTCTCAGTCAAGTACAAGAACGACCACACAAGGAGAGCTGCGTTGGGATGAAGTAGTGGGGACGGGATTCTCTCACAACCCCCAACTGCCCATACCTCCAATATGCCGTGTCTCCCAAGCTCCAGGGGTCCACACCACTCCCTTCCTCCTCCCAGCCTGAGCTTCTATCCTATCAGACCAGCTCAGTGAGGTGTTTTGTGCCTAGTTTTGCTGGTCTCTCCCATTTTGCCTGTACTCCACTGGTGAGGAAGGTTCTAGTGTTGGCCCCGTTTTACAAATGGGGAAACTGAGGTATAGCAAGCTTATAACCAGTTTGCCCCAAGTCACATAGCCTCCAGGCAGCCAACTCTATCTCAAATCTCCCTGCCTCCAAGGTCCATGGTCCTAACCACACACCATGGTTCACACACCGCGAGTGTGTGTATGCAACTTCAAGGTCAAACCCAAGAACTGTCATGGAGATCTCAAGCCAGACCTGTGGAACGATCCAGTCCAGTTTTCCCATTTACCAAATGGGTAAACTAAGGTCTAGGGAGGAAGGAACCTCACCTTCCCAAGGTCATCCAGTGAGGGAGTGGCCCGAGTAATATAATAAGTGCAATTTCTGTGAGAGCGCTTTCCCTTCATGGGGCTGCGAGGTGGGTAAGATCAGTCAGGCTCACGGGGTCTCATGTTTTTGGACCAGTGCCTTCCTCCCTCCACTAATTCCACCACCAGGAACTACACACATGTCCAAGTCTGGCCAATTTTGGTGCCAGGCTGGGGGGATCCTAGGGACCTTTTCAACAGGCCCCAACAGGAATGCCTGAGATGGCACCCCCATGGCAGCAAGATCTTGCAGGGCAGCAGAAGCCCAGCCCCTGGAGCCAGAGCACGAGAAGGCTGCGGCGGAATCTGGGGCCCCCAGTCCAGCCTCCGGGCCTGGCAGGAGATCGCCAAGCAAACCCACCCAGGGAGCCCAGCACAAGGTGCATCCACAGGCAGACAGGGGCTAGGAGAGGGCAGAACCGACAGAAGGCAGGCGACCAGAGGAGACCACATGCCGACTTAGAGAGCGGGTGCTCCCCGCAGGTGGGAGGGACAGCACCTGCCAGTGAGACTGGCCTGGGAAGCCAGAGGAAAACATGCACGGCGCCATGAAGAGGGGCTATGTGGCCCCCGATCCTCTCCAGTGCGCTGCTTCTCCTACCACCCGCCCATTTCCAGCTCCCCAGGAGCCGACACCAAATCCAACAACTCCCTCTTTTTAACAGTCGTCAGCACCAGGATCGGAGCCTGGATCCAAGTCCCTCCTGGGCACCTGCTGGCCACCGCGTGACCCCCCCCCCCCCGCCCCAGGGCCTGTCTGAGCAGAGACCTCGGCCCTGTGGGGCTCAGGTGCTGATGGTGTGGACCCCACAGAGCCATGGGGACAGTGAAATGCAGCACGGTGTGTCAAAAGGCTTGGCACGACGTCCTCGACAGTTGCTCCAAGTGGCGGGGAGGCTTTTCAATAGGACACGCCTCCCACCGCTTTGGAGCCGGTGTAGACGACTCAATAAAATGTTACAGAACAAATTAGAAAAACTCATAGAGAAGTCACTTAACTTGTTAAATCAAGGAAATGAACAACTGTGGTGGAGAGGCCTTCGGCTTTTAACTACCCGAAATCAAATTGTTATTCCGCTCTCCTATCTCAGCACTCGGTGCTAAGGTTATTTGGCGTGTCTGGTGTGTGACTACTTAAGAAGGGGTAACAGCCTCTAATTAAGCTTGAAAACGTCAACCTGAGACAGGCAGGCAGTGAGCAACATCTCTTCATGAAAACATTTCTGGGGCAGGCTTAGGCCAAAGAGCTGTCAATCAATAAACCGTTCTGTCTCAGAGCTTTTACACTCAAAGAATTTTGAGAGCCAGGAGGGAGGATCCTTGAGCATAATTTCTTTTTACAGACAAGGCTACTCACGTCCCAAGGGGCCAGGGGACTTGGCCCCCATCTCCTGAGTTAATACGGCTCCTTCCACCATGCCTCTTGTCCCTAAAAGTCCCTCCTCCTTTCCTCAGGGCTGGGCACTCGGGACTCCACCCAGGCACGGAAAGGTCATACACGGTTTATGAAGAACCTACTGTGGACCAGGCCCCTGGGACAAACAAGAGAGAAGAAAAACAGGACGTTGCCCTCTTGAGCTCACAATTGTGTGAGGGAAGAGGAAGAAAACAGATAATAATGACAAGCAGCAAGCAGAAACAACACAGACAGATAGACCACAAGAAGGCAGCAGGCAGGAGAGGGGAATTTAGATTCTGTGGCTAAGAGAGGTCTTCTGAGCCACAGCCCAGGAGCCCAGGAGCACCACGCTGTGCGGAGATGAGGGAGGGTTATTCCAAAGAGAAGGCCAAGCGCAAAGCCCAGAAACGGGAAGAACCAGGCAAAGAGGTTGGTAAGGGCCAAGTCCGTGCAGAGCCTCCCGGGCCATGCTAATGAGTATGGATTTTATTGCAGGTGCAAACGGAAACCAGGTGCAAGGCAGAGCCGTCAGGGTGACAGGTTGTTTCATGATTTAAGATGATCACGCAGTTGGAGACGGGGAAGGCTGGAGGAGCCAAGGGTGCAGACAGAAGCACCAGGGGGCCCACAGGAGTTGGCCTGCCTCATCTTATCCTACCAGGACACCTTAAAAAAAAAAAGTCACCTCAGTGGCTTTTCCATCTCCCACAGAGATGGCTCAAGCACCTTCACAAGCCATTCTCCAATGGTTTCGCCTCATCCCACAGGAACCCCCTCAGGTCCAAAGAACCATTCATCACAACCCCAGCATGCCCGGTGGTTCCGATCCCAGCCCTAGACACGTCTCGGGTCTCAATAAACACTTGTCACACGGAGATGAACTCCGAAGACAATCCCTGAGGAGATACAAGTTCTGCTATTGACGGGAGCTCACCGTGAGACAAGGATAATGGGCTCAAATCTCGTTAGCAAAGTCAGAGAACTGAGAAATTTCTGAGCTCAAAACAATAATTTCCCTTCTGCTTTCAGTATTTTTGCATAGTAAGGGATCATTTATAGGGCGGCCAGGAATCATTCTTGGGCAATTATCCAGCACGTCTTAGACCTGTTTTGCTGCTTCTCGTGGAAGTTAAAGACCAGTCACTTAACAGTTTCTTTTCAATAGGGGCCCCTCCCCCACGCCCCTCATGTCTCCGCCTCATAATCCAGCTGTGGTCCTCGATTCTCCCTCCGCCCTCCTCCCCCACTCTGGATGCTTCTAGGGTTTCATCTTTCTTGGGATCCCATGACTGCGCTTCAGCTCAGCAATTCCCAACTTTTTTATTTGACATCCCAGTGTGTCTTCAGGCATCTCCAGGGGAGTTGTGAAATTCATTTTCATTCCCTTTAATTTAAAAAAGAAATATAGGCCATTTAGTTCTTTTAAGAGGGGGGAAATGGGGTGTCACTCAATCAGCAGGGAGGTGAATCCTGACTCTAACTATTGGCTTACTGGGCAAAATGGCTCTCTTCCAAGCATTCTTGGGTCGCTTAAGCAAGTACAGTGTTCTGCTAACGTCTGAGAAACTGTTCGCTCTTGGGGGAAAGAAAAATAAAGTTCAGAGAGAAAAGAGACAAGAGAAAATTAACGTTCTTTTATTAACTCCATTTCAGAATGTCGGAATTCAACAAAATGATGTGTATCATTCAAGCACTTAGTCCTTCTATTTAATAAGAGCTTACCGAGAATCCGGGATTTTCCAGAACCAAGTAATAATAATAGCATCGAACATTTATTCAGCTCCTGTGTTCTGTGCATGTACAGTCCTCCAAAAACTACCTCAATTAATCCCCATAGAAACTCTGTCAAAGAGCCGCTATTCTGTCCCCGTGCAGAAATGCTGGGGACGCTCGCACTACCCCAAGTCCCCCCAGACACAAGTGGACCTGGAACATGCAGCTCTCTCTCATCACTGCCACGACACGCTGCTCCCTTGGCCCAGGGCTACCGAGGTGGACAAGGGGTGTTCCCTTCTGCAAGGACTCGCCATGTGTGGTGGGTGAAACAGACCAGTAATCAACTGGGGGGACTGGGTGTGAAAACAGGAAAGAGAATCTAGGGATAAAGAGGAGGGTCCTGGGCTCAGCCTGGCAGCAGAGCATGCAGGAAGCCCTCCAGAAAGAAGTCAAGAGCTCCCTGGAGGTGGCGGGGCAGATGGGGTGAAGTCAGAAGAGAAGGGGGTTCCAGACAGAGGGAGGAGAGTGGGGAAGGGCGGCTTGAGGAAATGGGCAGACTCGGTGGGGGGGAAGAGCATGCAGAAGAGGCAAGGCCAGCAGCGGTGGGGAGGGGGGTAGACATCCAGGAGCCCCAGCTGGAGGCGGGCAGGGTCCAGCCGGTCACGAGGCCCTCTGCAGGCAGGCTAAGGATGGGTCATGGAGAGCCAGGATAGAGCCAGGACAGGCTATGCCAGAATGAGGGTGGCATAGCCAGTCAGAGAGAGACAGCCCCGTGATGGCAGCATGCCCACCGCATGGGGCTGGAAGGCAGTCTGTTGGCTGTCTGGCAGGCCTGCGACGGTGAAGGCTCCAACCCCAGGCAGTGGCCATGGGGAGGAAAAAGCAGACACTGAAGAGATGCTCAAGAGGTAGAATGACAGGGGGTGGTGATGCCCACAGAGGCGTCTAGGAATATTAGACTTCATCTTCCCAAATTCTCCCAGGGAAAAAACGTTTCTACTTTCATTTTTCTGGTGACAGTAAATTCCTAATACATTCTGCCATCTGCTCTACAACAGAGAGGCAAATGTGATCAACAAAGTGACAAAGCTGGTGACACACCGAGAAGCCCGGTCGCATCCTCGGTCCCACGGAGGGAGAAAGGGTGCTGACCAACGCAGTCTCCTAGCAGGTGACCTTCACTAAGGCACCCGCCCGGCAACCACCCTCCTGTCCCAGGTAACACATCTGCCCCACGACACCTGCATATAAGTCCAGACACCAGCAGGAGTGTCAGAGGCAGCCATCAACACGGACATGGGAAAGCTCACCAAGAGAACGAAACGAGGCTCGAATATTCAGTGGCCAGCTCTGCCTCAGAGGCCGTCACCCTGTGCTCATCCCCATCTCCCTCTGAAGCCCCGGAACATGGGAAAAGACAACCAGTCATCCCTCTGTGCCCACCCTCCTAGATCTAGAACCACACAGTCACAGAGCAGGTTGTGGGGTCAACATGCAAATTTTTGACTCTCAACTTCCTGCCAGTGGTGCATTGAGGAAAGATTCATAGTCTTTGGAAAGGAAGAGTCTGTTGATTCATCTAATTTATGATTCGTGAATCCATGAAAGGCCTGGTAAAAATTAGACAAGTACATGCGTACACACGTACATGCTTCAAAACGAACACACAAATCCATCTCTCCACTTTAAGGTCTTCAAAGAAAAAAAAAAAACCCCACAATGTATTTCCCAAGAGGCATTAGGTAGGTAATAGGAGTATAAAGAGTACTATAATGTTTGTACACTGATTACGATCTTGGACCCAAACATCTCAGCCACAGGGAAGCCTAAGGCTTTGGAGAACGTGCTCCTCATGAGGAAGTGAATTCCTGCCAGAGCAAGCAGGACCACAGGTCATCAGGCACGAATGGCTCGATGTTTAAACCCTGAATCGTACCGCTGACATGAGGCTTTTGAGTCTCACGTTCCATGGATTCCTGCCCAAGTGTTTCCTGGGAAAATCTGACAAAGAAGCTTTGCTCTCCTGGGTGCAAAGGGCGCCTTCCTTCAGGTCTAGATAGGCTTTGGGTGGCAGCCGGCTCTGGCTGCTAACTCCCGCTGCTAACAGCTCAAGGAGACAGGAGCTGTAAGACTTGGCTATAAGGACCTGCTTTGGCACCATGTGATTTCTATGAACCTGCACCCATCGGGGAGTCTCCCTGAGCCAACAGCTATGGGTAACAGGAATCCCTAATATTTACAGAGTTTCTGCTACAGCACTGGCTTTACAATGAGCATCTTATATGGGTTATATTTAATCTTTTGTGATTCCCACACTACAGGTGAGGAGGGGTAGTCTCTAAGTGGGACAGCTGGCCAGACTGGTTAAAACCATTCAGTTGCAGCCCCATTACCAACCAGACTGAAGCAACCACTAACATCACCCGCCATGGCTGACACCCAGGAATCCAGGACTGCCTAGCCGTGCAGCCCCCAGGACCTTGCACTCTTTCACGCTGGTGCTCCTGCCTAGAATGCCCGCCTTGCTTTCTTGCCTAGAAGTATCACTCCAACGTCCACACTATTTGAGCCCTTCTGCTCCTCCTCCAACACTGAACTGTCCCACACCTTCATGACCTTCATGTCCCCATGGCATAAGAAGACCAACCATTCCCCATTTGCTGCTGGGCAAACCTCTGAAAGACAGGAGCTGTACCTTCCGTTCCCAGGAAGCAGCACCCAGCCTACAATGAAAATGCGTTGAGAGAACAAGAAAAGGACAGAGGGAATGGGAGAACATGAATGCACATCTCCCAAGAACCTAGATACCTATTATATGAGTCAACAAACTACTACGGTCTCTAATCCTGGAAGCTTCTGCCACCTCCAGGTTTTCCCCCGCATTCCCCCAGTCTGAGCAGGAATAACAGACCAGAGTGGAAACAGTGGCTACAGGAAACCCTCCACAACCCCCAGCTCAAGTCTCAACGGGTTTATAATGAGAAGCTCTCCCTTCCTAGAAGTATGGAGAAGGATTCATAGAAGAGGCAAACCTGGAGGTTTTGCAAAGGTTTTAGTACCTTGATCTTAAACCCTTGGTCCCAGATGTGTACCTCCCAAATCTGTGAGCGTTCGGCGTTTTGCCATCATTTGTATTTTCTGGGTTGGTGAGCCCCACGGATGTGTCTTGTTCCTGTCTCCTGTTCAGAGAAGCCCATGTGGACTCCAATCTCTGACAGCCCCTCTCTTCAAATAAACACCCTAAAGATAAAAGTCATAAATATCCCATCTGCCTCTCGGGGTCAACAGGATGGTTTACAAGTAATTCTAAAGACCCAGATAGCTTGAGCTCTCTCTGATACTCTGTAGGGAACAAAATAACATGAAATAATAGCAATATGCATGAGCCCAATCAAAGACTTCCCTTTCAAAGATAAAAATGCAAAGGTGTAGTTCATGATGATTGAAAGCAAAAAATAAGTAGTGACATTCGAGATTGGTTTTGATCACTCCTAACTGATTTCTAAAATCTCCCATCACCCGACCATTTTAATTTCCTGCTAATTACTACAAGCAATTTTATTAATATATTTTTCAGCCTCATTAAATATTACCTTGGGCCTAACATTAAAAATGATGAGGCTCAGTAATCTTAATGAGCATCCAAGTTTCATCGACCCCAGAAAACCCAGACAACAGAGAACTAAATGTGTTGCCGGGTGACTCTGTTCCCTGGGCGTGTAGAAAAGCAACCTTAGAGACATGAAGGATACAAAATGTAAAGCCTAGAACGAAACCAGACTTGGAAACGCACAGGTTTGCCAGGGCCTCCTTCAGTTCCTGTCCAGTTACGGGGAAAGGCATTACTGAGGTGGCATTTTTGGTCTTCTCTCTTCTTTCTCAGTCACCCAGACACGAACAGTATCAATCGGCTCGTTTTCACTAACATTAGTGTCTCCTGTGACCCCCACGGGCAGCATTACGGATGATCGTGGGCTATGTGGAGACAGGCCAACTGGAAATGCTACACCTTTACTGCTCCAGCCAACAGAAATCCATGGCTTTCTCTGAAACGGTAGCAGAAGAACAGAGGGATAGGCAGTCAAGAACCAAAGACGACAAATTCTATTTTTCTTTCCTTCCTGGCCTGACCAGAATTGTCTGTATCTCTCAAGCAGCAAGCTGGACGGAAACAGTGAGACTAGCTTCCCAGTCCTCCAAGTAAATTATTTAACAGAAGCTGAATTTACTGTTCTCATGACTAAGCTATCAAAAAAAATTCCTATTTCCAACGGTTGGGCTGGATGGTCCCAGGATTTCTTATGTTTCTCTCAGCTACTAGGTTAAAGATGAGTGGTTAGTGGTCAGTGTGTGGTTGGCTTAACAGACTAGCCCAGAGTTACGGAACCTACCTTCAACCAAGATCTTGGATTTTTCGATGTGTCTGAGAACAATACATTGAGCACAACTTGAAACCATTAAATGTTAGACAGGAACCTTTGGTGTTACCTAATTTACTCACTCTTTGCACACAAGAAAACAATGATGCAGAACAGGGAAATGAACTGCCTTAATCACACAAGAAGTGTCAGATCTAGACATTGAACTCTTGGATCCCCACCCATTATGCTGCCGTTGATACTATTAACCTGAGATGGAGTCTTTTTTTTTTTTTTTTAAAGATTTTATTTATTTATTTGACAGATCACAAGTAGGCAGAGAGGCAGGTAGAGAGAGAGAGAAGGGAGGAAGCAGGCTCCCCGCTGAGCAGAGAGCCGGATGCAGGGCTCGATCCCAGGACCCTGGGATCATGACCCGAGCCGAAGGCAGAGGCTTTAATCCACTGAGCCACCCAGGCCCCTAACCTGAGATGGAGTCTAATTGGGGGCAGAGGCAGAGATAGCCGTCCAACAAAGGAGTAGGTTTCCCTCTTCAATGGTAGAGTGCTGCCTCTGGGATGGGGCGACCACCAGGAATTACATCTTTCCATCCTTCCAACCACGGGCACTCTAGTACCCTGAAGCAGAGTCCAGCTCCAAGAATGTATTCTAGCCAATGAAATGGAAATGGAAGTGACGTACACTGCCCCTTCCAGACATGACTCCCACTAGCCTGCCATGTGGTGCTCCACGTACTTCATAAGGTTATTGTGAAGATTCAACGAGTACTCACTCCAAATGTGGCCAGCACAATGCCCACCATGTGCTTAACCTTTAACAAAGACTTCCATGTTCTCCCCCGAAGCTAGACACAACATAGTACACAATGTCCGATTCCATTCATACGATGCTCCAAAAGAGACAAAATGTAGCTGAGAGAAAGCAGATTACTGGTTGCCTATGAGGAGGACTAGGTGGAAAAGAGCACAAGGGAATGTGCTCTGGGGCAGTGGAAATATTTTGTATCTTGGTAAAGTTGTGGCTTTTGTTT
Organism: Martes martes; assembly: GCF_963455335.1. Lineage (NCBI taxonomy): Eukaryota > Metazoa > Chordata > Mammalia > Carnivora > Mustelidae > Martes > Martes martes. The sequence goes on along the minus strand of NC_137896.1, from coordinate 16,276,359 downwards.
CTCAAAACTCACAGTATGTAAATTATATGTCAAAAATTTTTAATTATGAAGCAAGATCTAAATATCTAGATCCTAGATAACTAGGTAGCTTAATAGTTAGATGGCTAGGAAAGAGGGGCAGGAGAGAGAGAGAGAGAGAAGGCAGTCCGTGGAAGCACGTGATGCAGCATGTGGTTATTGCCAAGGGCTCCGTGTACGTTTCTGGAATGCGTGTATCAAAATGAATATTCCTACTGTTTCTCTTTCAGAAAAAACCCATTCTACCTTGGGATGGCACCGACAGTTCTGAACGTGCCTCCTCTGTCCCTGAATCCCAGTCCCTGACATTCCCTTTCAAGGGACCAGACGGATGACATCTCACACCCTCATGACAGAGGTCAGAGGTCTTGACCACCAAACTTGTTCTGCGTCCAGATGAGCTATCTCCAAGACCTTCAAGGTAACGCGTCACACTCAACTCCTCAAAAATCTTCTCTTGAGCCCAGATGAGCCACCAGATGTCATCTGTTGAGGACGTGTTTGGATGCTCCATTCAACGAACGGGCTCCAGGCAGCCCTGCTCCTAGGAAGTGGTGGCCGCCATTTTGAGCCTTCAGTCTGGAATGCCGTAACTGCTCCCATCTACTGAGCACTTCCAGTGTGCCCCACACCGTTACAGAGCCTGTGTACTTCCATTCCTCTAGTCCTCACAATAAATGCATGAAGTCTGTCATTGGCACCATTTCACCAATGAGCTTGCAGAACTAAGGTACCCTTCACCCCAGTCTTTTCAGACCCATGAAATCCCATCTGCAAATCTGATCTCCGTGTCTAGCGTCCCACCCTTCACCGTAAAGTAACTGGCAGGACTCGGGAAGAACAAGTCTTGCCCAATGTATACAGAACAAGAGCTCAGTTTAAAGCTTGACAGTGCAGCCCTGCAGGAACAAACAACTGATACACAGAACCACCGAGGTAAAGCTTAGAAAACATGACGCTGAACAAAAGTATGTAAACACAAAAGAGCAAGTAGTACAGGATTGTGTCTCTGTGAAACTCTGGAAGAGACCAATCTAATCTACAGTGACCCTAATCAGGTCATTCCTTGCCTGGGGCTGTGGGTGAGATGCAGGATTGCAAAGGGGCAGGAAGGAAATTTCTAGGTGATGAAAATGTTCTACACCTTGACCCCTGGGAGTGGTCACATGGGTGTACACGTTCACCAAAATTCAAACTATGCACATACAAAGTGTGCATTTTACTGGATGTGACTAAAGCTGGTGTTTTTATGCAAAAACAAAGAAAAAAGGCCTCAGAAGCAACAGCCCTTGCTTTGAATCTTGCTTTGTCTCTTCCCGGCTGGTGACCTGGGGCTTGAGCCTTGGTTTCAGGCTGTTGTCAGGGCTGGAGATAATACATGCCAAACACCTGGGAAAAGAGTAGGCCTTCAATGAACAGCCGCTTCTATTATTACTGTTAATTAATAATAATGAGAAATAATAATCTGAATAACACCTTCAATTCTCTACCTCACTTGGCTGGGCAGATCTCAAACTGCTAAATGCTCCTTGCTATTAGCTCTCACTGGAAACCAACACACACTCTTGTGTGGCGTGCAATCATTTTAATGTTATGCTAGAAGAGATAATCAAGGATGAATACCAAATGTATGTAGATTAAAGAATTCATGTTTATATATGAATATGGGCCATGGGATCTTGGACTAATTCAAACCCAAGCAATGCTGACAGTTACCATTTTCTACCCCCCCCCCCAAAAAATCAGATTTTCAGTCTAAGTAACTCCATGGGGAGCTTTCTACTATATTGTTATCCAGAGTATAATTTCTCTAATAACGTCATTATGGGGTGAAAAAGAATTCTGGACTCTGTAATCCCTTTGTATTAGTTTTCTCCTAAGAGTATCTTTCTCTAGAGGGAAGACATGGGTCATCATGGCAAATTTCCCATCTATAGCAATCTGGTTTTGATAGTTTTTAGAACTATAATCTGTGAGCTCATCTCTCTTTTTTGGTCACCTCCTTCCACATTCAGAAAACTGCAGCAAACTGTTCATTTCTATTTAGGCTTACACATCATTTCTCCGGAGCTGGAGCAAGGGTGACTGAGAAAGTTTCCAGGTTCTTCGTATAACTGAGACTCTTGGTGGGAGGTTGCCGAAGACTGAGCAGTAATGGAGATTCCAGGTGGAACACGTGATAAGGAGCCACGCAGTGCTGGGCTCAAAGCTGCAGAGGTGCTAGTCAACCCCTCTTTCAGTAAATGTCTCTAACCACCTTCACTGGGGAGCATCCCTGTCCCATTTTTAACCAGCCAAAGAGCCAACGTCTACTGGTTTCCTCCCAGTGTGCTCTTAGTCTTAGGACAGATTAACCCAGTGTCAGGAGCGGTCTCCCTTCTGGAAGAAATGCTTCAGAGCTATTACTCCATAATGACAGCTGGGGAATCCAGGGTCTTCTAAAGACCTATGGAAGGCTCCAGAAAAACAATACAGAGGCAGGGCCATTGAAACAGGACTCTTGAACCCCAGAGGAAGCTTTGCAAGTTCCCAGGTGTTATACTCCACCCCCAGCCCAACTCAGGTCCTCACAGTCCAGAGGTTTCTGGGAATAAAGACTCACTAGTGCACTATCCCACTTGGACTTTTCAGGAAATAAAATTTGCTAATGGCAGTATGGTTTCTTGATTTGCCTTTCCCGGTATCTTATCATGAATAACAGCATTTTAAAAGGCCCAAACAAATTTTCTTAAAAATGACTTCCCTTCTAGGGCAGAGATTGCTATCTGTTCATCCCACATCATTTCTTCCTTTTCCTGGGCACACAATGAGACCACACTTCCCAGGACCCCTTACAGTTGGGCAGTGAGGCACAGCTATGTACCTGAATGACTGTGGAACACAGCTCCTCTGTCACCCACACTGGGCGTGGTGAAGGAAACAAACTGTTACTGTATTCAGACTCCGAAATGTTGAGACCGTTTGGTATAAGAGTTCACCTGTCCTAAAAGACCTTCCTTCTATATAGTTACCCCCTCAAAACCTCCATTAAATGATTCCAGCTAGAAAAGCAACCAAGGGATGCCAACATCTAGCTTATGCAGGATAAATACTTCTCGATCAAAACCCACCGTATGTCAGCCTGAGAGCTCCTGCTTTAAGCTGTGAACTGTTGACGGGCGTCCTCATCCCTTCCTTCCCACAACCATCAAGTTCAAGTACATCTTCCAGAAGTTAAGAGCTGACAGGAACAAGCTAGTGTCAAACAGGAAGCCCACACGTCTCTAGCTGCTGCTGGTAACACTTCAATTACCCACCACCTGCTTATCATGAGGTTCTCAATACAGCTTTTTCCACTGTCTCCCAAAGAAAAGGTTAATGGGAAGTGTCAAGGTCCAATAGGCAGGAAAATCCCAGAGCTCAGTTGAGAAAATAGAAGAGGTTATTTCTAGACTCAGTCATGGTTCTGAAAGCTAGCATATATTGTCCTGGCCCCTCCAGTCTCCAGATGTGCCCTTTCCTCTCATGCTGACATGACTTGTACCCACTGTTGAAGAAGATCCTTCCGCCCATGGCCAAAACTTTCTCTTCTCTATACCATGCTTCTGAAGAGCTACACTCTAGACTGGAAGCATCTCCAAAGGGAAAAACCATGCCTTTCCCTTCTGTATCACACAGAGTAGGTGCACAAGGCGCATAGGCTAGCTGGTATACCAAATAATTTCAACACTCTGATGGCTTGAAACCATGAACATTGTCTATGCATTCATGCAACAGTCCAACGCAGATTTATGGATCCCGTTTCCTATAGTTCCACCAAACCCCACAGCCCCACAGTCTTCTACAGTTAAGAGAAGGGAATAAAAACACGTGCGATAGCGACTTACAGGCCACATCGTAAAGTGGTAAATACACACACATCACCATAGTCACCTCCATTCCACTGACCAGAAATCAGTATATACCTATATCTGACAAGAAGGTCCAGGAATGTATTCTCACTATGGCTCAGAAGGAAAGGAGAAATGGATTTTGGTGATCACACAGTGGTCTATGTCCCCTAGTGGGGACAGAGAATGTCTCCCAGAAGCATGCTGCTCAGCTTTCAATGACTGGATTCAAAGATCTGTTGGTCGAAAAATCAAACCTCCTAGAACTATGCAGAAGAGAAATGTTAACCTTTGCACAATAAACCAGGATAATGTATACCAGCCTAAGGCCAAGGTGAGGTGGGAACTCACGCAAGTTGGGAGCAAAGTACCTGAGATGGGAGATTTGTGTGTGCAAGGGATGGCCCAGGAAGGTCCTAAGGAAGGAAAAAGCTTGTGTTGCCTCCTAGATTCATGCTGATTGGGACAAGCAGACTCATACTTCCATGGGTGGCCAAAGGGCTCAGAGTAGGAGACCTCTCACTTGACAGATGGGGGCAGCAGAGCTGTCCAGAGAGTGATGACAATTTGCAAGCTGCACATGCAGCCAGCAGGAAAGCCAGGACTAGAGCCCTGTTCCCTGATTCTATCGCTCCTGGTCCACCACATCACGTGGGTATCCCTCTATCTGCCCAAGTGTGGGCCTTAAAGAAAACAGCTATGAGTCAGAGTATTCTCTCAGACAAAAGATTTCTGGAAAGCGTGTTTCCCATTCTGGCATTTTGTTCTTCTCAAGTCTCTCCTTCCAAAATTACATAAATGTGCAAATGGCAGGTGCGTGTGTGAGGCACAAGGACGAAGGCATTCACATACCCACCACAGTCTGTGTCACCCAGATGGCTTCCTGCTCATGCAAGAAGGACTCAGCTCAGTTTTCATCCATAAATGTTTCTTTATTTGTCCCCGGAGGCCTTCCTGTCACCTGCAGGAGCACTTCTCGGCAAGCTCTGTGAATTACAACTCTTTGAGAGGGTATGTTCAGACAATGAACTTCTTTCCTTCCGTCTTTTAAAACGAGATTAACCCCAGAGCACTGCAGAGGCTCCATGAAAGTCTTCCAATGATAAGTGTTCCCCTAACAATGGTGTGGGAATATGTCCACACTGTTGCCTAAATCTGAGAGAGTTTGGAAGCCCAAGATTTGCCTGAAGAAGGATGGCAGACGAGCACAATGTGTAAGAATTTATCAACCTCGCATTCAAGCGCATAGGGGCTGTGAGATCAGAGTTTGTCCCCCAGGGTTATTTTGGGCTTCTCTCCTTCCTACTCCAACCAAATCATACTTCCCTCTTTCTTCTTCACCCACACAGCCCCAATTTCCACCACCCGCTCTCCTCACCCCGCCTGTGGTCACCTCTACCCCATGTCATTGTGGGACATGGCGATGAGCAGGGGCAGGTCAGGGAGAGAGGCACCATCGGGAAAGATGCTGAACTCTAGGGAGAGGAGTTTCGTTTGGTTCTACAGCAGAGGTCAGAAAACTGCGACCCATGGGCCAAATCTGGCCCGTCATATCTTTTTATAAAGTTTTATTGGAACACAGCCAACCCCATTTGTTTCCACAGTTCCTACGGCTACACTTGTGCTACAGTGACATGGTTCAGAGTTGCGACAGACACCCTGTGGTCTGGAAAACCTAAAATATTTACTAATCTGGTCCTCTAGAGAAATATTTTTTTAAGCCATAAAATTGAGCTGTCCAGCAATAATCAGTCTCTGCTCAAAGACTCATACAGACGTGTTCATAGTAGTACTAGTTACAACAGCCAAAACGTGGAGCCAGCCCAAATGTCCATCCAAGGATGCACAGATACACAAATTGTAGCATATACATACAAAGGAGTGTTACTCCACCATAGAAGGAAATCGAGTACTGATTGATACATGCTACAACACAGGGGAACTTCAAACACATTGTGCTAAATAAAAGCAGCAGACACTGTTCCATTTATATGACATATCCAGAAGAGGCAAATTCTCGGTGACAAGAGAGAATGGTGGTTGCCAGGGGCTGGGGGAAGGGAAGAGTTGGGAGAACCTGCTTAATGGGAACAGCATTTCCTTCCAGGGTGCTGAAAAGGTTCTGGAACTAGACAGAGGTGGTGGTTGTAGAGCGCTGTGACTGTACTAAATACTGGAAGGCTTCCTTTAATACGGTTATTTTAGGTTGTGTGATTTTCACCTCAACAATTTTTTTTTAAGATTTTATTTATCTATTTGACTGAGAGAGAGAGATCATAAGTAGGAGGAGAGGCAGACAAAGAGAGGAGGAAGTAGGCTCCCCACCGAGCAGAGAGCCCGGTGCGGGGCTCGATCCCAGGACCCTGAGATCATGACCTGAGCCGAAGGCAGAGGCTTTAACCCACTGAGCCACCCAGGCGCCCAACAAATTTTTTTTACAACTCAAAAATTGTATCATTTTTCAAGGAGTCAGTCTCCGGGGATTTTGGAACAGGGGAGTGACAGCATCTGAGATACACCTTCAGGAAAGAACCTAGCACTCCTTACAAAAAGGGAAGTCCTTGGACTACTCCTGGGTATCTGGGGGAGGACGCCACCATCAACAAAAATTTAAAGTAAAGGAGAAAAATCAAATTAGGAAAGACGGCACTCAGTTTGCCACCCGTTCATTTTGTCCACCTGTGGGACACCTGGGGGGAATAATAACGGGAAGTTTTTGATCCTGAACTGGGATTTAAGAGGAAGATCAAGGCCACAGAGTTGCAAGATTGGTCCTTAAGGCGGTGGTATTGCCATGAGAGACGAGAGGAGAAAGAATAGGCATGAACAATGGGGAATCCCTAGTTTTACAGGGCAGGGAGATTAAGTACAGCCAGAAAGAATATGAAATAAGAGATGGGCAGAAGATCAGGAAGAAGACAGGAGAGAAGGAATTACGGAGGGACTAGAGCAAAGTCGCTGGAGTTGTAGGTAGCAGCAGAGTTCAAAATCTACCTCCTGGTTCTTGACTTGTCCTCTGAGCATCTGAGGTTGCTAGATACGTGGGGCCATGCACAGAATAAATGGGGACTAAGCAGCTCAGCACCCAAAGGAAATAAGACTCCAAAGCTGGGAGCTCTGTCCTCCCTGGCCCTCTGTCATTCCCAGCCTCCAACACATACTTGTCCCCAACCATGGCCCCAAGTCCAAAGCTCAGCTCACTCCCAAGGTAGAGTCATGCTCGACGTGCCCTGAGCCCCTCTGTGAACAAGTCACTGCAGCTGGTATACAGAACAGTCATGGTGGAACCAGTGGCTACCGACTGGCCAGTGCTCTATTTCTATTTGCTGCAATAAATCCTCTACGATATTACATCAACTTCAAAATGATGACATTTGGTGTATAATAGCATACCGATTCCTTAGAATCAGCATGAATTTGAGTACCATTATTACCTTAAGTGGGAATCCAAAAAGGCTATAATAAATAATATAGCCACATTCTATTTATTCAACCTTGATCTCTCCTTTATAATATTAACTAAAGAGGTAAGCACCATGGAGGAGCAAGCATTATTTCTGGTATGACAAGGAAGGGACTTGGTTGCGGGGGGAGGGGGATGCTTAGCAAAAAGCAGTAGGATGTCTTTTAGCAAAGGCAAGTGTGTAATGAGTATCGGGCTGACTTTTTAAAATAAGAGCTATTCAGGTGTGAAATGGGCTCCCCCAGAAATGAGGTGGGAGTCCCTCAGCTTTTCTGGGGCCGTAATAATGGGTTAGTCATGTATGACAGCTTGCATAATGGTTACTCCAGAATGGGAGACTCTGGACAGCCTCCCTGTGATTTATACAATATATGTTGGAAAAAGCATCCTATATCGCCATGGAAAACGTTCTGAAGACCCAAGCTCACCATGGGCCTGGGGGTTCCTAAGGCGAGCACACCGAGTGAACTCGAGGTAGCTATTCGGAAGAAATCCAGAAACCCCTGCATAGGCCTTCTCAGAGAAGGGTTTAGCAAAACCTGTAGCTCAGAAGTGACAAACAGGCAGCCTCTGAGCCAGATTCGGCCCACAGATGGATTTTAACGGCCCCACCTAGTTCCTTTGTGGTTTTTGTTCTTGCTTTAGTGTGTGAACCTGTTCCCAACCCTTCAAACCTGAAAGATGTCGTGACTGCTGCCGGTGGACAGCCCCAGAAAGTGACCGTTGCCCACAGCAAGTCACTCGCTGCTGTCCTCTCTACAGAACTGCCCTCCACCAATCCACGGCCACCTGTCTCCAGCACAGAGCAGTGGCCAGTGACTAAAGAACACAAGGGAGTACAAGGGACAGAAGCCCTCCCTGCCTTGCCTCAAGGTGGGGCCAACGTGGTGCAGTTGGGGTGCAAAGGGGGTCGTGCTACAGACCACCCTTTGGGTTCGGGCTGAACCTGGACCTGAACCAAGGCCACATTCTTGCTTAGCCCCCTCCCCTGCCAGTCCTACTTCCTTTCTCTCCCTTCTCCTCAAAGCTGTGCCTCTCAAAGATGGGTCCCCACACCACGGATGACATGAGCTTCTCCTGGGAACCCAGTCCCATATTTCAATCTCAAGCCCCAGTGCAGACTTTCTGAATTTCCTAAACACTGGGAATAGAGCCCAGGGAGCTCTGTTTCAACAAGCCAGCCACCGGGGTAACTGTTACGTGTGGTTCAGTTGGAGAACCACAACCCAAGTCCTCCTGCGGTGGAATGACATACTTTCACACGGGCTCCCAATTCCAGTTCTGCCTCCAGAGAACCCACCCATAACAAGAAAGTTCACATTAATTAAAAAACAAACAAACAAACAAACAAACAAACCTCTCTTTCTAGCTCCTCTTGGAAGGTGCTTCTTTCCCATAGGGAAGCAATCAGCTTGACGCAGAAGGACTGCTGCCCCCACCGAATCCGTTCCCATGGGTTCCCCTGGTTTACACCCAGCCTAGCTCATGCATCCTGGCCCAGTCCTCATGGACTGGTCTGGACATCTGCTCCAGCTCTCCAGACTGTAAGCGCCCCAAGAGCAGGGCTTGCCTTTCTCATCTCTGTGTCCTTACAGCCTGGCACACAGCTGGCCCTCATCTATTGCAACAGAGTTAAGATGAACGGAGCCAACTCTGTTAAAATTGGCCAACATTCCTGAGACTCAGAAGCAAGATTCATGCAATTCAGAGCCCAAGAAACAATCCCTGCAATGAATTAATATAATGACCTCATAGACATTATAGTGATGCACTGGCTTTCATCGTGCAAGGATGTAATATGCTAGAGAGATTACCTGCGGATTCACCTGGTCGTGATCCTCAATCCTGAAATCTGCAGATTAATAACCCTGTAATTTGATCCTGTCCACCTGAGCCATCTCTACTCACTTAACATCTAATCCCTCCAAGTAGGTTTGCAGGCCTCTGACACAAGGTTCAGATACTCATGCAGTCTCCCTAGCCTAGAGAGACATATTTTTATCAAGCTGCACATGAAATAAAACAAACACAAAATAAAATTCGGCTGCAAACCTGAGCTCTGGAAATAAAAAAGAAGTCATTTCCAACCCAGCACTAGCTGGCTGCTCCCAAATTATCCATGTAGAAAATTGTCCAAACTTTTTTACCCAAACTGCATTTGTTTCTGATTTTAAACTAAGTTCCGTTCCTAATTTTTCTTCCTTTCTCCAAAGCTTCTATCTTTAGGAAATATGGAGCCCAAGTTCTATAATTTGCACTTCATTTGAACACTAATGAAAAGAAATGCTCTTCCCCTTCAAACTATTTCCTCAGTCAATTACACAAATCCTCTAAGTGGAGTGTGTGAAGTGATTTGTGTCCAAGAACTTAATTAGTACTTAATTCTGGAATTTGTATCTTCTTAAGCCCACATCCTTTTAAGTTTCCACCAAGCTCAAAAAATGGTCCAGGTGTGGTCCCCTACCATAAGATCAAGGCAGAAGCGGATTTGAAGAAGTCAAGAGGAATAAAAGACCATCTGTGTGTTCAAAAAGGCAACAGCCCACTGCCTTCTGTTTCAGGCAGCCTTTCTGCCACAAACGAAGGTCCTTTCAAGTCTACAGAGAGGGCAGGAGCAAATAGCACTTGCTTACTTCGCAAACAATAGTTGTCTTGTTGTAAAGAGAAGCCGTGTCCATTGTAGAAAAAGCAAGGGGAAATGCAGAATAATATGATGGGGGGAAAAAAATGAACTACCTAGTGATAGCAAACACTTCCATTTTTTAATGTTGAATATACAAGATACATTATACTGTAGATAATACTTTGTGTCCATTTCTCTCATTTCCTCCACTTAGTGTAACATTTCCCTGTATTATTCAAAACCGTTTGTATGGGTCTCTTGTTCCAGGGAGAATAAGAACTTGGCGAGGCTGGCTTCACCCCTACGGGGCTCTCAGATCTTGGGTAGGGACGGGGGTGCAGACTCTTATTCTTTTTATGTATAAAGCACAGATGTATAAACATTCAGCTTATCTGGGGTATTAAAATTTCATGGGGTAATGGCAATTAGGGGAAAAGATGTCCTAAAGACTCCTTGAGGGGACAATCATTAAAAAAAGGAGGGGGGGAGCTGAGAAACTGTATAGTGGAGGACTGTAAAATAATCGACTTAACCAATCCCTTTAATAAAAACCTATCAACACACACTTAAGCTACTGCTTGATATTCGACTGTTAAATAAGAGCAAAAACTAAACAAACTTTTCTAATATCTCTTAACGACCATATGTTCTTTTTCAGAGGAAAAGATATGCTTCCCTGTGTTTTGGATCTCCAACAATCTGAATCATTAAGAGCAGGGAAAACGAAGCCGGCCTGCTCGTTGGCAGTCTGTGCACCGGCCTTCCCAAGTTCCATATGTTCATCATTCGACTCGACTCGGGAGGAAGGAAAGGCGCACGGACACGCGCTCACACATCATCCCCGGCAGAACACCAGGAAGCCTGTGCATTGGTTCAAACTTCTATACAGGTTCTTGCTCAAAGTCACACATCTGTTCAGAAGCAGAGCCTAGATCTGGTCCTAAAGTCAGTCCTCTTTCTTTCCTCCTCCAGAATAGCAGTGAAGTCACTCTTGGAACTTTCCAGATCTTAGTCCCTCACCTGTAAAATGAGAGGACTGGACTAGATTTCTAACTGGAGCTTGAAATTCTAGGCTTCCATATAATTACATCATCCGGTGACTAAGTGTGTGGGGCCGCGGGTCAGACCCCAGGATGTCAAAGCCCCTAGAAAATCAAAGATCAGCATCCTTTTCTTCTGCTCTCCTGCCACATTTTGGAAGCGATACGCCCTCGCTACCAAGGTGCTGCCCAGAGCCAAGGCTCTCCAGAAAGGATGTGCTGACTTCAACTCTGAAAGTACACATCCCACCCCGCCCCCTCCCAGAGCTTTATCTCGGGCTCATTCCCAGGGCTGAGCCTCTGGGGAGAGCTCAGCAAGGCTGCAGAAGATAAACACCCAGCCCTCCATGAATAGTGTTTTTTCTCCAGGCCATAGTCCTGCTTTTTAGCACTAAACTACAGAGATGCATCAGTATCATAAGAGCGCTGTCTAATTAAAAGGAAGTTTTAAGAAGTAGGAGCCCTCCTGGGATTCCTCACCAAAGTGTGAGCATCTCTAAGCTGCGAGAACACACATTTTAGAAGGTATCCTCGGAGGGCATCATTTCAAGTGCACACGGCTCCCTCCATCTCTGCTGATCTATCTAGCACCACAAAGAGGGCTCTCCTGCCGAGACACGCAGCCAGATGTTGGGAAGGCAACGCGCACATGCAGAAGCCGGACGGCCGTTCACATTTCTTCTGAGATTCATTATGCAGGCAGGCTATGCTCTGATAAATATTTGTCAGGTTCTGTCCCACAGGTTCTTGCATCTGTGATGGAGCTGGGATCCTGTGTGGCTGTGCCCTGCAGCCTCCCAGGTAAAATGTGCTGCCCAACTGAAAATTATTCTGATCTCACGTGGACACCTTAATTCAGAGGGAAAAGCAGAATCGATCCTCCCTGACTTTGGTTAGGCACCTTGGACCATTCCCCTGACTCCTCTACAGTCATGGGGTGGGCTAAGTCTGCCTGGACACAAGGAACACCCAGTAGCAAGTCAAATCTGCAGCAAAAAGCACGTCTTTGAAAGTGGAAGAAAAATAAATGTGCAGAACCAAAACGGCTATGGGAACAGGTGGGCGCACAGTCAGAATTCTGCAAACCTTTGTCTGTAGAAAGCAGTACTGAAGAGTTTAATGCTCACTTTCAAAGCAGGAAATGTGAGTCCCCAGGTCTCAAAGGGTTGAAACCCCTTTATCACTCACCAGAGCTGCAGAATCCCATCTATGACAGAGCTGAAAAACCTCTGACCAGAGGCTGAATTTCATCGATCCTTCGGCAAATTTCCTAAACATTCTTGTCTGTCGGGGACATAAACCCCCTATTTAAAAATAATTTTCACTATTTCAATTGGAAAAGGATAAGATTGGGGTGTTTTTTTTTTAACCTAATAGTCACAACATAACTGAATTCTTTCTCCTGCTGGGTGGGCAAATTAGTAAATGCCTTCCCCCCCCCCCCCCCATGCACATCTTTCCCTCCTGTTTTTCCAAGAAAACCCCCTATCTTCCCAATTTCCTTGCGATTCTAGGGTCCGGTGCCAAAAGTCCTGGAGTCTAGCATACATTCTCTGATTCAACTGGGACACCGTTAAGTCTCCTAAACTATGCACAACATGAAATTAAAATGTTACCATGTGACATATTTAATAGGATTTTATCTCATTTTTCTTGATTTTAAATACAAACTAAGTTAAACAGAAACAAAAACACTCTCAGGAAAGAATGCCAATGAGCCTGCTTTTTACTCTGGTGTGGTCTTCAGCTGACCTTTTACTATAGATATGTGGTCCTTAATTAAAGAGGAGGAAAAATATCCTCAAGTCTTCTCAGGTCTGCCCCGCCCCCACAAAAAGGATCCCAAGGAATACATTCCCAGCCCCAGAACTCCTGAGCAACCCACCCAGGAAGAGATGAAAAGGAGACAAAATACATGGCGCCCATCACCACCACCTCTACCCACTGTACTCCCTCCACTCCGTGATGGGAGTCCCCTCAGGCTGGTCACCCAAGGTACAGGTCCTGGGGACAGCTCTAACTCCTCCTTTCCCTCACCTCCCACATCACTTGAGTCTCCATGACCGCACCTCCTAAGCATTTCTAAACACCATCCCTTCCTCTCTTCTCCTCTTCAAGCCACGGCCCTCACTCAGGCCCTCTGCACCTCTCTGCTGGATTTCCCACCCACCCACTGATGGGACATCAGGTCCTCCCAAGTGTTACCAAATCCTGTCAAGTGAGATCCTATCAGCCCCTGCTTGGAAAACACAGGCTAGAGCGCCACTGGGTGGGTGGGGAGGGGGGCGCTGAGATTCAGAATGACAAACAGATCTATGAGGGCCAACGTAAGCCAGGCCCAGCCCACCTTCTGATTCCATAGCTGCTCAATTAATGGTAAGGTTCAGTGTGACTGGATCAAACAGATTTAGGTAATGAACAAAAGGAGAAATAATGAGAACAATCCCATCCATCAGTACAAAATGCTTACTCTGGGAAGCGGTACCAAATGCTATATATGCATTATCTCAATCTTCTCAACAAGGCAGGCATTTCTGTTTGCCCCACTTGTCATTCAGGAAAGCAGCTGCACAGCTCAGGCCAAAGCTCACCCCAGGGAGCAATGACAGAGCCCACGTCCTTGCTCACTGCGCCACAAGGCCCCCATATGCTGTCGACACGGATGCTCTAGGTCACTTGGACCTGGTGGTATGGATAGGCCCCAGATACTGCTTACAATACCCACTTCGGCTAAACCTCTTAAATGTGCAAGAGGGAGCCCCTTGCTCAAGCTGAGAGAGGGTCCAGAAGACATCGCTAAGTCTGAGTACCAACTCTAGGAGAAGAGGCCAGGCTCAGCCCATGCACTGCCACCTACAACACACCTGCTCCAATGGCCTCTCCCGATCATTCCCAAGTACATGCCCAGGGCCAAGTACACGGAAGGGTTCCCCGTCCTACTGACTCTGTGGATGGGTCCATGCTCTTCCCAGGCTGAAAAACCTACCCAGTTGAGAACACATAGGAGGCAGGAGACCTCTGCGCCCAGGTCCTCACTGTGCCCTCTTCTCACACTGCTCAACCCCCATCCTCTGACCTAATTACGTGGCTAAGCCACTTTTCTAGCTTACATTAACCTTCTTGCAAGTGCTCAATATTCTTACTGGAAAAAAAAAAAAACATGGATAAATGGATAAAAACTTTAGAAAACTTTAGTTGTATCTGTTTTTATCAATTAGTAAGAACAGCACCTGGTTTTAGCACCAGCATCTCAGGGACGTAATCAGGGAGCCAGCCTCCCTGAAACAGACTTTTCTGGAGGCCCTGAGTAAATGAGCCTGGAAACCCGTGAAGATGGAGGACAGAACCGAGGCCCAGCTTGGGCGGGCAGGCAGGCAGCCCCGGTCGCTCACATCCCCATTGCATTTCTAGCTCCCAGAAAACTGTGCCGGCATTATTTCCGGCACATTTGCTACAGACCCCAAATTGGGTATGATGGCTCTGGCTCCAAGCACATTCACTCCCCAGAATCAAACAACTAACAAGGTGGCCGGTGAACAACACACACCACGTGAAAAAGGAATGAAACTCTAACTTCCACAGGCCTCTCCCACTTAGGGATGATGAACGCGACGTACCCCGGCGACACAGACCGTAAGCAGGCTGCCCCTTTAAAAATATAACCATCAATCTGTTGTTAAGCCCACAACCAGTTGCAGTATTAATCACACTCCTTTGGCAAGAGAATCCATTTCCCAATAAAGTTTGAGTGGCAGAGAAAAGGCAGAGCCAACAATCGGGAAATAAACTATGCTTCCAAATGATCGAAGGAAAGCTGCTCTTCTCGCTGGCGGCTCTCCCGCCATCCTGCTGCTCACACCAGACACACATAAATACACATGTCACTCTGCTTCCCCCACATCGTATTTCCATCACGGCAGAGTGCTGTGCGCTTCCGTTCTGGGCCCATTTTTCACTTTGTGCCATTTCTGTATGCTTTGCACAGACCTCCCCTAGAAATTAAGAGCCCCTTCTTAAGCACAACTGCCCATATCCGGTTTCTGCCACCTTTTCTTCCCCTCCCCCACTCCACCGCAGGGAGTCTAGAACCCATCCTGCTAAGCCACAGGAGTATCCTGCCTCACCTCTTGAACTGGGAGCCCCTAGAAATCCAAACCTTATTCCTGTTTCCCCAATGGCTGGCACAAAGTAATCATTCAATTAATGCAGAGAGAGTAGGGTTTTATTCACGCTAGGAGAAGTTTCTAATGAACGCAGCAGACTTGGGAAGCCGTGAACTATGCTGTTCAGTAGCATGTCTAACCAACCAATTCTCAAAATACAGAGAAGAGGACAAATTCCCACATCTTCTGTTCTTTTCCTTTAAATAGATACTAACGAGAAGGTTTCTTTCCATGCAAATGGTGAGATGTGTTTGACCCACCACCTTTGGAAATGTTGTGAAGTTGTTATTGTGAATGATTTCTTCTATTGCATTCTTAATTTATTATTCTAGTACAGAGGAAGACCTCTTATTTGTATGTTCATATTATCTGACAAACTTACTAAACTCCTCACCACTAGTAGTAGGTCTGGTAATTACCTTTTCTTCAAATAAGTGGTATTATATGCAAAAAAAAGAAAAATGGCAATTTGTCTTTTCCAATCCTTAGGACGTTCTTTTTACTTGTTTTACTGTATCACCCTAAACATTTAGTATGTAACAGCAATAATCATGGGTATCTTTTTTAAGATTCTATTTTATTTTATTGACAGAGAGAGATTGCACACGCATGCAAAGAGGGAACATCAGGCAGAGGCAGAGGTGGGAAGCCCGAAGCTGGGCTTGATCCCAAGACCTTGGGATCATGACCAGAGCTGAAGGCAGCCGCTTAACTGGCTGAGCCACCCAGGCACCCCACTTCTTTCTAACCCTGGAAAAGAATATTTCTAAAATTTATTAAACAATGCTTGCCACAGGCTTTTGGGGGAAAGCCTTTATCAGATTAAAGGCGTGCCTTCCTATAAAGACTGTATTATTATTCCCAGTTATTTGCTGCCCCTCTCTACCAAGCCTATCTTCACTGGGCCTCTTCCTTTGGGCAAACTATAGATCCTATCACATGGCATCAGGCTTGACCGTAAGACTTTCTTTGGCCAATGGACTATGAAAGGAGGCGACATATGCCAGCTACATGCGAGGTGACACCTGCAACCGTCGGGGCTTCTACAGCTCCTTCCCCTCTGCTCCTGGATCACCACATCCCAGAAAGCGGCTGTTCCTCCAGCCTGCATTCCGGATGTAGACTACAGACAGCAGACGCACAGCCAGCTTACAGCCTACACGTAACACAAATAGGAAATCAACCTCTGTTGTCATAAACCACTGACATTTGGGGGGTGTCATTGTAGTGTAACTCAGCAAGAGATGAATGTATGCCATCTGTCCCTATCTGTCTCTGGGTTTTCGTCATAAACAGATACTTTTTCTACATGTTTTGAGATCATATAGTTATTTTCCTTTAATGTTAATGTAATGATTTCTACTGATAGGTTTTCTCAGATTCAATCTGTAGCAGACCACTACTACAGATAAAGACTACTCAGATAAAGGGCTATATCCAAAGTCTGAAGAGCTTAACAACCAAAAAACAAAAAACCCAGTCGAGAAGTGGGCAGAAGACATGAACAGACTCTGCTGCAAAGAGGACATCCAGATGGCCAACAGACACATGAAAAAGTGCTCAACATCACCCAGCATCAGGAAAATACAGATCAAAACCACAATGAGATACCACCTCACATGGGTCAGAATGGCTAAAATTAACAACTCAGGAAACAACAAATGTTGGCGAGAAGGCAGAGAAAGGGAAACCCTCCTACATGCTGGTGGGAATGCAATCTGGTGCAGCCACTCTGGAAAACAGCACGGAGGTTCCTCAAAAAGTTAAAAATAGAGCTACCCTGCGACCCAGCAATGGCACTACTAGGTATTTACCCAAAGGATACAAACATAGTGATCCAAAAGGAACCTGTACCCCAATGTTTATAGCAGCAATGTCCGCAATAGCCAAACTATGCAAAGAGCCCAGATGTCCACTGACAGGTGATGGATAAAGAAGATGCGGTGCACATATGTGTGTGTGTGCGTGTGTGTGTGGTGTGTATATAGATAGCTACAATGGAGCATTACTCTGCCATCAAAAAGAATAAAATCTTCCCATTTGCAAGGACATGGATGGAGCTAGAGGACATTATGCTTTCTCTGAAATAAGTCAGAGAAAGACACTATGAGATGATTTCACTTACACGTGGAATTTAAGAAACAAAACAGATGGACAGAGGAGAAGGGAAGGAAAAATAAAATAAGATGAAACCAGAGAGGAAGGCAAACCATAAGAGACTCCGAACTCTAGGAAACAAACTGGGGGTTGCTGGAAGGGAGGTGGGTAGGTGGATGGGGTAACTGGGTGGTGGGCATTAAGGAGGGATTGTGATGTAATGAACACTGGGTGTTATATCCAACCGATGAATCACTAAATTCTACCCTGGAATTAATACTATACTATATGTTAACTGAGTTTAAATAAAAAGTTAAAAAAAAAACTATAGCAGACTACTGGAGAATTTTACAAAAAGAAAGAAATGACCACCAATTGACCTGTAAGCTGTACCTGGGCACCCATTCTCCCCATCCCCTCTCCTGTCCTTAGAATGTAGGTTCTAGGGGCACCTGGGTGGCTTAGTCGTTAAGCATCTGCCTTCGGCTCAGGTCATAATCCCAGGGTCCTGGGATCGAACTCCACGTCGGGCTCCCTGCTCAGCGGGAAGCCTGCTTCTCCAAACTCTCCCTCTGCTGCTACCCTGCTTGTGTTCCCTCTCTCGAAGTGTCTCTGTCAGATAAATAAAATCTTTAAAAAAAAAAAAAAAAAAAAGAATGTGGGTTCTACTTGCCTTTCCCACTCCCAGAGACCGTTCCAAAGGCACAGCCTTGAGATGGTGATGTGGGGGTGAAAACACCTGAATGGTGTATGTGACTGGGCCCAGGTAGGGCCTATTTATAAACTCTTTTTAGATTTGGTGGGCAGGTGCAGGGGTCCATTCATCTTGCTGCTGCCCAAGACAAGCCTCACAGGTCAGCTCCTTTGGCTCTTATTAAAACTGCCACCTTCTAACCTGGAGCAGCTCCTCTTTCTTTGGTCTCTCCGTGCCCTCTGAGTACAGGGTCTGGTTTCACATTACACCTGGGAAGCCCCTGAGAGGGTTGTGAACCAACACAATGTTAGCTTCCATCAAAGAACTCAGTGCTGTTCCTTCCACAGCACAGCACGGTCGCTGGAAGGCGGCTGCCCCACTCCGAACTACCCTTAGCAGCATTAGGTATGGCCATGCAACTCGCTTGCATCAACAGAAATGCTCTATCCCTTGCAGACCCAACACAGTCCTAAAGCAGGCAGACACTCTCCATGCACTCTCCTGGGACTCCAGGGCCTTAGTCATGGTTGAACCATAGGATGGAGGGTGCCTGGGTCCATGAGTCACCCACCCATGGCCACCTGCCAACCACTGTACCATATTGTGAGCAAGAAATAAACCCCTGTTGCATAAGGAAGCTTATTAGAGTAACTACTCTTACCCTGCTGTACTATCTTGTCCTCCAGGAATAAATCCAACCACATATTTTTTTTAATAGGATGTTAGATTTAGAACGTTAACGTTGTATTTTAGATTTTAACTGAAACAGACTTGGAAGTTCCCTTCTCTGGTACCATCTTTAGTTTTGATATCGGTATTGAACACTTCAGATAACAAGAACGGCTCTCCCCCTGTTGAGTCTCTGGAACAACATATACAATGCAGGGACTATCTATTCATATTAAATTGGGTAGGCCTTCGGATTTGGGGAAAGGGAGAAGTTCTCAAAGCTGTTCCAATTTCTTCAGCAGCCACTGTTCTAGTTTTTTTTTTCCACCATTAATCAGGTGCCAACTCTGAAATCTCTTTTTTCCATCTATTCATTTCATAAGGGATTTCACATTTATGGACAGTGTATAACCAATGCACCTACCACAGCAAAGATGCTTCTGTATCTGTATTTTTTTAAAAGATTATATTTATTTATTTGACAGAGAGAGAGAGATCACAAGCAGGCAGAGAGGCAGGCAGAGAGAGAGAGGGAAGCAGGCTCCCTGCTGAGCAGAGAGCCCGATGCAGGGCTCGATCCCAGGACCCCGAGATCATGACCTGAGCTGAAGGCAGAGGCTTAACCCACTGAGCCACCCAGGTGCCCTGTATCTGTATTTTATATGCAACTTCCTCTTTTTATCCTTGATGAGATTCACCAGGGACTTGTCCATTTTTCTAATTCTTTCAGAAAAATATTTGGCTTTGTGAATCATTGTTACTTTCTCCAGCCCTCTTTTATTGATTTCTACCCTATCTCACTATTTTAATCCTTCTGATTTCACTGGGTCAGAGAATGTGGTTAGAATGTCGTCATTTCTTAGAACCCAGGGACCTTCTGGTCTAGAATGTGATCCGCTTTTGTGAAAATTCCATGTGTGCCCCAAAATAGGCATTTCGTATTTTCTGGGTACAAGCTTATTAGTCATGTTATCCAAATCTTTTATACTCTTGCTTATTTTTGTCTGATCTGTTTCCAAGAAGAGTACATTTAAATCTCTACCTACAACGGTAGATTTATCTATGTATTACTATAAAACTGACAATTATTTCTTTATATAGCTTAAAGCTATCCTATAGGTTATATTTGTTCATGACTATTACATTTTCTTGGAATATTGTGGCACTTCCAGAATAAATCATTTTTTTTCATCTCTTTCATGTTGTTCACCTTAAATTCTAGTTCATCTGCTACTGAAACCATGAGCCAAGTGTTATTTTGGTTATTTTCCTGGAATGCCATTTTTCTCTCTTTATTTTCAACCTTGCCCTGTGCTTTTGTCATTCTCTTAAAACCAGAGGTTGCTGGATCTTTTTTGCAACTCCATTTGGAGTCCCCATGTCTTAATCAGTGAGATTAATTTGTTTATACTGTAATCGATGATACTGGGGGGGGGATTGATTTCTTCGTCCCTTTTTGTGTTTTCAATTTGCAGAGCTTTTTCTTCCTATTTTCTTATCTCTTGCTAATCAATCCAATTTTCCTTGGTTTTTCCTACTGGTAGTTGGAACTATATTATTTTCTTGGTTGTCCCTAACTTAAAAAGACCCATATTCATCCTTTTCTCCTCTTAATAAAGATTATCCATGAGCACGTCCTCCTGCACCGTTAGGACACATGCACTGCCTGCCCCTAGCTCTGACCTTCCACACATACTCATGCACACCATTCCTCGTGTTGGCATCGTCTGGAAATTCAGTTCCAGATTGGTGATGGGTCCCCTGCCACTGCTGTTCCTGACATACCCAAAACCCTGGGCAAAGAAAAAGGCCAGCAGACCATACTTTGTTTTTCACATTGATTAGAACCAGAATTCTTCTGTTCACTTATTGTTTTTGGTAGGATGATTCAGAATCATGCTTCCATGAATATTCTTGTTTTAACAGCTTTATCTAAGGTGTAATTTACATACCATAAAATTCACCAATCTTAAGTGTGATTCACTGGTTAGGACTATGTTTACAGTTGCACCCCCATCACCACACTCCACTTGCAAACATTCCCATTGCCCCGAGAGACCCCTCATGCCTCTTTGCCGTCAACCCTTGTTCTCACACCTCCAGCCCAGAAAGCCACTGATTTACGGTCTGTATCCACTAATTTGCTGTTTTCTGGACATTTCACATAAACGTAATCGTCCAAGAGGTGGTCTTTTCTGCCTGGCTTCTTTCACATAGCATCAGGTCCTTGAGGCCCATCCCTCCTACAGTACGTGTTTTACTGCTGAGGACAACTGCAGGATAAGGATGGGCCACGTTTTGTTTATCCATATCCCAGTTTCTGGACATGTGCCTGGTTTCTATTTTTTGACTATTCTGAATCACGTCCCTGTGAACATTTTCATCTAAGTCTTTCTGTGAACACAGACCTCCTTTCTCCTGGAGGTACTCAGGAGTGGAATTGCTGGGTTACAGGACAAATTTATGTTGAACTTCTGTAAGAAACTGTCAGGCTTCTTCTTCCAAAGTGGCTGTACCATTTCAGATGCCCACCAGCCACGTAGGAGGGTTCTAGGTTCTCCACAACCCTGCCAACACTTGCTATTTTGTCTTTATTACACTCATTCTACGGGTACATTTATTATTTTTATAGTTAGAAAAAACAGGCACTTAAAGTATATGAAAATTAGGTCTATGTCCTGTGATCTCCCAATGAAGTGAAGGAGTGGGGCGGGGCGGGGGGGGGAAGCAAAAACAAATAGAAGGAAATAGAGCAAAATGATAAACATTATTGCCTCTGGATGACAGGGTTAGGGGTGTTTCTTTTAGCCACCTTCCTGTAGCTTTCTTCTTCATAAAGGAACAGGCAGTTACTTTTATAATTAAAAAAAATAACTTTAATAGGTGTTTTACAGCTAATATAACCTCGTTTTTCCTACATACACGCCAACAGTGGCGATAAGATACCAAAGTTGCCATCCCGCCTCCAGATTAACTTGCAGAGTAGCTGTTAGTTTTATTAAGCTCCAGAGAACTGTAGGGCTTCCAGGCCCTCTCTCCAGTCAGCTAAGAGGCCTGGGTGAACAGCTGCCACTGCCGTCCCTCCCACAATGCTTTCTTCACCGACACGGGGACCCTCAGCTACTCAAAGACACCTCATTCCATTACAAGCACAGGGCTCTCCCCATCCCACATCTGGCCTGTACACTGAACTCTACAAGACACAACGTCTTCAAGCTGCTCTGTTAGCTAGAGATCACAAAGGCTGCCTCGTCATACATGCAGTGTAAATGCTATGTCTCAGCCCATCAACTAGAGATCTTGAATTCATCCATCGAGCATTAACTAAGCACCAACTCTGCGAAAAGCACTTTCCTCCATCGCCTTGAGTTTACAATCTAATAATAAACCACGCACCTTTCAAAGTACGGGCACTGAGGATCCTAAGGAACAAACAAAGAGAGGGTCAATGAGAGCTTAGAAAAGCAATCTTTCTTTTTCTAGCCGCGAGATGAAAGAGGTTTCCAGGTAGAGTCACTGGTGAGTTTGGGGTGTCCGTTAACTCAGAGATCCAGGAATTGCACAATGGCCAGAGACAAGCATCTGAGAGGCAAGACCAAAGGAAAAGCTCCCCCTCCTTGCACCCAGTTGCCCTCTCAAGTGCTTCTTCCCTGCTCTTCATTCCCCATCACCACCAACCGCCTCGTCTCCCTGCAGGCACCCGTACCCAGCCTACCCTGCTACAAATGAATGCCTTCGGCGACCGCAAGTCCAAATGCAGCCAGGCAGGGGCGCTCTAACTCAACTTGTCCAAAATGAGGCAAGCCCGGAAGAACCACCAGAGTTGTTTGTATTCTCATTAGGACAGGCCACTTGCAAGCTCTACAACCTTTTAAGAATGTAACCTGTGACAAAAGAATGACTTAACATCATATGCTACCATTTTATGCTAAAGACCATACCTTGCTGAAGAATTTCGCAAATGACTTTAACATCAAGAGCCAAAGCAAAACCTTCAACTAGAGGGGATTGTGTTTTTTGGCCTGATGAATAATTTGCACTCGGTAATAGGGAGTCAGCCAAGCCACCAAGCGTGAATTACTAATTTTCAAAAGACCAAAAAAATAATAAAGTACATTCAACCTTAAAACTATTCTGAACATAATCTTCCTTTGAGGATTCAGAATGCCTGGAAACACTTCTAAATTTGTGAATAAGGACCACAGACTTTAGGTTGTCACATCCATACAAAGTTATTCAATAAAACCCAGCAGGCTTAGAGATTACTAATCCTCCTGGTTGCAAGCTAAAAAGAATTGTTCCTCGAATATTAAATGTAGGTATACACCAGAACTGGGTATAGGAGATGTCCCCATTAAAGAATGTCACTGATTTTGCTCTAATTTATTCCAGGTTTATAGCATAAAGCAAAATTCACCCTTTATCAGTATACAGTTCTCTAAATTTTGACAACTTTACATAATCCATGTAATCATTACAATCAAGACAGAGAATATGTTCATCATCTCCCCAAAATTCTTTCATTCCCTTTATGGTAAACCTCTTCCTGTTTACCCTAGTCCCAAGCAACCCAAAAATCTAACTTCTGTTCCCATCATTGCACATTTTCCAGAACATCCCATAAGTGGAGGACAGTACTTAGCTTTTGAGTCTGGCTTCTTTCACTTAGTATCATCTTTTCAGAGTTCTCTGTGTTGTTGCAATGATTCTGTTTTTCACCTGAATTTGAACTGGAACATCCGCATGGGTATGGATGGCCTCACACCAAGTTCTCTGTCACTGTTCCTAAGGTGTGAAATGCATTTTCAGGGGCCCTCTGTACAACCTCCTACCTTCTCTGAATATTAAAAGTGGGACAAATCTTCGTATGTCGAGAGTAGGGCAATACTTTCAAAGAGCAAAGCTCTAAGCCCTGAGCTTTTGTTCAAGGACACAAATTCTGGCCTATGGACCTCAGTGACTCCAACACTGCAGGGACCCAAAACGCACTGGGTAAACTCACCTGAACGGCAACATGACCGACTGGTCAACTTGGATAATGCTATTTTAGTTCCCAAATAAAACAATCCTACTGGGCAAATTTCTTTAAAGAAAAAAAAATTTTTTTTTAATTTATTTTGTGTGTTTGCGTGTGTGTGTGTGTGTGTGTGTGTGTGTGTGTGTTTAAAACTGGTTCTGAAACATTTCCAAAAGTGGAACTTCCAAAGAGCTCGGAGCAAAGGCAGTTCTTTTTGAATGTGTGATCAGGAGCCTAAAGTTACTCTTAAAGGGCAGCAAGTATTCTGCTAAGTGAGGCAGAAATAGGACGACAGTGGTCAGATTGTTCCCTTGGGTCCCCTTCCCAGGTTACCAGAAAGCTGGGGGTTGAGGCTCCCAGCAGAGACAGCCAGGCTCTTCCCCTCACAACCCACCACTGCGAAATTTCATTCTAGAGTCCTCATTTCCATCACTGCGCACACATTCCTACACCTGCATAGGCTACAAGTATTTACTGAGGGCCCCCCTCTCCCCATTGACCACACCAAGCTCATCAGGAGGTGTGAGTCACATCCTAGGCAACCAACCAGAAAACCCAGAATCTGAGTGGAGATGGTGCTGCGTTCAAATTTCTCCTCTTGGCCCTTTAGTCCTTTAACTCAGGCCCTTCCACCATCCACTAACTCCCTAGCAAGCTCACCCAGACAAAGCCTGAAAACTAAGGTGTTCAAACCAGGCATTCACTCCACTCAACCCACTCAGGCCCATGCCGCTATGCTCATTCCCATGGGCTCAGTGTGTAGCTTGTACCAGTGAGTCGGGGGGGGAGGGACAACTTTCAAACAGGTCTGACAAAATTTTCACCTCCGAATAACAGTTTGGTTCTAGAACTCCCACTACCTAGGGAAAGAACACCGCATTCTAAAGCGGTCTGGATTCTAGAACCAATCTCTTGCTCATATGCAAGAAGAGAACAGTAGCTTGGGAAAGTGACGAATTCTCTAAATCTGGTTTTCCTCATCCATAGAGTTAATAATCCCTCCCCGCTGCCAGAATGAAATAATGCATAATAACAGCAGATATTAATTGAAAGCATATACCATGAAATATGCGTTACTTTCATAATTGACTTTAATCCATTCAACCAATCCCAGGAGGTAGACTATCTTTATCCCCAACTAGTAGAGAAGGAAAATAAAGATCAGAAATGCTGAGCAACTTGCTCAAAACCACCAGCAGGTGAGTGGTACAGTGAGGATGTCAACTTCTCTCTTGCCAACTACATTTATCCGTATTCCACTCTGACCATCAGTCCCAAAGAAGTCATAGTGAATGGTTTAAAAGTTTCATAAAGATGTTCCTCATGGTTTGAGAGGAGAAAAATCAGGGAAAAAACTAGACATCCAAGAACCAGGTAGCGCTAACATCCATCTGCAGGGTTTTAAATCATTACAATGAATAGTTTATGAAGGCCTGCTGAAGAGAGGTGTTCAGCCCTCCCCGTTCACAAAGCCCACCGACATTACAGTAAGTACAAGCAGGACAATGTTATCCAAGTACTGAGAACCTTTGGTGAACTGACCAAAACCAGAGAACAGGTGCAGTAGTGCTAGTAGTAGAACCAGGACACATGGAGAAGAGAAGGAAGAGCTGGAACCATCAGGAGGAAGAGGCTGCTTCATCTTGGAAGGCCCAGTATGAGCAGATACGGACACTGGGAATGAGTGGAAGGGCAGGAATGAGGAAAACTGTCCACAAGAAGGTTACCTGTGTCGGCCACTCCCCCCAACCCAATCAACTCCATCATCACCCCTCCCCTCTTTCTCCAAGAGCAACAAATGAGTTTTCCCAAGCCAAAATAGGAGATAAAATTTTGAAGAATACTTGATCTCCCAAGGGGCTACGTAAGCTTCCAGAGTGAGGATCACCATCCCAGAATATGTTCCTTTTCACCTAAGAGTGAGAGGAGGAGAGCGGCACAGCTCCTCTCCTTTGGCCCCATCCATGCCCAAGTGAAGCCTGCCACTCAGCTCAACTGTCCATGGACTTGGTGGAGGACAGACAAAGCCACTCCAGCTATCTGTAGGGTCACCTTTGTCTCATATGGCTATAATGAATAAACTAAAACCATCAAACACTTGGGGGAAAAAATACCACAAAAAAGTGAGCCAAACTACCAGAACAGATTCCAAGGAAAATAGACATAACCCCAGAGACAGATAAGAACTTTCAAAGTGTCTTAATATCTTCCAAGATACTGAAAAAGATATTACACACATACACACACACACACGCACACACAGAGAGAGAACCAACAGGTGACCATTTAAAAAAGAAAAAAGCAAGGGCGCCTGGGTGGCTCAGTAGGTTAAGCATCCGCGTCTTGATTTTGGCTCAGGTCATGATCTCAGGGTTATGAGATCGAGCCTCACATTGGGCTCCATGCTTGGTGGAGCCTGCTTAAGATTCTCTCTTTCCCTCTTCTTCTGCCCGTTCCCCCTCTAAAAAAGTAAAAAGAAAAAAGAATCAAAGAACAACAAAAAAAAATGAGTTTATGGAAATTAAGAAGATGCCTACCAAAACAAACCAAAAAAATAAAAAACAAAACAAAACTGAGAGAAAATTTTAAGGAAATCTCTCAGAATACAGAACAAAAAGAGATCTATCTGAAACATGAAGGACAAAGAGACAAAGAATGCCAGGCCATGAAGTAAATATCTACCAGGAGCTCCTAGAACGTAAGTGGAGAGAAAGAAATTATCACGGAAAGTTTTAAATTTCACAGAACTGAAGTAAGTAGTTCCTCTCAGGAACTACTGAGAGGGCCCATCAAGTACCCAGTAGGATAAATGGAAAATACCATATAGAAAACATCCTTCCAGGGGCATGTATGTTAGAGGCATCATGTGGGCAAAACAAAATAGATTACTCATAGAAGAAGTAGAATTTTATGTGTACAGCTAACTAGCTGAATTACTAATTCCTAATTCTATGGAATATTAGAGGAAACTGAACATGTTTTGAAACGTCAAGGACAGAATTATTTTGACTCACAATTTTTTTTTTTCAGTTCTCCAGAACACGAAGTGTCCCATATACCTATTCATTTATAAAATATTAATCAGGAATACAGTCAAACAAAATGAAAGGAACAAAGAAGATGGAGGATTCCGGAAAGAGAAGTGTTCCAGGAGAGCAAAAAGCAGACCCCCCCCCCCGGGAAGACAACAGAGCATCAGGCAGAACGCAGGGGAGCCCGTCACAAAAAGTATGACTCAACAGTCAAGAGGCAGGAGGGATGCGGTGAGGGAGGCATCTGCTTCCTCCACCACCAAGAAAAATGAAAGACGATTAGAAAGCAAAAAGCTGCATAAGAAAGTCAGGTGCCAACACAATCGAAAAGTGACACGCTGTGATTCTAACCACTGATGGAATGGTCAAGACAGCATCTTGGTGCCCAAGGGACACAGTTCTAACAGCAGAGGTATCTGCGCCTCTCTTACCCAAAACACAAAGCATAAGACAGGGGCATGGCAGTTTCACTTGGGGGGCAGTGGCCCCAAGGGGCAGGAGAGAGGACTGGGCGGAGTGGGACAGGGAAGAAAGGAAAACCAATAGAAGCAGATGATACAGAGCTCATCTCCCCTAGGAGCAACCCAGAGTCCACCCCACTAGGAACCCTCCACAAATTATCCGCCCAGGGAAAGAAGTGGGATTATTACCTACTGGCTTCCCCCACCCCGCAACTGAACAAAGGCTGCCCTGGGGGCCTGGCATTTCCAGAGGTGTCTATGCAACAGAATGGCTCAGCAGGGGTCTCCCCAGATGCTGCAGCAGCCAAGTCCCAGAGCAGAAAGTGAGAAACATGGTGTACGACCTCGAATTGTATTTTCTGTGTGCATGTAATACTTTGTGATAATGACTATGTAAATGAGAGACACAAATAGTATGTAGACATTAGCACTGCTCCCTAAATATTTTTGGCTCTCAGCTTTCACAGCGTATGATGGAATCACACTCTTTGGCCCCTTGTGGTTGAGCGGGACCACGTGATTAGTTCTGGCCAATGCTCTGAAGTGAGAGTCCTAGCCCACTTCCATTCAGGACATTTAAACACTGATGTAAGACATTCCAAAGCTCTCTTTCCATCTGCTGCAGTGAACAACACTGCAGATAATAGTTCTTCCATTTCCATGAGTTGTCGAGGAAAAAAAGCACCCAACACAGAGGCTCCAACCCACTCTCATGGACTTGAGAGTATAAGAGAAATAACCTTTTGTTTCAAGCCACTGAGACGTGGGGATTATTTGTTACTGCAGCCTAAACTGGCCCATCCTGACTGGGTCAAGTAAATGTCTTATGATGTGTTGAGGGGAAACCAAGAAAAGGGATGACAACACACCAGGTGCTAATAATGCTTCTGCTCAGTTGAGAGAATTCTGAGAAGAGTTCTTACATTTTCTCTTTTCAAATGTCACATAATAAGCATGTATTATGTGCAGAAGACAAACAAGAAAAACTCAAGGGAAAGTGCTGTCGTCTAGGAAGAGAGACTAGGGGGAGGGGAGCAGGCCATTCTAGGAAAACTCCTTTAGCTTTTCCACCTCAGAAATAACACAGATCTCTTGGGGCGCCTGGGTGGCTCAGTGGGTTAAAGTCTCTGCCTTCCGCTCAGGTCATGATCCCAGGGTTCTGGGATCAAGCCCCGCATCGGGCTCTCTGCTCAGCAGGGAGCCTGCTTCCTCCTCACTCTCTGCCTGCCTCTGCCTACTTGTGGTCTTTGTCTGTCAAGTAAATAATAAAATCTTTAAACACACACACACACACACACACACACACACACACACACAGATCTCTTCAAGCAGAAGGACAAGTGAGTCCTAAATGCTCAGAAGTTTACTTCACCTTTACAATACGCCTATCTTGAAAGTCTCCCCAACATTCAGTCATGTTTTCAAGCTGTTTCTACTCCCTGCTTCCAAATCCCCCAAGAACTTGTACAGATTTTGCTAACAGGGACTCTTTTTCCCCCAAAGAGAAAAGGCTCTTAGAAAATCCAGTCTCCAACACTCATCAAGAGGAGGACTGCCCTGTATTCACACACTCTCCCAGCCACATGCACACCCACAACAGGTCAGGATCTTCAATCTTTTCTGGGACCCATCACCCAATTTCTCTCATGATCCTGTTTTCCAAACAGCAGCCAGAGAAATCTTTAGGAAGTTCATCAGTCCACGTAACTTCCCTAGCTCCAGGGGCTTCCCACTGCACTTAAGGAATGAAATCGAAGTTCCCAACCATGGCATTCAAGGTTCTCTGCTCCACGCCAACCATAATCTTTCTCTTGGTCCTTAAACAAACCAACCTATGTGCCCACCTCAGGGCCCCCGTGCTTGGCTGTTTCCGCTTCCCACACCAATCCTCTCAGGGCTTCTAGCAAGGCCTCTTCCTTTCTCAGTCTTCAGCCTAAACGCCACTTCCTCTGGGGAACCTTCCCCAAACGCCACCATCCAGAACGAGCCCCATGCCCTCGTCCTCCTATTGTTCTATTCCTTCCCTGCAAAGAATCTGCTGCCATCCTAGCTCTCTTGCAGTTACCTGTTCAGGTGTGTGTTGCCAGAGGTCTTCATCTGGTGCGTGGCTACATCGCCAGCATTTAGAAGAGTGCCCATATAAAAAGGCATAGATTACCCGTTGTCTAAGGAATACGGCGGCAGGCAGCATACCTGACCTTGAGAGAGCAAAGGGAAGGGCACATCAAGCACAGAGGAAGACACAAGCAGGTCTTCCCTGAAAGAAACTTCCAGAAGACAATGCTGCAGCTGAGCTTTGAGGGACGGTCAGAAGTTAGGTACCCACAGGCAAGGGAAACGGGTGCGCAGAGGCCCCGCAGCCTGAAAGAGCCTGCCCACGGAAGCAGGGCTAGTGCCTGGGGAAAGGGGGTGCCCAGAGGCTCAGAAACACCCTCACCTTCTCACCCTCTCTCGCTCTTGCTCTCTCTCTGCATTTTGCAGATTAAGTCCTACTCCCACTCGGGACCCGGGAAGAGCATTCACACCAGCCCCCTCTGCCTTGGGAGGGACAGAGCCCATTTCACAAAGGGGGCCAGGCCCATGGGCCTGAGGCTCTGGTTCCAGGCCCGCTGGCTGGCCTGCTCTCAAGCACTTTTCAACCCAGTGATACCTTGTCTTCTGCCCTGTCAACTGCCATTAGTCATCTCTCCCACCAGCTCTGAGAGGTAAGTCAGTGTGATTAGTTTTTCGGCTTTACAGCTGAGAACTGAGGACTGTGGAGATTAAGTGACAGAGCTGGCAGCTGGAAGAGATCAGAATTCAGAGCCCGTGGTCACACACAAGCCCCACAGCCCTCATATTTCTGGGCACTCGGGCCAGGAGGACCTGTGGAGTCCGCATGTGTCCATGTGGCTCCCCTACCCCCAGACCCCCCCAAATCTCCCAGCTGTCACTCCTTTCCTCTCTCCCCTTCCCCCCCATGGTCCCACTTCCCTTTCCCTCCTGTCCTCCAAAGCTTTTGGGCTCTTTAGATTAACGACGTCCCACCACCTGCCTTCAGACCGGGGACCGGATCACTGCCTTCTCTTCTTGACAGCATCCGAACCAGGAGGCTTGTCAAGTCCCTAGGTGAACAGGGACTGTGACCCCCAGAACCATACGAAGAGAACCCAGGGGAACCGGCTCACTGGAAAGAGCCTCATGATAAGTGAGGCCTAACCCTCATGCAGGAGTGTGCTCCCGTTCCTCCTCCCAGGAGCTCTGGACAGAAGGGCTTCCCCCACTCTTGGCCAGCTCCCGGCCCAGCAGACTCCCCCATCCACAGCTCTGCCTGCCCAGAATACTAATAAGGGCCCTTCCAGATGCACAGAGAAAGCCAGACAATCCCCTGCAGCCCCCAGAGGCTGGCTGGACAGGGCGGGCGTCCAGGGTGTCAGTGGGGCAGGCCAGCTCCTCGTGGTTCAGCTGGTACGCAAGGACGAGAGAAGGCCCCTGCTCCCATGGGGACGGAATGAGGACGAAAGGCTGCTGGCGGAGGCGGCTGGGGGCCCCCGGGCTGCCTTTCCAGATGGCATAAATCAGCTGGTCTGGCTTCACAGTTCCCTGCCACCCAGCACACAGTGGGCAACCGGCAGCACGAAGACCCAAGGTAAGTCTGGAGGAGATTAAATTAAAACGCCGCAGCTTCCAGGCACCAGGAGGCCCGGCAGCCATAAATCTACCTGCGAAGGAGTGCACAGAGCACCAGGCAAACCAGTTTTCTCCAGGTTACTGATGAGCACTGGCCTCTGCAAGGGCGTCCCAGCAAGGCCTGGTCAGGGAACCAGGAACGGGCATCTCGGCAAAGAGAGCCTGCGACCATGGGGCTGTCTGGGCCGTGGGATCAGACAAAGGCCGCCGCAAATCCCTGTGCTTGGCTTCCGGGCTGTGGGACTTCAGGCAGGTCACCTAAGCTCTCCTTCCTAGCTCCGAAAATGGGGACCAGTCAAAGGGGCTTGCAGAGTCATGACAAGTATACGCCCCACAAGCACCACTCAAAAATGGTAGCCATGACAACAAAACCGGTGAGGACAGAGGAAAGTAAAAGTCACGGACACAGAACATCAACGAGAGCTAACGGGGCACTTGCTCCGTGCCAAGCACGATCCATTCTTCCAGTCCTCACAAGTCTATGACGAGATGCCATTAGAGTCGGGTTCACAGATAGAGAAGTGGAAGCACAGAGAGGCCGAGTCGTTGGCTCAAAGTCACACACCTGGTCGTGGTTGGTGCTAGGATTCAAACCCAGGCAGCCAGACTCCTCTGGGGTGGGAAATAGGGCATTCCTCTGACTTTTGGAATTTAAGAGCCAGAAGGAAAACAAGCATCATTTCCCCCACATTCATTCCAAAGAGAGAGAGAGACACCTGAGCCCAGAGAGCAAGAGACTAGCTCAAGCACACTGCCAGACAGTGACAGACAGCTGAACCTGCCCACAGCTCCCGAGAGCAAAAAGCACGGGACTCCATAATCCTAAGTGTCTTCTGTGTGGCTTGGACAGCCCCCCAAATCTCTCTTCCTATGTAAGAATCAGCTCATCTTCATCCATATGCTAGGAGGAGTGTGGCCACAGGGGGTCTGCCAAGTAGGACTTCTGAAGAGGACCCCAAGCTGTCCTCCACAGACCGCCCCTCTCGGCCCACCAGCCACACGAGGGAGGTCAGACAGTAGGGTTCCCTCCGGGATTCTGGGGCAGGGGACAGAGCCAGCCAGCCCACCCATCCCCAGTGACAGAAACCAGCCCCAAGGAGCCTGATGAGAAACAGAGACTGCCAACTTTATCACAGACCCATGATTACCAAAATTAACCGTTCAATTGGTAGTTAAAGACTCCCTTTGTTGAAAGCCCCCAGAGAGTTAGCATAGCACACAGACCCCGGAGCCAGAGCTCACGGGTTCTGATCTTGGTTAGAAAACCCCGGCCACACCAGTGAGCCTCAATGTCTTCTCTCAAGTGAAGAAAGCCGCACCTACTTCTGAGGGTCACTGTGAAGCCTCTGAACGGGGTACACAGAATACTACTGCTCACCCCTGACCCCGGCAAATATTGCATAAGCATTCATCGAACAGAAAGCTCCCTGTGATCTGTCGGCCCGCTCTCCAAATAACTGACTCTTCTTTCTCTTTTTTGAGGGCTCCCCTACCCTATGGGGCACGATCTTCAAGGACTGCACTGAAGCCTCAGCATTTGTCCTAAACCTGACGGAGTACGTCCTTACAAGGATGAAGAACAGACTCAGTACTGCTGGAAGCCGACCCTGTAGTTTGAGGCAAACCAAATTATATGTTAAAGCAAAAAAAAAAAAAAAAAAATTACTTCAAGCATAAATGCTACTGCACAGCACCGGTCTATAAAGGCTATGTTTTAAGTACTCGGTGCCTCGGGCCCCTGGGTCTGGCAGCCCATTAATCGCTCCGTAATCGCAGAGCCGGCTTGCAGAAACTTTTAAATGGTTTGGTATTTTGACTTCCCTCACCTACCCAGTGGCCTGTCTGCAGTGTGAGCTGGCTTCAGCCGGCCTGACACGTGTTTCTGCTGCCACCCCCTAACGGGCTGCCCCCCACGCTCGCCCTCACCAGGCTGGGTTCTGGCAGAAGCAGTATTAATGCCAGCCTTGCACAAGGTCCCCGGATCAGTGCACACCTCTTCTTCATGCCATGTGCGTCCTGGGTGCGGGCAGCCTGATGGCTTTTCAGCGCCCCCCCCCAACACACACATGCACCCTTGGGCATTTCTCCATAAGAGTAACGACAAGTCTTTACACCATGACCAGGGGAGTGTGACTAAATCTATCTACCCTCCATACTCCACGACCAAAAACAACAACAACAACAATTTCCTCAGTGTATGCAGAATCTTAGAGTTCACAAAATAATTTCAGACCTATCAATGCGGTCTGAGTGTCGCGACACCTAGTGTGATCGGTAGGTCAGGAATGAAGTTCTGTTAGCCATAGGTGAAAGAAGCACGGATCAGAGAGGGTAAGAAATTTTGTGAGACACACACAGAAAGTTGTGAAGAAGGATGGATCCCACACAGCAACCGGCCTACCCTAGTCTGACGCTCCTCAAGGCCTTCCTTCTCTCCTGGCTCTGGGCTCCCTTCCTCATGGCACCTGGGGCCTCCGCGGATAGGACCCCTTGCCTCCCCACCCCACCAAAGCTATCCGGTTTGCCGCAACAAGTATTCCAACCCTACCTCCCACCTTCCCCTCTACAAGTGGTGTTTCTCAACCCCACCTTCCCCCAGCACCTCT
Source organism: Martes martes (assembly GCF_963455335.1). Lineage (NCBI taxonomy): Eukaryota > Metazoa > Chordata > Mammalia > Carnivora > Mustelidae > Martes > Martes martes. Next base: position 16,242,938 of record NC_137896.1, on the reverse strand, counting down.
GGGGCCCTGCCTCAGTCTAAAGGTTTCATTCCCATTCTTGCAAATGCAATCCTACCAGGCCACCACAGAGCTCATTGAGGACACGCCTGGACTGCCCCCACCCGGCCAGTCACAGCTGCAGGAGATGCCACTCTTCCCCACACCCCCCCACAGCACTGGATTCTTCCTCACCGGGTCACCATTTCTGGGCTTGGGACTTCTCTGCTGTTGGGATGGAGGTGCCTAGAGGGCGGGAACCATGGTGGGTTGGCCCTGCAAGTTCCCACAGGCCTCACACAGGGCCTGGTACCCAGCAGGGATTCAATCACTGTCCAGGCATTAGCTTCCTGAAAGGAAGGTCTGAAGGTAGAGAGAGGTTTCCGTTCACGAGAACGGGCCCCTTGAGAAATTCAGCTATACGGGCAGAACATACAGTCACTGCTCTGGGTCAGTGGAGAGTCGCCTTACACTCAGGCAACCCCCAAATTTGTCTGTGAATGAAAACAGAATGCCACCGAGGAGGAACGCTTATGCATCAAGACACTAGGCCATGAAATACAGCCTGAGCCCCCCACCCCCCACCACAGGCCTCGGGGCTGATTCCATGTGGTTTTCATTCCAAAACCTTCACAAAAGTTCTCTTTCATTCCTGAGTTAGGGTCAGGGACAGAAGGGGCTCTTGTCTCAAGCCCTGCCGCGACAGAGCTCACAGCCTGGTGGGGAAAAGAAATATACAACCAATACAAAACAACAGAAAAACACTCTAACGAGGCATGTCCCCAGGCAGTCCTAGGAGCACAAAACAAGGTGTCCAGACAGGAGAAGACGGGCTACACCATGAAGACAGCATTTCCTGTGCAAGTATAAATACTTAGGACACTGTGTGTCGGGATGGAATTAGTAGCAATTAAAGTATTAAGTAATAGAACACTAAAATTCCTAAGTGAAACATTCAACCGATCATCCAAATTATTTTACCCCAAGTCCAGATAATATATATGGTCAAAAGAATTCCTGGGGCCAGAGAGATAAAACTGGTGGCTAACTTCGCCTTTTAATCAGAACATTTTGATACCTCGTACACACACTCATTACCAAATTTAAGTTAATTTACAGATTACTCCTGAAGGATACAAAGATAAAAACATTTATGTTCTCGGGGTGTCTGGGTGGCTCAGTCGGTTAATAAGTGTCTGCATTCAGCTCAGGTCATGATCTCTGGGTCCTGGGATGGAGCCCCACGTCTGGCTCCCTGCTCAGTAGGAGGTCTGCTTCTCCCTCATGTTGTCTCCCTCATGTTGTCTCTGTCATGCCTCTGTCCCTTTCACCCCCCTTGTGCTCACTCTCTCTCAAATAAATCTTTTTAAAAAATTCAAGTTCTCTGAACCTGTTCTCTCACTACCAGGATAAAATGCAGACCTTATGGGATCTACTGGGGATAGAGTCCATGAGATAAGATACACAAAACACTCTCGGCAATGAAAAGCACAAAGCAGGTTCTTGCTTTCTTTTAGCTTTCACATTAGCAATCAACCAGCAATCTTATGGGGGAGGACCTAGACTGGAGTCTGCAAATGTGGGTTCAAATCCCAGCTCCACCTCTTTCCAATGAAATATTTTTCTAATTATATTTCTAATATATTTATAGTAGATATATATATAATATATCTAAATATATTTCTAATGAAAAATAAGGAAACATTTACCACAGTACAGGCAGTAAATGCTCAATAAAGCATTGCTAGTAACAGGTTAGTTTCGTCCAGTATTTTGCCTGTTTCAAAGGTGGCTGAGAAAATGGGCATTCACAATCTGCTTACCCATGGATACCCAGGTGGTGGAAGCAGGGGGAGGGCATGATAGAACAAAGTATAAAAATTCAGATTCATGATTATACAACATGACTGCCTACCTGGGCCTGACCTGGGTGACTGCTGTCCCTCACAGCCTGGCAGGGACATGAGAGTAGGGACAATTCTCAGGAAAGATCAAAAAAAGAAAAGAAAGAGGAAAAAAAAAAAAAAAAAGCTGTGTTCAAGGTCTCAGATTGTATATCTAATGTACTTAAATTTGGAAGAAAACTAGATTTTCATTGGGGGTCACAGATACACACACACAGGCCTCCCTTCCATAGGAGACTCCAGACAATTTTTTAAATGTGTTTAACTAGTGTTGGGAAATGAAATATTCAACCGACCTAATTTTTACATTGGGAATAAGAGACATAAATGTGTTTTCAGCAAATCCAACAAACTGTTTACTCCATTTCAGCACGAAGCTGTAGAGTCAGAGAGAAACAGAGTAGGGCAGACTATGTCAGTCAGCAGCCCCCATTCCTTTGCTGCTTCCCAAAGGTCCCTACTTGCAGAAATCTCCTGCCTATTCCGCAGACGACCTGCGTCTCAGTGTGAGGGCATTTGCTGGCCACGGGGGCAGAGCAGAAAGTAAGTCACACTTCCTTGTCCTTGGTGGGTAATTACCATGTGTAGGACACAGACCTGGGCATGTCCCCAGCAGGACTGGTCAGTAACCTAGTCTTTGAGGGTTTTCCTCACCTCCCTGTCCCACAACCCCTCTAACAGGCGCATCCTGGGAATAAACCTCTAGAATAAACCGCTTGCACCCAAATCCTTGTCTCAAGGTGTGCTGGCTGGGGGGAGGGAGTTGGAGAAGAACCAAAACTAAGACACAACAAGAAAAACAGGAAAATACAGAAGGACAGAATGAAAGCAAGAAGAAGAAAACAACTAATGGGCAGGTAAACCTGGAAGGAAAGCGAAGATGCAATTAGGACTAAGAAAGGGAAAAGACCAGGCATGAAATGTCTACTGCCTCAACCAAGTGGCCTGGCCCCTAATTACAACCACCCTACCTCACATGACCCTGTACCAATCTGGCCAGCAGCCAAGCCCGTAAGCTCATTTGTCCCTCCAAAGGCTCACACATCACGGGGTCTACCGGTGGAGGTCAACACTGGCCTCTTGTCACTGGGTCCACCAGCCAGTACAGAGAACAGAGTCTGACCCCACCATCCCCCAGAACTACAGGTGGAGACCTTGGGTCTGACAACCAACCCGGTGAGGTTAGGCACATCTAGGAATGCAGGTGCAACAGCAACCTGTGCTCTTTTTTTTTTTTTTTTAAATTAACATCTAATGTATTATTTGTTTCAGGGGTACAGGTCTGTGATTCATCAGTCTTACACAGTTCATGGTGCTCACCACAGCGGCACCTGCCCTCCCCAGTGTCCATCCCCCAGCCCCCCCATCCCTCCCACCTGCCTCCCCTCCAGCAACCCTCCTTAAGAGTCTCCCATGGCAATGTAAACTGATGAAGACCCCCTAGTGGGAACAAATCTCTTTCCCAAAACACGTGTTGTCACAAGGGACACCAAGAAGCAAATTTTAGAAACCTTGCTGAGCGCCTTTTTGGGTGAAACCAAAGGAAGGGAAGTCCCTAAGACCCCACCTCGGACACCATTCTCTGACTTTCCAGAGCTTTTTACGAATCCTGTGTTCTCAAAGGAGAAACAAACCCCTCAAAGAGGAAGAAGATTGTTCGGGGAAGTGAGGGTAGGGATAAAATAATCTCACATATTACAAGGGTTTGTGGCTCCACCCTAACTGGCAAAATCTTATTCCTCTTAAGCTCGTGGAGAGGAGGACTTAGTAGATATATATTATACATTATATGTATGAAGGCTCCATAGGAGAGTGATAATGGGGGGGAAAGCTTAAAGAAAACTGATGTATTGATGAAAAGCTTATTCTGGACTCACCTTCAACTCCTTCTAGGAAATTAAGTCCACCCTGGTAAGCATGTGACTTCTACCTCTCATCTAATATCCTGTGAAAAACAAACATCACAGAAAAACCATGGCGGGCAGGCGCTTTTAGATGGTACACATGTTCACCACACCTCATCGCACGTTGTAACTTTTATAGTGCTTTTCTCAAATTCCAGAGATTATCTTCATCTCCTCCGCTTTGTAAGGAGGCAACAGAAAGCTGGAAAGATGATGGTCATCTTGAAGTCAATTCCAACACCCACCATGGAGAAGGCTCATTCTGGGTCACAGAACAAAGCTCTGAAAATGTCAACACCAGGAGTCTTGCCCTTTTCCCAACAACCCCCTCGAACAAAGCTCCTAGCACAGGCCACCGTGGGGCCTTTGACAATGTTTTGGTGCACTTCCTTAAACTTGGCATGTCCAAATGGGACCTATCTCTCCCCCAAGCTTACTGCTTCCCAAAACCCCAAGGCCGACAGCTAGATCAACCATTTCCTGAGGCCCCAGGCGAAAATCTTGGGGTATGTGTCATCCAGCCAGTAATCAGAGCAGCCTAGGGTTCAGACTTAGAAATCTGCTATACCCAGGTTCAAAGCCCAGCTCTGCCACTTACCAACTCCAGCAAGCCATGTAACCTCCCTGAGCTACAGTATCTACCATAGCAACCTTCTTTGCATATATAATATGGCCAAGGTTTAAACACAATGATTTATGTAAAATGCTTAGTATTAGCCCAGCGTCAATCCACAGAGCAGACACTCAACCTATTGCCTATTACCTTTTTTTTTTTTTTTTAAGATTTATTTGGTGGTGGGGAAGAGCAGAGGGAGAGAACCTCAAGCAGACTCCACACTGAGCACAGAGCCCGCTGCAGGGCTTGATCTCACAACCCCTGAGATCATGATTTGAGTCGAAACCAAGAGTCGGATGCTTACTGACTAAGCCACCCAGACTCCCCAAGACTTGCTATTATTGCTGATATCACGGACACTGGGGAGGTCCTTGCTCTCCGGCCTTCTCAAACAGTAGCACAGTGTCACTGAAAAGCATGACATGGCAAAGTCTCATCCCAGCCCCATCACTGATTAAGGCCTATTCTTCACAGAATCCACTTTCCTCTTCCACAAAACATGGGTAACCTAACATCTACCTTGCGAGGCTGTTGTACCGAATAGATAATACATGTAACATACACAGCCCGTGCCCGATACCGATGTGCAGTGGCTGCCCTGGGCTTATTTACATGCCATGTCCAAATGTCCTCTGTTTCTCACACAGACCTGTTTTCAAGTACCTGGCCATTCAGGGATGCAAAATATCAAAGGAGTCCCTGGTTTCCAAGGCCCTCTTACCAAAAAGAAAATCAGGCATGATGAGAAAAACTTGGTTCTTATCCAGGCCTCCAAAGCCTGAGCATAGGGCCAGAAGACCAGAGGAAGGCAGAGTGTGGTCAAAGCCGTGGTAAGGGGCTTTTAGGGAGGCCTACAAGAGAAGCAGGACAGAAATGCACCTTTTCAGTCCCTACCTCAAGCTCAGGAAGCCCATGTGCTTTCACCAACCCTCCAGATGTTTCCAAGGCCCACTAAGTTTGTGCCACTGGACTGTTCAAATGGAATCCAAAGCTTCCAGCTTCACGTCTATCCCCACTTTCCTGCTTCAACAGTGCCAACAGCTTAACAGACCACTGTCATTCATACTCTTCTCTGCCCTTTTGTGTGGGCTCGCAGGACACCAAAATCTCCACGTCTGCATCCTAAAGAATGCAAAGGGGGCCGAGTAAAAATATTAAATAAGAGAATGTACTAACCATGGCTCATGGCAGGGTTTCGATATCAACAGTTCCTTTCTCTTTGACTCTGGGTGGAAAGAGCTTCCTTCTTGGGTGGCTGAGAAAGTCGAGCCTCAAACAAATGCATCCTTCAACAGACCAGGTCCCAGCATCCAACCTGGAGGGCATGGCGGACACCAAGGCCCTTCACCCACAAGGAGGCAACGGGCTCAGGGAGAGACTGCGCCAGGCACCGGAGGGCTGGATCAGCTGAGGCTGCCCCAGACATGACATGAGGCAACAGCCAACAGCAGCCTCGTGCAGCCGCTAAACCGCGTGGCTGCCCTGAGCAAACCACCTGCTCTCTCTGGGCCGCCTCAATAAAAATCAAGGTTTAGACCGGTTCCCCCTAGATCCTGTTCAGCTCCACGCACCTGAGTCCAAAAAACATCAAAAAGAAGGTAATGGGTTAATGTTCCCCCACCCATAGGACTTCCAGTTTAGAAAGAGACAGACTGTATGAAGAAAGTGAAAATTAAAGATAAATAAATATTTCTTAAAATTTTTAACTTTTCTATTTCTGTTTCCACGTAAAGGGAAGAAAGGTGTACAGATGCTTTAAAGAATTTCTGGATGAGGGGTGCCTGGGTGACTCAGTGGCTTAAGCCTCTGCCTTTGGCTCAGGTCATGATCCCAGGGTCCTGGGATCGAGCTCTGCATCGGGCTCTAAAAAAAAGAAGAAGAAGAACTTTCCGGCGAAACAAAGATGCCCAACAGGACTCAGAACCCTCCAGGAGAGTCAGGGGAGGGGAGAGGGGGGAGGGGAGGTCTGATTGAGATGCAGGAGGAACGTGCAGGAGGACGTGCAGGAGACAGCTAGTTTGCACAGGCTGGGCATTTCATCTTCCCAGCCATTCATCACCGTTAGAAAAGTTTGCTCTAAGAAAAGGCAGCAAAAGGAAACGAAGAAAAACGTGCATTTACCAAAGCGCTTGACTAATCTCTCCCGAAAACTAACATGGCAATACAGTTTGAAGAATTTCGTGTCGCCTGGTGAAAAGAAAATACAAGACAGCACCTTCCATTATTGAAGCTGGAATAAATGATGTCACAGAAAAAAAAAAAATCTAAAAACGACCGTCATTTCAATACCATGTTCAGGCTTCGTGGTTAATGTCTCAACAGACAGACGGAACCCACAGCATTCACAGGCACTTTGTTCTCAACCCGGAGGATCAATATCACAATCACACAGCGCCAGCAGAAATTACAACACGGTTACCCAGGGAGGGTTATCCAAACACCAGGAGGGCGGGGAAGGAGCTCGAGGAACCCAGGCCCTAGAAGGGGGTCACAATACTCCAGACAGCGCGGAGGAAAATGGCATTTTGATCGGACACCTTGTCTCTCTGTTTATGTAAATACCTTAATATCTGAAGTCATCAGTGAATTAATGTCGAGCCCCTGCTCCATATGGCAAGTCATTCCCAAAGAGCACGGGTTTGGGGAGCAACCGCAGACAGGGAAAGCTGAAGCAGTCGGAAGAGAAAATGCGGCGACTGTTCGTTCCCAAGATGGCGGCTTCCGTCCCTGCCACAGCACGCGTTCCTCGGCAATGGGACCCTGACCCTCTCCGGGCAAGAGGGAGAGTCCGTACCTCCACTCCCTCGAGGCAAGGCGGGCCCTCTGAGGATGCTGACCGAGAGGACAGGGCAGAAATAATGCTGCCCTGGGTCCCAGGACAGCTCGTCCCTGGCCCGGCAGCTCTGTTTCCTGCTTCCCGGAACGCGCGTCCTCTCAGCCGCCCCACCGTGAGCCACTCGAGCCCCACAGAGAAGCTGCTCGGGGGCACTCCGGTTGACCCAAGGCAGATACCCAGTGTCGGCTGCCCCCGATGTGAGGAAGCCACACGGCGGTCCCAACATCACCCGCCCACACCGTCCTCACGCGCCGGAGGAAGCGAATGCCCGGCCGAGTCCAGTCAACCGACGCCCGCATGAGAGACAGTAACACGTTTAGCCAAGCCACTAAATTTGGGGGGCATTGCTGAAGCAGCAAGAGATAACCAAAACATGCGGGGAGAGACAGAGTGCAAGGGGGAGTTGGGGGGCAGATAAAGAATCTGCTCTCTCGAAGGTCTTTTTTTTTTTTTTTTTTAAGATTTTATTTATTTATTCAACAGAGAGACAGATCACAAGTAGGCAGAGAGGCAGGCAGAGAGAGGGGGGGGAAGCAGGCTCCCTGCCGAGCAGAGAGCCCCATGCGGGGCCAGATCCCAGGACCCTGAGATCATGACCTGAGCCGAAGGCAGAGGCCCAATCCACTGAGGCACCCAGGCGTCCCTCTCAAGGGTCTTCTATCAGAGCTGTGCTTACCTGCTTGAGGACCCCTTGGAAAACCAGCACACCAAATCCCCAACATCCCATGGGGGAGAGGACTACTTGAAGCCAGCAACAGGAAAGACAAAATAAACACCTCACCAGACACCCTGTGTTAAGGGCGCTAAACTCACTGCTCTCAGCCATGCAACGGGACAAGCAAATCTGAACTTTGAAGGTCTGAAATCCAAAAAGCCTCTTAAAAATGCAAATAACCTTTCCCTCTGTAAGTCTCGATCTTAAAGTAATAAGAAATGCATTAGCCAAATGCATTGCCTCCAGCACTGATCTAGAATAAAGTCACTTAAATTGCAAGGCCAGAGCCCACGACCCCAGAGTAATTTGATGGACTTACCTGAAGAGCTGGCTAAGGAGGTCAAGCCCTTACTGAATTGTCCTTTCTTGTTCCCCCACCTCCTTTCTCACCTTACTCTCTGGTACACAAAAAGCAACAGGTAGGAAGCAAGTGTCACTAGGCCGGCGCTGTGGTCATATAAATGGTAGTATCAGGACAGTATGGGAAAGAGACCAGCATTCATCAGCGACAGGAAGAGGATAAACACTGCAGACAGTAGCCAGATGAACCTCCCCCCAGGCCTCCGGATTGCTTGGCGGGAAAGCGGTGACCCATGCTATTCAGAACTCGCCAGATACAGAGGTTTCAAGCGTCTTCAAAGATCCTCCACCAGGGCAGGAGATCAGCCTGGTTCTCAACCCTGAGCTCTTAGCTCTGGGACCTGACTTCACTCCCTGCCTTTGGTACCTGTAGATTTCACATTTAACTCAGTTTACTTTGTGTCCACTTTTTCATCCAAAATGTATTTAGCACCAATGTGCTGGGGGCAGAGGACATGGCAATGAGTCAATCAGACATGAACCCTCTCTTCACTTAGATTTTAAAGATTTTTATTTTTATTTGGCAGGCAGAGATCACATGTAGGCAGAGAGGCAGGCAGAGAGACAGGGGGAAGCAAGTCCTCCACTGTGCAGAGAGCCTAACACGGGGCTCGATTCCAGGACCCTGAGATCATGATCTGAGCCGAAGGCAGAGGCTCAACCCACTGAGACACCCAGGTGCCCCTTCACTTAGATTTTAGAGTGGAAAAGACAAGTAAACAAGCAAAACAACAGACAGTAAGTCAACAAAGGAAAAAACAGGAGAAATGACAGAGTAGGACTAGATGAGAAAGGCCAGTTTATGTTAGGTGGCAGAGAACGACCTCCCTGATACAGTGGCATTTAAGCTAAGGCCTGAAAGAAGGGATTTGGAGAAACAGCATTCCAGGCAGCAAGCTCAGCGTGTGCAAAGGTCCTGAGGCCCAAAAGGAAGGTGGCATGTTCTAGGAAGTTAAAGGGGGGCGCCAAAGGCTGGGTGAGAGACGAGGGAGGTGAGAGGTGGGAAAGGAGCTGACAATAAAGGCAAGGTTTTGACAGAGAATGGTGAAAAGCTTGACTGTTACCTCAGGCACAGTGGGAAGTTATTAGAGGATTTTAAGTAGGAAAATGACTAAATCAGGTTGATGACTTTGAGAACTGTCCCAGAGTTAGGATAGTGGTTACCTCTGGAGGGGAATATTGACTGGGAAGAAACAGAGGGGAGCTTCTAGAGTGTTGATGACTTCTTATTTCTTCTTCAGGGCACTGTTCATGTGGCTGCCTTCAGTTTGTGAAAATTCATCAAGCTGTACACTTAAGGTACATGTCCCTTTGTATGTATGTGGTATATTTCAATAAAACATTTACTAAAAACCTCTCAGGCTTCTCCCAGGAAATGGATTCTAGAGCACCAAGGGAAGAGGTAGGGAAGTCAGTTAGGAAACCCATGTACATGCCTGGAGGAGAGAAGGGGGTGGTTTGGGTGGGCCTGGGAGCACTGGAGAAGACAAACAGAGGTGTCAGAGACTCTGGCCTTCAGATGGGGCAGGGCTCTTTTCTGACCTCACATCTCAGCATCTGGGAAAGTCATTCCAATCCTGAACTGGCCCCAGGGACCGGGGCCCCAGCTCCGCCCACGGTGGGAGGGAGGGGAGAAATTTGGGTCACACCAGAGACACAGATGTTTATCCAACAATAATGAACATGTCAAATAGTTATGAAACATCTAGTAGGTCTCAGTGGTTGGGAATGGCTGGAAGAGAAAAGATGGGGGCCTGGGAAGCACAGGGGAGCACGAGTTATAATGCAGATGGGGTGAGTCAGGAGTAAAGGGCAGAGAAGCAGCCCAGATACTAGCAGGCAGCTGAGGCCCTCCGTGCAGTCTGGGCACAGAGAGTTCCCACACGAGCCCCACCAAAATGTCCCTGTTCACACTACTCATATGGGACCTTGGGAATGGTCCCTCAGTAGGACTTCTTTAGCTCTATGCCAGAGATTTATATACCCACTTCTTTTAGGGTTTTTTGCTGAAGATCTGGGTTCTGTGTTCTGTTTTAAAAAAAAACAAAAAACAAAAAAACCTGTTTCAAGAAAAAGGAATAATCTGGTGAGAACTGAGACCTCAAAAGCAGAGAGCTGCAGAACCCAAGTCCTCATTTGGAAAGGGAAGGAACAAACTGATCTTGAAAGAAATTTGTATAATGGATTATTACTCTGAGAATTAATCACCTTCTGAGAAACAGGTCATGCTAATTATTCCTGGAGTGGGCAAACAGCTCTTCAAATGAGCTGTTAGTTATCAGACTTTCATGCTTAGCTGAGTCAGCCACAGCATCTGTTTAAAAAATAAAAACTCATTTGCATGTCACTGTTCAGCGCCAACGGGGACATCATCTCCTCACCAGGCAGGACATTCAACATTTCCCTGAAGAAGACATGCTCTTCTGACCTCCCTCCCAACCCAGGCGGGAAACCTCCAATCCACTTAAATGGAAATATGTCCTCATATGCAGATGACAACACAACCGAAACCCAAACAACATCCATCGATTAGGCGTTTATAAGAGAAGGCCAGTCCGTGCACTCCAGTGGCGGTACGATCAGACAACATCTACCATCTGCAGTAGGAGGGTGGGTGATTTTTGTTTGATTGGTTGGAAAGCAAAAAGGCGGGAACACTTGCAAGCCATACTTCAACAAACACGTACCCATCCCAAAAGACAAATAAATTCAATCTATCCAACACACCAAACAGTGCCAAGAACTATCAGTAGGAGGCTGCAGAGTAGGAATGGGGCTCCTGCGGGCTAGCCAACAGGAGAATTTCCATATGGGGTAACGAGAACGTACTTACCTTAAAAATTCAAAATTGTTCATTTCTTCCGATGCCACTCTGTTCCAGGTTATGTAATACAAACGGCATGCAAGGGTTAGGAAACTAAATAAATGATGAAATTTGGGGCTGTGTGGTAAAGGCAAGACAGAGGCAGGAAAATGGAGGACTGCTTTCAAGGTAAGATCCTAGTGTGTCTGGAATGAAAACGGATGAAAATAAAATCCGTTATGGATTACCAGGAAGTTCCACGAGTTTGGAAGAACCAACACAGCTTCAAGAAGGACGATTTCATAAGGGAGCTGAAACTCAAAGGGTGAATTAAGGAGATACATGCACAACTCTTATTATTAACCCCATATGGCCCAAATACATAGAATAGGGAAAGATGCTGCTTTCTCCACCTCTGGGCATTGGGGTTCTAGATGCAACTCATTCATGAGACAAATATGTCTCAGGCTTTAATTAAACTCCTCTCATCAAGGGAGGGAGGAATAATCCCAATCTAACATCTCATCCGTGATGAACTTTGCCGTCTCTCTTCTGTTTCCAAATGAATTTGGCTTATTAAAAAAGTAATGAGCTATTAATTAACTCTACACTCATACAAAGCTGTTTAATTCTCAATCCAATTAGCAGCAATCTGTTGAAGGATTCTAACGATTATTTTAAATTTGCTAACAGAAACATCTTTTCACTTTTCATAAGTTATTTATAGAAGAGCTCACATTGGATCCTGCTTGGTTTTTAATTTGATAACACTTCTATTAAGTGCTCTCACTCTTCTCCCATCGCTGCGTGATTGGGTTTGGAACTGTCACCACTGAAAAGCCCAGAAATAGTATCCTGGGTGGGCCACCTGGCCAGGACAGTGCACCCTCCTCTGTCAAGACTCCAGAAGATGAGCCCTGTACGGAAGGGGAACCCTGTCCTTCCCATGTCACTTTCAATCAAGAGACAAAGCTCAACTAAACACTTCCAGGGGAAAGACGGAGGGTCTGGGGCTACCGATGGGATTGGATGTGGTGGGGGAGGGAAGCAGGAATGTAATTTTCATAACTGATGCAACAGAGCATTCCTGAGCCTCTTAGGGAAACCACACACAATGAATCACACCGCATTTCTGTGTAGAATTGTTACCATAACCGCTGTGCTAAAATGCAAAAATACCACATGATCTCTCCACGCCTGTGCAGTTTATCACCTGCATTTCTGTACTCAGTAGTCTAAAGGGACAGACACAGCATGTCAAGGGCTCTCTCCTCCCAACCAGGGACCACGTAAAGACACACACAGACACAAACTCCATGTAAAATGTGTTTACACACAGGCTTTACTCTTCCCTATAAAATGTAGGAGATTAGACTGTCCGCATGCCTCTCTCTCTGCTTCTCCAAGACTGTGAGAGAGAGAAGCCGATTTCGCAGGACCGCTGTCGAGAACTATCTGGAGAAAGAGCTGAGGAAGGAAGTAGCAGATTCGCTAGCTTTCTCCTAACATCTGAGGAGGAAGAGGAGATGGGTTGAGGGTTCCTCTACCATCTCCACATCCCCTCCTGGCTACACGAAGACAATATGCATCATGTTTAAGGAAGCAGAATCTAGGGGCGCCTGGGTGGCTCCGTTGGTGGAGCGGCCGGCTCTTGATTTCAGCTCAGATCATGATCTCGGGGTTGTCGGATGGAGCCTCACCTCAGGCTCTGTCTTCTGTGCGGAGTCTGCTTGTCCCTCTCCCTCTGCTCCTCCCCTCTGCTCTCTAAAATGAGTAAATGCTTTAAAAAACACAATACTCCCCCCTCCTTAAAATAATCTTTAAAAAAAAAATTAGAGCCAAACTTCCCTGAACCTTCTGGCTGTGTGCCTTTGGGCAAGTTAGTGAACCTCTCTGTGCCTCCGTTTACTCATCTAAACAAATAGGAACGATAGAAGTACCTACTTCACAGGGTTGTTAGGATTAAATGAATATCTCTAAAGCTCTTACAACAACGTGCCTGGTACAAAGCATACACTCCGTTATTTCTAAATAAGATTAACTCCAGCTAAGCATTTGTTATAAAATATATAAAGTTAGAAAGGCTGCAAGGCCATTATCTCACTGGTAACAGCAATAAATAAAACAAAAAAGAAAAAGAAAAAGGTCAGAAGCTCAAATTACAGAGAACATTTGGTCATACTGTAGAATTTCTTAGAGGCAATTTTTTTTCCGCTTTTTAAAGAACACATAGGTAGGGTGTTAAATGGCTTACATGTTGAGCCCTCACTCGTGTTATTTATTAAATGTCCTTATTCATTAAAATGCTAATAACTCAAAAAATAAAAAAATAAAATGCTAATAATTCACTAGGTTTTTTAAAAATTAAACACAGGACCTTGAAAAAAAATTAAATTTAAATAAGTAAGTTGAATATTGATGGAGCAGAAGGCCTGGGGGGTGTGTTCCGGAAACTAGTTATTTATTTTACAGAAAAAGATTCATAGTTATACACAGTATTAATAATAACAGTAATAATAACCAGCATTTATTAAGCATCACCCGCATGCCAGGCACTGCGCTGGTCGGCAGGTCACAGGCACCATCTCATTCATGTGAAGGTGTGTACAGAGATGAGACGCTGGTTGTTCTCTTCTTTCTGGGTTACCTTTCTCTCTTTCATATCGCCTTTCCCCAATTACTCACCCCCCGTAGCCAGTGCCCTGAGAAGACCATTTGGAAGGAGATGCCCAATTCCAGGATCCCTGTCCTAGAAGGCCAAGCAGGAGCTCAGAACATTCCCAGGAGACAGAGGGTACCAGGCAGATGAATGAAGCCTGGTTTAGCCCTTAAGCTGGAGGCCAGCCAAGTTCTTCCCCTGGATCTGAACATCCAACGTGTCAAGTCAGAGAACACGTGAGCATTTAAATCCAAAACCCCATCCCTGAATGTTACCTGGGGTTCTCCACTTTGTCCAGGTTTCCCAAACAGAAATCCTGGTTTCCCCCAGTTACTCTATCACTGATACCACAGAGCGTGGGTCTCCCTCAGGGCTGATTTCTGTCGCTCGGGGAACTCCCAGGAATGTCCACAGACATTTTTGCTGGTCACAAATGGGGAACGAAGAGCTCTTACCGGCTCTAGTGGGGAGTGGTCAGGGATCCTGCTAAACATCCGAGGCACAGGATTGCCCCACAACGAAGGGCTGCCCAGCTGAAAAGGACAATTCAATTTCTAAACTGGAGCCAAGGATGAGAACCCCCGCAACCCCCGACCGCCGACCAAGTGGCTTACAAACAGCACAGCTTTTAGATCCAGACAGGCCAGGCCATGGCTCGATCACAAGCAGCTGGACGGCCTTGGGCAAGGGACCGTCCCTGAGCCTCCTCTTGTCCATCTACACAACAGAACCCTGAGAAAGTCATTTGAAAATACCCCAGCACAGCCCTGCGCACTCAGCAAACTACGGCTATTGTCATCACGGATGTGTCCTCAAAGAACTCACGTCATCTCTTCTGTATCAGTACCAACTGTAGGTATCCGTTGGAAACCTTACCTTTGGGTAATGTGTTCCAACCGGTAATTCTTTTTTTTTTCTTTAATTTTTTTTATTTTAATAAACATATAATGTATTTTTATCCCCAGGGGTACAGGTCTGTGAATCGTCAGGTTTACACATTTCACAGCACTCATCATAGCCCATACCCTCCCCAATGTCCATTTCCCCACCACCCTCTCCCGTCCCCCCTCCCCCCGCAACCCTCAGTCTGTTTCTTGAGATTGAGTCTTTTCTGGTTTGTCTCCCTCCCAATCCCATCTTTTCATTTTTTCTTTTCCTACCTCCCCCCAACCCCCACCGCCTTGCACCTCCACTTCCTCATATCAAAGAGATCATATGATAGTTGTCTTTCTCCGATTGACTTATTTCGCTAAGCATGATACCCTCTAGTTCCATCCACATCGTCGCAAATGGCAAGATTTCATGTCTTTTGATGGCTGCATAGTATTCCATTGTGTATATATACCACATCTTCTTTATCCATTCATCTGTTGATGGACATCTAGGCTCTTTCCACAGTTTGGCTATTGTGGACATTGCTGCTATAAACATTAGGGTGCACGTGCCCCTTCGGAGCACCACGTTTGTATCTTTAGGATATATACCCAGGAGTGCAATTGCTGGGTCATACGGTAGCTCTATTTTCAGTTTTTTGAGGAACCTCCACACTGTTTTCCAGAGTCCAACTGGTAATTCTAATTGATCCCTGCAGGGGACTGAGCTCTTGACTTTAGCCCCATTAGGACCATGTAAGAATCTATGGAGTTGGCCAAAGGTACGAGGAAGAGCTGTTCCACTTCATAATGCTCAGCAGCTGAGTCAGCACAATCCAAATACATCAACCACAGGACCCACCCTCCGGAATCAGGAGTCTCAGCTTCCACACTGAACCAGAGACTCCCAAATATTCCCACTGCACCACCCGGTCTTCGTGGGGATTATAAACCAGAACACAGGCCAACAAAACACTGAAGGCTTTGCCTTAGTGTTCATTAACTCACGTCATTATATGTTATATTAATATCAAATTAATAACCTAACAGAAGGACACCAAAGCCTAGCAGACTTTACCAGACTTCTGGGATAATGAAGTTTTTTACTTACTCCCATGATGCCTCTTCACACGTCTTAGCTTGCCCATGATCCCCTCCAGGAAGCTCTGCTTGATGGCCCGCACCCCAGGCTTAGCGGTCCTTCCGTGTTCTGGTAGTCACTGGGCTCACCTCCACCACAGCTGCCTTCCTGTTCTACTCTAAGGGTCTCTATCTCCACCCCATGTTTGTGGGTTCTTGATGGCCGAGAATACATTTTTTGTCAGGGTCTACATCTGCGACCTGGGGCACAAGGCTCCGCCATGCCATGGCTGAAGACCCGCCAATTGTGGGTTTCGTGTGGGCTGAAACACAGCTGGATCAGATAGCTCTCGCCCCAGAAATACCAGCCCCACGCTCACTGGCTGAAGGCAAAAACCGTGAGTCTGTGCTCCCACATTTGTAAGTTGTCTGGGCGACTAGGGAGCTGGCGTGGCTCAGCTGGGCTTGGCTGGGGTCCAGGTCTGTCCCACAGGACTTTCCTCTGCTTTGGACCCATGGACCAGCCACCCTTGCTCTTCAACATGGAAATGACCAAACACAAAAGAGGCAAACAGAAACGTGGTGCTTCTTGACGCTTCAACAGACACGCCCACCTATATTTTACTGGCTGAAGCAAGTCCCGTGCATGATGCCAACCCTACTGGGTCAAGAAATGGGCTCCATCTCTGCTAGGATGAAGGAGAAAAATCATGTGGTTAGAGGACGGGATGAAAACGTGGAGAACAACAGTCTAGCAGGAGAACTCTTGCATGGAAAGGAGGGGCCGGTTTTTACATACTTTGGGAGTCCTTGTGCATTTATGGAATATTTATCCCAGACGCCCATCACCAGGAGTTAGTGTCCATGTTCCCCCATTACAATATCCAGCACTATGGTGCTCCTGGTTTTCAACTTTCCCAAGGTCACACCACCAGAAAGGAGTAGGGATTTCCATGACCCAGGGTCTGACACCAAAGTCCATCACCACACATTGCCACTCCCCAACAAAACCAAACCCAGACAGAAGATACTGTCTGATGCCCTGCTCCAAGCATGTTTTTCCATCCCAAACTTCAGAAGTATTTTGGAAGCAGTGTGATGAACAGGAGGTGGAAGAAAGAGCCAAGGACCAGCCTCGAGAACTCAGCCACATCATCAAGCTCGATCCCCATCCACACGGCAAAGTGACAAGGTGACAGAAACCATCGGACATTCTGTGAGCTTGGTCCCAGGCATTCTGACCCAGAATCTATTTCAGAAAAATAGGTCATTTTTGTGGCAAGAGCAGAGAGCCTGTCCTGCCCTCTTAGGACAAATGCCTCCAAAATATTCCAGGTGGGGCTTCAAGATGGGTAAAACCAGGTTTTGCTCTAAAACACAGACACATTATAGATAAAAAGCACCTTACTCTCATGTAAGGTCAACCTGGCTTTTTCCCAGGGAAATCTAAAAAGATCTGTGTCAATCAGAATTAGAGGCCCACATCTTCTTGTTCCTTTTGTAACTTAGTAGCATCCATATTCAATAGAGTTAGCCCGGCCATTCATAGCTTGGGTCTATCCTCTATCAAAGAAAAATGCTGATTTTCTAAGTACATGCCCTTACTTATCATGACTTCAAAAATAAACATTTTGTGGCTGGTCAGAAGTCAGCAAAAGTTTTCCTATAAAAAACCACATAATTTAAAAAAATTTAATAATTTTTTAAAAGAGCCAGACAACATTCTCATCTCCACTGCTGTAGCATGAAAGCCACCAGACTATACACAGAGGCATAAGCATGGTTGTGTTCCCGTAAAACTTTATTCACAAAAACAGGAGGGGAAAAGACTTCGGCACATATTTTGTTGATCTAAAAGGATGAGAATACACGGCTAAAATTCTAGAAAATTGGTATCTCCAAGAGGACAATAAAACTGCATACAACTTAGGTCATGTTTTTGGTAGAGTCTGATTTAAGCAATGCCTCTGAAAACCCTAGGTACTCATTCAGTCCTCATAGATTGAGCTGATGAGAAACTATATTCCCATTTTACAGATGAAGATACGATGGCTCACTAAGCTTAGCGATCCACTCAAGATCACACAACTAGGACGTGGTAGAGCCAGGACTCCAACCGAAGTCTGTGTTAATTCTGGGTCAGTGATTTCCCAGCATCATAGTAAGTGTTGCCATTATGCACCCCAAGCCTAAAAGGGTTATGAAGGATGATCAGAAAATGCCAGTTTTATTCTAAGAAAGTCATCAGTGATGAACTCAAATTTATGAGTAAGAGGTTCATTAGAGCCCTTTTCACAGGATTACAAAATTGGAAACAATCTATATGTCCAATATTAAAGGGAAGATTGAGCAAATTACAAAGGAGCTACTGAAAATAATGTTCACGAGAAGGTGTAATGATACTGGAAAATGTTCACAATAATGTCAGGTGGAAAAAAAAAACAAACAGAAAGCAACACAGTGGCTAAATCATGACCCCCCTGCCTTAGCAAGGATAGTATACATATTAAAAGCTCTGAAAGGAAACACTTTAATTGTTTATGATCATTTGGCTCTCCCTGGTGTGAGGATGGCAGGTAATGTTATTTTATTCATCCAACTTTTGGGGTTTTGCCAAACTTGATTCAATATACATATCTGGCTTTTACAATCAGATGTTTTTAAAAGCGATTTATCTCTAATTATCTTCTATTCTCTCTTGTATTTCTTCTCTTATGGGTAAGTTGTTTGCAAACAAAAGTTTGAAAGGGAACCACTTTACTGTCGGAATTCAAGGGAGAATCCTAAGCACTTTTTTTTTTTTAAGACTTTATTTATTAGAGAGAGAGAGAGAGAGAGAATGAGAGAAAAAGAGAGCATGAGAGGGAAGTGGTCAGAGGGAGAAGCAGAAGCCCCGCCAAACAGGGAGCAGGACTCAATCCCAGGACTCCAGGATCATGACCTGAGCCAAAGGCAGTCGCTTAACTAATTGAGCCACCCAGGCGCCCCTAGGCACAACCTTTAACAGCAAGGACCAACGTCAAGCTAGGTTTATCGCTCTGGTCTTTAAAAGGCTAAAGCGAGGGTCCTTGGAATGTTCCGTCCAAACCAGCCCCTCTCCCCCACTGAGAGCACAGATGTACATGAATCCAGTCCTGTACACAAGCCCTGCTGAGTAAAAAGAAAAATTGGTTCAATATTTACTCTTCCTGTGGTTCTTAGTTAAAACAATGACAAAACACAACACCAACCGCAAAAACGGGCAGACACCAGACTGGTAGATGATCACCCAGTGATTCCTACTCCTGCATGCCCGTGCCACGCCTCTCAGGTTGCTAGAGACTAAGGTGAGTGACCCCCACGACCCCTCTGACCTGCTGAGGACCATGATGCTCTGTTCCAGAAATGCCTGTCCACAAACGTGTAGGGAGGAAGGGATTTCAGATTCCCTCACCTTCTTTTAGTCAACAGAGGTAAATCCACATGAGAAGAATAGAACGGTTTCCTGTGTTGCATACGGTTCCCAGGCACTGAAGGCACTGGGTATTCAATGCCTCCAGAACCCAGGAGGGTGCTGGTAACTGGAGACAGTCCTAACTGACTGTATTCCAGCAAGCATGTCCACAATCCTGCTTGGTACACATTCTACACTTCTCCACCAGGTCTTCTGGAATGCATGTTGTGGCAGAACTTGTCCGTTGCCCACTCAAATCTGTTCTTCCCTTCCTTGCTAAGTAACGGCATCCCAGTTTTTGGCCATGCACCATGTCACCCAGATAAAAGACTTTTTCTTTGATATACCTACATGACTAAGTTCTGAACAATAAAATATAAGTAGACGTTGACCTTCCAAGGAGTCTTCTTGAAGTGAGGGAACAGGTTATTCTCATATCCTTCTACCATCCTGCTCCTCCACATAACAATGGCTGGAACTCAGGCAGCCACCTTAGACCGTGAGGTTCAGGTGAATGGTAGAGAGGTAAAATGGAAAGAGCTTAGGACCCTTTCAATTTTGTAGTATCACTAGACCAGCTGGGTTGTCTCCTCTGTAGCTTTTACAAGAGGTGGGAGTCTACTTTCATCTTGCTTAAGCCACAGTTGTTTGGAGGTTTCTTTATGCAGCTGAACCTAATCCTAATTAGTACACAGATGTGTCAGTAGGGCCTGAGGAGCCTGTTGAAGTACCACTGGACCCAATTTCGCTTCACTCTCTCATATTATGTTGTAAGCAAGTCACTTCAGCTCTCCATAGTCACCTCAGTTTCCCCAGCGGTTAAACAGGAAGAAAACCGTGTGCTGTAATTGCTTCAAAAGGCTTTTGTGAAGCACGATTACCTAGTTCAGATATGTTTTATGAAACACAAAGCCCTACAAATATATAAAGGACTTTTACTTCCTCCAAACAAAATCATTTTTTTAGAGAGAAAATGAAATAGGAGAAAGCCATGTATGAGAAGTCTCTTCTAATTAAGAAGAAGGAACTTAATCAGACCAGCGGGTTCTCTTCTCATCTCTGCCAGGTCATCTCTCCCGATCCCATCCAGGTGACTCTTTATTTTCCAAATGAGAATTTAATTTTGTTCCTACACCATTATTACATCTAAATTAAATATTTATTGGGCTGAATATCAATTGACTTTTAGAAATAAAGATTTGAAATTTACGAGCTAACCGAGTAATTCAATAATTGTAAATTTCACAACTGAGCTTTGTAATCAATTACTGTTTAGTAATGATATAAATGCACGTTGTTCTCAGGAGACCCTGGACAACTATAAATTAGATTCTGCACACACAACAATCTGGCAACATCTCCACACAGGCTTTGCTTCTTCCAAGGAGTAACCGAGGCCGGGGATAAATCCCAAGCTGGCCTCCCTGGGCCCCGTGTCTGGACCCCAGTTCACCCATCAGTCAGGCTGTGCTGAGGCTAGACTTAATGAGCGCTCCTACAAAACAGAACTCAGACGATAAATCACCTGGAAGGAAAACCTGGCAACCCAACTCAGACACTGCACAATGGGTGGGTAATAGAGACAATCATTCATGCATTCACCCATCCAAACAAACAGTTACTGAGCACCTACCACATGCCCGGCACATCAGTGTAGGAAACAAAGTCATCTGCCCTTCTGGAAGGTGAGAATAAGAAGCAATAGACAATAAATAATAATCAATGTAAATAAGTAAATCGAACTGGGCTGAATACTGACAGACTTTTAGAAATAAGGATGTGAAGTCCCCAAACCAAGAGTACGAAGAGGCCATAAATGCTATGAAGATTCATAAGCTAAGTGTCATCTTAATTTTATAAATAAGGAAACTATATGTGGATTTCAAAGAGAAGTAACTTGCTCAAACTCAGAAACTAACAGATTTGGGATTTGAATTCAGATTACAAATTCTAACCTTTTCCTGCCACCAACACAAAATGGGTGAGTAAATAGCCAACCTTCCACAAGCAACTGACCTCAGTGCTCAGGGACAAACAGAACAAATCCCTGTGAGTAAGCACCCTCCCCCCAAGTCCCTTGGAGACTCCAGGGTGGGGGAGGGTGGATAAGGGGGATGGGAGTGGGAATAAGGCTGAGATGAAAGGAACACCCTGGAGAAGAGCAGACGCCAGCACTTCTCAGCATCCACCATGCTTGAATCTAGACTTGGCTTGGGCAAAATTTTCATTTTAATTTCTACGTGATAAACGTGGGCATTGTTTCCACTCTGAAAGAAATGTAAAGCAATCCTGTGGATCACTGTTCATTTGAAACCCGTTCTTTGTCTTCATCGGGCTGGCCAACTACAAGAGAATGCATTAGGAATTTGGCTTCTATTGGAATGAAGCTTGGCAAAAAGGGGATTTTGAAACCTCCAGGGAGACCTCCATCACAAACCCACAGATTCTGGTAATTGATGAGAGAACTTTCAAGTGAGCTCAGTGATTACATTTTGAATGCTTTTCTATTAATTATTAAAGGTAAATTATGTTGTTGAAAAGGAAAGCCGTTGAAAGATGGTAATTTAAGGAAATAGGTTAGGAAGGCATTCTGGATAAGGTAATTGATTTAAAAATTGAAAGGCATTTAGGAGAAGGTCTGTCAAAAATGGATTTAAACAACTGAAAATGGCATCCCTGCTATTTATATGTTGCTTTAAAGAGGAAAAGAAAGCAGCTGAAGATTTGATAGAACCTGACCAAATATGAAGGAAGTTCTGTTGTTTTGTAAAGTGGGCTTGCCTGCTGAGGACACTGCCCCCAAACCACCCTTCTTCCTAACGTTCCCTGGAGGAGTTCACAGGAGAAAAAGATGTCACCTGAATGCTGCCATTTTCCTGGGCTACCCCCTTGCAACAGAGATGCCAATACCCACCAACAATATGGAAAGACGTTTTCAAAGTCAGAGCACAGATTTCAGAATCACTGCATTATTTAAACACCCCACAACAAACTCCTGTTCTAAGAGTGACGCCCACTCCTCCGTCATCCTGAATCTCCCTTCCACTCTCGATAGGAGATGGGGGCATCCTGGGACAGCGATAGTGCAGCAGGAAGGATAGGAATAGGACACACGGCAGTGGCACTTACTAGCAGTAATAAACATCACGGACAACAGCTTCGGAGCCTGGGTCCCTCGTCGTCACCTGGAGGGCTGCCCAGGAGAGCCACCCAACCAGCGACATCTGCACTAGAGTTTGCATGAACAAGAAAGGGACCTATGGGGGTGCCTGGGTGGCTCAGTGGGTTAAGTCTCTGTCTTCGGCTCAGGTCATGATCTCAGGGTCCTGGGATTGAGTCCCGCATCGGGCTCTCTGCTCAGCAGGGAGCCAGCTTCCTCCTCTCTCTCTCTGCCTGCCTCTCTGCCTACTTGTGATCTCTCTCTCTCTCTGCCAAATAAATAAATAAAATCTTAAAAAAAGAAAGAAAGGGACCTATGATCATCATTTTCATTCCTTCTTCCCAATGCCATAGGAAATGAAACATGGCAAGGATGAGTGGCGGGACAGAATTACTTACGGTTACAAACTACTACTCCTTCCTCTGAATTCCTCCTGAACCCTAGCTGGAAAAAGACTGCAATCACAAAACACAGACAGGACACATCAATACCCTACTGCACCCGTCAGCATGAGTAAAAGCCAAAGAAGCCCAGAGGACCAGTCCCTCCTAGCACACCCCTTAGGCGCCCCCTAGCCATGTTAGCACAGTCATGAACGTCAGCCAGGGAGGTGAAAGGCCAGGCCACTGCCCTAAGGGGCAACTCAGTGCAGATGTGGCCTCCTGGGGCCCAACCTGGCCAGACAGAGGTCAAAGGGTCCAAGATGGAGGGTCACGGACACGTTCTCTTGCTGGGCATTCCAAAGAGCATTTCCCCATGGAAGGGTGCAGTGTCTGAACTAACAGAACCTGTAGCTCTCTTTCTGAGGGCAGGGGAAGCCCCTTCTCTGCAAGCCACATTGGCACTAACCTCCACCTCTTGGTTTTGGAGACGCACCACCTTGACTGACTGCATTTCCCCACTCTCTTCCCATAGCCACAATTCTGGGGTCTTCAAAATATTGCTGGCACTTCCATGGTGACAATGGCCGCGAAGTAACAGGAGCTTAGGAAGGGTTTTACCCTTTCACAACAGCAGTGCTGGCCTTGCTAAGAATTATACTGTGTTTTCAAGCACCGAACATGGGAAGCCAATGTCATCTAGAGATGTACGAAGACCAAGACAGCTACCATCAAATCATGAGAAGTAGCACAAGTCTGTATCAGGTAATCACGTCAAGAGGCCGAAGAAGACAGCCTGACCTCCTCCACTGGGCCAAGGAGGTGTTATTCAACAGGGCACTTTCACAGACAACCATAAAAAAGGACAAATGGATCCAAAAAAGGCTCAGAGAATTTTTTTTTTAAAGGACGATAAAGAAATGACCAGTTGTCGACTGATTTGCATTTGGTCTTATCTTGGACCAAGCGCTGCTATACCAATCCTACCTCAGATGACAAATTGCAGAAAGGTTTGAGCTCCTACAAGGCACACGGTTTGTACTCCAGACGGTCTCTGGGTTGCCAGCACACTCCTCTCAGCCTGTCCCAGCACACCCATTAGGGCCGGGTACCAAAATAGTTGAAATGGACAAAAGGCAGAATGTTACCTTCACTAGAGAGGTAGAAAAGAGGAGAAAGTTCCAGCAACAAAAAAAAGACTTCTCAAATATCAAGAAGGGGGAGAAAGGATGTAGGTTCTCACCAGGCTCTCCGTTTTTTTGTTTTTTTTTTTTTTTTTAAAGATTTTATTTATTTATTTGACAGAAACACAGCGAGAGAGGGAACACAAGCAGGGGGAGTGGGAGAGGGAGAAGCAGGCTCCCTGCTGAGCAGGCAACCCGATGTGGGGCTCGATCCCAGGACCCTGGGATCATGACCTGAGCCGAAGGCAGACACTTAACGACTGAGCCACCCAGGTGCCCCAGGCTCTCCGTTTTTATTACTGCACATGAATAAACGGATCTGGGCTTTAAGAAAACAGAAATGCCAAGCCCTTAGCTTCACGGGCCTCCAGCAAATTTCACGGAAAACAAAACAAAACCAAAAAAACCCGCAGCCTATGAGCCATAAACCTGCTGTCTAAAATTCACACCTGGCTGGGCTAGGAGTTTCAAAGTTAGAGAGTTGTCTGGATCTTTCCCCCACAGTTCCCATGCTGTAAGCCTAGGAGAGGTGCCCCAAAGTCTTTTCAAACTATGCATACCAGTAGTATCAGGATAAACTCCCCCTCACCCCAGCTTGATATATTTTTCTAAACTTGCATATTTACATATTCATATACACAGATTATACACATGTTTATATATGTGTATACACGTTTATATATGCATATATACAGGATGCATGGGTATACACAGTATTAAATTTTCTGTCCATCTACCCTATAGAGCTGTAAGCTCCAGGAGGACCCTGCTTCTTTGCTGGTTTTATTCACACTTGCCTAGTCCTGAGCCTAGCGAGGTCATTCATCAGTTAATTCAATAAATGACTGAACCTTTGGTTTTAGACCTTGTATCTGGCAAAGGGGGAAGGGTATAGTGCTTGGTAAGGAGGCCTCCCCAGCCTTTCAAATAAGCGCTAATCCTCAGGGTGTAAGGAGGGAAGGCAGAATTCTGACCCCTTATGTCAGAGTCTCTCCTTGGGATTCTTCATAGTGTGCCCTGCAAAGGGTCTGCAATCCCCCATCCTCCTCGGGCTCAGCTATGAGGGGCTGCATCTGCAGAGAGGGAGCACCTTCTCCTCCTTTGCACAACCGCACAGCTAGCTGAGCTCAGGCCCCGCGTGCCTTTTCTGACCCCATTATCTTTCTACTCTAATGGGGAAAAGGGACGGATTCTCTGCCAACTTCCTCCCTTCCCTTTCCTGCCAAACAGAAAGCTGCCCGTGAGCTGCTGTTCTCCTCCACCCCCACATCCCCCTCCCCACTCCAAAGAGGTTTTTTTTTTTTTTTTAAAGGATTTTGTGATACAGAATCAAGAGAACACAGAGAAAGAGCTAGAAATAGAGAGGACAGAGACAAAAAGAAAGAATTTAGAGCAGAAAAAAAAGAAAGAAAAAAACAAAGCTGAGCTATGTTACAAAGACTTTACAAGGGCAGGAGAAAAAGCAGAACAGAAAGTTGTGATGCATTTGGACTCCCATAGTAGTTTTTAATAGAGGTCAATAACTAAAATGTCCTTTTCATGATCTTTGTACTCCCAGAACACAAAATCATTCAGAGACTGAACCACATGGGCTTACAGGTTCCTAAGAGTTACAGTTCACTGATAGAGACAAGTGGGGATCCCAGTGCATTCCAGAAAACTAGACAGATACTGGCAGTGGGAAACACGGGAACATACTGCCTTCTCCCTCCTCCCATCCTGGAATACAGAGTGTCAGGTAAGCAGAAATTTTGCCGAGACCTGATACCAGTGCCAGGAAAATTGCTTTAAAACTAAAGCTACAGGGGCGCCTGGGTGGCTCAGTGGGTTCAAGCCTCTGCTTTCGGCTCAGGTCATGATCTCAGGGTCCTGGGATCTAGCCCCACATCTGGGCTCTCTGCCAGGTGGGGAGCCTGCTTTCCCCCTGTCTCTGCCTGCCTCTCTGCCTACTTGTGATCTCTGTCAAATAAATACATAAAATCTTTAAAAAAACAAACCAAAAAAAAAAAAAAACACGTCTTATCTCTTGTGCAAAGAACGGCATCGAGAGACCTTGGGGGTACAGACCTCTGAAGATAACCTGCTACAGGACCCAGAGGAAAACTCCACGCATCTGCTCACCACACGCTCCGTTACTCAGGCCAAAACCGGAAGCAGCACCCCACCCCACCATACCTCCACTGTATTATGCTTATTCCAAGACAGTCCTGCTTTTCTCCGGGATGTTCTGGACATTAGTAAAGTGGCTTTTCTATTCTTTTCACTTTCGAGAATTTTCAAGTTGTTCTGTAACGATTATGCATTGTTTCTAGAAATAATTTTTAAAACGCCCCTGACAGAAAATAAAACAATCTCCCTTAAGGAAAGTTTAGGGTTTTAAAAATAACTTATTTTCTATTTAAAATAAAAATATCCTACTTGTCAAAGAATTCTCTCTCAAAGAAACATTTTAGGCCTAGATGGATGTAGAGGGGATTTACTGCAACAAGCTTTTATTTTTTAAACAAACCCGGCATAATACTGATAACAAAATTCAACAAAGATCAGAAAAAAGAACTTGAAATCAATCTAACTTAGGAACATAAGCAAAATTCCTAATTAAGCACTTAGCAAATAGAAACTAGAAAACCATTTTTTAAAATAACTATGTCCTAATGGAGTTCATCCCGAAAACGTAGCCTATGACAAATAATTACCATGTTAATACATTAAAGAGCAAACATTTTATGAACTCAGTAGATACCAAAAAAGCATTTAATAAAATTCCTCACTCATGCCTGAGTTAAGAAATTAAAACAGAACCCTTGCTTAATTCAATGAAAGATTAACACACATAACACACACACCACACACCACCACACCACAAATGAACCAGCAGGGCACTCAAGGAAGAAACCCTGTAAGTGTTCCCTTCAGAAAAAGGAAAGAACAAGGATGCCCATTATCACCAATGTAAGTAACAATGTTACTTAACATTGTATTCTAAGTGCTATTCAATGCAATTATAAAAGAACAAAGTAAACAGTATATATCAGAGAGTAAAATCCTCTTTATCTGTAGCTGATTGCATACTTGAAAAACCCAACATCAGCTGAGAAGCTAATAAAACTTTTAGCAAGATTGAAAAACAAAAAAACAATAGCCTTTCACACTAAGAATAACTATATAGACAGAAAGGAGGGGGATTACTTCACAAAAGGAAAAAAAATACATTAAAATGAATTTTATAAAAACATACAAAACCTTGGAAGGTTTTGGTGGAGGACAAAAAGGAACTACTGAATCCAAGAATATGTTTTCTTGTATTCTTTGTAATATCCAATTTTGTGATATTGTAGAGGTAATTCCAATAAAAAAATTCCAATTTATGAACCTTGACAACATGACTCCAAAATTCATCTGGAAGAATGAACTCAGCAAGAATAGTCAGAAAAAAAAAAATCTGAAAATGTGATTACTTTAAGGATTTGGGGTGAGTTGGCCTGCCAGATAGTAAAACGTATTATAATACTGCAGTGCAAGAGACAAATATAACAGAATAGAATACCAGACACAGATGCAAATTTATATGGAAATTTAATGTAAGATAAAAGAGACATTTCAAATCAGTAAGGAGGATAGGAAGGATTCAATAAATGATGGTAAAACAAGCAGCTCGTCGTTTGGAAAACTTGCATGAAAAGCATATATATATAAATTAAAGGCTAGAGAAAAAGGAATTTTATCATCTTGGTTTTATGTTAAGAAGAGCATTATCCAATCCAAGTTCAGAAACTGAATAAAATGACTCTTGATTCTATAAAAAAAAATAGAACTATGCACAGAGATGGCATAAATACAGTTTAAATACAACAGCTTACCTTGGGGAAGAGAGAGCGGGCCTCAGTTGGAAGGGTGTACAAGGGGAAAATCTGGAAATTCTCTATATCTTGGTGTGGATAATGGCTGCATGGATGTACGCATATGTAAAATTCATGGAGCCTCAGAGTTAAGATTCGTGCATATTATGTGTATGCTATAACATTTACTTCATTAAAAAAAAGGGGAATAAATCAAGCATTTATCCTACCATTCCTAAAGACTATTATAAGCAAAGACTTAATGAGGGAAAATTCTTCGTACAAAAGTTTTTTTTTCTGCTAATAAATGCAAAAGGGACAAAAGAATCATAAAGTCATGTTGTAATAACTGATCTAGAAAATGTCCAACAATAGCTATTAAAGCCATTAGGGCAGTGGTTCTCAAATTATTCAAACATGCATCAGACCCACCTGGTAGAATGGTTAATTTTGTGTCTACTTGATTGAACAAAAAGTACTCAGGTATTGGTAAACCATTGTCCTAGGAATTTCTCCGAGGGTGTTGTTGGATGAGATTAACATTTAAATCATCAGAGCAAGTAAAGCAGATTGTCAGGATAACGTGGGTGGGCCTCATCCAATCAGCTGAAGGTCTGCATGCAATAAAAGGCTTGACTGCGCCTGCCTCCAAGCAAGAGGAACTCTGCAGTGTGGGCTCTTCCTGGTTCTACAGACAATTGCCTTCAGGCTCCACCTGCAACCAGCTCTGTGGGTCTCCAGTCTGCCGGCCTCCCTAATCATATGAGCCAATGTTTTATCATAAATACCTCTTCATATATGCATGTATGTGCACACTAGTGAAATACAAATTGTTGGGTCCTACCCCTTGAGTTTCCAATTCAATAGACCTGAGCTGGGACACAAGAATTAGCATGTCTCACAAGTTCCCAGTTGAAAACGGTACCGCAAGTTAAGGGACTGGGAACCATGCTGTGAAAACCAACACATGAGACAAAAGGTTGACGGGAAATTTACAACAGATAAAATCAGGCTGACAACACCTAAACTTATTGATCAAGCTGAACTTCAATTTACAGGATACCACAATACCAGAAAGATGCAGTCAAACAAATCCAGTATATGGGGAAATGTACAGAAAATGACGACCCAGAGTCTTCAACAAATAAATGCCATGAAGAAAAGTGAAAGGGAAACTCATGGGTTAAAGGAAATTAAAAGACCTTTTTGGGTACTGATTCCAACCAGCTACTTTTTTTTTTTTAACTGAAAAGTTAAAGAACTAGCATCAGTTGTGTTACATATGGTGATAGAATTCTATTTGCTTAGATTTTTAGACTAGGGTTTCTTGGCCTCAGCACTGTTGACATTTTGGGCCAGGTAATCATCTTTGAGGGCTGTCCTGGGCACTGGAGGACATGTGACAACATCTCTGGCCTCCACAGACCAGAAGCCACCTCCAGGTAGGACAACCGTCCAGCCACACGCCCTGGAGGGCAAAGCGGCCCCTGGCTGAGATCCACTCATTAGATACACCTTCTGAAGAACCTGCAGGTGATCTGATCTGGCTGGGTTATTTATTTTTTTTTAAGATTTTATTTATTTTTTTTAAAGACAGAGATCACAAGTAGGCAGAGAGGCAGGCAGAGAGAGAGGAAAGGAAGCAGGCTCCCCGCTGAGCAGAGAGCTCGATGCGGAGCTCGATCCCAGGACCCCAGGATCATGACCTGAGCTGAAGGCAGAGGCTTTAACCCACTGAGCTACCCAGGTGCCCCCTGGCTGGGTTCTTTAAGACACTCCAGAAAAACTACAGGGAGGTGAGATGTTGTTACAACCACAGAACATGGGCAATCGCTGAAACTGGGTGATTAAGTCCACGGGTATCATTACTCTACTCCTTATGCTTTAACATACCTTCGAACACGTCTGATAAAGTTTTATAAAAACACATGTGCATACATAAATACCGCAGAAACACATTTTTGACAGATGTTCGTGATGTTAATGCTGGGGGGAGGGGCACAGATCACCAGGCAACATGTATACGGTGACCTCGTTCTGATGTAAAACAAAGACCCTCAGAGACGAAAGGCATCCAAACATTTACACTGACAGTCCCCAGGTGGTGAAACCCTAAACATTCTCTTCTTCCAGTCTGTAGTTTTCAAAGCTTTCCCCATAAAATGTATATTATTCAATGTAAACAAATGTAACAAAAACTAATAAAGGTATCATTATAGAGACACACTGTGGGCAATGAAAGAAAGACTATTCAAAGCAACCGCAAGATCTCAAAATGTACAACAATCAAGGAGGCATTGAATTTAGAGGCAAAGAGATCTCAAAGTCCTTAGAAAATACTGATTACAGCATGCAAATTCAGTAATGTACATGTGTAGATGTGATGGAAGGGGTGTGTTTCCTCAGACTGACCTCGGGCATCTGAATTCCATTTGGTCTCCCCTATTTCAGAAGGCAGAGTCACATGGAATAAATTTTAGACTTTTCTAGAAACAAAATATGGTATTTTCCCTGATGGGCAGATATTTTGAGTTTTTTAAGTGATCACATTGATGCTTAAATCCAGAGCCAAAGTGGAAAACTCAGCTGTTAAGCTAGACTCATGCCCCCCAAAGGTTCTAGGTAGCAGGGGTTTTGCTCTTCTGCTTTTCAACATCAAACAAATTATTTGCAATTTAATCACCTGTTGCTCTGTTCGGCTTGCCTAAGTGGCTGCAGCCTGACTTTGGTGCCAGTAAACAACAGTGAGCCAGATTTCCGGATATGTTTCCTTCCGTGGTATGTAGCCTAAACTTCAGAGCTCTGTCCTCAACCCTCCCACGGTCTGCTCTGATATCTATACTTTCACGGTTAATCCCTTCCACAAGAAGGTGAAGCTCTTAAAAACAAAGACTTTGTCTTCTCAGTACTGTGTCCCTAGTGCCTAGCAGAGGGTCTGGGGTATAGGAGATGCAGGAAAGTAACAGCTGAAAAACAATTCAATTTGTGCTTCCCTCCTTTTTCCTGATATGGGGCCTTCTCAGGGAACATCCAGGATTCCTGGGACTACCAAATGGCCTGAATTATGAGCAGGCCCAGATTCTGTTACCATGCTGCTTACCCTCAGGACCCGGGCGTGAACAAAGATGTGAACAGACCCACCCGTCCCTCCCTGTACTACACACGCACATGACTCTGCGACACACCAGCCCATTGACTCCCTGGGCCTCAGCCAGTCCACGCACCATCTCATTGCGTTCTAATAAAACTGGTTTCCAGAATTAAAATTCACAAGGCAGCATACGTTACGTATTCCCTCTCGTTGCAGATTTTATTCGGCCCCCACTGTCTCCTGAGTGTATTTGAAGGCCTGTCCCCCATGGCCTTCCCCCGGTCCTCAGCAGCCCACAGCAGATTTTCCTGCTACTCCGGACATGTTCTGCTCAACTCACTCTAGTGTCTGGTGTGAGAACAGACATCAAATCCTAGAATCGAAGCCAACGAAGCTAACCATACTCTTCTGCTCCTTTTCTCTGGCCTTCTGCTAAGACCCACACAGGATCCCCACACTGCCCACCCCAAATCCTCTCCTGACCACCCCCCTCAAAGGTCTAATCCAACTTCCTCTGAAGAAAAGGAAACCGAGGCTCAGGAAATTGAAGCAGCGTGTCAAGGGGAGCATGGGGGGCAGTGCGGGGACTGTGACACCAAGGGTCTCCTGACCCCCAAGGGCCCATTCTTCTTTCTCCAGGAGTCAGCAAGCTAAGCCCTGTGGGCTAAATTTGGCCCTCTGCCTTTTTTTTTTTAAATAAATAAAGTTTTATCAGAGCACAGCCACACACATTCATTTCCATATTGACTAGAACTCATTTGGGTTACGATAGCAGGAACCGACTGTGACAGAGGCTATGCGAACCGCAAGCCTAAAATGGTACTATCTTAACATTTAATGAAAAAGTTGACTGACCTCTAACAGAGCTCAAAAGAACAAGAAGTGAGAGAGAAAAGGCAGATGCAGACGGTGGAATGTTAGCCGAACCCCTTGCTAGTCTCCTCAAAGGAGAGGAATGTGTGGACTCGTCAGGACAGAAGGTCATCGGACACCTCTTCCCCACACCTGGGGCATCTCGGTAGATGCCTTTGCAGAGATGCGGCTGTACCTGGTGTCAGGCACCCGTGGCTGTCCCCTCCAATACACCACACAAACACATACATGCTGAGTTCCAAGTGTGCCGTGGCTTCCCCAAGTAGGTTCGGAATATTAGCTTCAGGCTGTACTAAAGAGCCTCTCGGCCCCACAACACAGGGAAGGCCAAGAGACACGGGACACGTCTGCAGGGAGGAAGTCTTCTCCAATTCATGAGAAAATGCATGGTTTTGGGGGGGTCAGACTGTCACCTGCTGGGAGACCTGGGGTTATTTCTCTGAATCGATTGTGAGGAAGATTCACTGAGGCCTTGTGCGTGGGGTTCAGAGAGCCGTGGACCACCCAGCGGGTGCTGAGTTGGGGCACCTGGAAACAGCTCTTGTGGACGACCCGGTAACACATACAAGATCCGAGGATCCAGAAGAGCCTCTGACACCCAGGGGCTGGTGCAAGCTTCTCCCATCCCAAGGGCAATGCTCACAAATGCAAACCAAAATGAAAACCCCCGATGTCAGAACCGGCTGCCCTGTTTGGCCTGGAACACAGCACCCAACAAAGCACGCACAGGAGTCCAGCCGGCTTGAGTTCCTCCTTCCCCCAACCGAGCCACGTGGCGGCTGAGGGAGTCACTGGGTCTCTTTGAGCCTCAGTTTCCTCATTTGTAAGGGACAATAGCCTCTACCCCACAAGCCCACCATGAGGACGGAAGCAGGCCCTTGTACTGGGCTCAGGTGGGGACTGCTGTGGTCATTTAGAACAGTAACAGCTCAGCCTGGAAATGTGCTGCCCGGTCCGACCACCCCTGGGTCTCTGTCCCAGACATAAAGCCCGCTGAGCTGTGACTTGGGCACTAACAGTGTCCCCTTGAGCTCACAGTGGACCCTCCTTCCCTTCCGTGCCCAAGCAGCTTGACCACCCTCCGGTCCCCAGGGCACCCCCACACACCCTGGCAGCCCGCCTTACCATCAACCCCGCTCTGGGGCGGTTATGCCAACCCGAGACCAAGTCACAACCGGTGGATGCGGGGCCACCATCACACAAAACACACGTGCTGACGCCCCACATTGGCTCCCCAGGTTCCTCCCTGCGTGGCTGCTAGAAAGCCGCTCCCCTACCTGGGCACAGACTGGTTCTCCGTGAAGCCCATGCGGCTGGATGAACCCCTGCCCCTCCACCCCGCAAGCAAGGCAGACGCCTACCCAGGCTCCTGGGCGGCCACCCAGTGTTCGTCGCCAACTCCCACACCCTTTCCACCCCCAAGAAATCCTTCCCCCAGTCAAGAGCCAAGGTGGGACAGTCAGGATCATTCTCTCCAGGCAGGCGGCTGATGGACTCTGGGGAACCCAAGCACCCCCCGACCTCTTACTCTGTCCTCGTGCATCCTCAGTCCTGCGTTATCCTGTAGCGCTGGCTTGCAGGGACCATGGTGCTCCCCCAAGGCCCTCCCAGCCCCTTCCTTCCAGTGGCCCTGAACGAGCTGGGAGCCAGCGTCAGCCACGCTGGTGTGCACACCACCACCAGATGGGCCTCACCTCCACCACGTGGGGCTCATTCCCCACCCCATGGTCCCACCATGCCCCCACCACGTGGGGCTTATTGCAGCCACGGGAACAAACCCCTGCCACGTGCAGCTCATTCCCCACTTCATGGTGACACACCCCTACGCCCCATAGAGCTCATCCTCCACCCCATAGAGCATGCCCCTGCCACTTGGGCCTCACCCCCACCCTTTGGAGCACGCCCCCACCAGGTGGAGCTCCTCCCCGACACCTGGGGTTCATCCCCGTCAGGTGGAGCTGATCCCTGCCACGTGGGGCACACCTCTGCTACTGGGGCTCATTCCCCACCTGGTGGAGCTCGGCCCTGCCATATGGGACTCATTTCCCCACCCCATGGAACACGCCCCCGCTGCCCCGAGGACCTATTCCCCACACCGTGGGGCTCACCCCCACCATGCGGGGCTCATTCCCACCACTCGGAGCAAACCCCTGCCCCATGTGGCTCATTCCCCGTCTCATGGGGCACACCCCTGCCCCTGTGGAGCATCCCCTGCCACATAGAGGCTCATCCCCTAACCCTGGGAGCACACCCCTGCCACGTGAAGCTCACCCCTGCCACGTGGGGCTCATTCCCCACCACGTAGCGCCTGCCCTTGCCCCCTGAACCCATTCCCCACCTCATGGGGGCTCGCCCACTGCCCTGGGAGCTTGTCCCCACCACAAGGATCTCTTCCACAGCAGGCCACCTATCTGCTTCCAAGTGGCAACAGGAGATGACACCCAAGAAGCCCTGGAACCAAACCGGCAAGGAGCCACGTGCTGTATCCGACCCCTCAGGGCACTGCAAGTTAGTCCTCTGCCCACTCACTAAGCAGGAAACCAAAGCTGGCAAATTCACGGTGACCCAAGTTAGAAAGCGACCACGCCAGGGCAAGAACCCAGAAAACATGCCAAAGGGGGTGTTGCCAGCTCCTCTGCCACAAGGGGGATTCCTCCTTGTCCTCCTTCTCCTTTTCTAGGGCACAGAGTGCGGTGGGCTCCTGGCAAGATGAGGACACAAAAGACTTAAAGGGCTTAACATAGAACAGAAGCAACATTTTAGGGGTTTGGGAGATTTCTGTAAAGGTAGTCCAGAAATACAGTGAAATGTACAGCAAACGTAAACAATAAAATCTCTCCTCTCCCTGACCAGCAGCCACCCAGTTCCCTTCCCTGGGAACACAATAGCACTTTCTTGTGTTTCCTTCTGCTGTAATCTATGCATAAGCCCATGTTTATACAAATGTGGGTGTTGTGTGTACAAATGTGGGTGTTGTGTGTATCCTTTGTTATACAACTGATAAGCGCCTAGACAAAGTTCTATGCCTTGCTTTTTTCAACTGATAAATCTTGGATACTCCGGGCTAATGCTCAGACATCTTACTCTTTCTGTCCAGATTATGGACATCTGCCTTTCTGTCCAGTCTTCCACAAGCAGGAAGAAAGCGGCAACAAACATCCAGTACGTACATTCCCCGCACGTGAACACTCACACAGACACACACTGTGATGCTTCAGGTGGAATTCTAGAACTACCTTTAAATGGACGAGAATCAGCAAATCTTCTCCAGGTGGGAATGTGTGTTTATCCATACAACAGGATGAGATCTTCTCGTTGTAGAACATCAAAGCTACGTTGGAACTCATCCTGTTTCATTTCATCTGCTTTCCTTTGGGTCTGTTGGTCCTCAATTTCATCCACACTTTGGGTTATTAATGCCCCCATTCAGCGTTTCATATTCGCTGGGCCTTCTTAATCCAGTTTACTTTCTTGAGGCTTAATACCCTTACAGAACCGCCGTGTGTGAAATTATCTTTTACAATGCAGAATCCAAGCAGTTTATAGTTTTCAGTCAATTACTCCCAACTGCCAGAGCTGTGCTCAGGATAACATTTCTGGCTAAATTTCTTTGTGGATCATGAATTCTTAGACACCACTAATCCTGGTGTCTGGTGAGGCCATATATTCAGACTCGCACCCAAGGCAAAGATTTGCTTCAAACTGGGAAATTCATACTCCTAAGCCACAGGTGTTCTGGAAAATTTTAGCACAAATACTGGTCTGATAAACTGGATGATATTCCCCAGCTACTGATACACAGTTAACTTTTAAGAAATCCTGTAGCAAATCCATCTGTAATTTTTTTTTTCTTAAATCCTTTCGGTTAATAATTTTTTTTTAAATCACTGGCCATGGTACGCCTGGGTGGCTCAGTTGGTTAAGCAGCTGCCTTCGGCTCGGGTCATGATCCCAGGGTCCTGGGATCAAGTCCCACATTGGGCTCCTTGCTCACCAGGGAGCCTGCTTCTCTCACTGCCTCTGCCTGCCTCTCTGCCTGCTTGTGTGTACTCTCTCTTTCTCTCTGGCAAATAAATTAAAAAAAAAAAAATCTTAAAAAAAAACAAACAAAACAAAATCACTGGCCTTTAATTCAGCTCTATCAGTCAGCTTTCCCGGTGTATAGACAACCCCTAGGGTGCCTGGGTGGTTCAAATGGTTAAGTGTCTGTCTTCGGCTCAGGTCACGATCCTGGAGTCCCGGGATCAAGTCCCGCATCCGACACCCTGCTTGGCGGGGAGCCTGCTTCTCCCTCTCCCTCTATTGCTCCCCCTGCTTGTGCTACTGCTCTCTCTCTCTCTCAAATAAATAAATCTTAAAAAAAAAAAAAAAGACAACCCCTAAAAGTTAGTGGTTTCGAACAACCATCATTTATTTACCTCTCATGATACTATGGGTCAGAACTTTGACCTTGGCTGAGGTCGGTGGTTCTTCTAATGATCTTGGCTAGTGGGTGACCAGCAGCTGCTCAGGAGCTCTGCTTCTAGGGTGGGTTAGTTACTAGCCGGGGCGGTGGGGACATCGGGGTCCTGGATGTGTCATGCCCCACCAGGTCAACATGGGCTTCCCCACACAGAGGCTGATCCCAGGGGCAGAAGAGAATGTGCCCCAGTGTACAAGTTGTGCACACGTTCTTTTCAAACCCCAGCGTAGTGACACATTTACTACTGTCCCATGGGTCAAAAGGAGTCAGAGGACTAAGTTCAGATTCCAAGGGTGAAGGAACAGAGACTACTTCTCCATAGAAGGAGCCCTAAGGTCACAAGGCAAAGACACAGGTGCAGGTAAGGGGGAGAACTGGCCACACCCGCTGTTTATAAGCTCATCAAACTTAAATGATATTTATGTAGGGCTTTGCAATATAGAACTGCTCTCACTCACACTGACTTCATTCCTAGAATAGTTTCCTAAAATAAGATCCACAGAAAGCAGCCACTGGAGAGACCTCCAACGTCAACAGAACCACTCCAAGTCATCCCACGACGAGCACCTGGGATAGCCTTGATCCAGATGTGGTGGACGTTCGAGGGACTTTCCTCAAGGCGACCCTGGTGCAGAAGAAAGGGCACCCACCACAGGGTGCGGGGGACTCCAGCTTAACCTCAGCTCTCAGAGCAGATTATTTCAATGCCACACGCCATCCCCTCCTTCCTTGGCCAGCAGGGAAGGCAGAAGCAACGTAAGGAGGACTGCTGAGAGACTGCAAATGACACAACTTTGTGCCTGGGCCCCAGGCACCTGGGAGAGCCCAGTGCTGCGTGGAGAAGACCTTGAAACAGTGAATTAGGCCCCAAGTTCTAAAGGGACTTGATTACTCAAATAAAAACAATCAGTGTGGGCAGGAGGCTGGAAAGAAGGCCACGGCTATAAGCCGGCATTCAAGGAAAACAGAACAAGTGTGGCCACGGGGCACACGGCTGCACCCTGGTCAGCCAGGGATGTGAAATTTTAAAGCGGGCAGAACCGTGTGTTCTCTGTGCCCTCCATGGAAATGGCCAGGTCTTGGCCTTGGACCAAACACTTCTTCTTCCCAAAGGAGAGTGAGTCACCAGGAGTCCTTGCTGGGGAACGAGCCCTCCGTGATGAAAGACGGGCGCGTGAATACATGGGGCTCCGTTACCGGCCTGAAGAAACCAGGCTGCTTGCTCTCTAGAAAAGGAAACACTCCCCACCACAACCACTTTTGTGTTTCCAGGTACATAACCAGAGCAATAGGTACGACTTGTTAACAGTCCACCATACGGCAGATCCTGCCGTTCGACCCACCTACATTCAATCACAAGCATTCAGACCACAAATATCCCCTCACTGGCTTCCACGGAGTACCCACGGGGTGTGGGACCGCGCACGAGGGCCTGGGGAAACAGGGATTCTACGCAGCAGAACAGAGGCTGCCCGATGGAGCCTTAAGGGCCAATCACGGTCACCGATGCTACGGATGCCGCCGCCACCACACCACCAAGAGAAGATTGCGCTGAGCTTTTCTGATCACCACGGGCCAGCTTTACAGATGTTTCCTCAGTGACTCCCATGAATACCACTAGAGATAGGTACTGGGAGCTGCACGTTACAAGTAAGTGAACTGAGGCACAGGGAACTTGTCCAGAAGCACACAGTCTGCCTGCGGCTGAGCTGGATTCAAACCAGGGAGAATGGGAGAATCACGCTTTCTGGGGGACCCCGCCTTAGCAAGAGCTCCTCTTCTCCCGGCAAGGAGGGGATCTCGGGGAGCAAGCAAGGGGCCCCAGCTGGGAGCAGAAGCCTCCCCTCCCCCTCACTGTGGGTTATCTTCAACAATCCCCTCTATCTTCTCTTCCTAAGGCTTTCAGACAAAGTCAAGTGTTGCCCATTTCTGCGGTTCCTCTCCCTCCTCCTTTGGACTCTTCCACAGTCTTCAGCAAATTGATCTAATATAAATTCAACAGCTCACTGGCTCTAAATCTCAGCCCTGGCTCTTTATCTGCCTAAAGGGCTCACGGGGTTGCTAACTCGGCACTTGAATAAAATCTAACACTTACACATTCATGCATTCACTCATTCATTCAACAAAACTCACCAAGCACCCACTAAATGCCAGGCTCGGCGTGAGACCGCCAAGATGCTTGAGAGTTTTATGCAGGGTGGGGTGATGGGGTTACACTTAAGAAAAAGGTCACCATGGCCCCTGCGGGAGGTCAGAGTATGGGGGAGTGGTGGGGAAGGGAAGGTCCGAGAGATGCCAGCCTGAACTAAGCCAGCGATGACAGGAACAGAGAAAAGCAGGCAGGACCCATTCTGGTTTGGGTTCCAATCTTAGAAGAGGAGTTCTGACCACAGATACTGCTTAGGGGGGTCCTGTCACAGAAATGGAAGTGGTGTGGCTGATATCACATAGGGTGACAGCTCTCCAATGAAGGGCAAAATGTGATCCAGACTCCTTGGGAAGCTGTGTGCAGTCTTCTCTCCCCCAGACATTCTGGTCTGCTG
Source organism: Martes martes (assembly GCF_963455335.1). Classification (NCBI taxonomy): domain Eukaryota; kingdom Metazoa; phylum Chordata; class Mammalia; order Carnivora; family Mustelidae; genus Martes; species Martes martes. The sequence goes on along the minus strand of NC_137896.1, from coordinate 16,204,248 downwards.
CCCAAGGCAGGAACTGGGCACTTGCGCTTGCAAAGATTCCCCATGCAATCTCCCCATCTCAGCCCAGCAAGAACCACCTGCGGGTGCAAAGTAGAGAGGGAGAAATTAACCTAGGACACAGCCCCAGTCAACTCCAACCGAGAGAACAAGCCCACAGGGAAGGCTGGAAAGCCACTACCAGAACCCCACCGCCAAACAAGCCAGGGGAAGAAGACCAAAGGGTCAACAGCACTGAAGGCAGTAGGGCAAAGGCTGGGAGAAAATCTGGGGTCTTTGCTTCTTCATTTGCTAAAATGAATTACGTGAACATATATGCATGCCGATGGGAAGGTGTCTTGGGGGTCCCCAAGACCAACCCTAGGTTCAGTGGTTTGCTGAAGGACACACAGGACTCAGCATAGAGTCCCACCCACAGCTGTGATGGACTGTAGTGAGAGGACACAGAGCAAGTCGGTAAAAGGAAAAGACACATGGGGTGAAGTCTGGAGGAAACCACGTGTGAGCTCCCCAGAGTCCTCTCCCAGTGGAGTCACACAAGAGGCACTTAATTCCTCCAACGATGAGTTGTGACAACATGTATAAAGTTGTTGTCTAAGAGGGGGGTTCATTAGAGACTCAGTGCCCAGGGTTTTTTTCTGGGGGCTGTTCATGCAGGGACCCCTGCCTAGAACATTCCAAAATTTCAGGCTCTCAGAAAGAAACCAGGTGTAGCATAAACGACATCGTTTGTTCTAACACTTCGTCACAGTGAGCTGGTCCTATCAGTTTGGGAATGGTGGAAAGACTCCTGAAATCCCAGTTCTCAGGAGCAGGAAGGAAGCCTTATAGAACAGGGAGGGCAGGCACCTGGGTGGCTCAGTTGGTTAAGCAACTGCCTTCAGTTCAGGTCATGGTCCCAGAGTCCTGGGATCGAGTCCCACATCGGGCTCCCAGCAACATGGGGAGTCTGCTTCTCCCTCTGACCTCCCTTCTCGTGCTCTCTCTCACTCTCTCTCTCTCTCAAAATAAATAAAAATCTTAAAAAAAAAAAGAACAGGGAGGGCATCTTGCCCTAGGTTTCAGGGGCCAGCAGTCCACACAGCCAGCAGCAGGACAGAGAGGGGACTTTCATCTGATGCCTGATGTTTTCTGTGAGGAGAGACCCCGCCAGACATGGAAACAGATGTGGGGAAATGTTGACCAGGCCCAGGGAAAAGTTAAAGAGCCAATCTGCAGGCTGGATGAAGCTGGGCACCATACATTTATTGAGGCCACATTTTTAAGGTCTGAGGAATTTTCCCAGCAGCATCCAGCCACCTAATAAAAGGGACACAAGAAAATGAGCTGAGTTTGTTCAGGTGTCGGGCTCAATGGAGGGCCCCAACTGGGGTTCCAGGAAGGAGAATGGCAGATGTGAAGACTATGGAATCCATGCAGACTTGGAAAGAAATGTCATAAAAGGAGGCACATAGACACGAAACTGAGCATACAAATCATGACATAGGCAGCTCGATCCATAAGGGCAATTTCATTAATTGTAGCAATTAGACCAGGGTGATATCTAGAAATCACCTTGGCAACAACCCCACCTAATGCGTGAATGCCTTCCATAGGATCCCAGGCAAATGGTCATGGGGTTCTCCATGAATACATCGGGTAACAGAAAACTCACCACCTTTCAAGGAACCCACAAATTTCTGGGCATTTGTATCCATGAGAAAAGTTCCACCTACTGCCAAGAGATCAACTGCCTGCTAGAAATTTTGGACTCTGGTTCTGCCATCCACAGCTACACAGAGCAAGGATCCAAGATGGCATACCATACCTCCCATGCAACCCACATTGGTATTAAACCCTTGGCTCTTCCCACTGCATAGGGATCCATCACTCCCAGGAGTCAATGACCATCCGTGTGCCAATGGCTTCAAGATCTAAAATTCCAGCTTCTCTCCAGACTCCAGACTCAAAAACTCCATTGTTTACCGGATACTCCCACTGCAAAACCCCACGGGCACTCGTACTCTGCATGTACATGTATCTGACTTTGTGATCTTGTCCCCACAAAACCAAACACTCTGCATGGGATGATGGATCCTACCCCATTCCCAGCTGGGCATCAATTTTGACTTTCTCTCCTCAAACACCCAGTTAATCACCTGCCTGTTGATTCTCCCTCCTAACTGGTTCTCTGGTCCATCCACCCAATGCCCTCCATCCTCACTGCCATGACCACAGTCGAGGCCACCACTATCTCTCAAAGACGTTGCCTCGCTCATCTCCTGTCTGACACCTTGTCTTCTCCACCCCTTTTACTGGCCTGGAAGTGAAAGTGATGCTTTAAAAGGCAAAGCTGGTCACAGCATGTCACTGCCTAGGACTCATGAGTGGCTCCCACTGCCATGAGGATACAGACATAACTTACCCCCATGGTGTGTATTTCTCTGCAAGAGCTGCCTGGTCACCTCTCTGGCTTCACCCCTTACTCTATAGCACCGTCCGACTCTATACTCCAACCACATTTAGCATTTTGTCCTCCAGAGCACCACGCTGGTTCACCTCTGAGTCAATGCAAAGCCTATTTCCTCTGCCTTATCCCTACCCCCCTGCTTCTACATGCAATGCTGATTTCCCCTCCATTTTCTTGCTGTTTCATAATTATCCGTCCATTTATCTACCTCCTTCCAAAGTCTCTGATCTCCCAGGAGACATATCTGTGTTGCTCACCAATGTCTCCCTAGCCCTGACACATCAGAAGCCCTCTATAAACACTTGTTGAAAGAAAACAAGAATTTCCATCTGTCAGTCACCTCCAATGGTCTGTTTCCTATACTTCTATTAATGCAGCCCCAAATAACATCCGTTTTTTTTTTTTTAAGTTGCCACAGTTCACTATAGATGTACATGTAATTTCCCCCTTGATTGAACACTTCAAACTCTTTTCCATTACCTACTGCTAAACCAGGTCTACCCCACCTGACACCCAGGCATTTCCGCAATTTAAGTACTCGCTGCAGGAGTTTCTTATCAAGACAGAAAGAAGGAAAACCCATTTTCAGGATGAAAAAGGAACATGAACAGTTTCAGCTTCCATTCTTCTCTGGTTCTGCCCTTGTTCACAGATTAATTTCTGGCACCAGGATCTGTGGCCAGATAGCAGAGAATCATACAGAAACGCCTTCCCCGACTCACAGAAGCCAGCAAGAATCACTCTCTTCACAATCGTCCATTTTACAATGTGTCTAATTATAACTGAATAAATTACTTCTGCCATTCTGCAGAAATACTTAAAATAAATAGCTCTCATTCCTTGAATTAAAATCATAGTCTTTTGTTCACTGTTTTCTATTTCATAAAGCAACAGAGCCTGTTGATTAAAGATCATTTATAGGACTTCATTTTCCATCTATTTTATGATATCACTTTAAAATACCCCCAAATATTCAGCTGCAAGGAGGGATAAGAACTACTGGAAATTGGCTCTTTGAGACTTTTTGATGAGAAATGAAGTTGTGGATGTAACTCTCAACGAATGAACATATATTAGAAAAGCCTATTTTAATAACTGCTTGGTTCTTCTCCCTGAATTTTTTTTCTCTCCCCAACTTCCTATATTTTTCTTGAGATTACAACATAATCCCCACTGACACACTAAATATTACTTCTCTGTAGTGAATGGATGACACTGAGACAATAAATCACTTTGAGCTAACACAATATGCCAACCAGCCCCAGCTAAGCCAAATATTTGACGAAAGACATACAAACTGAAATTTAGCAAGGCAGGAACACTCTGGGAATTATGTCCTGAATATCAACCATCTCTAGTACCTCCTCAATGGAAAAACTAGATGTAAAAGGAGATCATATGTGAGTGTGTAGGATGATTCTGGGACCAGAGTAGCCACAGTTAGCCAATCCGGGAGACACCCTGGAAAGAGATTCTGGGCAGGCCACCCTCCAAACTTGGTGGGTGTCATGACAAAGTGAAGACTCTCCGGTTCTGGACCAAAAACAAACAAACAAACATGGCCCGTCGTTTTCCTGCCCTGATGCAGAAATAAGCATGATGTCAACGGAAAAGACAGTCTGGTGGCAAATTTGGCCATGACACTGACAAAGCTGACGCGATGGGGCCCTCACTTGCACACGCCCCTTTCAAGACCCTGTACCTGATTCTTAAATTTAAACTGTCCTATTTTTTTTTTCTTAAAGTAGTCCCCTAAGGTGTGTTCACCTCTACAAGACCTCCCGGGCCTGGCCTTGTTGACCCTGCGTCACAGCGATTCTAAACAGGCCTTCAGACATGCCCTCAGCGGGCAGGAGGAACAGACTGTGTTCGCAGGTCATCTGAAATCCCGGAACGGGAAGACAAGAACATGGCTGGCCAGTGCCCGAGACCCTCCCAGAGCTGCCCAGCAGCATCACTCTGACTCCAGTCCCTCTGCCCCTCACCTTCCGCCAGAAACACCAGTGGTAATTCATCCCAGCTTTACTCGAGCCAAGCATACTCAGCCCTGTGTCATCCCTCTGCATGTGTCCCTCAGGAGCCACTGAAGGGGCACCAGCTTGGAGACATGTTCTGGTGGGCCCCAAATCGCACTGACTACCTCCTCTCCTGTGCCCACCAGCTAGGGGCTCAGCAACTACCCTGAGCTTGAATCCTCACTTACCAGAAACCCACCCTCATGCCTCAGTTCCCCACCCCCCCAGTGAAATGAAAGACAACATATACCCCCTCAAAGAATGGACATGAGGCTAATTCTTGTTGCAAAACAGAAAATAAATGCCAGGGGCGCCTGGGTGGCTCAGTGGGTTAAAGCCTCTGCCTTCAGCTCAGGTCATGAACCCAGGGTCCTGGGATCGAGCCCCGCGTGGGGCTCTCTGCTCAGCAGGGAGCCTGCTTCCTCCCCTCTCTCTCTCTCTCTCTGCCTGCCTCTCTGCCTACTTGTGATCTCTGTCTGTCAAATAAATAAATAAAATCTTAAAAAAAAAAAAAAAAGAAAGAAATGCCAGCCACCATCGTCATCATCACTCTACACCCTCCTCAGAGATCCCTCAGGAGTTCATTCGCCCCACTAGACTGAAGACTTCTCCACAGCAGAGACGGAAGCCCATGCACAGAGCTCGGTGCCACATAAATGTGTGTGGAACACATGAAGGAATTGAGTGATATTTACGTTCTGACCAACGGAGGTAGGATTCAATAATGCATCCCACAGGCTCTTGTTTGCTAACATTTCAAGTCTATACAGGAGAATGCGATGAAAAGTAGAAGACCAGAGGAAGCAGGAGGAAAGCAACTCTGTATTATGTTTCTCCGCATGTCTGGAAGTCCTCCTTCTCCATCAGGCACCTGCAGATCCCATGGCTGCTAGCTGTCTACACAGTACTTCTCCAAGACAGGCACTATCCCTATACCTCGGTCTGTGGACAGACCTCCAAGGGGCCTTGAGATGAATGGAGACACTGGTCAAAGCAAAAGGCAGACCACACAACCTAGTACCCTCACCCCTGACAGTAAGTATAGCCACCGTTCGTCCCATCCAGATCCCTCCCATGGGACCAGACTCTGTGCGTAACTCCACAGCCCTAGACAAGAGTTTAAACCTGCAAAAGATCTCCTTGAGCAAAGCAAGAGCTCTGCCTGTGGTAGTTGCAGAGAAGGTGGGATAAAAATTCCCGGGGGGACTCCTCAACACAGGCTGCTGCCATCACACCCCCAGGCTATGGGAGGTGTGGTCTGCCTCCATACGAAACCCCATCTCCCGTCCCACCCTCACTCCTCACAACTGACCCTCGATCGCACCTCCAGGAAACCCATAGTTTGAGAATGTGCCACAGTTGTTCCCACCCCTGCTGCCCTCACACATCCGTCACTCCAGCCTGGAGAGCGTTCCCACCAACCCCCCATCCTATCTCTGGGGCGAGAGGAATCCAATGCAATCATTTCTATTTCTTCCAAACCCCTCACCACCCTGTGAGGCCTTTGGGGCCCTCTTCTTCGGAGCCCCCTGGTTCTATTTGCGTATGTGTCTTTCACCCAGCAAACCAAACTCTACCTCCATGGAACAGGCACTGGCTGGCTCATCTCCATAACCCCAGCACCCAACAGAGCAACTGATACACACAGCAGGTGCTCTGTAATTGTCTGAAGAATGAATGGTTCAATGAATAATCTCTCCTGAGATGACAGGCTTAAATTCCGTTCCACATAACCCCCGAATTTCTTAAAAGATGTGCATTTCTGACCAGTGGACCATTGCTCATTATCCCCCAAATCAGCCTTTTTTTTTTCCCCAGAAGGAATATAGAACATGTGGGTTGTTTTTTCCTGGAGAAAAATTACACAGAGCAGGACCACTTTGGAGGCTTGGGTGCAGTGGTGGTATAGAATTAGCATGCCTAAAAAATGCACTCTCTGCTACCATTTTTATAGGCAAAAAAAAAAAAAAAAAGCCAGCAGAAGTAAAACAGAATGATGCATCTCACTCTCACCTCCAAGATTGCAAAACCCCAGTATCTTCTGCTCAAGAAATCTTTAAAGTGCCTGAGGTAGGTCAGGGATGTTTTTTAAAATGTCTTTGTGATATTCTTGCTTCTGGAAGAAAAATTAATGCCGCAGAACAACTGGGGAAGAGGAAAAAAAATCTTGATTCATGTTCCCTTGGAATGCACTTTGCTTTAATTGTTTTCTCATGTAATTACATATATTACTGGTGTAATTACAAATAATACACATATTTGATTTGTGCAATTATAGAATAGTATATAATTTTTAAATGTGCTACATTTCTTTCTCCCCAAGATCCCTTTGTGAAGGAAACGATTTATCATTTCTAAAAATATGCCCTTGTGTATTACATTTTAATAAAGTAAAAATTAGTAAATATTTGCCTTTCTTTTGAATTTCAACAAAATAAGCCTCATCGTGAAAATTCAAGTTTATAAAGGCTCATTATATAGGCCCTGAAAAACCACTTCCACTAGGCTAATTCTACCCACTGGAGAAAAGCCAGCCGAACACTACTATTAAGAAAGGTAATTATAGAGCACCTACTATGTGCAAAGCATGCTTCAAGGATGTATTTGTTGTGGCCTGGGGTAGAAGGAAATAATATCTCCAAGAACCGGAGAAGCAGCTGTATTCTGGACTGGTGGAGATGGACAAGAAAACTGGGCTCTGTCCCTTACCGGATGCACATGAAACTCCCCCAGCTCTGTACAGTGGAGGTCACACCACCTGGATCTAAGGAGATAATGTATGTGAAAGGCCCAGTACATGCATCCAGTGGTAGCCAGTTCTTTCTGTGACAGCATAAATCATAACCCTCATGTACTATTTTGCATTTTGCTTTGTAGGACCACACTTCATGGGATGAGCTGCACAGCACTAGGGTCTCCTGGTCTTACATTTGTAGAAGTTCAATGACAGCAACGTGGACTCATTCAAAGGAGGAGGATTGTGAAGGGTTCAGGGAAAGAATGTGTGAACACCTTGGACATGGGCCAGGAGGAGCAGATGTGGAGGGGAATACAGAATCCCCAAGTGCAAAGACTAAGAAGGGAATTTCAGGATAATTCTAATCCTATTAGTGACCCACACTTAGGTTCTATTGGATCCACAGACTCGAATATCCTTTTTTTTTTTAAGTGCCCAATGTTCAGCATCAGGACATTCTGCAAAAACATTGGAGATTTAGATATTCTCTTAAAAATGAAAAACATGGGCAAGACTGAGCCCAAGATGCTTCATGGCAATAGCTGGCTGGAGCCAAGGAGTGTTGCCCTCCAGGGGGTCACACCCTAAAACCTATCCTCCCCTGTGTTCATTATCTGCATAAACAAAGGCACCCCCTGGAACACACAAGCATGGGAACTCTCAAATGGATCTCCAGACAACAGAAAAATGTCTCGTAAAGGATTGTGGTCTACAAACCCAACCAATGTTCTTCCACAGCTCCTGGAGCCCCCTATTTGGGGAGTTAGCATTGCTCTCTTCCCAGTGCCATGATCACAACTGCTGTCATGACCGCGCCCTTCCCCTCAAGGGTCTTCCAACGCCTGAAACTCACTCAACCCCAGAGAGAGAAGGAACGCCGGAAGAAAATTATTACAGCACACATACGGTGAAATGTTCAGTCTTCCTAGAGATGAAGGGTGGTGTGGTCTGCCTCCATGTTTAACCTCATGTGTGAGAGGTTAAACATGGAGGCAGACTGCCAGGTCACAGTTGGCTTGAGATGCCCTGAGGATTCTCCATCTAAATATTCAAGAATATGTCTTTAGCCTTGGTGCTTCAATGGGGTAAAAGACGGTATAGCCTCCAGGCACAGGAACAGAAAGCTTCTAAGAAGGAAAGCTAATAAAGAATTTCAAGAAGCCAAACTGCCAATGAGAAAACTGAGTCTCAGAGAGTTTTAGTAACTCTGAAAACTGGCAACTGAATCCAGGAACTCGAGACTCCAGATCTGTATGAACAAGCTGTATGCACATACTCCTGCTTTAGGGCTTACTTAAAGATACACCCCTAGGGACACCTGGGTGGCTCAGTTGGTTAAGTGGCTGCCTTCGGCTCAGGTCATGATCCCAGCGTCCTGGGATCGAGTCCCACATCGGGCTCCTTTCTCCACAGGGAGCCTGCTTCTCCCTCTGCCACTCTGTCTGCCTGTGCTCGCTCACTCTCTCTCTGACAAATAAATAAATAAAATCTTTAAAAAAAAAAAAAAGATACACCCCTATTCAACCCATAGATGCATCAAAGCTAAGAAATCAAGAACTAGAAGACTAGGGAGTCCAAGAGGTGGAACTATCCACCTCTTGTAGCAAGACAACCCTGTAGCAAGACAACCTCTGCAAACCCGCCTGACGGAGCCAGCCGCATCTGGGAGTCCCCAGCAACAGGAAGGACTTGATGCTTCCTTTTACAGTGACATCCTGATGACGCTTTAAAGATTTCATTCTGCATTCATTCCTCATCAGGGAGACAATGGTTTTGCCAAATAAGAGAACTGCTCAGGAAAAGCCTGTCTCTCATATTCAAGTTGAACCGTGGCCTCAAAGACCAACTAAATAAATTTACATTTTAAGACTAAGCCAAAAAAAATTTTTTTTATTTTGTTTTTTCACATTTACCAGAATACTGAAGTGGCTGGTTCTACAGAGTCACAGAGGGACACCGTTTCTGCTCCTGTCCTTTCTTCTCTTTGTTTTCTTAAATGGGCCTGTCTTGCTTATCTTAAAATATCTATAGCTGGACAAGAAAAATAAAACATAGGAATTAATCCCATTCAAGTCAGACAGCCGAGCCATGCATCTTGTCCCGATCCGGGACCAACAGATCTCCTAGTGGAGCTTAGCTTGTACTTCTGTCTTCCCTATCCTTGGCTAGACTGGGCAAGCTCCCCTCAATGCCCTGCCATCCCCACTGCATCCCCCAATCTAAGCAGCAAGGCCCAATGCACATAGTAGATACCTAATAAATATTTGTTAAGTGAATAAATTCATAGTGTCTTATATTTCCCTTCACCCACTCCTTCTCTGGGTCTGTCAATTTAGAGGATGTTACTCAGGTGAATGATACTTCCTGGAAGAGACCGTACAATTAATTACCCTTGTAACCTCAAAAATCATAGTTGAAATCAAACCTGCGTAAGTGACAAGTAGAGGATATAAAAAAATGGCACTCTCCTCAGCCTCTTAATTACATACCATACATCAAACTTCTCCTAAGCTCTGAAAATGTCCCATTTAACATTTTGCACTTGGCATTCAATTCCAAAACCTGAAACGGGGATTATATGACTTAAATAGTTCTCTGATTTTTTTTTTTTTTTTTTTTTACTAACTTCTTCCCCATTTACTCCCTCTTTCCCTCTTACATACTGTTTCATACTGGCCAAGAGAATCTAGGGGAAGCCTCCCAGTTGTTCAAACCCAGATACTGTATTGTCCAGGCTAAGGGCTAAAGGACACTTAACCAGTGCCAAATACATGAATACACTCAAAGCACATGGTGAAGTCAATTGCCATTAGATATATAAAGACGAAGGAACGCTGAGGCAAAGGCATGTTGAAGACACCCAGAGAATCATTCCTCTGAGCAACCCTGTCTGTGAAGCGAAGTATCTTAAGTTTGGAGACCCGGGTGTATGGCATGACCGAACCGCTGCTAAAAAGCACGCGTGTGTGTGTGTTGGATGTGTTTGCACACCCACGGGGAAAAGTCAGAAAGGGTACACAACAAACAGAAAATAATAATTAGCCCTGCCTGGCTGAAATGGAAAAGCCTGTGGGCTAAGAAGAAAGAGACTTTCACCGCTTGTTCCGCATAATTCAGATAAAGGAATAGAATTATGGAAGGATTGTATGTGTGTGTTTCGCTTCCTTTTTTTACCAATAAAAAAGTACACAACGGTGTGTGTCTACGTGAAGATCAGTTCTCCACCTTCAGGTGAAAACACAGTGTCAAAAACAAAAATGTATAAACAAAGATGCACTGAGAAACAACAGCAGAAGCAAAGGGTCTGAAATTCAGCCCTGGGGCATCTAAGCAAAAGGCTTCAGCTGCCAGGGCCACTGGTCACTTCTGAGACCCACAGTGAATCTGACATCCAGAGGTAAGGGAAAACCCGCTTCCCCCTTCGTCTCCTCATTGGCCCAGATATGGTCACGTGGCCAGGTATTCACCAATTGCTGTGCCCAAGGAACGGCACGAGCTAATCGGTTCAAAAACCCAGGCCTCAGCCAATCACCATGAGTGGAAAAGATGGATTATCTCTGATTGGATAAGATTGGGGGAAGGGGTGGGGTTGGGGTTGTTGGGAGTGAGAGCCATTCCTATGGAAAGAATAAAAAACTACGTACAATCAGAAGGAAAGGGTGAATTAATGCTGGGTACGCCATCAAGAGTAAGGGTTCATGCTATCATCCATATTCTGCATGAAGGATGCTGGGGGGCGGGGTGGGGGGGCTGCTCAGTCAGCCAAGCGTCTGCCTTCTGCTCAGGTCATGATCCCAGGGTCTTGGGATAGAGCCCCATATAGGACTTCCTGCTCCGCAGGGAGTCTGCTTCTCCCTCTGCCCCTCCCCCTGCTTATGCACTCTGTGTGTGTGTGTGTGTGTGTCTCAAATAAATAAAATCTTTTTTTTTTTAATATAAAAAAAGGGAGGCTAGTAAGGTTTCCTAAATCGTTCCTTTTCCTCAGCACCTGCTTGGTCACTAAGTCAAGTCAAATCCTTTCCTTATCAATTACCACAATGTGTGCATGTGCGTACACAAAATTTATAAACCTTGATCTGAACTATTCCAGCCTCTCCCCACTTATATCCCTGATTCTGGGCTTGTCCCCTTTGGCTGAACATTTTACCAACCATGAGAGTAATTATTTTATGAAGCAAATTTAATCATGTGACTCTCCTACTTGGAACCTGCCAATGGCTTCCCATTGTCCCCAGAACTCCTTCGTGTCACCCAGCAGTAGGGCCCTGGGCTAGCCCGCCCGCCCTGCCAGGATCTCCAGCAGGTCTTTTCCCATCAAAACGGCTTCACACTCCCTCACCAGCCTCAGCCGCTCACAGAGCTCCCTGAACCCATGTACTACCTCAGAATTCTGCATCTTGGCTTCGTTCATTCATCCCCTAACTCCCTTGCCCTCACCATTCCTACCTGGAGACCCAGTTCCCCTAACCCACCCCACCCCCAACAGAGATGAGAGAACACAAGTAAGTGGAGAAACTCCAGGAGATGGCCCTATCCCTCCCCCCAGGAAAGAGAGTGGCAGCAAGTTCCTTCCAGGTGAGAAGATACACACCTTCTACATTTCTACATCCTTGGGTCTTTGGGGAAAGGAGACACCAGACTGTTAAAGCCATGAATAGTCTCCTCCAAGAGAGATATTCCTCAAAATGGCTGGACTCCCTTTAAAAATGTAAATCAATTTCTCGCGCTTCAGAAATGTAGCAGCCAGGACAAGACTCTTCCACGTCTGTGAGGAGGGCCAAGTCACTTGGCAGGAGCAGTGGGTGCAGTTAGTGTAGGGGATGCCGGCGTACTTGGAAGACAGCAGGGTGCACTTGTGGATGGATTAGACGCTGGGAACAAGAGAAGGAGAGGAGTCAAGAAAGACTCAAGGGATCTGGCCTGAGAAACTGCAACTGTGGGGCTTCCATCAGCTGAAGCTGGGAAGGCTGAGAGAGGTTTAGAAAATCAGGAGCTCGGTGCCAGCCAAGTTGGATGGGAGATGCTCGTTAGACACACAAGTGTAAATGTCATGTAGTTGGCTATCGGAGTCAGGATATCTAGAGACACTTCAGGACTCAAGCTATAAATTTGGGGGTCATTTTATTGGAAAAGGTCTTTAGAACCATGCTTATCTGGGCACCTGGGTGCCTCAGTTAGTTAAGCGTCTGCTTTTGGCTCAAGTCATGATTTCAGGGTCCCTGCATCTCCTGCTCAGGGGGGAGTGTGCTTCTCCCTCTCCTGCTGCTGCTCCCTCTGCCCCTCCCTACCCCTCCCCCCCACCCATGGAGCATGCTCTCTCGCATGCGCTGTCTCTCTCTCAAATGAATGGAACATATCAAATAAATAAATAAATACCAAGTTTATCATTTTTTTAAAAACTGGCTTTTAGTCCAGTTCAAAGCAGGATGAATCACAAGGCAATGTTTTGTCTCCCCCATCCTATCCATGCTCCCATTAAAGCTTATGACCCCAGAACATACAGCCAGACCCCAAACACACAACCCAACCAGTCAGAGCAGCAGGGTGTGCCCAGGGGTGAGCATCTCCTGAAACAATTCCATCCCATGACAGTTCAAGTGTTACCAAGGACAACTTGTATAAAAACAGGCAGCTAGCTGGGGAGAGCACGGGACACAGAGTCAGAAAACCTAGAAGAGGAATCCTAGGGTGCCTGGGTGGCTCGGTCGGTTAAGTGTCTGCCTTCTACTCAGGTCGTGATCCCACGGTCCTGGTGCTCAGCAGGGAGTCTGCTTCTCCCTCTGCCCCTCCCCCAACTTGTTCTCTCAATCTCTCACTCTCGCTCTCAAATAAATAAAATCTTCAACAACAAAAAAAAGTGACTCTTTAGCTGTGTGACCTTAGACAAGCCAATCAACATCTCTGAACCTCCGTTCCCTCACATGTGAAACAGGAAGGCTATTCACCTCATAGGTTTGTTAGTGAGTGGTTGGTGACAAAATCCGTCTGAACAGCTTAGCACAGCACCCGGGACATAGGAACTGCTCAGTAAACATCAGCGATCATTATCATGTTTTTACTGTTATTATTAGTGACACTGGACTTAGTGTGGGTTCCCCCAGAGGCAGTTCTCAAGGCCAGGATTAGAGAACAAATGGTTTATTTGGAACCTGATCCTAGGAAACCCTGGTCAAGGGGAAGGCAAGTGACAAATGGAAGGAGAGAAACCAATACATGGTGTGTCCTCAAGCAAGTGACCACTGTGGCCAACAGCTACCTAATCCGACGGGGGCGCTCTGGGATGCAGGGTGACCATGAGTTCTCCATCCTGAGGGTGATAAGTCCACTCCTGCCCGCCCCTGGGCGATGGGGGGAGGGCTGCTTGCAGGGTGGGGCTGGGGGCATGAACATCTGGCTTTGGCTGGGACACACCACAGTGGCAGGGCCCAAAGGGTGTGGGCGGGACCCACTGGCACCCACTGTGGCATTATCACTGATATGGCTCCGTTTCCTGCCATCAATCCACCAATTCCTCTGAGCCTCAGTTTTTCTCCCTATAAAATGGGGGAGGGGGAAATGCCAATCTGCCTCTCAGAGTTGGCCTGAGGAGGTTATAAAACATTTGTAAAAGCCCCTCGCACTCAGTTTCCTCTCTGCTGCTTCTTCCCGTTACCCCCTTCACACTTGAAGGGAAAAGCCAGCTTCCTCGCAGCCCACGCAGGCCCTTCCAGAGGGCACTTTCAGTTTCATGGCATTGCTCTCGGCCTGCAGAGCCCTCCTTCCCTAAAATGTGCTCTCCGGCATCGGCATCGATACTGATCTCTCTAAATAAGCCTTTCTGGAGGGAGGAAGTGGAAGTGCTTTGGGAGCGAGGACAGCAACTCACATCCCCAAGGTAATTTTCATTTCTGTTGCTGCCTTTGATGGCACCCACAAAACCCGGCCACCGAGCTCCCAAGCAAATCGGTGAAGACAAAGTCGTTGGTAACCCTTCCCGTGTCCACTGCCAGGCTGCTGACAGAAACACTGGCACGGGAACTCAAGGGGGCCAACCCATCCTGCCCACCCTTCCCCCCAGAAAGACCAATCTTGCAAGGGCCCCCCCAGGAAGCAGGCCTGCCCGATGTAACCCAGCAGCCCATACAGGGGAGCCGGCCTTGAGCCCAGGAGACAAGTGCTCATGTGTGAGCAAGAAACCACCAGAATACCAATGAGCAGGGAGGTCTCCGTGCCAGGAAACCCCCACAACGGCTATTTGTTTGGTGTTCTGGGAAAACTGAATGCCAACAGAGGCCTCACGGAGGCATCCAACAGCCAGAATAAATTTGAAAGAAGTTGACCGGGTTTGGTTACTGACACACAGATAAGTCTGATTAATTAATAATCACTCTCTACTTAGAGTTTGCAACAGACCCCAGAGAGTGGCACCTTGCTATACCTAATGAAGGGTTCGTCAACGTTGATAAGGCAATTCAGTTGATGAAAAAATGAAATTAGGTGGTTTCTGTACACAAGGACTGCAACGAAGGACCTCAAGGATGACATCGGACTGATTGTTTACATACCCTCAGAAACAAGCATCAACATCTCCATTTCACAGATCAAAGGACTGAAACTCAAAGGGTTTATCAATAATTAGATCATGATGATAGAGCCAGTCAACAGGAATGCCGAGGATCGGCCCACGCTGATTCGTGGATCAAGTCTGCCTCTCAAGAATAATTTTTTTAAAAAATCTATAGTGTTTTCATATGCAGGATTTAATGAAGTACAGAACGTATTTATTATGTTTAGAAGATATTGCTTACTTCTGGAGTAGGACGAGAGGTAATACATGGGAAGAGGTAGGAGGGGACTTTAAGACCCTGGTCCTGTTCTACATCCTGACCTCAATGGTGGTTTCATGGGAGCATCATCTCATGATGCCAATTCCTCAAGGTGACTAGAAAATTTTTCTTTGTGTATTATTCTCACGCAGGGATCAGAAAATCATGGCCTGCAGGCCAGCTGACTATTTTGTAAATAAAGTTTTATTGGAACAGCCATGCTCCTTCATTTACAACATTGACCCTTTGTAGAAAAGGCTCACCAAGCCCAGTGTAACGTATACACAAAAAAATGAACTGGACTTGGGCGCAGGGTAGATCTATCTTTCTGCTGGTGTTTTTCTAAGCCAATCATGTAAATGAGTTTGCAGACTTTAGGAACGTAACAAATGGCAAAGGAAAAGAGCTTAATGTTATCGTTACTGTGACATATCCATTGAAGAATTTAAAAGTTAGCTTATAAAAACACATGCAATCCCATAAGGATATAAGGAAACCAGAACCAATGGAAAATCAAGACCAGAGGGAAAGAGTGGTATTACAGAAATCGTCCACGGAGACGTCTTACAGGATGATTGAGATGGGGCTGCAAATGTGGCCGTTTCCTGGACACCCGAGCAAAAATGGCAACAAATACAACACAAATGTACCCCATGTCAGAACACCGAGCCGGGATTTAAAACGTCCCCTACACAGTCCAGAAAGTATCTAGACCTCAGCACACAACTGAAAACTGGCTGTTCCTGATAAAAAAGCACCTTTACCCCATTTTTCATGCAAAAAGACAACTCATTTTTTGCTCTGATGGGCAAAAAAACCCTCAGGAGCCTAGTTTTCGCCAACTGCCATGTGGCACTGCCCGTTCCCATCTGGGCTGGCTGGCACAGGCCTCGGTGAACAGAGCAGAGGGCCCCAGGAGGGTCCTCTGCTCATGGCTCCATCACAATGACCTACTTGGGATTAGAACAACATTTTAGAGTATAACTGTGTTTTATGGGTCATAAATATTGCACAGATGTTCCTTATTTACATAGACTCGGTAGATTATCACTGCGACATTACCATGCTAATATGGTGATTCCTGCATTCGGAACTGGAAGGCAGGAAGCAGGGAGATGTAATTAAACAAGCATGGTGCACACTTGGGGGGGGGGGTTCGATAACACAAAAGAAACCAAACACATACTAAAATTGCAACTTCTTACGCGATTTTATTCTAACACCTAACACTTGATGGCCAAAGTTAAGACTTTTCACAGCATATCCCTTGCCAGAATGAGAGAGCCATCAATTAAACGTTAACAACAGTAATAGATGGCATTGAATGTGTGCTTACTACATGCTTGATATACGTGTCACCACATTTAATTCTCAGAACAACCCTATGAGTTGGGTTTTATTGTTATGCCTTTTTTTTAAGATTTTTATTTATTTATTTGACAGACAGATCACAAGTAGTCAGAGAGGCAGGCAGAGAGAGGAGGAAGCAGGCTCCCCACTGAGCAGAGAGCCCAATGCGGGGCTCAATCCCAGGACCCTGAGACCATGACCTGAGCCAAAGGCAGAGGCTTAACCAGCCTCTGAGCCACCCAGGCGCCCCTTGTTATGCCCTTTTAACAGACGACGAAACTGAAGCAGAGCTAGATGGAGGAACTTCCCAGGGCCAGGAATGTAATGGCAAAGGCAGCATGTGGCTCCGAAGCCCTTGTTCTAATAACTGTCGCCCAGAAAGCAAGAACTGTAACAGCTTTCGACAGAACCAAAGCTCTTCTGCGCTGTCCTACTCTGAGTCACTGAAGCACACGACTGCCAATGCCCACAACGACTCCAGTGAGCCCTGGTGAATGTAACATTGCCTCGCCGCGGACAGAGGTCTCCGTGGTCCTTGCCTCTAGAGGCAGCAAGGAGTCAAGCCTTCCGATGGGGTCTGGGGCTGCCTCCTCCCTCTCCCCTCCCCTCCACACACCAGTCTGGCCTCCTGTGGTTCCAATCACAACACAGGGCTCGGCTTTCTGCAATGACCTGCTGAGCACTCACTCAGCCAAGGCAGTTCTCCCACCGCCTCCCCAGGCTCACCTCGCCATCACCAAGCATCACTGCCTGCCAGCAACCATCCCTGGCTCCCGCCAAGTGAGCGGTCCCCCACGCTGCCCCTTGCAACAGTGTCTTATGTCTAGCGTCTCTGTGTGGCGACGGCCAATGGAAAGGCCCATCTGTTTCCCCAAAGCAGACAGCGAGCATCTTGAGGACAGGAGTGATCCTGTCTCTCCCAGTGGGGTAGCCACAGTGGCCGACCCAGAGGGAACTCGGCAAACCCTGGCAGACTGGAAGAACTGGAAAGGGAAAGAACAAAGACTGATCTGACAGCAACGAGGATGCCCTGCTGGGAACTGCAGCCACGCGGACCAAGATTTGCCACGAAACAGCAAGCCTTCGCCTCTTAGCTGCCTTTGAGTCTCCAAACTACACATCTGTGGTCAACACGGCTCACTTCTTGGCATTCTAGCACACAACATACACCACATTTGCCCTTGAGCACATCTAAGTGTTCACGTGGTCTAGGCTGTGCACCGTGAGGTGAAGAACAGGCCACGCGTGGCAGGCAGGAGCCCACCCTTATGTGTTACGTGGACGGTTCTGCAGCTCTTGCACTGGACTGGTGTTCTCTGGGGAAGAGCCGTCCGCAGACGTCCACCCACAGCGCCTCACCTGTGTGCTCTTGAGGATGTGTAAAAAGGACAGGGAGAGAAGCAGGCATAAATACATCTGTTTCTTCGCTTCTCTTTTACAAAACGTGTGCCTAAAAATTAATTGCAAATGGAAACTTTGAAATTTGGAATATACAGCTCTTTGCATGCTAGTGGAGTCGAAGCGGGGGGATGCCTCGGTGGCTCAGGCAGTTAAGCATCTGACTCTTGATTTCAGCTCAGGTCACAATCTCAGGGTCGTGGGATCAAGCCCTGTGTTGGGCTCCACGCTGAGTATGGAACCTGCTTAACCTTTCTCTCCCTCTCCCTCTGCCTCCTATGCTCACTCTCTCTCTCTCTCCAAAAGAAAAAAAAAAAAGAGAAGAAGTGGAATAGAGGAGGGTGTCTGTGGGGAGAGAAATTTAAAAAATTATGAAATCTTAATTATGGTATAAATGTTTCATTTCCTTATTCCTTAAGTGTCATACAATGTACTCTTGACTATTCAGGTTTATTTAAAATGTTAAAAAATACATTAAATTACAAACAATAAATTTAATTTGGTGATATCTTATCTTACATTCTAATTATCTCAGCTTACTGAAAATGATGGTTTGTATGAAGGAGAAAATGAGTTTGCTGTTGAGGAGAAGGATGAATGTAGCAGAGGATCAAGCTAGAGATGTGGCACCAATTTCCTTTCATTCATGCAGCCTGTCAACAAACCTTCACAGAGCACCCGGTGTGCACCAGGCACTTTTGAGGTGGTGAGCAAGCCACAACTGCTCCCTCCAAGAGCTTACACTCAAGTGGGAGAAACCATGTAATAAGCAAAGAAAGAAAGAAACACCTTGGGTAGTTGATGCTATTAACATTATCAACATACCAAAGTGAATATGGACAGAAAATGAAGGAAAGATATTTGAGCAGAGGTCATAAAGAGGCATCCCAAGTACAGAGCACAGCAAGAGCAAAGGCCCTGAGGTGGGCACAGGTGCTGACTCTTTGAGAAGCTTCGGAAAAGAAGAGAATGTGGCTAGTGCGGGAGTCCACAAGCCTTTTCCATAAAAGACCAAAACAGTCATTACAAACAAATCGGCAAGGCTGTGTTCCAAAATCGCTTCTTTTATGGGTATTAACATTTGAATTTCTTGCAAGCTTTTCATTTTGAATTTCATGCAATCTTGTTACCAGCCATTTAAAGATGGAAAAACCATCTGTAGTTCACAGTCCGCACAGACACGGGCGGCAGGCCAGATCTGGCCCATGGGATGAAGTCGGCTGACCCCTTGTCTGGACTCTAGATTTTACAGGCAAGAAACAATAGTTGGGGTTGGGTGTTTTATTTACCCTAAGTGCAAGTGAAGTGATCTGAAAGAGAGGAGGGACCTGGTCTGATTTATGTTTTTAAAAAATTACTTTGGCAGTTGTGTGGCGATTCTGATGGTGTCATCAAATTCCTTGAAAAATGCGTCAGTAGGGAGTGAACGCTGTCCTCTTGATTAAGGAGTCTGGAGCAGACCATCTTCTACCCAAAGCTCTATGGATCTGTTGATTTCTCGCTGTTTGAATCACCAAAGGTTTGGGGTTTTTTTCCTCCTTTAATGTGGATTCTCAATCCATAATAATGAAAATTTCCCCATTTTCCCCCAACACTAACCACGGCCTCAGAGATGCGATGTTGAAGGATGCATTTCCAGCATTTCATGCAGGTTTTTCCCTTTTATCTCCTTTCACAACTGGAATCATCTGACCAGTAACAAATCGAGGCTAAGTAGCCAACACTGTCTGTACAGCTAACAGGCCCCATCTTTGCCTCAGATGTGTCACCATAAGTACCAGCATTTTCCCATTTCCATTTTCCACTCATTTTTATAATGTAAGAGAAAACTGGAAAAAAATTCAGTCACAGCTGTGCTGACAAAGGTGGTAGGAGAGAAAAAACTGGCCTCGTGGTTGGCAGCTATCGGAGTACGATGGCTTCTATTGGTTTCATAAAGTCCAAACTCAACACTGGGGGAATGACAACTCATGACAAAAAGTGCAGCTTTCCCTGCTCAGTTCTGACTTATATGAAAGGAAAGGCTGTCTGTCAGAGGACTTGGCCCTTTTAGGCTTTGTTGTTTGTCTCTGACTGCCTTTCCCAAATCCTGACTTCCAACATTGCCTCTGGAGCCTTGTCTGACCTTCATACAGGCTCACAGACTGTACTTGATGTCTTGACATTCGGCGTAGCCCAGCAGCCCAGCCACAGCTAACCCTGCCCCTGCAGAGAAGAAGTGCCCCCATGTTGGTCAACCCCAATCAAGCCTTCCCTCTTGACGCCCTCTGCCCTCTTAAAAATCCAAGAGCTCTCAACCCTATGAGGATGAACAAGATTCCAGTTTGCTTCTCAGTCCTGGTTGTCTGCCTGCTTCTCAGGGTTATTGAAGGTGAAAGGAATTCACGTATTTGAATCCCTCCCAAGACACTGGATAAGGTAATCAAGGTAAATAAGTAACCAGATCAAATCCAATCAGAATTTTCCATTCACTTCTTTCAGTCTCTTAGTTAAATTTGAATCCCTCCCACACCCACAGAAGCAAAACCTTTTATGGCAGGGTTCTAAAGAATACACAAAAAAGAGGTTTTGCAATGTGGGGCTGTGGCAGGCAGACTCAAAGATGGCGACCAGTGACCCTCACCTCCTGGTATCCGTGCCCTTATGTAATCAATCCCTCCCCCTGAGTGTGAGCTGGACTAGTGCCTAGCTTCTAACGAGCTGAATATTGTAAAGATGACGGGATGTAATTTCAGTGATGAAGCTACATAAGCTTGTGGCTTCTGTCTTGCTAGCAAACTCTCTCCCTCGCTGGGAGATGAAGCAAGACACTGTGCTAGAGAAGCCCATGTAGCAAGGAACTGACAGTGGCCTCTGGCCACCAGCCCACAAGGAACTAAGGCCCTCAGTCTGGCAGCCTCCAAGAAACTGAATGCTCCCAACAACTATGTGAGCTTGGAAACAGATCCTTCCAGTCGAGCCTTCAGATGAGACCACAACCATGGCAGCCATGTGAACTGCAGTCTTGTGAGACTCCCCCAACCCAGAGGACACAGCTCAACTGTGCCCAGACTCCTGACCCACAAAAGGCACAAGATGACAAACATTTTCAGTGGTTTAAGCATTTGAGTAGGGGTTCTCCTAAGCAGCTAACTTTGTGGTAATTTTTTATGTAGCCACGGTTAACTAAAAGGGTCCACTTCAGTTTGAACTTCAACCTAATCCAAAATTCACATGCTATCAGCCCTCCACATACCTCCAGCTGCATTATGCAAAGCTTTCACAAATTTAAAAGAGTAGATTAGACATTGATTTCTTTCAAAGAACCTCTATATTAACCAATCTCGATCCCTTTCCTCCAACAAAGGAACATCATTTGCCAAATCTTCCTCTTTGATGTAAGTGACAAAGAGGAAAATCAAACCCTGGCATGGCCATCCCTGGGTCTAGGAGGAAGGCATAACAGCACTTGGCCTGGCCTGTCTCATACCAGGAATGCAGTCAGATGATTGTGAGTCATGGGCCGCCCCCCCCCCCCTTCCCCAGACCATCTGGATACAACTGGCATCACGAGGAAGCCAGAGGTGGGCTATCCTTCGGCGGCTATTGTCGCATTATTTGTCATCAAAATCTCTATTCCACAGCAATTTTTCCCATGCTAGTATGAATTTCTCTTGGCAAATAAGTTATTTTTAACAGAGAGCCTTGGGCTGTAAACTTGCTGCCTGAGAAGAGTCAGGTCAAGCAAAATCAAAGGAGTCAGAGAAAGGAGAGAAGAAGCACGCTTCTCCAAGGAAATGTCACTGCCCTGTCCCTCAACTGTCCTCTGAATGCTATTCCGGGCCCTCTCCCCTTTCCCTTCCTTTTAGCTGTACTCCTCTTTATACATTTCCTCCTTCCCACTCCTCCCCTTCCACTAAGCCTTCATTCAGGCTGCGCCTAAGAAAACTTGTCATTATAACGGAGCTTTCTGGTTAACTAAGGTTTGCTCTTTAACTCAATTTACTATTCCAAGTATGTAAATCCAAGGTTCATTTGGTTGAAGACATCATGCTAAATACCATAGCAGACACCTGAAGAGCTGTGTCTGCCAAGCCTTTAAAAACATCCCACAAATTCCCCCTTCCCATTTACATGATACAGTGGGGCCATGGTAGGCACCCCAGGTTCAAAATCTGAAAAGACGGTTTGGTGTCTTGGCCCAGCCCTCCCTACCTGGGTGGCCCTAAGATTCAGCCTCTTATGTGCAAAAAAGTGGTAACATTTATTAAGAGCATGGGTGGGAATGAAGTCACATACTTGGACACACTGTATGAAGCAATATAAAAATAGAATCACTGGTATTAAAGAAAACAAATTAGCATTCTCTTGTAACTCAAGGTTATTCCTAAAAAAGATCAGTTATTGTATTCGGAACCCACACCTGTTTTTCCTCCTGACATCATAATTGTCACAACTGCCACTACACCTTCAGCAAAGCAACAAGATGGTGCCGTGGAGGCCTTCCGGGGAGTGGGGAGTGCGGTACCCCCTGCCCACGTGCCCAGCAGCTCTGCCTCCTGAGTCTAATAAAACCTCAGTGCTGCTTCTGAGAGTTCTCCTCCCTCTCCTCCAGCAACCAGGCCATCACCCCTTTTATTTACCACCATTGCAAGCCTGCCTCCCTGGACTGGCCAGTTTCCTTCCTTCTAAATCCTCTTGGCTCGGAAATCAAATAAGAACCTGTTAGAACTGTGTGTAAAATAAGATCTACGGCCCCTAGAGGAGAGTCTGGGGGCTCCCCCTTGGAGTAAGGACAAGAGCTCTGTGTGGCTTTAACATCGATTTCATGGCCCAGAGGCCCTTTGGCTTCTTTTTGGGATCTTCACAACACATTAGAAGGTGCACCTTCTAAACAGTAGGGTCCGGGAGAAGAAAGGAGTTTTTACACAATGTCTGGTATATGGTTACCATTCACTGTTTCTACGTAAGACCTTGCTTGGTGCCAACATACAAGCACAGACAGGTCCTTGTGTAATATCCAACAGTAATGAAACCATGGACATATTTGAAAGGGAGAAGAAATTCCCACTTAACAATGATAATAATCTTCACTCTATTGATTCACCAGTGTACATATGTCATCTCACATGATGCTCCCAACGTCTGACAAAGTAGGCGAAACCATCCCCCATTTCTGATAAAGAAATCTAAGGTTCAGAGAGCCAACTAATCTGCCTGAGGACATACAGCTAATAACAAGAAAACAAGGAATCCCAGGCATTCTGACCCTACAGTTAGTCCAGATGGGAATGAAACTATCTCCAGGGATCATTGGGAATTCAAGTCACATTATCAGTTTTCCCAAATGAGTTGCAGTAAACTCTAAAATCCACCCATCAAATTGAGACTTACCATGATTTGTATATAAATTGCCAACTCTCGAAAAAATTCTCAGAAACCACCATTGCTATTATCACTTACCAGGCATTTTATATGCATCAGGTCAAATGATCACAACCCCCTTGTCAGGCTGACAGAATCATTCTCCATCAACATATGGGGAAGCTAGGCTCAAAAGGGTACAATAATTTGCCCAAGGACATACAGCCAGCAAGCGACAAGAGCCAGGATTTTGATTCCAGTCTCTTGGACTTCCACGCCAATCCTCTTTCTGACGTGTTGAGTGACCCACGATAAAATATCTTTCAACACACACTATTCTTTTTTGATGTAATCAATCTTTGCAATTCAATAGCTTCTTCTGAATCTTGCAGCTTCAGTTGTGAAATTGAAGCAATATTGGCCCAGAAGTCAACACAACTTGGTGAAAACCCAGGCGTGGGCAGTCAATCAACAGCTGTGCAACTTTTGCCCAGTCGGTTGAGCATGTGACTCTTGATTTCAGCTCGGGTTGAGATTGCGGGGTTGTGAGATCGAGCCCTGAGTCAGGCTCCACACTCAGCGTGGAGCCTGCTTGAGATTCTCTCTCTCCCTCTCCCTCTGCCCCTCCCCCCTGCTCACACTCTGTAAATGAATAAAATATTTTTTTAAACGAGTAAAAGGAACAATGGGTCACACTGCATGTGCCATAGTCCCCACCACAGGGAGTGTTTTTACTCTTTCCTTAATTCATCAATTATTATTTTCCTTTACAAAAAAAAAAAAAAAAGAGGTAACTGGTTCAATTTCAGAGTGACCAATTTAGGATAAACCAGCCCTTACTGTATAATAAAAAATACAGCATCTTCAAATCAAGAGTTAAAATGTTGGAAGTGATCTTAGGAATCATTGAATATCCATTCATTCACCAGCATTAAGTGAGCATCAACTATGTAAGGTGTTATGCTGAGCACGGGAGATCAGCAATGAACAAAGCAAACTCCCTACCCTCACGGGGCTTAAATTCTAGTAGAAAAAATTGTCAGAAAATAAACACCTAAGTAAACAAGAAAAACCTTTTAAGAAAATCAAGTACTATGAATGGAGAGAGCCAGGCTCCCTCCCATTTGGCTTGTAAGGAAAGTGACCTCCAACCACAGGGGACTTAACAGGCCTAAGGCCCCACAAGAGATTCGTGGTGCATCTTTGCTCTCTAGACCAGTAGCTTTCAAATCTTCTCATGCATCAGAATCACCTAACAGGCCTGTTAGACCACAGATGGCTAAGTCCCACCCCCAGAGTTTATGTTTCAGTAGGTCTGTGGTGAGTCTCAAGATTTTGTGTTTACAAAAAGCTCCCAGGGGATGCTGCTGGTTCAGGGACCACACTTGGAGAACTATCACTGTTGAGGACTAAAGTCATATGAGAAAGAGGCAAGGCAGAAAGGGAGAAGCCCAACCCTTATCTCTCTGCCCTACAACCTTCTCTCAGTGCTCCCCATCTGCTAAACTCAATCAAAAACCAGAGGGCAAAGGAGTCAAGGTCATGTGCCCTCCTAGAACTCAGATCAGTAAAAAGAAGGACTCCATTAATGTAATTCCCTCCCCTTACCCCTTTCCAAATTAAAGGGCACTAATGGCCTTCTGCTGTTCTGAGTCTCTAGACGTCTTAGCATCCCTTCTGTGGTCCCTTAACCCCAACCTACCCCATAAATAGTTCCTTCATTAAAGCCTCCTGACACACTGGAGTTGAATTCTGTTTTCTGTCAGGATCCAGAGGGATATACCATAGACCCCACACAGCTCCTCTAGTGATGACAGTTTCAGAAACTGGCAAAAACTATTCTATTTCTTCCTACACCAACAGCTATAAAATGCAGGTCAAATATCAGATTACCTTCTTTGCTACATAAATGTGAGTTGTATACGCAACTTGTAGGAATCTACCCAGCACAGGCAATGAGCTCACTCTGAACAGAGCCTTGGGTAGACATCAGAGTAAGCAGCCCATCCTGGTTTATCTGGTACACTCCTACCTCTAGCGCTGTAGGTCCCATATCCTGGGAAATACCTCCACCCTGAACAAACCAGGACAACTGGTCACCCAAGCCATGTACGCTGTACGCCAAAGAGCCCCAGCAATATTGTTTCAGCAATAGTACCACCATCAAAAATGGCTAACATTTACTGAGCACTGTCCATAAGCCTGGCCCCAGGCTGAGCTTCTTATACACATCACCTCATTGATTTCTCAGAACCACGCTACAGGCAAGTTACTGTTATTAGCCTCATTTCACAGATGATAAAATTGAGGCTCGGAGGGCTCAAAGAACTTGTTCAAGGTCATGTGGCTTATAAGTAGCACAGCACTGATTTGAACCCACACAGTCTGAGATCAAAGCCTGCCCTTTTAACTGCTATGGTTTCTGTCATGACAAAGCAGATGGGTCCACCTACACCAGACCTGATTCCATGAGAAAGATAACCAAGAACTACCAAAGGGTCATTTTCAGGACTGAGCTTGAAAACTACAGTCACAAGAGCAGAAACCAAGAGGGGATTTACACATTCTTCAGTGTAAGGCACACAATGACAAAGTCACTGGGGAGGTACTTGGTGCTTTTGGAAAATTACACATGCCCTTCTATTTCAGAATCAGAGATTTCTGCAGCAAAATCTGTGACATTTAAGACCGGATACATCCTACAGATTCAAAGGCAGTTCCACCTGATGACTTAAGCCTCAGTCTCTCATATGTAAGACTAGAATAATAATCAGCTCCCTTAAATCTACAGGGGGCTATCCTGTGGGCTAAATGATCTCAATAAACTGTGTCCAGCCAAAAAGTGTTTTCCTAAAATGCTTTGTTTGCTGGAGACCCAGAGGTCCTACGTCCAGAGTCTGAGAGGAACCCCTTGTCCCATCTGAGATTCTGGGGGCTCTGGCACCCTCCACTCCTCAAGTTCCCAAGGTCGAATAAGCATCCGCCACCTCCAGGGGCTCAACCTTTGTTCCAGGACAAGTGAGGGTCCTCCCCTATGAATCACCTCCTTTCAAGACTGGGATGATTAAGACAGACTGATTTGGGGGAAGCAGATGGAGCTTCTCTCACAGGAAGACAGCCCCTCTCTTCCATACCTCTTCCTGCCATTAAAAATCTTCTAACATCCAACATCACATGTTGGTTGAGATCCTGGGCTCTGCAATATGACCACAAGCGTGACTGTGGCCAAGCCCTTACATCTCCACAAAAACAATCCCTTCTCTGATACGTGGGATTGCCATGCCTGCTTCATGGGATCACCATGAGAATCTAACAAAGCCTTGGAACCCCCCTGAAAGAAATTCTCATTGCATATTTTCAAGAAAGGCTTTCTGCCCAGGAATTTCAAAGAAGACCTCAGTTTTCCCCCCACAGGTGAATTTAGCACAGCACCTGGCACAAAGTAAACCAGAAAGAGAGCAGAATATCGTGGCTAAAAACAGATTCCAGACTCGTCTTACTTGGGTTCAAGTCCTGACTCTACCACTGGCTAGCTGGATGACCTTGACCTTGCTACTTAACCACTTTGTTCCTCACTTTTGATGATAACTGAACCCACATCCTAGGGCTGTTAGGACGTTTCTATAAGTGACAATGAGTAAAGCCTTTGAAAAATGTCCAGCTGGTTGTAAGTATTTAAAGCATACAACAGTGTTCGTGTTTGCCATTTGGTAGACATTTCCTCTCCTGCATTGATTCCCCTGGTGTTCAGTTTGAATCCTTCCTGCTCTGCAGACATACCCCAGTGCACCTATGATTTTCATAACTTGAGAATCTGTTTCCCTATTATTATTCCGCTATCATCCATCATCTCACCAAATTACTTGTCATCTCCTTGTATATTCTGTTTCCCATTCCAACATACGCCAAATGCTCCTCTCCTCCATATACTCTTCAGGGTTTAGAAATCTTCATCCCAGGGGAGTGAAAATTCCTTCTGTCTTATTCTAATCCAGACTGTTCTAATGGAGCTGCTGTTTGAAATGAACAATCCTGGCAAAAGATTCTGTTTGTATCATCTCCTAGATGTGGGGATTCCAAACACATATTCCTTTTGAAAACAAACTATGGATAGCATTAAATAATAAAACCAATTGATCAGGAAGGGGTAGATTTTTATATTATGTAACCTCTATAAAGATTTCAAATGATTTGATCATCAGGGAAAAAAATAAAAATACTAAAGTCAGGCACCAGAACTTGAGCCCTTAAAAAACACAGACATCAGAGCACCTAGGTGGCTCAGACAGTTGAGCAGCTGCCTTCAACTCAGGTCATGATCCCAGGGTCCTGGGATAGAGTCCCTCATGGGGCTCCTTGCTCAGTGGGGAGCCTGCTTCTCCATCTACCTGCTGCTCCCCCTGTCTGTGCTCTCCCTCTCTCTCTGACAAATAAATAAATAAAATCTTTAGGAAGGAAGGAAGGAATGAACGAACGTACACAGACATCATCAGGTCATTTCACATATAGTAAACTGTGCCCAGGTTCACAGCACCTCCTAACACTGAAAAGATTGTGCAACATGACTCCTCTATCTCAAATGTGCCTTTCTGGAGTCCCAAACAAACCCAGGGCCAGAGGCTGTCCCATGGCAGAATCTCTGTGATTTCTCCATGGAGGTACCAAGAGGGGAAAGGGGTGTTGCAAGGGAAAAGGCACTGATACCTAATAAGGTCCCCTCCCTCAGGGCCCCAATCACTCATGCTTCAGTGTTTCTCTATATCTGCGACACAATTCTCTACTTCTTTCTTTCTAACCAGATGCAGGGGTCTTAGAATTCCCCACAGGAATCCTAATTACAGACTTTAAAAGAAAGCATTCCATATAGAAAACAATAGGTAAATTTGTTTTGAAAGAATGATTGAAGGAAGCAACACATGTTCAAAATCCTTATCATCTGCACTTTACTGGTAAACCTTAAATTCCAAAGGGATCACTTTTGATGGAAGTAATTTAAATGCAGAAATATTACACAGAGAAGTGTAATTAACACCTATGTTCTTCTCTATCAAGAAGTATCAACTAACTTCAACAAATTTTCTTTAAGTGTATTCCTCTTTCCAAAGGGACTAAAATATTCCAGATAAAGTCAAAATGCCCTTCATCTACCACATCAGCTGCATTTCTCCCCATACCTCTTCTACAGAGTGTAGCCTTCCATTCTGCATTTTATACTAAAATAAACATGCATTGTTCGGTTATTAATATAATAGTTGACTGTTATGCTTAGAAAATAGGTTCTTTTTCCTTCCAACAGAAGAGGATGTGGCTTTCCAGATGCTGAATTTGCTTCATGAACCAGAAGGGCCCAATAATACTTGCAAATATGCCTTAATAGATATGCAGATTTTTAGTATAAGATCTTCCAAGATGCTGATAGAAAAGGGCAGTGGCACATCAAAAATGGGGCTGTTTCTGTGCATAAGCAAGAGTCTACCTGATTCACTAGCAACTATGCACCTTGTTAAGGAATGGTGAAGCCAGAAAAGGTCAGGCCAAGATATACTACACCTGCCTCCCCTCTGTGTAGTCAACTCACTTCCATGATATCCTGTGTCTCTGACTAAATAAACAGGGAATATAATTATGGGAGCTCTGGAGCACATACCAGGTCTCTGCCAGATAATCCATAATCCAATTGAAACTATGCCAATGGTGTCAGAAGTGGGATAGGCATGACTAGCTCGCCATGATGGCCAGATTTAGTCAGAGATCAGAAATGCCAAAGTGGGAAGCATTAAGTAAAAACATGCCTGGAACATAAGAATTTTCATGAAAGAGCTCAGTCAAGTGGTATTCATTCACTGTTCTGCCTCGAACCCTTTGGACCAGACATATAATAAAAGATGGCTCAAGACGTAACTCCTGGAATCTTCTATATGACCCAAAACAGTGGCTAGGACTAATGATCTCCAAAGGGAGTTAAAACCACAAAAAGCAGGAAACATCTGAAGTTTGAGCCAAAACCAATGGATCACAAAGATTAGTCCCCTAGTTAGACGTCTGAAAAGGTAATGTGGCATGGGGTGGGTACCAAGGACCCCTAGAGCTCCAGGTGGAACAGGTGGGCAGCAACTTTCCAAGGACAAATGACAGCTGCTGAGGTTTGGCAGGTGAGAAGAAACGAGATGGAACCAAGAGACACTTCAGTACTCGCTAAGCCAGTTCTCAGGTAAAAGCAGTAACAATATGCTTTCACACACAAATGAATTTAAATGCACGCTAAATGTTTATGTGTGGGAAGAGATAAAGATAAGAAAAGTAAGACAGCTGACTTCATCAGCCTTCACTAAAAAAGTGACCAACGAGGGGAGTAGTCCTAAGTTGCACTAAAACTCTGTTTTAACATATGTGGACAAGAATCACATCTCGGAACTCTGGGATTTGTTCAGGTTAATCGTACTCCTCCGCCAAAAATGATGTTCAGAGGGTCAAGTCCCAGAAACAATGTTCTACTTGGAACACCCATCCTCTGTGCAGAAAATTTAAAAGATTAAATTGAAATGGGAAATTTGCATAGATAGGTATTACCCACCCCCCCCAAAAAAAGTGTTTTGAACCTGTATTTGAAGCAATGGCAAGATGGTGCCTGGGTGTGGCTAAAGGGCGTATATGTTTGAGCTGAGCATCACAGAATTTGGAAACTGTGAAGTTTCCTCTTTTTCGGGAGGCTGCACGGTTCCTCTGTAAAGCTAATTTAAATGGCCTCAAGGCAATACAACCCCAGTATTAGAGAGCTGGCCTCTGCTTTGTTCCAGACAATGCTGTTTAGAGGACGATAACCATCCTAAGCCAGACGGATAAAGGGAAGAGGCTGGCAGTGCTCCCAGCTTCTGAACAGAACTGATCAGAACTCCCCTCCCCACCCCATCCCTAGTTTGAGACAAGTTAGAATCTTAGCTTAAATCTTGGGTTCTGAAGTTTCTGAGCTGAAAACCACTGCCTCCACCCCAACACACACACGTTTCTGAGAACAAAAAGTAAAAAATAGGGATGCCTTCGTGGCTCAGGGCATGGTCTCAGGATCCTGGGATCGAGTCCCACATCAGTCTCACAACAGGCTCCCTGCGCAGTAGGGAGTCTACTTCTCTCTGTCTCCCTCTGCCATTCCCCCCCAACTCATACACACTCTCTCTCAAATAAATAAATAAAATCTTTAAAAAAAAATATATATATATACACACACACACACACACACACATACACAATGCAACAGGTGAAGAGATGGTATATGAACAACAGTCAGCTCAGGGAAGAATCACTGAATGAAAAAAACTAACAGTGAAAACAGAAGGTGGTCCGGATCTGGAATTAGGAGAGGGGTGGACGTGGAAATGACTGTGAAATCAACACTGGCAAAGTGGACCGGCACAAAGGCCGTGACCCTGGCCCATAAATGTGACTGTGCAGGAGCTGTGACCTAGACCCCCTGGGGAATTTAGGCTCCCACCTCCCTCACACTGCGGTGCCTGGCCACCCAACTCTGCACAGCCTGACCCAGCAGGACTGAAGATGACAGTTAATAAATGAGAATGTACTCAAAAATCCAAGTCCCTGAAAATGTTAGAAAGACAAACATTTTCCCCAGGGAATGAAGGGTGAACTCAAGGTGTCTTAGCTTCCTCCTTCCCCAGGGCCTCGTGGAAATGAGTCCACGAGGGCTGGGAATCAGGGCCACAGTAAACCAGTGACCCTCCTGCCTAACTGCAGATGCCACCTTGGCCAACACAATGGGGGCCTTGGCACCACCCCTCCCACCTGCCAAGGCAACAGGTCATCTACAAAATCAGGGAAATTCCCGGGGCAGGTCCCCACCAGGAAGTCCAACATCTGATCAGCCCATTTTGATTTTTGACAAAACCATCCTTCACTGGAAGATCTTATGGTTCCAAAGCACTGCTGCCCTGAAAAACTATGACTGAATTCCTTCTGTAATGACCGTACTATTACAACAGCAGTCAAAACATAGAGTACAGGAGGACATGTTTTGATCCATAAAATTATCAGTATATTTACATTAAACCTTTACATCACTGTAACTTAGTAAATGCTCCATGCTTATTTTATGTGACAATAAAAAACCCCTCTGGAAGTAGGTCAAAAAGGTCTAAAATGAGTACCAGTTTTTTAAATTGGGATATCTAAATGTAATAAAAATATGAACTTCCAGCTAAATTGTAGCCCTAATCTATTGGTGTTTGCTACAAATTGGTTCTTGTGCAACCTAGATCCTAGTGTGACAGTTTTATAGTCTTACAAAAACTTGACAGTACTTCAACTTTTTTAAAGTTTTTTAAAGTTTTTAAAATTTGAAAAGTTTTCTGACAGGTCTTCATGTTAATTCATTTTTACTTTCTGATGCTCCTAATTAACTTTTTTTTTTTTAAGATTTGGACCAAGTCAATTCAGAGCCAATAAATCTCTCTACTTTCAAAGGCCTTTAAGAGCAAAAACTTTACACTGAACTGACACTGATTCCTGAAATAATAAAAAGAATTAAAAGATTTGCACACACTTTAAAAGTTATATTTGTATTTTCCTCCGAGATACAAGGTTTCCTACACTGATCTATTTTTTGAGGTTTCTGGAATAGGTAGCTCCTGAAACCGCTCCTGACAGTTTCCACTTCCTTCAAGCCCGTATTTGACTCCCTCCCCTTGCGAGGAGGCCAGACCCAGGGGCTCACCTTGGACACACAGACGCTGGCAAAAGTGAGGGATGTCACTTCCAAAATTAGGTTATAAAAGGCTGACTTCTGTGTTGCTTATGCTGTCTCCTGCCCTGTCAGGCTTGCTCTGATGGAGCCGGCGACCGTGATGGGATGGGGGGCTCCTATATAGCAAGGAAGTCAGAGCAGCCTCTAGCCGACAGTTCCCGAGGAACTGAGCCCCTCACTCCAACCACAACCATGCCAGTGAGGCTGGAAGCAGAGCCTTCTCCATTCCAGCTGAGTGGACTGGAGCCCCAGCCAACAGCCTGTCTGCAGCCGGCGGAGAGATCCAAAGCCAGAGAAGCCAGCTGGGCCACACCCAGATTCCCGACTCCAAGAAACGGTGAGGGATGGTGAGGGATGTAACTTGTTATGCAGCATTAGGTAACTAACACAGTTCCCTTAGAGTGATATGGGATTGGGGTGTTTTTGTTTTGTGGGTTTTTTTTGGGGGGGGGTGCTTTTTTTTTTTTTCTTTTCACCAAGTTGGTACCTAAGAAACACTGACAGGTGAATTCATCTGGACCCAGGCACTTAGGGGCCGACTGCAAGATCCTTAAGAAAATAAGAAGCATTGCCATCAACTTTAAGGCTATACTCTAAGCAGAGACAGTGACAAAATTATTTTTAATTCGATCAATAGGTCTCATGCCCAAAGCAACCCTAAAAAAATCAGAGAGATAAGCAGTAATACACGCATGCTATTTAAAATATCTTTCTATCCCTAACATTACTGCCCGCCCCTGTTTTATTCTGTTCTCTTCCAGAGTTCCACTAAAATTCAGACTCTGATGTCTCCACAAAAAGGAGCCACAGCTCGTTAAAATAAAAAATTAGTGACCCCATGTTTGGGACAGAAAACCTAACCTAGAGGTGAGCCCCGGCCTGCTTATTGTCACAGAAAAATAAGGACGCTCTCAAAGACGTCCGGAAGCACTGAAGAAGGATCTGGTTCGACGGGGTTCCTCTGACCAACCTGTGACACCAAAAACAAGTGGTCATTATGGTCAACAAGAGCAAGTCCGGAGCGTCCAAGACCGCTCATGCCTGATGATCTAACATCAAGCTCTCTTTAAAAAGTTCTCCTCGCTGACATGAATCCATGAATCCATGCTTGGTTCCGAAGAGACACATGGACTAGGAAAGAATGACTATGTAAACCCCCAGTATGAGTTTCGGGAGGACCAAGAGAACTGGCTTTGTGAGCCTGTGATCAGTTTCAGAACCACTGGGATTTAAAAAATTAAAAAAAAAAAATTTTTTTTTTTAAAGAGGGGTAAAGCAAAATCAAGGTGATCTGAGAGGAAACAAGCTCCCCAGGGGTCTGGGAAGCTGGAGCTGGGGATGGGGGTGGGGGTGTCAGCACAGCTTCCGCCCTGGGAGGAGGATGAGCTTCATGAGGCTGAGAAAAGTCTGAAGTTAGTAAACATTTTTTAAGGGCAGCATATGGACTGCCAGTGCGAAGTTCTCCTGGGATGTGGATGGAAGCCCCCTAGAAAAGCAGGGAAGAAAAAAAAAACACGCAGGTAGAGAGCTGTTGCCTCATTTCTTGCAGCTGTTCACCCTGTTAGGAAACTAAAGGGCCAAAAATGTGGTGCATCTGCCCCTGATATAGGGGAGCATCTCCTCTTCTGTTACATTTCTACGTCCTGGCTTAAAGATAAAGAAAAATGAATGAATGGTCTATTCTCTCCCTCCCCCACCAATCCATACCCTACCAAAATACTTCACATACAAGCTATTCACATCTGCAATTTTAATAAAATTAGCTCTCCAAAAAAGCTGTTTCCTTATTCACTACTCAACAATGAACAAAGCCACCTAATTGCTCAGATCCTTGTCACAAAACTTGAGTCGAAAACTTTTTCGTTTTTTCCAAACTGATGAAAGGTAAGACATGTTAGCTCACTGATTTAACTCAGTCTAAAAAGTCCCCAGGAAAAAAAGAAAAAAAAAAAAAAACAACCAAAAATAATGCCTTGCAAATAACTCACGCAAAAGCCTATTTTGGAGACTGACAAGGGATAAGTAATAGCAATGCCTGTTTGGTGCTGGGCACCCAGCTTGACAGTGTACAGGCGTTATCTCTGGCTCCTTTGGCAGTGAGGGAGGCATTGGGGTGCCCATTTTACAGATGCAGAAATAAAGGCTCAGAATAGCGATGTAACAGCTTATCAAGTTCATATCCAGGGTGCCAGGATTTGTAGAGTCATACAACCACCACCTCCTTCCAGTTTTCCCATCTCTCCATCACTCCAAAATATTCTCTCGGGCCCGTGTGCTATAAATCCCCGCTCCTACCGCCAGCCCCAGGCAGCCGCTGATCTGCTTTCTGTCTCTAGAGATTTGCCTTTTCTGAATAGTTTATGGAGTAGATAGTCTTTTGCATCTGGCTTCTTTTGCCTGGTATGTTTTTTTGAGGTTCATCAACGTTGTAACATATATCAATAGTTCATTCCTTTTCATTGCTCGTGGCATCCCATTAGGTGGATTCCTAGTCGATGGACACCTGCCTTGGTCCCAGTTTGGGGGCTTCTGTGAATTACGCTGCTATGAACATTCATGTATGTACCTTTGTGTGGATGTCTGTTTTCAGTGCTGTTGGCTATACTCCTATAAGTGGACTTGCTGGATCCTACAGTATATGTAGGTTTAATTTTCTAAGGAAACTGCCAAACTGACATCACCATTTTTAATTCCCTCTAGCATCAAATAAAAAATTTAAGCTGAATATTCAAGAAATTGAAAAGATTTCAGATCTATTCCACTCGGGCACCAGGGGCTGTGTGTGTGTGTGTGTGTGTGTGTGTGTGTGTGACATCTTCCACACATCCAGTGTGGGAAAAAAAAATTAAGTCTGTAACACTGGGGACTTTAATTTATTAGTTACCTTCAGTTTATTAGTTACCTGCCAGTCTGGTAAAGGTTCTGAGGAGCTCTTGCCTGTGTAGATAACTGGCATAGGTCAAGGGAAATAACGCTGACATTTTGGGATAAAACTGGCCAAATGATCATCATTCCTGAATGGTTCCTATCATCTTCCCACCATTCTACCTTTTTGACACATTTTCCCATTTTCACAAAAATTCCCATTTTTCACTGTTGACTTCCAGAAGGTCTCTTAGGATCGATGCCTAGAATACACCTGGGTCTATCATCTTTAGAACTACAATTCTTCCAAATAATAAATAAATGGCATTGCTGTCTCCATGTCCACATTACTCAGGCAAATAAGAGTGTCCAGCAAGACCACATCAAATGCTAAACCCCATGACCCCAACTTGCCACCCTGGCCCGACTGGACACAACACTACCAATCACTCCGGCATCTGATTGTTATCATCTTTTTTTTTTTTTTTAAACCATGGTTTTTAAGCCTCTGCCAACCAATCTGAACCCATTTTATAAGATTTCATGAGACACTCTATTTGCTGATATCTACATCGTGTTGCCTCCTAGCCCCAATTCTGCAATTCTGTAATGTGCTTGCAAATGCTATTACACTTGTCGGACATGGTTTGTTTTCAATAATCTCATAGCTTTTTTTTTTTTTTTTTTTTTTTTTTACTGGAATGCCACGGCCCTCTATATGTTTACTTATTCTTTGCTTGTTTATCAAGTGCACAAAGCATCTCCCACCTTCCCACTGCCTCCAGAGCACCAGGCACTGCATTTCTACGTCAGGTAAGAGAGGGACATGGAGCAGAGGAGGCAAGGAAGAGTGGGTGAGGGACAGGGTAGGAAGGGAAGGAAGATATTCCCAAATACTCTCCTGTTACAACATGTAACCATCTGGGTTTTTATCAGTTTTCATTTAGAAGGTAAAATGTGCTTAAAACTAAACATTCCCTATCTGAACTCTTGAATGGCCAAATGTATCAGTGTCAGCTGTTTGGTACTAAATCTCTTTCTAAAAGCAGTTGCAGGGGCACCAAGGTGTCTCAGTCTGTTAAGCGTCTGACTCTTGATTTCAGCTCAGGTCATGATCTCAGAGCTGTGAGATCGAGACCCAAGTCGCCCTGCATTGGATATGGAGTCTCCTTAAGATTCTCTTTCCCTCTCCCCCTCCCTCTCTGCAACCCCCTCCCCCCCCATAAAAATAAAATAAAAGCAGTTGCAGGAAATCAAGTGCCCCCCAGCAGGAAAAACTAAACATCATCACCAAAACCCAGCCACGTAATTTTCTACTCATAACTGAGCTTACTATCAATGCCCCCTTGACCTGTGTCCACACACCAATGCCAAGGCCAAGTAACAGACCAGGCTCCCCTTTAGGATAAGGCACTACTGTGCGCTGGCCAACTACTCACTCTGCATACATCATCTCTAGTCTTCACAAAAGTCAATGAGGCAGCTACAGTTACCCTCACTTTACAGATGAGAACCTGGGGATGGGAGAAGGTAAATGACTTTCCCAAGCTGACATGGCTGGAAAGAGGCAGAGTGGGATTCACATGGAGAACTTTAGACTCCAAAGCTCTTACTCAGTTCCCTAAGTCAGGCTGCCTCCCAAGTTGAACTCCCCAGGCCCCCACGAAGGTTGCCATAGACTCTACCATCTCTTCATCATCACCAATAAATATTTATGAAGGACCCTCCGCCTACATGCCATTGCCCTTGTTTCCACAGCAACATGCTGTCAGAGAGTCACCGGAGTATCCCGTGCTTAAAGGAAGGATGCTGTACCGTCCTGTGATCGTGGCTCTGAAAGGTGACAGTTAACACTACTCCCGCGGATGCCGTCACAGCCGGCAGCCGCAAGCCTGCAAGCGCTATGCTAGGGACCAGCAAGGAGAAATGGAATAGAGCGGAAAGGTAGTAGGTTTTTACCCAAGAAAATGGTCTGCTCTCATTGTGGATGCGTTTGTGATTGTTGCTGAAACAGAATCCAAGCCAGGTTTGCACATTAATTATTCTTTTATTAGGAAAGAAATCAAGCAATCCAGGAGAGAAAATAAAATTTGACTGTACTGCTAACAGCTCCCCAGAGATAACTGGCGATGAGAATCGAGTTAAATGACTACATCGCTAACAACTGCAATCTCAAGTCAGTCCCTTCTACTGATCCATTTTTGCTCTCAATGTACAGAGTCTGAAATCCCCTAGTAAATGGACTAATTATCCCCTTATCTGTTTGTTTGTTTCTCTCTTGCCCTATCCCAAATGATGTTTTGCCACACTCTCAGCAAGCTGATTTCAAATGCTTTTTTTACTATCATTCTTTACAAACATTACCCTGGCTCATGAAACACATTTTAGAGCAGGAAGAAGGAAACCGCCTTCTGATGACAAGCTCTCACCACTGACCTTTGGACACAGTGACCAACATGCTACAACAAAGCATATCACCCTAACTGTGTATTAGACGCAAGCTTACAAATTTGAAGTGCTTTTAAGACTAGGAATTTTCAGATTAAAACAATATGGAAAGCACGCCACCGAGTTTTAAGATGTACTATTTACCCAAACTTGCCAAAAGTTTTAAATAAGATACTTTAAAGGAAATCAAGACATTGTCATATTTGCACTAGATGTGGATTCCAGCAATTTCAGCGTTTAGAAATAAAGTAAGATGGTAAATCCACTTTAAAAAGTCAACACTTGCAGAATTCCTGCATCTACAAATGGAGATCTTTATGAAGAAGTCTGAAAAAAAAAAAATCTAATTTAAATGGCCCAAGACGTCAGCATTAAACCAAAAAGCAGACAGATATGCACAGAAAATCCCTGTTTTTACAAATTAATGAGTCTCTGTCGCACACAAGCTACTCTCGCATGTTTAAGGAGCCCCTGGAACAAACGCAGTCACTTGCAAAGTATATGCTCTAGTCGATTTGCAGAAGCCAACGGGCTCGGGTAGAAGCAAAAGAAACCAGAGGAGCCTTTAGAGTTGGTATCTTCCCAAACTGTGGTCCTGGATTGCTTTTCTTCCCCTTGTGTTCCAGAGAGCAAACAAAGAAAAGGTGCTCGCTCCTCACACCTCTCTAAATGTTTTAACAAAAGGCTGCTGAATAAACACATTACTCATTTAAAATTTGAAAAGAAGTTCTATTCCTGCGATGAAAGCAACTCGATTTGCATTTTAACAGTTGTGGGCGAGCGCCACCTGGTGGGAGCATCGCGAGCAGCGCCCTTTCTGCACTGGACAGCTTCCCCGACCCGGCAGGGTTTTACCGCTTGCTACCCGAGAACTGCGGCGGAATATTTTTAATATTTGGAGGGGTGGGCGAGGGGGTTGGCTGGGGGGAAGGCGGCTTCGCCGCGGGAACGTGAGTACTGTTAATGCGGGGCAGGCCGGTCAGGCCCTGGAGGAAAGTAAGAATTTAAGTCACAAATCACGCCCGAGCCCCCAGGACTGCCCCCAGCATCCTCCTCCTCTCCCCTCTGTAGCACACCTCATACAGACCCAAAATGGGAAGAGGAATTGTACACCATCTTTAGAATGGCGTGGTGCCTGCTAATCCACTTGCTAATCCAACCTTTCAGCCTCACACACCTCAGAAGTGTCCTAGTCACCTAACTTCCCAGCCACGGAAACAGGCTGTCCCTTCACAAACTCCCATCCCCGGTTCCCATTTTGGTATGGCGCAAGAGAGACGCCAGTGCATTTCCCCTGGAAGGTCACTCCAGCGGTTCCTGACCTCAAAGGCAGCCTGTTTAAAGAGGTTTCACTCCACCGTGAAACCTTTTTTTTTTTCCTTCTTTCTTTGCTTCTTCATGATAATATACGGGCACCGCCGTTACTTGGCAATCCGAAACTAATCTTTTCCTAAATCTCACTTGTTTATCTCGGCCTGTCCCTGGGATCCCAGCAATCTCCGCTCCGTGTGGTCCCACCAAAGCCAGTCGGTGGTAGAAAACTTCAAGGTGATTTTGAACTTGGAAGCATACCTACGCCCCTCCTTCCCTTCTCTCCCTCCACCTGCCGCCCACTCTTTGGGGGCTCGGAGCTGGAAGCGGCCTGCGGCGGGCGGGGTTTGGTGAAGTGTAAGACCCAGGATGGTGGTAGTCTCCTGGGCATGCCAACTTACCATTAGGAGCACACCAGCCCCCCCACACACACACACACACTGAGAACTACCTCTGCTCACCTCCTTCCTGTGGCCAAACCCAAATATGAGTGTCCCCACCAAAACAAACAAACAAACACCCCACAACTTTTCGGGAACAGTCAGCCTCACAGGTCGAAGCCACTCTTGCTTGAAGGGCCTTAACTGGGGCGCCCATACACTCCGCTAAAAACCACGGGCTAGGAAGGAGGCAGTGCTGTCTCAGTCGTTAACATCGACACCCCCACGGTGCCTTCAGCGGATTGCTTCAGGACTAGCTGAGGGGCGCGGCGTATTTAGAGCAAAGTCTGGAGCTTGCCGTCTCTCCCTGGAGAAAAGAAAAGCCACCGCCCCGGCAGCCTCGGCCTGCCGGCGACCAGCGCTCCCCGCGAAAAGCGCGCGCTGCCCCAGAAGCTGCGGGAAGCGAACGCTCCACCCCGGGCGTCGGTGCCGATTCTCGTCTCGCCGCCCCAAACACTCCAGGGACCGATTCCGACAAGTGGGAGGCAGCAAGTGGAGACATTCGCAACAACCGCGAAAGTTCCTCCAGCCCGGGGGCCGCCAGGAAAGTCGGGCGGGGAACTTCGCCAAACGCGGGCTGCCCGGCGGACGCGCGGGCCCGGGCGCATCCGGACGCAGCTGGCGGCGCGGGCGGCGGGGAGTCGGCTCCGGCCCTCGGGACGCGCCCCCTCCCCCGCGAGCCCGCGCAACTTTCTCCCCCGGGGGCCCCGCGGCGGCGGCGGGCGCGCCGGGGAGGGAGCGGGGCCCGGCGAGCGCACTCACCTGCGGCGCTCTGTGCGCGGGCGCCGGGCAGCGGCGGCAGCTGCAGCCGCAGGAGCAGGCTGAGGGCGAGCGCGGCGAGGCTCGCCATCCGGGCGGCGGCGGGCGGCTCAGCCCCTTCCCGCGGGGGCCGGGGCCGGGGCCGGGACTGGGGCGGGCGCGGGGCGGCCCCGCATCGCCGGCGCGGCCGCACGCAGGGGCTCCGCGGCGCTCCCAGAGCCGGCGCCGCTGCGCTCGGAGCCGAGGCGCGGCGCGAACTGAGGCGGGCGGCTGGGCGGGGGCGGGACGCGGGGGGCGGGGGCGGGGGGCGGGGGGCGGCGTCCCCCGAGTCCTAACGCCGCCGCCGCCGCCGCCGCCCGCCCGGCGCTCCGCCCGGGCCGCGCACACACCCTCGCGCGCACGCCCGCGCCCCGCACACGCCCGCGGCCGGCACCCGCCGGCTCCCCCGCGCACCCTCGCCGGGGCTGGCCGGCTCGGGGCCGCCGGCTCCGTCGCGCTCCCACACGCAGGACCGCCCCCCACTCCGCGCTGCACCCCCGCGCCCCAACGCGCGCCGGGGTCCTGGCCTCCTCGCCCCGCGCCGCGCGGCGCCGCCAAGCATCGTCTGCCCGGCTGGGGCGCAGGTACCGGGGGCGGTGGGGGGAGGCGGGAGAGGGGGAGCAGCCGTGTGAACTCGGAGTGGGGGAACAGGTGAGTGGGGGCCGGGTGGGAGAGGAGGAAGGGAGGGAGCGGCCGTCTCAACTTGGGATTGGGGGGAAGGGGACAGGTGAACGGGGGGAAGGGTCATCTGCCCTAAGCTGGGGCGGGCATCTGCCGGCGAGGGCCTGGGGCACGCCCTGAGAGGAGAATTTCATCTAAGAGTCGACACCCCCCCCCTCACCGTACGCCCGCGCGCACACACATACACACAAGCACACTCCCTCTTCTGGGGGCATCTCACCTCCTCGGCCACCCAAGCACCCCTCTTATTCACCCCCATCTCTCCCTGTCCCCACCCCCACGCGGGAGGGGGAGAAGACTGGGCATGAGGCATCTCTCTCTCGCTCACTGCCTTCCCCCTTTGCAGTTCTCGAGAGACAGAACCGTGTAGCTTTTTTCCTTTTTCTTCCCGGTCTGAACAAAGACCTGGTTGGAAATGAAAGCCTAAAACCACAGATCAGAGTCCGAGCTGTCCCTTGCAGCTCAGGGGCTGGGACTCCGCTCTCCTGGGAGCCAGGATCTCATGGACAAGACCTGGAGCCACTTGGGTCCTGGCTGGGAGCCTGGGCTGTAAAAGCTGGGGACAGGGACACCTAAGCAATGCTCCAGGAACTCATACTTGGTGAACCCGGCCAAAGCCTTCCTTCTGTGCCAGCACACCCTCCCCCCCCCACCCCCCACCCCAGCCTTCCTTGCTGGGATTTCAAGGATTGGATTAGACAGACTATGGGGCAGAAATATGAAAGTCAGGCATGGCTAGGGTTTCCAAAAGAGGGAAACCTCAGGCTGCGGTTTGAGTGGCAGAGAACAGGAGGCCTCACTCTCCCACCCCTCCAGTTCCCTTGAAGTTCAGTGGACAGGAATGCTGCTGGTGAGCCAGGACCAGGGTCCAACCTTGGCACCAGGCAGTACCTGCCCAGGGTGAACTCTGGCCCTCTATGCTTTCCCAGCTGTCCTCCACACCTGGAAACAGTCCCCTCCATTCCTTCAGGAGTGCATGTTCTCACCTGCTGCTGCCTGACTAGGCTCTGGTGTCCAGTCACACGTCATGCTTTTGCACCTGCTGTTCCCGCCACCTAGACGGCCCTTCCCTGCATTATCTCCCTGGTAAACTCACACTGGTCCTTAAGGCATCTCTGGGAAACTGGCTGAGAGCCCATTGCTGACTGGGAAAAAAAAAGGGGGGGGCTACTTTCCCCATCTGCCTTTCATCAGCCTGAGAAGCTGGGAAACCTGGCCACATGCTCACCGCTGGCTCAGGGCTGAGGTCAGTGTCAGTACTGAAGAGGAGAGGCTGGGGCCTGGGGTGAGTTTGTGATGTCTGGAAATTGTGGAGTGACGCTCTGCCCTGTATCTCCTTTCAGTTCCAGTCAAGAAGATGACCTCTTGTCCTCGGGATGACTTTACCCTTAACCCCATGGGACCTTTGGGATCAGTTTCCCCATCTAAACCGTGGCTTCCCTTTCAGCTCTGTTGAGGGCCAGAAGCAGTCAGACATTTTAGCTGCAAATCTCTTAATCTGAGCACAGTTTCAGGGGAAGCTTGAACCATTCAAGCATTCTTTCAGCAAGTGAACTGGCTGCCCACCATATGCCCAGAATGGCAAGACTGTGGGTTTGCAGCTTACAATAGATGTGGTCTGTTCCCTCATGAAGTTTACAGTCTGGTGGAAAAGACTGGACAAAGAGAAGAGCAGTAAAGGACCTGGAGATGCAGAAATGGCCTCCATCTCCCCAGCCCCTCCCTGGCCCACAGCGGTGGGCCGTCCTCCAGTGAGGAGCAGGGAATCAGGGGGAAGACATCTTGGGCCATGGTGTCTTACTTACCCATGGGGAAAGCCTAGTAATATAACCACTGTTTTATGCCCATCTTACACACCAAGAAACTGAGGCTCAGCGAGGGCAAAGACCCTGTGTAGGGAGGCAGGGAGGAGTGACTGCCACGTTGGAGACTTCTGTCTTCTTGTTATGGCACAGGGTACCACTAGCCATTTAAATTTAAAATTTAAAAATTCAGGAGCACCTGGCTGGCTCAGTCAGTGGAGCGTGTGACTCTTGATCTTGGGGTTGTGGGTTCAAGCCCCAAGTTGGGTGTAGAGACTACTTTAAAAAAATAAAATCTTAGAAATAAAATAAAATTTAGAAATTCAGTCATCAGTAGCACAGACCACATTTTAAGAGCTCAGTAGCCACCTGTGACTGGAGGCTACCATATTGGCAGATATATACATTTCCATCATTACAGAAAGAAAATTGTTAGACAGTGCTGCTCAAACTATAGCCCATGAGCCAAATCTCACCCACTGCTTGTTTTTATAAATAAAGTTTTATTGGGGCACAGCCACGCTATTCATTTGTGTACTGCCTATGGCTGCTTTTTGCAAAAGCTCTATTAGACACCACTGCTCTGGAGTAGGGGGTCAGCCATCTACCAACACTGGGCCAAACCCGGCCCTGACTGTTTTTTCTATAAATAAAGTTTTATTGGAACACAATCCTGCATATTTGTTTACATATTGCCTATGACTGTTCTCTGGACTACAGAGGCAGAGTTTAGTGATTGTGACAGAGATCCTGTGGCCCACACCTGAAAATAATTACTATCCTTGTCCTTGACGGAAAAAGTTTGCCAGCCCCTCCTGTAGAGGCAGTCTCACAACACAATCTTACAATCACTGGTCTGGAACTGGTTCTCAAATTGTGGTCTTCGGACCAGTGGTATCAGTGTCACCTGGCAATGTGTCAGAAATGCAGAGTCTCAGGCCCTCCCTGGACCTACCCAGTCAGAAACGGTGGAGGTGGGGCGCAGGAATCTGTGTTTTAACCAGCCTCCCAGGTGAATCTGACGCACACTCAAGTTGAAAACTACGAACCTAAAACACCCATGATGAATGTGCGCATGTGACGGGCACAGTAGAGGTGCCAATGGGCTCTCGTGGGAACACAGCCATTGGAAAG
Organism: Martes martes; assembly: GCF_963455335.1. Lineage (NCBI taxonomy): Eukaryota > Metazoa > Chordata > Mammalia > Carnivora > Mustelidae > Martes > Martes martes. Next base: position 16,160,920 of record NC_137896.1, on the reverse strand, counting down.
TTCTCAGCCGAATGATAGCCCTCGTGCAGCAAGGCCTTTGACGTCCCCTCGATGAGGCCATAGCAGCCGGGAGAGGACCCCTCACCAGCCACCCATGCCAGTGCCAGGCCCCACTGCCTGGAGGTCCACCTTCCCCTTGAGTTGTCAGCACATTTGGAGCTGTCTCTACACATAAATTCATGGGCCAGCTGTCTCTTTTAATCTGGTTGCAAGACGAAACCATTAATAGATGTCAGACACATTGGCAATGATCTCTTCATTAATAATTTCCTCCTTTCTGAAGAAAAAAAATTAGTAACAAGCAACCATCAATAATTCAAAAATACAAGTTAACCTTTCTATTAGTGAATGGCTTTGCACACATCACGGACTCTCTCAGAGCCAGTAGTTCTGGCTTGAATAGTGTTCTATGGCACAAATATTAGCATGCATTAATGCTGTCTGTCAAGACATGCAAATATAAACAACCCGAATGCAACTTAGAAACCATGAGTAGTTTTCAAGTGTAACCTTGTGATCCAGCCGTTTTGTTCCGTGAAAACATGCATTATCCCATAATACAGCTGTGTCCAAAAGCAGGACTTCAGGAAGGAATCGTTTTCAGCTTGAGGCGCTGGTGGTTAGAAAGATTTCCCTTGAGCTGAACCAACACTCCCACTCTGTAAATCTCCCTTCGCAGTTGGCTCCTCTCTCTGAGAACACATGGGAAGAGCCTGGACCCACTTCCAGGGGACTCATTTGGACGTTGGTGTGCTCTAGGTTAACATTCTCGATTCCTTACATGCTGCTGCTTCCTATAGGATTTCTGGTCTCCCGCCATCTGGTTCCTCTTCCTGGACATGCTGTATTTTGTGTAACACCCCTCTTTGGGGTGAGGCCTCACACCTGCCCACATTCCCCACGCCTCCGCTTACCACCCAGGTGACCACGAACTCGTCACTCTCCCTCTCCAGTTCTGTTTCCCCATCTGTGAAATTGGGGTGATTATTCCCACCTCGCCGAGCTGAGTGAGAATTACATGAGTTAATGGATGTGAAAACATCTAGAATAGGACCTGGCCCACTCAAGAGATCATTTCCTTTCCTTTCTTTCCTACTTGCAAGTCTTGAACTAACATACCACCCCAGCCTTGATTCCAGGCCAACTATTACAGACACCTGGTCGGCCACACAGCACGGACAGCCAGCTGCTTCGTCCACGGGCCAAAACACCAGTGCACGGTCCAGACTATTGGCAAGTAGACCTACGTGCTTAGGATGCCCTGGATTTAATGCGAGGACCACATCTCTCTTTCTGCCTAAGTGGGATCTGCCAAACAGCTGTTTCTTTTAATTAAAAAAAAATATACAAAACAACACTAAATGATGTGTGCCACGTACCCACCACGGATGATTTGTCTCTAACCTGCATCCAGCCTTATGCTGAGCAGTGGGGTGCCAAGATACCACAGCCCCTCCCATAGGAGCCCACACCAGCCCACTGGGGACAGGGTAGTTCGTGTCAAGGTCTGAACAATTGATCCTGACTAAGATAAGTCTCCAGCCTTGACCTCTTCCTCCCAGCAGCGTAGTTCTCTGAAGCCACAGAAAAGCCATGTGCCCTGGAGCTACACAGGAGCACTAAGGTCCCCAGACTCTCAGCCCCTCCAGACCCAGGTTCAGGAGGATCCAGGCAAGGATGGGCTCACCAGTCCAAGGCGGAGTGAACCTGTTGCTTCTCTGCCCTACCACAAGATTGACTCAAATTTCAGCCAGCCCCTCTCTGCCCCTCCAGTCTCATCCTCCCAACTCACCAACACAAAGCAGCCAGAGCCATTGTTCAAGGACACCGTCACCCCACTGTCTTGCCCCTCAGCAGCTTCACGCCATTCATAAATGCCCCATCGCCCTCCGAATAAAGTTCAAAATCCTAAACATGGCCAACAAGACCTTCCACTGGCTGGATTTAGCCTGCCTTTCTCAGCCCACCCTAACTTTAATTCACCCGATACTTGCCCCGCATGGAGTCCTCACCAGATAGAGAAGGAAGGAAGGGCATCCTGGGTCCCAGCGACAGGGACTGCTCAGAGTTATGAAAGAGTCTACATGTTCAGAGAGGTTGGGATGGGCCAAAAGGGTCAAGGTCTTGTGAGTAGTGGCTCCCTCTGTCCTAACTCCATGACATGCACCCTCTACTCCAGTCCCCTTGGGGCCTTTGCCTGTGTCATCCCTTCTCTCTGGAGTGCCAAATTCCAAATCCTAATCTTCCTGTCTCCCCATCTAGGCCTCCAAATTCTCAGCACTCAGCTTTGGGCAGGTGTGTAGTGGGCAGGGAAGAATTCATGATCTCTGATCCCACGGCGCCATTGGCAGAGCTGCCTTCTCAATGAGGGTGGCAGCATCTGGGGCTCCTAGGACTGTCTTACACACTGCCGTGCCCTCCAAGCCAAGCCCTGGCATGCATACAGTAAGCACTCAATAGATGCTGGCGGGGACTAAGGCCAAATTTGCCTGTCAGGGTTAAAAAGGAGCTCAGGATGAGTGGTTTTCAGACACGGAGGTTCACTGGCCCATCTATGTATGAGAGAGTCGGTTTATCAGAAGAGCCGGCGCAAGACTCACAGGTGCTCAAGGTGAGATGTGTCCCAGGTGACATTTCCCAACTGTCCCTGATCATAGGAACCACCTGGAGCTCTACTACTCAGTCACCGCCCAACTGATGAACCCAAAACTTGAGGGAAGAGCTTGGAAGTTTTCTCTTTTATCAGATGGTGTGTGGGGTGGGGGTCGCATGGAAGGTCATCGCAGAGTCATCTGTCCTGGCCAGCATGAAAGCAGTAGAGTCTACATGATGGTCAGACTGCTGGTAGCACCTGGCCCAGGTTCAGAGCCGCCACAGGCCTGTCCCTGCCAGAAAAGATCCAGAAGAAAAGCTCTACAGGCTTGACGGGCCTGCCTGCTCACCGTGCAGAGCCTCCTCCAGATGGGGCCCAAGTCCCAGGAACAACGGATGCCGGACTTCTGAGAAAAAAAACAGCACCAAGAGTTTTGAAACAGAAATGGTACAAAAAGAGTGTCTCATTTTTTAAAGAAATGTTTTAAACTTCCTCCAGACCTGATGTTGACGGGACGGGGTTCATCGGAATTCTTGATTTTTAATAAACTTTCGTGTTTTTCTGCATCACCCTCCCTTAGGAATATTCCTTATTTGCTTATGTTTATTATGTTTTGTGATTATCTAGGCTGGGTATTTTATTCTCATTCATTTGTTATTTTATCAGTGTATTTGGAGAAGGTACTGGGGACCTCCCACCCACCATCAAAACAAGGCCCCTGATGGTAGCAGAACTTCGGCCGCTAGAGTCCAGCCTTTGCGTGCTGCCCCAGTCAAAGCAAGTTGGTCAGAGGGCCATCGTGGGGAGATTCCAGAGCCCGGTCATTCTGGGCTCCCACAGGACAGCCAGGTTTTCTGCAGCAACGGTTCTCAATCCTTCTGCCTGTTAGCATCACCTCTGGCACTCCCCCTCAGCCCCGTTATTTGAACAGGAGCCAGGCAACAGTATTTTTTAAATCTCCCTAGTATTTCCACTAAGAACCACTGCCAGGTCTCCTCCCTTGGAGTCTCCCCACCCCTGGGTGGGTGAGATATGAATCATCTAAAAAAAAATTGAGGGTGGCGGATTGGGCGGGGGCGACACAGAGCTCTACCCCCTTCATATTCTTACACCCTTATAAAGATGCCCCACTGCCTTGCCCATCTCGAGGAATCCCTGCATGCAAGGGGAGGACCATCACGGATGAGAGCTGGGTAAGTGGACAGCACACTTCCCAACATGGGTCCCCGAGACACACCCACTCCAGAGCCACTCTGGGGAGCTGTTCGTTCATTCCTCATGCAGCTGAGTCAGAATCCCTTTTAATTTGCACACCAGGGGATTCTAGGGCACATGAAGATTGTGGAAGGCTGATACAGTGTTAGGAATGAGGGAAGTTGAAGCTTCCGGGTACAACTCTGAGCCTACTGAGGCCGGGTCTGCATCTTGCCCATTTTTGTGTCTCTGAAACCTATAAGGGCTTGGAGGATGAACACCGAGTCTAGAACATACACGCACATTGTATTGCAGGAAAAACTCTTTTTCTTACAAATAACAAGCTTAAGAGAAAAAAGGAATCCAGTGGCTTATTTAGGTGAGCAATCCATGAGCACCTTCAGGCACAGCTGCATCCAGGTGTTCGGCTACCTCTTTGTCTCTCCATCTCTCAATGGTGTTTCTGTCAGTGGGCAGTCAGGGAAACTGGGCAATAACCACTCCATATATAGCTCTCATGGCTAGCATCCTCAGAAAAGGGGGAGGGGGAGAACCTTCTGCAACACTCCTACCAAACTCTAGTGAAGACCCTGGCTGATTTGGGTCACATCCATTTCCTGAAACAATTGATTTGATCAGGGAAGTGGTAAGGAGGGCAGTATTGTAACTGGCCAGCGTTGGCCATTTGTCTACCCCTCCATATAGGGGATGGTCACCATAACTGACAGCCCCAAGAAGACCAAATGGAGTGGGGAAGGAGTGTTTTCTCTAAAGGATGTTGGGCAGTCAGGTAACCTCTGTCCACCTCACAATGTTCATAAACCCCTTTAATAAGTGGTCTGCAGACCTAACTACCTACCCAGGGTCTGCCCTCTCCCTTAACCTCCTTCTCCACTGCCTCTGACACTCTATTCAACCCCTGATACCCACGGAGACCCTGTGAGTTTTACACAACCTGCCCTTCTTCTGTACTAAGGCCTAAGTGTTAGCCTCAAAATATTTTCAACCAGCGAGCTACTCCACAGCCAGCCCCGTGGAAAAAATACTATTTCTTTCAGTTTCAGAAAAGGGCGGCTGTTGAAGAAATATTTTACTCCACTGCACAAGAAGGGATTTCACCCAAAATGATAGCCACAAACTTCAGCCCCCAGAATCCCCTCGCCACCCCTGGAACCACTCTGGGTCATGGCAGAAGACTCCCCAGAGCCCCCGAGATCTTTCGTCGACTTGACAGGCCAGACTGCACACGTTTATTCAAGCCATTCTCATGTCAGATAAAACGTTGATAAATCATTATTTCTACAAGCTTAAAAAAATGCTAATAACTCAAGGCAGAATGAGGGTGAGTTTGTTGAGATGAACGTGAAGAATGGAGGGGACAATCTTGGAATGTAAAACCACAGAAAATACCACCTGGGAACACAGAAATCATTTGTCTTATCTGGAAGCCTGTCTCCAGAGCAGCAAATTTAGGGATTGGTTTGAGGACAGAGTGTGCCCAGTGCCTTGGGGAGGGGGCTGAAGGGCGGGGGGGCAGAGGTGTTGCTTTACCCAAAAATATCATTCATCACTGTCTGCCTCTGAAGCTTAACGATGGATAATCCTGAGGTTTTTTCCCTTTGGTGTTGCTTCTGCCTTTCTGAAATATGTGAAGGTGCATTTACCATGGGCCAAGCCCACAGCTGAAAGTCCCCCGTGCAGGATCCACGCTACAGTTCTCGTTATTCCTAATGTACAGGAGAGGGAGGTAAGGCACGAGGAGGTTTGGTGGTTCAGGATGGATGCTGGTCTGAGGCTGTGTTTTCCTCTCAACCTGTCCTGGACCCTTTTAAAATCACCGTAATCATGTCTCCAACCATGAACCAAGAATGTTGGAATGAGCAGGGAACACGGAGCCCAGCCATCTCTAAACCCTTTTCATTTTACAGACATTTCAACAGAGCTTGGTAGTAAACAGAAATAAATTCCGTTTAGCCAGAAGCCGGCTCCTTTGCAGTAAGTTCCCACCTAGGTTCTCCCCAGAGCACGAGAATGTGCTGTTATAGTCTGGGTTGACTTTGTTTTCTGAAGCCTTCGGGGTTTTTAAAAATTTTTCAGGCCTTACCTACCCCGAGAGGAACTGACAGGTGATAACAGAGACAATGTAGCCCAAAAAAGCCCCCAGATTAACAAAGGTGGATCCTCCTCAGTGCTCAGGTGGGTCAGGGCCTCTGCTTTGAAAGACCAGACTTCTGCATAATTCTTGTTTCCTGTGAGAAGAATATTAAGGGCCCATGAATGTTTCAAAATATACATGTACGGAATTTTGTGACCTCTCAATAATCAGATTTCTCCCTCTGATAGGATTCAAAAAAAAAAAATTCAGGAACTGACCAATGTTAAATACCTCCTTACTGCTGGTAATGCTTCCCCCTCCTTCCCCTCTTCCTTCTCCTGTAACTCTTCGAACATGAATTTATTTTCTATTTGAAAGCCAATCTCACTGGTTATTAGATATTCTCCCTGCTGTCACTATCAGTAAATTATTAAACAGCTGACCAAGCTTTGTTTTAAAATGATCCTCTTATGAGGCCCAGTGATCTATTTGCCATGAATACTGAATGGTGTCGCGGTCTCTAAGGACACATGAATGATTCCTACTTACTACCTTTAGCAAAACGTGTGTGCAATTAGCAGCAAGCACTTGACTTGAATCGGTTACTGGAGATGCCCGTAGTTCAGATACATGGAGCTCCCTTCACGCCTTACACTCTGACTGGGAGAAGCACGTTACACCTCGAGGCTGCTCAAGAAATAGCACCCAGAGTTCCCTTTTGTCATTCCTCACCTCCTTTCTTGTCCTGCCAGCTCTGAGCCTTGACATACCTCTAGGGCTCTCTTCCTTACTTAAAGCAGCAGCGGGTTTTGACTGGGTTTCCACGTAAAGGAAAGAAACCAGGTGGGGATAAAAATTAAGAGTCTATGTCTCCACTCCTTCATCTATAAAACAGAGATTACGATTCTGAGTGCATGGACCCTATAATGTACACCATGCACTAGCACTGTGCCAGGCATATAGTAAGAGCTCAGGGTCTCATAGCTACGTTTTTGCCTGTTAATGCCTGCTCGAGTCCAGACTCCCGAGGCTGTGACAGAGACCCGTCTCAAATTCACTTAAGCCAAAGAGGAGAGGTGCTGGCTTACTCGATCATACCGTGGTATCAGGAAGACAGAACCCGCTTCAGGTATTTACAACAGAGGGAATTTAATTTAGGGAATTGGCTATAGAGGAGAGGCGGGACCTGAGAGATCAACAAGGAATGGGAACTTAACTCAGAAATACACAAGAGCAAGAAGCTACTCCCACTCTTAAGGCAGAGGGACAAAGGTACTGGAAGCCTCAGATTGTGATAATGCATGGACACTGGAACCATGGCAGCTGTGTCCAGAGGAAGCTAAAACCAAGGCGGTTGCTTCTTTGCTTCTGGCCAAATCCAGCTGAAAACCAGCAGAAACAGGAGCCCAGGCAAACACAACTCCCTAATTGTCTAACATAGAGCATGTGCTCTTAACCACCATAAAATAATGTCTCCCTTGTACGACCCCATGAACACCACCCCCACTGGTCCTTCCCTCCCCAGATGCTGTAACTGGTCCTTTTCTTGGTCGTGAAATATTTAAGGGGCCCCGGTCAAGTAGTTGGTCCTTCTATTGAGTCTACTTGCTGGGAATGTTCACCAGACTTCTGGAAAGCCCCCTGAATCCAGTATGAAGTTGTCAGCCTTGGCATCCTGGATCTGAGTTTCAAAACACCCATTAGGGAGACATGACCAAGACGTCGTGGGACTCCAGGGACAGAACATTGCGTCTTAGGGCTCAGCACTGGGTATTAGCTGGGTCAGGAAGGACCAGGTAAGTAACTCAAGAAAAGCTAGCACTGTTATTCACTCTGCTGCCACAGGAGTTTTTTTTTTTTTTTTTTTTAATTGAAAAGTGGATGCTCCATTTGGAAGCCAGGCTCAGCAAGGCCCAAGTGCAGAATCCAGTTTGGAGAAGTCAGTCCGATATTTTAACTAATGATCATATCTTACAGCAGGCTCTGAAGGCAAAGAATGAGATATGCTGTGTCTTGTTAAGAAATCTACGAATGAAAGGGGATTCTGTGGAGATTATGGAGTCAAGAGTCAATGCTATTCATCTTCAAAGGGACTGGCTCACATAACAAACGTTCCTTCCGCAACTTCTGAATCCCAAAGCCACAAGTGAAAACACTTCCTATCTGTTGGAAAAGTATTCCAGTCTGCGGGATCAGGCTCTTGATAAGGCAGTAATTACCAGAGCGAATTTCACAGATACAAAGGCATTTTGAAATTATTTTAATTATTCAAAAGCCTGATTAATTATCTAGCCTAAGGATCAGAGGCCAAAAAAGGAGAAAACTGTATGGAAGCACTTACCATGACCAGGGAGGGGCAATTTCAACTGCCTTCAAACAGAGAGCTGTTCTCTATGACTTCGTAGCTACATCTTGGAGCCCCGCAGTGCTCACAGAGGATGGACCGCTGGACTGGCCATTAAGATACCGGGCTTCAGGTCTGCTCCCAGCACCGACCCACTGCATCCTTGGCTAATTGCCTTCCCCTTATCAGAACTCTGTAAAATTAACAGGGGAAAAGATAGAGGGGGATACTATAGCTACTCCCCCGGCCTCTGTCAAGTGCTGTATTCTATAGCAATATGAGACTTTTTTTTTTAAGTACAGACACCACTGGAATTTTTCCTGAGACAATATAAGTCCAGGGAAACTTTATGAACATGGAAGGGCTGTGATCATATTCAAAGCTGAGAAAACAGTCAGACACTGGTTTGGGGTATATTAGGATGGGAAGAGATTAGATTAGGAGTGGGACAACACGAGACTTGTCAAGGAGATGGGTGTGTCCTAAATCAATGTCTGCCTTTGGATGGAAAAAAAGTCCTCCCAGCCATGGAGTGTTTATTGAGCATCTCACAGACATCTGGGGCCCTGTATGAGGTACTGTCTTCAAGGAGTTTCCTAGGGAAAGGATGCCTTGCTTAGATGGTAGCGCACTGACGGGTCTATTTGGATGATGATGTCAGAATATTCTGGAAGCAGAGACATTATCCTCCTTTACTAACATGGTAAGTCATGCCCCAAGCCTCTCTGCAGACACAGTGGTGAGATTATCTCCTCAAGCATGTGCCCTGTGTGGGCTTGATGGCTTTCCTCACCTCCAGCCTAGCTCCCAACACTCACCCCTAGCTTTTGACCAGGGGTGAGTGTTAAAGATCCCATAATGTTTCCCATAGGAGAAATTTTCAATCAGCACTGGGACAGTTGATGGAAAGCTTTCCATTTGTTCCCTTGACGGTTCCTCTGACAACCCACAGAGAGTTCCTTCTTGTCTGTTTCTGAGAGCACAGCACAGGGGTGAATAGCATGAACCCTGGAGCTAGATTATCTGGTTTGAATCCTTGCTCTCCTGTCCCCTGGCTGCATGATCTTGGGCAAGTTAGGCAACTTCTCTGTGCCTCAGTTCCCTAGGTATAAACAAACTTATTATGATAAAGATTAAAGTGTCTGCATGCAGCAGATGTGATACAATGATATACAGACAAAAAGCTATGTTCCATCATACAACTCTCTTCAATTATAGGATTCAATTATCCCGTGTCTAAAATAGGACAATAATTCTTACGCATTTATTCAACAAATATTTGCTGAGGTCTTATTAAGTGTTGTGGGAGCCTAAAATACCACACTAAATATAACAAAGTCCCTGACCTGAAAGAGTCTGCACTTTTGTGGGTGGAGGGGGCAGTCAGGACAACCAGATAAATGTGTGATGTGGAAAAATAAAGCAGATGAATGTGGTGGTATGCTCTTTAAGATACATTGGTCAGGGAAGAACTTTCTGAGGTAATGACATTTGAGCAGGGATCTGAGTCAATGGAACAAGTGATCTGAAGGCAGAAGGTAAACTGAAGTCCTAGGGTAGAGCAAGTGCCAAGGGCCTGAGGCAGGACCAGGCATGACACATGCAAGGAACAGCTATGAGACCACTGTGGCTGGAGAAGAGAAAAGGGTAAGTGAGCTCACCAGGGAGAGTTTTAGGGCTTAGAGCACACAGAGCCTCATAGGCCAGGTCAGAACACGCAGAGTAGCCTAAATGTGCTTGGAAGCCATCAGAGGCATTTGAAGGAAGGGTGAGAAGTTCTGACACATACACAAATTACCACTCTGTGGGGCAGAATGTGATGCACTGGGAAGAGACACGAAGTGTCCAAGAAGTTAGAGGAGAGGGGTTATATCTGACTCCAGAGAGCAAGATAAGCTTCAAGGAGCTGAGAAGACTTTAAGTGGGAGGAAGCCAATATTTCCCATCAAGGTGAACCTGCAGACATGATACATGTGGGATCAAGCTGTTAATCTGTTCGTTCCTTCACTTCTCAGTGCAGTGTCCTGTATTCAGCTCTGATGACACAGAGGTGACTGCCATCCAGCTTGTGCCTGCCTTCGATGAGTGCACAGCACAGGCCCAATGGAGAGGAGAGAGGACACAGGTGTTCATTCCTCTGACACTACTAAGACTCTGGGCGTTGGTGGCCTCCAGGACTGAATGAGGTGCCAATCATGTCCCCACAACTCTAACGGATTGGCAGGTATTTTTCCCATAGGCCACGACCTGATGATACTCCCCCTGACGGAGGCAGCTCCATCGCCAAACCCATTTCACAGATATGCAGTCATCTTCAAGAAAACCTGAAATCCGTTTGGCTACCATTACAGTACCAAGCTCCTTACCATGGCTCGCTGTCCCAAAGGAAAAAAAAAAAAAAAAAAAAAAAAAAAAACAGGGCACCTGGGTGGCTCAGTGGGTTGAAGCCTCTGCCTTCGGCTCAGGTCATGATCTCAGGGTCCTGGGATCGAGTCCCGCATCAGGCTCTCTGCTCAGCAGGGAGCCTGCTTCCTCCTCTCTCTCTGCCTGCCTCTCTGCCTACTTGTGATCTTTCTCTGTCAAATAAAAGAAAAAAAAACTTAAAAAAAAAAACGTAAAAAACAAAAGTTAAAATCCATCCTGAGATAAGAAGTGGTCCCAAAGAACAGGCCATGTAGCTTCAGCGCTAATCAAGCTCTTGGAGGTCCCAGTGAAAACTCTGCCGAGTGTTTCACAATAATTAACTAATCTAATCTTCGAAATGGTCTGCCACCCTGCACATCCAGACACGTCTCCCAGGGCTCCCCAGCAGGATTCAGTCCCAGTCCCCCGCAGTGGTGGCTTGCTCAGTAACTCGCTGTGTCTCAGCCATTCTCTTTCCTGTCTTCCTTTCCCTTTCATCTACCTTTACCTCCCAATTAACTTCTTGCTCTTAAATCCACATCTCCAGGTCTGCTCCTGAGAGATGAAAATTAAGATACTGCCAAGGGAGGGAGGGATAGGAAGTACCATATTATTATCCTTATTTGGCAGCCGGGAAAACTGAAACAGAGAGGTTAAATAATCTGCCCAAGGCCACAGAGCTGGTAAGAGGCAGACGGATCCTGGCTCAAACCCAGCCAACCAGACTCCAAAATCTGTGCAATTAACCCTGACACGCTGCTGCTTCTGGCTGGGGGAACAACCCAGACCACTGAGCACCAGCCTCATTTACTTGATTTTGTAAGACACGCAGGTTGGTGAGCTACACAGATTCATCTATAATCTCCTCTTTGGAGCTCCAGCATGTAATTCGGAAGTGTGTTTGAGAAGGTAGTTGATGTTGTTTTCAATACAGTGGCAGCCACACGGTGATCCATCAGCCAGCTCTCTTTGACAAAGAATTGATCTCCCAGGTCAGGAAGCAAACCTCAATTTACGTAGGAGGCACTTGGAATGCGCCCTCTTAGTAGCACACGGAAGATAAAGCGGAGTCAATGACAGTTCTTGTCAATGAGTTTGTTATGGCAAGAGGCTCTTTGGGCTGAGGACCACTGCTGACACTCCAGATGTGTGCCTTTTTTTTTTTTTTTTTTGGTATGATAAACACGTTGCCTGCGTCTTTTAGCCCCGCTTGTCAATTTCTTGGCGTTTCCAAGTCCTCTTTTGATCCAAGCATCTCCATCCAATGGCACAAAGGCAAAATGAGTACTTACTTGGTTCCCAGGCCATCAACCATTCTTTTTCCTTCAAACTAGATCTCTCTGATTTTTCAATTTTGTTTCATGTCTGGATGAGTAATTTCAGAACCGGGAGGTTGGTGAAGTCTGAGCGTCCTCACTCAGGATTTCTTGCCTTTGCACAAAAAGAAAAGCCCATTGTAGCAAATTGTCTGTGTGATTCATTTGTTGCAGGCACTGACGAAAAAAAAATTTTTTTTCTTTAAAGACATTTGTAAGATCCTGGACCATTATGGTAGGAAATAACCCCCAGAAAGTGAGACGGGCAAGATGCAAAAAATTTAATATTAGATTTATTTTGTCATTAGAACGCTCATCCCTTCTGCTTTTCGGGCAAAGTTTGAGATAAAGAGGATGAAAAATTGAGGAATGGAAGATCTGATCAAAACCGCCTCTTCTGGCCTAAAGATTAATGTTTTCAAAACACAAATTTATTTCTCTTATGGCAAGGTTTTCTGTTCTTTATTCAAGCCTTTAAAAAATTAAAAATCATGTGGCTGGTTTCTCCCTGCTTCTCAAACAAGATTTCCATGCTCAACCAACAGATAGAACTAAGTTTTGTTTGTTTGTTTTTTTTTTTAAAGAGAGTAGGGAGGGAAGGAAGAAGGAAGTGAAATGGGAAAGAGGGAGGGAAGGAGACAGGGAAGAAAAATAGTATGAGGAGGACATTCTTTCGATTCCAATCTGTAACTACCTCATTGGCCATCCGCAATGAAAATGCAACGGACTTTATCCAATGCCTCACTTAACTTCATCTATGTGAATTCAATCTTTTAATGCATTCATTCCATCATCTCAGCTACAGAAGGATGGTGGCTTTGGTCAAGAAAAAGAGTCTCTTAGTTGGCTTCATTCAGTATATATATACCTTGAGGCTCTTCCTCAGAGCCTCACGGAGGATGTTACAGAGCATAACCTAGCCTCACACTGCTGGATTCTTGAGAGGCTAGGTTATGCTCTATAACAACCACCCCAAGTCTCAGAGACTTGAAACAATACAAGTTGATTTCTTACTTATATGCTATCTATCTGCTGCAGAAATATACTAGGACTCCTAGGACCAGTCTGCACTGTCCTCACTCAGGAGACCAGGCTGACGGAGGTTCTATCTCTGTCCTTCAATGGTTGCTACAGCAGGAAGCAGGGAGGTGGGCACTCCTGCACTGGCTCTTAAACATCCCACCCAGAAGGGACGCAAGTCACTCTGCTCACACTTCATTGGCCAAAACAAGTCATGTGGTCACGATTTAGTTCAAGGGGGTAGAAAAACACAGCCCTACGATGTGCCCACAAGAGAGGGCAACCCAAAATATTTGGTGAGTATCTAATGCCAACCATACACGCAACTCTTTTTTTAAGCATTTTTTTCAGGTTTTTATTTAAATTCCAGTTAGTTAACATACAGTGTAACCTACAAGTCTTGATATGGTGGAACTCATTGTCTTTAAAGATGGTGATACTAAAACCATTTTTAAGCAGTTCCCCAAGAGAGGAACAAATTAAATGCTGCAAGTTCAAAGAAGATTGGGAAGCTGGGCCTTAGAAAAAGGAGCAGTATTTTTACAGGTAGAGATGAGAAATGGGGCTTTTTAAGTGCAAAGAAGACCAGGGCGAGGGTGAGATCACTAGAACGTGAGTTATGTTATGAAAGAATGAGTGGTTTGTGTTGCCGTTAAGTAGTCTGTGTTTAGAAATTCATAAGATCTAAGAAAAGGGGCAGGGTCAGCCCCTGGAAAAACAGCGCACCAGGCTAGGGAGGCTGAACTTCTTTCAGGAGACTGGGCTATCTATCTATCACTCACTCATTCATTCACTCACTCACTCATTCATTCATTCATTCAATATGTACAAGTAACGATCATACCAGGCTCTGATGATGTAGCAGCAAGATAATGAGAATGGAAAAAAGGGAATGACTTTTGTAAAGATTTTGAAAGGAGAATTGAAAGAATTGAGGAAATTGATGAAAGGTGAATTTATGAGGCTGGGAGTAGAAGCCAAAGGTGACCCTGGAGGCAGAGTATGTGTTAGAGCCAAGCACCCAGAGAGCTCAGGAAGAATGGACGTGAATGGGGCTAATGGATCACAGGATGAGCTGGATTCGAGGTGCCAAAGAGCCACACAGAGGGGCATGCCCACCCAGCCACACGTCAGCTCAGCCGTGAGACAGGAGGGAGCCCTCTAGTGGACACTCTTGGAGCTCAGCCTAATTCTCTCACCCTGTTACCTCCTCTGTGGGACTCTGCCCTGGCATTGGGTTGGGGGTCATCCTCTGGCCTTTGCCTCTGATGGCCCATACCCGTGACCCTCTAGAAGACTGTCTTCAGGCTCCTGGAATCACTCTGCACGTGGACACACACACACGGAGATGTGGTGTGTGGACCCAAGTGTTTATGTCTCCCTGGAGTAGACCTCAGTCAGTGACTGGCTGGTAGAGGAGAGGAAAGGCCCAGTTTTCAGGACAGCTATAGGGGTATGGCTTCTGCTCCAGCATTCCCAATGAGATTGGGAAGAAAGCTCTCCTCTGTGGACTTTTGCCTGAAATCACATCTTAGGTCCTTCCCTGGCCCACTTCCCCTACTCTCCTTACTGATTTCTCCTGGGAGCAGTTCCTTAATAAATCACTTCCAAAGAAATACCTGTCTCAGGGTCTGCTTCTGGGGAGCCAAGCCTACATCCAGCACCTGTAGTGTGCTAGGCCCTTTGAATAGAACACAACCTGGGTTGTCAAAGCTCACCGTCTGGTGGGGAAGCAGGTGTCTGCATTGATGATTTCAGTACAGTGTGTGAAGGGGCTATAAGACAGAGATGCTGGGAGGCCCTGGGGAGGCATGAAAATCAAGTCAAGGAAGGCTTCATAGAGGAGATGACCCCTAGACTGGATCTTAAAGGAGGAACAGGATTCTGCTAAGAGAAAAATGGGGAAGGGCAATGTAAGCAGGGGGAATACCAAACCAAAGTCAGCAGGCATGAAAGGGATGGGAAAATGAGGTGTAGGAAGCTTCCAGTGGTCTTCTATTACTGGAGCATACCTTTATGCTTTATGAAGAGACAGTGGTGGGCACAGGCCACAGATGACCCGGGAACCACCTCGGGGGTAGGATTTAGGCAAGAGAAGCCAGTCTGGCCATTAAGGAAGTAGTCATGGAGGGAGGACACAAGGTCTTTAGGCTGTCCTCCCAGTTCACAGTGCTGTGCCAGGGGCAGCTCTCACAAAGCCTAGTCGCCATCCCAGCAGCACTCAACTGCACCCCCCAACTTCTCATCAGTTGATACTGTGACCTACAAAATAGGCTCCCAGGGACAAAATGGAATAAGCAGAAACTACCTGGCACTTGTCTGGGAAACTTTTTTTTTTTTTTTTTAGTTTAGGTTTTCCCAGAAGCAGAGTCAGACAAGGATTTGAGCTTCTAGAATTCATTGGGGAGGTGTAGAAAGTACCAGTAGAGGCACAGCGAAGTGAGACAGGAAAGGTGAGGCAGCCAATACAGGGCATGTTATCAATGATCAACATGACCACTGCGGGCAACCAGAGCCAAATTTCAGGGGAGCTCCGGGAAATGAGGCGGGACACACACCTGGGTTTTCCCACTCCAAGAACAAGGTATCTGGGGTATTTGTACCCCAACTCCCATTAACCCTGGCCTGAAGGCTGCTCCCAAGGAGTGTGAATTCCCTGGAAGGGAGCAAAATGCCAGCAGGCAACAAAATGCAGGTGCAGACCATTGGAAGTCAGGTCACTATCCCCTGACGTGGTAAGTGGTGGGGGGGAGGTTGTGCAGGACACCACAGTGGGCACTGTGCTCTGTGCTTCTTGCTCCCCTCCCCGGTTATGGAGAAGAAACACCCCTCGGGATCTGATTTCCCCCCTTTCTCCTCTGCATGAAGGTTAGAAAAAGAGTCAGAAAGAACCACCAGTCAAAAGGAGGACTATATCAATCCAGAAACCATTCAAGTGTCATTGTCCTTAACCTATTCGGGGGTGGCATATCTGCCAATTGGCACAGATTCATTTCCTCACTCCATAAAGCAAGTGAGCAAAAGAGAAAACTAGCTCATAATAACCCTTCTACAAAGTCGAAGCATAATTTGACTTTGGAATTATAAAGAATCTCCTGGTTCTTTTCACCTGAAAATGCTAGCATAAAGTTGCTTTTAACACACCACACTCTACCAACGCAGTGACATGTACTTTTTCAAAGGCCACCGCCATGAGGAAACTGAGACTCTTTTTAAGTCCATCGGTTTGCAAACTGCTGTGAGGCCTAGGAGCTCTGCAAGGGTGTCTGAGGCAGAGAGGAAGTGGGGAGGAAGAGTTTGCTCCTGCTCTGTGTCCCCATCGTAGTTTGGGTCCCCCTCTACCCTGAAGCGGAGCCTGAGACAAGGATCCAAGTTTGGGAGGCAATCCCAGGAACCACCAGCAGGGAAGTGAGGAAGGATTAAGGAGAAGGGAGTGCAGCCAATACAAGGTGTTAACAATGCAGTTACCACTGTGGGCACCAGAGGCTCTCACCTCCTGGGGAACTCTGGGAGCCAGTCCAGATAACACACCCACCTAAGGAGTGAAGGACCTAAGGTAGAAATACCCCAGCTCCCAACAGTCATGGGTTGAGGCCAGCTGGTGGTATGTGTTAATTTGCTAGAACTTCCAGTTTACGGGCCAGGTGGCAAAGGGACTCCAGCAGCCAGGGAAAGCCCTGGGGGGAAGATGGGGAGGGAAACGTGTGCTGGCAGCTGGAACTCGGTGGAATGAACTGACCTTGTGAGGGCAAGGGAACATGAAGGAGGCAGCAGTGGCCTGGGATCCAACCATCTACTCTTACTTCTCTAAGAAGAAAGGCTTACATCTTACCTGTTCCATATATCTGAGTGTTAGGCTGTTAAATGCAATAACTTAAATAAGCTAACACAAAAAAAGTTCTAAAACCTTGGGTCTGATCCAATGCATGTATTTTACAATCAAGGACACAGAGGCCCAGGAAAGAGAGTGTGCAGCTAGCTCCCCGACACAGAGCAGGGACCAGACTGAGGTCTCCTGAGCCACAGACAAGGCCTCTCACTACACTGCACTCATTTCAGCCACAGCACATTTTGCTGCTGTTTCATTTTTCCCAATTCCATTTCTTCACATTATCCTCGCTCTCCGCAAACACCCCTGTGACCTCGGCTGGACTGTTTCTCAGCACCAGCCACTCTGAGATCTCTGCTAGTCATATATAATGCCATTCTCTTTCCATCTTTATCCAGCTCCTTTGACAAAACCTTTTGTACATTTGCAAACAGTGACCAAAAGTAGAACCAAAAGTAGTGGATGTTGGCACAACCACTTTGGAATTAAATGTAAATACTCTGTCACTGGGGGAACATGCTGGGCTGATAAAACAGCTTCTGCAAATACAATATCAAGGGGTCTGTTTCTAATACAGCTGCCTGTTGTCTTTCATGTTTGAAGATTATTCAAAAGCCTTGGGCTGCTTCATACATTAATATGTGGATGTCTTAATTTATAAAACCGTCCTGCATCCTGTTAATCTCCACATCCTGAGTACCTGGAACTCTTTCTAGCACATGATAAGTGCTCATAAACGTTTGCAAAATGAATGAAGAGTAAAAAAAAATCATGGGCTCCAGACGCTATGCCTTATTCTCAAACAGAAATTGAAAGACCAACTGTAGGAATTTTCATGAGTGCTCTGAACTACAGTGATACGCTACGAAACATTGATCATGGCTTCCTTGCCAGAGAGTTTTCTTGAAGTATACTCACAAAAAATAATAAATAAGTCATTCAATTATTAAATAAGTATTCATTCAGTGCCACCTCTACGTTGGGCACTGGAAGAGAAGAATGAGAAGTGAAGGGAGGGGGTGGGAAGACTCTTCCTTCTTGAATAGTGCAGCCCAGACAGAATATTGATCAAGTAGTCACACAAATTAAAGGAAAATTGGCAACTGTGATAAGTGACTAAGGTGGCTTTAAAAATAATGTCTGCAGGGGCCCCTGGATGGCTCAGTCGGTTAAGCATCTGACTCTTGATTTCAGCTCAGGTCATGATCTCAGGGTCATGTGATCGAGCCCCATATTGGGCTCCACACTGGGTGTGGAGCCTGCTTAAGATTCTCTCTCTCCCTCTCCCCCTGCCCCTCCCCACGTCCGCTAGCATATGCACACACACACACACACACACACACACACACACACACTCTCTTTCTCCATCACTTGCTTTGGGGGAAACCAGCTGATAGAGGGAGTATCCATTTGATCAGGTACTGAAGCCTTCCAAGCAGCCATGTGAGTGATCCTGGAAGCAGATTCTCCACCTCCATTTGAGCCTTCAGATGACTGCGGCCCTGGCCAACAACCTGACTATAAACTCAGGAGACCCCTAAGCCCAAACCACCAGCAAAGCTATTCCCATATGCCTGAAGCATAGAAACTGTGAGATAAAAATGTTTGCTATTTTAACCTGCTAAAGTTGGAGTAATTTATTACATAGTAATAGGTAACTAACATGAAAGAAGTGTAAGATGTACATAGTGTGAAGTAGAGGGCATATATCCACCTGGGAAGTCAGGAAGAGCTTCTCTTGAAAAGTGATTAAGTAACAGAGGAGCAAGAAGGCTGGGAAGAATAACCCAGGGAAGGGCAGGGACATGTGCAAAGGCCAAGAGGTAGGAAAGGACATAAGTTGGAAGGGATGGGAGAGACCAGACTAACTACAGCATGGAGATCAAATGGGAGAGTGATTTATAATGAAACTGACATGGTGGAGGGACCCATCCATGGAAAGCCTTGAGACATTTGTCAAGGACTTTGGTCTTTATCAGGACAGCAGTGGGAAGCCTTTGAATGGTTTCAAACAGGGAGATGACTTGATCAGACTTGTGTTTCTTTCATGTCCTTTCAACTATTATTTCTTCTCATGACATTCAGCTGACAGCTTCCTCTCCCGGGACATGTTTTGATTTCCACATAGACTTTCTGCAAATAATGGAAATTATATAGGCTTAAAAAAACCCGCTCATAATTTTCAGTGCTAACTTCATGCTAACCTTCATCCTATACCAGTGGATTTAGTCAGCTTTGAGAGGGTGAGATGGAGGTCTGGCACACACAGGTAGTGGAGGGCCCCCTTCAAGGTCATTTCCAAAAATCATGTGCCATTGTTAGTGTGTAGGTGCACCCGTGCTTTTTTCAGCAAAAAGATCTAGGGTGGTTTTTTTTTTTCATGCTTTCAAGGAGATCAGGGTTCCCTAGAAAAGAGATTATAACAAGGATTTAGAATCAGTGAATTACTGAGCAAGTGTTCTCGGGGGAAATTTCTAAGGAGAGGTAAGGGACTAGAGCCCAGCAAGAATGTGACCTGGTGTCATGAGGAGTCCTGGCCTGATCTACAGGGGGTCTCTGGAGCACAAACTGGACCACCAAGGTGTCCCCATCTTATGGCAAAGGGCAAGACTTTGGAAACCCCATGTCAGTCAGTCATTAGCTGTAGGTTGTTCCCATCAGTCAAGGACAATTGTCTGGGGAAGAGGTACAGTTTACCAGATAAAATGAAATATTCCTGTTTGCTAAATATGGCAACCTTGAGCAGGGGACAGCTGCAAGCTATTAGCAGCCAACGCTTCCCGCAGCTGGGAGATGGGTAAGTCAAGGGATCTTGGGAGGGTGCCCAAACAGGGTCTACCATAATCTGTGACCCTGAAAAGATTCAGAACTCTCCATCTGTAGGATGGCAGTGGCTGGGTGGTCAGTAATGTCCTGGGAAGCCATGATAAATCCTCACACCTAGAGGCCAGGAAGGGGCCCCTGGAAACCAGGACACAGCTGCCTCCTGCTGGGATGCACATCCAACTGACTCAACTTTCCCAAGGAACACAACCCAAACCCAGAACTTGCAACTTACCAGAGCTTAGGAAGGAGCCACGGGCCAAAATCAACCACAGCGTCATCAACCAAAGTTGCACACAATCCCCCAGAGGGACCTCTAGAAGTTCACATGGTCAGGTCCCCCATATTCCTGTGAGTGTGGGTTGGGATACACGTGGTGGTTAAAAGCAAAGACTCTGGAGCCTGATCACCCAGATTCAAACCCCAGTACCTTCACATACCAACTGTGTGACTCTGGGCAAACTCCATGACCTCTCTGTAACCCAGTTTCTTCTTTGGTGAGACAGGGTGCTAACAACAGTCCATCCTTACAGGGTCCATACCAGGATACGATCAACTCAGTTAACTCATATAAAGTGCTTAAAACTGTGCCTGCCTCAGTGTAAGCATCAGGAAACGTTAATGATTACTATGGTTATTCAGCTGTCAAAAAAAGAAGGCAGAGACTTTAAAACTGAAGCTTTCCAAATCTGCTTCTTCTTCAGTTCCCAAAACATCCTTCACACGGCACACGTTCTACGTGCGCCATCATTTGGTCCGCTGCCCGATGCTTGGCCGTGAGCTTCCTGGGGCCAAATGAGTGTCGTTTTCATCTTGGCGCAGTGCTACGGGCGCACTGTTGGGTCTGATAAATATTTGATCAGTGGATGCCGCCACTGCCAGAAATTCAACAAGGAGCCCGGCTGTCATTTGGGCCCTACCCAGACCCTTCCACTCCGCCCACCCCACAGCCCCTGGCAGGTGGGACTGCACTTTCAAAGTCCTGACTGTCACTCTCTGACCCTCAGTTTTCTAGACCACGTCCTGGGAACCAGGTCTAGAGAAAATCTCTGGCCACCATTTCTGGGTCCTCCCTCCATGCCAGGCACTGTACAGGACACTTCAAAGTCACCTCCTCCTTTAGTCACCTCAACTGCTATGATCTGAGTGTTTGCATCTCTCCAAAATTCATAGGTTGAAATGCTAACTTGCCATGTGACAGGGTTAGGAGGTGGGGCCTTTGAGAAGTGCCTGGGTCGTGGGGGTGGCGCCTTCCTGAATGGGATCGGTGCCCTTATAAAAGAGGTGCCACAGGGCTCCCTGGCCCCTTCCACGACATGAGGACACAGCGAGAGGTTAGAAGTCTGCAGCCAGAGGAGGATCACTCACCGGAACCTGACCACGCTGGCCCCATGCTGACCTTGGGCATCCAGGCTCCAGAACGGTGAGAAATAAGTGTCTGTTGTTTATAAGTCATCCAGCCCGAACAAACTAAGACAACAACCCTAGGCTCTCAATGACCGCCACCGTACAGAGGAAGAAACTATGGTTCAGCCACGTAAGTAGCTGGTAGATTCTTAGTCCCAGGCCTGATCCACACCTCCTGGTATGGGCGGAGGACCCAGAAATGGTGGCCAGAGAAAAGACACACTCTTGCCAATGCCAGCTGAGCTCCCTGAGATGTGATGGGCCAGGGAGGAAGCTGAACTCAGGAAGCAGGTGATGTTCTCGGCCAGCCACCCCCTAACTCACAGGAGAGCTCGCACTCTCCAAAGCTGGGCCCAGACTGAGAGAGGGGACAGGGCATCCCCTCGATGTCACAGGGATGCTGTCCAGGGTGGTAGTAGGAGTACTAACAGTCTAATAGTAAGTACTGCTTGCAGAGTACTTGCTAAGTGCCAGGCTTGGCATGAAGCCTGTCTTGTTGGGTTCGCCCAAAGTGGGCCCTGAGTCAAGGATCTGGGTGCAGATCCTTGGATGTAGTTTACTTGGGAGGTGATCCCAGGAAGCACAGTGAGAGAATAAGGAAAGAGACAGGGAAGGGAGGAAAGCCAGTTGAACAGGCACCTGGGATTTGGTCCACACTGGGGACAATTCGAGGAACTCTATGTTGCACACCTGAGAACAATTTCACTGGACAGTGAGGTTTATCCACCAACTCTAATCCCTCGTTGGCTGAGAGTCACTCCAGAAACATCAACTCCCCAGCACCTCTCAGTGCCCTGTGTTGGAGCTAACCACCCTCGTGTAGGAGAGAAGCCCCTGGGCAGAGAGGATCACAGGTGCTGGAGGAAGGAGGCCACAGGCATGCTGGAACCACCCAGAAAACCTGCAGAGGGGACAAGAGGGTCAAGAGAATCACAGAAGGGCCCCAGAGTATCTGCTGCAGCACCGCCCCCAGATTGCCTCGCTAGCCCAGGAGCCAGGCACCATTACTGTGCCCATTTTAGAGTTGAGACTCAACAAAATTAAAGATTTTACTCAAGGTCACAGAGCTGATGGGCCAGGGCTGAGTCCAGGGGACCAGTTCCAGAGACCATGGTCTAGGGTATGATGAGACCCTGTACCCTGGCCTGTGGACTCCCCAGCCGGTGCTCTTTTGACTCTACCTAGGAGGAAGTAGCCACCTCTGAATCCCTAGCATCCCAGCCTCCTTCAGCTCCAAGTCCTGAGCATTTTTCCACATACCACTCAGGCCACCAGCCTACAGTTTGGAGGGATGAAAGGGGCTGGGTTTTGGTCACCCTGGAGAGGAAAGAGTTGGGGATTGACCTTTGTGCTAACCAATGCCAACTCCATTCTGCATTGCAGAAGGCCTCTTGAGTTGTTAGGGGAAGAAAAGTCTCCTCCAGGTCACAAGACGCCCTTGTACATCATATTTCAGACAAAAGAATGGGGTTCCCCCAGCTGCTCTCCAGCAGGAACGCAGGATATCAGTCCCCCAGCACAGCAGAGCCACCGTCAGGCCAACAATTTCCTAGGTATGCTCAACCATGCATTCTCCCAATGCCACCTTGCTTTGGAAAGTGTCAGCACAACATGTAGACAGCTTTTCCATTTTTCTTGCCTCTTCTCTATTTATAGCATCACAAGGCACCTTAGGAGGTAGGCAGGGAAGGGGTCATATCTACTCCCTGCACACACCCAGATCAGGACTGGCAATTAATGGCAGACACACACAGCTAAGCATGGCAGGAGGAGCCCTAAGACCAGACTGGAGTCTCTGTTTCTTCATCTGTTAGCGGAAGCCACGCCCTAATCAAGCATACCCTTCACGGTTCGCAGAATATTCAAGATGACCAGCAGAGTTAATGTCCCTACCTCCAGAAACTCCCTCCTTGATTCCATCACATTTTCCTATTTCCTTCCCAGCACTCAACACAACTGTATTTATCCTTCTATGTGGGATGTCTATTGTCTGTCCCTTCTAGAGAATGTAAGCTCCATGAAGGCAGAGTGCGCATCAGACTTGTTAAGCTCCCCCCTGCCCCTGCCACCGCAGAGATGCAGCAGGACAGGAAGCTTGAGAGAGTCAAAGCATGAAAAGTACTCAAGCCACCTTTGCTGGAGCATCCGCAGGGATAACAGGAGAAGGAACGCAGCAGCTTCTAGGAGCAGAGACTGACCCTTAGCTGACAGCCAGCAAGGAAACAGGGATCTAACTCCTACAGCTGCCAGCAACTGAATTCAGGGACAACCTAACTGAGCTGGGACTTGGATTTATCCTCAGAGTCCCCAGAAAGAACCAGAGTCCTGCTGACATCTGGGTTTTGGCCTTGTCAACCTCTAAGCAGAAAACCCCACTGAGCCATGCTGCACCTGACTTCTGACCTACAGGACTGAGAGATAATACCCGTGTGTTCTTTTAAGCTGCTAAATTTGTCGCAGTTTGTTCCAGCAGCTGCTGAAATTGATGCAGGCAATGGTCATAAGCACCTGCATAATAAATGTTTGGATGGATGAAAGAACATAAAGGAATACACTTTTGAAGCTGAACTCAGAGGTTTTTTGATTTCTCACGTTTCGCTTCTTGTATTAGTCAGCTTCTGCCACATAACAAATAACTACAAGTATCAGGCAAACAGCAATAGGCATTTTTCTCTTGTTCATGACCAACAACTGCCCGAAGCACGTTCTTTCTGGGTGAGAGGTAGGAGCACGAAAGGGCAGGATCACCCGGGGAAGCACACCTCAAGCCTCCGCTGATATCACCATCTCCTAACATCCCGTCGGCCAAAGCAAAGTGCATGGCCAAGCCCGAATCCTCAGAGCCAAGAGCTCCAGGAAGGCACGTGGGATGCAAATATTTGTTGAACAACGATCACACTTCGGCAGCGTATCATACATCACTGTGGGTATGTGGGGGGAAGGGTATGGAAGAGGTAATAGCAGTAGCAGTTAACATGTTTCTCTAGTAATATTTGCTATAGCTATGGAAGCATTTGGAAGGCACAATTACAGCATGGGACACAACAGTTTGAATGCCCTTTCCAGCCGTTATTAGCTCTGCAACCCTGGTCAACTACCTCCATCTCCTTGAGCTTCTGTTTTCTCATGGACACAAGGGAAATAACAGACAGAGAGGTCCTTGGCACACAGTTAGCCCTCAAAACCATCCATTCTTCAGCCCTCCCAGAGTGCTTTCCCTAGGACACACTTATGCAGTAATGGGGACATACTAGACAGGTGTGCCCTGAGATGATGTTGGTGTTGACAGATCCACCCAGGCAATGACTGAGAGTGACCTGTGGTGTGTGTGTGTGTGTGTGTGTGTGTGTGTGTGTGTGTGTGTGGCATGCTGCGCTCAAACGCATCCCCACCCCTGCCCCATAGGCTCTTAACAAGGATTAAAAGGGATGCTGAAGAATCCAAAGAAATGTGTTATAAGCCTTGATTACAAAGAAAAAGTTATTTTCTTAAAGTGGATCTTCCATCTACTGGAAAAAACCAGGCACCCAGGACGAAGGAGATAAGCAGGGCCGTGGGGAAGCTCCCAGAACCATGCAAACTGGAGTCTTCAGCACAAAGCACGCTCCTTCCCCCAGCAAGCCTGATTGACAGGCCCAACAAAACCCAGCAGCAAAGTCCATCCATCGACTCACAGGGCACTCAGACCCAGCTCCAGTCCCAGAGCCCACAGCCTGTCCTTGGAAATGGACGTAAATGGCGCCTTTTTGTTTAAGAGCACTTTCTGTTATGGGCATAATACCCCCATTCTTTCCCCAGTTTGTATGTAAACATCTCAAAATAGGATTATTTTTAAAAGACCTTGGGACACAATTCTGTTTGACAGAGCTGCGGATGCCGGCTCTTGCTGGGGCGGGCTGTGTTCCTGCCTGTTCGTCTCCTTTCCAAGAGCACTCAGCAGTCATTCCAGGCAGAGAAGAGAATTTGTTCCCAAATCCATCTGGCCTGGAAGCCCAGTGACTCAGCTTCAAAGTCATGGGCCATTTGAGGGTCAGATGGCCAGTCCTGTGATTTGTGACTGGGGCACCCATGGCCATTTTGCCTATAACAATGACTCATTTGCGGAAGCTACAAGTTTCCAAAGCCCTGGTCACTGACTTTAAGCTCATTTAATCCCTATATACTGGAGTTGGTTGTTAGAGCTCTTCAGGTAAGAAAACTTAGTCCCTGAAGTACTACATACCTTCACTGCCATTCCAGAACTGGTAGAGGCGACGCTCAAAGCCAGGTTCTCTGTCTTTGAACCCAGAACTCACTCTGCTGCTTCCCCCAATGACTCACCCGGTGGGAAGTGGTGCTTTCAGCACTAGACCTAGAATCAAGTGTTACCAGCCCAGAGCAGGACTTTAAGAAGTTCCTTCCTTGGGGCGCCTGGGTGGCTCAGTGGGTTAAAGCCTCTGCCTTTAGCTCAGGTCATGATCCCAGGGTCCTGGGATCAAGCCCCACATCAGGCTCTCTGCTCAGCAGGGAGCCTGCTCTCTCTCTGCCTGCCTCTCTGCCTACTTGTAATCTTTGCCTGTCAAATAAACAAATAAAAATATTTAAATTAAAAAAAAAAAAAAAGAAGTTCCTTCCTCTTGCCCTCTCCCTGAGCCTCCTCCATCGTTTGTGTGTTTTCTTGGTTTGGTCAGTCCCCAGAAAAAGACCTGAGTTGAGGATTGGAGGGCAAGTAGTTCATTTGGGGAAAGGAGAAAATACCAGTAGGAAAGTAGGGAAGAGAAATAGTGTATTAGTCATCTATCTTGGAATGCCAAATTGCCCCCAAATTTAGCAGCTTAAAAATAATAAACATTTATTGTCTTACAGTTTCTGGGGATCAGAAATCCAGGCACAGTGTGTTGGGTACCTCTGGCTTGAGGTGTCTCATGAGGTTGCAAGTCAAGCCGTCGGCCAGGGCTGTGGTCTCCTTGAAAGACTCAGCTGGGGAGGCATCTACTTCTGAGCTCCTTTTCACAGTTGCTGGAAGGACTCAGTTTCTCCCTGGCTATTGGCCAGAGGTTTCCTTCAGTTCCTTGCCAGGGGGACCCCTCCACAGGGTAGCTCATGACATGGCAGCTGGCTTCCCTCACAGTGAGTGAGAAAGCAAGAGAGGATATTCCCAAGCTGGAAACCAGTCTTCATGTAGCCTAACCTCAGAAGTGATGTCCATCCCTTCTGCCATATGGAAGTTGAATCCCACTTTAGAACTCCAGGAGGGGTTTACAGAAGACTGAGTGCCAGGAAGTGGAGATCAGCTGGTCCTTGACGATCCTTGATCATCCCAGTCCTTGAGTAAGGTTCATTCTCCAGGGCTTGGTCCCACCTTGAGCACAGAAGGCTTCTCTGGCTTCAGAGGATGTGCTCGGGAGAGGAGATGCAGACACTGGAGGGTGAGGCTGGGGTATTCCTAGCATTGTTCCCCAGATCCCTCCCACTGAAGGTGCTGTAGAATTGGCTGCACCTTTTTTTTTTAAGATTTTTTTTTTTTTAATTTTATTTCAGAGAGAGAGAATGCAAGTGGGGAGAGGAGCAGGGGGAAGGGACAAGCCGACTTTGCACTGAGCACAGAGCCCAACACAGGGCTTGATCTCATGACCCTGAGATCATGACCTGGGCCGAAATCAAGTAGGATGCTTAAACAACTCTGCCCCCCAGCCACTCCCCGGCTGCATCTCTTAACTAAAGGCCATAGCTACTGCCTAGCAGCCTTGCCCAGGGCGCTCCCCTCTCCAGGGATTTAAGCCTTGCTTTCTCTTTTTGTGATAAACTACCAATAAAGGGCTTGTTATCAAATCACTGTTGTATGGATTTAAGCTCCACTGAAAACCAGCATAGAACATGTTTCAGTCATCCCACGTGAAGGGAGGAGGGTCTGGGGTATTTACCAATTACCATCAATTACCATTTCCCAATTACCACTGGTCACTGATTGTGGGGGTGGGTTGTTAGCCAAGCCCAACAAAATGCAGCCTGAACCAGCCAAAATCATTCCTCCAAGTTCTAATAATCACTGCCTCCCCTTGCTCCTTCAGACCTGGGGTGAGAAGAGATCCCCCACAGTTGCTAGCTCAGGAGTGCTGTGCGATCTCTTCCTGGTTTCCCTGAACTATGCCCCTCACCTACTAAACAACAGCTTCTTCATTAAACTCTCCTTAGTTGGGATGCCTGGGTGGCTCAGTGGGTTAAAGTGGCTCAGGTCACGATCCCAGGGTCCTGGGATCGAGCCCTGCATATGGGCTCTCTGCTCAGCAGGGAGCCTGCTTCCCTTCCTCTCTCTCTGCCTGCCTCTCTGCCTACTTGTGATCTCTGTCTGTCAAATAAATAAATAAAATCTTTAAAAAATAAATAAATAAATTCTCCTTAGTTAATCATGTCTGATGGAAGACTGAGAAGAGGACAACTCCGGAGACCTCTGACACATCTCCCAGAGTCACTCCGTTCACAAAGCAAAGAGTCTTCAATGATTTCATTTTTGCTATTCCTGCCTTGTCCCTTCACTTCATACCCTCCAAATTTTAAGATCTGGTTCTCTTGGCTCATCCCTCACATTCCCTTCACAATCACAAAGAGAGCTAGCTCATTTTTCACACTGCCTTCTCTATACTCCCCAAATTCTGGATCTTGATGATCCCCTTTTTGTGTGGTTTAGCATGTTTTCATCTGTAATTTTTAGAAAGGCAGAGCCCCTACAATCTCTTTATTGCTTAAGGAAATGGACAGACCCCAATTCATCCTGACTTCTTAAGAGAATTAAGCTAATTCTGAATGAACTGTGCCAAAAAGAAAGAAAAGTTAAGGGCGCCTGGGTGGCTCAGTGGGTTGGGCCGCTGCCTTCGGCTCAGGTCATGATCTCAGGGTCCTGGGATCGAGTCCCGCATCGGGCTCTCTGCTTAGCGGGGAGCCTGCTTCCCTCTCTCTCTCTCTCTGCCTGCCTCTCTGCCTACCTGTGATCTCTCTCTGTCAAATAAATAGATAAAATCTTTAAGAAAAAAAAAAGAAAGAAAAGTTAAGATACAGTCACCAGCTTGGGTCAAAGTTCAGAGGCCAAGCAGTCGCTTAGCAACCAGTGCTCTGGGAAGGGAACCTGACAACTCGAACAACTTTTATTTTTGGTGTCTCTTGAATTTCACTTAATTATCTACCAGTGCATGGAAACAGCCTCACAATCAAGTAACCATGGTCCCAAACAGAAGGGATATTAAAAATATTAAATAGGAAATGTGGCATGGGCAGGAGCAATCAGAACAGACCCCAGGAGGTTTGCTGTACCAGGGAAACCAGCTGAATATAAACCTTGGGTCTGGATCACGTGTGTCCAACAGTCCCCCAGAGCTCCCCATGAGCTCTCTTGCTGCCGGGCAATCTCTCTTCTCCACGGGAGAGCAATCTGTTACCATCTTTGTGAAAGGCTTCATGATCTATGGGGAATTGTTTTTCTACAACTGAGGAGTAGTCTCTTGTTTCCTTCTTAGTTATAAGTAAATTTGGGTTATTTAGCCCAACATGATTTACTCTGCGGATATACTGTCACGGCGCTAAGGTTAATAATTCATTAGCAAATCTGTCTGAAATCACTTCCTTGTATTTGCTTCAATTCTAATGTGATCACAGGGCCCTCTGCTCCTTCCCCTCCCTCTCCCGTCTCCAGCCCATCTCATCGCTTGGAAAATTTCTGTGTGAATGCGGCTTTGGGTCTTTAGGCCCAGGGCAGAGGGCATGGGTTGATTCCCAGGGGCTGGTCAGGGCTTAATAGAGCTAAAAATGATACCACATTTCCCAATCTTAATGCAGAGAGTAAAGTGATTTTTGTTCTCATGATCTATTTTGAAAGGCCAGGTATAATTTGTATTCGATTTAGGAAACTTTAATGTGGCACTTAACAGGTGTCAGGTGTTCCTCCAAATGCATTTCAAATCTTAGCTAATTGAATCTTCATGACACCCTCATGATGAGGTCCATTCCTCTTCTTATCCCATCTTGTAGATGGGGCACCACGGCACAGACAACTTGAGTAACCCTTAGGGTCACACAGCTGGTATGTACAAGAGAGAATCTGAACCTGGCCTGATTCTTGAGCCTAGGCTTTCTTTTCTTCTCTTTTTTTAAAGATGTTATTCATGTATGTGACAGACACAGATCACAGGTAGGTAGAGAGGCAGGTAGAGACAGAGAGAGGGGGAAGCAGGCTCCCTGCTGAGCAGAGAGCCTGATACGGGGCTCGATCCCAGGACCCCGGGATCATGACCTGAGCCAAAGGCAGAGGCCTTAACCCACTGAGCCACCCAGGCACCCCAAGCCTATGCTTTCTTAACCACTACATTATCTCACTAAATGTGGTATTTCTATGATTCAGGTGATGATGCACGGTCACTTACTTACAAGTGAAGTCGTGTCTAATTTGCAGATGCAGGAACATCAAGTGAACACCTACAATACACCAGGCTTTCTTCTAAGAGTTTCCATATGTCATCTTCTTACCTCTCATTAGCCTTAGGGGGAAGACCCTGTAATCTCTAGTTTATGAGTGATTTTCACTGAGACTAAAAGCATAATACAGACTAGGAAACCCTAGTGCCATGACTGGCACATGGTAGTAACTCAACGAATATTCAACTAATTCATTAACTGATGTCTAAGCATAGACGCAGAGTCACAGCTGGCTTACTACAGAGTTTCTCCGCAGGACTCTCTGACTTTCCCCTGAAAACTGACCAGGATATCCCGCAGTAGGATAATTAGAAAGGTACGGACAACAACTTATTTTTTTTATAAAAGTTTAACTATTAACATAAATATATTAAACTATAAATGTAAATATCAATTAAAACAGTACATAGATACTGACTTTTAAATACTGTGTATAAATGAGATATTCATTTTCTAACATTGTTTACTTTCCCTTATTTTGCTTTAAAGAGAATATGTAACTTTCTTTTAAATTTTTTTTAAAGACTTTATTTATTTGACAGAGAGAGATCACAAGTAGACAAAGAGGCAGGCAGAGAGAGAGGGGGAAGCAGGCTCCCTGCTGAGCAGAGAGACCATTGTGGGGCTCAATCCCAGGACCCCAGGGATCATGACCTGAGCTGAAGGCAGAGGCTTTAACCCACTGAGTCACCCAGGTGCCCTGTAACTTTTTTTTTTTTAATGTTTATTTATTTTAAGTAATCTCTATACCCAAACTGGGGCTCCAGCTCACAATCCCAAGATCAAGAGTTGCAAGCTTCTCCGGGGCGCCTGGGGAGCTCAGTCAGTTAAGCGACTGCCTTTCAGCTCAGGTGGTGAGCCCTGAGACCTGGGATAGAGCCCCAGATGGGGGTTCCTTGCTCAGCGGGGTGCCTGCTTCTCCTTCTGCCTGCCCCTCCCCCTGCTTGTGCTTGCTCTCTCCCCCACTCCCTGTGTCAAATAAATAAATAAATATAATCTTCAAAAAAAAAAAAAAAGAGTTTCATACTCCTCCAACTGAGCCAGCCAGGTGCCCCATGAATATGTAACTTTCTGTCCTTATTTGCTGCTTAGTTTAATCCACATGGGATTTATTTTGGTAAATGGTATGAATTACATTGTTTTATTTATATATATATATATATAAAACATATATACATATAATAAAAACAGTCTTTCCAAATGGTTAGCTAATTGTCTCATCATCACTGGCTGAATAATCCATTACCCCCCTACTTTGTTCTTAAACTATTTTTTTTTAAAGATTTATTTATTTATTTGATGGGGGAAGAGGGACAGAGGGAGAAAAATCTTCAAGCAGATTCCCTGCTGAGAGAGGAATCCAACGCAGGGCTCAACTCTCAACGTGGGGCTCAGTCTCAGGACCCTGAGATCACCACCTGAGCCAAAATCAAGAATCAGATGCTTAATAGACTGAGCCACCCAGGTTCCTATAGTAAGCAATTTTTTAGCTTTGAATTTGAAATAATTTTTTAAAGGTTTTATTTATTTATTTATTTGTCAGACAGAGAGAGAGAGAGAGAGAGAGAGCGCACACAAGCAGGCAAAGTGGCAGGCAGGCAGAGGTAGAGAGAGAAGCAGGCTCCCCGCCAAGCAAGGAGCCCAATGCGGGACTCGATCTCAGGACTCTGGGATCATGACCCGAGCCGAAAGCAGCGGCTTAACCGACTGAGCCACCAAGGTATCCCTGAATTTGAAATAATTTTAAACTTTCAGAAAATTTACAGAAATAGAATTGAGAACTCCCTTATACCCTTCACCGAGTTTCCCCTAAAGTTAGGAATTTACGTAACCATAGTGTAATTACTGAAACTAGAAAATTAACATCCACACGCTCCAGTTAAATACTCTTTAGACCTTATTTGATTTTCCCCAGTTTACCCACGGCTATCCTTTTTCTAGCTCAGGATCCAATCCAAGATCCTATGTTGTATTTAGTGTTCTTCAACCCGAGGGCTCTACAGGGGTTTTTTGTCTTTGTGATCTTGACATTTTTGAAGCTATTTTTGTGGCGTGTCTCTTAACTTGGGTTTGCTTGATATTTTCTCATGATTAGGTTGCAGTTATGCATCTGGGGCAGAGAAGTGACACTGTGCGTCTTATCAGGTGGTACATGTTGACGTGTCTCATTACAGGTAGTAAGTTTGATCACCTGGGTAAGCTGGTGCTGCCAGGTTTCTTCATTGTAATGTTACTACTTTTTCTACTAGTGATTAATGAGCATTTTGTGGGGGAAATGCTGTGGGACCATGCAAATAATCTGTTTCGCACCATACTTCTGCTCACTAATTTCAGCATCGATCGATGGCACTTGCCTGCAGTAATTTTTCCTGCCATGTTTGCCTAGTGGCAATTTCCTGCTTCCATCCTTCTTTCTACATGTATTAATTGAAATTCCTCCACCAGGAAGAGCTGTCCCTTCTCCCTCAATAAGTACAATGATTTGTATTTGTATGGACTCATTAGTATTTATTCCATTGATTATAATCCAAATCTTACAGTAAATTCTAATATACCATTTTTTCTCTTTCTGGAATTACTATCCTGTTTCATGGACAGTTCAGTGTATTCCTGCTGCAGAAATATACTATCTTAATCATTCCAATTTTATAACACACATTAGAATCTGAATTGAAATCTCCTTGTCATTTTTATTATTTTCCCAAAACTTCCTTGACTGTTTCCCCCTATTTATCTTTCCAGATGAGTTTTTAAATAATTTTGTCAAGTTTCACAATAAATTCCTAAGGGCAATGGGTTGAAATTGCATTCAATTTATTAACGAATTCGGGGGAAATTATTTTCCTTACAATAGTAAGTCTTCCCATCCAGAAACATAATATGTCTCTCCATTTATTTTTTTTAAAGATCTTACTTATTTACTTGGGAGTGAGAGAGAGAGAGAGAGCACACACACACACACACACAACACACACATACACACAAAGCGGGGGGAGGGGCAGAAGGAGAGGCAGAGGGAGAAGAGACTC
Source organism: Martes martes (assembly GCF_963455335.1). Classification (NCBI taxonomy): domain Eukaryota; kingdom Metazoa; phylum Chordata; class Mammalia; order Carnivora; family Mustelidae; genus Martes; species Martes martes. The sequence continues at coordinate 16,128,422 of NC_137896.1, read as the reverse complement.
CCCACTGAGCAGGGAGCCCGACTGCGATTGCGGGGCTCAATCCCAGGAGCCAGGGATTGTGACCTGAGCCAAAGGCAGAGGCTTAACCCACTGAGCCACCCCAGCGTCCCACCTCTCCACTTATTTAAGTAGGCTTTCATATGCACCTGTGATGTTCAGGCATTTTTATCATGTAAATACTGCACCTTCTAATTATGGAAATTTCTAGGGTTTGTTTTGTTTTCCGGAGGGTTTTTTTTTTTTTAATAAACAGACACTTTACTGAACTCTCTGATTGGTTCTAAATTTTTAGATTATTTATTCTTCAACAATTATTTACGGAGTACCCACCATGTGCCAGGCACTGTTGTAAAAAAGAAAAGCTAATTTAATTTTGGCCCTCACAGAGCCTAAATTCCAGAAGGTCAGGTAGACAAATAACAGAGAAAAAGTAAATGTTTACAAATAGTATTGCTTTTTTGTTTGTTTGTTTTTTGTTTTTTAAAGAGGAAGCTTTTTTTTTTTTAAATTTGACAGACAGATCACAAGTAGGCAAAGAGGCAGGCAGAGAGAGAGAGAGAGGAGGAAGCAGGCTCCCCGCTGAGCAGAGAGCCCGATGCAGGGCTCGATCCCAGGACCCTGAGACCATGACCTGAGCCGAAGGCAGAGGCCTTAACCCACTGAGCCACCCAGGTGCCCCTACAAATAGTATTGTTATTTATAATAAGGCAGTGTTAATTTTTTTTTACAAACTAAAGCGGCATAAGGAAATAAAAAATGAAAGGATGGAGGCAATATTTTACACATGGCATTTGAGAAAGCCTCTCTAAAGGAATGGTATTTGGGCGCAGATCTGAATAAAATTGAAGAATGAGCCAAGAAACCATCTGGGTGAAGAGCATTCCAGATGGAGAGAATAGCTTGTGCAAAGGTCCTGTGGCAGGAATGAGTTTGGCACATTTGAAGCCTAGGAAGCCCAGGGTGATAGGAACAGAGTGAGAGTGTATGGAGTGGTAGGGGATGAGGACAGAGAGGTGGGCAGAGGTTAAGCTCTGCTAGATCTTAAGGCTCTGGTAAGGAGTTATATTGCATACTAAGTGTGATGAGACACATGGAAGCAGAGATTCTAATAAAAAGGCAGTGGAAGTCATCCCAGTGAGAGAAGAAGCTGGGACCAGCGCTGTAGCTGTGGAATGGTCAGAAGTCAGATTTCAGATACATTCGAAAAGTTAGTGCTGGCAGGACTGCTAACAGATTGAATGGGGGGAATGAGGAAAGGAAAGAGTAGTGGAAACGTACACCATATCACATGGGTGGGGAGAAATTTCACACATCACATAACTATCTTCAAGGATCCAGACTCAGCCAACACTTCTATATAGTGAACACATAAGGTTGTAGTTAATGTTCTTTGTTATTAAAAAAAAAAAAAAAAGACAGGATCTGTCTTTTTGGATCCTGTCTTTGGCCATAAAATCAATCCACACACTCCCAGAGATGATCAATAAAGCAACTGAATTATATGTCAAATACACTGTGATGTAACAGAGCGAACATGCACAGGTCTAGGATTCAGGGCTCTGGGCAAAGTCGAGCCTCTCCAGCAATCTCCCTGGGCTCAGTTTCCTCAAGTAAAATGTAAGAATTTAATGAGATCCTCTTGGAGGTTTCTCTCAGTTCAGGTGTTCTAGACTCTCCATGAACTGCATTCACACACCAAACTCGAGTCAAGGACAACAACTTAGAATGGACAAGCGGGAGAGAGCAGCCCGGTTCTTACTGTTTTGCCCCAGGACACCCTGGGACTCCCCAAAGCCCAACTCTCCACTGTGGGAACTCAGTATACAGAAGCTGCCTTGCTTTTCTAGTTAACTGAGAATTAACAGGTACATACAGGTCCCCAATTCTCAACTGTATTATGCTTGTCAACCAACACTCTCACTGAGCACATTATATTTTATCGATGACTCAAGTACCCTTCAGGCTCTGGAAGGAGCCTGAAGGTCATGATTATAATCTCTAATTAGCTTTGTTCTGGAGCTGCGTGGGAGGGCTGGTTAACCGTAAGTTTCGGGTACATGAGTCCTGGATAAAGAATGGTTGCCTCGATGGATTAAGAACAGATTTTGTTCATTTACTGAAGTGCTTGTTAATTGTGAATAATTACTGGAGGGTGTAGTGTAGCCATCACCTACACATATAAATAACCATTTGTACCATGACTCCAGGCTATTAATACACTCCCAGGGCCGTTCTGATATAATGCCGGGAGAAGCGTGGGGCACACATCCTCTTTGTGAATTTCTATTTAGTCTGACTTCAGAGGATGCCAGGAGGAAAAAAAAAAAAAAAAAGACAAACTCCACTGGGATCTAAGTTAACCTGAATTAGTCAAGGTTTGAGCAACTAACATCCATAATGAAAACCGCTTAAGGATAAGGTATTTTTGGAAGCCCCCCACCAAGGACTATAAACGAATTAAACTCTGTGATGCCTCAGATTCAAAGCAAAGCCCCCTGCTGTCTTCAAAGGCTTCTGCCTCACCAGCAAGGAGAAAGGGAGAGGGTGGTCCTGGTGTTTACTGACCGCCGTCCACTCTGCCTTCTCCTTGTCAAATGTTGGGTTCCGGGGTTTGGGAGTGAGTGAGTGAGTGAGTGGTACAGAGGAATAAGCAGAGACGGAGGAGGGCAGCTCAGACCCAACTGTCTCACCAAGTGACAGGTTCTACACGTTCCCACAAGAAAGTAAATTCATCCCTTGGACCCCACCGCAACATGTCTGACCCTTATGACCGTTCTCAGCTTCCTTCCATCATCTTCAGGCTCTGCCTAGAACTCCCCCATCTGTCCTATGACCTTCCACAATAATACACGTTCTTGCCTAACTGAGTCATGTGTTAGTTCGAATTGTGTCCCCAAAAAAGACATGTTCAAGTATTAACCCCAGGTACCTGGGAATGTGACCTTATTTGGAAATAAGGTCTTTGTGGACATAATTAGTTCAGATTTAAGTTCACATTGGGTTAAGGGGGCCCAGAAGTCAAAATGAATAGAGGCCTTATCAAAGAGAAGAACACACACACACACACACACACACACACACACACACACACTGGGAGAAGGGCAAGTGACAGGAGAGACAGAGATGGATGGATGCGTCTACAAGCCAAGGCATGCTGACAGCCTCCAGAAGCCAGGAAAAGGCAAGGAAGGACCCTTCCCTAGAGTTTTCAGAGAGAACGGGCTCCTGCCAACACCTTGATTTCAGACTTCAGCCTCCAAAGTCACAACAAATAAATTTCTGTGTTAAGCCACCCAGTTTGGGGTAATTTATAGGGCAGCCCAGGAAACCAATACGCTATATGATACAGACGGGTTCAAACTTTTCTGTTCAGCGCCTTTTCTTCAAATCAAAATGTACAAGGAGCTCAGTCAGTTACTGGAAGAACTTTGATTAATGCGATGGGGAAGGAGGGTGCACAGGAACTCAGGCCCCCTCCTCCTCTCTGCACCCTCCTATCCCCCAAGCTTGGCATGCCTGACATCCCCTTGGGCTCCATAAAGTGCTGTCCCACCTGAAAAACTAGAAGGAAGGCAAAGCACAGGTCTCTCCCAGATTTGAAAGTCAGCTTTCCCTACTCCTAACGTGCAGCCTTAATTTCTTAGGGCCTCAGTTTCCTAATCAGCAAAATCCTCCATTTGGTCACTACCCAGCGGAAAGGAGATCTTGTTTTTGCAACACACCCATGCTGGTCCTGTGGTAGGGGCTAAGCTGTGCGTGCCACACACACACACACACACGCAATTCCTATGTCAATGTCCTGAGCTCCAGGACCTCAGAATGTGACTCTATTTGGAGGCAATGTTTTTAAAGTGGTAATTGAGTTAAAACGAGGTCACGAGGGTGGACCCTCACCCAGAAGGACCAGTCTATTTCTAAAAAGGCGTTAGGACACCAACACACATGGGCTTGTGAAGGAAGGGCATATGAAGGCACGGGAAGAAAACAGCGGTCTGCAGGCCAAAAGGAGAGGCCTCAGAAGAACCAGTCCTGCCCACATCTGAAGCTCTGGTCTCCAGAATGGTGAGAAAAGCAGTTTCTGTTGTCTGAGCCCCCGCAGTCTGCCTCATTTTGTTATGTGAGCCCAAGTGAACTAACACAGCCTGGCACACGGAGGGCACGCTAACTTCTTCTCCATTCCTCTGTGCCAGACTCATGCCAAGTGCACTACATCTATCACATTTGATTCATTCTAGACAGGCCTTCTTTCGCCATCCTGATGTCTCTGAAAAGGGGCTGTGTCCAGCAGCCTCCAGCAGCCTGGCCAGGAAGGCACCATGACACCTCCCAGGGCAGGCAGTGCAGCCCCCATCTGCCGAAGGCTTGACTAGAACAAAAGGCGGGAGAAGGAGGAATTTGCTTTCTGCTTAGGCCAAGACATCCATCTTTTCCTGCCCTTGGACATGGGTGTTCCTGATTCTCCAGCCTCTAGACACAGAGTGGGACTTAGATCTTGGCCATCCAAGTTTCACCTTGGGAACTGGACTGAATTCCGGCTTCTCCAGCTTATAAATGGCACATCTTGGGACTTCTCTGCCTCCACAGCCACGCAAGGCAATTCCTATAATAAATCTACCTATTTAGACAGATAGAGATATTCTATTTGTTTTGTTTCTCTGGAGAACCACAATGAATACACAGCCACTTGAGGAACAAGTGAGTCCTAGCTCTTGTCTGCAAACCTTCCCTTAACACCTCCTGGTAAATTCTAAAAAGCCTACCATCAAAATTCGCAGAATGGGCAGCTCGGGGGAAAAAAAAAAATCCTGAGGGCAGAGTTGAAAGCACTCTTCCAAGAATCACGGCATCATGAACCCTCTTGGGTCGCAGAGGACAAGATTATATGGAAAAATACAGACATCAAAGACGGAGTCAAAAATCGATTCAGAGAAATTCAACTCTGAAGGCGGAAAAGTTTTAGGAACAGCATCACCCATTTGATTTGCTTGTATTTTCCTTTTAATGTGTACAAACATGTGACATATGATGAAATCTGTGTCTGGATGAGTTTAAAAGAGATCTTTCAATACATATAAAACAAAAATTCTAATGGAATCTAGATTTGTTGGCAGTATTTTTTTCTTTCTTCATAATGCATAAAGTAAAAGTGCAACTTGCAGTTAATGGTCAGGGGCTTTGGTTTGATGGACTATGGTATTATTTTAATTGCCAGGAGAATTTCAGGCTGTAGATATGGTTGTCCCCATTTTACAGATGAGAAATGGGCTGAGAGGCTAGAGCTGCCCAGAGGCAACTAGAGGCGAATCACCACTAGCCACATCAGGCCAGGCTTGTAGCGCAGCCTTGGACCTCCAGACCCTTGGCCCTGGTTATGGGTTCCACCTCTCAGGCTCATCTCAGCAGCCACCCCCTAAACCTGAATTCCAATCCTGAATCCAGCCTCGGGCAGGAAGTTACTGCCGGGTAGTTAAATTAGTTGGTTTTTCATGCATGTATAATGAATTCTTGGCAATAAATATGCCTTTATGGGTGGCAGACTTATCCATTTTTATAGTGCAAAAGTAGAACCTGCCTGGTGTGTATTTCTAACAGGCGCTGCCCCTTACACCTGTATAGGTAAATCACAGCAGCGTGAGATGGCAGGCCAGGAAGCCCCCAGAAACCTGCGTTCCAAGACTCCCAATATTCACAGGCTCTAGGAGCCCGCAGTGCACGTGGGCAGCATCTACACAGAGCACTGGGGTGCAGACAGTTTACTGGACACAGGGCGGCTATTGTGTGGTCATAAAGATGGTGTTTTAGAGGATTAGTGTCGTCTGCAGGACTCCAGGCATGGAGTGTCTAAGTAAACACGGAGCGTGCGGCTGGGAGAAGGAGGGGGGAGAGAGAGACGCCATTCCCAGCCTGGCTCACGATGCAAGCATCCACAGAGCACTCTGGAAGGAAGCAAAAATCCTGGAGACCAATGCTCTGCAGCAGAATCTCAGGGAGGGCTTATGGAAACACAGACTGTGTGCGGGACTCCAACCCCAGAGAGTCCGACTCAGGAGATCTGGGCTGGGTAGCCTGAGCTAGCCCCAGGCAGCCTGGAAGTTAAGAGCATGGACTCTGGAGTCTAGTTGCCTGGATAACCTCTCAGGCCTCGGCTTCCTCATCTGACAAATGGGGGTACAAAGAGTACCCAGAGGATAAGATTGTTAGGGTGGTTAAGTTATTACAGGTGGAGTTTTCTCTGCTCAGTAATTGTGAAACCGAGTGATGGATTGATGAGGGCTTATTGTACTATTATTTTCATGGATTTTTTTTCATGTTCTGTATAAATTTTTCTATAATAAGTAGTTTTTTAAAAGGCTATGATGAGGGGCGCCTGGGTGGCTCAGTGGGTTAAAGCCTCTGCCTTCAGCTCAAGTCATAATCCCAGGGTCCTGGGATCGAGCCCCACATCGGGCTCTCTGCTCAGCAGGGAGCCTGCTTCCTCCTCTCTCTCTGCCTGCCTCTCTGCCTACTTGTGATCTGTCTGTCAAATAAATAAATAAAATATTTAAAAAAAAAAGGCTATGATGATACTCATACCCAACTCGGGGAATATTCAGTTCTATTCTCTGTATCCCCAACCTGCCTACCCCCCACGCCCCCTCCCCGCAAAAAGAAACATAATTTCTAGAAACAAACGTGCATTTGAGAAGTGGGAATGAACCAACATAACAACATAACATAACATAACATAAGGTAATGTAACATAACGTAACTGTTGAGGTAACTGCTTGTTTTACTTGCCTTGCATTTTATTTGCTTCAAAAAATGAAGATTAGTAGAGGTGGGAGAGGTTTGTAAATGGACAAGACCTCTTGCCGCCTCTCTGCGCTTTTCTTGCGCTCTCTTCTGCGACTCTCCCCCTTCCTTCCCTCTCACCCTCCCCCGCTTCTCCCTCCTCGTCCTTCCTCCCCCTTTCTCCATACCACCTTCCCTGCCCCCAACTCTCATCCTCTCCCCACCTCCCTCATGTCTGCAGCACACGTGTATCTGTGTGCCTACAGAAGGAAGCAGAACTGTTTCAAAACAGCAATTTCGGTTTTTACCTCTAATGTTAGCACATGACTTGCAGCGTATGTACACACAATTATTTCTGTGATTAGTCTTGTCGGGGAGAGGAAGCGCCCAGATTTGGATCAAACACACCTGGGTTTCCATCCTGGCTTAGCCTCTCATCAGTGTGTGGCCCTAGGTTAAGAACCTCCTAGAGTCCTGGTCTGCTCATCTGGAAAATGCAGGGGACCTGTCTGGGACCCCTGAAACCAGGGCCTGGCGCAAGGACACAGGTCCTTGGAGAGGCAATCCTGGGGAGCAGGAAAGCAAGACACGGAGGAGGGGAGGCCAATAACAGGCATGTTTCCCAGTTGGTGCCCGAGGCCATAGGGCTCAGCTTTGTGAGAGACTCTAGGAAAGGCACAGGATGCCTCCCAGAACTGTCCACAGGAAGAACATCAGGCATTCATCCACCAGTTTCCAGTCCCCACTGGCTGAGTCCCCCACATTCAGGACCGCACCTGTATGTGGACTGAGGAATTGAATGGCTGAAGCAGGAGAGGGGCAAGACAAGCAGGGGGCACAGGGCTACGGGACGGTCGGTGTGCATGGGGGACGGTCGGCGTGCATGGGAATGTCCGTGCCTGGGGCTGAAATCCAAGGGGAGCCAAGGGAATGGGACAAGGACCCCAAAGTGACTGGGGAAGCCTTTAACAACTGCAGAACAAAAGCTAAAGCCTGTGATCCAGTTGGTCCACGACAGCCTCCTTTCCTTTTCCCTGTCATCTTGCTAGCCTGGGAGCCAGGACCCTCCTGGCCTCTGTCCTCATTCCTACCCTCTCCTGACTCTGAGCTCAGAGCAGTCGCTCAGTAAATCTCTTTCCCACAGGTGTTATAAAGTTCCAAAAAGGTCTTCTCTCCTAAGGATGTCTTTGGCCATCCGTTTGTTCATTCTTTTCATTCCTTCAAAACACCCTGCGGCACTCTATCAAATGCCCTGTGCTTGGGATAATAAACTCGTGATGTGTTAAACTGCTACAATATTGGGACTTATTTGTTATAGCAGCAAGCATAATTCAAACTAACCCACCGGGCCCATAACACGCTCCCTGCCTAGTAAGAGAGAAGAGACGTGTACCCAAGGCTCCTAGTGGATACAGGAGAGACAGGAGTTTCAGACACTGTAGGAGAGTTTCTCCTGGTGGCAGCTGACTGTTCTGCCACGTTGCAGAACTGCCAGAAGCACCAGCCCTCACTGGATTGGCGCCACCTGTCACTCTGGGATCAGGGCAGGATTTCTAGAAGAATAGGCATTGTGGCTTGAGCCTCCATAGGGTGAGTAGGAACCACACCTGCAAAGAAGGGACAAGGCATTGCAGCCGGATGAAGCAAAAGGAGAAAGATCCGGTGGATGGAAAATCAGAGCCGTGTGTGGAGCCGGAAGAGCCACCAGCGTTTACTGAGCAGGAGCTAGAGGCCAAACATTGGGCTGAGAGTGTTATATCCCTTAGCTCACTTGACATCCCACAACTCCCTCATGAGGCAGAAACTATTATCTCATTTTATAAATTAAAAAACTGCGTTCCAGAGATGTACAGTCACTTGCCAAAGTCACAGGAAGTGGCAGAGTCCGGATGTGAATCCAGACAGCCTGGCTCCAGATCCTGAGCTTTAAACTGCCCAGGGACCCTGGCCACAAACCCTATCACAGCACTTTACAGTTTGCAAAACTCTTCTGGACTTATCTGGTTTTGCCATGGCAACAGCAGCTGTTCCCATTTTACAGATGAAGGAACAGCACTAAAGGTCCTGTGATTCAGCAGGAATCACAGAGTAAGTAATCACAGGGTAAGCACAAAGGCCAGGACTCAAACCCTGTCCTCCACCCCAGCCCAGGATGCAGCAGCAAGGAGTCTGCAAAGCTGTCTCTCTCCTCCGTGCTCTGCAGGAGGTGAGGTGTCTATATTTAGATCATTACAAGGAGCCGCTGAGAGAGTGTCCTCAGGCTATGCATTCGGCCTTACACACACATTCAGTGCGGATCCAGGAGAAGGCCAGGGATAAACGGGTGGGAGAAGGTCCTTGATTCCAAACAGAACTCGAGATGATCAAACACAGCCCAACCACAAACGGAGGGTGCAGGAGAGAAACCAGCTTTATCTCCAATCCTGTGTACTCAAAAGCTTTTCCCGGAACCCAGGTCCCACCCAGGAAATTGCCATTTTATGCATTAATTTATTTTTCCTGTGTACTTTGCAAGGCTCCATGTTTCACTGAGTCCTTATCTTCTTGGTCCAATCCCACAGACGGTTGGGTTGGCAAAAGTTCAAATCCATTCAGACCATTGTAGGGCCTAGCTCGCAACAGGGACAAATGCTTGGGCGCAGAGCAAAGATCCCACTGCCAGCCCCACTCAGGGAGGATGGAGTGTCTGGTGAGTCTGTATGGTAGGGACAACCTGCTGTTCACCAAAATGTACACTCTCCTTCTGTGTGTCCCAACCAGGAACTACATTTCCCAGTTACCCTTGCAGCTAAGTGAAGTCCTGTGAGCAGTTCTCACCAATCGAGGATGAGCAAAAGTGATCTGTGTCTCTCGCTAGGCCAGGCGGTTAAGAAACAGGTGGGCTTTTTCCCCTGGATGCAGACCCTGGTGAATGGTGGAGGCACAAGGTGGAAGGAACCAGAGTATCCCTGAGGAGAATACACTTGTATTAGGTTACTAAAATGATTAGGATTGTTTGTTATAGCAGCGAAAATAAGCTGAACTAATGTATCTCCCTTCCTAACACCTGGCAACTTCAGCTCCCCATGGAAGAAGGGTTGGAATCCTTGCTCCCTGTTGTATGTTGGCCTGACACCACCACTGAGTTCTTGCCTCAGTTTCCCTGAATAGAACAACAGATTCCTCTTAAGACAAAGCTGACTTTGATCCCAGTCCATTTGGGACCAGCTGCTCAGACTTGGTCAACATCCTTCCACCCCATCTCTGAACTGAGACATGTTCAAAATGGACTACGGCCTCATGGCATAGGTGATGCCCACCTACCTCCCAATTCATGTGACCGCGCCCAGCAGCGCTGCTATTGAATTTTGCTCCTGGTTAACTGATATTGGTACTGTCTGGGTTTGAGCCTACAGTCTCGAGCCTTACTGGTGGCTTGATACCAGACCCTAAAGGCCAAGAACAGCATAAGAGGAAGAGTCCAGTACAGACTCTGAAAAGCCTAAAACCAAACCATAATTTTCAGCATAAAGTTTTTATTCCTCTGTTCATCTAAGAAGCCCACCTACTCATCTCAGTCCTCCCCATATGCTGGCTCCCAACCTGCCTCCTCCCATAGTGTGGGACTACGTAGCACCCTACAGCTGTGGAATGCTTTCCCCGTCATCTCAAGTGCCCTTCTGACTTAAAATGGGATTTCAGAGCCTGGCCGGGGATCGCTGCTGGGTTTTTGCCTACTCAGAATCCCTTTCTCTTCTAGAAATATAAACCCATGGCGGGCAGCCTTACTATGAGGTTAATTACAGCCAACTCTACCACCTTCCCCACCAGAGCAGCAAACAAGAAATTATGCAGGGCTAATCCAGGAAACTGAATGTTTAATACCCACAGAGATCAGTCCTCTTTTTCCTTTAGAAGCTGCCTGGAAGACAGAGCTTATGGCCTTCTCTGATCATCTTGTCCCCACCCTATTCGAGAATGGAGCCAAGAAGCGGACCTCAGAAATGGGGTGAGAGATAAGACCCCGTGTCACTGTCTGCTGGTCAGAGCCCCTCTACCAGACCAGTGTATCCATCATAGGTGCTGTTCAAAACTGCAAACAGCTCATACTTGAACCTTCCTTTTATAGCACTGCCCTTGGCCAAAGAGACTAATTTTGCCAAGAAATTCTGAGGAGGTTATGCTTCCCATTCCAGAAGTAGGTGCAGAGCCAATGCCTGCCTAATAGGGGAGTATAAAAGGCCAAGCATCTTGCCTGAGAATGGGCCCATTCTGTGACAGGTATTCATGCTCCAGAACTCTTTAAGGGATCAGGCTGCAGCTAGACTCCAGCTGAAACCACATTCTTCATTGGCTCATGTCTTGCTTACGGATGCATTCTCTTGCCATTCCTCAATACTCAATACAATATTGAGAGTACTCCCTCAATAAATAACATGCACAAGAACCCCCATTGCAAGCTCTGCTTCTAGGGTATCCAACCTGAGACTCTTCTGGATCAAGCCATGCCTGAAGTCAGATCATTGACTTCTAGCTCCAAGAGCCCACAAATTCACTTTAAAAAAAAAAAAAAAGTTGTTTGGAATTGAGTTTCTGACAGTTGTATTTGACCTTGGAGACCTTTTAATTTAGTGAAAAAGAAACATTCGTGTAGCAATCCTTATTCTCAATCTCACCTTCATCATCAAACCAGAGTGACGAACACTTGCAGCGTGTTGGCTCCTGGAGACCCATGTACCTATAGCCCGTGCAGGCAGACACCCCCACACCCCACAAACCCATGCTGCAAACAGAAACTGTCACACTCCCCCACACATCTAGGGAACTTTATTCAGTGTGTGATTCTAAAAAGGGCTGCCAGATCAGGCCAGATTTCAACTGCAATATAAAGGACCAACTGCTTAGTCTCTCTTTGGTCTGCGCTGAATACACATAATGCTTGTATTTGTAATAAATGTTTAGAGAAAACCCGCTTCAGTTCTCAGCTTTAGAGAGTTACATGCCTTTCAAGGATTCTTGCATCTGACTGTTACAATGCAGAGACTGCTGGCTATTAGGATCTGTCTCGAAATCCTCCAAGAGGTTGGCACTGTATAGTATTAGAAAATTATGGTGTTTTGCTGTGTCGCCACAAAAAGAAAGATTAAACACAAAGCTGGGCTTAATAAATAAAGTTGAAGGTTGCTGAGCAGAACAAGGGAGCCCACTCTTCATTCCTATGGACAATGCCTTGAAAAGTCCAGAATGAATTACAGACACCCCAAACTCCAGTTCTGTTGTCTTCAAGATGGGCTGTTACAAGTGTGACAAGGTTTTAATGTGTGTTGTGGATTTCCTTTGGGGTCAGTTACAAACGACAGACTTCCCGTTCAGTGTTACGTGCAGTAAAGTGGCAGTTCACTGACACTATCCCACCAAATTCCTATGAAGTGGTGAAATCACTATTACCATCTCCATGTCACAGAGGAGAACCCCCAAGCACAGAGAGGTTGAGCAATGAGCTCAAGGTCACACTGCCAGTAAGCGGCAGAGCTGAGATTTTGAGAGACCTCTCAGAATCCAGAGGCATGTGTTCGTGAAGCTCTACTGCCTCGTGGATTTATTCTTTCTTTTCCTTAGAAGTTTGGTAACTTTAGGGGCGCCTGGGCAGCTCAGTCACTTAAGCAGCTGCCTTTGGCTCAGGTCATGATCCCAGGGTCCTAGGATCCAGCCCCACATCAGGCTCCCTGCTCAGCAGAGAGCCTGCTTCTCCCTCTTCCTCTGCCTGCTCCTCTACCTACTTGCACTCTCTGTGCGTCCAATAAATAAATAAATAATAAAATCTTTAAAAGAAGTTTGGTAACTTTGTACCAGGCACTGTGAATAACGGTGATTCATGGTAAAGATTTCCTCATGAGATGACCCTTTGGACGTCACAGTGCCCAGAGTCTCCATGGCCCAAATCTGCTTCACTCTGTGGTCCCCAGGCAGGATACACACCTGGGGGTGCCCCTACACGGTGTATGCTCGGGGGCCTGGGGGTCAGGCCCGAGCTGCCTCAGGACCACGATGGGCATGTGAGGCCCACAGTTTCTGCCACCCCCGTGACATCCCTCTCTAAGCCCTCACTCCACCATTTGTAAAATGCGGACCATAAGCCTTGCCAGGGGGTCTGTTTTAAAAGTTAAAGAACATTGTAAAACCATGAGACCTTAGCATAGGGTTTGGCATATACAAGCTGCTCAGTCATGTTTGTCTCTGAATCTGAATGGGTCCAACACACTCCTTTTACAGATGAGAACACTGAGGCCCAGGGAGGGGCAGGGACTTGCCAAGGTCCCACGTTGAGTCTGGTGAGAAGCTCTGCTATCTCAAAGCCCAAGCCTTCTTCCCTTTCATCCTGTGCCCACCAACCTGAATCAGGGGCTGAGTGGCCCTGTGTCCCTTGCGCCTCACTACAGGGTGTGTCCATACCTCCCTGGGAAGGTGCTTCACACACAGACCTCCCGCAGCTGGGGAAGTTGAGCCAGCAGAGTGGGGCAGGGGGCCTCCATGAGCAAGCATCTCTCCGACTTCTAGGGTAGAGGCTCCAACTGCCTCCTGCCATGTGACCAGCCTTACCTGCCCCCTTCAGCCTGAGCTGAGGGCAGGCACCCAGGTGGGGCAGGGGAGACCGGAACAAGGTATCCCCCACTAGGTAGCAGCAGGAGAAGGTGGCAGGCTGGCTTCTCCCGTGGCAGGGGCCAGGCAACAGAAACAAAACAGACCGCTTCACCTTGAAGCCCCAGATGTCCCATGAGACACACAGCCCTGGGCACCTCTTCTACATCCTTTTCTCAAACTAGCTTGTCCATGGTTCTGAGCCCCAGGGGAGTCCCAGCCCTCAGCCCTGGCCGCCCAAGGGATGTTCACTAAACACACACCTTCCTGCTTTAGCTACACCCGCCGCTCTGCTCGCCACCCTCCCTGCTCAGACCTAATCTTATTCCTGACTAAACTTTCTCTCCCTTCCATTTGTAAGGGTGTGCAGGGAGGTGAATTTTGAAGCCCCGTATAAATATGTGCTTTAGAATTAAACTGGTTCAGCAATTCTTGACAATGATTTCTCGGAAATTAAGCCTAGACAATTTGTTTGGCTGGAGTTGAGCATCTGAAACAGGCATGATGGAAACGTGGTGAGTGTGCTGGGAGCCAGGCAGCCTCAGAACGGCAGCTCCTCGGACACATGCTGCCCCCTGGCAGCGCTGGTGGCTAGTGCCAGCCCGGGGACCCGAATTCCACATGCCCTCTGTCTGCTATGCCACCACCCAACTCCTGGGCACCCACCAGGCACCAGCACCCAGGCGCTTCCCTTCTCTCTGAGAGGAGCCTGGAGCTCCAACAGGGGGATGTAAATTTGGGAATGGGGAAAGGGAGTGGGACTGACTTCTGTCTCTCTGGTGGAGGGGGCTCTGTGCTGCAGGAGATGAAAGAGGAACGAAGTCCTGATTCATGCGAGCCTCGAAAAAACACGACGCTAAGTGGAAGAAGCCAGACAGAAAGTCCGTATATGCATGATCACACTGATACGAAATCTCCAGGAGAGGAAAACCTGGAGAGGGAAGCAGATCAGGGGTTGTCAGGGGCTGGGGGTGGGAGGGAGAAGTGACTGCCAGTGAGGTTTCCATTCGGGATGATGAAAAGGTTTTGGAGCTAGATAGAGGTAGACTGGTACAACATCGTGTATGTACTTAATGCCACCGATTTGTACACTTCAAAATGATTCATTTTAGATGTATTTTATTATGATAAAAAAAAAAACCCACAGATCTCAAAAAGAACATCAAGTATCCCATCTTGCCCTGACTCCCTGGCCTGCCCTTGGAGAGCCCCGCACACCTTAACTTTCTCCAGAACCTTTCTGAGCATCCCTGGACAATGTTCTTGGCTGTCTTGCCATTTCTGCCAATCCCCTCTTCTGGTAGCAGGCTGGATTAAATGCCTTCTGCTCCTGCCAAGCGCTTCGGCGGACCCCACCTGGCTCTGGGGGATATCTGATGTGGAGAGGGGGCTGGCATCTGTAGAGAGAATCATCTCCTTTCATGCTTAGGGCATGAAAGCTACAGACTCAAAGGATTTCCTAGTGGTCTTAGTATAGAGACCTTTCCAGAAAGCTTTGGAATGGCCCATGAGTGGGACCAGGGATCTGTTTAATGATAGATACCGTGCTGAGCTCAGAAGCTCCCCTCTGGTTTGGTCCATCACCTCCAAGCCATACCTGTGGATCTGGAACACATCTCCCCAAGGGCTCCTAGAAACTTTGTGTTGCTAGGACTCTGGCAGGCCTATCTTCCCGCCACCCGCCCCCATCCTCTGGACACATACATCTGGTGCTCGCTTGCTTATCTCCAGTATATGGTTTAATCCTCATGTATACATGAAGCACAGATAATGTCCATTTCATTGCTGGTGAAACTGAGGCCCAAAGAACAAGAAGTCCACAGAAAGTCAATGCCTGGTCTGCCCAGCTTATCCCTGGATCCCACTGTCTCTAGGAGCTGGGCTCCCATCACACAGCAGGGGGTGGCCGAGGCAGAGCTCTGCGTCCTCAGGCACCTCTCCCACCTGCCCGGGAGCTCTGAGAGGGCAGGCGGTGGCTAGGTTCACCTAGGAGCCCAAGGTCCATCACAGAGCCTCTAAGGTGGAAACAGCAGTGAGTGTTGGCTCAGATGAATGGGGAGCGGGCCCCATGGAGGCCAAGGCAACAAGAACTGGTCTGGAAAATGACCACTGACCTGAATCTTTGCTCAGAACTTCAGATAAATGATGAGTGAACACTGATTGGGCGCTGGGCATCTTACCTGACCTGCTTCATCTTTCTTCCTCTCTCTCTTTCTTCCCTCCCCCTTCTCCCCCTCTCTTCTCCTCTCTCCCTCTCTCTCTCTCTCCTCTCTCTCTGTCTTCTTTGTTAGGCTTTGGTCCTATATCACACATACATAAAAATCCAACTTTTAGCAGAATTGTTACAGAACAAGACATTTACCTCAGTGGTCCCCTGTGTGCTCCCCACCCACCCCAACCTTGAGCAGTCAAACTGTTCTAAAAGGGGGTGAAGAGTTGCTCGAGATCCTAGGATTCAGCCTTGAACTGCTAGGATTAATTTTCTCCCACACTCGTTGAATGACAGAATCAGGCTTTAGGAAGATCTTGCCAGGTTGGAGCGGTGGGCCAAATCTAACAATGGAATTCACAAAGGAAAAGTACAAACCCCACACGGGGTTCAAACAAGAAGCGACATTCAAGCGGATGCACAGCACGCCCAGAACAGCCGGAGTGTCTGATTTTATGCCGGGCCACACAAACACAAACATGGTGCTAAGACGAGACCCGTGAGAGGGCCCAGCTCCCACCAAGTGTTCACAGCCTGCTGAGTCCATTCTGTACTGCAAACCAGGGTCTTTCCAGAGGGGTTAGCCCCTCGCTCTCTCTGGCAAATGTACCTGTGTCTCCTTTGATCACTTCTCCGCTTCTCGTGTCCTCATGTCTTCAGACTCCCAAGAAAGAAACAACAAAAGGGCCCCAGCTTTGACCCTCTCCCTCTCCTGCCACGTGTGGCATAATCAAGCTGTCAGTTTTGCCTCCTGAACACATCCATTGCCTTCCCTCTCTGTCCTGCCCATCATTCCCTTACCTCACCAGCCCCAGGAGCCTCTTACCTGGTCCTCAACTTCTCATTGTCCATTCTTTATATTGTGTTGAACTCCCTTGTCCTGTCCTCTAAATGTCACCTTGGCCCTACAGTGCATAGGATAAAATCCTAACAGCCCAGCCCGACACTCTCCTGCCCACCCTCCCATGTCCTAATCTCATGCCAGGCAATCCATCTTTCTTCTTTAGCTTTTGAAGGTGTCATTTCCTCTGACCTTCCGTTTCCCAACCTATCACTCCTATTCACCCTTCAAAGCAGGCTTGGCCATCCCTTCCTCTGGGAAGATGCAGGCAGTACGGTCCCTCTGTCTTCCAGGCTCAAGAATGCCCCAAATTGTCCTTATCACGCCACCCTAGCCCTGTGACTATGCCTGTCTCCTCCCCTGACAGAGAGATCGCTGGGGACAGGCTCTCAGTCTCAGTCATCTCCTGAGCCCCAGGGCTGAGCACTGAGCCTCGTGCACAGTGCTCACCAGGACACAGAGTCACAGATGGGTGCAGGGGTGCACACGTGCATGCAGGGATGCATGGATAGAGGATTGCGAGGTCTGTGATCCCTGTCAGCATGACTTCAGACCACCTCTGGCAACCTCCCACCCAGTGAGCAGAGGCTCTGGAATGGGCATGCGTTGGTATGAATCTGCCATTCCCTGGCTTGGCTTGGGTCCCCTCCAGCCAAGGTGTGGACATCTCTCCGCATGGATGGGGATCCCAGGGTTTCACGATATGTCTTTCTTCGTGCAGGGACCTTGCACCACTGACCTGTTCCGGCACTAGAGGAAGACCAGTTGTGTTGGATTTACCCAGAGGCATTATGTGAGTCTACACTGAGAGACCTCCCCCAGAAGTTGTAGCAGGTGGAGTTCCCAGGAAGCAGACTCAGACAGAGACCAGCAAACGCTCCTGGGATTTCTCCCCGAGGAAGACAGCAAGATTGGGCAGAGGAGAAGCTGCCCTGTGACCAAAGTGTCACAGACTCCATGCGGTGTTCTACCCAAAGTGGGCCCTTCTGAGTTGGCCTGAGCAGGGGAAGGGGGCCTGGCTTCCATATATGCATGTCAGTGTGGCTGCCCTGGCAGGAGACGTGACCTAGAGAGACGAGGTTCCCGTCAGCCCACGCAGTGCCGCAGAGGACTGAGAGCCAGCAGTGTCCCCAGGGAAGGAAGTCCTTCGGTCCAGCGTGGGGATCTGGAACACTCTCTCCACTCTCTCCAGAACACTCTCTCCAGAACACTCTCTCCACAGCCCATGGACTTTCCCCGTGTATTTCCAGAAGCCCTGCTGGGAGCCTGCCTGCACAATACTCAGGGCCCACACTGTGACACTAAATCCCATGTCCCAGCGTAGTGCTCCCAACTGGCTCGCCCCTGGTCCCCAGCTCTGCAGTTCTCTCCCAGGACCCAGCCTGCTAGGTCTTGGTCCCCTGGGCATTGGCAGGGCTCCCACGGGCAGAGGCAACCAGGTCCTGCAGCACCTCTAGGGTGTATCCAATTTCCTCCCTCACCAGGCCTGTTGAGACTTAACGCTGGTGTCAGCTCTGGCCAAGAGGGACGGAGAGGACAATCTTTGGACGAGCAGGAGGCCTTGCAGGAGGGAGGCCTCTGTAGCCCCTTCAGACACAGGAGCAGGGCTGGTGGCCACTTGCGCATACTCAGATGATTCAGGGAATCTGGGACCAAGATCAGGGTGCATCAAATTGAATGTTCCTGTCACATGCCTCACGGTCGCATTCTTCCCTAACCAGGGCCTCACCACAGCCCAGTGGATGGAACTAGGTTTGAAATACATCTTCTTTTACTCTCAAGATGAAGTCCAGGGCCCGGCCTTGGCTTTCTCTGCCTTCAGCCTTTAGAAGAAGAGAGCTCCTTCCCTTATGACTGACAAGGGCCTCTGGCTTTCATACTTCACTTTTAATGCCCATTAATCACTCATCATCTTCCCTTTTCTTTTTTTCAATTTGTCAGCTGAGCTTAGCAATAGCTGTCCCATTCCTCTAAGTTTACAGAGACCTTGTGCCCCACTTCTCGAATGCCTGATACCTCATGCTGCCCAGTACTTCCCAGTCTTCAGCGCACCATCCCAGCTCACCACTGGTGAAATGTTTCACATTTCCCCTGCTGCCCATGTCAGAAGCTCTCTGTACTTGACTTCCCACCAAAGACGCAATCCTCATGGCCAGCTGGGTGGCAAGGGATCTGGCTCCAAAGTCTCATCTTAACACTGGCTTTGTCAGATCACTCCTCAAACCAACTATCCCAGTTTGGGTATCTCAAGAAGCAGAATCAGATGGAGAGGAGGGCATGGCCCTAATCCCAATGCTCTCTGATCTGCCTCTAGACCCTGGGTGTATTAGTTGAGATAATATTAGCTGCTGTAAAATATTTATACATAGTAGCTCAGACCTAATATAAATGTATTTCTCTTCACATAACGATTAAAGAGGTGTCTGGACTCAGCAGATGGCTCTCCTCCAAGTGATGATTCAGGAACCCAGGCTCCTTTTCTCTTGTGGAGAGGAGCCATCTCCAACGTGTAGCTTCCAAGACCTCTGTGCTTCCCATATGGCATAGATGGAGTGAGTATGGACAACACAGCTGGGAGGCATGTAGGGGCCTGTCCTGGAAGTGACACCCCATGATTCCAACCACATTCCATCAACTAGAAGACGCTTAGGGTCACACCCACCTGCTGGAGAAGTTGGGAAACATGAGCTAGCTATGTGCCCAGAAAGAAGAGGAAATGATCCTGGCCAACAGCTGGCCACTTTTGAAAACATTTGAGAAGTGGCAACTTTCCACTCCGGTAGAAAACGAGGGAAATGTTAGAATGTCAGTCTGAGATTCATCAACTCCGCCAATGATGCTAAAGTCACGTGAAATCATACAAAGTCATTCCAGAACTCTTGATTTTAAATCCCAGCTTTCCTCTTTGCACTCCAGACCTTCTAGAACCCACAATCTTCTCTTAAGCTTCCCCCTAAAGTCTCCCCAAGTCTGCCCATCGCATGCCTGAGCAACATCAACTACAAATAGCTTATGTGAGATTTAGAACCAACGACAGAGAAGGAAGACAGGATGAAATTTGGGCTCCAGACCCAAGAAGCATGCTTATCTCCAGGAGAAAACCACAATGGCTTATTTCTTTACCTCTTCAGTCTCTTACAGGAGCTATGACAGTTTCTTACAATTTTTTTTTAAGATTCAAACACTCCAAGGATCAGCAGTGGACAAGTTAATGAGAAATACAATTGTTGCTGTTAGAAGTAAAGAGCTGATCGTGGTGAAATGTGAGGAAATTATTGCATTTATCTAGGGTTTGTCAGTTTAAGTACAGGAAGTTAATGTTGGGGAAACACAAATGGTCTTTGAACCAAGTGAATAATGCAACTGCTTCTTCCTGCCATTTTTTACAACTGTTATTAAATTAAATACGCATAAGTTCAAATGCCCCCAAGATAATGCGTTTCAGAATACCTTTTGGGAATAAGTCATACTTGCATTTTGAGATGCCAATCTGAGCCTACATATTTAAATCTCTTTCCTCCTTCCTACCAATAGCAATGAATAAGGAATGTCTAGAAGTTTTGAAATGAATAAAGAAGTCTAGAAGTTTGATAAAAGGGAAGACTCTATCTCCACGTTAGAAAGCAAGGACGGGTATTCTCAACAAGCCACAGTCATGTGGAAGGCCCATGGGATGCGGTGTAGGTGGCACCAGATTGAGGACTGAGGAGAACGCTGGCCCACTCACGATTCAAAATAGGCAAGGGAAGAGCCCATCCAGAAAACAGGCAGTATAGATCTCTGCTAGACCAGGGTGCCTGCTTTGGCCTCCCACCCAAAAGAAGTAAAAGCTCAGAGAGTGAGGGGCTGGGGGAAAAAAGGTGAGGGGTGAGACACGTGGCAAGGGGCAGATCTGAACTTCGTGAGTGGTGTGGGGACAGCAACAAGTGTCGAGGAGGCCCCAAGCCCGGATGCTCTCAGGCCCACATGCATCTCAGTACGCACTTCCTTCCCTGGACGCCAGCCTGCCCTCCAGCCGCCAGCACCTGCAATGCTTTGTCTGAGCACTCTCTCTGACCACAGGGCCAACTCTGTGAAGTGACCCGGAAGCAGCAGGCCCCGGGAAGTAGGCTTTATAAAAACACCCCAGCTCCCTCACGTCTGAGGCGGGATAGGTCTGAGGCACCTGCTCTCCCCTGGCTCCCAGAGTTCCATCCTGGGGAGGAGCCACAGGTGACCCCGGAGGCAGCCTGCCTGAGGCTGCGCCTGGTTCCTGCTGCCTTTCCCTTCCTCATCCCCCAGGTCTGAGGGGTCCCACAATAGGCTCTCTAGGAAAGTAGCTGCACTTAAATTATTCTCTCAGGATCTGGGGAGACCCAGACTAAGCAGAGTTAACTCAAACATTGTCAACGTGTAGCTGGTGGTTCAAACCGAGTGGGGCCATTGCCACAGTGGGGGTATTAGAGCAGGCAGTAGAGCCCATCGGGGATGAGGGCTGTCGTCTCAGCTAATGTCAAACTAATATGAACGTAGGGAAGGATCCACCCAGATGGGAGGACACCCCCTTTATTTTTTTATTTTTTTTTCTGAATTAACATATACTTTTTATTCTTACCTAAAATTTACCCATAAGGCTTATTTGTGGAAGTTTAACTAACCCGTTCATTGTTGTTTTCTTTTCTAACAATCATCTTTGTGTACAGAGGACACCCCTTTAAATGCTTCCCCCCTACTACACACACACACACACACACACACACACACATAACAAGACTGCCTCTCTTCGGGAAATATTTGAGCAGAGAGAGACCCTCATAATATCTGACAGAATCCATCTCAGTCTTGGGCAAACATAAATCTCTCAAAGAATAAGAAAATAAAGAAATATCACCTACCGTGAAAAAAAAATATTTTGTGGGGAAAAAAAAAACAACATCCCAATCCTAAAGAGTCTCTGCCAATGTTTTCCTGCATCTGCATTTGAGAAACCTTGAGGAAATCTCTCTTGAACAGATGCAATGAGATCCAAACACACATTACAAGATGTCAGCACTGGGGAAAACCCAGGTGAAGGGTCTGTAGGAACGCTCTGTAACAGCTCTGCACCTTGACTGTAAATCTAAGACTGTTCCAGAATAAAACAAAAACAAGGCAACACTAAACAAAACGAAGATTGCATCTATGAAACAAAAAGCTCCGAAGTCAGAAAGTACTTTCAGCAGGAAAAGCAAATATGATCATCAGGATATCTAAATGTAGTGGAGGCCAAACAATGGTTTGGATGCTGCCAAAATCCAGATTAGTCATTTGGAAGATCAGTGTGCGCAGTTTCCCCCAAACTCAGAAGAAAGGGACGAAAAGATAAATATGATGAGACAAGAGAGGAGAAATATAGAATGAGTCCTGGAGGCTCCATAAGCTCCCATTTGGAATTCTAGAAAGAGTGAACAGGACAGATGGAGGAGAGGCAATAATGAAGGAAATAACAGAAGGAAAATTCCCTCAACTGTAAGCAATGGACCCGCTCCCAGGGATGGTAAGGCAAGTGCTGGCGGGGAAACCTGCAGTGAGCCGTGCTGTGGACAGGCGCCAAAGCTCAGCCCCCAAGCCACACCTGAGCCTCTTGGCATCTGCCAGGTGGACATGGCAGAGAAGAAATTCGAAGGGCACTGGCTTGTCTGGGTTGCAACACAATAATCGAAGCTGTGGAAAAGTCCAAGATTCCTGGCATCACTCCCGGTGACCTAAGCATTTGCAAAAGTCCAGGGCACATGAGGAGAACGTAAAGGGATCCTGCTGAGCATGGCTGGACCACTCTGGGAACAGAGCTCAGGCAGCCTTGGAGGGGGTTTTCTTTGGGGTGAGGATGGGGGATGAGGATTAGGTCCCAATGCCATGTTTCCTCACACTCTTATAATTTCCTTGCCTTCCCATGCTTGCCCTCCCAATACCATCACTCTCCCTATCCAGGCTGCAAATCTTAGAAGACTTTGGACTCATCCTGTGACCCCCAGGCCTACTGGCCTCCAGAAGATGACTTTTTATGATTGGAGTCTCCCTCATGTCTACCCTTTCCTCTCCATTCCCACAGCCGCAACCCAAATCCAAGCCGTTGGACTATTCAACAATAACTCATGTGGTCTTCATGCTTCCAGGCTCTGAAACCCAACAGTCTACTACTGCCAACACTTGAGTCAAACCTGATGTTGCAAACTCAGATGCCCACAGGTGATGTAAATGTGCGAAGCAAGCAGGGTTCACAATACAGAGTGGTGAGGACTGTGGTAAACTGGAAAGCAAGTGCCCTGACTAAAGGAAACAGTCACTACTCCCCTCCAGCCCCTTGTTCCCCATGGGAATGTTGACCCAGCAAGGTTGGATCTTCCAGTTTTTAAAGAAAAATGAGAAATTCAGATTTTGTTGGTTTAAAAAAAAAAAAAATCCTGGTCCTTAAAAGTTGCCCCTAGCAACCACCATTTTACTTTGTGTCTCTATGAATTTGACTACTCTAGGTACTCTGTATGAGTGCAATCATACAGTATTTGTCTTTTTATGTCTGGTTTATCCCACTTAACATCATGTCTTCAAGGTTCATCCATGTTGTAGCAAGTGTCAGAATTTCTTCCCTTTGTAAGGCTGAACAATATTCCATTGTGTGGCTATTCTGCATTTTGTTTATCCGATCATCTATCAATGGACATTTTGGTTGTTTCCACATCTTGGTTATTGGGATAATGCTATGAACATTTTTGTACAAGTATCTGTTCAAGTCTTTCCTTTCAGTAGTCTGGGACATATACTCAGAAGTGGGAATTCTGGGTCACATGGTAATTCGATGTTTAATTTTTTGAGGAACTTCCACATTGTTTTCCTGAATCATATGTTTTTTAAACAGTGAATTCTATGGTATGTGGATTATATCTCAATTTCCTTTTAAAGGTTTGAGCAATAAATGATGTGAAATGTTTTGTAAGGCAACTACCCTGGGCTCTTAAAAACATCAATGTCACGAAAAATCAAAAAAAGTAAGGGAAAAGTTGCAGATCAAAAGAGAGTAAGGAGACCCAATGACTACAACAAAAATCAGTGAGGGAACGTGGTGGACATTGGAGGTTAGGTCGCCCAATACCCAACCCCAACCCTTTCTTTCCTACCTTCCTCTGCTATAAAGGCTAGAAAGGAGTAAGTGAGGGTGACTCAACTTCCCAGCCTCTCTTGTAGCTTGAGGTGTACCTGTGACACAGTTCTGGCCAATGAAATATAAATGGAAACTTACTGACAATTTCTGGGAAAGCTTTTATTTTCATATCTCCCCTCTCTTTCTGCCTGAGAACCCAGAGGTGAGAATAGAAATAGAACAGCCATCTTGCAACCACAGGTTAACAAGCTCAACAACAAAAGTACCAACATGTTAAGAACAGAAGAATGGGGGCGCCTGGGTGGCTCGGTGGGTTAAGCCACTGCCTTCGGCTCGGGTCATGATCTCAGGGTCCTGGGATCGAGCCCCGCATCTGGCTCTCTGCTCAGCAGGAAGCCTGTTTCCCTTCTCTCTGCCTGCCTCTCTGCCTGCTTGTGATCTCTCTCTCTCTCTGTCAACTAAATAAATAAAATCTTAAAAAAAAAAAAAAAAAAAAAGAACAGAGGAATGGAAATTCAGACCTGAGTCCTTGATGGCATCATAGGTCTGCCACACTAGCCCTGGACTCTCTGTATCTTTGGACTTCTTGTTATGTGAGATTTTAAAAAACATAATAATAATCCTTCAAGCAAGTGACAGAGTTTCCATTATTGGCAGCCTAGTGCATTCCCGAGTGTTACAGGAAGATTTCCAGAAAGATGGCAAATTGCTTAACTTCCCTATGCCTCAGTTTCGTCAGCTATAAAATGAGACCAATCCTGGGGATTTGATGAAGACACATCATAGGGTTGACGTGAGGATGAAAGTAGTTACAACTTGTAAAGCACTTAGACAAGAGCTTACCTATAAAAAGGCAATAATCCAATACATGTTCGCTGTTATTACGGGTACTATCATTATTACTACCAGTAATGTTTTTATTGCATAATGAGAGAATGTTCACAAAACCCCAGTCTCTGAAGCCCAGTGAATTGATCAAAAGGAGCCCAAAGCAGAGACGGAGTCTCCAGTGACAAACCGAGGCAACGTCTATGAACCCATTCCACAGATGCTGGCTCGTGAGGTGGAGTCCAGACCATAGGGAGACACTGGGAGGCAGTGGGATTTTGTGGGTCAGAGCAAGGGCCCTGGAATCAACTTCACTGGATTTTACTCCTGAATCTACCGTGTATTAGACTGAAACAAAGGGTAAGTCGTGTAAGCTTTACGAGTGTCTTTTTTCCTCATCTGTAAAATGATGATAATAGTCGTCCCTAACTCAGCAAGTTGTCGGGAAGATCAAATGAAGTGGATAGCCCAGAGCCTGGCCTCCAGTTAGCGCACCATGTCAGCCGCCCCGCGTCCATTAGCTGCTGCCCTCGCTGTTCTTGGTCCCATCCTCTCCAGAACCCTGAAAAAGGTGTTGGATAAATACTTTGGTGGAATCACAGTAGATGAATGGATGGGTAGATCGATCAGTGAATGGACAGATCGATGGTTCAATGGATGGATGGACGGACACTGTCTCTTGGAGGTCAGGGAGCTGGTATTGAGAATCCCCTGTTAGTCTGATAAGGGTTAACAACCTCAGTGCACACACGGCCCCATTCGTTATAGAACCTGTCTGGACTCCCTCCTCTGCCCCACAGAGTAAAAAAGATATCTCTGATTCACAGCCTCAGTGTACAGAGCACCCCCTTGAAAATCACTTCTTAACAAAACTCTGAAAGAAAAATACATCTTGCCACTGCCGTGAGAATTATAGGTTGTCAGCCGCCCAGCATTAGTGCAGATCCCTAGACTTTATTTATTTTTAATAACAAAGTTGCTGGGCCCTTCGATAATGGGGGCCATGCCATCTCGGAATCTCCTGACTGCTGTCTGACAGGGAAGGGGGCCACCTATACTGCCCCACCCCGAGCATGCAGGCCAGCTCCACGCAGACAGCTCCATAAATCATAATTAGTTGCCACCTTCCAGTGTGGGTGTGGAGGGTGACGGGCAGTGAAGCCCACACCAACCTCAGGCACAAAGACAAACCTCAGCTTGATTCACTGCAAGGTAATTACAGGGACTGTCAGAAGCTGGTGTCGGCTTTACTTTCTAGTCAAAGAAGCTGCAGGAACCTAAAAACTCCACATATTCAAAAATAATCACTGAATTCCCACAGCGAATTTGTGGGTCCATCACTCACCAAATAAAGACGTCTACAAAGTACTGTTTCTTTCAAATGGAACCAAAAAAACTGAGTTACTGCCTTTTCAATGATCTGCAAAAGGCGGGGGGTAGGGAGCAGGGTTTATTAAGCATCTACTATGCACTGCACTCGACATTTTAAGTGCATTTCTTCACTTCAATTGCCCCTCTTTGTGGGGCTGGCTGTAGAGTTCCTCTCTTCCAGATGAGGAGACTGAGGTTGAGGAGTTAAATAATTGGCCCAGGGCACAATGGTGAGAAGGGGATCTGTACCCATATTTGTATGACTCCAAAGCTGGTGTGGGTATCCAGAAGCCCTCACTGGTCATCTTGGGAGTTGGTGCATCCTGGGGCTGGTACTGTTCCCTGTCTGCCAAGGACCTGCCCTCAATGGTGTCCATTCCTATAGATGCTCTGCCCCAGCCAAACAGATGCTTACGCTGAGCTGGTCTGGGCCTGTTGCCCACACATCCAAGTCAGGGTGCCCGTAATGAGAAAGCTTCCAGATCACCTGTCTACACACCACGTCTCTGACTGGCTCCTTGAACCCTGTTCCAGGGTTTCACTCCAGCAGAGCCACAGCCAGACACCTCTACCTAGTTCATACCACCCCAAACCCTCAGGGCTGTCCCAGACTCATGACCACAACATCTTTCTTCTCTTCTCCATGAAACATATTTATTGAGTGCCCTCTCTGAATCATGCCCAATGCCAAGGTCTATGGCTCCAGCAGTAAACAAGACGGCCACATCTATAACCTTCATGGAACTGTTAGTCTAGGGAAGGAGAGGAACACTAAATAATCAGAGACCAAACATTTCCAGAATCATCTGCTCAACACGCCAACATCCCCACTGGATCTAACAGAGCAATAAGCACTAAGCAAACATCATCCCATGGAAGGTCTCAGTTAACCATCTACAAGAGTCTATATGTTAAGAATTAATATTATTCCCAGTTTACAGATGGAGAAACTGAGTCCCGGAGAGACTGAGTAAGCCCAAGAGCTCACAGCTGACAAGTGGAGGAGCCAGGGTATGAGCCCAGGCAGGGTATTCCAGAGATTACCCTTAAGGATGCCCAGTGATGTGCCCTAGGACGATGGACTCAGGTAGCCAAAACCCTCATTTGTTTAAAAACAAGTTTAAAAAATAATTCACATGGAGGCTGGCACACTCATGCTAGCCAGACAGCATCTTTTAAAACAGCATGTTTTTACCATTCGACAGGTGTCTGGGTGGCCCTAGGCACAAATCAGGACTCATTTCTTTGCCAGGAGTGGGGAGCAGAGGCTGAGGATAGAGGACAAGCCCTCCCGATGGCCCTTGGCAGGCCCAATCCGTCTGGCTGGCTGGTGTCCCTTGTGAGAGGCCGCAGCTGATGGCCCCTCTCCTCCCAAGCAGTGGGTTGGGCTTACCACTTGGTGCAGACAGCAAGCAATTGATTTCATATCCCTCTCCCACTCTTTCTCTCCCTCTCTCTGGATCCCAGAAACCCATCAATTACCATGCACACGCGGCCCATTCGAAGGATGGATATTACCTTCTGCGCTCACAGCAGAGCTGCACATCCCTATCCAAGCACAGATGGAAGACAAGGGCGTGGGGTTAATTGATCAAGCAGCACGGGCTCCTAGGCAAGGGCTGGCATAAAATGGCTCGTTTCACAGATGCACAGGCCCCTTGCTCGCCAGTCTCCTGTGACTAAACCAGGTCGCTAACACGCTTTTGAACACACCCGAACTTACACATTCGGGTATATCTTATGTCCTCCAAAGTGGTCACCTTGGAACACCCCAGTCATCTTCCTCTGTTCTGCAAACATGTGTTAAATGTGAACCAGACACAAAGCAGGCAGTAGGGCTGGAAGACGGGGCCGGGGGCGGGCCATATTTCAATCCATATTTCTTGAGCACCTACTGGGTACAAGGCCCCAGGGTAGACAATTAGAATGTGAAGGTGCATCCTGCTATCAGGAGTAGGATAGACAAACAAAACAGTGTCCTGAAGATGGCAGAGTGTGAGGAGGGCAAAAACTGGGGGGAGAGTATGTAACAGGTTGGGGGACAATACAAGACAGATGGTGCTGAACACTAGAGGTGGTAGCGGGTGTTAAGCTCAGAAAGGCAACAAATGTCAATAATTTTATTTTCTCTAAACTGATCTTGGGTCTCAGCTTATAGAGCTGGCAGGAAAATCATACTTGGGGTTCCCTTCTTGTCCCCCCTGGAAGGGGGTCAAAGATCTTATGTAGAGCCAACTCTGGAGATGTCCAGTTGTCATAGGTCCACACTGGCTGCCTTTGTTAGGGATATTGTCCAAGTCCTTGATCCCCAAGGAAACTTGGGAGTCCCTTGTTGACAGATAGCAATGCTGCCTCCATGCCATGCTGGGCTCAAGAAACTGCCCAGACTGGGACCCCCCAATGCCAGGGACTCAGCCTCCTTAAAACCCCTTCATAGTCATCCCCTCTTGATCCTGTTACCTCCAGGAATTCCCTTCTCCTTACAGAATCCCAAACACCATGTCTTTCCTGCTCTTTGGGAATTTTCCCTCTCTCTTCCTATCTGTCTGTCTCTCTCTCTACCCATCCACCATCTAGTTCTGTCCACTTGGTTCTATTTTATCCCCACCAAAGGCTTCTCTCCCTCCCCACTTGGCATAACCCCCTGTACTCAGTAAGCCTAGGTTTTTCACAATAACAAAATCAGGGAAGAGGCCCTTCTTTGGGCAACTTCGTTCATCCTACAACACAAGCCTTCCTCAGCAGGAAAGACAACAGCCTCTTCACCTTAGAATAGGGAATGCAATAACACAACACGAATTAATGTATTAAGTTATCCCATCTGTCAAAGGAAGACTCAGAAACGGAAGTATTTAGAAAAGGAAAAAAAAATTTTTTTTCTTGCAGAGAGCGCAAGAGAGTCAGGCTTCAGAAGGACCGGCTCACCAAATACAAAACACAGCAATTATTTCAAAGAAAACGACTGCAAAATCACCCACTAGCTCA
Source organism: Martes martes (assembly GCF_963455335.1). Classification (NCBI taxonomy): domain Eukaryota; kingdom Metazoa; phylum Chordata; class Mammalia; order Carnivora; family Mustelidae; genus Martes; species Martes martes. The sequence continues at coordinate 16,099,682 of NC_137896.1, read as the reverse complement.
CTGAGTCTGCATTAGTTTATGCATGATGTGAAAACAGCAACTTTCTCACATGATTATCACATTCACAAAAGCATCTTCACAGACTGCAACAGCAGGAGCCAAGGACAAAACTGTCTTTGTCAGGGGGTCCAGAAATAAGGGAAATATTCGAGGGTGTATCACGTTAGAGGCCCTAATATTTTGGGTTGGTCTCTGGGTTTGTGAGTCTATAACTGTTGGCTCAGGGTCTTTTTCCCCAGTGTATGTGAAGGACTGAATCATACTGGAAGCCAGGAAAAGTGGCTATTTTGGCTTCTGATAACCATACAGCCTAGAGAAAAAAATGCAGTGGGAATTCAAATGAGTTGATCAGAGGAGATCATAAAAGAATGAGTATGGGACCTTAAAAGTGTGGGCAGTTTGGGCAACTGGAAGAGGTGGAGGGCGCAGACACAGGGACATAGCCACCCAGCCAAGAGGCTAACACTGGGTGATGGGGACTGTGAGGCGAGGCTGGAAGAGCTGGAGGAAGGTCAGACCGAGGACCGTGGCTGGGCTTCTCTGACAGTTCAGCTGTCCAGACTGTGCCAAGGATGGCAACTCTGTGCCAGCCCCCCCAGACTCTAAAACATTAGCCGGACCCTGAGGCCATTTAGTCCAAGGTTTTCCTACAGGTGAAGGGGAACTAAGGCCAGAGAGCCTGGATGTGTCCTTACAATATCTTTAGCCATAGCACATTTGGCCTTCAGGTCAGGGGATTGAGGGGTGAGGGCAGCATGGGCTTTTGGAAAGAGTAAGAAGACATTTAGAGTCAGGTGTGGTTCATTAGGCAAGGACCCAGATGAGCCAGGCCACTTCCTGCTAACAGGTTTGTAAAAGTAACCTTAAAGGATCAAGACAGGAAGGAGAACAAATTCTGACATTGTTAACAGCCCCTAAAGGCCATTCCCAGGAGAGTCCAAACACTGGGAACAGACTGATCAGAACGTGGACACAGCCTCCGAAAGGGGTCAATCCTCATTTTGGCAGTTACGCCCTGGGGTCTTCTTTTTCTTCTTATGCATTGCTCATTTTAATTAAAAAATAAGAATCCGGGGTGCCTGGGTGGCTCAGTGGGTTAGGCCTCTGCCTTCGGCTCAGGTCATGATCTCAGGGTCCTGGGATCGAGCCCCACATCGGGCTCTCTGCTCAGCGGGGAGCCTGCTTCCCTCCCCCCTCTTTCTGCCTGCCGCTCTGCCTCCTTGTGATCGCTCTCTGTGTCAAATAAATAAATAAAATCTTTTATTAAAAAAAAAATAAGAATCCATGCTCACTCTGAAACATGCAAACGATAAAGAAGGAAATGGAGCAAAAAGTGAGGGCCCCCTTTAATAGCTAAACCCAAACCTACCCTCCTCCCCAAAGACAAACGATCTTAGCAATTCGGTGTCTACTTTTCCAGATGTTTGCACCGATTCACCAATCTGTATGCATACAAACTCATTTAATGGAGGGTTTGCCTAGTCAAAGGGCATTACACAATATAATCTTCGGTTCTGCTTTTTCTCTACTGAACTTGGCATCACACGCATCTTTTCTTTCCTGTCATATACTTGACCGCTTTCTTTCAAAAAGCTGGAAGTTAATAGTGTGTGGGTGCCGCATAACCGATGTAAGTGTTCCTAATTAATGGGCATTTCGGTTATTTTCCAGTTCCTGACTAATGTAAATGATGCCACCATGCGTGTATACATTTTTGTATATAGATATGCCTGTGTCCTACAGCGGCGATTCCTAGAAGTGAAATGCTGAACAGTGAATCTACTTCATACTCCGGCACAAGCACAGTATGAGAGGAAGGTTCATTTGGTTCTCCCCTCACTGAATAAGGAATTCATGAGCTCTTAAGAATATTTGTCAGGGGCGCCCGGCTGGCTCAGTTGGTAGAACACGCAACTCCTGACAACAGGGTCATGAGTTTGAGCCCCATGCTGGGTGTAAAGATTACTTTAAAAAACATAAAAAATAGGGGCACCTGGCTCTTGATTTCGGCTCAGGTAATCATCTTGGGGTCCTGGGGTTGAGCCCCACATTGGGCTCCGTGCTCAGCAGGGAGTCTGCCTGAGGATTTTCTCTCCCTCTCGCTCTGCCCCCTGGCCCCCACTCACGCTGATGCTCTCGCTCTCTCTCCAAAACAAAAAAATCTTTTAAAAATAATAAAAAAAAAAATTCCTCAGTCTGATATGGGCCAAATAGCATCATGTCACAATTTGTGCTCCTTTAATTATAAGGCTGAATTGAATTTTTTTTTAAATTCTAGTATAATTAGCATACAGTGTTCTATTAGGTTCAGGCAACGATATAATGATTCAATAATTCTATACATGTGGGTCTGTCGTTGTGTACATCGGGGTCCTCTGAGAAGCAGATGGCAAGACAGGATGGAACGACGAAGAGCCTTGCTGGGGGAAATGCCATGTAGGACAGAGGGAGGTAGGGAGGAGGAGGAGACAGGAGAGCCTTCAGACCCACATACAGGTGTCTCACTTGTGAAAAGAGAGGGGGAAGGAGGATCGTGAGGGATGACTCTCAGATCACAATGTTGCTCTGAGAAAGCCTCAAGCAGACCAGTGGCAAGTTTCCAAGGTGGCCTGGGTCAAGGACCCCACTGTGCTCTGTCACTGGCTGGGAACAGCCTCAGGAAAGCATGACCCGCATGACCGCCATGGTGGATCCAAAGATGTTCTAGCTTGTGGCTGTCAATCAGCCTTTTCTCCCCCATCGGAAGTTCTCTTGAAGGGAGACTGACCAACCCCACCTCCACGGCGACCACTGGAGTCGTTCTTCTAGAAGTTACCTGGCCATACCCTTGGCCTGATTTTCTGTGGTATCTCTGTGTTTTCATTACGGATCTGCAGAAATTCTTCACATGTTTGGTATAGCAGAGCTTGGCTAAATATGCTACGAGTATTCCCTCCTATTCTTTGTTTTAAATCTGACTCTGTGTTTCACCATATAGGAGGCTTTTAAGTTCAAAAAAAATTGTATAGTAAAATCTGTTAATTTTTTCCATTAATGCACCTGTGTCTTACTTAAGAATGCTATTTTTAATTTTTTAAGATTTTATTTGAGAGAGAGCGAGCAGGAGCTGGGGGAGGGGCAGAGAGAGAGGGAGAGCAGACTCCCCATGGAGCAGGGAGCCCAACACTGGACTTGATCCCAGGACCCTGGGATCATGACCTGAGCCAAAAGCAGACACTTAACTGACTAAGCGACCCAGGCACCCCTAGAATGCTGTCTTCTTTTAGTAGAAAGAGAAAATGAGAGGAGGGTGCCATCACTTTATCTCGTACTTTTTCTGGCTCCACGGTACATAAGGGACATAAATTTAGTATAAATGATTATATTATGCACTGACCAGGCCTTGGTTGAGTTTGCTTGTCACAACTTCTAGTTTTTTTCTTTTACCACCTAACTCTTACAGAATATATTTCTATATTGCAAAATGTTCTGGAATCCATGGGCAGGCTCTATTTATTCAAGTCAAAGTCCACTTCTGAAAGAAAATCGCTGCAACCGAAGACATGGGCAAAACTCCGCATTCGAGAGAAGAAAGTGACGCTGCTTCCATGGTGGGCTGGGCCTGATGATGTGTGAGACTGCAGCTAGGAGCAAGGTTTGGGAAGAAGAGGAGCCTGTGCTCAGAGTGCCCTCCTTCTTCCCTCAGCGAGTTGGAGAGCCAGTTCTGAGCATGATGACGCATTCCGCACATGCCTTGATCATTCCATCACAGTCTCCTTTTGACTTACTCCCTAGCAGCTCTCATAAGCTCTTATTTGTTACATTCATGGCTTGGGAGCAGGGGTTTCCTGACTCTTTCATGGCTCCCTGATGGTCAGATTGTTGTGGGACACCTGCTGACCACTATCTCACTTGGAGAGGGATTTGGGGAGAAAGGGTCCACTTTGCAGACCACAGGAAGCAGGACCTTCCACTGCGCCACACTTAGCTATTCTCTCTTATCTTCCAGTATCACTGTCCTCCTTCCAGGAGCCTCGCAGGAGACAGCCCAGCATGCCCCTGGATGCCCTCTACCACACCCACACTCCCTTGGCTTCTCCCAAGGCTCCAGCACTCCCCCAAGACCACAGCAATTAGCCCCAGACAATTATCAGTGATCCGGGACTGTCTTGATCTCACATTTTTATGTCAGGATGAATTTGGATTCTGAAGTTGATCTTATTGTGAGGGTTTTATGAGGGAAAGATTAAATCGTCCTCTGATGTGTGCTTCATTAGGCCCCAAATCCTTGAAGAGTCATTAAAGCACCTTCTCATTGAAATGCTCTCAGTCTCAGCCTGGTAGATATCTGCAGGAATAATCTCTCCATTATTTGGGAGCTAAACTGGCTGGGAAGCTCTGCCAGATGTGATTTTGCGGCAGTACTTTGTGTTTGGCTCCTTTGTGGCTTGTGACCCTTCAAATCCATGAGTGTAACAACATCAGAGCCTGAGCCTGTTCTGTTTTTCCCAGGAAAAAAACATTCCTGCCCCTTCCTCTAAAGGGTCATGTTTGCCCTGAGCTGGCTTCACTCTCACCCTAGCTGCAGGTCTAGTCTGAGGCAGGTAGGGCTTAGTCCATGGTCATGGCACAGCCAGGATCAGCGCTCGGTCTAGAAATAGTGTCAGGCTCAGTCTGGGACCAGGATCAAGGCTCAGTCTAAGACCAGAGTCAGGGCTCAGTCTTAGATGAGGATCAGTGCTCAGTCTATTACCAGAATCAAAGCTAAGTCTACAATCAGGGTCAGAGCTGTGTCTGGGTCCAGGGTCAGGATCCAGTCCGCAGCCAAGATCAGGGTTCAGTCTGTTGCCAGGGTCAGGGCTGAGTCTATGACCTGATTAATAGCCCAGTCTGTGGCCAAGGGCTCACTGACTGACCCTGGCCTGGCATCAACCCCATCTCAGCTCAGCCAGCATTCAAGGATTTGACATCTTATCTGTGTACTCCCAGTCTCAAATATTAGCCAGACCTACTCCCAGGCAGGCTGTGCCAACAGCCACTGAGAAACTCAAGCTACTTCCAGTGAGAGAAAGCAGACAGGAGTGTCTGCAGGTGAGCATCTGTATCAGAGGCAACATGGGGAAAAGCTGAGGCAGCATTGTAATGGGTCTGGAATGGTAGCAGAAAAAGCCAATGTGACACCAGGACCTCAGCCTCAGAAGTCCAAGGCAAAGGCAAAGAGATCCTGCATTATTTCCAACCCTTTCCCAGAAAAACTTACTACTCACTCATCTTTCTGATTTCAGCAGCAGAAAGAGCTAGAATTTGGGGGGAAGGGTCCATGCTGATGCCAAGTCTCCTTCTGACCATGGCTAAAAGAGGAGTTGTTCTGCTTGGTACGAAGCAACCAGACCTTCTGGGTGGCCTTCCATGAATCAGTCTTCCTCTCTGAGCTTCAGGATACTCCCCTGCAAAAGGAGGAGTTGGAGTGGCTTGTCTACCATGGCCCCTCAGTTCAGCCAGATGGGGAGAGGCTGGGAAGGAAGAGTACTGGAAAGGTCCTAGGCAGGACAGTGAGCTTGGCAGGTCTAAGGACCTGGACTGAGCTTAGCGTGACTGGACACGGTATAGAGAGGACATACCAGGGATGAAGGCAGAAAGAGAGGTAGCGACTAAGCCCACAGGGCCTGGGTGCAATGGAAGAGGGTCTGGTTTTTGTCCTGCAGGCAACAAGGAGCCTGCAGGGTTTTAAAGAGAAGAGTGAGCACCACAGGGCTGCATGTTAGAGTCATAGCTCTGGGTGCTTGCTGTTGAAGGATGGATCAGAGGGGACAAAGGTGGAGACAGGGAGGAGACCCTGCAGTGGTCTGGACAAGAGATGCTGGAGGCCTGGGCTAGGGCCTGGGCTAGGGAGGGGGCAGAGGGTGGTAGAGGGACACTTACAAGAGTATTCAGTGGGCAAAATCCACAAGACTTGATGGCAAGCAGATATGGGGGTGAGGGAGCGCTCGAGGGAAACAGGTGAATTCCAAGGCTCCGGCTTATGTAAAGGATGGATAGTAGTGAAACCCACTGACATGGGAAGATTGGAAGAGCAGGGTTGGTGAAGGAAAATGATAATGAATTCCAATTTAGAATTGTTGAGTTCAAGATGCTCATGGGACTTCTAAGTGGAAGCATCTAAGAATGAATGAAGAACATAGGCCAGGAGTTCAGGAGAGCAACCTGGGCTGAAGAAAGGAATTTGGGAGATGTGAGCCCTTACCCAGGGATAACGTATAGGGAGAGAAGAGAAGGGGACCCAGGGTGGAGTCTTGGGATACCCCAACATTTAAGGAACCAGCAGAGGGAGAGAAGTCAGCAAAGAACCCTGAGAAGGCATAAGAAGAGGTAGAGAAGACAAACTTGAAGAGGCGATGTATGTATTGGAAGCTAGAGAGAGAATGATATTGAATACGGTCAAGAGGCAGGAGGTGAGAACTCAAAGGTGAGAACTCAAAGTGACCACAGAGGCAATCAGTGACTCTGGAGAAAGTGGTTTCTGGAGCCCTTCTAGGGACAGAAGCCAAACTGATACAGTAGAAGGACTGAGTAAGTGGACGTGGAGATTGGCAATCAGTGACTCTGGAGAAAGTGGTTTCTGGAGCCCTTCTAGGGACAGAAGCCAAACTGATACAGTAGAAGGATTGAGTAAGTGGACGTGGAGATTGGAAGTGTAGACAACTCTTTAGAAAGGTTTTCTCTGGAGGGGATGAAGTAGGATCATAGCTTGAGGAAGGTGTGGAATTTAAGGCGGAGAGGCGTGTTCTAAGCACAAAGGGACTTATGTGTGTATATGCTGGGGGGAAGGACCCACGGGAGGAGGAAATTAAAGGTACAGGAAAGAGAGCTGCTGGGGGAAAGAATGGGTCATTGAGTGTCTGGCACCTACCATCTTACAAATCACTTCCTATCCACTTCTAGTATTTAATTCTGTCAACCTGCCTGTGGCATCACATAACCATGCTCACTTCCTCACAGCACTTCCCACTGTCAGTAAATTATTTTAATTATTCTTTGGCTTGTTTATTGACTCTTTCCAACAGATCTCAGCTCCAGAGACTTTCTAGTCCCCGTCACTTCTTTCTTACCTCGCTTGATTTTTCATCATGCTCTTTACACTGCCTGATATTATATTACTTGTTTGTTACCGATTTTGGTCTACCTCCCCCACCAAAAATGTAAACTCCAGGGAAGGTGGGACTAAGCCCGCCTTGTCTCCATGACATGCCAGCACCTAGCACAGTCCCAGATCATAGTAAGTGCATAATCAATGTATGGAATGAACGAATGAATGAATGAATGAATGAACCAATGATCTAAGAAAGGGTTCTGAGAACTACAAAGTACTGTTCAAAGTGAAGGACAGGGAGAAGAGCCTGACACTCATCAGACCTGTTCCATCTACCACATACACAGTTTCATCTAAACTACATAGCAACTTTTTGAGGTAGGAATGATTGGCCCCTTTTTAGAAATGAAGTTGGGCTCCAAAGAGATTTTAAACACTGTCAGAAATCACACGGCTAATATGTGCTGGCACCAGAATTGAAGGCCAGAATGTTGGGTTTGGTTTATTTGCTTTTCTGAAAATCCTGAGCTCATTTTCTGCCCCCTACCCACAGCCTCTGGGGATGATCACAGATCCCTCCCTCCACCCGTCCTCAGGACTGCAGGCCTGGGAGCAGCGGCTGACCCAGTCCCATGTGTGCTCCAGAACCAGACCCCTGCCTGTAGCCATGCGGAAGGAGGGGAGCCCTCCACAGGGGGGTAGCTGGGACTGAGTGGAAGGACAGTCAGGAGAGAGATTTGAGAGAGAATCTGGGCAGGATCCGATGGGTGTAGGGATGTGGCGGCAAGAAAGAACAAGATACCCATCATGGACTCCCAGGCTTCAGGCTTGGGGAGTAGGTGGCAGTGCTGAGATCCAGAGAAGGCTGAGATCCAGAGAAAGAGGAGCAAGTATGGGAAGGGAGGTGGTGGGAAGGGAACGGTCAGGCCTGTGGACATCCAGGTGATGGTGTCCAGTGTAAAGCTCAAGTCCAAGTTGGGAATGATCAACGGAGCCATCACGGTAGATACTTCCATGGAGGCAACATGGTGAGAGGGGGGGCCTGGGGTGGCTGGAAGGTCTATGAGCGTGCTCAGAGGAGCGAGCAGTTGGTAAAGCAGGAGGAGAGTGTCCCTCCTGAACTATGTAGCTGTGGAGACAAAAGACAAGACAAATGAGCTTTGCTGTGTGTTCGCTCGACAGAATATTTTGCAGCCTCCCTGGATAAACAAGCTGTCATCTACCACCAAACCCTCTATCAGCTGAAGCAACTCAGGGAAAAGATAACACTGCAGGTTTGGATACTCCCAGCTGCTGTGCTTAATTACTACACAAGCAAACAAACCCAGAGATTTGGAGGCCAAGAGGGGCTTGCCTGTAGGGAGGAGGGACATTTCCCCACTCCCAGGGGAGGGTTGGAAGACAAGCACAGACATTTATTGAGCACCTACTATGTGCCAGACACTTGGCAATGTCATCTTACTTAATACAGTATAAAAGGCGTCATTCCCATTTTGCAGATGGGGAAATAGAGGCTCAGAGAGACCTGGCAATGCACCTAAGTTAAGAATTTCACCCCGGCATCTTCCCATTGCACTTCGCAGCCTCCCTGGAGAAGGTCCAGGTCTGTTCCCCTCCCACTTTCCCCAGTCTTGCAGAGTCAAGTCCAAATGCCCTGCTCCTGATTTCACAGCTCTGTTTACTATTCTTTTCAAAAGATGTCTGTTTGCAAGAAGTAAAACTGTTGGATTCAGAAGCAGAGCAACAGGTATAAAGGAAATTGCCACGAAGAGCACAGACTTCAGCTCCCAGCACTACTGTATATTCACAGCAGATTTCCAAAACATCATTTGACATAGATGGTAATTCCAAGGGAACCCATTTGCCTCTTTCCTCCTGCCCTGCCCCGGGCACATACATCCAAGGTCAAACCAGGAAGAGGAAAGGAGGCTAGGGAGCTGCATAAGAACCAGACTGCCTCTCAAGGAGATGTCAGCAGTCTTCTTCTGACTCAGGAGACAGACCAGCTCTCCTTTCTGACCTGAGATGGGAGAATGAGACTCAGAGAGGAGCAGTGAACAGAGTGTGACAGAATTAGATCCTAAGCCCCACAGTGATCTTCCCAAGACAACCTGCAGCTTCATAAGAAGCCAAGAAATCCATTTACAAGGAAGTTTTTTTATATGTATTACTAGTAAGATTTAAATTAATTTCTTTACTTCAGAAAAGGATCACAACATGTATCCCCCAATGCAAATGTGAAAAGACCACATTTCTATAAAAAAGAGAATGAATATCCGAAGAGCAACCAGAATGTTCCTAGCACTGTCTGTCATCATTAATTTGCAAGACTATACACCAAACTCCAACCATACTGGCCTTTTTTTTTTCCCCCCAGTCCCTTGAGGTGCCCAGCCTTGTTCCTATTTCAAGGCCTTTTCAGTTGTTATTCTCTCTGCCTGGAACACACATCTCTAAGCTTATATGACTAACAATCTTGTTGCTGGGATCTCAACTCAAATGTCACCTCTTCTGAGAAGCCTTCCATGACTATCCTACCTCAGGCAACCACAGTCACTTTCTACACCAGTGGATCCCAAACTTGAGCATGCATCAAATTCAACTGGAGGGCTTGAAATACACATTGCTGTGCCCCAGTTCCCAGAGCTGCTAATTCAGTGGGTTTGAGTGGGTCCTGAGAATTTATATTTCTCCCAAGTTTTCAGGGTATGTTAATGCTATTAGACTAGGAGCAATACTTCAAGAGCCACTGTTCTATAACATCACCCTGTCTTGTGGTCTTCATAGTTATCATAATCTGAAATTATCCTGGTAATCTATTCAGTTACTTTACTATGGCCCTTCATACTGATTGGATACACCTGGGAGGAGTGTATCTGTCTGTGTGGTTTATTAGAGTATGTCCAGTACCTAGAGCAAAGCCAAATACATGGTAGATGCTCAATGAATATTTGTTGAATAAACAAGTTAGTGGATGGGTGGATGGATGGATGGACAGACGGACGGACGGATGATGGATGATATATGGATGAGGGATGGATGGATGAATGGATGGATGGATAGATAAGATGGGTGAATCAATGAGTGGATGCTCACCTCAGCCTCTGCATTCCTGCTTCAGTACACTCCATCTTTGTTCTACACCAAGTCGATCCACAGGTAAAATCAATCCCATTCTTGATTTCCAAAATCCCACTGATAAATGCAAGAATGTGAAACAGTTTGCCAAAGATGTTGGAAGGCCATGGCCAGAAAGCACATATTACAAAACAGCAAACAACTGAAACTCCATTTAGGCATAGCTGATTTTAAAGGTCACTGCAGTTATCCTATCATACCAAATGGACCAAATGGAAGCCATCTTGAAGGCTTCTCTCTCCTACATCTCCCCTCCTTGGCCTCTTCCTCCTCCTGCTTGCTCTTTTCCTCCTCAGAGATCTAAAAAAATAATCTTTCTCATTTTCCCATGTAGAGCAGTTTAACCATAATTTTGGCATTGCTTAAGGATCCCAAGCAGACCAGTACACCTCCCCTGTCTTTAAACATTCCTGCATCTTTGAGACTCCTTCCTCTCCTCTAAGACTTATACGATCCCTCACATCACTTGACCATGCATGTCTGTCTCTTTGGCTAGTCAAGAGATTCAGACTAATCCAAGTTCAAATTTAGTCTCTTCTCTGACAAGCTTTAATTTCGTGATGCACTCAGGAAAAACACCAAAAGTTGAATATCACGTGTAACCAATGCTATCACAATATTCACCCCAAAAAGCCTTGCAAACTGTATAGCATCCTATGAATATTACCCATTATTACTCTCCCTAGTTTATAACTCCTTTAAAAGGGAGACTCATAACTTACTTGTGTTTTCATCCACCCCTCCAATGCCTTACACACTGAAAATACTTTATAAATGCCTTCAGAGTTAAATAGCCTTTCAATGTCACACTAATGAGCATTTAAAGAAGGAGTAAAACACCTCCTTTTAAAACCTTCTTCTCCCTCCCATGGTGATCTATACTCTGATTTTATTTTCTCTGTTCTGAAAGCTCCACCTTAACCCACATGCAGAAATTAATCCGTTTACAGAGAGGTGACTGCCTCCTGATGGCACAGCCCAGATAACCAATCAGTGAAGTGTGAGAAGGCTCTGGTGAAAAATTAAGATCTTGAAACATTGTTTTTGATGCATTCAGCAAGCTAATCCAGTGCCTGTTCGTTCAGAATTTGGTTTTGGCTGCTCTTCTGAAATTAGTATCCCTAATTGTTCGGAGATTCCAGATGGGGGCTTCCTCTCAGAATGCTGGTCACCCACATCCGTGCAAATCCTCCCTTTCCCACCATGGGCAGGAGCCATCACTGCCCAGACCACTCTCACATCTAGGCTCAAATACTGCCTTGGGATTACTTCATTTTTATTTTTACTTTTTATTATTTTTAGGGATTACTTGATTTTAAGAGACACCGAGGTGCCTGGCCAAGGAGCTGCCACAATCTGCAAGGCCCTAAAGGATGGACCATTTGCCTACTGGGGGAAGAAGCAAGCAGGACTAAGCCAATTCCCACCCAGGAATAGACCCCGGACAACAGTAAGGCCTGGACCTGCTGAGTGACGCTATGTCTAGAAACATCACCTCTGAGTCTCCCAGGCTCACAGCCATTGCTCAGAAGGGCACTACAGCTGTGCTTTGCTGGTTTGTTGCCAGAGTGTCCGGAATAATCAGAGGGTTTAGGAGCACCCCGGGAGACTCTAACGAGAGTCATGAATATGGCAAAAACTACCTTCTCTCGTCCAGCAGTAACATCAGCAAAAACTGTGCTTCTCCTTAAGAAATTTTAGGGGTCCCTATGAGACTAAATGTCTCTGGGAATGCTCTGTGCTATCTCACGCTTTCTATAACTGGATTTCCTCTATAGAATTCAAATCTTTAACAGAGGTACAGAGAAACTATAACATTATAGGGGTCCATCCCACCTTAGAGTGAGTCAGCTTCCCACCCTCAAGAAGTGGCTTGATGCCCATGCCTGTTCTCCAGCCCCCATATATGTGTGGGGCTCGGAGAGCCTTCATTTTATGAGAGTGAGCCTCACTTGGATTCTGAATCTTATCATACGATCCTTGGGGAAAGCAGGACCATATAGTTTCCCTACTTCTAGATGATGTAAACATCCAGCTAAGAGGTTGGTCACATTTGCCTCAAATGATGGGGGACTGAGCCACTTCCCCTTTCCTTCAGCAGCAGACACACACCAAGAGAATAGACACTCCCTGTCCCAGGTCTCCCAGGGCAGGAGAGAAGTTGATGGTAGAGCTGCAAACTCAGTGATCTTTGCCTACCTTGTGAAGTTCAGTGCCACTGTCAACTGTTCACATAGTGAGCAAGAAAAGCCACTCTCAGAAGTAGAACCATTTGCTTTAAGCACCTCGTGGTCTTTAGTTACCCCAGAAGGAATAGAATCAACCCTACACTGTCAAGATATATCATATTGAGAATCTCTAGAGGATGGAAAATGCAACTCTCACCAACAATTTGGGACAAGTATTGCTGCCTGAAGTTTTTTCTGCTCTCCTCAAGGAGCATCACAAAATCCATTTGACTGGGTTTAATTTAGCGTATGTGGAAGCAGATCTGCCTAATTCCCCAGCTCTATACTTCTCATGCCCTGGTAGAGAGCCTACAGCATCCTTAATGAGCTCTGAGTAGGAATCTGGCCCTGTACCCAGCAGAAAGCCATTCTCTCAGGAGGCTAAGGAGTTCCCAAGACATTCTGACCAACACTTCCCCTCAGGGTACTGTTTCAGTCAGACCAGGGAATTGATGTAAGAAACAACCCCAGTGTCAGTGACATCAGGATACAAGACAGGTCATTTGGGAGTTGTGGAAATTTCTCCTCTGAGTAGTCATTCAGAGACCCAGGCTCCTTCCCTCTTGTGGCTCCACTCTCCCCTCAGTGCTTAGAGTTCTCTCCATTTATCCAGTGGACAGTGAAAGAGCGAGAATGCTGAAAATTGCACAGGAAATTTTTATGAAGCATGCTGGGAATTGGTCCTATATAGCTTCTGCCAACAATCCATTGGTCAGAACTCAGTCACTTGATCTGGCCTAATTTCAAGGGAGTCTGAGAAATGTAGTCAATCTCCATACCCAGGAAGAAAAGGAATGCTACTGACTCCCAGCATTTATGTTGTCATGGAGTAGGGTCAGCCTCTTCTGGGCTGTGAGCTCCTCAAAAGCAGGATCTATATTTGCCTCTCGGACTCATGAACTCCACGCTCTTGTAGGCATTTGAGTCTGTAATCTCTGTCTTGTTGTGTTTTCAAGTCTTCATCACTTATTCCCTCAATCAGTCAGTCAATCAGTCAGTCAGTCAGTCAGGAGATGTTTGCTGACTCCTTGTTCTGAGCCAGGATAGTGAGGATGAAAACAAGAAACAGCTCTATCCTCAGAGAGCTCATATCATAGTCTGGGGCAAAAGGCAGACAAATACAGAAACACATCACTGCAAAGGTAGGATGTTCTGTGGATCCCAGATTTGTTTAGTTTGTGCAGACAGCCATCAGTGTTCACACACATCCCCTTGGCATTCACCATTCCTGTACAAGGTGCTGGCTTCCCTGTGTGCAGGCTAGAAGTGCTGGGAATAAATGTCCCCAGGAACAGCTTTCAACCAACAACTAGCCAAAGTAGCCAACGTTAGCAGATAAACACCCCACCTCTCTAACCCCTCAGATGGGATAACCATGCTGTATGCTCTAAACTGCCAACCAGAAGTTGCCCGCGGCCGATGGCAGTAACCGGCTCAGTAAGGCAGCCTATCCATTCCCTTCCCTGTCCCACTGGCTTCCTCGTTGCTTTCTCTGGTCCCCTCCCAGAAAAACTACTTGCATGCACACCCTTTTCTACTTGTGGGAGACAATCTAAGACATACCAATAAACAAATGGTGCTGACAGCCTTACAGGCTTTCAGAGTCTATTAACCTGAAACGGAAATTTAAATGGAAATTTAAATTAAAATGGAAATTTACTGTCAATTTGCCTGGAATGGACCAGGGGTATGTCCAAACAATTCACTAGCTTTTCTTTAAAAATAATCATAGGGGCGCTTGGGTGGCTCAGTGGGTTGGGCATCTGCCTTCAACTCGTGTCATGATCCCAGGGGACCTGGAATCAAGCCCTGCATCGGGCTCCCTGCTCAGCGGGGAGTCTGCTTCTCCCTCTCCCTCTGTCATTCCCCCTGCTTGTGTTCTCTCTCCTTTCTCAAGTAAATAAATAAAAACCATAAAAATCAGGCTTAAATGAATGAAATATAATAATACTAAACATATTAATATAAAATAATTAACAGAATCAAGAACACACCGCCTGAGCCAAGGGCCGAGTTTGTGAGTTCCAGCTGCAGGAACTACTGAGGTTGTGTCCTTGTGGCCTCCTGGCACATTAAATCAGCTCATTCAGTCCCTTATAGACAGGCCCCACAGCTGCACTGAACTTCCCTTCAACTCACTCTTTGGCTTTCTCTTCTTGAAAGAAGAAAGGCCTGTGAAAATCATGCAGCAGACAAGAACTCCAGAATCTTCTGGATATAATATTCACATTATTTCATCAGCTCCTCCAGACTGGCCTTCAAGGAAGGCTGTATCATCTACCTCTCCTGTGGGGCAACAGGGGTTCAAGGGAGTCAGGGGACCTGTCCCTGATCACGTGACCCAAATCCACGTGACTGGAAACCCACACTACCGCCTTCTCCTCAGGCTGCGTGTGTGTGTGTGTATGTGTGTGTGTGTTTCCTGCATCTACAGACTGGGATGAGAGTGTTAAGACCCAGCTTCCAGTCCTAGAGAAGGAGTCACAGTAGGAATGGTCATTCAGCCTGCAGGTTGCTGTTTCCCTTTGGTCTGGAAGCTTCCCAGAGAAAAATCAAGGCAGAGTAGGCAGTGCGATAGCAGGACCAGAATTTGGAGCAGAAGAAACAAAGGGAAATCTTTTTCTTTTTTTCTTTTTTTTTTTTTTCCTTTTTAATCATGAGCAAAGGCTCAGGGAGCTGGGAATATCCAGGGGCAATTTAAAGGGGGTGTTTTTAAAGAACCTGATAGAAGCTTGTGCTAATAGTTTGCACAGACAGCGAAAACAAAATCTCTTTATGTAATCTCATTATTGGGTCACAGGTAGGTGAGGCCAAAAATACAGGCCCCCTACCTTTTTGGGCGACAAAAGGACTAACTGGCAACACACATAAAGGGCCAGCACGGGGCCTGGCTGGTTCTCAAGAATGGCTCAATAAATGTTTCGCGCTCCTCATGCCTTTCCCAGTTCTAGCTAATTAGAAGGTCCCCAGCCTGATTTTTCACTGTTAATGTTTGCCTTCCAGGATCCCACACTGCCTGCTTCTATCAAGAAGCTAAACCAATATTTCCAACCCATCAACACTTAAACACGAGGCCAATTTGTCCAATACACTGTCTATTTATTTTCCAGGCTGCAATCTTTATGATGCATATTCCTGAGGCAGTTAATTTGCTCTTGAATACATCTCTTTGTGTATTGGTTACCCATTTCATTAGCTGCGATATGGAGACTGGCTGGGACATGTGGGGGATTTTTCACTGAGTGAAAGAAGGTTTTTAATAAGCCCCATCATCGCTGGCTTTATGGTGCCATTTGATGAGCAACAAATGTATTCATTTGGCAGCTGCATTCCTTAATCAGGTATTCACTGGGTAACAGCATATATAAATATGGAGAAACACAGAATTTAGGGAGCTGAGTGCAGTCATTTTCCACAGGGATTGGAGCATTGTCTGTATTCACCATCAGTTTGCAGGCAAGAGCCTCTCCTGGCTGTGCATGGAATTCTGTCTACCAGCACGCCCTGCCCAGATCTAATTCACTGCCACCTATCAAGGGCCCTCATTCTCTGAGGGGCCGGATCTTCCAGAAGAAACTTGTCCCCTCTCCCACATCAAATAAGTCCCCAGCATTTGGGCTTCTTTGACCAATGGTACTAAACCCTTCCTGTGGTTCCCACTTTACTTGTGCTCAAAATGCCCCTTGGGACGCCTGGGTGGCTCAGTCGGTTAAGCAGTTGCCTTCAGGTCATGATCCCAGGTCATGATCCCAGGGTCTTGGCACCAAGCCTGGGGGTGGAGGGGAGGGGGGTGCTCAGCAGGGAGTCTTCTTCTCTCTCTCCCTCTGCCCCTCTCCCCTCACTTGTGCTCTCGCTCTCTCTCAAATAAATAAATAAAATCTTTTTTTTAAATGTCTCCAGATTTTAAAATTCCCAAAGTGGGTTAGGTCTTTTTTTAAACAGCTTTACTGAAGTATAATTGACAAATTAAAATTGTATATATTTAAGGTGTACAACTTGATGTATTGATACACATATACATTGTGAAACAACCCCCCATTCAAGCTAATTACATACACATCACTTCAAAGGGTTACCATTTTCTTCTCTTTGGTGTGTGGTGAGACCACTTAAGACCTACTTAACAAATTTCAAGTACACAATATAGTGTTGCCATACTACTGCACATTAGATCTCCAGAACTTATTCACACTGCATGACTGAAACTTTGTTCCCTTTGACCTCCCCATTTCCTCCTTTCCCCACCCTTGGCAACCAGCATTCTACTTTTTACTTCTAAGAGTTTGGCTATTTTATATTCCACATATAAATGAGATCATACAATATTTCTTTCTCTGTCTTGTGTACTTCACTTAGCATAATATCCTCCAGGTTCATCCATGTTGTCAAAAATGGCAGGATTTCCTTCCTTTTTAAAAAAAAAATCTTAAATTTTTAAGATTAACATATAATGTATTATTTGTTTCAGGGGTACAGGTCTGTGATTCATCAGTCTTACACAATTCATAGTGCTCACCATAGCACATACCCTCCCCAATGTCCACCACCTAGTCACCCTATCCCTCCCACCCTCCTCCCCTCCAGCAGGCCTCAGTTTGTTTCCTGAGATTAAGAGTCTCTTATGGTTTGTCTCCCTCTCTGGTTTCACCTTGTTTCATTTTTCCCTCCCTTCCCCATGATCCTCTGTCTTGTTTCTCAAATTTCTCATATCAGTGAGATCATAGGATAATTGTCTTTCTCTGATTGACTTATTTCACTCAGCCTAATACCCTCTAGTTCCATCCACGTTGTTGCAAATGGAAAGATTTCAGTTTTTGTGATTATCTCCTTCCTTTTTAAGGCTGAAAACATATATATCTATATCTATCTATCTATATATATATATATATACACATACATACATGCATACATACACACACACTATTGATATATACAAATGGAAAGAGAGAGAGAGAAAAAGAGATCGCACATCTTCTTTATCCATTCAGGCTCTGGAAGACATTAGTCTGTTTCCATATCTTGGCTACTGTGAATCTGGGAGTGCAGTTACCTCTTTGAGATCTTGACTTCAATTCCTTTGGATATACACCCAGAAGTGGGATTACTGGATCATATGCTGGTTCTACTTATATTTACAAAAAAAATTTTTTTTTGAGGAACCTCCCTGTTTTTCACGGTGGCTGCATCAATTTTCATTCCCACCAACAGTATATATACAAGGGTTCCCTTCTTTCCACATCCTTGTCAACACTTGTTGTTTCTTATCTTTTTGATAATAGCCAGGCTAACAGGCATGAGGTGTGTTTCTAGGAATTTCCTTCACTTTCCTTCAGCCTGAGACAAAGGCCACTGGGTCACTCAAGAGGCTGAAGATCAGAATGTGTATGTGTTGGGTGCCCCATTGATAAGGAAAGATCAGAGGCCCAGCTAGACTGTCGGGTTAGGACAACAACCCCCACCTGTGTGCTGTGTGCGTGGCACCTAGAACAGGGTCTGGCACATCTGCATTCTCAGCATAAGTTAAGGAAAGGATTAATCAATTAAGGGCCTGTTCTGTGTCCAGTTACTTCCAGACTGTAAGAGAAATCTCCCAGATATGCCAACACAAGATGGCTTAGCAACCAGCAGACTTTCCTCCCCCATCCAGGCCAACAGCAGCCTGAGAAAACACCTTCACTCTGTGAACCCTGAGGGGAAAAGAGGGGTAAAGAAAGGCGAAGGGCAGAGCCAAAAGGAGCAGATGGAAGAAACCTACCTAAGCTGCTGGCAGCCAATGAATAAGGAAAACCAATTTCAGTTTGGAAAGGGGAATGTTTGTAAGGACTTGGCCAGGATTATAATGAAAGGAGGAATTGCATTAAATGTTGTGGAAATAACACAGATTTTTTTTTTCTAGTATCTCGAACTGCCTGAACCTCTCATTACAGCCACGGGGTCAAAACAGGCTCCGGATCGGGGACAGGGAGGCTAGGATCTCTAACACATAGGTAGCTAGGAGGCCCAAGGTGAGGCTAAGGGCTACAATAGGCTCAGGTATGGATAGTCGTGTGAAGAAGCCAGAAAACCTGCACTCTACGCAGAAGCCAGAGTGCAGGCAACAGGAGGGAAGATGTCACAACAGCACTGGGATTCTAGTGCGCGGTCCTTGCTTAAAGGAGCAGGAAGGTAGGAATCAGGAAATATCTATGTGCAGTGATAGACTAACAGCTCATCTCTTCCAAGGAAACTTCCCTGACATCCTCTCCAGAAACGAGTGCCCCTCACCAGCCTCCACAAGCCCTACACTTAGCTCTTCTTCACAACTGACCGCTTTCCTGGCCGCCTCAACCACTGAGATCTCCTTATGGGCAGGAACCACATCTCAAGGGATGTACAAAATAAAAGTGAAAAGGGAGGAGCCTTCCATTCAGGTCATCTGTTTGGGGAAGGAAAAAAAATCACTCTGGAACCAAAGGATGAACTAGAGATCCGCTGCTCAAAGTCGTGCTATTCCGAAGCCCAGCAGCATGGGCATTACCTGGACCTGTTACAAGGCAGCATCTTGGGCTCTGCCCAGACCTCCTGAATCAGAGTCTGTGTAAGAACAAGATTCCCCGATGACTTAGATCTCATTATAATTGAAAAGCAATGGGCTAAAGAGCTGAACTTGGGTCTTTGGGACTCTAAACTCATACCTCTCTGAACTCCCACATTTCCATGTTGCTTTGAAAGTCATACTGATATATGATATATATTGTCTGGTATCATTTCTCTTTGTGCTCCCCCTGATGTGAACAAGGGGGGAAGAGAGTATTGTGAAAGAAAAAAGAAGTCATTAACAGAGTGCCCACTCCAAGCCAATCACAATGTTGGCAGCTGCCATGTGCATTCTCTTATTATATCACCAAAGCAAGCACAGAAGTCATAAGAATCATGGGTATCATTTTCCTGATGGAGTGAAATTGAGAATGGTTGAGCAACTTTACCAAGTTCACACAATTTGGACTTGTTTTGCTGCAAGAAGCAGACACCTCATGTTAACTCAAGCAAAGAGGAGTTATTATAAAGAAAGTAGATTACCCAGCATGCTAGGATAGAAAACACACCAAAGCCAAATCTTACAGAAAACAGTTGAGAGCAAGAGTATCTGTCTTTGTTTCTTGGGAACCCATCTTGCCCTTGAGATGGGGATTCTTGTGCAAGTGACTTGTTGAGGTGGCCCTCAGGAGAAAAAGAGAGAAGGAAGCAGGACAAGGAAGAAGAAAGAAGAAAGCTAAGCAAGGATGTCACCTTAGGTGGAGCCCAGCTTCAGCCTGATCTCCAAGGGGGCTCAACCGCATGAATGGAAACACAAAGTTGGTTCCCTCTTGAGTAAAGGAAGCTGGCTTTTCTGACCCCATGTGAGTCAGTCATTGGCAGCTGGTGGCTGGGGGCTGAGAACTAACCAACATGGCTGGCAAGCTATTAGGTCAAGGGTTTCTCTGGAGGGGGAAAAACTAGGAGGTATTAGCAACCAAAACTCACAGGAACTTGAGGGTATGGGGTGCCTGCCCAATGTAAAGAAGCACCAACTTTGCGTGTGTGTGTGTGTGTGTGTGCGCGCACGCGTGCGTGTGTGCGTGTGCACACGTGCACGCGCTTCCCTGTCTTGGGGACAACCTCAACTCTAGTATAAGGTTCTCTTTGCCCTATTCCATTCTCTCTGGCTCTGAAAGCATTCCTCCATTTGCCTATAATTGCCCCCCACTGCCTTCTAACTCTGGTGTGTGTATGACCTAAAAGGACCATTCCAGACCAAAAATGCCTTTTGACCAAAGGTTTCAGGTCTCATCCTCACTGCTCAAGCCTCTTAGCCAAATGTCTGAGAATGCAATCTGACCAGCCATCCAAGTCATGGGTCCCAGCCGAGAGATGGGGCACCCTTAAGTCACATGTCCAACCCAGCCCAATCAGCGGAGGCCTGGAATGACATAACCAAGTGTGATCAAGAAAACTGGGGGATGAACCTGTTCTTCTCAGAAAAGTTACAGATGAAACAGGCAGCAATGGAAATTTCTACGGCCCATTAGCTGGAATCCAAGTTCACATTTCTCAAGTTTGTAGTCCTGCCACATTATTTCCTTTTCACAGAGTAGCTGTTCAGAACACAGCTCCACCCAGCTTCAAATCCAAGCTCTACCACATGCTCATCATGAAATCTCGGGCAAGTTATGTAACTTCTCTGTGCCTCTGTTTCCTCATCTAGGAGGTAATAATAGGTTGTTAGGAGGATTAAATGAGTTAATATTTGTAAAATATTCTGGCACCTCATGAGTGTAACAGTAGTGGTTGCTAAATAAATGGGTATAATAAATGAATTTTTCAAACGCTTAGAAGGAGGGAGAAGGAGCTGAACAGGAGTGGCCCCGTAGGGGAGAAGCTGGCCAGTGCTGCAGAGACTGTTGTCACATTGAGGTGTCTAGGATAGAGTCCTGGGAGACAGACAGGAATGTCACCATCATGGCTCAGACAAGAAAGACCTCGCTGTCCCCTTTCTAGGACATCAGTGCCATGGCAACTGGAGATGGCCTGAGGCAGGATGACATGTCAAAGCTCACAAAGATCCTGGCGATAATGACAAATATTTCTAGCGTCCTACTGTAGATGTTAGAGGTGCTTACTCCAGACTGAGTCTGTCCTCCCCTCCAAAACTCGTATGCCAAAGTCCTAAGCCCCAACTACCTTAGAATATGACCTTATTTGGAAATAGCATCTTCACAGAAGTAATCGAGGTGAGATGCAGTCTTTCAGCTGGGTCTCAACCCAGTAGGACTAGTGTCCTTCTAAGAAGGGGACAACCGAACACAGAGGCACAGAGGGAAGACAATCAGAAGAGCCACAGGGAGAAGGCAGGCATCTCCACACCAAGGGAGAGAGACCTGGAATAGATTCTCCACCTTGATCTCAGGCTTCCAGCCCCCAAAGCTGTGAGACATGCTGATGTTTAAATCACCAAGCCATGGTACTTTCAGAGGGCGTCCCAGCAAACTAATCCAGTGTCTTCATCTGCACTAAACACAGGCTAGGCACTTCCTCAGGCTCAGCTCAATTAATCCTCTTACCCATTCTTTGAGGGACAGGTTGCACTGTCCCGCTTCACAGGTGAGGATTGGAGCATGGGGCTCCAATCACTAGTTCGTAAAAGGCAAACTTCTATCAGCCTGAACAATGCCTGGCACACAGGAGGCCCTCCCTGGGTTTTGTGGAGTCTTGTGAAATGGTCATTAGACCAAAGGTTTGAGGAGTCAGGACTGTCCCCACTCTGGGGAAGATCAGCTATGAAGCCAGACCCCAGGGAGAAGCAGGTCTTGCCTAAACCCCTCACCGTCGAAGGCTCCAGGAAGCAGGAGGACCATGAAGCCTTCTAGCGCTTCCTACTTCCTGGTTCCTGCCCCATCCTCCATTCTTTGCTGGACAGTCCCTTTCTTGCCCATCTCCGTGCAAAAGCCCTTGCTTCCTGAGAACCAGAGAAGTGCTCTTCCTTATCCCCCTGAAGGAGAAGGCCATGTTGGAGGCTGCCTGTATTCCTGGCAGAAAGCTGCCTGCATCACACTAAAATAAACTCACTGGCAACCCACTCTGGGCTTTCCTACATGGGGCACAGAATAGACAACGCCATCCCTTTGCCTGAGAAATGAGAAATCCATCAACAAAAGAGGCCCAGCAGAGGAAAGTCAGAGAAGAAAGGAGAGGTGGCTGCAGACAACAAAACACACGCTGCTTTGTCTCCTAAATTACTTCTTTTAATGTATACATGGGGAGTTCTTCTGATTATAGGGGGAAAAGTTAATTTGTAGAAAATTGGGAGAACACAATAAAAGCACAAAGAAGAAAATTTAAATCATCTACAATCCCAGCTCTCGAAGATAACCACTGTTTATGTAGGGGGAGAAAGGAATTGTTTGTATGGGTACACTGATCCTGTTTTGTTTCCTGCTTTCTCATTTTGTATGTTGTAAAAATGTTTTCTGTGCTGAGTCAAAGGGTGCTATGTGTTCTCCAATATCCACTCTGCCATTCTCCTTTTATGAATGGAATCCTCCAAACTTTTTTTTTAAGTTTTATTTTTACTTAAGTAATCTCACATCCAACATGGGGCTTAAACTCATGACCCCAAGAGATCAAGAGTCGCATGTTCCTCCAACTAAGCCAGCCAGGCACGCCGCCTTTTTTTTTTTTTTTTTTTTGTCCTCCAAACTTTTTAATGATTATCAGTATTTGTTATAAGTTTTTATTTATTTACTTGACAGAGAGAGAGAGAGAGAGCACGCACATGCAGGGGGGGACAGCAGGCAGATGGAGAACCAGGTTCCCTGCTGAGCAGAGAGCCCAACTTAAGGCTCAAACCCAGGACCCGGGATGATGACCTGAGCCAAAGGCAGATCCTTAACAGACTAAGCTACACAGGTGCCCCTGATTGTCAGTAATTTTTTTTTAATTTTTTAAAAAATATTTTATTTATTTATTTGAGAGAGAGAGGGAGCATGAGAGAGGAGAAGGTCAGAGGGAGAAGCAGACTCCCCATGGAGCTGGGAGCCCGATGCAGGACTCGATCCCAGGACTCTGGGATCATGACCCGAGCCGAATGCAGTCCCTCAACCAACTGAGCCACCCAGGCGCCCAAGTCAGTAAATTTTTTAAACTACATTTCCCAGACTCCCTTGCAGCTAGAGGTAGCCATGTGACCGAGTTCTAGCCAATGGAAGGGATGCATATACTATTCCCAAATGTAGCACAGAAAGGGACATGCCCTCCATTGTTCTCTTTTGTCACTTTGACCTACTTCTCAGAGAATAAGGGTGACGTGTGGACTGCCTTGGACCATATCTACAGAGGGCAGAGCAACAAGATAGAGGAAAGCTGGGTCCCTTAGTGGCCTCACAGAGCAGAGCCACTGCAAGACCTGGACTAATCATCTCCAGACCACTACATGAAAGAGAAACTTCCATCTTATTTAATTCATTGTTAATTTGGGTCTGAATCTATATGCTAGTACATGTCTCTAGATCTTCCTCCACTGCATAGTTTAAATGGCTGCATGTTTTTCTACCATATGAATATTCAGCATCAAAATTTATTGAATTAAAACAAAAGTTACTGAATTGAACTAATTATAAATTGTTGGGTCATTTGTGCCACTTTCCAACTTTTCTTTGTATTAAATACCACTGCAATAAATATCCTTGTACAAAATATCCTTTGGGCATATTACTGATTATTTCTTAGGACATGATTATAGAGGCAGAACTCCTAAGTTAAATAATAAAAACTTTAAAAAAATTTTTTTTCTTTCAAGATTATTATGTATTTGTTGTAGGAAGATAACTTGATTGAACTTCTACCTGAACTTCCTCTTATACAAATCTTTATTTACACAGATCTGCAAGATTCACCCCATAGCTACTTTTAATTTTATCACCCTCTCCCTCCAGTATATATAGGAAGGAGTACAAGCTCTGGAGTCAGGTTTCCTGGGTTCATGCGTGTATAATCTTGGGAGAATTACTTAATTTCTCTATATTCATGTTCCTCATTTTTAAAATAGAGATTCTAAAAATGCCCACCTTGTAAAGATATGAGAATTAAATGAATTAATATGGGGGGACCATTTAGTGCCTGCCATATAGGAAGTAGGTCACTAACCATTAACTATTATTATTTTCATTCTTTCTAGAGTTCTTTATGACATTTGCTTTTCATTTAAAGATATATCTAGGGGCTTCTGAGTCAGCTTAGTCAGTTGAACATCCCACTTTTGATTTAGGCTCATCAGGTCATGATCTCAGGGTCATGGGATCAAACCCCTTGTCAGGCTCTGCATTCAGCTCAGAGTATGCTTCTCCCTCTCCCCCTGTTCTCACTCATTCTCTCTCAATAAATAAATAAATAAATAAATAAATAAATTTAATTAAATCTTTTTTTAAAGGTATATTTAGATTTATGCAAGGTTTAAACTTTCCATTCCTACTGCCCACCACTGATAGCCTGAATTTTCCATTCTTTCATTTTTTAAAGATTTTCTTTTTTGACAGAGAGATAGAGAGAGAGCAAAAACAGGCAAAGCAGCAGGCAGAGGGAGAGGGAGACGCTGACTCCCCACTGAGCAGGGCGCCTGAGGCAGAGCTCAATCCCAAGACCCTGGGATCACGACCTGAGCCAAAGGCAGATGCTTAATCGACTGAGGCACCCAGGCACCCCATTACAAGCTGTTGAATTTTCCATTCTTAAGGTGTTTGCTTCATACCTTGCTATTTTGAAATGCATTTTCCAGCCTTTTTCCCCCAGAAAAGAAATATACAAGTGGTATAATCTCTGTCTCTGCATACCTAACAATATCTCTAAATTGTCTTCCAGTATAAATGACCTCTTGCCCGGGCACAGAATTTTGGGGTAACTTCCTTCAAAGCTTTGACTCTGATTTTTTTCCCCTGCATGTAATGCTGTGAAGAAATTTGCAGTCAAGTCAGTCTGATTTTTCTCCCTTCATTTCTTTTTAAAATGTTTATACCTTCAAGTATGCTTGTAAGATTGTTTCTTTATCCTTGAAATTCAAAATCTCTCCTGGCAGTGACTATGGGATGGCTTCTTTTTCTTACTTATATAGGAAGGCTTTCTATCTGTAGATTTAAATCTCCCTTTAGCTCTGTGGAGTTTCCTATAACTGTACCTTTAGATACTGCTGCTATTGTGTGTCTTGCTGAAAAATAACAATGTTCTGTGTTTCCAATCTCTCTTTCATACCCTTCATATCCTTCATAGGCCCTCTGATCACTTTCAACTCCTTGTGTTCTGGGAGGCTTCCCAGCCTCAAGGTCCATTGATTCCCTCTCCTAGATATTTCTTCAATCTGTCTACCTCTCTCCATCCCAACTACTCCCACACTATCAGATCTCTCTGCTTCTAGCCTGTACCTCTACAATTCATTCTCTAAGGAGCAGGGGAAAAACAAAAACAAAACCACAAGCGTGTCTTTTAAAATGTAAGTTAAATAATTCTTCTCTCTGGTTGTAACATCCTTCAGTGGATTGCACTTAGAATAAAATCCAGCCACCTTGTGGCCTCCAACACACTGCATGATTTGGCTGTGTGGATTCTAAGGGTTGTCCACCAGCCTATCCAACTCTGTCCTGTTGGGATTGACAGCATTCTAGAATAGAGCTTGGAGTGTTGGCAGATGCTAAGAAGGTGGAACTTCTCTTATGGAATATGCCCAAGGCACAGCTATCGG
Source organism: Martes martes (assembly GCF_963455335.1). Lineage (NCBI taxonomy): Eukaryota > Metazoa > Chordata > Mammalia > Carnivora > Mustelidae > Martes > Martes martes. The sequence goes on along the minus strand of NC_137896.1, from coordinate 16,074,001 downwards.
GATGAGGATAAGAAATGGTGAAGATGCAGGACATGAGAACACAGTATGGAGGAATAAGGAGTCAGTTTTGAAGGGCCAATAGGTCCTAATAAAGAGCATGTTTATTGAGCACCTACTATAGGCAAATACTGTTCTCTATATAGCCCATTTAATTTTTGCATCTTTATTAATTATGCCCTGTTTTGATACAGAAACAGAAGCTCAAAGGGGCACCTGGGTGACTCAGCCAGTTAAGCAGCCAACTCTTCATCTCAGCCTAGGTCTCAATCTCAGGGTCCTGAGTTCGAGCCCTGTATTGGGCTCCACACTGAGCATGGAGCCTACTTTCAAAATTTCATTAAAATGAAACAGAGGCTCTGAGAAGGTAAATAACTTGCCCGAGATCCCATGGCTAAGAAAACATGAGACAAAGATAAAATTCAGGTCTGTGTGATTTCAAGGTTTCTGATGTTTCCCCATAACTTGTGGCCTCCCTAAAAGATGCATTCTAACACAGCCTCCGGAGATGGAGCCATGTGGAAGTGGAAGGCTTTAATAGGTCCTTGGTAATCATCCCCTTGCTCTGCTCCGGAGATCATCAGTCTTCATATTCGACTAGGCTAAATTTGGCTGAAGTAATAAACAGACCTCAAGATGGATGTATCAATCCTGGCTAGAGGCTAGCTTCCTCCCTTGTCCCTTCCTATGGATCCGCCATGCTTGTCACCAACCGTACACCTAGCAGAAGGAGGCCCTCTGTCATCTGTTCTTTATGATCCCTGAATATGGAAAAGCCAAGAGATGAAAGGAGCCTGGATTCCTCAATCATCACATGGGATCTCACCTATCAAATGCCCAACTGCTCTATGCCATAAGCAAAAAACAAAACTTTTATTGTTGAAAAGTCACTGAGATTTTGGAGTTGTTTGTTATAGCAACCAGCATTAATTACACTGACTAATACAAGTAATAGCCCAAGTTTAAAAACTGAAGCTCCAAGAACCATGGTTTATATTCAAGTCTGCCTCACATCAAGTTCAAGACTCCTGCCCCTATGGCACCAGCCCCTAGTGACCTGGAGCTGCTCCTGGCTCAGGTTCCAGCACTCTGGGGAACTCCAAGAAAGTCAGTTCTCCTCTCTGGACCTCAATTTTGCCATCTACAGAATGAAAGCTTCATCCTGGATGGTGGCATGGGGCACTTTGAAGGTAAGTCTTCCTGTTGCCCACAGCCCAAATGCATCATTCCACAGGGACTCTATGTAGAGTCACCACCCACAGTTTTTGGGTTCATTGCAAGAGGAGGTCAGAACTTTTTATTCTCCAAAAGAGTTATTCCAGCTGATTATGTAATCATCTACATTTAGAATGCCTTTACAGTAACCATGGCAACCATGGCATATGTGTATGTTTCAAACTTTGTTCCAGATCTGCTGATGAGGATAAAGAAATGGCTCTTTGTGTGGACCTTACAGAACCAAGCTGGTTCTGCTCCCTCCTCTGTAGGACTTAGCTTGGCTGTCGGCCATGAGGAGCCAAGACCAGGAAGGGAAGGGCTTTCCTAATGGAGGTGACCAACCTCCGAGCTGAATTTTGCCAGATGATCTGAGGTGTTCCGGGCACAGAAGAGAGAGAGGGAACTCTAGTTGGAAGGTAGAGCATGTGCAAAGGCCTAGGGGAATGAAGTGCTTTGCTGTGTCCAGGAAACAAGCATATGGGTATTTCTCAGGCATACATAAGAAGAGCAGACAGTGGCAGAGGCTGGGAGATGGACCATCAAGGATTTTGTATGCCACGTTCAGGAATTTAGACTTGATTCTCAACCCACTCTCCCCACCCCATATCACCTCTAGACCTTTTGAGGGAGCATCTCCCAGGTGGACCCAGGCATCCACATTTCTTAAGGCCTTTCCAACAGTATGGCCATCCCTCAAAAAATTAAAAATAGAACGACCATGTGATCCAACAATCCTACTTGTGGGTATATATCCCAAACAACTGAACACAAGGTCTCAAAGAGGCATTTACACACCCATGCTCACAGCATTATTCACAACACCCAGAAGCAGAAGCCACCTAAGTGTCCACTAATGAATGGAAGGATATCATGAGAACATGATCTATACATACAATGGAATATTATTCAGCCTTAAAAAGGAAGGAAATTCTGACACAGGCTCCAATATGGATGAAAATATCCATCTGGAGGATAGGATGTTAAAATAAGTAACATACTTAGTAAAATAACCCAGTCACAGAAACACAAATATGGTATGTTTCCACTTATATGAGGTACCTAAAGTAATCAGATTCACAGAGAAAGAAAGCAGAATGTGGCTGCTAGGGTCTGGGGAGGGGGACTAGAGAGATGTTTAATGTTCACAGTTTTGGCTTCTCAAGATGAGAAAGTTCTGTATTTATACTGCACAACAATGTAAATATAATTAACATTATGAACTGTATACTTAAAAATGGTTAAGATGGTGAATTTTATGTTATGTCTTTTTAACACAATTTTTAAAAAATAAAAATTTTCCCAGCGTATCTGATGGCCAGCTGCTGGGAGCCTGGGGAGACACTGAAGGATTATGATTACGGGTGTTATGAGATCAAATCTACATTTCAGAAGGACCAACCTGGCTGAAAACTGCAAGAGGGAGTCATACAAGCTAAAAACTGAAGGTAGGAGATATTGGGCCAAGAGAGACCCAGGTTCTGAAGTCCTAAACTGGGCCAGGAGTGGAGGGGAGAGCTGAGAGATGGCTTGTTTAATCAGGTTTCATTAACCCCATTTTATGGGTGAGGAAATGAGGTGCAAAATATCTATCCTGCAGCAGGTCAAGTAGAGAGGATTCATTTCTAGGTAAGTCTGGTTCCAGGGGGTCAACTACACATAGTTCACTGCCTCCTCAAGGAGGCAGGAAGCCCTCTCCTATCCAAGAGGCACATCAAAAGGTGTATGTAAACTTCAGGAAAGAGAGACTCTCTTGCTGAAGGAAATGGCTGAAAGACCTCAAGGCCATGCCACCGGGACTTAGGCCAAGCCCCAGGTGGGGAATATAGCCCTGAAAGTGAAAGATGCTTGTGTCTAAAAGGCCCCTGGCTTCTGGAAGGCTATTGCAAGCTTCAGGGATCACAGCTGCTTCTGATCTTGGCCAGAAGAGGCAACAAATGACAACAGGAACTCAGCCTCCCCTCAGGCCTCAAGGACATTTCACTCTCCCCTCCTACCTCAGGGCCTTTGCACCTACTCTTTTTCTGCAGGGAAATTCCTTTTATTTCCACTTTCTTACATCTGTCTAACCCTTATTCCTCTTTCCAATCTCAATTTTAATTGCAAAGAAGCATTCCTTCACACACACACACACATGCACAACCCAGATCAAGCCAGTGCTCCCCTCAGTCCCTTCTCATATTCCCCTGTACTCCTACCATCCTAGTCAGTCCCTGTGGAGAAACATGACACAGCCAGGCTAGGTAACCCAAGATTTTAAAGAGACCATTGACAAAGATAGGTCAAGGGGAAGGAAACACAGAGGCTCATTCATGCAGTGTTACAAATCCAAAAACAGTGGCGCATCATTAACATCATTAACACGACATGGCCTCTTGGGGAGGAAGCTCAGAGGTGGGTGGAGAGCTATGCCATTCAGTAATGACACAGCCAAGTCCCAGAGATCTGGGGGAAAAAATGCCCCATTTCCCTCCCACTCTCCCCCTAGTCTCTGGCCAGGACCCTGTTGGCCGAGCCTCTAAAAGCAGAGAACAGAAGAGCCAGTAATGCAGTCTGCAATGATCAGCCTCCGGGGCACAGAGGAGGGTAGAGGGAAGAAGGTGGAGCATGGATCTGGAGAGGCAAATGGAAAGCATCCAGCACACCTGGTTCCACCTTATAATTAGGGGGATATGCACATCTGATTATTGAAAGCCTGACTGTCCCATTCAACCTTGAACTCCATGAGGGACTAGGTCACAACTATATTCCTAGCAGCTAGCATAGCACATGCACATAGAAGTCACCCACTAAGTATTTACAGGGTATGTGAATGAAAAAGTAAAGCTGAATGAATGAGTAAACTCCTCAATGTGAAGATCAGACACTCACTCACAGAGGGAAGGCCTTAGGATCACTCAAGACCAGCCATTCCCCTTCAGACCCAGAAAGCTGGGGAGGAATGGTCATCACGGAGCCGCAGACATGACCTTCAGCTCCTTGTCACCCAGCCTAGGTTCAGCCCAATATAAGGGCAGGGCCCGGAGTAGATCAGCTGCCCTAATGTACTATATTCTCCCCCAACTAACTCAGACCTGGACCCCACTGTCCCAGACCCAGTGTGGGACCCCAGGGAAATCCAGTCCTATTGCCCACCAACTCCTCTGGCAGGTCCTGTCCATCCCTCTGCCACATCTGACCCCTGCTGCATTGTCCAACCTGATCATCCTCAAGTCAAAATCTCTCCTCCAATAGTGTGGTTAGGAAAGGCTGCCCAAAACTGCTACCACCTGCCCACAACTTAGTCCTGTGGCCAGATTATACCCCACCCCACCTGCAGGCCTTACCTAGCCCAGTCCCACTATCTGGCTACTGCTAGAGTCCCATAATTTCAGATGGCAATTTCTGCATAACATCTAACCAGTTAAGGTGGCTTGGGAGAGGAAGGCATCTGTAGGCTTTGCTCATAAGAGATGCTTCAAGCCAGTGAGGTCTGGTTCTGCCTTCCTGTCATCTCCCTCTACATGGAGAAGGATACCAAGTCTGCCATGTATGGATGTAAAAGTTGCTCACTGCACAAAGGTGCTCGGCTGGATGGAACAGTGAGCACTGAAATCCAGCCCATGCTCCACTGGCCAAGCTATGCACCTGGCATGAGCTGGGTCTACCCAAAGTAAGGAGGGCCTATCTCTAATTTGAACAAAGACGCTTATGGGCCAGGGGGCCACCCTGAAACAGATCCTATACAAAATCTGGGCAAAAGAGCTTGTACTCAACACATCTGGGGCCTGGAATAATCTCTATATATCTCTGAATATCAGGAAGTCAGATGGCTTCAAGGCCAGTCCTTCGTGTGGAAATTCATTACACAAAAAAGACCTTCTGGAGTAACAAAAGATATCATTGCAATTACATTCATCAAAAAAAAAGCATGGCAATCAATGTCTCATGCCCAGACTGTATTTCAAATGCCCTTAATCAATGGCTGTGCTAATTACACATTTATTGAAATTAATTTCATTTCAATTATGCCTTAATTACTAACCTTGAGTGAGATTGGGCAGCTCAGAGAATTCATGTCACCACAGAGCTAGGACCCAGAGATAAGTTGCCATCATCCTTCGATTGAAAGATGCTGTTCCGTTAAAAGTTGGTTTATTGGATCAAGGCCTTTTTTGGGGAAGGAGGGGTTGGTTTCTCCAGGGAGGCAATTCATAATGTGAGTCTGAAATTGAATGCAGGAAAGCAAGCAGCTGTGCTTACTAATTAACTGGAGCTGGTGTTTAATTTGCTTCTTATTGATGCCTGTTCCTCACTGGCTCGTTGGCTGTGGTCAGAGGATAAATGCCTTCAGAGTTCATGCTTTCGTGGTGTCCTCAGCCTCTGGCTCAACCCCACTTTCTTCTTCTCTTACCTCCAAAGGGGGGCTCTTTTTTGCACCCTCCTCATATCTACAGGCTCAGCTCTACATTCCTGAGGCAGGGTGGAAGTCTGGGGCCCCTTGGCATCAATGGCCTGCCCATGGACTCCCAAGAAGAACACCATTCCAACAACCCAGATGGGGGTGTTGGGAAGGAACTTGCCCTGTGGCAGAGCAGATGCAGAACTCGGGCTCTGGAATCCCACAGTCCTGGGTTCAACTCTAGTTCTGATCATTCCCAGCTGTGCGGTCTTGAACAAACCATTTAATCTCCTAGGTCAAGAAAATGAAAAATTAAAGTGCCCAACACTTGGTAGGGGCTCGGAAATATCAACTGCCTTCCACAGTCAACCCATCTCTAGGGCTTAGAGCAAACCCACCTCTGGGACATTTGTTTCTAGGAGAGCAGATAGTTCCACAAAACATCTTTTTTAACCAGCTCAGGAGAAGGAACTGTGGAAATCTGCTAGTCTAGACCTTCGTCTTAATGAGGGGGAAACTGAGGACAAAGAGGGGAAGCCAGAAGTCACACTGTGAGTGGATGCCAGAATTAGACTAGAACAAGGTTCACCTGATTCCCAATCTTAGAACTTCCCTACCACGTGACAAGATAGCCTCTTCAGAAAGCCATCTGTCAGTATCTGGTGAAGACTGAGACCTAAATATCCTGTGCCTGTGCTCAAGGAGAGAGGTATAAAGATGTTTACTGCAGCTTTGTTTGTCCCCAGAAACACAAGTATGGACAACCTAAATATCCCTCAGTAGAGAAACGCAGAGGCAAAGTGTGACGAAGTCACAGGCTGGAATACTGCAGGGCCGTTAAAATGTATGCACTTACCCTATGTCAGCATGGATGAATTTCTAAAACTAAATGTTTGGATTTTTAAAAGATTTTATGTATTCATTTGAGAGTGAGAGCACAAGCAATGGGAGGGGCAGAAGGGGAGGGAGAGGGAGAGGCAGGCTCCCCACTGAGCAGGGAGACAAACCTGGGGCTCAGTCCCAGGACCCTGAGATCATGACCTGAGCCAAAAGCAGATATTTAACTGACTGAGCCACCCAATGTTTGAATTTTCAAATTAAGCTTCAAAATATTTACAGCATGGTATCACTTACGTTAATTTTTTAAATTCACAAAGGCAAAGAGATATTAAAATATGAGCAGGAAGAACATGTCAACGGACGATAGGATTACCTAGAGGACAGGAAAATAGGATTGAGGAGGGGCACGAAGGGGCACTTGCAGCACTGGACATAGCATTTTACTTATCTTTTTAAGAAAAATCCAAGGGGCACCTGGGTGGCTCAGTGGGTTAAAGCCTCTGCCTTTGCCTCAGGTCATGATCCCAGGGTCCTGGGATCGAGCCCCACATTGGGCTCTCTGCTCAGTGGGGAGCCTGCTTCCCCCTCTCTCTCTGTCTGCCTCTCTGCCTACTTGTGATCCCTCTCTCTGTCAAATAAATAAATAAATAAAATTTTAAAAAAAAGAAAAATTCAAAGCAGGGCACCTAAGTGGCTCAGTCAGTTAAGCGTCTGACTCTTCTTCAGCTCAGGTTGTGATCTCAGGGTCATGAGATCATGCCCTGCATCAGGCTCTGTGCTGGGCAAGGAGCCTGCTTGGGATTTTCTCTCTCCCTTTACCTCTGCCCCCAACACTTGTGTGCACATGTGCTCTCTCAAAAAATGTGTGTGTGTGTGTGGTGTGTGTGTGTGTGTGTGTGTGTGTGTGTGTGTGTGTGGCGGCTTGGTGGCTCAGTCAAACACCTGCCTCTGGCTCAGGTCATGATCCCTGAGTCCTGGGATCAAGTCCCACATCAGGCTCCCTGCTCAATGGGGAGTCTGCTTCTCCCTCTGCCCCTCCCCTCTACTCATGCACTCTGTCTCCCTCTCTCTCTCTCTCAAAAGAAATAAATAAAAACCTTAAAATATATACATGTATATATAAAGTGATCAAATATTCAAGTGTGTTAGTTTGAGGTGATAGTTTCTTGGTTTTCTTACTTTCCAAATCCCTCATCCTGTTTTAAATATTTCATCACTACATTGAGAAAGTAAAATGATTTATGCTTTGATTATCAGCCTTTACTAAGAATGGAGGCACTGAAATTTGTGATGGCTGCAGATTAACACTTAATGCCACCAGAGACAGGGTGACCACATGTCCCAGGTGGACAGGCTCCAAAAAGAGCTTGTAGGACATTGAAGGTACTCAACAAATATTAAGTGAATTGATTAATTAAAGAATTAAACTGTAGTGGCTACTCAACATTGCATTTTTCTTTCCTTTGCTTATAAAGGGTCACGGGAAAATCAGTACAATGGGCAGAGTGGGACAGAGATCAGTGACAAGCTCACTGCAGTTACTCAGATCCTAGACACTTGGAGAGGGATGATGGTGACTGGAATCAGGGAGTGGTTAGTGGACACAGAGAGAAGCAATTTCAAAGATGATTAGGAGAAAAAATTGGTAGGATGCACGGATGGAATATTTATGGGGTTGAGTTCCATCTTGGACACAATGCATTCAAGGAACAACCCAACCTTCAAAGGGTAACATGCACTTTCAGTTCTCCTCCAGTTCCCCTGGGGCTACGGGTGGTGGGCTCAGTCCTGCAGCAGGGCAGTGTACATTGGCTTGATGCCCCAGAGGGCTCCCTGCCATCCATTCCTGGGTTTTTAGGAAGCCTCCAGTGACTCAAAGGTTAGTGTGCCGACAGTCAGATGGGCAACAAGTTGGACGGCAAGTTGGCCTAAGCACAGAGAGAGGAAGGTCTCTCCCTCTCATCTTTGCATTGTCAAACTTCTGACAATTTAAGTGGTCCCCTTAAGAATGTTCCCCAACTGGGGCGCCTGGGTGGCTCAGTGGGTTAAAGCCTCTGCCTTCGGCTCAGGTCATGATCCCAGGGTCCTGGGATCGAGCCCCGCATCGGGCTCTCTGCTCAGCAGGGAGCCTGCTTCCCTTCCTCTCTCTCTGCCTGCCTCTATGCCTACTTGTGATCTCTGTCTGTCAAATAAATAAATAAAATATTTGAAAAAAAAAAAAAAGAAGAATGTTCCCCAACTTCACCACTAGGCTTCCATCCTGACTGGGTCCCTAAGGACCCTGTCCATCATCTCCAGGACAGGGGTTGGTGCCAATTACATAAAAATATTGAAAGGGTTCCTGGCCCCTGAGCTCCTGAGGAAACGCTCTGCTCTGGCAGCACTGGCATGCATAGGACAGTCAACGTCTGCCTTCCTAGCCCTTAAAAAGGAACGTAGAGGAAAGCCCTTCTGTGAGTGGAAGCTTTGACAGTGCCAGTGAAAATTATGCAAAAAAATGATTAACATAATCAAAATCTTTGTGGGTCATGCTGGAAATGCCTTTTCTTAAAACATTAGCCTTGCTCTTGGGTCTCGTCCATTCTTTTTCTGTCTTGAAAAGTGTGGAAATTTCGGCTTTGTCCAGATGGACTCACGAACTCTGGGTGGCTACAAATGGATTTCCCAAAGGCTGTGCACAGTTGGTTTTCTTTCAGCTTTTCTTAATTTTCATTTATTTTTCTTCCATCCTCACCCTGGCATTGGGCCAGTGCTTTTGGGTTGAATAAATTTAAATATCATTACTGATAATAGGAAAATCATGCCCACCTTTGAGCCATGCCACACAATACAGCTTTCTAGAAGAGGGGATGATAGGCCATCAACACCCCCCACCCTACTTATCCATAAATCCACCAGGCACCAGTACACCAAGTCCCAGTTCAAGTTGTGCACAACTCCAGGGTACCTCTCGTCATCTCAATGACTCTTGCAAACTTCTCAAAAGTTTCTCAAAACGAACTGAATTTTCATTCAGTATCCAATTAAAAATAAGCTCATATCATGCAAGACTTTGAAGCAGGAATTCTTTGCCTGGGTTCTACAGGTCGATGGAGAGAATTCAGTGATTTATGAACTTATTACTTTTTCTCCCACTAACCTCTGAAGTTTAATATTTTCTTCCATTTATGAATATAGGCAACAAGCCATCGTATTAGAAGCACCTGGGATTTCACCAATTAAACCCATGGATTTTTTTCATATCACCTAACAGTTGCTATGTATTTCAGAATTTTGAAATTCTAAACATCTAACACTACTTGAACTCTCCACTAGGTTGATAGGTGAAGCGTTAATAGAGAATGCTTATCACAAAATGGTTTTCTTAATAATTAGCTAACTATCTTTCTTTCTTTTTAAGTAGGCTCCACACCCAGCGTGGAGCTTAATGTGGAGCTTAAATTTACAGCCCTGAGATCATGACCCAAGCTGAGATCAAGAGTCAGATACTTAACTGACTGAACCACCCAGGCGCCCCTAGATAAATATCTTTTCAATATAATTGGTTTCCTTTGGAATCCTGTGTATTTGTTATGCATTTAAAACTCTTTTTTACTGAGCAGAGGTCCATAGGTCTCACCTGACTGTTGCCCAGGAGGGGTCCAGAGCAAAGAACAAGTCTTGGAACTCTGCTTTGGAGGAGGAGAATAAGGAACAGGAGCGGAAAGTGTACGAACCCTGGATGGAGAAGCTGTTAATATGCCATCTTTTCCTGAGCTTACCCAAAGAAAAAGACGTCCCAGGATCAAGGCAACAAGATGCCACCTCCCTTCCACCCTTCTTCCTACACACTTCTCAAACTTCAGTCTCATGTGGTAAAGAATTTAGCTTTGCCCAAGGAGAGATCCTGGCCTCTGTTCCTGGCTCCTAGAAAACAACCTCAAAATCCTTAAAATTTCCTGAGAGACAGGAGTGAGAACTGGGGGGTGATTTGTTATGCAGCAATAGCTGACTGACATCTCTGGATACTAGTGCGTACCCCACTTGGCGGAACTTCCTACGTCCCCATCTTCTCTAAGTCAGTTCCCCAAAACCCAGCCCATGGCAGAAGCAAACCTTGGGCCAGTTCCCAGTCCTCCCGCCTCCACCTCCCCTGTTTCTGTTTTGATTCTCATTAGCTGTGTGAGCTTGTGAAAAATATTTAATTCTTCTGAGCTTCACTTCTGTAGGGTTGTTGGGAATGCTGGGAACACAAACACATCTTCTTGCTTATACGCTCTCTAGGACAATTCTCAGCATGTGGAGGGTGTTCAACAAATGGTAGTGGATCAGCCATTCCAGACAGATTCCTGAGAACTAGTATGAGCATCACTCCACTGAGGTGCTACAGAATGAGCCCAAAGCCAGGATGGATGGATGAAGGATATACAGGGATCTGACTGGATGGACGGATAGAGGGATGGATGGGTGGATAGACAGCTAAATGAGGATGTCTGTACCTTTGGAAGGGTAGGTAAACAGATGGCTGAATCATTTACGGACAAAGAATGGAGGCCCTCATCTCTGTGGACACCCGGCTACCTCACACTTGCTTCTCTTCCTCTCCCCCCCAGCTCCCACTCATTCCTCTCCTTCACAATCAACTCCTGGGTTTATTTTAAGTGTCCTATTGAACAAATCACAAAACCTAAATTGGCCGGTTGAGGGTTTCTAGCATTCTAATTGTGAAGCATGCTTCTGAATGACTTAGGAGCTGAGGGGAGCTTGAAAAAAGCCCAAGATCCTGAGAGAAAATGAGAAACATGACATTTTGAAAAGGAAGCCAATTTTCTTTAACTAAAACTGTTGCCTCTGTAAACCATATTATAAATCCAATAAATTCACATAATGCTATGGTAAGTCCTTTACAAAAGAGAGAGGGGAGGGGAAAGGAAGAAAGAGGATAAAGGATAAGAAAAACATTGCAGAGATTTCCAAAGCCTCCCTCCCTTTAAAAACAATTGCTTTGAACCTTATCATAATTATTAAGAGTTAAACTACCTGGACTCAAACACAGGCTCCACCAATCCCAAGTGATGTAACCTTGGGTAAATCACTTAGCCTCTCCATGCCTCGATTCCTTCATTTATAAAATGCAGATGATAATAATACCTGCTTCATTGGGTAGTTGTGAGGATTACGGAGAAAATATGGGTAAAGCTTTTAGAAATCTTCCAAGTATGTGGTAAGTTCATGGCAAATGTGAGCAAATATTATTACTATGACTCCCACATACAATGGTCAAGAACACAGCAGCAGGCAGGACCTGGGTGACCTAGAGGCCCGCAGGAATACAAATAAGTTTAGCGCTGCTCTGAAGATTCCTGGCACCCCTCACAGCTTCACATACTGATATTCTCTGTCCTGAGCACCACCCTCGACCATGATCCTGACATTGGCGGCTCAAAGGTCCAATCCCACATGTCATGTAACCCAAGTACAGATGTGGGCCATCTGGTCCAGTCTCGATAGTGTTCTAGTGAAAGAAACAGTCCAGCAACCCAAAAAGTAATGTAAAGTACTTCAAATAAATATTTACTCAGCCTCCCCAAGAACTTCAAAGGGAGACATGTATTCTTAATAGATAACCAACATCTTCAAAACCTCCTCTTTACTGCCGCTTTCAATATCTCTCACATAGCATCTCCCTGAAACTCACTCTCTCTCCTTCACTCACTCTCAACCTCCAGACCGTGAGGCTTTTCTATTTCTTGCCCCTTCCATATGTTCCCATATTAGCTCTTTACTGAGTCAACCACCTTAACCCTCTCACAGCTTTAGTGCCTTCTGTCCATTTCCTACTTCACCTGGATTCTAAACAACAAAGGTGAACTCAGGAGCTGACGAAGCAGGCTAGAATTCTTCCCTGTAAAATCAGGGAAAGTTAAAAATTACTGGCTCATAACCATTGTCTCTGCTACACCGAGTTTTCTGATATCTCCCTGCCTTTGCTCAAGCTATTTCCTCTGCCTAGAAAGCACATCCCTTCTTTTGAGAAGATTTGGTTGGACTGGCATCTATGTTATGGGAGTGAGGGAGGGTGGAGGAAAAAGGGGTGTGCGGTCCAGTTTGGGCAGTCTGACTCACCTCTGGTCTGGTTTGGAAATGCACAATGTGCTCCCACGTAGACTGCGTAACCCCTGCTGAGCATCAGGTCCAGCGGACATAACGGCTAGTAAAGAGCAGGACTAACTGACCCAAAAAACTTAGATCTTATGTCATTTGGGACAAAAGAGCCCCATGGTGGGAACAAAAAGGAGGGCTGGGAAGTAGGCCAGCATTCACCCTAAATGTTGATAGCTATCAACTGCCACTCACGCGTCTCTAGGAAGCAAGAACCCCAGACTCAGAAGCGAGCACAAGATTCTCCAGGCTAGCAGGTCCTGGTAGCATCTCTGTACCCCAACTTCCACCCTGCAATGTGGACCATGGAACCCCTAGGCCGGGCCTTCGGGGAAAAAAAAAAAACCCTTAGATATCTCTTCTTACCCAGCAGTTTACAATTTTCAATGGACTTTTACCTTCGTCCACATGACCCCATGAGACCAACAGGGGCAGAATCCCAGCTCTGACTGTACCTCCAAAGACTTTGAGCATGTCACCTCCCCTCTCTGAGGCTCAGTTTTCTTACCTGAAAAAAATGGGAGTATATTAGTCATGATCCACGAAGCTTTGCTGCGTTAAGAAACAAAGCTCAAAAATCAATGCCTTTACACCACACAAGTTTATTTCTTGTTCATAATATCCAAGGTAAGCCTGTGAGGAGCTCTGCTCAACACAGTCACAGACTGACAGTCTCTACCATCTTGCAGCTGCACCATCTGGAACATGGGCATCTGTATTCATATGGCAAGGGAAGAACTAGACCACTACCTCAGAAGTGACACGCATGACTCCCACTCCTATTTTATTGGTCAGAACTGGTCACCTGGCTCTACCTAACTCCAAAGAATCCAAGAAATACAAGAAAACACATGGAGGGGCGTCTGGGTGGCTCAGTCCGTTAACGTCTGCCTTCGGCTCGGGTCATGATCCCGGAGTACTAGGACTGAGTCCCATATTGGGCTTCCTGCTCAGTAGGGAGTCTGCTTCTTCCTCTCCCACTCCCCCTGCTTGTGTTCCCCCTCTACTGCCTCTCTGTCAAATAAATAAATAATATTTTTTAAAAAAAGAAAACAAATGGAATCTTTGGTAACCAATACCGTCTCTGCCACAAACTACAATAACAATCCCTCCCTCCCAAGGTGACCCACAGGATTAGATGAACAATTATATTGCAAAAGGACTTTTAACATTTAAACCTCAGGAAAATATGTATTGTGGGGCTTCTATCTGCTAGGCCTGGTGCTAAGCTTAGCTCTTTACTGAGTCAACCACCTCAACACCTAAGTGCTGAGAATACCCTCAGGGAGCTTACAATCTAATGCACGAGGCAGACAAAAATCAGATAGCCACACCAGTGAGAGAGTAATGAAGCACTGAGACAGATGCACTGATAGAGAGATGCATAGTGATGTAGCGGGGGGAGCCTAGAATCATCCAGGGGCCCGGGAGTGTTCTCTGAGGTCATTCTTGAGTTAATAGCTGAAGCTGGAGCAGCCAATAGGTAGACAAGTAGTTAAAGAGAAGGTGGCTCAAAGAGCACTGTTAGCAGAAGGAACAGTACAGACAAAGGCCCAGTGGCAGGGAAATTCCAGTATGCTCGGAAGATGAGAAAAAGCCCAAGAGGATTGAGTCCTGAGACCAAAGGGCAGGTCGGCCTGAGGGGAAATCATTGAGTTCAGCAGAGGCCAGACCCTGCAGGCTGGGACAAGGATTTATTTATCCTCTATCACCAGATCGAAGTGTGCTAACAGTTATTATGGTCATCATTGTTACTATGCAGAAGTAGAAACTGATGCCCAGAGAGGCCAGGAGACCCAGTGAGAGTCCCGTGGCCATCAGAGGAAGAGCTAGAACTTTGATTCAAGTCCTAACTAAAGTGTGGCCTCCCCCAAAGGCCTCAGAGCAATTCAGGACTAAAATCCTTCTCACCCATCATGAACAACACCAGTTCCCTCCTGGGGCTTATTCAACCTCCCAGTGTGGCACTGGCCAGGGCCTGGCCAGCCCCATGGAGGGCAGCTAGGATGGTTGAGGCCAAGAGTTGGGCAAGAGGTTGCAGAGACCTCCGGCACTTTACTTCCATCTCAGCTATGCTGTTGTTCCACCATGGGGCTTTGGGCAAGCAATGCTCCCTTTCAAGCCCTCGGTCTCCAATCTCTGAAATGAAAACATTGAACCAGATGGTCTCTGAGGTCCCTTCCAGCAACGGGAGGCTTAGGTGTGTTTTCCAGTTGAGTAATGAAGGGGGAAAGTGAATAGGCTCCAAACCAGTCTTTATCTGGAGAACCGCAATTTGCCAAACAAGAAAATCAAAGGGAAATTGCAAAGATGATGAGGGATGAAACTTTTTTAGGAACAACAACCTAATCACAAGTCACTGCTAGAGAAGAAATGTCACAAAAACCTTGATTTGCAGTTTTAGGGAGCAGCGTGCCATGGGAGACAGGCAATTAACAACGTGAGAAGCTTCTCAGAGGCACAGATGAATCATGGAAGGCAGTGTCTATAGGCTGGAAAGGATGCCAGACAGCATGTGATCAAAATCCTAGAGTCTGATTCATAAAGTCCTTGTGGAGCTGCTCCACCAAGAAGCCAGTACGAATCTTCCTGGACCACCTTTTGTAATGGGGAGCTTCATACCCACTCCCTTTTTGGACAGAGTCCAGCATAATTCAATGCATGCAGCAAGAGCTCAATACATAATTCTGAATGAGTGAGTGAATGAATAGCTCCGGTGCTGCTCTAATATCGCTTCTGGTACTTTCACCCAGGAGTCCTGGTGCTACTCTCTGGAGCACCCTTGGCCTCATGACTGCCCATCTTAGGAAGGGATCCCCCAAAGCAGACCCTGGTTCTGGAGGTGCTACTAAGAACCTCTAGTTGGAGAGTGGGGAGTTGAGATAGGGAAAGGAAAGAAACTAATATGGGACATTAATCGACAGGTTAACACCATGGGGAATTTTTGCTTAATCCCTCCAGGGAACCTCTAGGAGACGGTAGGGAACCGTGTTGGTAGATACACTCGCCACGTGGAGCTACCCAGGACTTGAAATGTGGCCCGTCCAAATGGAGATGTAGAGTAGATATAAAATACACACTGGATTTTAAAGACCTAGTATTTTAAAAAGTAAAATACCTCATTAATGATTTTTATATCACTTATGTATTGAAATGACAATATTTTGGATATATTGGGTTAAAATATAGTATTAAAATTGATCTTTCCTGTTTCTGTTTGCCTTAAAAGAACATATGTGGCTCACTCACAGTTATGGTTCCCATTCTATTTCTATTGTTCAACGCTGACGTGGAACATACCTTAGAGATTTCCCACTCTAGGGGTGAGGGAGCTCAAGTTCTACCCAACAATTTTCATGCATCATTGGTTGAGAGCTGCTTCCAAGGGTGTGATTTTCCCAGCATTACAACTTACTCCATGCACCAAGCTTCTGCAGCCAGCAAAAGCCCTCCGGTGGAGCTGCAGGACTCTGCCATAGGAAGCCATCAGCACGCTCAAGGGTCTCCAGTACAGAGGATGCAGGCAGAAGACCGGCAGGCCCCACTGTGCAGTGCCTCTCATTATAACTAATATACACCCATAGGGAGCAACAAGCCAAGTTCCCTATCATACGGTCATTACTCCCTCTTGCTCATTCATTCATTCATTCACCGAGAAGAGAAGCATCTGAGATACAGGGATGCTGGCACACCAAGCCTGCCCCCTCCCTGCTGAGGTCTGATTTTATCAGTGCCTCTGAAGAGAATAGAGGAGGAGATCCTCTGGATTGCTAGCAGAGCTCACGAGGTGCTCGACCTTGTGCCCGGGATCAAGGAAGGAGCAGAAAATGACCACGGAGGTGAGAGCAGGAAGGCTTGTCTCCAGATAGTGCCCTCCAACCCAGCCAAAGGGGAACCTGGTCGGACCAGCTCAAAGGTTTGACTGAATTAAACAAAGACATGTTCCATTTTCCAGAGAGCCTAACATGACAGCGGTCAGGCATGGCTGGGGAGAGTGTGGCTTAACCTCCCCGTTGGTAGGGGATATACTGCGGCCGCCGGGTTATGGGGATGGATGGCCAAACCCATAGCACTTGACATCAGGTGGATGTGATTGATGGCCGTTCACTGATCACATATACTCCCAGCCCAGGTGAGGAGGACACTGCATGTCATACCAGCCTCATGGGCATCATACTGCAGAGCAGAGTGAGCCCCCGAGGGCCGTGGGAGGCAGGCCTTTAATAGCAATAGAGTGAGGATGCTATTGGTTTCTTTGAATAATTCCACCATCTGCCAGGGGACTAAAATCTGCTACTCAGGGATAAGCAGGGACTGCACCCTTGAAAAGGAGGGCTGTTCCGCAACGGGACCTTACTCTGGAAGCAGAGTGGAAAGGGGAATTTGCCATCAGGCCAGGCAAAGCCTCCCAGTTTCACCAGATGTGAAGACAGCACACCACACTGTGCCTTAATCTTAGACGTTCTACCACAGAACGCACCCCAGGGATGATGACAGCAGTGGCCACAAAACTCATCTGGTCTGAATCTCAGAACCCTGCTCGTTAATACTCAGTGCTGCCCAAAGTGGGCTCAGAGCCGTGCTTCATTCAGCCTGAGAGATGAGTGATGGAGACACCCATTCATGTGCACATTGCTGGCTCTCCTGCCACCCCCTAAATCACCCAGCCCCAGCCAGGTTGAACATCCCCACCCCCAGCTATTTGAATCCCTCACTCTCCTTCCTATCTCCCACATTTGATACAGACAGACATTAATACATCTGCCCTTTGCTCCTGAAAGAAAACAGACTCTGCAACCAAGACAATTAGTTTTGCCCTACAGCACTGAACATGGAAGCAAGCTGGCTGTCAGTAATAAGGGTTCAACCTGGGACCCTCGCTTCCAGACCCCCACCTCTCATCCTTCCGTCTTGTTTGCTCCCGGTGACCTCACTCAGCCAATCAGAGGGCCGTGTCTGCTTTCTGCACTGGCCTTTCTCAACTTCTGTAATCAATGCCTGGCTTGAGACACCAGCTAGAGTGAAGCCACAGAGAGATGAACTTTGTTCCGCTCTTAATGTAGCTCAGGCATCCGGCTAATAATGAGCTCAGCGCACTGCACCGCAGAGCAATGAGCCCCGGGAGGGCACGTGCAAGACCCTATGTGGCGACTGCTCTGCTTGGGTGGGAACTCCAAGCTGCTGGGACTTGAAACTCACTCCAGCTCCCTCCTTCTAGCCACATTCTGAAGGGCAGGTCCCACCCAGACCCTTGGGCCACAGTCCAGTGCTGATGGAGAGTGATGTCTGGGAGCCATCATCTCACCCCTGAACCCCAAGCATCTGGAAGCATTCCTAGAGCATGACCAAATCCATGTTGTTTACCGGAATGCCCCTGCTGGTAAGCCTTATTAGATCCAATTTCCATCAGAAACTAGCAGTTAAGTCAGAGCTGCTGCTCTGGGCACCTGGGGACAATAACCCCACAGTCCAGAGGGGATTGAGAGAATCTATAAACAAGACACTAAAATTAGGATTCAGGTTCCTGGAGAAGCAAAGGATACTGCCAAAGCTTTGCCAGGAGTTATCCAGTGGGCAGGCAGCCTGCTGGAAACTTAGACCATGCTTTTGTCTCTGAGTTCTGGGTTTTTTCTGCCTCAATCAGAAGTCATCTTCTCTTTGCTGGGCAGGTGGGAGGTGGGGGCAGTGCAGAGAGTGACCCTTCTCAGAAGGAGGAGAAGCCAGCTGGAGGATGGGGGAGACATTCTGATGACTAGTGTGAGGGCTGCCAAAGACTGGGTGACCCAAACAGAAATTTATTTCCTCCCATTTTGGAGACTAGGAGTCCAAGATCAATGTGTCAGCAGGGTCGATTTCTGCAGAGGCCTCTCTCCTTTGCTTGCAGACAGCCTCCTTCTCCTTCCCTTCATGTGTGTGCATATCTGTGTCCTAATCTGTTAAGGACCAGTCCTAGTGGATGAAGGCCTCCCCCATGACCTCATTTTTACCTTAATTGCCACTTTAAAGATCCTATCTCCAAATACAGTCAAATTCGGCATATAAATTGGGGACAGGGGGTACAATTCAGCCCATAAATGACCCATTCCCTTTCAGAGTCAGCGAGGTCAGTGTGCCTCGTATAGGGCAGGGTTTCCTTTTCCTAGGGACCAACAACCCCCACCGTGGAATAAAGAATCAAAAGAAGGGCCTCTGTAAAACAGCCTAGAGAAGGAAGGGGAGGACCCTGAGAAGGAAAATGGGTAGAGGGGAAGAGGAGGGGGCATTGGGATGGGGGTCACCAGGTCTTAACACGGATGTGAATACATTTCCTTGGCAGTGTGCCCAGGAAAGGACAGGCTATATAGAAGCTTGCAAGGTAGCAGGATATTTCGTTTTAAGAAGAAAGGACAGGATCTCTGTCGTCACCTCCCTGCAGAAGGATAAACAGTGTGCCCCAGAGGAAACACTGGACCTGTGGGTATAAAGCAGACAGAGGCATCTTTCAGGCACAGGGAAATGAAAGCATTGTAGGCACTGAAGTCTTGGAGTAACCTGCGAGCACAAGTATCGACCTCCCCTCAAAGTGTTCCGTTTGGGCTGGACAATCATCAGGGCACTTAGAGAAGTTTTCCTGCTACTCTCAACTCCTGTGATGTATCAAATAAGAGACTTAGACTACATAATTGAGCTCGCAGCCTGCCCTGTGGTCCTTCAGGCTTCTGTAACACCAGCCTCTCTCTTTCCACACTAGATGAATTTAGAGGAGCTAATGACACATAATTCTGGCATGGAATTCGTGACATCCATCCAAAATGTCCAAGCTACCTACTATATATTCATAATAGCTACTACTGTAAATCAACAGATCTTCATGCACACCCACACTCACATGCATACACATACACTTACGTGCATGCACACACACACAACAGCAGGACAGTTTATCTAAAAAGTGTAAAAGAGGGGCACCTGGGTGGCTCAGTGGGTTAAGCCTCTGCCTTCAGCTCAGGTCATGATCCCAGGGTCCTAGGATCAAGACCCGCACCGGGCTCTCTGCTCAGCAGGGAGCCTACTTCCTCCTCTCTCTCTGCCTGCCTCTCTGCCTACTTGTGATCTCTGCCTGTCAAATAAATAAATAAATAAATATTTTTAAAAAAATTTTTTAATAAAATAAAATAAAAATAAGAAGTGTAAAAGAACTTCTGAGCGCTGTCAAGAAATTAAGCCTCTTGGAAGAAGAGGCTTAATTTGGCTCTTGGTCTATTAGGTCAGAAATAGGACATCACTCTAGGAGGGTGGGGTAGGCACATAATGCTCTCCCCTCCCCATCCCCCAAATGATCTCGACACCCTAATCCCCAGGCCCTATGAATATATATTCTCTGTTGAGGTAAAATTCACAGAACATAAAATTAACCCTTTTACAGTACACCGGTCAGTGGCATTGAGTGCATTCGTGATCTTGTGTACCCACCACTTGTACCTAGCTCCAAAACCACTTTGTCATCCAAACACAAACCCCATGCCCATTAAGGCACTCCTCACTCCTCACAGCCCCCAGCCCCACACAACCACTGATCTGCTTTCTGTCTCTATGGATTTACCTCCTTCTGGATATTTCACAGGAGTGAAATCAGGCAATGTGTGACCTTTCATGTCTGGCTTTTTCTACTTAGGGGAATGTTTCTGAGGTCCGTCTACGTTGGGGCCCACCTCAGTATTCCATTCCTTTATATGGCCGAATAATATTCCCAGGGTGTGGGAGCTGGTCGTGCTCAACGGGACTGCTGCCTGCCTCCCCCTCCCTCCCTGCACCCTCTGCCATGCAGCCGAAAGGACCTTCCTTGGGGGCAGCCTGAGCATGCCTCTCCTTGTATAAAATGACAGAGACTCACCTGTCCCCCCACCCCCCGTCTGTGTCTCAGCCCCTTGGCTGCAGGCTCCAGCTCTCCGAACGGCCAGGCTCTGGTGACCCTCCACGTGTCCATCCAGGCTCCCTCTCCACCAGGAAGGCCCTCCCTCCGCTGCCCCCACTTCCCTCCCAAATTGATTCCAATCCTGTAACTCCATGATTCTAAGGTCCTCGTGCTCCAAAATGAGGCAAACGTGGTAGAAAGGCCGCGAGATCAGTGGTGACAAAGCTGCAATTTGCCTCAAGGCTGACCTTCCAGGAAGACAGGCTGAGAAATTGATGAGTCCATTTAAGCTTTCACACTGACACTTTTGGGGATCATAGAGCTTACTTACGAGGGAACTTATGTAACCAATGAGATATAAATAAGCACATTAAAGTATTCCTGCTCCAGCCCAGCTTAATGGCCAAGAAACTAATTGTCAGAAATTGGAAAGGCTCTGAAATAAATACGGCACTTCACGTCATGTAGGGAACCTGGCCAAAGACGTCAGATTAAACGCAGGGATGCTGAGAGGATGCTTCCAGACAGCCAGTGAGCAGTTTTTTTCATTTCAGTCATTAGGTTTTCCACTTTCTCACATCCACCATCACTGAACAGTAACCAGCACCAGGGTGATTTTGCCTCCTTCCAAGAGCAAGGAGGGGGAGTCAGAAACCCCAGGGTCCAGAGCTCATCCACCTGGCTTGTCCTCCCAGCAGCCAATGCCTCTATGGACAGGGGCATCTGACACACTAGAACCTCATCCACAAACACGGGTGTCACAGGCCAGCCTTTGCAGACTGGGTCTCCAGCTGTCAAGGCCAGCACCTGCTACCTCAGTCTTCCCCTCTCCTCCCCTGGCCCTGGGTCACCAGCCCCCTGGACTCACTCCAGCAGGGCGGCCCTCTCCTATCTTCAGTCGCTCCCCCTCCACAGATTCCTTCGTGACACCATGCAGATGTGCTCATGCCCTCATCCAGACAGAAGCCCCCTGCCCTGGCTCTGCCCATCCCCAAGCCACCATGCCCTCTCACCCCTCCCCCCACCACCAGTGGTCCGCATCTGATGCCCAGCCTTCCTGTCCTCCTCTAGGACCCCCAGTCTCTGGCTTCTGGTCATGGATCACTCCTCCGCAGAAAGATCTTTCTAAAGCATAACAGAACCCAACACCCTTCCCCTAAACCTTCCAATAGGCTCTAATCCCCAAGAGGAGGCCACATCTCAAGCTGGGCATTCAAGGACCATCTGGGCCTGGTCCTGTCCCCTTCATCTCTCAGCCAGCACACACCCTGCAGCACCTGTTCCTGCCCTTCTCGGGCTCCTTACCCGCTCACCCTCCCCAAACTGTCTCTCTCCCCCATGCCCCCTTCCCCTATTTCCTGCCTTCCACCCCTCTGAGCCTTGGCTTCCCTATCTGTAAAGGGGTGGGTTTGAACAAGCTAGTCCCCGAGGTGCCTCCCTCCTAGTTCTAAAAGGAAAATGCAGCGCACACACCGCTCACTCTTTGTTCTGAATATCCAAGTGCTTTCCATGGAACACTCCAGAACAGCCAGAAAGGATCCCAATGGAAGCAGCAGGCATTCTCTCTCTCATGCTTTTTTCCCTCCATTACTTTCCATGTATTTCACCATCTCACGAACAAAAATAACCTGGTTTGATTCCCTAAGGAAAAAACAGGCAGCTGAGAGTCAAATTAGTGTCCATTCTCAGAAAATCAGAACAAAAAGTAGAAAGGGAATGAAACAAAACAAAGTGCAGGAGACATCAGACCCAGAGATCGACAAGATAACTTAGCTCCTAGCAGTTGGGGACCTGAATGGGGCCAGAGGGACTGGGGAAGTTGAGGCAGGAAGAAAGGTTTGCCCAAGTTTCACTATTGGGATCCTGTTCACAGGTATCATGAATCACATATTTTTTATTTTTTTTAAAGATTTTATTTATTTATTTGGCAGACAGAGATCACAATTAGGCAGAGAGGCAGGCAAAGAGGGAGAGAGGAGGAAGCAGGCTTCCCGCTGAGCAGAGAGCTCGATCCCAGGACCCTGGGATCATGACCTGAGCCGAAGGCAGTGGCTTTAACCCACTGAGCCACCCAGGCACTCCCACATATTTTTTAAACCAACATTGACGCCTGTCAGTTCAGTTCAGAATGCAACCATTCGTTCTTACTTACAAGCAGGAGTTCACCTGCCAATGGGGGCTCTGATCCTCAAAATGTAAAGTGTGTAAGTCTTTATATTGGGGGAAGTGGTCCGTTTATCTTACCTCTTGTTTGATCCTCAAATCAACACCGATGGATGTCTGGGCCTTCTGGGGAGGAAGACGGATAAGAAGGTGTGCCTTGGGTTCATCAAGGAAAGGGACCCTAGCTGTTACCTCTGGGTAGTGAAAAGGACTTTTATTTCTATCCTTTTGTCATATCTTAATTATTTGATTCTGTTTCAATCAACATACGCTAAAGTTGGCTTGAGCGTTTTATTTTCTTTTGTTTTTTAACACACCCAGCAATGACAGAAGTTTTATTCCGCTGACTATTCGAGAAAAAAACCCGACTCTGGAAAGCCAAATTACCTGTTGGTCATCGCCAGCGTGTTAAACTGTCTTTTATATCATCATCTGCAAACTATGGCACACAAGCCAAATCCAGCCTACCATTTGTTTTTGTCAAGCCCACAAGCTTAGAATGCATCTATCTATCTATCATCTCTCTATTTATAAGTAGGCTCCACACCCAGCATGGGGCCCAACACAGAGCTTGAACTCACAACCCTGAGATCAAGACCTGAGCCAAGATCAAGAGTTGGACACTGAACCCACTGAGCCGCGCAGATGCCCCACTTTTTATATTTTTTTAATGATGTTTTCAAATCCAAAGAAGACTATTTAGTGACAGGTGAAAATTACACGAAATAGAAATTTTGGTGTTCACAAATAAAGTTTTATTGGAACACATCATGGACAGGGACTTGCATAATGCCTATGGCTGCTTTTGCACTCCAACAGGAGTGTCTACATGGCCAGTGAAGCCAAATGGCGCTTTACAGAGCTTGTCAGCTCCAGCTCTAGGTTCCCACCTCCTGTGGTTTCAAGTATTCAAGAGTTAAGATTATATTAGAAAATGAAAGTTTAATCAAACATCTGTGGAACCCTGAGTATATTCTTGAGGAACACTCTTTGAAAACATACTTAAGGATTTCATACAGTAATGTGGGCTTTTTAAAATCTTTTCCTCTTTTAATTTTTTCACTATGGAAAATTATAAACATATTCAACAGTACACAGAAAATATAATGAGCCCCCAACGTGCCCACCACCCAGCTTCAACAATTATCGATTTATGGCTGATCTGGTTTCAACTGTATCCCACCCACCTGCCCCTCCTGCATTATTTGAAGCAAATCCCAAACAGTATATAATTTCATTGTAAGTATTATGTCGCACACACTGTTTTAAAATAAAATTTTACAACCGGGGAGACCATGACAAGCTGCATATAGTAAGGAGTTTGCTGCTAAAGAGTCATATAAGCCTGTGGGGGAGGGAGAGAGGAGACACACTGTTTAATTGATTGAGAAATGTTTATCACTACCTGATCTTCCAACCAAACTGGGTGACAGTCACCAGCCATCAGAATAGGGCAGCTCCTCCTTCCCCCATCTATCATGACCAAGGGAAATAAACCAGACAGAGCTAGGGGCAAGGAAAGGGGGCTGCTTAATGTAATTCAAGACTGCAAAGGAGACAGACACACTTTCAGCTTAATGAGTTTAGGGAAGCCATGTGAGGACTGGCATAAGATGTACCCAGGCCGTGGGTGACATCTGGCTTCTCTTTCTCTTTAATAGCCAGGATCCACAGGACCTGACCCATCATGCAACTAGACCCTTCCTTTCATCTTCTTCCCCTCTGCCACCCCAAAGACATCCCCCCTCCAAATTCCCCTATCCGTATGAAAAAGAGGAGAGCCACGTAGGGGGTCAGGAATGGAGGGGAGAGGCAGAGGTGTGAGCAGGAAGCTTCCCCACAGGTCAGACCCAGCCGGTTAGTGCACCTGCATCCATGGGGACAAGTGAGCTGGATTAGGGATGTCACACCCGGACAGCCAGCTTTATATGTCAACTTGGCTTGGCTCAAATACCCAGTTTATTCAATCCATCACTAATCTAGATGTTGCTGTGGACGTGTTTTGTAGATGTGGTTAACGTCTACCACCAGGTGACTTTCAGTAAAGGAGACTGTCCTGATGTGAGTGGGCCTCATCTAATCAACTGAAAGGCCTTCAGAGCAAAACTGAGGTTTCTCTGGGGAAAGAGACATTCTGCCTTAAGATTGTGGCATGAGGGTGCCTGGGGGGCTCAGTGGGTTAAAGCCTCTGCCTTCGGCTCAGGTCATGATCCCAGGGTTCTGGGATCAAGCCCCAAGTAGAGCTCTCTGCTCAGCAGGGAGCCTGCTTCTACCTCTCTCTCTGCCTGCCTCTCTGCCTACTTGTGATCTCTGTCTGTCAAATAAATAAAAAAAATTTAAAAAAAAAAAAAAAAAGACTGTGGCATGAGCTCCTGCCTGAGTCCCCAGCCTGCTGGCCTGTAACCCAGGTGCCTGACACGCTAGCCCCTGTGATCATGTGCGCCAATTTCTTGAAATACATTTACATACATAAATATGCCTCTGAATGTAAGGATTAAGTGTTAGCTCATTTAATCCTCACAATAGCCCCAAGAGAATAGGTACTATTGTTCCCACTGTACAGGTGAAGACGCTAAAATCCAGAGAGGCTGGGGTCGCTGTGAGCTTGTCACAAAGAGCTGATGGAGCCTGGGAGCAAAGCTGAGGGAGGCATTTGCCGCTTCCTTGCAGACTTCCCTGAGGTGGAGTCCGGTTCACTCCACTGGAGGCACTTGGAAAGGGGTGGACAAGAAGAAAACACCAAAAGCCAAAGCAGGTCGCACTTTCTGACCCTAGTGCAGCAGCAGCAACAAAGCCCGGAGCCACCCCAATAAATTATCCCCTCGCAGTTCCGTGTCACCACAATAAACATTCTAATACAGCGCATCTTTCTATTTTCTCATTTACACAGTCCCTCCCGTTCTATCTTATTTACTCTGTGCTTCCAGACTTACTAATCCAATCAAAGATACCTGGATCAAGCCCTATGGCCGGGGGAGAGGGAGAGACAGTGCTGAAGACGTCCACAGAAGCGGGCAAATACTCCACGACACCCAAGGAATCTTTGAGGAGCCACATCCGGGGGGCCCTGAGACACGATGGTCCCTCCCTGGACGGTCATCCGGCCTGCTTCTCCACTCCAGCTCCAGTCTGGGGCCCCAGCCATGTCCATGGATGCTTCCCCCTCCTCTCCCTCGAAATATGCTTGACTGTTTTTGTGGTCCAAACACAAGCAGCCTGACAAGGTGCCGAACTGCCCTGAAACGCATGCAGCAAACCCACAGAGACAAGTCAGAGGAAGGATTCCTTGAGCAAGGCCAGCTGCCGGGAGAGGCTCTGGGCGGGGGGGGGGGGGGGGGGGGGGGGGGGGCTCTAAATAACAGGGCCTGCCTGCTCGAGAGCCTCTGGAAGACATTCTAGCTTTCCAGAAACTAGAAGAGCTGGATGTCCTGGAAGAGAAGGAACTTGCTTCCTCAAGGGGAAGCCTCACCCACACATGATCTTCTAGCTCATAAGAAAAACCCAGTTTAGGGGACACCCGGGGAACCCCAGCATGACACAGGTCACCACGAACAATGGCAATGCAGCCCAATAAGCCGAGGGCTCTCCTACTGGAGGACTCTCCCGATGGTGAGCTCACACGGGGGTGAGCATTGGTGAGCGGGCCACTGCCTCCCCACTAAGTACTCCCGTGGCCCTCACACCAGGAGGACTCAGGGAATCCTGGGAAAACCGTCTCCTCAGCAGCCTTCTCTCTGGCTCCAGCTCTGCCTCCAAGCCCTCCCCACCGTCCACTTCAACCATGCCCTCTCTTCCATCCCACCGGCATCCTCCTCTCTTGGACTTGACTCCGGCAACCCCCTGGATGGGCCCATCACAGCGATGGCCTCACATGGGTCTGTTAGCAGGAGGGTGTCCCAGGGAACCGGGACCTCCCTGGGCTCCCACCCCAGGCAAGCTGCGCCTGAGGTCTTCCCTCCTCCTCCCTTCCTTTCTCCTCTTCACCTCCCCACACCCCACACACACATACTCACAGGGTTTATTCTATCCCAGGCACCGCTCTAAGTGCTGGAGAAACAGGAATGAACAAGGCAGACCCGGCCCAGGCCCTTCGGGCGATTCCAGTCTATTCATCCGTTCAGTCCTCAAATACCGACAGAAAACCCACTACGCACGGAGCCCCGTCCAGGTGTTGGGGGTACAGAAGTGAACAAACACAACGGAAGCCCCTGCCCCCCTGGAGTTTACACTCTCGGTAAAACACTAAATAAATCTTTACACAAATTACTACTTACAAATGTGTAGCTGCTGCAGGGCAGAGTTCAGGATGTTAAGAACGCGTACAGACAAAAATCTAACCTGGCGACCGCTGGGGTAGCTCAGTCAGTGAAGTGTCTGGCTCCTGGTTTCAGCTGAGGTCGTGATCTCAGGGCCCGTGTGCGGCAGAGCATGGAGCCTGCTTGAAATTCCCTCTCTCACTGGGGTCCTCCCCTCCACTTCCGCCTTTCCTGCTCACGCATGTGCGCATGCGCCAACGCATGCGCATGCGCTCTCAAGATCTCTGCTCTGGGAAGGGAGGAAGGAAAGGAAGGAGGGAGGAAGGAAGGAAAAATCTAACCTGGTGACCCCTTAGGAACCACATTAACTGAGGCCTCATGGAGGAAGGGGACTCAGCTGGAGAGTGAGGGTTAAGGAAGGGCATTCTCAGCAGAGATTGCAGAGATCCAATAAAGGCTAATTCAGAACCCAAGAAGACCAGCGTGAGGGAGAGAAGAGGCACACGGTAAAGCTCAAGGAGGGCAAACCTCAGCTACCACCGAGGGCCTTGTGACTGGGGATCTGAGTCTACCCAGAGGGCCACAGGGAGCCACAGGGGAATCTAGAGCATGATCAGATGTCTGTTTATAAAACATGAGGCTGGCAGCTGGGCAGGGGGGGTCAGACTGAAGGCAGAGAGGCAAGGTAGGAGCTACTGTGAGGCACGAAGGGAGATGGGGGTGGGGTGGCGAGGAGAAGGGTTAGGGTTCCAGGGAAGGCTGTGGAGGTCGAGGGGATGGACTGAGAGAAGATGGGGAGGTAGGGTCCAGCAGAGAGAAAGAGGACTATATTCACTGCTGGGACTGCTATGAGAAAGTACCACAGACCAGGTAGTTGAAACCACAGAAGTTCATCATCTCAGCTCTGGAGGCTGGAAGCCCAAAATCGGGGGGGGGGGGGGGGTGGCCGGTGTGGTGCCTTCTGAGGCTGTGAGGAACGCACCTGTTTCATTTTTTTTTTATATTTTATTTATTTATTTGACAGCGAGAGAGATCACAGGCAGAGAGACAGGCAGAGAGAGGAGGAAGCAGGCTCCCCACTGAGCAGAGAGCCCGATGCGGGGCTCGATCCCAGGACCCTGAGATCATGACCTGAGCCGAAGGCAGAGGCTTTAACCCACTGAGCCACCCAGGCGCCCCAACGCACCTGTTTCAGATCGCGCTTCTCGGACTGTGGATAGCGGTCCCAAGTTCACGTGACCTATCTCCAAATGTCCCCTTTTTATAAGGACATGGGGCATACTGGATTAAGACCCACCCTAACGACCTCATTTTAACTATGTTAAAAAAACAAAATTCAAACAAGTCCATTTGAAGATCTAATTGGCTTTTTAAGAGTTTCATGAACCAGGCAGCTTCCCACCTTGCAAGCAAAGAGAAGCTCCAGGTCGTACAAAATGGAAGGTTTTTTTAAAGAAGGAGAGCAAAAGAAAAGAAAGAAGTGTTCCAGGCCAGGACATCATCTTTTCTTGGAGAAGGGACCATGGTTTGTGTCTTGCAGATGACCTCACTGGTGCCCATCAGGAAATTTCAGATTGACAGCTAAATGGTCACATTGCAAGGATCCACTGAAATTATGATTAAGTCTCGGTTTTCTGTCCTGGCAGGCCAAGGACTCCACTTGGAGCTTGTTTTTCTTTCTGAACCAAATTACTTTTCTCAAGACCCTATCCCAAATAAGGTCACATTCTGAGGTAATGGGGAGTAGGACTTCAACATGAACTTCAGGAAGACCATTCAGCCCATAACCCTAAGAACAGTCTGGTAGGGAGTGAGAAGTTTTCATGGCCTTTCATGTTTTTAGAGAGACTCGGGTTAAGGCAACTCTTGTACACCTTTCAACTGTTTAAACTTGCTCTGATTGTTTGCTCATCTGAGGCCATGCTTTACAGAGAGAGGACCACATGGTCTGAGAACCCCAGTCTCCAGTGATGAAAATCCAACCCCGCAGACATTCCTGCCCAACACCTCAGACAAGGGAGGAGCTAAAGGTTTGTTCCTCAAAACCAGGTTCACCTTTTGGTGAATGTCAACAGAAAAGACAACAAACAAGCCAAAGATTAGGAAAAGGGTTTTACTTGCCACAAGTAAAGGAGAACACAAGGGATATTTCCCAAAGCAGTGTCTCCTTAACAACAAAACTGGAGAAGTTTTATGGTGGGGTGCATCCATATTCATGAAGGGGGTCGCCCAGGGGAGATTTCAGCATGGAATTGGGACAAAAGCCATCTTAAGGGGACAGAATCCTGGTCAAAGTCATGAGCCCTGGCAAGGGTCAGTATCATTGATTCTCTGACTTTATCCGTCTGTATCAGAATGCTCACATGGGGCTTACATCCTGCAAAGATGACTCAAGAGCGTGCACTAGGTCCGATTCTTGACTAGGTCTTGACTTCTGAGCCAGCACTGGGAGTTCTACCACTGACTTAGTGCCCCAGATATGATTAGGCTCTCTCCTGGCCTGATAGTGGTTGTTTGCTCCTAAACATTCTTTTGTTCCCTTAAAATCATTATCTACTGAGGTCTATTCCTCTGCAATTTCAACATATCCAAGGAATTTCTGCAAGAAATGTGCTTTGGACAAGTTGTGCCAATCAGGCATAGATCACAAGATGGGCAGGGAGCTACAATGACTTTTTTTTTTTATGTCTCGAAAGCTTTCTCTTTCCAGGGACCCCCTAGCTCCTTCTGCTTACAGGCCAGGCTGGCTGTGAAGCATGGACTATCTAAGCAGGGTGGTGGGGAAGGCTAAGGAAGCACAGGAGATTGTCCATTTCTCCTGTCAGTTTCCCAGAATGTCTGAAACTTTATCTACAAGTCTGACTGTCTCCTCTCAGAGGAGACTTAGCCACTGTCATCCAGGAGACCTGTCAAAATACAGATTGCCTGGCCCTGCTCTTGGCGATTCTGTGGCAGGACCCCAGGACTTTATTTTTATCATGTGCCCCAGGAGACTTGGGTCTCTAATAGATGTGAAAGCTGCTGCCACACAGGCCCCTTCTTCCACTGAGCCTGAAGATAAACATGTACTCAGGGCTCTGTGGAACCCAGCGGTGTTGATCTGTGGGGGACTGGCAGAATTCCTAGCCCTTGATTATCCCACTAAATTGTCTCAAGACAGATTCTGATTTCCATTTCTATTCCTGCCTCTCAGCTCTGATTACTTCAGCAAGAGCCTTTCAATTGCCCCATTCTTTTCTTTCTAAAAGAACAGCCTCTAACTTCAATTTTTTTAAAAATATATATAAGAATCAGCTATTTCCCACGTTCTGGAAGCTTTGTGATTCCTACCTCAGGGAAGGGTTTAGGAAAAGATTTTATTTCTCCTCCTTTTGATTCCTTTAAGTCAACAGAGACAGCCTTCCATCACACTGATTGAACCTTTTTAATGTAGTTAGTTAGAGATGGCCACTGATGAGTTACTCAGCCACCAGTTTGGATTGGCCCCATGGTTGATGCTGGTGGTCCCCTGACTATGCACCTGCACAAACCAAAGGCTTAGGGCAAGCCCCCCCACTCACCTCCTGTGGCTGAGGGTACAGGCAAGGCCAGTGAGCAGGGCAAACCAGAAGTCCCAAGGAGGTCATATCCCCAGAAGGAGCCCTCAATCAACTGGCAGACCAGGGAATCAGTAGGTCAAAGTGCCATCTTTTCTATTCTCCACTGGGATAACTCCAGGGTGTTTTCTACACTGGATCCTAGAGTTCCCCAGCTGAACTGAGCTCTGGTGGCTCACAGTGGTAACCTGCTTGAGGACACACCCCTTACTGACTTCCTTCCCTTGCCTGTCTCACTGCCTTCGTTCCTTACAAGGGATTTCCTGGGCTCACCTCCCAAGAAAATGACTTGCACTCAAATCTTTGTCTCAGCCTTTCACCGAAAGGAACACAAAGCAAGGTGGGCACTATCCTAAACTGTTCTCCCTGTGCTAGATCACGCTCTGCCTCAAGAACTCAAATCCAAGACTGCACTCTGTTCTGAATTTTATTACAGGATAAACATCATAGACCATAGCAGGTCTTTTCTGGCTGTGCTGAATTCAATCCTGTAATTCGATCTGCGTGTTCCTCTGAGACATCAGACCAAATGGGACTTAAAGCTAAAATAAATGGTCAGCACCTGCAAGCCGATTTCAACCAACAAAGACCAAAACAGAGCTTCTGGAGATGGGATTGTGAAGTGGTGGAAAATAGTCTGGCAGTTCCTGCAGAGATTAAAGTTACCCTATGAGCCAGCAGTTCCAGCCCAGGGTGTATACCCAAGAGAACTAAAAAGATATGTCCATATAAAACGTGTACACGAATGTTCATGGTGGTGATATTAGTAATAGCCAAGAAGTAGAAACAACCCAAACACCCATCAACTGAGGTGATGAATGGATAATATATGGTCTTCCCATACAGTGGGATGAATGCTAGTCATCCAAAGAGGAGTGAAGTACTGGTCCATGCTACAACATGGATGAACCTTGCAAACAAGGTGCTAAAGGAAAGCAGCCAGTTACAAAAGGCCACATATCCTCTCGTTCCATTTCTATGAAATGTCCAAAATAAGCAGAGTCACAGAAAGTAAATGAGTGGTTACCAAGGCTGTATGAGAAGCAACTGCTAACAGGTACAGGGTTTCTTTGAGAGGTGATGAACATGTTCTAAAATTAGACAGTAGTGACAGTTGCACAACAGCTCTGTGAAAATGCTAAAAACAGCTGAATTTTTTACAAGCTGAATTTTTATTTTATGTGAATTATAATTAATAGAGTGATTATTTATTTAAGATGGAGGTGTGTATTTCTGAAGTCCCCTGTGAGCCTGGACTTCTATGGTTTTTTTTTTACAACTTTCTAATTTTCCAGAAATATCTTTTCAAAGCCATGTTACAACCTCAGAAGAACACGAAACTTAAAGTCTGATTGTGAGTCTTGGGGTTGGAAAAGCTAAATTCCAAGCAGAGGCTGGACCTGTGAGCACTGGCAGTCAACAGCAGAAAGGACATGGGGCAGACACCTGCTGCTTCTGTGACCTCAGCAGGTGGTGCCTGATACACGGTTTCTAAACATTAAATGCGACACCTCTATAGGAAATGACATCTCAGCCAGGCAGAAATGAGTCTTCCTAAAGTAACATTTGTGGGAGGAAGGTCTCTCACCCATTTGCTCATTCAAGGCATCTGAACCTTGACCGCTAATTAAAATGTAATTAATTTCTACATCATGATGTTTAACCAACACTAAGTCTGTAAGATTTTCCCCATTTCAGAGAAGAGAAATAGTCTTAGAAAAATCAAATGAGTGACTCCAGGTCACTCAAATAGAAGCTGGTATTGCTGGGGTTTGAACCCACACCTCCAGCCATACGCCACGTGTACAGACAGAAGTCAGGCAGCCTTCTGGCTGTGCTGATTGAATTGCAGGATTGAACTCAGCACAGCCATTCAGTCTGGGATCAGCCTAAGGAATTCAAGGGAGCAAGGATGGGAGAAAATTCGGGGCCCCATCCAGAGCTGCTTCCTCCACCAGCAAGGGAGTGAGCATGGCCATCCAAGATGACCCTTGGAGGGAAGCCTAGAATGACTAAACATTCAGATTGGGACCAAAGAGCCCGACGGTTTCCCCCAGAATGCACACAATAATCCTGCTCTGTGGGGATCATAAGATAAGTGTGTGCAGATGACATGACATGACTCACCAAGACATACAGCTAGTATCTTGGGGGCGCGGGGGGCAGAATTCAAACCCAGGCCTATATGACTCCAAGTCCTATGCCCTCTGCCCCTTGTTACCTATTTGGTAAACAACTTATAACAAAAAAAATTGTTGAATTTAGATGGGGATGGAAAGGACTAGAGCATGGCCCCAAAGGCAGCAGTAGCTTTCCTTTTTTTTTTTTTAAATTATGTTAGTCACCATACAGTACATCATTAGTTTTTGATGTAGTGTTCCATGATTCATTGTTTGCATATAACACCCAGTGCTCCATGCAGTACATGCCCTCCTTAATACCCATCACTGGGCTAACCTGTCCCCCCCACACACACAAACTCCTCTGCTCTAAAACTCTCAGTTTGTTTCCCGGAGTCCATAGTCTCTCATGGTTCATCTCCCCCTGAGATTCCCCCCCTTCATTTTCCCCTTCCTTCTCCTAATATCCTCCATGTTATTCCCTACATTCCACAAATAAGTGAAACCATATGATAATCGAATCTCTCTGCTTGACCTATTTCACTTAGCAAAATCTCCTCCAGTTCCATCCATGTTGATGTAAAAGTTGGGTATTCATCCTTTCTGATGGCTGAGTAATATTCCATTGTATATATGGACCACATCTTCTTTATCCATTCATCTCTCGAAGGGCATCTTGGCTCCTTCCACAGTTTGGCTATTGCAGACGTTGCTGCTATGAACACTGGGGTGCGTATGGCCCTTCTTTTCACCACATCTGTATCTTTGGGGTAAATACCCAGTAGTGCAATTGCTGGGTCATAGGGCAGCTCTATTTTTAACTTTTTGAGGAATTTCCACACTAGTTGCTTTTCAATCTGCAACTTCTCTTTTCTTAGCTATAAGGTGAAAATAAAACCCATTCCATTGAGCTACTACAAAGAGTAATGAGTTGACTGACCTAAAGCACCTAACAGGTGCTTGGCACATAGTAGGTAGCCTAAATGTTGACTCTTTTTCTTCCATAGGAAGGTTGGTGGTCTCAGGTCAACAGCCTCCCCCTCAGTATAAACAAAAAGAGAGGCACAGTTGGAGTGCCCATAAATGACAAGACAGGGTGTGTAGGGCCTTGGGGAACACCCAATCCTATCCAGTAGTGACAGCTTGGGAAACTGAGGCTCAGACAGAGGCGACAACTTGCCCATGGTAGTCCACCAAGATAGCTTAGTCAGTAGGAGGAAGAGCTATTCCATATTCCCAAGTTTTTTCCCTCAACTATGGTGAACAAAACTAATTTCTCCTCCAGTAATCTTTGGCAACACTTAATAAAAACACTTCTCTGGCATAAATGCTAAAATTGCCTAAATATGGCTAACTCTTGGATAATGCTGGTTAATCCTGGCTAATGTTAGATTCTCTAAAGCATCTTTTCCCATCAATAAACTTTTTTGTGGGAAACTCTCATTTGCCTTGTGTTTCTTATGGAAATGTGATTTGTACATACATCCTTTCTGCATAAATATTTAGCTCATCATTGTGCTGCACAAATTCCCTGCAAATTAGGTGGAAATCAGCCTCAGCTGACAGAAGCATCTATACTAATCCAGCGGAAAATCATTATTATTTAGAACTTATTAAGCCCCGACAGTAAGTACTGGATGGGCCTAGGAACTTCAATAAATATTGAATGCAAATGTAAGCCAAATGCTTGGGCTGAGATTGTTCTTGTAATTTCTACCTACCAGGTAACAGCAAAGGTTGAGGAAAGAAAATGGGTTGCAGCTTGGCTCTGTTCAATGCAAACTATTTCAGCAAGAGCAAATCACCAAGTATACCTCCTCATCTATAAAATGGGTCCAACCATCCCTGTCTCATGGGGTTTTTTATTATAAAGACTAAATGAGATAGTATGCATCAAGTACCCTGCATGAGACCTGGCACATAGTAGATGTTCAATAAATGCTCATTTCTGACAAACTAATGAACCCCAAGTGGGTGAGATGTGGAATAGCTCACAAGTGAGTAGCTCACAAGTTGCTTACAGCCGTACCCCGCCCCTGCACTACAAACAAAATTGCTCCAATCTGAACTGTTTGAAGGTTGCAGTTAATTCCACCAACATAATATAAAACTAAGTAGAGGACCAGTTTCTAGATAGCTTGGAATATTTATACAAAGTGCATGCTTAGATTTTGTAGCCAATCCTGTCCCTGTCCTGTCCATATCCCTTGGATGTTTCATTGTGCCCCAGTGACTTCTATTTGTCAGTGTCTGTATCTCTCTGCCTGAGGGCTCTGGTCCCAGCATGGGGCAGGCCAGATGTGCCAAGGAATGGACATGCCCAGGAGCTGCCCTGAGCCAATGACTAGAGAAGGTGTATAAATACCCCAGATCCCTCACCTCTGGTATGGAAGTCACTGTGAGGCTTGTGTGTCCCTACGTCAACCATCACAGTTGCCAGCTCAGTAACTCTGTATTGACTTTCCTTCCCTATTTCACTCCCCGACCTGTATGACCTCCACTTCCCAAGGAATGTTTCTTCACTTGAATCTTGTCTTACAATCTAGAACTCTGAAGGAGTTTAAGACATGCCATCCCAAAATATGCTCCTCTGCCATATGGATGACTTTGAGCACTTCCTATCAGACTTAGGATAAAGCCCCCAACTCCTTGCTTGAGCCCTTCAGGGCCCTGAATGATCTGCCACCCCCCTTTGTTCCACTGTTCCATCTCTCACAATTTCCTCTGATGGACTGAATCCTAAAAGGTCTCTTCTTGACCAGTAATTTTTTAACAATTTCGGGTTCAGTTTTCTGCTTTTATTTTTCCATGGAGAACAGGTATAGATGAATGCAGCCAACAATTCATTAAAGCAGTGAAAGCAGATTTTATTCAGTACCCACAGACAGTAGGGGAAAGTGCTGAGCTCTATTCTGATTTGTGCAGAGGTGACTGGGCATTACAAAGGGAGAATGAGAAAAGAAGGAGGGGGAATGGTTGTGAAAACTTCCAAAAAGTGGGAAGGGAATGTTGGTCCATGTGAAACCCACCTGAGTTTGCTAACTGGTGCCTACCAAAGTCAGCCTCCTGCTCTCCCACACAGGATGGGAGACAGGGGCCCTATCTTCAGAGACTGGCTGGAACAAACAGCAAATTCATTTGGCAGCCTTGGTTTTTCTTAGGCAGCCACTTTAAAGGGTCTAGGGTCATCCTAGGGATGGGGCCTTCGGGTGTTAGAAATTATGTTAGTGTTTGTTCAAATCTTTACGGGCCAAGGTTGAGGCCTAGTCAAGAAAAGAACTCAAAGGAGTTTGGTTGGAACTTGGTCAAGGAGAGAATCTTTGTCAATGACATTGAATGTCCATCTGTGCCAATCCTCCATCCCCACCCCAACTGTCCACACCCACCCCAACTCCCACCCATCATCTTCCCAGGCCCTGGTCCAAAGCCTACTCAGGAGGAAGTCCTCCCCCCTCCAGGCCTCACTGGGGCACCTGCAGTGATGAGTATGAGATTAAGGGCAGTTCTGTTTATCTTTTTTAACAATCCGTAGGTTCTTGGGAACTAGAACTCTCTCCCACCTCATGCAAGGCCTGGTGCACAACCCAACACACAGTAGGTACTCAGTGAATATTTGTTGAGTTAATTAATGAAGCCCTCCAGTCTTAATCACAAATACATGGGATGCTTCCTTCAAACCACCACCCCCTCCCCCGGGGACCTGTGGTTGATTGGACAATTACTCCAGTGCTGGAACAAATCACCCTCAGGCGTTCGATAAAACTATTCAATGAACGTTGCTGACAAAGATGCTGATTGTGCTGCTTTGACCCTGAAAGTAATTACATGCACCAGCATCCATCTGCTGGTGGGGTGGCCTGGAAGGGGGTCCTCACCTCCACGCAGCTCTGTCTTCTAAATAAACTCAAAAGAGCACACATTGTCACCTCCCCAGGTTCACTATCACTTGTTAGAAATCAAACAGAGGGCAAGTCAGAGGTGAGATCTGCAAATCAATCATCTCTCCAGGCCCCAGCCATGCACCCTTCATCACCTCCATCTCAGATACCGAACCCCATGAACCCCCGACCTCTGAGAAGTCAGCGGGCCAGCCCTGATCAAATGACTGCTCTACCCTCAGCCCATCACTATCACCTCCACATGCCAGGCACGCCAAGAAGCTGGAAGTCAGCCTTGATGCTTGTCTCTCTTCACCTACCCATCCATCATCCTCTTGTTCCACAAGCACCTGTTGCTCCTAATAGGGAAAAACTATTAGTGCTGGGTTTACACTAATGAACAAGACAGGCCTGGCCCCAGCCTTCATGGAGCTCACAGTCTGGAGGAGCAAATGGAAATTAACCAAATAGACACACAAATGTTCAAGTTAAATTTAAATTAAACACACCTATTATTTGCTGGGTTCTTTGCCAGGGCCTAAAGAGGAGGAAGGTAGCATGGGGTGGGAGGTTACTGACCAAGATACCTCATTGTTCCCCTTAGCTTGACTGCACTCTAGACAGTCTCTTCCTGACTAGAGGTCCCTGACCTCTCTTTTCTCAGAGTGTTTACTTGAGAAACCTTGCAATTGTAAGTTCTTTCTCTGCCCCTCTGGGATGTAAATCTTCTCCCAGCCTCTTGCCAGTTTTATAACCCTGGAATGTCTTTCTCAAGGACCTGGGTGCCATCCCTCAGAAATGAAATCATAAAGAAAGATAACATCCCTGTCTCCCAGTCTCTGTGGGAGGGTAGGAGCCTAACTTAGACAAACACCAATGAGCAAACACAAATAAACCATTGCCCTCTGCTACTTTTCCATTAGCTTAAAAACCCTCCTGGGGGTGCCTGGGTGGCTCAGTGGGTTAGGCCTCTGCCTTCGGCCCAGGTCATGGTCTCAGGGTCCTGGGATCGAGCCCTGCATCGGGCTCTCTGCTCAACAGGGAGCCTGCTTCCCTTCCTCTCTCTCTGCCTGCCCCTCTGCCTACTTGCAATCTCTCTCTCTCTGTCAAATAAATGGATAAAACATTTAAAAAAACAAAAAACAAAAAACCTTCCTGTCTTTTGTTTCAGTTGACTTGAGGTCAGTCTCTCTCCCCTATTGCAATAGTCTTAAATAAGGTCTTCCTTATCTCTTTAACTCTGTCCAATGCTATGTTTCTTTGGCATCACACAGAAATGAATAAAATGTGGGTCCTGCCCCCAAAGAATTTAAGGTCTGGTTAGGAAGAGAAGTCAAAACTTCCGAAATTGTAGCAAATTCTATAAAAGAAAAGCAGAGGAAGCCATGAGAGGTTGCAACAAGGGAAAAGAATTCTGCTGAGAAGGGGAGGATCAAGGAAGAATTCTCTGAGTAGCGGCATTTAAGCTGGGACACGTTCTAGGCAAGGGGGATGAGGACACACCAAGGCCTCTAGATTAAACACTCAGTGGCACATACACTGGGTCCCTGTCCCCATCAAGTCCTGTTGTATTTGCACAGGTGTCTTTTCTTTCGCTTTCCAAAGCACAGCTCTGACTGTGGGCTCCATGAATCCCCAGAACTGCCTGAAGGAAGTCCAGAGCTCTTAACTTCCCCAGCCTTGGGGCCAGCCTGGGCTTGACCTGGCTCCTCCTACCTCTCCAGCCACGTGGACAGAAGCTTCTCGGAGGTGACAGAGGAGGGGGCCTCTTACAGAGGCACCCTGACGACAACGCAGGCAGTACGAATGCACAGCGGTGACAAGGCTTAGTCAGTTCACACAGTTCAAGTTCCAATAGGGGGAAAAACTGTCCTCTCATAGTGTACCAAAAACCCAGTTATTTCACCTTATTCTGTGACACAGGACCTTACGCAACCAGGAAACACAAGATCGGTCACTGCTGAGTGTATTTCTGGAGTAAAAGACGTGCCTGGTGCATGGCTGTGCCCTGGGACCTCACTAGGTCCCTCACTAGGACCTCACTAGGACCTCCAGCCCCTTCCCTCCCCCCAGCCCCACTCTTCCTCCAACTCTTCTGATGGGGAAGGAGCATAAAGGTTCCCTCACCCTTGGGATAGAGCTACAGTCTTAATGCTATCACATTTGGACCCGCATGAATGCCCGACTTCTGCCGCTCCACGGGACTCTTCAGGGAACCCTCCTCAGAGAAGTCACCCAACAGGACACACCATGTTCTACTGCGATGAGGTGGGCCCGTGCCCAGTCCACACAGCACAGAATCCCAAGGACCCGGGCCCGTGTCTGGTGGTGACTGTACTTCCCTTAAATCTCCAGGAGCAGGGGGCTGGCCGGGAGGGCAGACTGGCCTGGAATCTCCTCTGCAGGAAGGAAGGGGTGACTTATGTGCACAGCCCCTGTGACCTCCTGCACAGGTCCCCGTGTCCCAGTCACTGTCGTGGACTGTCACCTATGAGATGGTCACCTCCTCCTTCTCCCTGGGGGCAACAAGAGCACCTCTCCATCCCCTCTGATCCTCCTTTTCCAGCTCTCTCATCCTCCTGGCCCTGAGCACAAGACTATCTTGGTCAGACCTTCTTCTTGGGTCATGCTCTCCAGCCCAGGCCCAAAGCCTCAGCTCTTCATCCCCAAAATACCCTCCTTTCTTCACCTCTAGGCCCAGTGCCTGCTTATGGCTCTGAGCTCTGGGCAAGGGCCCAAGCATTCAGCTCCTTCCCTGTCCAGGAGCTTCCTAAAGCCAGGCCAGAAGGCCCACAAGTGTCTTGGCAGAGACTCTTGCTTCTGTGATGAGCTCTATCTGCATCCCATCAAGGGCAATGTTACTGTGGAGATGGGAGCAGGGCTTTTTTCTTTGATCCAATTAAGCCACATGCTGACTATGATCCTTTCTCCACTATCTAAGGCAGCAGGTACCTTTCCAATTACTTCCCCTCTGCGGCGGCTGCAGGCCAGCCACCGGCTGGGAGTCTCTGCAAGACAGAGATGAGACTATGGAATCACAAGAGCCATGCGATGGGGGAGGGGACGGGCCCAGGAGGCAGAGCACTGACCAGGGAGCACCAGAGATGAAGATCTGCCAGGGGTGTGCAGCACAAGGTGGCCAAGGACAAAGCACATCAGGGAGCCAGCTGAGATGTGATTTTGTAACCCCTGGAACCTGGGAGAGTGAACTTAACTGGAAAAAAAAAAAAGATCTTTGTCAATATAATTACGCATCTTGAGACGAGATCATCCTGGATTACCCAGGGTGACCCTAAATCCAATGACAAGTATCCTTTTAAGAGACTCACAGAGAGGAAAGGAGAAGGCCATGTGAAGGCAGAGGCGGAAGCTAGAAGGATGCAGCCATGGGCCAAGGAACACCGACAGCCACCAGTAGCTGGGAGAGTCAAGGAAGGATGCCCCCCTGGAAACTTCAGAGGGAGCAAGGCCCTGCGGTACCTTGATTTCAGACTTCTGGCCTCAAGAATTATGAGAGAAGATATTTCTGTATTTTAAGCTACCCAATGTGTGATCATTTGTTACAGCTACCCCTGGACACTGATATAGCCACCAACTCCCATCCCTTCTTGGCTAAGTGTTCCTTCTGGGGCCAAATCCCCAGCATTTCCAGTCTTCACGATGAGGAGCCGAGGGCCTCCTGCAGCCAGAGAAAGCCCTCGGGCCGAGAGACACCTGTGCTTACAGTAGGAGGCCATCCTGAGAGCAGGAATTGCCCGCTGAAATGACAGGTGACTTCTCCGGTAGAGAGGGGTTGGGGTAGGGAGAGGGGACACTGAGAGCCCCTGCACACATGGCTGGATTTGGATCAGGGCCACCTTCTGGTCCACATAACTGTTCTCCAAGGGGACCTCCATCAGGAAGCCGGCTCCTCCTCAGAATCAGACCCACAGATGGGAAAAGAAATTCACATGAGGATGTGCCAACTGTGTGCCTACATACACATCCCCTCACCCACCTCCTTCCAATACAGAAGGCAGAATAATGGCCCCCAAAGATGTATGGTCCCAATCCCCAGAATCATCATGAATATGTGACCTCACGTGGCCAGAGGGACTTTGCAGACGTGATTATGTTGAGGGTCACGAGATGGAAGACCATCCCAGATTGCCCAGGTGGGCCCAGTGCAATCACAGGGTCCTTGCAACTGAAAGAGGGAGGCGGGTGGGGCGGGGGGTCAGAATCAGAAAGAGAAATGAAGACGATGTCTTGCTGGCTTGGAAGGCACAAGACAGGGTGGGAGCCAAGGACTGCAGGCAGCCTCTAGCAGCTGGAAGAGGCCAGAGAAAACTGTCTTTCCTACGACCTCTTCACACCTTGGTTTTAGCCCAGTGAGACCCATCTCAGACTTCTGGCCTCCAGACATGCCACGATCACAGCAGGTTGGAGCTAGTATCAGAGCTCTCCCAGACTCGGCAGGACACCCTTTCTGAGCTGTTGCTCTCCGCTGTGTCTCAGCGTCTAGCAGAGTCCTCGGTGCATGGCGGGACACAGTCATCGCTTGCCTCATTTGACAGAATTGTGTTGCATTGCTCTGTACACTTCATCATACCTAACAGTGTTCTGCACAGACTAGTTGTTTAAAAATACTTGTCAGTTAAATGCTTGGTCAGTCGATAGGTTTTCAATTGAGTGAAACAAAACTGTTGCTCCTTGTGGTTCACTTCTTCGCGTTCTCTGCTTCCTTCTCCTGCCCTGAGTCAAGCCACCCACCTCTGAACCCATTGCCTGAGAGAGGATACAGGATGTCCTGCCAGGTGAGCAGGGACAGAGACCCCCGCCTGGTCTGGGTCTCCACAAAACTGGCCCTTGGGGACAGAAACAAAATGTTTGAAAGGAGCCTGGCCCAAATGTCCTTCCCCTCCCCACCTGCCATCAAGATAACTTCCCCTGGTACTGAGAGAGGGAAGACTGGCCAGATCCAGCAGGAGAAGGGTCCTGCTCCTCAGGGAGGCAGCAGGAGCCTAGAAAAGGAAGGCTGGGGGTAAGACCAGGCAGGGGGCCCTAGGAGCCTACACTCCTGGGCATCCTGCGCGTGATGCGGTATTTAAAACAGAACAAGGCACACTTTGGGGAACATGCTGAGTGCTGTTGGGATTCTCATCAGAGCTGGGGGCCAGACCAAACCCCAGGGGTGGAGGTTCCCTGAAGGGCAGAGGCACCCCCAGCATGACCCCAGAGCAGGAAATGAGGGGGTCTAAGACTAGGCCACCAAAGGCAGTCCTCTCCGGTTAAGGCCAAGGAGAAAATCTGGCTGGGATTCCAAGCCATATGGACACCTAAAGGGGCCAGCTGCTGGGGACTGAACTGACTCCGCCCTGCAGGGACCAGCCACAAGCACCTAGCTGTCTCTAAGGTGCCACTTGGGTCTACGGGCTGCAGGAACACCTGCTTCTCATGGAAACCTCAGCCCCATGTCCTCAGACAAGGGAGTGAGGGGGAAGGGGTCCCAG
The DNA here is from genome assembly GCF_963455335.1 of Martes martes. Taxonomy (NCBI): domain Eukaryota; kingdom Metazoa; phylum Chordata; class Mammalia; order Carnivora; family Mustelidae; genus Martes; species Martes martes. The sequence continues at coordinate 16,032,028 of NC_137896.1, read as the reverse complement.
GAGGGAAGGAGGGGGATCAACAGTCATCAGCCACAAGCACATCCAGGCCTCCAGCTTCTCATGAGGGTCCCTGGCAGCAGAGCAGCCACAGTGACAAGGGTCCTGCCATACTCCTCCCCACACACACAAGACGGCAGCAGAAGAGAAGAGGAGCCTTTGGAAAAAACAGAGGGACACTTTAGAGGGGCTTTATTTCCAGCAGGAGGCCAAGAAAGGGCTGATGTCAGAATGATTTCCTTATCTGCGGGAGGGGTGATCTCATTTCACACCACTGGAGAGAGGGTTTTGGGTCACATTTGGGATAAACCATCTTATGGGGGAGAAAAAATTAGACTGAGTTTGAAGGTAAGAATAAGAAATATTTTTAAGTCTTGTATCATTAGCAAAACTGCACCAACTCAAAACACAGGAAAAATGAGCCCTCCCTCCCCGGGCCAACTGGTGTATTAAATGAGATATTGTGTACAAGGGACCCCCACACACACACCCAGAGCCTTTTATACAGTCAGTATAACTACACAGGAGAGCATCATTTTTTAACACACACTCCTCCACTCTATGGCCAAATTATTATTATTAATTGTGGAATAACCACTAATAATCTTTGCTTCCCTGACTTGTCCTTTAGTTTTAAAATCACTAACCATTGTCGGGGCACCTGGGTGGCTCAGTGGGTTAAAGCCTCTGCCTTCGGCTCAGGTCATGATCTCAGGGTCCTGGAATCGAGCCCCGCATCGGGCTCTCTGCTCAGCAGGGAGCCTGCTTCCTCCCTCTCTCTCTGTCTGCCTCTCTGCCTACTTGTGATCTCTGTCTGTCAAATAAATAAATAAAATCTTTAAAAAAAAATAAAATAAAATCACTAACCATTGTCAACTTCCATAGAAAGGAAACATTGTGATGGTACATATGTCATTCAGATTCCATCAAATAATTATTGTAGGAATTAAAATTTGCACTTGCCAAGCAAAAATCTTCCCGCTCACAGGGCACGCCCCATTTCCTCATTCTAAATCTTAAACATGAATAAAAGCTCCCAGTGGTCCTACAGAATGGAAGAGTCAGAGTCACTGAAGAACCCTTCATCATTTCATTACTGGGCTATCACTGCCAATAGTAAGCCAGCTGTTTAAATGCAGGAATATGCATACCACAGGCATCAGAGGCCTGAACTGAGCCCAAAGCAAACTTGGGTGATTCCGGGTCGTTGGAATTTACCTCCAAAATGGATGCATGCAGCTGAGCCCATGGAAGTAGAGGCATGACTATAACAGGGACTTTTTGAATTGGCATCCATGTATTTAGTATTTAGGAAAGGGTGATTGAAACACGCTTTTTGAAACGTACATGTACATTTTTAAAACCCAACAGTGAGCAGAGCCATTGAGAGAGTAGATCAACTGAAATTATTTCAAGGTGAAGGAGAGCTTCGCCATCACTAAGGCTTAGAATCCATTATCGTTGTTATATTCACTACAGATAATGCTGCCCGTTACTGCCCATACCCGGGGCAGCACAAATTTCATCCACCGTCGGTGGATGGAGCCCCCTCCATTACTCGGGGGACTTCCTGCTTCAAAAAGTGAAAATCGTTCCCATTTATTAAGTGTCTGCCCTTGCTTTAAGAGCTTGACATGTATCAACTCACTAACTGTAAACTGTCCTTTATTCCCATTTTACAGACAACAACACTGAGGCGCTCAGAGGCTGAGGTATGGCACGTGGGAGTGCTTTGCATGCTGTAAGTGCTGGGGAAATAAGACTGGGGTTGGCAGTCAGAACAGTGAAGATTTCATGCCTTTGGTCATGACGGTGGACCAAAAATATCAGGGAGAAAAAAGAAGGTAGATGTTTATGAGGCTGTTAACAACCTGGACAAAATTCCACAGCCAGATTCAACAGTGCCAACATTCTGTTACCAAGAGGGAGCCTGTGAAGACAGCAAACGGCGGGACCATGTTTCCCGATGCCAAGCAGCCAGCTGCCAGAGAAGCAGCTCAGCTCACAATCGGGGCAATTGTGAAGCTGCAGAGAAGTGGCCTCCGTGTTCCCCAGGCCCCCTGAGACCCCACACCCCAGAGCAGGTTGCACAGGGATCGTTGGCCCTGTAGCGTAGCCAGAGGAGGGAACTGTGAGCAGCACGCGACCACAAAGCCGTCCACAGAGATGCCAAACACAACCCCTGGGCTAAGTACAAGGTGATCTGGAAAATCCATGAGCCTCTCAATAGAGGCAGAGAAACAGAATAAAGCCGTTCTTTACAAAAGCACATTCCGTGCACGCAGAGAGTGGGGCCTGGATGCTTCCATCTTGTCCCTCGTTGGCTTTCATTTATTGAATGCCAGGCCCCTACAGCCACTCTTTTCTGCCCACCAGTGAGTACTGTGTAGAAGGCAGTTCCCCAGCATGACTGAGGTGCAGTGAGAGGCAGCCACAATGTGGACCAGAGCTGGAGGCCCTGGGGTACCCACTGCTGACCCTGGGAGCAGCTGGATAGTCCTGGGGGTGGGGGTGGGGTAGGGCCTCATCCTGGAAGGTCCCACAGACCACCCTTCCACCCAGCACTAGACTGGTCCCGAAGCCTCTGCTTGCATGCTCCAAGGACAAGGCATTCATCGCTGCTCAAGACAGCCCATGGACATCTCAGAAGGTGAGGAAAGGCAGACTATTGCTCAAGTGCCCTCTGCTGCCCCCTGCCTCCATAGGCAAGCCACGCCTCTGCCTGGGAAGGTCTTTCCAAGGACGTCCTTGCTGAAGCAGCCTGTCACCCACCACCACCCATCCCCCCTAGTCAGAAGGAATCCTCCTTCTTCCACGTGGTCCAGCCTTTGTTCTCAGCACACACAACTGTCTGCGTTCAAGCCTGTCTTACAACTATCTGCCTCCTCCATTTGACTATGAGGTCCTGGAAGGCAGAAACCTAGTTTTCCTCTTGACTCTTGAACCAAATAGATGTTTAAAAATCCATTTGTTAGGGGCGCCTGGGCGGCTCAGTGAGTTAAGATTCTGCCTTCAGCTCAGGTCATGATCTCGGGGTCCTGGGATGAAGCCCCGCATCGGGCTCTCTGCTCGGCAGGGAGCCTGCTTCCCCTTCTCTCTCTGCCTGCCTCTCTGCCTGTTTGTGACCTCTCTGGAGAAAAAATAAATAAAATCTTTAAAAAATAAAAAAATAAAATAAATAAAATTTAAAAAATAAAAATCCATTTGTTAAAAAATGCAATTCTTTAACAACAATCACCAAGTTCCCTTGGCTTACTTGTACTTGCTCACACTCTCTCTCCTTCTCTCTCCCTCTCTCTCAGCCACATGAGGAAACCAGAAAGAGGGCCCTCACTTTTGTGCTGGACACGCCACCCCCACCCTGGGCATCAGTCACCTCTCCCCTGCCCCACCCTCATCCCAATCCCACTTCCAGTTTCCCTTGACCCCCCAGAGAAGTGGGGCTCAAAGCAACAGTTTTGGGATCTCAAATCAGCTTTCCAATCTAATCCTCTGTTCCTCGGTTCTCAAACCTGACCATGCATTAGGATCCTCTTGGGGGCTTGTCATATCACAGATTGCTGGACCCCACCTTCAGAGTTTCCAGTGCAGTGGGTCTGGGACAGGACTTGAGAACTTGCACTTCTAACAGGTTTTCAGATGCTGCTAACGCTGCTGGCCCAAGGATCTCACTTAGACCATAAGACTGTATCACACACACACCATTTCCACTCATCTAACCTTTCCACTTTATCTAACCTGTTTGTATACCTCCAGCAACAAGATGCTCACTACTTGTCAAGTTCGACTATCCTATCTTCAGTTATTTCTTACACTGAGTGACTTGTCACCTCTTACCTGGGGTTGCCAAATAAAATAAAGGATGCCCAGTTAAATTTGATTATCTGATAAACTATGGGTAACTTTTTAGTACAAGTTAAGTCCCATTCAAATATAGTTTTTTGGTTTTTTGTTTGTTTGTTTTGCTGGATCTGGCAACCCCATCCTCCTACCCATCAGATCCGCAGGTGCCTGAGCCAAATGCCTGGCAATCCTGAAGCAGCCCGATGAGCCCAATCTCAGGTGAAACCACTTCCTCTACTTCTCAAACACCATTAAGCCAAAGCCAAAAGCAAACAGAGTCAGCCTCAGGAAATAACACCTGGCCAGAGCTGCGTTTGGAGCCCAGCTCTTACAGCTGGTCCAGGGTTGGGTTGCTGTCAGGGGAATGACCTTTCACATGGGCTCCCCATGTGGGGGCCTCCTTGCCTTTTTTAAAATATAATTTATTTTTGTTAACATATAATATATTATTTGTTTCAGGGGTACAGGTCTGCGATTCATCAGTCTTACACAATTCATAGCGCTCGCCATAGCACATACGTTCCCCAATGCCCATCACTCAGCCACCCCGTCCCTCCCACCCCATCCACTCCAGCAACCCTCAGTTTGTTTCCTGAGATTAGGAGTCTCTATGGTTTGTCTCGCTCTCTGGTTTTGTCTTATTTCATTTTTTTCCTCTCTTCCCCTAGGATCCTCTGCCTTGTTTCTCAAATCCTGCATTTGAAGCAGATAGACCTTCATCCCGGTGCCTGAGCAGGTTACCAATACCGGGTCACCCATCCACAGCTACACTGTAGGCAAACGTTCCAGCCTAGACTAAAACCTGCTCCTTCCGACTTCCATGGGGCAGACTTTTCACTAATTCAAGAATCACTTACCATGAGGTCACCCCAGGATCTAGCACAGGTGCTATGTGGCAGAGGGGTCTTCCCGTGCAAGTCTTACCACTTCAAAACCTCAAATGCCACGGATCAGAAGAGTCCCGCCCACTCTGTGATACCCCTCTTAGAGACCATCCGGGCCAGCCTCCTCAGAGAACACCAGAGAGAGAAAGAGAAGCACCCGAGCTCAAATCCAAGTCGACAGCAGAGCCAGGTAAGAATCTAAGCCTCCTGATCTCAGCTCAGACCTTGTCCTACCCTGCCAGGACTCCCTCCAACCAAAAGGGAGCTACTGGCAAATGAAAACCGCAGAGGTAGACCATTTTTCTCCCATGGAGCCAGCAACAATAAAAAATTCTGACAATATCAAGCGTTGGAGAGGATGTGGAGAAAATTGTACTCCCCTACACTGCTGGTGGGAATGTAAATCGTTAGGGCGACTTTGGAGAGCGATTGGCAATACCTAGGGAAATGGAAAGTGCACTTACTGTACAACATAATGATTCCACGGCTCGTGACATGCCCCAAAGAAACACTGCCACGTGTGCGGGCTGAGACCCAGGGCCTGGGTGCTTACTGTAGCGCTGTTTGTTACGGTGAAAAATTGAAAACAATCTAAATATGCAGCGAGGCGAAAAGAGAAACAAAACACGGCCTGTCCACGTGACAGCATACCTTGCAGCAGTCAGAATGAATGGACTAGAGATAGATTTATCAACGAGAATAGAGGTCAAAAGTGCCCTTATGTGAAAAAAGCCAGGTGTAAAGGGACCCAGAGCAAATTTATGTAAATATTGAAATGCATTTCCACAAAATAATACCATGTATCTATTATTTATAATACATTATATATGTATATAAAAATAATGTTTCAAAACAATGTCTTTAAAGGCTTGCCCAGAAGGAAACACAGCTATTCATGAAAGCCAAGCTAGAGGTGGCTTCTGGGAAAGGAGCAAAGGATAAAATTTGAGGATGTCAATCAATGGCTGCTTCAACTTTGTAATGTTTTATCTTTTATTAAAAATACACTTGAAGTAAATATAACAAGATGTTCACAGCTATTATCCCAGCAGTAAGCACGCCAATTCATTACTTTTGTATTTTGTTTTGTTCTAACTTCTCAAAGAAAAATAAAACACTATTCTGAGGCGCTTCTCTCTGCCCCCCACTCCCAGCCTATGTGAATGACCGAATTCAAGTTTCTCAGATTTCAATAATTCATGGCCTGAAGCGGGGCGTGAGTGCAGAACGGCTCTATCCTTAAGGGAGAACAGAAGAATGCATTCAGTGTGGGCTAAAATCTCCCTCCCTCCATCCTGACTAGAGATGACCTTGGGCCTGAGTGAAAGGGGAGAGGGTTTGATGTACTGGATGCTTCTCCCCATCTACTTTAGGGAGATGGAAGGAAACCCTCCCCTGGTTCAATAATGTATCAGAACCTAAGCATGATGAAATGAAGAACCTTTCACGGCATGAGCCCAGCAGCAGGTCTGTGAGACCACCATCTGGTGGGTGTGGGGTAGGGGGCTCATCGCAGCTTGAAGATGGAAAACAGGAGCATGATCCTCCTTGATGGGAGGGTTAAAACCCCAATGAGGACACAAGATCACATGGGGAGCCCCTTACACATAGATCAGGTAGGTCTTGGGGGAGGGAAGGCAGGGACCTGGGCGGGGGGAGGGGAAAGGGGGGGTTAGTCCAGGGATGTTGCATTTCTACCAAGATCCCAATGTTACTGGTGTGGCTGGTCCACAGACCACACCTGGAACGACGACATGTTGGTCACGCCAGCAAAACCCCACTTGGAAGACAAATTCACAGTTACGGAAATGAGAAAGTGGTTCTCTCTGGAATGGAGGGGCAGATGGAGGAATGGAGCCTTGGGCTTGGCTACCAGCTGGCTACCAACTGCCCCCACTCAGGTCACCCCTGGCCATTGGGCCACAATCACTGGCTCGTTGGGGCCTGGGTCCCAAACTGCTCTTGTTATTCCTATCCAAAAGAACTAATGCCTTCCCCGGCAACGAGTTTCTGAAGGAAGCTGGGAAGACGTAAGAGAATCTTTCCTGGAATAGGAAAGACTGGCCTGAGTTTCTAGCAGAGCCCTCTGTGAGCCATGTGACCCAAGGCCAACTAATTCATCCTTTGGGTCTCAGTGTCCTCATCTGTGAAATGGGGATAAAACAGCCACCCTTAAGAAGGAGGTGAAGATTAAATGAGCTCATACGAGGGAAGAGCGAGCCCAGCTCCCAGATGGGCACCCTTTGGTCTCTGCTTCCCAACTCCTCCACCCCATGGGGTTCGGTGGCACAGAGGGGGACAGACGTGAGGGACAACGCTTGCTCAGCAGGACTCTTCCTCCAGCTTCCGTCTTCATGCTTTCGCTGCCCTTCTGCTTCCAGGAGAAGTGTGAAGGTCTCAAGTCCTATCAGCTGTTCTCGTGAGTCAGCCTTGGGCAGGGAGTGCAGAAATATCACAGGCAGAGCCTGTTCTGGTGACATTTCAAATCGACAGTATCTCTCGCATCCCCTCACACGGCTGTGTCTGGTCAGCATCCGTTGCTCAAAAACTTCATGGGGCATTTCTGTCTCTTTTTCAAGGGTTCTTACTCACTCCACTTCCCGTGGGATGGCGCTTGATAGTGGACAGAGCACTGGCGCATGCCTGATCGTATTTAATCCCCCAGCAACCCTGCCAAGAGGGAAACTAATGCTCAAAAAGGTCAAATCGACTGCCCAGGCGTACCCAGCTGGTCTATGGCAGTGACAGGATTTGAACCCAGACCTCTTGGGTCACGAGGAATTTAACTGACCGCATGAGTCACATGATGGTCACCACCCCACCACTGCTGGCTCTCCCTAGCCTGACCTACCTTCCCTCTCTCCCAGACCTTTTCCCTGTGCCCTCAGGAACCCCTCTTCGAAGTAAAACAAACTCAGCCCCATGCTCAACCACTTCACCAAACACTCAGCAATAGCCCCTTTTGTCTTGGCGGAAGTTCTCTGTCCCCCAGAACTGCACGTGCCCTGTAGCCCTCTCCCCTCCCCCACGTACACACACCTTAGGGTCCAAATCTGTGGTAAGCATCCTCGCTTCGCCTCACTGCCACTTTTCGGCCAGGCTTTCCCGCCCCAGGTAAAGCTGTTTCCTCAAGCTCTCTTTGCCCCTCCTTATCGCCATCCCTCATCCTGAAGACTCTTCCCCGCTCCACCTCCTGACTCAGTCTCCCTCTCCACCCTAAGTCCTGGTGCCTTCTGGGTCAGGGTTTCTCAACCTTGGCACTATTGACCTTTGCAGCCAGAAAACTCTTTATTGTGGAGACGGCCCTGCAGGAAGTTTAGCTGCATCCCTGGCCTCTACCCACTTGATACCATAACATGTCCCCCCCAGTTATGACAACCAAAAATGTCTCTAGACATTGTGCAATGTCCTCCAGGGGGACAAAATCACCCCCCAAGTGAGAACCACTGGTCTAGAGCAACACCAGCATCCGGACCTCAGGTCCCGTGCCTGTGACCACTCCAATCCAAGCAACAGCCCTTCACTCTGTTTCATTCCTCTCCTGGGGCAGTCACTTGCCTTTTCCACTGTCCAGGACCACCCCGGGAAGCAAGGGCCCAGTGTGAGGACTGAACCGTCCATACCGACCTCAGCGAGGCTGCCTCCTTCCTAGCGCTTCCCCAGATCTGTCATGAACTGCAATTTGTTCATCTCTCTTCCCTTTGCCCATTCTCTTCTCTGCCTCCTCCACTGGGATACAAATTCCTTGCAAGCAAGAACCTCCCTATTCTCTTCACTATTCTATCACTGACACCGGCAGAGGGACAGGTACAGAAAACATTTAGGGAGGGAAGGAGGAAGGAGTGGAAAGGAGAAAAGGGGGAGAAAAACGGAGGGAATCCCAAAGCGGAGAACACGGCAGAAGGCGGGAGGTATTGATCAGATACAGCAACAAGAGTCAAACGTGACATCTGCTCCTTGAAACAATCTGTAGCTAGTAAAAGGGATAATGTATCTCTAGATTCACTGAGATGGAAATATCCCTAATAAAGCTGACTATTTATATGCCCATCTGTGTATTGATGCCCAGAGAAATAGCAGAAAGAATGCTCACCAAAAGGTTGAAAAATTTTTTTCTCTGAGTCGCTAGGTTTCAGGGCGAATTTTGCTTTCCCTTTTACTTCAATTTCCTACAGTAAGAATTATCCTTTAAAAAAAAAAGAATTAGTCTTCCCAGCAGAAAATTTAATAAATTATGTTTTCAAAGAATGTATCTTAAGATGGGAAAAATCTCCTGATAAAAGTTTAGGTGGGAGGGTGGTGGGGAAATGGACATTGGGGAGGGTATGTGCTATGATGAGTGCTGTGAAATGTGTAAACCTGGCGATTCACAGACCTGTACCCCTGGGGATAAAAATACATTATATGTTTATTAAAATAAAAAAAAATAAAAAAAATAAAAAGTTTAGGTGGGAACTGAGATATACAAAGAAGTTGCTTACTGTACATCATCTACAGCCCAATCAGAACAGCTTTTTAATTTTTATATGGAAAGTACTAAAAAAAAAAATCAGGAGGAAATCCACCATATTCCAACAACAGTGGTTCTGAAGTGTAGGTGGCAGGGATAAGATCCCTTTATCATTTCTCCTTTATGTACATCTTTATTTTCCAAACCCTGTAGAGCAGTGCTGTACAATATGATAGGAAGTAATTATTGGCACTTGAAATGTGTCATGCATGATATGACTGAGGTCCTGAATTTTCTTTTTGACTTTATTAATTGGTATTAATTTTTCCAAAGCCTCACATGCCTAGTAGCTACGGTATTTGAGAGCAGAGCTTTAATGTGAGCAAATGTCTTTAATACTTAGAAAAAGAGCACTAGATGTGACTCCCAAATTAATAAATAAAAACTCAGAACAGAAAATCCAAATGCTGCCCCAGTGTCTGGCCCAGTTCCAGCTTAATGCGGTGTTCTGCATCTGTTTATTATAAGATCTGAATGCCCCATCCAAACTTTCTTGGCAGATGTATCATTTTTTTACACTTTTTTTTAAAAAAACTGAAGGATGATTTCTTCATTTCTTATTCAGTATTTGAAAGTGAGGCAGAGTCAATGAACTCACACATATTGCAGAAACTGACTTCCTTAGACCTTAACAGAAGGTACTTAAGTGCACAGATGTTTGCTGGTTTTAAAAAGAGGCCTTTGCTGCGTCTGAGAAAACATTCTCCCTAATTTTTCGCTCAATTTGTTTTAAGTTGGTAATGAAATCTGTGAATCTGCGCTCCCTTTCTTCAGGAAAAATGGAATTTTGATCTCCTTTAAAAATCAGAACGCAAAGGGATAATGGAGAAATCAGTCTCAATGGCACATTTCATGTTCGTTTCAGAGCCGTGATGTAAACATGATGATGCTACGCTTTTGGGGTCTTTGAGATTTTTGCCACAAGCCTATAGCGGCTCAGGTGGATGGCTGCCTAATGCATGCTTCTTGGGGAGACTTTTGTTAACAAATTGCATGTCTGCTCATTTGAAATAAACTCATGAAGTTGTTAACGTCTTTGTACAAAGACTGCACCATTCTGCCTGCCCTGGGGAGGAAGACTTTGTACTAATCTCCCCGTGCTCTCCTGCAGTAAAGAGCAGAAGGAGGGACAGAAAGCCCCTATCAATGGTGCTCTCACCATCCGCTAACTAGTCAACAAGCCAGAGAGGGTCGAATAAGTGTCTCCTCATAGGGGCCAGAGTAGAGAACAGAGGAAGTGCTGCCTGGCCTCTAGTTTCACAAAATAATAAAATAAAGCCCTGAACATTTGAGTTGTATTCACCATCTTAATGCATGGACTTCTGTAGGTTTTGGATTAAAAGATGCAGGACAGGCTAATGAACAGCCAAAAAATAAAAAAACATCCCCCAAATCTCACCACCCAGAGACAAAAACCATTCGCTTTTAGAAAGCATTCTTTCCACATCTCTACTCCAACAGTCCCCAGCTGGGGGCAGTTTTGTCCCCCAGGGGACATTTGGCAGCGTCTAGAGACATATTTGGTTTTCACGACTAGGAGGGAGTGTTCTGGCATTTAGCGGGCAGAGGCCAGAGATGCTGCTAAACATCCTACAATGCATAGGACAGCCCCCCGCCCCACTCCACACAAAGAATTTTCTAGCTCAAATGTCAGTAGCACCGAGGCAGAGAAACCCTGCTATACGTGTATGGATGTGTGGCTCTGTGATCATTACATAATTGAGTTCACACTCTGCCGGCTGTTTGCCGTCCTGCAAGAACATATGTATTGCTCGTGGTCAAGCACTGCCCATTCCCTAGAGAGGAACTCGTTTAATTTTTTACCAGAACTCTGTAAGAGAAGGGAATATTACAGATTTTATAGCTGGAGAGACTGAGGCTCAGATAGGTGAAGTGTCTTGCCCAAGGTTGCACAGCAGTTAGTTCTGGTGCCGAGTCACAAGTCCAGGACTAAGGGATTTCAAACCCCTCTTTTCCCACCAGCTACAGATTTACTCCCTTTTTCTCCCCAAAGGACAATGAGGGACCTGAGAGTAAGACCCTTGAAACTCCCTTGCAGAACCTAAGGGAGACAAGGCTTTAGTCGTTCAAGTGATTCTGTTATTTAAACCCTCTCAGTAGTCTGGTTTGTATTTTCATCAATATGATCTGTCAAGAATTAAAAGAACACTTTCAAGTTTCTCAATAACCGCTTTTCTGTCAGTTTCCAGTTGGCATTGCAACTTTGTTTCTGTATTTATTTATAAGCTACGTTCCATCCATAGCTATTATTATCTTGGTTGTGGATTAAACCCTCCATCAGTTTATCAAGTGACCTTAGTCTCATTGAATTTCCCTTCTTTTTTTTTCTTTTTTCTTTTTCTTTCTTTCTTTCTTTTTTTTGAGAGAGAGAAAATGGGCGGGGGCAAGCAGGGTGGAGTGGGGCAGAACAAGGGAGAGAAAGAATCTTAAGCAGGCTCCACACTCAGCACAGAGCCTGATGCGGGACTCCGTCTCCCAACCCTGAGATCATAACCCGAGCCAAAATCAAGAGTCAGATGCTTAACTGACTGAGCCACCCAGAAGCCCCGAATTCCCTTCTTCTAATAGCAGTGTTGTGACCCCCTGCCTTCTTTTTGTCTGCATTTGGCTGGTGTATCTGTAATTACTGTGCCTTATTTAATTTCAGGTATGTGCTTTGACGTTGTATATGGTCAGATTCGGATTGAGTTTCCCCAATCTGAGAGTCATTACCTTTTAATGGATAGGATCTTTTTTTTTTTTTAAAAGATTTTATTTATTTATTTGTCAGAGAGAGAGAGAGTGAGCACAGGCAGACAGAGTGGCAGAGGGAGAAGCAGGCTCCCTTGGAGCAAGGAGCCCGATGTGGGACTCGATCCCAGGACGCTGGGATCATGACCTGAGCCGAAGGCAGCCGCTTAACCAACTGAGCCACCCAGGCGTCCCATGGATAGGATCTTTTTTAATGTATAGGTACTTTTGTCATGGATATCTTTGGTCTTAATTCCATTTTCTTGTTTTATGTTTTATATGCTTCTGTTGCATCTCTTTTTTCCTCCATTTTCCTACTTCCAATTAATTTGGTAAACAGAATATTTTTAGTGTTCTGTGGTCTGAGTGTTTGTGTCCCCTCAAAATTCATATATTGAAATCCTAATGCCCGATGTGATGGCTTTAGGAGGTAGGGCCAGGAGGGTAGAACCCCAGGGAATGGGATCAGCGCCCTGATAAAAGAGACTCCTTGCCACCATGTGAGGACACAGCAAGAAGTCTGCCCTCGCAATCCAGAAGAGGCCCCTCGCCAGAACCCAACCCTGTGGGCACCCTGACCTTGGACTTCTACCTTCAGAACTGTAAGAAATAAATATCTGTTGTTTACAAGCCATCCAGTCTGTGGCCTTTTGTTATAGCAGCCTGAACAGACTAAGACTCATCTTCTAATCTTTCCTACCTCCTGCTAATTTGATAAACAGAATGTTTTTAGTTCTGCCGGTGATTATTTTTATATCTTTAAATAACACGCTTTAACTTCCATGTCTGAAGATACTAAATTCAGAAACGAAAAAAATAGCAATTGACTCCCTTTCTGAGAGATTAGAAAATCCGTTCCCTCGTGTGTCCTCGCTCTCTCTCCACGCCCTACTTCTGATCTTTGGGGGTATGTTCTGGGTCGCCTCAAGTAAAATTGTAGGGTTATTTTGTTAGGTATATTGTTTAAAAATTATAATAGCTACATTCTTATAAAAGTGTACTTAAAATTATATTTTATAGGGATGCCTGGGTGGCTTAGTCAGTTAAGTGTCTGTCCTCGGCTCAGGTCATGATCCCAGGGTCAGGGGATCGAGTCCCGCATCTGGCTCCTTGCTCAGTGGGAAGCCTGTTTCTCCCTCTTCCTCTGCCTGTAGACCCCCTGCTTGTGCTCCCTTTCTCTCTCAAATAAATAAAACCTTAAAAAAATTGTATTTTATAGAATTATAAAAATTTCATAATTGTTCAATGGTCAATTAATTTAACTTTACATAGAAATAGTTACAGAGTATTACCACCAAACAATGCAACAGCTTTCCTTTCCAGGAATATACTAGATGCTTTTCTCTCAAGTTCTTTGTTTCAATTCGACTCCTGGTTGACCAGAGTACATTTTCAAGTATTTGCTTCCCACTCCCTTCCCACCCCCAACAAGGATATACAGATGATATACTTCCTAAACCCTTGCATATCTGAGTCACATGTAAATATCCACTGCCATGGGGCATTTCTGGCACCATCTATTTTTCTTTCAGTTGCTTTAGTGCTTCGTCTTCTTCCGGATCTTCTTCCCACTATCAGAGTTGAAGAGCTAAGGCCATCAGATTTTTATTTTCTTTGAAGACTGCCTGCTTCTTCTGCCTGAATCTTTATTAGAGTTTTTCTTTATCCCCGAAATGCAACAGTTTCATCCCAATATGTGTCTATTAGGTTTTTTTATTCCCATTCAGTTTACTCAGCAATGCTTTTTTAGCTGAAAATACTGATCTACCTTTGCTTTCAGAATGTTTTCTTCTATTTCTTTTTTGAATATTGTTTCAATGACACTTTTTCTATTTCTTGCTGTCCAGGAGTACAAATGTCCCTATGTCAGCTGTAGATTTCCTTCTCCAGATCTCAGTGTGTGGGTCAGGATCAGGTCAGGAGACAAGAACCATGCCCATTACAGAAAGATAAACTCAAAATGGATTAAAGACCTTGATGTGAGACGGGAACCCATCAAAATCCTAGAGGGGAGAACATAGGCAGTAACCTCTTCAACATCAGCCACAATAACTTCTTTCAAGACATGTCTCCAAAGGCAAGGGAAACAAAAGCAAAAATGAACTTTTGGGACTTCATCAAGATAAAAAGCTTTTGCACAGCAAAGGAAACAGTCAACAAAACCAAGGGACAATCCACGGAATGGGAGAAGATATTTGCAAATGACATTACAGATAAAAGGCTGATATCCAAGATCCGTAAAGAACTTCTCAAACTCAACACTCAAAAAACAAATAACCCAATCAAAAAATGGGCACTTTTTTGAAGTGAAGAGACACTTCTCCAAAGAAGACATACAAATGGCTAATGGACACATGAAAAAATGCTCAACATCACTAGCCATCAGGGAAATACAAATCAAAATCACAATGAGATACCACCTTACACCAGTTAGAATGGCAAAAATCAACAAAACAGGAAACAACAAATGTTGGCAAGGATGTGGAGAAAGGAGAACCCCCTTACACTGTTGGTGGGAATGCTGGTACAAGCTGGTACAGCCACTCTGGAAAACAGTACGGAGGTTCCCCAAGATGTTAAAAATAGAGCTACCCTATGACCCAGCAATTGCACTACTGGGTATTTACCCCCAAAGATACAGATGTAGTGAAAAGAAGGGACACATGGATCCCCGATGTTCAAAGTAGCAATGTCCACAATAGCCAAACTGTGGAAGGAGCTGAAATGCCCTTCAACAGATGAATGGATAAAGAAAAATGTGGTCCATATATACAAAGGAATATTACACAGCCATCAGAAAGGATGAATACCCACCATTTGCACTGACATGGATGGAACTGGAGGGGATTATGTTAAGTGAGGTAAGTCAAGCAGAGAAGGACAATTATCATATGGTTTCACTCATATGTGAATCATAAGAAATAGCATGGAGGACAATAGGGGAAGGGAAGGAAATCTAAAGGAGGAGAAATCAGAGAGGGAGATAAACCATGAGAGACTATGGACCCTGAGAAACAAACTGAGGGTTTCAGACAAGAGGGGAGCTGGGGGATGGGGTAACAGGGTGATGGGTATTAAGGAGGGCATGTGTTGTGATGAGCACTGGGTGTTATATACAACTAACGAATTATGGAACACTACATCAAAAGCTAATGATGTGCCATCACGATCAAAATTCCACCACATTTTTCAAAGAGCTGAAGCAAACAATCTTAAAATTTGTATGGAAACAGAAGAGACCCCAAATTGCTAAGGAAATGTTGAAAAACAAAAACAAAACTGGGGGCATCACGTTGCCTAATTTCAAGCTTTACTGCAAAGCTGTGATCACCAAGACAGCATGGTACTGGCACAAAAACAGACACATAGACCAGTGGAACAGAGTAGAGAGCCCAGATATGAACCCTCAACTCTATGGTCAAATAATCTTCGACAAAGCAGGAAAAAATATACAGTGTTAAAAAGACAGTCTTTTCAATAAAGGGTGCTGGGAAAATTGGACAGCTAAGTGTAGAAGAATGAAACTCGACCATTTTCTTACACTATACACAAAAATAAACTCAAAATGGATTAAAGACCTCAACGTGAGGCAGGAATCTATCAAAATCCTAGAGGAGAACATGGGCAGTAATCTCTTCAACATTGGCCACAGCAACGCCTTTCTAGATACGTCTCCAAAGGCAAAGGAAACAAAAGCGAAAATGAAATTTTGGGACTTCATAAGGTAAGAAGCTTCTGCACAGCAAAGGAAACAGTTGACAAAACAAAGAGGCAACCCACAGAATGGGAGAAGATATTCACAAATGACACCACAGACAAAGGGCTGATATCCAAGATCTATGAAGAACAACTCAAACTCAACACACACAAAACAGATAATCATGTCAAAAAATGGGCAGAAGACATGAGCAGACACTTCTCCAAAGAAGACATACAAATGGCTAACAGACACATGAAAAAATGTTCATCATCATTAGTGATCAGAGAGATTCAAATCAAAACCACATTGAGATACCACCTTACACCAGTTAGAATGGCCAAAATTAATAAGACAGTAAACAACATGTGTTGGAGAGGATGTGGAGAAAGGGGAACCCTCTTACACTATTGGTGGGAATGCAAGTTGGTGCAACCACTTTTGGAAAACAGTGTGGAGATTACTTAAGAAATTAAAAATAGAGGGCGCCTGGGTGGCTCAGTGGGTTAAACCTCTGCCTTCGGCTCAGGTCATGATCTCAGGGTCCTGGGATCGAGCCCCGCATCGGGCTCTCTGCTCAGCAGGGAGCCTGCTTCCTCCTCCTCTCTCTCTGCCTGCATCTCTGCCTACTTGTGATCTCTCTCTGTCAAATAAATAAATAAAATCTTTAAAAAAAAAAAGAAATTAAAAATAGAGCTACCCTATGACCCTGCAATTGCACTACTGGGTATTTACCCCAAAGCTATTGATGCAGTGAAAAGAAGGGCCATCTGTACCCCAATGTTCATAGCAGCAATGGTCACAGTCGCCAAACTGTGGAAAGAACCAAGATGCCCTTCAGCGGACCAATGGATAAAGAAGATGTGGTCCATATATACAATGGAGTATTATGCCTCCATCAGAAAGAATGAATACCCAACTTTTGTATCAACATGGACGGGACTGGAAAAGGTTATGCTGAGTGAAATAAGTCAAGCAGAGAGAGTCAATAATCATATGGCTTCACTTACTTGTGGAGCATAAGGAATAACACAAAGGACACGGGGAGAAGGAAAGGAAAAGTGAATTGGGGGAAATCAGGGGGAGACAAACCATGAAAGACTGTGCACTCTGAGATACAAACTGACAGTTTTAGAGGGGCGGGGGGGTGGGGGGTTGGGTGATCCTGGTGGTGGGTATTAAGGAGGGCACGTATTGCATGGAGCACTGGGTGTGGTGCATAAACAATGAATGCTGGAACACTGAAAAGAAATAAAATGAAAAAAAAAAAAGCTAATGATGTACTATACAGTGGCTAACTGAACATAATAAAAAATTTTAAATAAATAAATAAATAAATAAATAAATAAAAAGAGCTACGCCTGTTGTTTTAAGTAACTTAAAGTAAATAATTGTTAACTGGTGTAAAAGGACTAACTAGGTACTTGAAAAGGCAAAAAGAGAATATTATACGCCTAGCAACTCTAGGGAGCAACTACCACCCCGAGGGCTGGGGAAACAAAGGGAAGAAGTTGGTTTTATTAAAACTTGGAAGTTTGGAGGAAGGGCTCCACACAGCTGAAAATCAGCCCTCTGAGGAGCTGCCACCCCTGGGCTGTGCTGGTATCTCTGAGCTCAGAGATGGAGCCCCTTGATGCTGGGACCAGACCTTATGTTTCCTGTGCTCTAACCCAAGCGTGTGATGTCTCCTGCCAAGGCCTGCAACTGTGACAGGTCCTATGCAGGACACTTCAAGGCCTTGGTTCCCAACTTTGGTACACACTGAAATCATCTGGGGAATATTAAAAAGTACTGATGCATGGATCCTATCCCCTGAAATTCTGAATTTTCTGGTCCAGGTGCTGCTGAGAATTGAGTTTTAAAAGCTCCCCAGGTGATTCTAATATGTAGCCAAAGTTGAGGACCAGTGGTCTAGAATTATCTACGCATAGGACCTATTACTGCCTCCGAGAAAAAGGATAAGACTCGTGTTCACAGCACTGGTTTTATCACATCATGATAATCACCAAAGAAAGCTTTTTTTAAACTGGCAATGCCCCTCTTCCCTGCCCCCGCCAGAGGCACTGATTTAATTCATTTGAGTTGGGGTCCACATTGGAATTTTTAAATCCCTAGGAGTTCTAATGTGCAGCCAGGGTTTAGGTAGAAGAAAGACCCATAATACTTATTTCTCCTGATGGGAGTTTTGATGGCTGGATAAGATATCATAAGGATGCAAAAATTTTTTTTTTAAGATTTTATTTATTTATTTGACAGACAGAGATCACAAGTAAGCAGAGAGGCAGGCAGAGAGAGGGGAAGGGAAGCAGGCTCCCTGCCAAGCAGAGAGCCCGATGCGGGGCTCGATCCCAGGACCCCGAGATCATGACCTGAGCCGAAGGCAGAGCCTTTAACCCACTGAGCCACCCAGGCGCCCCCAGGACGCAAAAATTTCTAACATCATGTTAGCATTGAGAATGCTAGGTTGGTAGGAGAAGTCTAACAATTAGATGACTATAATAGGGAACCTCTCCACCATGACATGTCAGAAAAGGGGATAAACCCACACACACGTGCACACACACGGTGGAGAGGACAGCGTAGGAGATAATTATGAATGTAGGATGAAAAGATAAAAAGATAAGTCTCAACTTCCTTTAATGTAATCGTCAGTTAGCTTTGGCCCACGTTGCCCTGGGTCAGTTGTTCCTAGAGCAGCAGCGATAGCATCACTTGCGATCTTTGTAGTTTCTGACTCTACTGAGTCAGAAACTGGAGGTAGGGCCCGGCCCTACTTTAACAAGACTTCTCGATGATTATCATTTCTCAAATTTGAGGTCCACTTTCCAAAGCAGTGACATCTGGAAGAGTCACAAGAGAAAAAAACAAAATGCCAATAGGCATTTTGTCCTCCTATGTCCCAGGACCCCCTTCGGTAGACAACTACAGAGAGTAGCCTACCCTCCCTCTGATAGACCAACTGCATCACCATAGCAACATGGATGCTCCTGGTGGGTCTCAGACATTCACCATGAGAACAGCTTTTCTTAATAAACTGAAGAATTTGTACATAAAATCGGATTCCTGTGCCCTTTGTCCCTTTGCCTGCCTATGACAACTAGTGCTAGCTCTTCAGCTTTTCCTCTGGCATGCTGAGGACTTATTTTTGTCTAATCCCACCTTATCCTCTCAAACTAGTTCAGAGTCCTCCCAGATTTTGACAACAGATCCGCTGATGGTCCTAACTTTTGCCTACTGTTGTGAATTTGGTTCCTTTAGCAATGCTTTCATTAATGCCTCTGTCAAATTTGGATTTTGGAGGGCCACATCAAACTGTGGACACTAATTGAGCTCAGAATAAAATAAAGCCCCTTATTTATTTTCCATGGGTAATTCTAAGCCACATCTTCTCTGTGCATTTCAGCTGTTGGCACTTTATTTTTTTTTTTAAGATTTTATTTATTTATTTGACAGAGAGAGAGATCACAAGAAGGCAGAGAGGTAGGCAGAGAGAGAGGAGGAAGCAGACTCCCTGCTGAGCAGAGACCCAGATGCGGGGCTCGGCCCCAGGACCCTGAAATCAGGACCTGAGCCAAAGGCAGAGCCTTAACCCACTGAGCCACCCGGGCGCCCCGAGCTGTTGGTACTTTAGATCCGGGGATACAATCTCATAACATCTCAAGAGATATTAGCATGTCATTATTTCTTGATTCAATTGTGACCAGCTACCAGACACAGTTCATGTTGGGGTGAGCCACTGTCCTGGTTTGCCTGGGATGGAGGAATTTCCCAGGAAGCAGAACTTTCAGGACTAAACCCAGGAAAATCTCCCTGGAGCAGATTTTAACCAGTAAAAATAGGATCTGATGAATAAACCAGAAAACTTGTTTCTTGGTGGGTACGATAGGCAGCCTCCAAGATGACCCCCAATGACCCCACCTTTGGTATTCAGACCCTTGTGTGAGCTCCTTCCTTTGAGATCTAAAACTTGTTAAATAACAGTAAAAGTGATGGGACACCATTTCTGAGATTAGGTTA
The DNA here is from genome assembly GCF_963455335.1 of Martes martes. Classification (NCBI taxonomy): domain Eukaryota; kingdom Metazoa; phylum Chordata; class Mammalia; order Carnivora; family Mustelidae; genus Martes; species Martes martes. The sequence continues at coordinate 16,012,329 of NC_137896.1, read as the reverse complement.
CAAAAAGACTGAGACTTCCAACTTGCTGGCTTTCTCTCATTTTCTTCCTTGCTGTCTCTAAGAGAAGTCAATTGCCCTGCTGAAAGGTACCCTACAAACAGGTCCACATGGCAAGGAACTTGTCTCTAGACAATTGTTATGGATTGAATTGTACTTCTCCAGAATATATGTTGAAGTGCTAATCTCCAGTACCTAAGAATGTGATTTTATTTGGAAATAGGGTCATTACAGATGTGATTAATTAGATGAGGTCATACTGGAGTAGGGGAGGTTCTTAATCCAATGTCCTTATAAGAGATGTCCTTATAAGAGAAAGGACACAAAAACACAGACACACAAGAGGAGAAAATCATGTGAAGGTAGAGACAGGCTGTAGCTGTAAGCCAAGAAATACCAAGGCTTGCCAGCCATCACCAGAAGCATTACCATGTTATGTCAACTATATCGTGAATTTTTGTAACCTTCATTGGGTCCTTTGCACAAACTATCCCTCTCACTGTGTGTCCTCTCCATCATTGTCCCCCTCTACCTATTAATCCTTCAGTTTCTCCTGGGTGACCAACCATCTAGGTTTACCCAGGCACGGGGGTTTCCTGAGACACAAAACTTTCAGCATTAAAACCAGAGCAATCCCAAGCAAACTGGGATCAGTCACCCACCCCAGCTGAGATGCCCCTTTTTCCCAACAGCTGCTCAGAATCCAAGGACAACAGTCAAACACTTACCCTAGGAAGGCTCTTGCCTGTTTCACTCTGCAGTATCTCCGTACTTTCTACCTCCATCAGCTTGTCACTGAGAGCTATTGTTAGTTAACAATGTATTGTAGACCAGAACTAATTGCAATCAATATTTTATTAATTCTCAAACAAAAGGTTGCCTTCAATTAACCAAGTGTGAAAAAAGTTGATTACAGTGGTTTGCACATATGCCCATAGTCAACATCACCAATTAGCAGGCTTGTGCCCCAAAAGCGCTCATTAGTGCATGCAATGATAACACATCAACAAAAATAAACAGCCATGGTGCTGTGGCATGGTTTTTCTAAATTCCATCAAGGACAGGGAAAGAAACATAGTATTATTTATGCAAGATTGTGAAAGCAAGCTTTACACATTATGATATGAAACACAACCACATTTTCAAAGTGTTTGCCAACTGTGCAATCCCCTATAGGAGACATACCTTACCTGAGATGCTACCATGTTTTACGTGCAAATGATACACCATACAGGCTTGTTAAATAAAGTTGCTGAACCTTAGAGCTACAAAGGGTCTTGGAATTAATTCTGTGTGATCACAAGGCTCAGAAAAATGAAGTGACTTTGCCAGGGTAGCACAGCTGTGAAGTAGAACTAGGACCAGTGATTTATTCTAGAACAGGGGTTCTCAACCTCAGCACCACTGACAGTTTGGGTTGGATAGTTCTTTTGTTTTTTAGACTTATTTATTCATTTACTTACTTGCTTATGAGACAGAGAGAGAGAGGAGGCGCAGAGGGGGAGGGAGACAGTCTCAAGCAGACTTCCTGCTGAACGTGGAACCCAATGCGGGGCTCAATCCCAGGACCCTGAGATCATGACCTAAGCCAAAATTAAAAATTTGGACCCTTAACTAACTGAGCCACCCAGGTGTCCTGGGCTGGATAATTCTTTGTTGTGGGGGCTGTCCTGGGCATTATGGGATGTTTAGCATCCTTGGCCTCCACCCACGAGATGCCAGTAGCAGCCCCTCACCCAATCATGACAAACTGGATTATCTCCAGATATTGTTCCCTGGTTGCGGTGAGGGTGGGGGGAGAAGGGGAACAGAAATGCCCGTATTCAAGGGGCGCCTGGGTGGCTCAGTGGGTTAAAACCTCTGGCTTCGGCTCACATAATGAGCCCAGGGTCCTGTGATCGAGACCCACATTGGGCACTCTGCTCAGCAGGGAACCTGCCTCCTCCTCTCTCTGCCTGCCTCTCTGCCTACTTGTGATCTCTGTCTGTCAAATAAATAAATAAAATCTTAAAAAAAAATACAAATTTTGGGAGCCCACACTCTAGACCCACTGCTTCTGAAACTCTGGGGGTGGGTCCCAGTAATAACGCCTTCAGGGGGCTCTGATGCTCCCTCAAGTTCGAGACAGTGGTGTCAAATGTGTCCCTATTTCATAGACAAGGAAACTGAGGATGAAGAACTCCCATGCCTGCCCAAGTTCGGATTTAGTCCTGACTTAGTAACAGCAGAAATAGACTTGAACCTCACTCAGTATGACATCAGGGACCACTGCTTCTGCTCCACTACATCTCCTTAAAGACGGGCAGCAGGGGATGAGACTGGATTAGGACCCAGTCTGTCTCTTTCAGACCATGGACACCGCAAACTCCAGGTCACCAACCCCAGGCCCCTTTGTGGTGACTGTGGCCTTTGGGATCCGAGGCAACGAAGACAAGCATCAGAGCCTGGAGAAGTGTATCAAACCTGACTAACTGTTCCCAGGTCAAACTGAGCACCTGGGGAGCAAAGGCACTGAACAGCATCTCCAGATCCTCTCTCAAGTGAGCATTCTGAACAAACTCTTATTGAAAAAATATTTCACCAACCCAGCTCACCCACAATCTTTGAGGGAGCCTTCACCCCATTCCTCTGGCTACTACAGAAGCAACCATTGCTTCTGTGACCTCACTCGTCTGGCCTCAGCTGGGTACTTGACCTAAGTGGAATCCTTCCCTGGGACTGAGAATTGAACTTATCACTCCCTGATGGTTAAAACAGTGATATTTCAAGTTCTGGAGATATCAGGCTTCCTGTGTTCTACTACTACTACTACTATTACCAGCACAGAAGTGTCTTTCACTTACAACCAAAGAGTCCTGACTCAAATAAGCAAGACTTAAAAACAAAAGAGAAAAAGTCCCTTTCACCACCATGACTAACCCAGGGGAAGGTAACATTGTTGATAACATTCAGGAGACAAGAGGGAAACGTATTACTGTAACTCTCACCTGTAACTCAGGGAAGTTTGATCGGGAAAGTCCCCTCACATCTTCTCCAAGGCCTGACTTCTGAGGATGGTTCTGATCCTCCCTGAGAAACCAGAGCCATGCCAGAACCCTTGGCCCCAAAAGTTATCCTTGGATCTCACCAACATGCCCAGCAACAATAGCTCAGACTGATAGCAAAATTTCACATAGGAAGGAGGAAGGGAAAATACGAGTGAGAAGGACTACAAGTTACAAAAGGATGGAGGCTGGTTCAATAGATGAGGAGGTGCAGGAGTGATGGGGAAATCAGAGACAAAATATTTTTTGCAACAGCTATGACTCCAGAACTTCCTGCTTCACTGGGGAACCCAAACTCACCCTACACACACACTTGATATGCACCTTTGTATAGCCAACAACAAAAAGTATCTGTGGCAGAGACATGATTTTTTTTTTTTTTTTGGATGGCAGGATGAAGGGATGGATGGTAGACGGATGGATGGATGGATGGATGGATGGATGGATGGATGGACGGTGGGTGGATCATGGATGGTAGATGGATGGTAGATGGATGGATGGATGGATGGATGGATGGATGGATGGATGGATGGATGGTGGGTGGGTGGATCATGGATGGTAGATGGATGGTAGATGGATGGATGGTTGGATGGTGGCTGGATGAATGGACAGATGACAGACAAATGCTGAATGAGAGCATGTAAGTCCTCTAGGGGCAGAATTAGGAGCACCCAATTGAGGTGAGGCAATACCTCAGGCTGGTAGATCTGTTAGGTGAGTGGAACAAGTGACTATGAATGGTGTAGAGAGAATACTGCTCAGGGAGACAAAAGCACACCTTTCCCCTGACCTGCTGTGTGACTCTGACCCACTCCCCGCATCTCACCATCCTCATTTTCACATGTACACAAACACATAGGGCCATCCTAGCTCTCCCTCTCTCTGGTTCCTTCCATCTCCTGGATGTGAGGAATCTTCATGAGGTTGGGTGTCCCCAAACTGTTAAAGCAGAGCCATGTTCCAGGCCCTCTGCAGAGCAGGTTTCACTGCCCATCTGCCAGTCCTGTTTACAGAGTGACACCAAGATGGGTGGGCAGTTGGGAGGTCTCCAACTTCTCTGAGAACATCTCTGCAGATGCTTCTGTAAAGGGTGAGACGTGGGCCTTGTAGCAAGTGAGAAGTTTGGAGTGCTGCCATGCCATCCTGCCTGTCCCCACGCTCACCAGACAGGCACCATCCCCTGAATGCGAAGCACCAATAATTCCCCATGGGGGTTCTGGGTCCTTCCATGAGATGAGGGAACCCTGTCCTGCCTTGGTGTCAAAGGATACATTCCTGGAACCACTGGAATGATGGTGTTCATGGAAATGGTGCAATGCTACAACCTCTGGCGTAGTGGTTCCCCTTTGCCCCATTTTGGGTGCTTCCTGCTGCTCACCGACCAGGGCACTGTCAACTCTCCTTTACAAAGAGGTTCCTGAGTCCCCGTGTAACCAACGGGCTGACAGAAATGTATACTGAGGGGCTCAACATTCTACGTTCTCTCCTAAACCCAGTCAAGATGTCTTGGTGAAGATCATTAACAAACAATTTCCTTTTATTATCATCAGGCACTATGTCATAGGTCCTGTGCCAGGGTTCTTCCATTTAACGCTCACAGTGACCGTGCAGGAGGTAGTTTCTCTCCAATATAATACTGATGAGTAAACTGAGGCTCAGAGAGGGTGTTAACTGGCCCAAACCACATCGTGAGCCAGAGGCAGGACTGAGATGAGAATTTTAGTCCATACACAGAGCTTGTACCCTAATCACCAGGTCACACTGCTCCTCAGCATAGCCCAGATCTTAGCACCAGAGACTCTCTGGCTGCAACCTCACCACACCCGTTGCAGTTCCGGGTCTCAATATCCCTCTGTTCACACCATTTCGTCTCCCGTAAATGCTCCAGGCTCTCCTCATGGGTCCCCTCTGCCGTGAAGATATTCTAACCCTTCCAAGCCCCCAAGGGAAAGTGAACCCATCTATCCTGCCTGCCCCCACTGACCCTGCAGGTCCATCTATCACAGGCAACATTTCCGCCAATGTGTAGATGCCGATCTCAGCCTTCTGGCTTCTGGCTTCCGGGAAATACGGTCCTTGTCTTACCCATTTCTATTTGCCCAGGATCTAGCTCAGTGTTTGGCACATGGAAGCTCTCAGCCAATAGTGGATGGAGAACCAAATGGACTGAAAAACCTCATCAGAAATCCAATTTCAAGCTAGTCCGGAGAGCAGGTTCCTAGGGCAGGGGTGCCTGGCACACAGTGTGTGCTTGCTCATAAAAACTTGCCTCGTGATGAAGAAGAGGAATGAATGAATGATGAGCACAGCTGAGCATTTACACACTGATTCACTGAACGTCTTCCTAAGCAACCAGATGCAATCACAGCATTTAGAAACGGAAACATCAGGTACTTTCTAGTAAATTGACCATTAACTCTAAGGTCCCTGTTACAGGCTGAAGGTCTGAACCCCACCCCACCCCCAAATTAAATATGTTGAAATTCTAATCCCAATGTGATGGCATTTGGAGCTGGGGCCTTTGGGAGATGATTTGGTCATGAGGATGGAGCTCTCAGGAACAGAATTAGTGTCCTTAGAAGAAGAGGACAGATTGCTAGCTAGTTCTTCTTCCACCACAGGAGGGTACAATGAGAAGCTGGCAGTCTCTGACCCAGAAGAGGCCCCTCACCAGAGCCTGACCGTGGTTGGCACCGTGATCTCAGACTTCTCAGCCTCCGCAACTGTGAGAAATAATGTCTGTTGTTTATACGCCACTCAGACTATGGCACTTCATTACAGCAGCCCAAACTGACTGAACGGTCTCAGAGTAACTTTTCAAACCTTAAACCATCCTTCTGAGACAAGAGAACTTCAAAACGCAATAAGAAACTAAGCCTCAATTCAAAACCTAGACAATAAAAGGATATTAGTCCCTCACATTGCAGATAGGCTTGGCCTAATGCTGGAGGGCTAATGAAATCCTCAAAATAAAATTTTAATATATAAAGTCTTTTTAGAGTTGAGTTCTCCCAGATGGGGACCCTGAGACAAAGGTTTAAGGGCAAGCATTTTATTTGGGAGGCAACCCCAGGAGACATCAGCAGGGGAGGGGGGCAGGAAACACAGAGGAGGGATGGAGGCCAATTAACAGTGGTTATCAGTCCGGTTACTACCGTGGGCAACTACAGCTTGATCCTACAGGGGACTCTGGGAGACAGTACAGACCCACTGAAGGGCAAAGGGAGCTGGGTGGTTATTTTCCAATTCCCATCTGCCAAGCCTGCTCCCAGGGGCATTAACTCCCCAGTATTTCCACCCCGCCCGCCCATGCACCGGGGCTGAGGGATAGCCCCTGAGTGGAGAGTGGCCAGTTCCTGCAGGAGACAGCCCTCAGCGTACTCAGGAATGGCGAGTGCCGAATGGGTGGGAATGAGTCATCGACAGTGTCTGCTACAAAGCCCAAGGGAAGAACTGAGCAAAGCAGCAGTGTTGATCTCCAACTGACTAACTAAGAGGTATCAGAACCTAATGTAAACTAAGCCAGAAAAGTGGGGCCCTGAGACAAAAGCAAGCTCTGGGCAGAGGAGACGCTAGAACCTTCCATCTGTCTCCTCTCCTCCTTTCTTTGGAGGATATATGTCTGCCTTTCGTCTGTTCTCCCTCCCCAACCTGGAATCTATTTTCTTCTCAGCCTGTGCCTTTCTTCCTCTTCCCCCTCAATATCTTCCACCCACCCCTCCTGTCCCTATTTTCCCATCTCTTAAGAGCCCATAACATGAAAGCAAAGTATCTTGCTTAATATTTGTTTACTTAGGAACAGTGAGTTTTATGTACACTGTTCTTAATTAAAATCTCAGCAAGTTTCTATTTGTGGATGGAGAGGCATTCTGCCCAAGAAGGGGGGCTTTCAAATCTTGGCATCTTCTTACCAATGCACCCCCAGCACTTGGAATGAACACTTGGGATTCAGCCTTTCATTTGGGGCCCATGAAGCTATTCATGTTCTCAGCAACACCAATTATTGGCAATTTCACTGTGTGAGGGAAGTGAATTTCCTTCCAGACATGCTGTAGTGGTGGTTCATCACTGCTTCATCTGTGTGGGTGGCCCGCGAGATAAATGCTCATCCGAAGTGTCAGGCAGGGTATCTACAGCAAAGCACTTGGTCTCCACCCAAACCATCGTCTGGAGTAACTGCTCTCTCCTGTCACTTTGGGGGGGCCTCCTCTAAATGACTGCATCAAGAAAGAAAGTTTCCCATTGTCTTCCAGACCATCTTCTTCCCTTCCAATTCATTCTCTACCTTTCTCTCCTCAAGATCACTCAGGTGTCACCTCCTCCAAGAAGCCTTCCCTGGCTTCCTCAAGCTGGCAGGCATTCTCTCCTCTGTGCTCCCTGAAATTGGGACCACTTGCTTATGTGGCATGGTTTTGTCTGCTCACCAGGCTGTGGGCCCATAAAAGACAAAGTCCCCATCCTGGTCAACTAGTCTCACTGGAAATTCAGCAGAGAGTACAAGTTTGGTAAAAGTTGAATGGATGGATGGATGAAATGAATGCTGGGACTTACTAGAGGCTGAGACCAACTGGCAAGAACTCTTGGGCTGATAGCCAGTGACCAATGTAAGGAATCCAGAGGTCAGGAAGCCCAGGGGGTGGGTCAGGGGGCCAGAGGACTAAACCTCACCCATATGGAACCAGAATGTACCACTCCTGTGGATTTTACATATTGGGCTTCTGGAAATGGAGTTCCACTTCTTTAAAAAGTTGGAGAACTATGACTCCACAGTTCCAACTGCTGCTTTATTTAGAGGGAGGGTGGTTTAGAACCTAGATTTACTGACTCCTGGTCCAGTGCTCACTCAGCTCAATACCACAGCCAAGTCCACCCAAAGATGTGGGTCTGCTCCCTAAGAGGGGAGTCTGGGATGAGGACATGGGGGTTAGGCAGCAGTGGGGGTGTGGAGCAGCAGGACAGATGCTTCCCACCCAGAGTGGGAGAAGGAATGTGGCCTCCAGGTGTTGGGGAGCGCTAGAGGGGATGGGCTAGGGACCTGAGATCAAGTGGAGCTCAGGAGCCTCTACTAGGTAGGGTGTGGCGGATCCGAGGCCAGGAGAAGACCCCTCTACCTTCCTAGGCAGGTGGATCAGGATGGCCACAGGCCTGAAGGGTGGAGGTCAGGAGCGGCCTGGAACATGCAGTGAAAGGGGAAAACCCCCGCTGGACCCAGGTCCCACCCTGCCCACATCTCACCTTGTAGGGAAGAGCAGAAAGGCCAGCAGCCTCTGGGAGGCTGGGAAGATTGGGGGAGTTTCCCAGTGGCTCCCTGCCCTGGAGCCCCGGCCAAGAAGCAGAAGGGTGGTGGCGCCACCTCCCGGCGCCTTCGGGGAGTGCAGCTCACGCCCAAACAGCCTCAGGCCCTAGGCAGTAGGGGTTGAGGGTTCTGAGAAAAGGCAGGCCCCAGAAGAGCAGATCAACCATTTACTATTCCTTCTCCTGCATGTTATCATGGACAACTTCGAACATAATCAAAAGTAGCGAGAATTGTCACGAACTCCCAGATACCCATCACTCTACTTTGCCAATTAGTGCACAGCTAATCTTGCTTCCTCTTTACCCTTTCTCCACCTTACCCCTTCCAAATTATTTCAAAGCAAATCCCAAACAACACGTCATTTCACCCCTAAGTGTGTTCTTATGTCTAAGTACTTTTACAATGTAACCACAATACCACTATCCCACCAAAAAATAATGTAATTCCTTAATATCGAATTTCCAAATGTCCCATGAATTCACACATGTATTTCTACAGTGTATTCAACAGAATCCTAATCAAGTCTACATATTGTAACTGGTTCCATGTCTTCTGAGTCTTTTTTCCCCCTCAAACATCAGCCACTTATTATCACTCACCAGTCTTTGGGTTTTGACTGGGTGGCTCTTCTGCCCCATATGGTGTATTCAGCTGCGTACCTGGTTCCCTTTGCTTGGGCCTCTCCATATGGCTTCCCTCTTTAGGAGCGTAGAGAGTGGGAGGTTTTTCTTCATCTATAAGTTTCTCCTCCATTTGGGTTTTTTTTGGGGGGGTGGGGGTGGGGTGGTTTTTTCGTTGGCTTGTTTTATTGGAAGCTCATTTGTTCAAAGAACCTAGTGATTTGTCCGACATTTCTCACAGTTGGGATTTTTGTTGCCTGCACCCCTGCGGTGTCATTTAATATGTTCCTCAGATTTCTGAGTTGTAAATTCTGTCCGTTGGAGTTGAATCCAGAGGTTTACTCAGAGTCTGTCTTGATCACTTGTTCACGAGGCAGGTGACATCAACTGACCTCTTCTCGTGAGGTCAGCGACCACCATGATCACTATCTACATCTGTTACTTCACTGGGGATTGGAGAACTCCAATATTCTAATTCCATCACTCACTGTTTACTTTTAAACCCAAGATTCATTATAGATTCAGAATTACTTCCCACAACAAAATGGGCCCCTTGGGAGAAAATCTGCTCCTGGACCCTGGGACAAGTCCTCCCCCTCTTCCAGAACTGTGCTGTCCAGTGAGGTAGCCACTACCCACATGTGGAACGTGGCCAGCCCAAATTTGAGATGAGCTGCATGTGTAGAATATGTTTCCAGGTTCAAAGACTTGGTATGAAAAAGTAATGTTAATATCTCATTCACAATTTTTATATGATTTGCATGTTGAACTAATATTTTGAATAGATTGGGTTGAATGAAACACACTATTAAAAAATTAATTTTACCTGTTCCTTTTTACTTTCTGAATGCGGCTACTAGAAAATTTTAAATTACATACGCAGCTCACATTTATGGCTCACATTCTATTTCTGTTGACAGCGCTGGTCTAGGATCTAGTTGTCTCAGTGAATTCATTAACTCTTCCTAGAGCTCTTCCTATGTGACAGGCAGTGCTCAGAAAATACAGCAGTGAACAAAATAGACAAAGCCCCTGCCCTCATGGGGCTTGGATTCCAGAAAGAAGAGACATACAATTAGCAAATCTCAAGTACATCAGGCAGTGAAAAAGTGTTGAGGACAGGGAGAGATTAAGGAGGAACCTCTGGTAAGGAGAGCTTTGATCAGGAAACCAAAAGAGGCACAGAGTGGCCTCTGGGCATATATGGGTGAACAAGTAAAAACAGACGTCAAAGGAGAGAGGACAATCTTGCAAAACCCATGGAAGGAATTCGGTAGGGTTTTATCCTTTTTTTTTTAAAGTGAGCTATAATTTACACATGGTAAAACCCACCTTTCTGAAGTACACATTTCTATGAATTTTGACAAATACATAGAATCATGATACCATGACCAAAATCAAGACACAGAATATTTCCATCATCCAAAAACATTCCCCTTGGCACTTTCAAGTCAACTTCTCCTGCTACCCCCATACTTGAACAACTACTTATGTACTTTCTGTCCCTATAATTTGGTCTTTTCCAGAATGTCATATAAATGGAAACATATGAGTCTGGCTTCTTCCACTTAATACAAGGCTTTTAAAAGTTGCCTGGTTCTTGCATTTATCAGCAGTTTGTTCCTTTTTATGGTTGAATAGTATTCCACCGTATGGATGTGCCACTGGTTATTTATTCACCAGCTGATGGACAAAAGAAAATTAGAAAGCAATAAAAGAGAAAAAGGTAAACAAAAAGAAAGCATACTAAATGGAAAATATGAAATAAGAGAGCAAAAATGAGGCCTAATATAATACTATTTATAATAAAGATAAATGGGTAGAAGTCGTCGGTCAAAAGGTAGAGAATCTAAGATTGGGTAAGCAAAACAAGATCCAGGAGTATGCTATTTACAAGCAAACACTTAAAGGATACATAAATTAAAGAGAAAATGATTTAAAAGTATATATCAGTAAATATGAACCAAAAGAATGTTACAGTAATCCTAATAGCAGCAGTCCTAAGATCTGACAAACAGAATCCAGTGGAAAGCGTAGTAGCATAAGAAAGAATAACAGATTTTCAAAGAACCACCCAGGAGCATATATTTTCATTAAAAAAAAGTACCTTCAAAATAGATGAAATGCCAACTTGCAGAATTAGAGAAATAAATAAATTATTTTTTAATTTAATTTATCTGTCCCAGAAACCAATCAAACAGACAATCAGCAAGCTGATACAGGAATACAGAACTCCTAATCTTACAATCAGCCAACACTCTTTCTGAGCACACACAGGATATTTATAAAAATTGACCATTAAAATAAATGAAAATAAATTTTGAAAGATCAGTATCAATCTCTTTTTTGGACAGTATGCAATAAAATCAACAAAGATAACTGATAAATTTCTCTTTTATCTGGAAACGAATATATTACTCAGTAACCTATGGATTAATAACAAAATTATAAGAACTAAGCAACCAAGTACTACATGTCAAAATTTGGGAGAACACAAATAAAATCTTTTTTATTTTTTTTATTAACATATAATGTATTATTAGCCCCAGGGGTACAGGTCTATGAATCACCAGGTTTACACACTTCACAGCACTCACCATAGCACATACCTTCCCCAATGTCCATAACCCCACCACCCTCTCCCTACCACAAATAAAATCTTTAAAAAAAAAATTGGGGAGAATAGATGAAAACAATATCTAGAGGGAAATGCATAGGTTAAAAAGTATTTATCAGAAGCAAAACAAACAATAATAGAGGGAAAAAAGAGAGAGGCAAACCAAGAAACAGACTCTTAACTCTAGAGAACACACAATGGTTAACAGAGGGGAGGGGATGGGGGATGGGTGAAATAGGTGATGGGGATTAAGGAGGACACTAGTTATGATGAGCACCAGTGTTGTATATAAGTGTTGAATCACTAATTTGTATACCTGAAACTAAATTACACTGTATGTTAAACAGAATTAAAATAAAAATTTTAAAAAGGAGGAAAACAAAAATTATTTATCATAAAATCAGAAAGATTTAACGCAAACAAGTTAAATGTTCAATAAGGAAGATGAAAAAGAGCAAGAAAGATGATAAGAGCTTGAACCAGAGTAGCAGAGATGAAGATTTGGGATATTTTTCAAAAACTGAGTGAATGGGATGGATGTATGAATCTGGAACTCAGTGGGATAGCCATATGTGGACAGATAAACCTGGAAACCATCAGTATATTTAAAGCCATAGTCGGAGAACTAAGTGTAAATAGAGAAGAGCACCTAGCTCCAATAGCACCAAGAGCACCAATAGAGGACCTAGGTGAGTTCACCAGAGCCTTAATTCTGAGTCTAAGCTGGTTAAATTATATTGGAGTTCCCAGTATATGCTAGGTGCAGAGACACTGCCTCAGACCAGCAAGTCACCAGAGCCTGGGATGTAAACAAGAATACCCAACAATGAACGTAACTATCAGGTAGACCAGATGTTTTCACCATCATCATCACCATCATCACCATCATAATCATCACCATCATCACCGCCATCACCATCATCACCATCATGATCACCACCATCACCATCACCACCCCCACCATCATCACCACCATCACCATCATTATCATCATCATCACCATCTTCACCATCATTATCATCACCATCATCATCATCACTACCACCATCACCACCATCACCATCACCACCACCACCATTATCATCACTACCATCATCACCATCATCATCATTACTACCACCATCACTATCATCACCATCACTATCATCACCATCACCATCATCACCACCATCACCATATCATCAACACCATCATCACTACCATCATCACCATCATGATCACCACCATCATCATCACCACATCATCATCATTACCACATCACCGCATCATCATCATTACCACCATCACCACCATCACCATCATCATCACTATCATCACCATCAACACCATCACCACCATCACCATCATGATTACCACCATCATCATCACCACATCATTATCATCACCACCATCACCATCATCAACATCAGCATCATCATCACCGCTACCATCAGCATCATCATCACCGCTACCATCACCATCATTTATTCAATCTCTCATACTCAGATGGTATTATTACCCTGTTATGTGAATGAAGGAGACTCTGAGGTTTAGCCAACTTCAGTAACTTTGTTCACAACAATGGTAGGATTCTAGTCCAGACCTCAAGTACTGCATTGCCAGGACCAGAATACTCACTGCCACACTGTTTACAACAGCAAAAAAACTGAACAAAACCCAAACTGCTATCACTGAGGGAACGTTCAAACAATTATATGTATGAGGTACAGATTGATACATCTAAGATCTACTCTAAATTCCATAATAGGTAGAGAAGCAGGAGCACTGCACATGGGCGTCCACCGTTGGGACTCAACCGTCCTATACCACTGATAGGTATGTGACTTGCGGCAAGTCATATCACCTCTCTGAGGTGATATGATCCTCATCCATCCAGTTTCCTCATCCATTCAGTGGAGGAAAGGCTCCCTTTCCCCGCGAGCTCACAGGTCTGTGGTAAGCCAAATAGAATCAGATGTGAGAGATTTTCATGTCAACAGAGGCCTTTGTAAACATGGGGGGAGGGTGGCTGCTGCTTCCAGAACAGTGAACAGGCCTGGCTCCACTCAGGGGATTCCTAGAACTTGGGGAGGCCCTGTCCTGCCAGCAGTGTGAGAGGATCAGATTTCAGGACCTCCATGTCTCTCTAGCTTTGCACACACACACAGAATTACCCTTAGACTCTAGCAACCAGGACCTCCCTGCCTTGTACCCCTACTTTATCTTTTTAAAGATTGTATGTATGTATGTATGTATGTATGTATGTATGTATTGAGAGAGAAAGAGCAAGACAGGGGAGGAGCAGAGAGGAAGGGAGAGAATTTCAAGCAGACTCCACTCTGAGTGCAGAGCTCAACACAGGGCTTGATCTCACGACCCTGAGATCACGACCTGAGCCAAAATCAAGAGTCGGATGCTTAACTGATGGAGTCACCCAGGTGCCCCTTGTACCCCTATTTTCTTTCTTTTAAAGATTCTATTTATTCATTTGACAGACAGCATGCAAGAAGGCAGAGTGGCAGGCAGAGGAGGAGGGAGAAGCAGGCTCCCCGCTGAGCAGAGAGCCAGATGCAGGACTCGATTCCAGGACCCTGGAACCATGAACCAAGCCAAAGGCAGACGCCCACACAACTGAGCCACCCAGGTGCCCCTGGAGGGACATCTTCTGATGGCCAATGCCCCCTCACAGGGCAACGAATCTGAAGCAGCAAGAGATTGTGCCTCCTGTAGTGCCCCCCTTCCTAAATCATAAATCTAAATCAGGCTGCAGTTCCCCATGGCCCCAGAACTCCCTGCCTAAATGTCTGCTACTGGGAACCACTGCAATCCTTCTCTGGGTCCTTCCTCCTAGGGGTGGGCAGTCCCCAATGTGCGCACCCCTAACCTCAAAGGGCCAAAAGGAGGCCATTTGCAGGAGGATGTCAGGAGGAGGGGAGGGTTGGGACATAGAGAGTGGAGTAGTTGCCCTCATGGAGGGAGACGCCTCGTGGTGCAGGACAAAGCAGGTAACAGGAGGAGAAGAGGAGGCTCCAGACCAGAGCCTCCATTTGTACTCCGCCCCAGACCTCTCAAGTACTGGGCTCGCACACAAACATCCTAACACTTGATCTTTCCCCTCCCCTTCCCCTGCGAGGCTGGTGATAAAACATGGGGAGCAAAAACAATCATTGCTGGAGGCCTAATTATGGCGAGCAGCCTGGTAGTGCCGTATATAGACTCCGCTTTGGGGGAAATGTGCTGATTTATGCAGTTCCCAACATTTAAAGGTGGAGACCAGACTGTAGCTGAATCAGATCTGATCGCTCTCTGGGACAAATTGCACTCCTGAGCCGCTGAGCACAAGTCGGTGAAGCATTGTCTCTCTCGCCTTCCCCTGGTCTATGTTGGCTTCGCCTGGGGTTCTCTGGGTTCCTTGCGCCCACGCCTCAAGATGGCGCCACAGGTAGGAAAGCGAAGTCAGTCATCACTGAGCACCTGCTCTGTGCCAGGCTCTGGGGAAACTGAAGCACATCAAACCAAGGCCTCTGGGAGTTAGTTCGCAGCTAAGAGGGTCTGAGCTCAGACCCTCTTGGCCTGAAGGCTGTCCAGCTGTGAAAGAAGTAAAAATGGCACCCAATCCCCCTCACATCTCACACTGGCACCTTCTTGCGTGTTACTTTGAATGCCTTTCCACTCTGACGCTGGGCTCAGTCAGGTGACTTGTTTTGGCCAATAAGATGTCGGCAAATATGATGTCAGGGAAGGTTTGAAAAGCTCTCTGGCCGTGGGGCTTGTCTTCTTTGGCAGCTCTTGGGAGCTACTATGAGAAGAATGAGAGGCAGCCCAGAGCCATGTGGAGAGAGCATCCTGCTTGTCATCTCAGACATCATAAGCCAGCCCTGGTCACACACACACACAAACACACAAACACACACACACCCACCCAACACACTGCAGACCACAAGTGAACCCAGCCTAATCCAGAAGACCCACCCAACGGGGCTCTGCCGACATTTCCAAACTGCAGACCTTGAGCTCAATGGATGGGTGTTGTTTCCAGCCGTCCACAGCAAAGGAGAGGGCTGAGCTGGACAGAGCAGGATGAGTGGACAAAGGAGGAAAGATACACCAGGCAGAGAGAACAGTATAAGCAAAGGCATGTGGGCAAGAAGGACTCTGTTTTCAGAGAAAGGAGTCACCCAAGATAACTAAACGCAGGGTCTCTGGATAAAGAGGGCTGGAGAGTTATGCAGAAGCCTTGGCACGGGGACCTCAGTGCCAAGTGTGGGAGTTTGGACTTAATCCGGAAAATAGTGGGAAGGTACTGGAGGAATCCGAGCAAGAGAGGGCCAAGGTGAAGTGTGTATTTTGCAAAGGTCACTTTGGCAACCACGAGGGGAATCAGATGCCCCCCCCTCCACCTCCAGCAAGGGGCCAGTGCCCTCAGCCTCTGCCAGGTGTCAGGCAGCAGCCCTTGTCCCTCCTGCCCTCCCCCAACCTCAGACAGGAGCTGCCGAGGAGGTCCCGAAACAAACACATTTTCAGTGAACCAAAAGATACCAGTTTCCAGAAATCAATTTCCATGTCTGAGACAACAGCAGTGCTGTGTTCAGGCCAGTGACAGGCATGCTAGAGTCTCAGAGCCAGTGACAAGGGGGGACAGTTGTGGACAATGAGAAGACAGCTGCACAAAACCATCCCTTTTTGGAGTCGGATGGAACCTCCAGGGCCAGCTGGCCCAGCCCCCTCCGAAGTAGGTCCTCATCACACACCCTTTGTTACATACCTTCAGTGCCAGGGCGCCCGGCACCCTGCCCAAAGTTCTTCATCACAAGCTAATTATTGGCTCATGCCTCCTGCCTCTGCCCACAGTAGTCTTCAGAGGTGACCAGATGCCTACCAAAACCACCATTTGTCTCTTCTCCAGCCTGTACATGATTCTCGAGTGACTGGACTTGCAGACTTCATTCCCCAAACCAAATTTCTACCCATGTAGCCTGAATAAGATTCCATGGCACTCCCATCAGCCCTGCCCCTGCACCACCTCCAGGATCCCCTCTGCAGATAAGGGGGTGTTCTGTACACCCTTCTGTTATAGCTGAACCGTAATTCTTTTCCTACATGGCAAGATGATTAAAAAACAGACCCGAGGCGCCTGGTGGCTCAGTGGGTTAAGCCTCTGCCTTCGGCGCAGATCATGGTCTCAGGGTCCTGGGATCGAGCCCCGCATCGCATCGGGCTCTCTGCTCAGCGGGAAGCCTGCTTCCTTCTCTTTCTCCCTGCCTGCCTCTCTGCCTGCTTGTGATCTCTCTCTGTCAAATAAATAAATAAAATCTTTAAAACAACAACAACAAAAACCAGACCCCAGCGCCAGTTCATCTCTGTCCCTTCCCCACCACACCCAGCCACAGCACAAGGTCCGCGGTAGGGTGGCAGCTCATGGAACGTCCGCTGGAATGACTGGGCCTCTTCCCTGGAGAGTAAGGGCTGCTGGATGGATCCCACTCGGGGAAACAGCCTAGTACCAAGCATAGGGGCACAGGAGCTAGACTGCTTGGGTTCAAGTCCACTGGACCTCCCCACTTAGGCAAACACACCGGGGTAACACTGGTTCTCTTACACACTAGAGAGAAACGCAGCGATGTGTGGCAGACACCCACAGACGACAGCTCACAGTGGTCACATCTCAACATCTTTCAATCTATGGGAGTGATTTTTTCCAAATGGCTATTAAGCTGTTACGACACAGCTATTTTTAAATTGTTTAGACATAACAACTTAATAAACAAGACTACTAGGTATTTCTTTTGGTCTCTGGGCACTTGAAAAAATTACCAAAATACTACAGGTACTGGGAACGGAGAAATTGTGGGACTCTCCATTTCAGGCATTTGACTTCACCTCTCTGGTCCTCAGTTTCCCTAAGGATATATGGGGGAACCACAATAATACATCATAACATTGTTATTAGGATTAATTGAGGATATATGCTGTATTTAGAATAGTACCTGGTACGTAATAACTGCCCTATACACATTATTATTACACAGAAAGCCACATCAGTAGTTGGCAAGATTATAGAGGAAATGTCAAAAACTTAGCAGAAATCTGATCTCTAACATTCTCTTCTTTGGGGGCGCCTGGTGGCTCAGCCAGTTGAGCATCTGACTCTTGATTTCAGCTCAGGTCATGATCTCAGGGTCATGAGATAGAGCCCCATGTTGGGCTCCACGCTGGTCATGGAGCCTGCTTGAGATTCTCTCTCCCTCTACTACCCCTCTCTTTCTCTCCTTCTCTAACAACACACACAAAAAATTATCTTCTCTTTTTTTAACATGCTTATTAATAACTACATACCATGTGCTTTGACATGTGTTGCAGACAGCACTGGACTGGGAGTCAGAAGATGTGTTCTAGTGACAGTGCAGCTTTGAAACCTTGAGCAAGGCACTCCTCCCTAAGCCTCAGTTTCCTAGTCTGTATGTTACTGGTGCAGTGGTGACCCTGGAGATGAGGGGGAGGGAGTTAAGACACTTTCTTCAAGTGTCTTCTGGTCCCCTACAGGGACCAGACCACAGATGGAATCACACCTCTTGTACAATAAACAGTGCAAATATCAGGAAGTGGGTGATTAATAGTGTGCAATTGATATGCTAATTACAAACCATCCTTATTAGCATGTTGCTGCAAATTCCCCCAGGCTTTGGAGGCCACAATCTGAAAGAATGAGTTTCTCAGCTTAGTCTGAGTTGAAGGTAATTAAGCACGTCAGAGCTACAAAACCACATGCTTCAAACTGATTCAGACCTTTCACTAAATTAGACCATCTCAGAATGTGTAGGAATAGTGAGGTTTTGCCAGCTGTATAATCAGTTCCGTATTCAATTCCTTAAATAGAGATTTATTGATTAGCCAACCTACTGTTTTTAAAATGTAGTTTTGTCTTTGAAAAAAAAAATAAATAAAGCTTCCCTTTAAAAAAGATCTCAGTTTTCATCAGATCAAATTTCCTTTGCCTTTTGCCTCTAGGGTTCCTTGGGATTCTAATTTTTTTTTTGAATGTTAAGTTATTCCTTTATTAGATAGTCATTGAAATCGACCTCATTCCCATAGAGGGATGATTATGGGCACAGAAAATGCATTCATTCCTTTTACAAGGCTGGTGGCTGACAGAAGTGATTCTGCTGGTGGCTTCAATGGAAATGTTGTGTTTCATAAAACTAGCACTGAGATTGTCATAAAGCTGATTTTGGTATGTGTTCCTAAATTTAAAAAAAAATGAAAATAGAAAAATGGTTTCTCTTGGATGAGGACTCTACTTGCAGAGATAGGACTTAGAGATCTAAACTCCCCCCCTCTGCCCCACTCCCCAGCTAATGAAGAAGATGGGTGTCACTTCCTGACTTCACCCCCCTGTTAACTAGGCCACTCAGGTCCGTCTCTGAGCCTGGAGCAGAAAGCAGAGCTACCCATGGTTCCCAGATCCTCCCTATGGGCACAAGGCATTTAGATATCATAACCCAAGAATGTTTAGACTCAACGAAACAAACGATTACCTTTTTGGCTTTTAAAAAATTGCTTTATCCCATCCTTGAGACTGACCCCATGAGCTCACACACACCACTGGTAGAAGGGAAGTCCTCCCACAATGAGAGAGGGATGGAGTCAGAACCAAAATCACCCTTACCATAGGCTGCTAGAGTCAGACAGCCCAAACCGTGCTCTGGCACTTACTGGCTGTGTGACTCTCAGCAAGTCACTTACCCTTTCTGTGCTTTGCTTTTCTCATCTGCCCAGTGGAAGTAACAGTTGAGAATCAAATCACTTAATATTGATCAAGAGCTTAGAAAAGGGGCTGGCATACATTATTTGATGAAAGCAAGCTGCTGGGATTTTGTCTTGTGTCTGGCCAACAGATGGCCTCCTGTACTCCCGCGCCTCCTGCATTCCTGTGCCTCCTGCACACCTGTACCCTCTGCACACCTGCACCTCCTGCACATCTGTGCCTCCTACACACCTGCACACCTGTGCCTCCTGCACACTTGCACCTCTTACACACCTGCACACCTGCACCTCCAGCACACCTGCACCTCCTCCACTCCTGCATCTCCTGCACACCTGCACACCTATGCCTCCAGGACATCTGTGCCTCCTGCACATCTGTGCCTTCTACACACCTGCACACCTGTGTCTCCTGCACACCTGTGCCTCCTGCACACCTGTGCCTCCTACATACCTGTGCCCCCTGCACACCTGTACCTCCTACACACCTGCACACCTGTGCCTCCTACACACCTGCACACCTGTGCCTCCTGCACTCCTGTGCCTCCTGCACACCTGTGCCTCCTACATAGTTGTGCCCCCTGCACACCTGTACCTCCTGCACATCTGCACCTCCTACACACCTGCACACCTGCATCTCCTGCACACCTGTGCCTCCAGCACACCTGTGCCTCAGGATAGTCTACTTCCCTGGTAAGCTCACTGCTCACTTTCTAACTTCTGGCCTCTCCTGCCTTCCACTCCAGACAAAAGTCTGTCAGGCCTTGACATTGCTCAAAAAGCTCTAACTTGTTCTCATCTGTCCTCTTACCTTTTCCACAACGACTGTTTCAGACCTGCCTCTCCCATCAAACTGCAGGCCCTCACTCTCAGTCTGTTTCTCCTTCTTTGCAATGAAAATAATGTCATCAGATAAAACCCCCTCAGCCTCCTTCCATACCCCTCACTCTGTCCTGCTCCCAGACGCATGCCCTCACTCTCTGACCCATCCTCTTCCCTGCCAAACTGGAGAAGATCCCATCATTTATCCATCAGAGATTGGTTGGTTCTCATCCCTGGTAGGACCTGATAGTGCAGTCATATGGGTTGTGCACTGCACAAAAGCCGCTAGTCAAGGTGCCAGGAGGAACTAAAATCCAACCCATCTTTCCTTTCCAAGTCCTATACCCTGGCATAAGATGTCCAGATATGCAGGGCTTTTCTAATTCATCCACCCAAAGTGGCCCATTTTTCAAATGTGGACAAAAAATATCACAGGCAAGTGGGAACCTTGGCCCCTGAGCCCAAAACTTCAGATGTTCCTACTATTTTGGAGCCCTTTCTCACTCAATCACCTCTTTTTTTTTTTTTTTTAAGATTTTATTTATTTATCTGACAGGCAAAGATCACAAGCGGGCAGAGAGGCAGGCGGAGAGGTGGAAACAGGCTCCCGCCAAGCAGAGAGCCCGACACAGGGCTCAGTCCCAGGACCCTGAGATCATGACCCGAGCCGAAGGCAGAGGCTTTAATCCACTGAGCCACCCAGGCGCCCCAATCGCTTCTTTATTAGCCTCTCCTTCTCTACCAGGTTCTACTGTTGGTTCCAGAGCTGTCATGATCCGAGGGTAATGTTACAAAAAAAAATTGGCCAACACTTGGAAATGGGGCAATGAAATTCACTGTGTTTCTTCAGTGCTGGGTGTAGCCAGGCAGTTTCCCCCACCTCTCATTATCTGATTTTCTAGGGACTATGCTGTCCAGTACAGTAGCCATTAGCTACATGTGGCTCCTGAGCACTTGAAAAGTGGCTAGTCTGAACTGAGGTGTGCTATTAAGTGTCAAATACATACCGGATTTCAATGACTTAGGGCCAGAAGAAAATTTCCTTGGTCCATTTTCATCAGGAAGACACAAAAATTACAATTACACCTAATATTAGAACTTTGAAATGTGTAAAACAAAAATTAACAAAATCTAACACTCCTCTCAGCTACTGATAGAGCTGAATTTTTTAAATCATTAAAAATGCAAAAGATTTTTAAAAAAATTTTTAAAATGTAAAAGATTTGAACAATCTATAATGTAAACCACCTGATTTAATTTATATTAATAGAACACTATACCCAACAATAGCAGAATACACATTTTTTTCAAATGCTCGTGGTACATTTGCCAAGATAGACTATATCCTGGGCCATTAACTAAGTCTCAAAAATTAAATTAAAGTAACACAGAATTACATTTTTCTGAGCATGACTTTTAAATTTAAAATCATTAGCCATTTAAATGTATGAGTGAATGAACAAATGAATAAAATCATTAGTAATTAGATATATAGAAAATAACAAATATTTGGATATTTAGCAACAAATGGGTCAACGAAGAAATCATAAGGGAAACTTTAAAACATGTTTATATAAATAATAAAAATACAATATATCAGAATTTGTGGAATGCAGCTGAAGCAGTGTTTAGAGGGTTTTTCAGAATCTAAATATTTATGTTAGAAAATAAAACAGGTGTAGGGGCGCCTGGGTGGCTCAGTGGGTTAAGCCTCTGCCTTCGGCTCAGGTCATGGTCTCAGGGTCCTGGGATCGAGCCCCGCTTCGGGCTCCTTGCTCAGCGGGGAGCCTGCTTCTCCCTCTCCCTCCGTCTGCTTACTTGTAATCTCTATCTCTCTGTCAAATAAATAAATAAAATCTTTAAAAACAAAAAAGAAAGAAAGAAAATAAAACGTGTAAAATAAATGACCTAAGTTTCCACCTCAAGAAGCTAGAAAAAGAAAAACAAAGTTAGCAGAAATAGATTTTTTTAACAAAGCAGAAATCATCAAAATAGAAAATGAACAACAGAGGGAAATTAACAAAACCAAAAGCTGTTTCTTTGGAAAGATTAATAAAACTAATAAATCTTAGGGGTGCCTGGCTCATCAGTCGGTGGAGCATGGGGCACTTGATCTCAGTGTTGTGAGTTCAAACCTCACATTAGGTGTAGAGATGACTTAAAAATAAAATCTTTTTTAAAAAATTCAGGGCGCCTGGGTGTCTGAGTGGGTTGGGCCTCTGCCTTCGGCTCAGGTCATGATCCCGGCTTTCTAGGATCAAGCCCCGCATGGGGCTCTCTGCTCGGTGGGGAACCTGCTTCCACCTCTCTCTCTGCCTGCCTCTCTGCCTACTTGTGATCTCTGCCTGTCAAATAAATAAATAAAATCTTAAGAAAAAAAATTAATAGGGCTCCTGGGTGGCTCAGTGGGTTAAGCCTCTGCCTTTGGCTCAGGTCATGGTCTCAGGGTCCAGGGATCAAGCCTAGCATTGGGCTCTCTGCTCAGCAGGGAGCCTGCTTCCCTCCACCCTGTCTGCCTCTCTGCCTACTTGTGATCCCTCTCTCTCTAATAAATAAATAAAAATAAAAAAAATTTAATAAACCCTAGCTTGACTGAAGAAAAGAAGAAAATGTACACAAATTACCAATGTCAGAAATGAAAAAGGAGAAGACCTTATAAATCCAACAGATACTAAGAGAATAATAATGGAACATTATAAATAAGTTTATGCTAAAAATGATTTAGACAATGTACATAAAACAGACAAGTTCCTTGAAAAAGACAACTTAACCAAAATAGATTAAAAAAATAAATAAAACAGAACATCTAAATTGCCAAGTAGCTCATAAAAAATTAAATCCATTGGGGGCACCTGGGTGGCTCAGTCGTTAAGCATCCGCCTTCAGCTCAGGTCATGATCCCAGGGTCCTGGGATGGAGCCCCACATCGGGCTCAGTCGGAAGCCTGCTTTTCTCTCTCCCTCTCTTGTGGTCCCTCTCTCGCTGTGTCTCTATCAAATAAATGAATAAAATATTTTAAAAAATTTAAATCCATAATTTAAAACTGTCCCACAAAGAAATCTATATGTGGTTTCAGCGAGGCTTTTTTTTTTTTTTTTAAGATTTTTATGTATTTATTTGACACAGAGAGAGAGAGAGAGAGCACAAGTAGGGGAGCGGCAGGCAGAGGGAGAGGGAGAAGCAGGCTCCCGGCTGAGCAAGGAGCCAGATGCAGGACTCGATCCCAGGACCCTGAGAGTCATGACCTGAGTGAAGGCAGACACTTAACTGACTGAGCACCCAGGCGCCCTCATCAGCGAGTTTTATTTAAAATTTAGAAAAATTTAGAAAATGGAAAAGAAAACACTTCCTAATTCATTTTAGGAGATAACCCTAGGAACAAACCCCACAAAGAAACTATAGGAAAAAAAATCTATACCAATCTCCCTCGTGAACACAGACACAAAATCCTTCACAAAGTATTAGCAAATAGAATTCAACAACATATATCAAAAGCAAAAGCCATCATGACCAAATTGGGTATATTCTGGGAATCTAAACTTGGTTTCAGCCACACAGAGCCAATCAATATAATTAACCATATTAACAGACTAAAAAGAAAAAGTCAAGACTTTTTTTTTTTTAAAGATTTTATTTATTTATTTGTCAGAGAGAGTGAGCACAGGCAGAGAGGCAGGCAGAGGCAGAGAGAGAAGCAGGCTCCCTGCCGAGCAAGGAGCCCAATGTGGAACTCGATCTCAGGACCCTGGGATCATGACCCAAGCTGAAGGCAGCCACTTAACCAACTGAGCCACCCAGGCATCCCAGTCAAGACTTATTTAAGTAGATGCAGGAAAATCATTTGAAAAAAAAATAATAAATCAATAACCATTCATTTAAAAAAAAAAAAAAACTTTCAGCAATTCAGAATTAAAAGGAAACTTCAGGGCCTGGGTGGCTCAGTTGGTTGAGTCACTGCCTTCGGCTCAGGTCATGATCCCAGGGTCCTGGGATCGAGTCCAAATCGGGCTCCTTTCTCGGCAGGGAGCCTGCTTCTCTCGCTGCCTCTGCCTGCCTCTCTGCCTGCTTGTGTGTACTCTCTCTCTCTCTCTCTGGCAAATAAATAAAATCTTTAAAAAAAAAAAAAAGGAAACTTCAACCTAATTCACGGCATATTCAAAAAACATACAGCCAACATTATGCTTAATAGTTAAATGTCCTAGCCAATGAAGTAAGGCCAGATAAATAAGTAAAAGACAAATAGATCAGAAAGGAAGAAGTAAAACCGTCTTTTTTCACAGATGACATGATCGTTTCCACAGAAAACCTTAAGGAATCTACAAAACATCTACTAGAACTAATAAGTAAATTAGCAAACTTGGAGCTACAAGGACAAAACTCAAAAACCATTGTACTTTTATATTCCAGCAGTGAAAAATGAGAAAGTGAAATTTGAAAAACAATTTCATCGACTGTATTGTCAAAAAACACAAAATACATAGGAATAAATTTAACATGAGATACTACCTCTACATTAAAAACCACTACATTTTAAAAGTTCTGCACCCAAAACCACAAGACATTACTGAGAGAAATTAAAGAAGACCTAAATACTGGAAAGGTACGCCAAACTTATCAATCGGAATATCCAACATCTTTAATATGTCCCTTATCTAGACACTTAATGGATTCTCAACCAGAATCTGACCAATTAATTTAAAGAATTTGGCAAACTGGTTCTAAAATTTATATAGAAATGCAAAGGACCTAGAAATATCCAAAGCAATCTTGAAAAAGGACAACTTGGAAGGACTAGGCATCCTGACTTAAACAGGCAATGACGCCCCAGTAACTGAGATATTACAACACTGGCACAGAGACAAATCCATCCATGGAACAGAAGAGAGAACCCAGAAACATAACCTCATCTACGGGTTCATTTGGTTTTCGGTGAATACGCCAAAGCGACCCAAAATGAAATGTTTTCTTTCTTTTTTAAGATTTTATTATTTATGAGGTGGAGGGAGGGAGGAGCAGAGAGAGAGGGACAAGACTCCCTCCTGAGCGTGGAGCCCATTGCAGGGCTCGAACTCAGGACCATGAGATCATAACCTGAACTGAAACCAAGAGTCAGGTACTTAACCAACTGAGCCACCCAAGTGTCCCGAAAGAAATGTTATTAACAAATCTTTCTGGGACAACGGGATTATCACATGTTAAAAAAAAAAGAGAGAGAGAGAGAGAGAAAGGAAGAAGAGAAAGGAAAAGAAAAGGAAAGGGGAAAAAAAAAGAAAATTTAAAGAAAAAAAAAGTGACCTCAATCCTCACCTCCTCACACCATGTACAAAAGTTAAGTCAAGATGGATCTTGGGCCTAAACTGAAAAGCAAAAAGCACAAAACTTCTAAAGAAAATGTAGGGGACTTTCTTCTCAAATGAGGGAACAGGCGTCTTAAGCAGGGCTTACGAAGCAGTAGTCACTAAAAAAAACATTAAAAAATAATCATAAGGGGCGCCTGGGTGGCTCAGTTGGTTGGGCCTCTGCCTTTGGCTTAGGTCATGATCCTGGAGTCCTGGGATCGAGCCCCATATTAGGCTCCCTGATCCTCAGGGGGGCCTGCTTCTCCCTCTCCCTCTGCTGCTCCTCACTGCTTGTGCTCTCTCTCTGTCTCTGTCAAATAGATAAATAAAATCTTATTAAAAAAACTAAAAATAATCATAAAAGTGACCATCATAGAAAAAAACTGTAAATTAGACTTATCACAATTTTAAAACTTCTGCTCATCAAAAGATCTCTCTAAGAAAACGAATATGCAATTCTGTGAAGAAAAAAATGAGTAAAACATAGGTATCTGACAAATAGAATGTATTCAGAACACATTTTTTAAAAAACTCCTACATTGGGGTGCCTGGGTGGCTCAGTTGGTTAAGTGTCTGCTTTCAGTTCAGGTCATGATCCCGGGGTCCTGGGATCAAGTCCCACATCGGGCTCTCTGCTCAGTGGGGAGTCTGCTTCTCCCTCTCCCACCCCCATGTTTATGTTCTCTCTATCTGTCAAATAAATAAATAAAATCCTTAAAAAAATAAAAATTTTAAAATGCCTACAATTCAATAATTTTAAATTTAAAACAATCACAGTTTAACAAACTGTTAAAATTTTAAATTATTAAAATTTAGAATAATTAAAAAATGGTGACAGTTTAACAAACCCTTCACAAGAGAAAATAGATGAGTGACCCAAATACACATGAGAAAGTGTTCAACATCATCAGTCATCAGAGAAAAGCAAACTAAAATTACAATGGTAAATATCCCTATTTACCAAAATGGCTACATTCTAAAACCAACAACACCAATTTTTGTTAAGACTGTAGCATAACCAACTACTGGGTATTTACCCCAAAGATACAGATGTAGTGAAAAGAAGGGCCACCTGTACCCCAATGTTCATAGCAGCAATGGCCACAGTCGCCAAACTGTGGAAAGAACCAAGATGCCCTTCAAGGGGGCACCTGAGTGGCTCAGTGGGTTAAAGCCACTGCCTTCGGCTCAGGTCATGATCCCAGGGTCCTGGGATAGTGTCCCGCATCGGGATCTCTGCTCAGCAGGGACCCTGCTTCCTCCTCTCTCTCTCTGCCTGCTGCTCTGCTTGCTTGTGATCTCTGTCTACCAAATAAATAAATAAAATCTTAAAAAAAAAAAAAAAGATGCCCTTCAAGGACGAATGGATAAAGAAGATGCGGTCCTTGGGGCACCTGGGTGGCTCAGTGGGTTAAGCCTCTGCCTTCGGCTCAGGTCATGATCTCAGGGTCCTGGGATCAAGCCCCACATCAGGCTCCCTGCTCGGCAGGGAGCCTGCTTCCCCAACCCCCTCTGCCTGCCTCTCTGCCTACTTGTGATATCTCTGTCAAATAAATAAATAAATCTTAAAAAAAAAAAAAAGATGCGGTTCATATATACAAAGGATAAACACCCAACTTTTGCAGCAACATGGATGGGACTGGAGGAGATTATGCTATGTGGAATAAGTCAAGCAGAGAAAGTCAATAATCTTTTGGTTTCACTTACTTGGGGAATATAAGGAATAACATGGAGGATATTAAGAGAAGAAAAGGAAAAGTGAAGGGTGGGAAATCAGAGGGGGAGATGAACTATGAGAGACTGTGGACTCTGAGAAACAAACTGAGGGTTTTGGAAGAGAGGGGGTGGGGGGATGGGTGAGCCTGGTGGTGGGTATTAAGGAGGGCACGGATTGCATGGAGCCCTGGGTGTTGTACATAAACCATGAATCTTGGAACACTGCATCAAAAACTAATGATGTACTGTATGGTGACTAACGTAACACAATAAAAAAAAGTTATATCTAAAATCTATAAGCAAATATTAAACTAAAGTTAATAACATGCAGGCTAAAGTATTTAGAGGTGAAGTGTACAGATACCCATAATTTCCTTTGAAATGCACCAAAAATAAGATGGGCAATAAGTTAAAAGATGAATTAGCAAATGATAGGCAAATACAGCAAAAGGTTTATTGTAAATATAGGTGATGGGTATATCAGTGTTAAATGTATAAATCTTTCAGCTTGTCCATACATTTGAAATTTTCTATAATAAAATTTTAGGGGAAAGAATGCATATGTTCTTCAACTCAACAATTTCATTCCTGGGAATATATCTCATAGAAATAAAAGTACTATTCTATATGTATAAGAATGTTTTCTGCAGTGTTGTTCCTAGTGAACAAGAAATGGAAACAAAATGAATATCCATCAGTACGGGTTCACTTAAATAAAGTGTGGCACATCCATGCCATGGACTATTACATGGCCATTAAAAGGTATCAATCACGGCGCCTGGGTGGCTCAGTCAGTTAAGTATCTGCCTTCGGCTCAGATCATGATCCCAGGGGCCTGAGACCGAGTCCTGCATTGGGGTCCCTCTCACTGCGGAGTCTGCTTCTCCCTCTCCATCTACACCGCCCCCCTACTTGTGCTCTCTCTCTCTCTCTCTCACTAACTCTCGCTCTCAAATAATAAAATCTTCTTAGAAAAGGGAAAAAAAGAAAAGAAAAGAAAAAAGAATGAATCAGAGCTCATCATGATAGTGTAGAGGAATTTCACCAAGATACAGTTGAGGGAGAAGAGCAAGTGTGAATATGATCTTTTCCTTTTTTAAAGGCAATCGCACACATGTGTGCATGTGCACGCGTGTACACACACACACACACACACACCTGCATGGGATTATACACATAAAAAGAAAAAAATGGAAGAACATATATTAAATAGTTAACACAACTTATGGGAAAGACTAAAATAAGAGTGGAGTGCTAAAAAAAAAAAGAGTGGAGTGCTGATTTGGGGCTAAAGGGGGGAAATCTATAGTAAAAACAACATGTATGTGATGCCATTGAAGTTAAAGTTTCCATATGCACGCAGCGTGTGGGACCTAAAGAGATGCATAGAAGGCTGGGCGCCGCAATGCTAACAGTGGTCATCTCAGGGTGGTAGGACTCCAGAGGACTCTTCTTTCCTTTTTTTTGTTGGAAGGAAGCAAGGCAGGGAGGGAAGGAGAAGGTTGTTGTTCACACTATTGCTACATCCTTACCTCTCATTCACTGCTCAAGCCATAGCCCACCCCGCCTCTTGCCAGGTTCCTGTCTTACCTGACCTCTCTCCAGCATTTAACACTGTTGACCCTGGCTCCTTTCCAGGGTCCCTCCTCACTCCCTTCCATCAACTTCCATGACACGCTTCTCCCCACCCCTCCCTCTTTGGTCATTACTCCTCTGTCAATTTCGTGAAATCTCCTTCCTTTTCCCATCTTTCCCGCCATCCTCCTCTGGATATTGACCTCAGACCCCTCCTTTTCTCAATTTAACTGCCATCTATGTGACAACATCTCCCAAGTGTCCTTCTTGTGCTCTGACCAGACATCTCTATTTGGATGTCCCACAGGTTCATCAGACTCAGCATGGCCAAAACTAACGTTATCATCTTTTCCCCAAAACCTAATGCTTCTCATTCTGCAGGCGGATCTCAGGAAACGGCAGACATGGTTGCCCACACAGTTGCTTAAGCCATAAGCTCGGGTATTACTCACTCTCTCTCACCCTCACAGTCGATCAATCACCAAGTGTTATCAAGTCCATCTCTGGGGTCTCTATCACATCCATCCTCTTGTCTGCCCCTCCACTTGGTCCAGGTGCCATTCATCTCTCTTCTAAATGGCTGAAGCAGCCTGTTAACTCATCTTTCTGTCTACCGCCTCCCATTCATCCCCCAGAGAAGCCAAAGAGATCTTTCTGAACCACAAATCTGATCCTATCACTTCCACACCACTTTCCACTTAAGACTCCTCGAGGGCTTCCCATTTGCTCTCAAGACCAAGCTCAAACTGAGTCATGACATATTGGCTTAAGTATATGTTCAGCTTCCACCAACACACGTCCCCTCCAGCCCCTTGACTCTGTCTTCACCCCACAGCTAAGGAAGGAGAGTATTGCTGCTGGTCAAGCTCAAGGTCTAGGGGACGAAGCTAGTAGATGGCACAGACTGAAGGCCTGGAACACTTGGGAGAGGTGAGGATGCCTTTCCCTCCTCAGAAAACGATTTGCTAGATGGCTAAAGTAAAGAGGAGGCTGCTTCTGCTAGGGTGACAGCCTGCCCTCTCTCATGCATGCCTCTGACTCCCAAAAGGTCAGGGATTGGGTGGAGATTGCGCTGCTGACCATAGTGAAGAAAAGTCCGGAGAAGTCAGATTTTCCTTTAGCTTTCAGGAGACGTCTCCGCCCAGCCTTCTTACTAGCATCCTCCATTTTAATTCCTAACACCTCAATATCAGCTTGGGACCAAGCCCAGAGGGTTCCTTTGCTAGGGACTCTCCTCTACACATACACAGCACAGTAACTGTACAATTAAATCTTATCAGTAGAGTGTACGATGTACATTCCCCCCCCCCCCCGCCCCCCGCAGATCCGAGCTCACAAGCCAGCAGATCAGCCTGAACCGGCTGCAAAAACTGAAGTTAAGGGGAAGGGAGAGGGTGAGGCTGGTCAGAGGGGCCTCCTCCCCTTACAGGTACCCCATAAAGTGGTGACACACTACCTTTGGGGTCCACCTGTGGCTTTAGGTACTGGCCCTGTTCATCACTCACTGTGTGGCCTTGGCCTCAGTCTCCTCCCGCGTGAAGACAAGGAGACCTGCGGTGAGACCGGCAAAGCAGCAATGGCCACTACAGATGGGGGTGAAGCGAGCTTTCCAGAAGGGTCCCAACTTGAATGCTTCCTAAAGAACAGTAGGCCATTCTCTTTCTTTTGCTAACTTCCACATTTACATATAAATTGCTACCTAATAGCTCTGCCCTCCTTTATCTTAGCTCCAGGTTCTAATGAGCTGGAAAAATGGTCCTGTGTGAGGAATAATGAAGCTTCCAGGCCGAGGAAGGAAGACAGTGGTTCTTGCCTCGCGGTGCAGCAGGGAAGGCAAGGAGGGAAGGAAGGGGGTACACGATGCCCCTTCCCCACTGGAACACACGTCCCAGTGTCCCAGAGAAAGGGAAAAAAGCATTTTTTTATCAGTTTGGAACGTGGTAGAAAACCAAGCTGAAAATATGTGAAATCCACAACACAGTTTGTGAACAGTGAGTCATAATTTTATTTTTCTGCCCGGCGTGCACATCGCAAATTTTTCATCCAGGCAGAAACTAAAAATAAAAAATGAGCCAGGAGCGCCATCTGGGGTGAGGTCTGTTACTACCTCTGCTGCCCGAATTCAGAGATCTCTGCAGGCCCGTGGGGATGTAGAAGAGATGGTGTGAAGTCCCTCGGCCCCAACACACATGCACACACCTGTGCGCACTCTTACACACATGCACGGACGTGCACGCACCCAACACATACTACTAGGTACTCCGCCCCCCCCCTTCAAGCCATTTCTGCAGAATCTCCACAACGTGTGAAGTTCAGATTCCCATTTGGAGGTTGAGGAAACAAAGACTTCAGCTAAGCAACTAGCAGATTTGGGATTCAAAATCAGGTCTTTGTGATTCTAAATCCCAGGCTTACTTAGATTTCACCACTGAATGTGTCTCCTGGAGCAGAGGTTCTTAACTGAGGCCAGTGAAAAGAATGCAGGGGCTCCATTCACATCTTTATTGTCTCCCACTTCTAACTGAAACTCCGCAAATCTGAACGGGTGCAACAAATCAGGACCGTGACTGTGTCACCCATGGAATCACAGATATTTTCATATCTTTCATACGTTGCTGATATCTCAAAACGTCACTTAGGCTTATCACAATTTGAACATGTCAGTGGTTATTAGACCCACTACAAGATCTTGTCATTTCATGCGTTAACAAAGAAGCACTGTGGTCGCCAGGTGGCTCCCGGAAAAGAAAGCTCTATTGCGCAGTATTTGCTAATTCCCACGGTGTAAATATTCCTACCACTGCCAATTTCAAGGATGGCTATGTTTAACAATTGGTTTGCAAATTTCCTGAAAATTTAATGATCGTTGGTTAAAAGCAGGGACAAGATGGCTTCAGCACACCACTGGCGAGGGAGAGAATTTACCTGGGTTTGTCCTCCTCCCTATAGGTACCTGTCTTTCCTAAAACTCCCTTGGCCTTCAGTATAGTGACGTTAATAATAGCAATCATAGATTTGAAATATATATATTAAATCCTTACTCTAAGTACTTAACATGACCAATATCATTCAGTCCATCAACGACCCTTTAAGGCAGATAGTATCGAAGGGGCTCTCAGTGGAGGCAGGGAGATGTGACTGTACCCCTCCGGGACATTTGGCAATATCTGAAGACATTCTTGATTGTCGTAACTGGGTTCACTACTGGCATCTAGTGGGTAGAGGCTGCTAGACATCCTACAATGCATAGGACACACACACCACTCAACAAAGAATTATCTGGCTCAAAATATCATTAGTGCTAGAGTTAAGAAATCTTGCATTACTGTTAGTCCCATTTTTGAGATGGGAAAACTGTAGCCCATAGAAATTAATGTGCCCAGGGGCACCTGGGTGGCTCAGTGGGTTAAGCCTCTGCCTTCAGCTCAGGTCATCATCTCAGGGTCCTGGAATCGAGCCCCGCATAGGGCTCTCTACTCAGTAGGGAGCCTGCTTCCCCCTCTCTCTGCCTGCCTCTCTGCCTACTTGTGATATCTCTCTCGCTGTCAAATAAAAGGAAAGGAAGGAAGGAAGGTAGGCAGGTAGGTATATAGGTGCCCAAGTTCACAGAACTGTCATATAGTAAGTTTTCTGCAAAAACTAGTTCCTACTCCTTGACTCCCTCACTAGATATAGAGAAAGGAGCTTACTAGAAAGAAAGCAGCCTGCTGAGGTTAGTCTGGCAATGGGTGTCTCAGAGAGGGTCAGGCATGACATGTTAGAGCATCTAAGACCAGCTGCTTAGTGAGAAGACTTGACCCCAGAAATGATTCCCAAGGTGGGTCAACCAGATGGCCCACTGGGCTGCCAAGTTCATTCAAGATAATAAAATGGACAGGGTTAGTGAGGGTTGTTCTGCCACAAAAATTAAGCATCTGCTATGTACCTGCACTACTGTAGTTGTTGAGAATAGCATAGGGAACAAAATAAAAGTGGTGGCTCTTGATCTTGTGGAGTGTACAATCTGATGGAAGAAACAGAAAAGCAAATTTTTTTTTTTAAAGGACTCTTTTTCTCTTTTTTTCTTTAAGATTTTATTTATTTGTCAGAGAGAGTAAGCACAGGCAGACAGAGAGGCAGGCAGAGGCAGAGGGAGAAGCAGGCTCCCCGCCGAGCAAGGAGCCGGATGTGGGACTCGATCCCAGTACCCTGGGATCATGACCTGAGCCGAAGGCAGCCGCCCAACCAACTGAGCCACCCAGGTGTCCCCAGAAAAGCAAATTTTAAACTGGGTTAAAAAAATTACAGTTCATGAGAGATGCTTTGGAGGAAGCAAGTGAGGTGCTATGATAAAAAATTTTAGGAGGACTTTCTTTAGAGAGGGTGGTCAAGGAAGGCTTCCCTGCAGAGGTGATGTGTGAGCTAAGACCTGAAGGATGAGAAGCCGGCCATGGGAAGAGAGCATAAATTCAAAGGGATTAGCAGGTCAGGTGATGGGACTGAGTAGGGAAACAGGTTGACGTGTTCTAGTCATCAAAAAGAGGTCACTGTGACTGGGGCACAGAGGACAGAGGGGAGGGGCAATTCAGGACCTAAGAGTAGTAGGTCAGCAGGGTCCACCCACCTTTCTGTGCAGAGGACTCAGAACAGGTGTGAGAAAGCCAGCCCCAAGCTCTGAGGACTCGGCAAGTGAGTAGACCTGGGATGTGTGGGAGGGAAAACTGGAGGTACCTAGACCAGCTTCTGGCACATTCTAAGGGCTCTCCCACCCGACTTTCTTAACCCAACACTTCTGCTAAACCAAAATTCCCAGATGCCAGGACCCGGGATCCAAAACACATGAGTGTATATATGTGTGTGTATGTGTATGTGTGTAGAATAATGATGGTCACCAAACAGTCAAACAGCATTGGGGAAATCTTCAGCTCCAAGGTCAATCCCAGCACTAGACGCCAACACACCTGGCTCTCTGCTAAGAAAGTTGCCCTAATAATCAGTCATTTGTGGGGCGCCTGGGCGGCTCAGTCGGTTGAGCATCTGACTCTTGGTCTTGGCTCAAGTCTTGATCTCATGTCTGTGAGTTTGAGCCTCGAGTGGGGCTCCATGCTGAGCCTACTTAAGAAAAAAAAGTATTCATTTGTGTAGCCACAGCCCACTTATGCCACTTATCACCACGCTGTTCAACAGCAGCAGGATGGGCTGGTGCTCCAGAGCTGAACGAACTTTGCTGAGCAAGTTCACAAATCCGGTACTAAGCTCTGTGTACAGAAGCCCAGAATTCTGGAACAGGGAGGCTCAGCTCAGAGGACAGGCGCCGGCGGGAAGCTGAGGAGGCAGGGCAGCGGAGGAGGGGAAGAAACGGGCAGAGTGGGTACGCGGCCGGTGCCAGCTGCTCCGCAAATCTTCACTGCACGTGGAATCCTCGTGACAACCCCTGTAGGGGTACCGGTTCCCCCATTTTCCACTCGGGGACTTTAGACGCAGGTCCAGGAGTGGGACTCAGAGCCCCCATTTCTTCAATGAAGTTCCCACCAGAAGGTGGGATTTCACTGCCAGGGATTCAAAGAACTTCTTTATCCACTCAGAACTTCGATAAATGAGCAGAGCGGTTGTGGACGTCTGAGGCAAATGTGGCCTGATGTGGGGAGGTAATGTGAAACAGAACTTGCCAAAACTCTCCAGAAATAGTGCATGCCCAGGAGGTGAGCAAAGTTATTGGGAACTGGAGACCCACCTAACTCCACAAAGGGGAAAATGTTTTCGAAACTATCAAATGGATCCAACTGTTTTGCACCTTCAGGAACCATGACGTTCTGTGTCCCTTCACCCTACCACTCCCTGACCCACTTATTACCTTAAGAGGACATTTGTTACCTTAAGAGGAGTGCAGACACCACCTGAAATAAAAAAAAATCGTAGCTTGGCTTTGAGTCTCTACAGAGACAGCAGTCTTAAAACCTGGCCTGGGAAAAAAAGAGAGAGTTTCTCAATTCCAGAACTTAACCCTACAAATTAAGGGCAAAGTGTGGAAGTCTGAGCCTGAAGTTTATGACAAGCGGTCACGCAGTGGGATTCAGGAAATGAGGTCGGGACGTGCCCACCCCGTGAGAAGATGGTAGTCTCTTCCAGGCCTGGGGTGAGACCGAGGAAGAAGGAGACTCAGAGAGAATGTGAATTGGGGAAAGACACTGCCTGGTCTCAGGGACTCATGCCGCCACCTCCCTCGGCCTTGGCCCCAATGTGGGAAGGTAAGAAACTGGCACTCCTAGTAGGTGAGTGGGAAGGAACAATCAGAGGGGTCACTGCTACACTGAAGCTCGAAAAAGACACTATGCCTTTCGGTGCCACCGTGCCCGCATGGAGCCACCAAGATAGTGAAGAAATAGCAGAAAGCCTGGGGTATCTGTCAGGACTTAGTCACAAAAGCAGGGCGTCTTCAAGAACTACAGGAAGAAGGTATTTCCTATTGGAAGGAGAGCTTACATGGGTGTGGGGGGACCTGGGGAATGGAAGGAAGTGAGAGGGCCAGAGAAACAGCCGCTATCTTGTCTGCCAGAGCGCTGACCTGAGTGGCCCCGTCAGAGCTTTCAGGGAAATGCAAGAAGCCACTTCTGACTGCAAAGGGAGACCACAAATGCGGACGTCCTTTGTAGGGGAGTCATGGAAGGAAGATGGAGAAAAGAGAGCAGATTTGAAATCTGCATGGAGGAGTGTCTGAAAGATCATAAAGGTGCAGCTGGGAAGGTACCAGAAGGAGAGGAGCCACAGGGGACCCCAGATTCCTGGCTTGAGCAGCTGAGTGGACTAAGAGCAATCCACCAAGATGGGGAAGACAGACGGGGGGAGGGTGGAGGGCGAGGACCACGCTGAGATGAATGAAGTGCTTGCCTCAGGCACCAAACACAAGGGTGTGCTAAAACCCCCCAGTAATCAAGATAAATAATGTCTTAATGCACTATTTTTTTTAATCAAAATTAATGCAAAAAAAAAAATCCATGATGAACACGATCGGTATTACTGATTTTTCCTTTTGCTTTGGGCTTCAGTATGGCTCGGCTTGGCACCATTACCGATCCTGTCTTGATTTAAAATTCGGATATTTTGTGCATCATGGATTTTTTTTGCCTTTGCTTCTTTTTTTTAACTACTGCATTAAAATATTATTTGACAGCTGTGGGCTTTGGTGCCCTCTCAAATGTTGTACCAGGTACAAGGGCTTCACCTCCTCTAGTCCCAGCCCTGAGGAGAAGAGGAGGTCAACTAAGAAGCCATCTTGGATGTATGCCAAAATTACAGCACTGGCAGATAGATGTTAAGTGCCTGGACCCGAGTAGATCTCCAATACATGTTGAATGGACCCACTGGTGCCTGACTTAAATCCCCCAAGGCCTTATCATTTCAGGGCATGCCAGCTGCCAACATTTGCACTTCCTGCCTGAGGACTGTCCTGGCCCCTGAGTGAGATAGGTTAGAAGGCGCTGCTAATGAACACGCTTACAGTCGACCTCAACCAACCATCCACCGGAGCCAGTGTGTAAATATTCCAGCTCCCTCGTCTCTCAGATGGGGCCATTTTGAGGTATATATGTAACGCCATTTCCGGAGTCCCCAGGTGAGATTAAGCTCCATCACCTACAGTGTAACTGGGTTGATAACACACCTCTAAGCTCTGTCCCTTCCCCCACCTCCCTTCCCTACCCTCTTACCCACATTTTCTGGGATCACCTCCCAGGTAAACG
Source organism: Martes martes (assembly GCF_963455335.1). Taxonomy (NCBI): domain Eukaryota; kingdom Metazoa; phylum Chordata; class Mammalia; order Carnivora; family Mustelidae; genus Martes; species Martes martes. The sequence goes on along the minus strand of NC_137896.1, from coordinate 15,975,845 downwards.
TCACATACTACAATCTTTTTCTCAGGCCCTGCATCTAGGGCAGGGGCATTAGACCTGGCACTAGACCAAACCAAGACAAATGTGTGTCTTTCCCTCCCTTCCCCTCTTCTCTGTGGAAACACAGAACGTTCTGCACATGCTTGGAAGTCCGGGTGTGCCCTCGAAAGAGAGACCCCTGATTCCAGCACTCTCCTGGGAGGGAAGTTAGTAGAGGTAATTGTCAGCCAGCACAGGGAGGCCCGGATCTAGGATGGGCTGGCTGTGTTTCTGTAATCTCTGCACCTAGAGTTGAAAAATAATTGGCAGACACCTTTCCTGGCCATTAATTCTTTACAGCAGACGCTGAGCCCTTGGGGCAAAACCTGATTGTCTGCAGTTCCTGCCAGCCTGGCCCTGCATTCAGAACAAGGAGCAGGACTTTCCCCTCACCCTCTCTACAGACAACCAGGCTTCTCCTTCCTTCTCCTCCTCTACCCACCCCAGAGCCAGAGAATGGCCAGAAAAGCTGTTTGGACGCATTGGAGAAGACGAGAACTAGCCCTCCATCCAGAGGGATGGGGCTAAGAGTTGAAAGCTGTGGTGGAAATCATGAAACATAGAGACATGATTCATGCTTTCTCTTCAGAGAATACTTGTCCAGCATCTACACTCTTCCCCACGATCACCAGTAACCCCTGCAATGATCTCACGCAGCAGGTTTTATTTCTATGCCCATTTGATAAGCCCAGAGGCTTAGAGAGGGCAAGTGGCTTAGCTTAAGGGACAAAGAGCCTCTCCTTGTCCAAACTGCAACCAGGCTCCTCTAAACCCTCCTCCCAACGAGGCCCTGACTTCAGGGATTCTGTGTTCGCCCCCGCTGAAACATACCCTTTTAGCAAGAACCCTGCTAAGTCGGTTGAGCCGGGATCCCCCACCCTTATGGTGATCACCATCTGATCCTCCTTGATGTCCAACCACGTCCCTCGTCCTCCACCATCCACGCCAGGTCTAGCCACCCTGGCCTGCCTTCAGCAAGAACCCTGTGAGGTCACTTCAACCAGAATCCCCCTTACTCCTGATGTTGCCTCTTAGTAATATCCCACCCACCAACCACCCCCGGCTCCTCAGCTATAAATTACTTGTCCTTGTAGTGTTGGGAGATGAGCTCAATCTCTGTCCCCTACCACAAACCCCATAACAGTCACCTCTATACCTATCCCCACGCACTCCCGAAATTAAGTCTGCTTAGCGGTTCTTCACAAGCGTCATCACGAACAATATTCCCTTTAAACAGATCACATAGAGAAGATGTCGACCCAGGTCTAATGCCAAAGGCCTTTTTCTTCCCTATATCATATGTTGTTTTTCTTCCTTCAGTAAACATTTCCTGAGCACCTGCTATGTGCTGGGCCCTATGCTGAGCTCAGAGGAGAACACAAAGGTGAGTAAGAAATATTTCTTTCTGGGGCAGCTGGGTGACTCAATTGGTTAAGTGTCTGCCTTCAGCTCAGGTAATGATCTCAGAGTCCTGGGATCGAGCTCAGGCCCTGCTAAGCAGGGAACCTGCTCGTCCCTCTGCCTCTGTCTGCCACTCCCCCTGCTAGTGTGTGCTCTCTCTCTCTCAAATAAATAAAATAATATTTAAATATATATATATTTATATGTATGTCTGTATATATGTACATACATGTATGTATGTGTGTGTATATATATATGTATACAGATATGTGTGTGTGTGTGTATGTATGTATGTATGTATGTAAATTTATTTCCTCTAAGAGGGAAGAATAAAATCTTTCCCATTCTGCCCATTCTCCAGCCCAGGGTTCCAGGCCTGTATTTACAGTATTTACAGATACCCATAGGGGCTTGAGCTACAAGGCCAGAATGGAACAGGTGCCCACAAAGTCAGAGTACTGACAGCCTGACCCTTTGCAGAAAAAGGCTGTCACCCCCTGGTCTATACCACACCAGGCACTGAAGAAACACTGTCTTCGTTGCTCCTCAATTCAACTCTATGAGCTGCAATTGATTATGCCCATTTTACAGATGAGAAATGAGGCTCGGGGACATTGGGGGACTTGTCACATTGCTGGAAAAGTATAAAGTTGGATAATCCCAAAGCCCACCACCCTCCCCTTCCAGATGTCCCTTCACTGCTCCAAATCCTGTCTAAAATGTTGGTGGCCAAAGTTTTGAAACACTGACCCTGACACTTGAAACAACCCACAACTCCTGCCAGGACTGGGCCACTGGGCCACTGGACTCTGCCAGGAGGGTCTGATTGTGGAAGCTGGTCTGGTCTCCCGCAAGGCATGTTTCCCTCCAGCTGGATCAAGAGGTCTTTCATGTGGTAAACAGGCATTCACCTGCTAATCTTCAAGCTGACGTGGGGTAGTTATTTCTATTGGTTTTATTATTGAACCTTTGTGGGAAGGGCAGGGTGACAACCACAGGGGAAGATGACTGGTTGGGGGGGGCAGCTGGAGTGTGGGGTGTGCCCCGTGACAAAAGTATCTTGGGTTAGTTCACTAGAAGCCACCATCCATACGTTCTGATGGGGGGGGGGGAGGTGCTCTGCAAACAGAGTTGCAAGGGGAGGTGGGTTGAGCTGAGCTAGCTGCTCTGTTATCTCAACGCTCTCCTCCACAATCAAAGTTGAACACCTCGCTGGGAACACCGGCATCTCTCTGCCCAGGGCTTGATTTCTAGCTGTGGGAGACCTTGGCCACAGAATGAACACTCTTGGAGGTGGCCCTCGAACAACACAGCTGGCCAGCTGATAGCCTCACTCCTTGGTCTGAGGGGTGTTCTGCTGGCTCCCAGAGTCCCCAGGGGAATTAAGCTGCAGGTGCCACCGCTGTCATCAGCCCAAGAACTCACCCTTTCCAGGCTTTCTTCCCTTCCCTGCCATGTCCTCCTCTCCCAGGGACAGGGAGGTTTCCTGGGATCACCTCCCAAATTAACTACTTGCACTTTCATCTTATCTTAGATCTCCTTCCAGAGGAATCCAAACTGAGGTAAGTAAGCCCCAGGAGCTCGTCACGCCTTCTCACCTGATCTCTACCTCAGCTGTGGGAGCCAGGATCATCCCCATTTTTTAGAGGTGGAGACTGAGGTACTCATAGAGTTTAGGCAGTCAGAACCCCAACCAGACAGGGATTAGCATGAGCCAGAGGCTCATAAGAGGTTCCTGGTGGGAGGGGATTTGAGCCTGTCTTCTTAACCACAGACTGAAATTGTCCCAGACCCAGGCTGAGCCCCAAATTCACACTCATTCTGCTCCAGCTCCTGTTTGCCTCTCGCCCATGGCCTTCACTCCCCCAGAATCCTCCGTTAGTGAAGACAGCTGGAACGGGGTCAGAGGTTATTTCTAGGATCAACCTGTCATAAAAGATGGAGGACTAAAAGTTCTTAGCTTGTAACAGTTCCACAAAAATGATCTCCGCGGGTACACTGAGGGAAAATGGCGTCGATGAACTTGCATTTATTAAACAGTAATAGCCAAAACCTATTTAGTGCCTACTGTGGTCTCTCTCCCATACAGATGGGGGCCCCCAAAAAATGTGGGGCGTGGGCAGTGAAAGCCACCCATGGCAGAACAAAGGAGATGGGTGTTTACTGAACACACTGCGGGGCGGGGTGGGGGGGTGGTTTGGGTAGAACAGCAGAGGAGAGGCTGTCTACAGGAAGGGTGGATGGGGGCTGTGTTTAAAGGCAGAAGGTGAGGAGGTATGGGAATGTATGGAATCCTCCCTTTTTTGGTAACTGTGTCTGGTTGTAAGTAGCCTATTGGTCAGTTAGGGCCTATGGATATTTTGAGCTGGGTCGCCCGATGCGCCTGTCTGGATTCAGCTGGGGGGGTGGGGGGGCCCTGGCCCTCTGGCCTTGCTCTACGTTCCATTGTTCAAGCCTGTTGCCTAACAGTGGCCTCTACACCTATCTAGTAATTTCTGGGCACTATTCTAAAAGCTTTATAACAAAATACTTTTTTAAAATGCTCACTCTGGGGACGCCTGGGTGGCTCAGTCAGTTAAGCGTCTGCCTTCAGCTCAGGTCATGATTTTAGGGGTCCTGGGGTCAAGTCCCACATGAGGCTCCCTGCTCAGCAGAGAGCCTGCTTCTCTTTCTGCCTACCTCTCCCAAATAAATACATAAAAATAAAAATAAATAAATGAAACACTCAATTTGGGGGCACCTTGGTGGCTCAGTCGGTTAAGCATCTGCCTTCGACTCAGATGGTGATTTTGGGGTCCTCGGATGGAGCCCCATGTTGGGTTCCCTGCTCATCAAGGAGTCTGCTTCTCCTTCAGCCTGCCGCTCTCCCTGCTTGTGCGTGCGCTCTCAAACAAATAAATAAAATCTTTAAAAATAAATAAAAAATAAAATGCTCACTCTCTGAAACAGGTACTATCACTTTTCCCATTTTACAAACAAGGAAACCGAGGCACGAAGAAGTTACGAAATGTGTCCAAGGTCACACAGCTAGCAGATGACGGAAATGGAAACAGAACCCAAGCAATCTGGCTCCAGACATATGCTTTTAATCCTTATTTTTAAAAAAGATGAATGAATGTAGAAACTAATACAACATTGCATTGTATGTTAATTATACTTCCATTTTTTAGAAAAAAAGTTAAAAAATGAAGGAAGGCATATGAAAAATTTTAAGAGTTTGAGTAAAGCCCTATTTGACTCTGGCAGCATTAAACCAACAGTGGTTGGGGCACGCCTCCCTTGGGGTTAGGTGTAAAAACACACAGAGAAGGTAGGGAAACCAAGAACGGAAATTACTTGGTGGACTGTAGCTTAAAGCCTGGTCGGCTCTCTGGAGCTGACTGACCCTAGTGTTTGCCTGATTTGGGAAAGCCTACTTGACTGGGATTGGTTATCCTCACTGGGTTTTGGTTTGCTTACATGGGCCACCAAAGCCTTAGAGATACTTCCCCCTTGTGGGTTCCTGTTGAACTGATTTACCACCCTCTTCACCACCCTGTGCCCGTGGCAGAAAGTGAGGGTGCAGACTGCTCCTTTGCCATTCTGAGTAATATTCCATTTTGCAAATATGTTACCTTTGGTTTATCCATTGACCTGGTGATAGACATGTAGGCTGTTTTCCAGTTTGGGATTATTATGGGTAGAAGTGCCATGAACATTCCTGTCCAAGATTTTCCTGGTTTATGCAGGTTTTCATTAATCAATTAACTAATTTTTTAAAAATATATTCAGATTCAGGGGTGCCTGGGTGGCTCAGTGGGTTAAGCCTCTGCCTTCAGCCCAGGTCACGATCTCAGGGTCCTGGATCAAGCCCCTGGATCGGGGCTCTCTGCTAAGCAGGGAGCCTGCTTCCCCCTCTCTCTCTGCCTGCTGCTCTGTCTACTTCTGATCTTTCTCTCTCTGTCAAATAAATAAATAAATAAAAATCTTAAAAAAAAAAAACAAACCTGAATTAGGGACGCCTGGGTGGCTCAGTGGTTTGGGCCTCTGCCTTCGGCTCAGGTCATGATCTCGGGGTCCTGGGATCGGGCCCCACATCGGGCTCTCTGCTCAGCGGGGAGCCTTCTTCCACCTTTCTCTCTGCCTGCTTGTGATCTCTCTCTCTCTCTATGTCAAATGAATAAATAAATCTTTAAAAAACCCTGAATTTTTACATATATGTATATATATATATATATATATATATATATATATATATTCAGATTCAGAAGGCTGGGGTGAGCCCAGGAGACTTCATTATTTTTTTAAGATTTTTATCTATTTATATGAGAGAGCAAGCACAAGCAGGGCGAGTGGAAGGCAGAGGAAGAGGGAGAAGCAGACTCCCTGCCGAGCAGGAAGCCTGATCCGGGGCTCGATCCTGGGATCATGACTAGAGCCAAAGGTGGACACCGAACCAACTGGACCACCCAGGCACCCCTCATTAATTTATATTTAATTGCCAAGCAATACATGAATGCATTCTTTCTCCTATCAAAAGGATGCAGAAGGCAAAAGGCAAGACTCCCTCATACCTTGCACTGGCAACACTCCTCAAACTTTATAACATGCACACAAATATACCTGGGAATCTTGTTTAAATGTCCGTTATGATTCAATGGGTCGGGGGTGGAGCCAGAGATTCTGTGTGTCTCACAAGCTCCCAGGGCTCGCTGACATGGGCAGGGGCTCCACAGACCACACTTGGAGTAGTAGAATTTCTCAAAGCATGGTGCCCTGACCATCTGCGTCACAGTCCCACCGGAGGACATGGAACAGGCGCATTCTGAGGCCCCGCCCTGCACCCAGTGACTCCACCCCGAAAGGATGGAGTCTGATATATTCTTATTTAAATGGGGCTCACCAATGTCTGAGGACCACTCCTTTGGGTCTGTAATTTTTGGAAGGGCTGACTGGGTCTGTCTTGTTCCTGGTTATGCCCCCAATGCCTAGCACGGTGCCTGGGCCGTGCAAAGTGCTTTTGAAAAAGACTTATTTTCTCTCCCTCTGCTAGGGCGTGGGTTCTGTATCCGGGGCACACCCTTGGGTGCTCTCTGGCATGTTGCAGTTCCCCCCGACTCCCCTATCCTATGACATCAAAGGGCCACCACTGGATGCCGCGTTTGCCCCCAGAATAAGGGCTGTAGTGAAAAGCAAGAGCATGTGCAAAGCACGCAGGAATATGTTTCAGCCTAAACTTGTCAAATAGTAGCATGGAGAACTGATGATGGGCAAAACGTCTGCAAGCCGCAGCCCAGGGTCTGGCAGAAGAATGGAAACCTACATGCACCAGCTCAGGGACCATCTGGGAGGACAGCCCAGCATTGCCTCCTGGGGGACTTTGACAGCGGGAGACCATGGTATCCCTAAAGCAGGCTGTGGGTTCTGCAGCTAGTGTCTTCAGAGTTTCCCCATGGCCTCACACTCCTCACCTGACACGTAGCCAACTAGGATTTCCTCATCACAGCTCTGTCTCCTGGCTGCCCCAGGAACAGAGACTCCCTGCCAATAAGCACTGTTTTTCCATTCTGCTGCCATGCCTGCTTCCATTCTCAAGACAAACACTCTTTGCTACAAATGGGCTAGTCCGACCCCAGTTTGGTTCCATGCAGCAGAAGAGGTAGGGCTGAGTGAGGAATTAGATACCAGCTACCACCATCTCTGCCAACAGCTCTTAAACAATCTGCCTGGAGAACAATATGGTCGCCGCAGCAGTAGCATTGGGCAAGGGCAGGCAAGTCAGGGGTGGGGACACAAGGTCAGCTCTGGGGGCCACACCTGAAGAGGGCCACAAAGGAGTCTGAGTCCAGACTGGTCAGCAGCCAGGGTGACAAACAAACTTGAAAGCAGGCCCCAGGAGAGACTGGGGGACTGTGGGCATTCAGCCAGAAGGGAGGACTCGAACAGAGGGTCTGAGGGCTGCCCCCAAACATCTGGAAGACCGAGGTGTGGGAAACAGATGTAGTTATTTGAATAGCCTCAGGGACATAACCAGGACCAGTGGCTGGACAATTCAAGAATTTACTCAAAATGAGAGATGTCTAAGAAGGGACTCAGCTGTCTGGTTAGGCAGTGAACGCTCCACCACGGGAGATATTCAAGTAAGAGCCAGAAAACCTCTGGGTGAATAAGGTCTTGACAATGAGAAGATTTAGATTCAGGGACCTTCAAAGACCTCCCTCTCCCTAAGCTCCATTGAGACCTGGATGCGGCATCCGGTGAATTCATCTACCGCTGTTATCATACCAGTGGCCACCAGATGGCAACAGAGCCCCATCTTCCCAGTCAAGCAGCAATTCGTTTACAGAAACTAATTGGAAAACAAAACCAAAATAAATAGTTCTGATTCAGACAAAATGACATTCACGGGCAAAGATTATGAATCAAATCCTCAGGAGCTTTAGTCCCCAGCACAATCCACAGGGTTCCAGGTCAAGTAAATCATAAAAATTTTTGAGATAATCCTTTCTTGAAAAAAAATTTTCCGTTGGGGCACCTGGGTGGCTCAGTGGGTTAAGCCTCTGCCTTCGGCTCAGGTCATGATCTCAGGGTCCTGGGATCGAGCGAGCCCTGCATCTGGCTCTCTGCTCAACAGGGAGCCTGCTTCCCCCTCTCTCTCTGCCTGCCTCTCTGCCTACTTGTAATCTCTGTCAAATAAATAAAATCTTAAAAAAATTTTTTTTTTCTGTTGAAGTACAACTTACATATAGCAAGGTACACAAATCATAAGCATATAGCTCAGTGAGTTCTCGCAAATGGGGCACATCTGTGTAACAAGAAACAAAATATGACCAGAATTCCAGAAGCCCCCTACCTCATCACCACCACCCCCGTCCTGACCTCTAATGCCACAGACTAGTTTGGCTGTTTTTCTCCATGCAGGGAATCAGATGGTATGGATTCCTTTGTGCCTTGCTTAGATGGTTATGTCATGAGGTCCACTGATTTTGCTGTGTGCTGTCGATCAGTCTCCTTGCCATGTAGTAGTGTGTGGTGTGAATAAACCGCAACTGATTTCTCCATTCTCTTGTTATCCGAGAGCTCATACACAGGCTACTAGTAAAGGGCTACTACATGTAATGCTGCTGTGAATTTCTAGATTCCTTACGGAGAGCATGTATACAAATTAACTTATGGAAATGCTACGTCGCAGCCATAGATGCTAGCTAGCCTTTGAGCCTTAGTAGACAGTCTAGTGGACATTACCACATGATTTCCAAAGTGACTGCACCAAGTGACATTCCCACAGACAACGTGTGAGAATATCTGGGGCTGTCTGGCCACACCAGAATCCTCTGTCTGGATAAGTTGCAGTGAAAGAAACGTGGGATCTGGAGTGAGCATCCCTGCAGAAGTTCTGAGGGTCCGGGCCATGTGAGCGAGTGGGCTTGAACCAGAAGGAAGAAGAGTCCATCCCACCAGCACGCCCTGATGAGCCCTTCAGCAATGGTATCTGCAGAATGGACAGCCTCACTTCGTGAGCTCTGAACAATATTGCTAGAGCGGCGCTACTCTCACCGAGCGCTCGCTGCATGCCTGGCACTCTCCTCGGTGCTGGGGATAGAACAGAGAGGAAGCAGACATCATCCCTGTGCTAATGAAGCTCACGTTCTAGTGCTGGTGGGCACGGACAGTAAGTCAATGTATGTCAAGTGGTGAAAGTTCTATAAAGAAAAAACGGAACAGGGTAAGAAGATGTAGAGTGCAGAGAGGGGTGCTATTTGAAAATGTGGGCTATGGGGTGCCTGGGTGGCTCAGGGGGTTAAAGTCTCTGCCTTCAGCTCAGGTCATGATCTCAGGGTCCTGGGATTGAGCCCCACATTGGGCTCCCTGCTCAGTGGGGAACCTGCTTCGCCCCTCTCTCTCTGCCTGCCTCTCTGCCTACTTATGATCTCTGTCTGTCAAATAAATAAAATCTTTAAAAAAAAAAAAAAAGAAAATGTGGGCTATGATGAGCTGTCACCTCACACCTGTCACTATTTATGTATCTGACTGTTGTCTAAGAGACAAGAGGCAACAAGCATTGGCGAGGCTAAAAGGGGACCCTGTGCACTGTTGCCGGGAATGCAAATTGGTACGGCGCTGTGGAAAACACTGCGGGGTTTCTCAAAAAATTAAACATAGAACTACTATATGATCCAGCAATCCCACTTCTGGGAGTATACTCAAAGGAAATGGAAAGCATTATTTCAAAAAGAGATCAGCACTCCCACAGTTGTTTCAGCATTATTCACAATAGCTATGGAAATAACTGAAGTGTCCATTGACAGAAAAATAAAGAAAATATATATGGAATATATATGGAATGTTATTGAAATTCCATATATATGGAATATATGGAATATTCAGGCATTTAAAAAAAATCCTGCCTTGGGGCGCCTGGGTGGCTCAGTGGGTTAAGTCTCTGCCTTCGGCTTGGGTCATGATCTCAGGGTCCTGGGATCAAGCCCCGTATCGGGCTCCCTGCTCAGCGGGGAGCCTGCTTCCCCCTCTCTCTGCCTCTGCTCTGCCTACTTGTGATCTCTCTCTCTGTCAAATAAATAAATAAAACCTTTAAAAAAAAAATCCTGCCTTTTGTGACAGTATGGATGGACCTTAAAGGCATCGTGTGCTAGGTGAGATGAGTCGGACAGAGAAAGACAAATGCCACATGTTCTCCCTTATATACGGAATCTTAAAAAGCTGAACTTGTCAAAACAGAGCAGAGTGGTGGCTGCCAGGATCTGGAGAGGCGTTGGGAAAATGGGAAGACATTGCTTAAAGGGTACAAATGCCCAGCTGTAAGATGAGTAAGTTCTGGGGGCCTAATGCACAACATGGTGACTAGGATTAACAATTAACAACTATTAACAACTGGGAAAATGTCGAGAGTAGACCTCAAGTGTCATCACTCCACATGCAACAATGGTAATAACATGAGGGGCTAGAGGTGGTAACCAGCCTGACTGTTGCAACCAACTCGCATTCGCTGAACTGTTGTGTGTTGAATCATCACACATTCTACCATTAGCTTAACCATGTTGTATGTTAATAACATCTCAATAAATCTGGGGGAAAATAAAATATGAAAGAATAAAAAAAGGTAAGTGGTTAGAAGAATGATAACGTGACTTTGAACAGAAACCAGAGATGGGGAAAGAAACCATAGGAAAAAGAGCATCAGAATCAGGGAGCCATTCAATGCAAAGGCCCTGTGGTGCATGTGTGCTTGGCATGTTCAAGGCATAGTGAGAAGCAAGTAGAAGGGTGAGTAAGGAATGCTGGGAGAAAGTTAGTGAGGCCATGATTATGTAGGACCTGCTCTCACTGATGCTCGAAGATAACCATAAACCCAACCCAACACACACATACATACTCAAAGTGTTGGGGCTTGAAGGCCTGGGGCACCCATTGCTGTTTATAAAAATGCAATCGTGTGTATATTAACACTGGCCTTTCTCACTTAACAACGTACCATGGGCATCTTTTTTAAGTTCACAGCATGAATTGGGGCAGGCAAACTTTTTCTGTGAAGACCCCGCTCGTATATACTTGAGCCTCTGTGGGCAGACAGCATCCGTGGCCGTTGCTCAATCCTGCTCTCGTCCACTCCAGAGCAGACACAGACCACACGTGAGGGGTGGGTATGGCTGTATTCCAACAGAACTTAACTTACAGGGTGGCAGGCAAGGAAACCACCTAAGGTGGTAGCTCCCAAACCCTGACATACAGCTTCCGTGTTATACTCCCAATGCCAAGAGTAGTGCCTGGCACATAGTAGGCACACAATAAATATTTGTTAAATGAATAAACTTAATGTATTTTTAAGTGGTTACAGAGTATTCCATTGCTAGAATATCATCTTAGGGCCTGAGGTTTTACAAATTAATCCTCTTATCAAGAAGATTTCCAGGAGTAAGGTGGTTGGGTCAAAGCCTTGTGAACTTTCAGCTTGTCAGTGGCTCACTGCCTCCTTGAATCCCTTTGTTCTCTTGGCTTCTGTGACACTGTACTCTGGTTTCTTTCCCTACCTCTCAGCGCAGTCTCTTTTCCTGTATTGAAGTTTCCAGAGTCTTCCTGGCAGGCAGAATACGGACCCCCGCCGAAGATGTCTACATCCTCCTCCCCAGAATGCAAGATGTTGCCTTACATGGCCAAAGGGACTTTGCAGAAGTGAGCGGCTCAGTTGGTTAAGCGGCTGCCTTCAGCTCAGGTCATGATCCCGGGGTCCTGGGATGAGTCCCTCATCAGGCTCGATGCTCAGTGGGGAGCCTGCTTCTCCCTCTGTCTGCTGCTCTCCCGGCTTGTGCTCTCTCTTTTTCTCTCTCTCTGTCTCTCTCGGTGACAAATGGATAAACAAAATCTTTGGGGAAAAAAAAAGAAGAAGGGATTAGGTCAAGGATGTTGAGATGGAGTGTGTATCCTGGATTATCCAGGTGGGCCCAATGTAATCATGGGGGTGGGGTGGGAGTGGGGTCTCCTAAGAGGAAGGCAAGAAGCTAGCATCAGGAGATTTGACAATGGAAGCAGGGGTCAGGGTCAGAGTAACTGGATGCAAGGTCTCAACCAAAATTCATGGCTTTGGAAATGGAGGAAGGGGCCACAAGCCAAAGAATCCAGTCTCTAGAAGCTAGAAAATGCAAAGGAACATATCCCCCTCCTGGAGCCTCTAGAAGGAATGCAGCCCTGCTGACGCCTGTTTTAACCCAGTGAACCATTTTGGACTCCTGACCTCCGGAACTGTAAGCTAATAAATCTGTGTTGCTTTAAACCACTGAGTTGGTGGTAATTTTTAGAGCAGCCATTCGCTTTATATATAGGAATTAATACAGTTCCCCAGAGTGTAGTTCTGAATTTTCTTCTGCTCTCCATCTAAATGTACTCTTTTGGGGTTTCCATCCAGTTCGTGACTAACTCACAGATTTATATCTCTGGGCCACTGTGTGCATTTTTTTTTTCCACTTGACACTAATAGATTTTATTTGTTTATAGGTTCTTAATGCATGTTTTACTGGGCATGTGCTTGGATGCTGTTGGCCCAAACTCATGTACTCAGAAAGGAAAAACAAAACAACTGCACATTCACAGTTAATCATAATTGGATGATTACATTTCCTCATCATATTGCTCAGATGACAGCAGATATTTAAATAGTTCAGTATATCCCATTGCCTTGAGTGATGAAACCTTGTTATCCTGCCGCTTCTGGTGAAAATTCTGGTTAATCCTTGGACACTTAGAACGCAAAAGAAGCCCATTCTCAGTGCCATACATTCCCTCACCATCACAAGCGATACCTCAGGGGGCAATTCTGTGTCTCAGCAGACATTTGTCAACAGGTCAAGACACTTTCGTTGACCCCCAACATTGGCAACATTTAATCCAATACTGCATTTGTAAAGTACCTTTAATCTCATCCCTTCTGAGGTTCTTTCAATCATCTACTTCCCATCTCTTTTAAACTATGTCCCTGAGGTGCGTGGGTGGCTCAGTGGTTAAAGCCTCTGCCTTTGGCTCAGGTCATGATCTCAGGGTCCCTGGGATTGAGCCCCTCATCGGGCTCCCTGCTCTGCAGGGAGCCTGCTTCCCCCCTCTCTCTCTGCCTGCCTCTATGCCTACTTGTGATCTTTGTCTGTCAAATAAATTAATTAAATTAAATTAAAAACAAACAAACTATATCCATGACAATTTCCATTTCTGAATTCCATTTCTGCAGCAACTCCTGCTACATTTGCTCCACTCCAAGTAAACATACTTGAGTTGCCATGGTTCACCCCAAATCCACTCAGGATGACAGCTTCTGGGATGCTAACATTTTCAGACATCATACAGCAAAACCTACCAGAATCCAGCTTACACACACTTCAAATCAGATGGCATTGGGATTGAAAACCACAATGTGGGCTCTAAACTGTCCAATCTGGGAAATTATGGATTCAAAGTTATTAACACTCTTTCCCTCAATGACAGATTTCAGCAGTTTTCTCCACAATTTTAGAATCAGCAATAGAGTGATCTTTATTTGCCACAATTGTAGGTATCTAAAGAAATGGAACTCCTGTGCTGTACATCTATGATTTCTCCTTTGAGTTGTTCTTCCGAAATAACAACAGAGGTGAGTTAGATCATTAAGACTCCACAGAATGCTGACGACCCAATACCCCCTTTAATGATGATATTTGAGACTTCGTCTACAGACTTTGTCTGTAGCTGGTGTGTTAGGAGGGTTTTTTTTGTAAGAGTAGCCATTGTGGGGCACCTGGCTGGCTCAGTCCATGGAGTGTGTGGCTCTTGATCTCAGGGTGATGAGTTTGAGCCCCCACGTTGGGTATAGAGATTATTTATTTAAAAAAAAAAGGAGGGGGGTTGCCATTGAGCTCTGGGGAAAGAGAGGTGAGAGGAAGCAGAGGATGACACAGATGCATCTTTCTCTTTAGGCAAATGAACTGCAAAGAGAGGCAGCAACACCCCATTTCCTGTACATATCCTTTAGTAAGGATATTACCCCATTACCTTCCCAAAAGGAATGTTCAGTACAACCAACACTGTATCGGTGCTTTTCTTGATTCACCTCTCGCCCATAATGAATTTTAACGATTCTTTAAATATTGACAATTTGATGAGTGTGAAAATGTCTCATCGTTGAATTCTCTTTTCCCTAATTAATATAGCCCATGAATTTTTAAAGATCTAACTTGTACTGTATTCATCTAACTTTAACCACAGGCTCTTCAGCCTTTACCACTAGATGCCAGTATTAACACTTCTCCCCCTGTCCCTGCAACCAGCTTGCGCCTAGACTTTGCCAAAAGTCCCCTGGAGGGCAAAATCGCCCTCTTTCAACCAGCTGAAGAATATTGAGGTTGGACCACTCAAAAGGAGCTGGAGTATTCGGAGATACTTGAACAGCAAGTGATATCTCACTGATACGGTTTCCTCTCTTGGCTTCTGTGACCCTGTGCTCTCCGGGTGTTCCCCGTCTCTCTGCTCCCTCGTTCCCAGTCTGTCTTGCTGTTGTCAAGTTTCAAGAGTACACCAGGGCCTTCTGCTCTCCACCGAAACTTACTTCTTCGGGGTTTTCATATAGTTCTCCAGCTTTAAAAGGTATCTCTATTAATACACTTTTAAAAATGTATATTTCTGCCACATTTAGAAAAGGTGCCTTCCAACCTGTTGGGGGAAGAGATGGCGCTGGGACACCCGGGGACAGCGCACCTCTGCAAGAGGGCTGTCAGGTCTCGCTCGACTTTCTTGGGCCAGGGGCTCCCTTTGCGAGCACCCACAGCGAGCGTGGAATGACCAGGTACACAGCAATCTACAGGTGACTCCAGCTGCCGGAGCTTCCAGAAAGGCCCACGGAGGGAGAGGGGGATGTGCCGCGAGGCGGTCAAGGCTGACGATGGCTGGGAGTGAGACCACCAGGGACAGAGACCAGTAGAGCTGGGCGCTCACAACGCGATCCCGCCCGGGCCACCGCGACTTCGGAGCTCAAGCCCGGGAAGCGGTGAAATGAGCTAATCCTCTGTGTCCGAGCGCCGGTTCCCCGCCAAGCTGAGCGTGAGCGCATCGGCGGCAGAAACGAGCAGCCTCGCTTTCAGGAGCCAATCAGAGACCACGAAGGCCTATTATGACAACTTCAAGAACCAATGAAAAACCGGAATCCTCCCGGCCGGCCTCCCGAGCGCCTGTCCCGGGAGAGTCACCGAGAGGAAGTTTTGTAGAAAGTACAAATTAGAAGACAAGTCTGTGGCTCAACAACGGGACACTGCGTTTACAAAGATGCGTGTAGAAAAGTGTGAGCGAACAGAACCTCACCTCACAGAAACCTCGCGGACGGGGAACTGCCAGTCACCCGCCTAGCCCAGGGCTCTAGCGCGGGAGGGTACGCGCTGCGCGCTGACGTCACGCGCCGGCCCCGCCCCCCAGCCCGCCCGCCCTTATAGCGTAACCCTGGCGCGCGCGCACCATTGTGTGGCTGGACTCGGCCGCCGCTGCGGTGTGAGGCGCGTGTACAGGCTCTCGCCGTCCCCGCACCCGCACCGCGGCTTTTGCCTTGCGGTCCGCTGTTCGATAGCCAGCCTTCGGGGCCCCTGCCCGCCACGGACATGCCGCGCGTCTACATAGGACGCCTTAGCTACAACGTCCGAGAGAAGGACATTCAGCGCTTTTTCAGTGGCTATGGCCGCCTCCTCGAAATAGACCTCAAAAATGGGTGAGTCGGGCCTGGGCGCCCGCGTCCTCCCGCAACGCCCCGGGTCTGGCGGCGGCGGGGCCCTGCCGGACGGAAGAGGGCCAAGGCCGCGGCGCCGCGTGGCAGGGCCTCCAAGATGGCGGCGGCGCGGGGCCGCGGGAGCGCGCCGGGGTGTGGGAGCGAGCGCGTGCGCGTCCCCGGCCTAACGACGCCTGCCGGTTCCCGGCCCTCGCGCCGCCCCCAGGTACGGCTTCGTGGAGTTCGAGGACTCCCGCGACGCCGACGACGCCGTTTACGAGCTGAACGGTAAAGAGCTCTGCGGCGAGCGCGTGATCGTGGAGCACGCTCGGGGCCCGCGCCGCGATCGCGACGGCTACAGCTACGGAAGCCGCAGTGAGTCCCACCCCCGCGCGCTCCGCGTCCTTGGGACCCTGGGGGCGGGGCTTAGGGTGGGCGCAGGCTTAGGGTGGGCGGGGTGGGGCCTCCCAGCCCGGGCAGGCGCGGTGGCAGGGGTCCATTGATTACAGTGTCCCCGGGCTTTGCTGCCTTCGCGCCTGCCCGGGGCAGCCACGGGACGCCGGAGCGCGGGGACTGGGTTGTGGGTTTTGCTTAGCCAGGGTTGGGGTGTTTTGGGGGGCGGGATAAATTTTCTTATTTTTGGTTATTTGCTAAGTTGGGAGGGGGGTGGTTTGGGCCCCTGTCAGCACTGTCGTGGGCTCTGCCCACGGAGGAAGTGAGGGATGGCTGTATTTGTTTTATTCCCCTTGCTTACCTGACAGTGCTTTAGCTAGAAATGGGAATGTGTTAGTGTAGAAGTTTGAGGGCAGGCTGGGTGGGGGTGGGGGGTGGGGACGGGGTCAGGGGAAGGGTGTTAAGTTTAGATCTTAGATTAATTAAATTGGCGGGGGCCAAAGAAAATGCTATTTTGAAGTAATGTGGTATAGTACCACAAAGTAGATTTAAATGAGCTTTATGCTATATTCGAACTAGTTGGGGCATGTTATTGGGAGGAGGTGGGAGGGGTTTGGTTATGTTAAATGTTTGATGTTGAAATTGTTGCATGTTGAATTCAAACTTTTTAACAAGTCCTTGATGTTTCAATTTGAAAGTGACCAATGGGGCTGAGGCTGTGTCCACTGAGGCTAAGATGACTGCCTTTCCTGATTGGCCTTGGCTTTTCCATACATTGTGTGACCCTTGCCCTATGACCCTTTGGCTGACCTTACCGGAAGCCATGACGACAGCAGCCTTTTGCCATTAGACGCAGGGTGATGGTGAGGATTCCAAGGGTTAGACAAAACTGGTTAATCTGAACTAGGTGACTGTTACCTTGCGTGTTTTGTGGCCAAACCACCACCAAAAACCTCACACTGTGATGTAAGTACTTAGTGTAACTAGTAAACATTTTTGTAAAATGTAGAAATGCATGTAATCAGTTAAGTTTTATATTTTACAATGTTCTGTAAAATAAAACTTAGCGAGGTAAATTGAATAAAGGAGCAGTCACTCTCTAACAGATTGTAGGAGAAGTTTAGTTGGATTTAGTCTGTTTGACTTGCCCTTAATTTAATTTATGGCAAATCACAACTGTATCGAAGGTTTAGCAGTATAATAGCAAAGTCCTACTCCAGTAAATAAAAGTTGATATGTTTGTACTAACTTTCAAGAAAACATGCATCCCTATCATTACAAAGCATCTAATTATTCTGTTCATGTGATAAAGGTGGTGGAGGTGGATACAGCAGTCGGAGAACCTCTGGCAGAGACAAATACGGACCACCTGTTCGTACAGAATTCAGGCTTATTGTAGAAAACCTTTCTAGTCGTTGCAGTTGGCAAGATTTAAAGGTATGTGCTATAATTTGAGATAAAAATAATATGACTAATGTTGAAAAGGTAGGCTTTTATTTCATTTTACATCTGAGAATTGAGTACAGTATGTAGATCTTTTTCTTTACGTTTCTAGGTTTGACCAGTCTTGTTGCTTTCTTAGGATTTCATGAGACAAGCAGGTGAAGTAACCTATGCGGATGCTCACAAAGAACGCACAAATGAAGGCGTAATTGAGTTCCGTTCCTACTCTGACATGAAGCGTGCTCTGGATAAACTGGATGGTACAGAAATAAATGGCAGGAATATTAGGCTCATTGAGGATAAACCACGAACGAGCCATAGGCGATCTTACTCTGGAAGCAGATCAAGGTAATTTGTTGAAAGATAGGGGAAAGGAGAGGAAACAGTACTTGCCAAGAGCAGAGGAAAATCAAATGGCAGTACTTGAATTGGAACTTAACTGAAACAAGTTCATTATTTGGTGTCCTTTTTATTGTGCATCATTGGTTTCTTTTCCAGGATGCTTTCAGGTGGATTTAATTTGCAGTAAATGATTAAATTTTGTTTGCGTATTTTTTGTAAACGACACAAAAGTTCGTTTTGAGATGTATTGAGATTAAGATTTTTATTGTGTTTCTGGTTATAGGTCACGGTCTAGAAGAAGGTCACGAAGTAGGAGTCGCAGGAGCAGCCGCAGTAGATCTCGAAGTATCTCAAAAAGCCGCTCCCGGTAAATAATAAGCTGTTCAGTTTTTTTTTCTGATTGTTACTGTGCTTGTGTGTTCTGGCAAGGTACTGAAAAAAAAAATCAACTCTTCTTGTCCAGATCCAGGTCTCGGAGCAAAGGTCGATCACGTTCTCGATCAAAAGGCAGGAAATCTAGATCAAAAAGCAAATCAAAGCCCAAGTCTGATCGGGGCTCCCGTTCGCGCTCTCGAAGCAGATCTAAGGAGTATGAGAAATCTCGAAGCAGGTCTCGTTCTCGATCTCGTTCCCCCAAAGAAAATGGAAAAGGTGATATAAAGTCAAAATCTAGATCAAGAAGCCAGTCTCGTTCAAATTCACCCCTACCTGCCCCACCCTCAAAGGCACGGTCCGTGTCCCCTCCACCAAAAAGAGCCTCAAGATCCCGCTCTAGATCTCATTCAAAGTCAAGATCACGGTCCAGATCGAGTTCCAGAGATTAACCTAGAACTCTATATTCTTTGCACACTATTATGGAACACTTTCCTACTTGCTTAGGCAGTTACTCTTCCATGTTTGTACTTGGCCTCTTCTGCAAGAGGAATCTCCTGAAAATGGGGCACACAGAAATTTAATTTGTGGCCAAATTTGATGAAAAAAAAAATGAGGTTCTAAAGAAATGGTGGCATGAAGTCAAAGACCCTCTCCCTTCTTTGTAGAATTAAGATAACTTTGATTTTATAGCTTTTGAGCTAAAATAACTTTTGTAAAGACTAAGCTCATTTAGATTTTTTTTAAGTATTTCAGCAGGATCTGCTGCAGGGATTTTGTTGTTTTGTTTGCTTTTAAATTAACCGTTTCAAGCTTTGAATACCTAAGGCTTTAGAGGGAGATCCCAATTTTCAATTATGTTGGCTTTTTATAAAGCTTGAGTTATGTAAGATTTCAATAAAAATTTGCTACCAAGTTGATTGCCTTACTGAATAGGTCACTTAAATTCCTTTAAATATTGATAATTTGTTCTTTGTGAAACAGTGTAAATTCTACATAAGTGTAAAAGAAGGCGAGTCTCAGACCAGCAATAAATTATTCCATTTGGATAACATTTGTGCTGTTAATCAAATTTGCCAAAGTCTATCTGCCCCTTTGAGTTAAGTTAAAAATAAAAGGTATTTTGTAGTCAGTTAACATGATTTTGCCTAAATTGGTAGGTTTTAAATAATGAAACTTTTTAAACTTATGTTTGCTCCAAACTCTTGGAAGAAGTAGTTCTTAACACTTGGGATCCCATTTAGCCTAGTAATTCTACTTTCTGGAAGTGGTCAGTGTAATTAGTGTTTTGTCAGAGTATGGTTCTGTGGTCTTTAATGTTTGTTATATAAAAATGGAAGTAGCCTTTCTTTGATTGGAAATTTAGTATATTCTTGTTCAAAGTGGAAAAGCAAATACTGCATTTTCTGCTGGAAGATCATTACATTTAACAGGCACTTAACAGGTTGCTTGGTAAAATCAGCTTATTAAAGTAAAATTCTACCCAACAGTCAGTCCTCCTTGTAGTTGATGAGGTTATGTAATAATTGGTTAGATCATCCCTGTAACTTTACGACATATGGTTGGCTTGAAAAGAATTTACATAGATAAACCCTAACCTTTCTGTACTTTATTATGAAGTGTAATATGCTATGGAAGCCAAATTATACTGCAAATTTGTAGGAGGTACTGGGTAACCAGTTAGTCCCTGTATCTGTAGACCTAATTAGTTAAAATTGCAGTTTGAGAAATGAATTACCTTAGATCTTTTTGTTCAGGTACTTTTCAATGAAATTAAAGCACTCATTAACCTTGGTTTGAAACTGAGATGTAGGTTATTTGACTCAGCTTTTGTATCTTCTAGGAGCTGTCACTGTAGGTATCAAGGGCTGGGTTGTACTATATAATAGGGCATGATGGTATGGTGCTCATCATGCTGCAGGTATGACTAGAAAGCATGATAATCTAGAGTTGGTTTATAGGTTCAAATAATCCAGAAGGCATACCTGATAAAATGAGGCTACTTTAAAAAAAAAAGGAGTCAAAGATTTTAGGCATCAGAATCAGAGTAGCTGGCAGTACTTGATAATGAGTAAAAAGACTTGTTTTTGAGAAATTTCTGGGCTTCCTGTTAACAGAATCTTAGGAATACGGTGCCCCAAAAGATTGATGCTTCTTCCATAACCTTATTTTCTTTACTTTCATACTTCCTAAAATTTAGATATTCATAAGAAATGGGTTTTTTTTTCCAGTATAAACTTCAGGATTTCAGAGAAGACACTGGTGTCTACAGTCGTAGTTCATTATTTTGCCTACTTGAAAGAACAGAAATCACAACTCTTACATGAAGAGGCACATCTCCAGCTGCCTTTCAAAATTCGGTTTAAGAATTGGCTTTGACCAAAGGTCTCTTGTTTTCAGGGAAAAAACAAAAGCTTTTAAAACCACAGCCTTTTAAAAAGGAAGGGGGGGAATAATCACAATGTGAAATTTGACTTTGTAAAGTCATCCTTCAACCGGGCTTTCTTGTATTAGTGTAACATCACATGGTAATAGGTTTTGTGTACGTTGTTAGCTGCCCCCGAAGTGGGTAATTGGAAGGTAAATGCCTATACCCATAAGTTTTCTGGTAATAGCAAAGACCAACTTAGTGAAAACCTAGTCCTAGTCCATACCTGTGGACCTGTACATCATTGGATATGCTAAAGCCCTAGAACACTGATCCACTTAAGAACAGAATTCACTGAAATGTTTAGTTCCTTGCTAACTTATAAGTAGAATCTGAGAGTCTACAACATGCCATGTATACATCTGTGGCTAGATAGAGTATTAAACAGAGTAAAAACAGAAAAGAGCAACTGAGGATTCCCCTTTCTTTTACCTGATAATGTTGATTGATACGCCATAGTGCCTTTAAGGCCAGTTTGAATCCTACCAGTTCCTGTGATTACGTTCCAGTCCTGTGTTGTTACTACCTTCATCTTGGTATCTTCTTTTTCCCACTTTGTTAACCAACTTTATGCTTTATCTCCTCAATAAAATGCTTACTGAGGGAAAGGCTCGTTTTGAATTTATTTGTATTCCCACTTAGTGCCAAACATTTGGCACATGGTTTTTTGAACTAGAGTTGGCCATTGGCAAGCCATTCCTGACTTGAGTAGGAGAAAAGGGCCTTGTTTTCAGTTCCCCAGAGACCTGCGTTTAGGATCAACATAGTGGATAGCTTATCTTGGGGGAAAGTCTTTACCAGTCAATCTTGAATGTTATCCATGAAATGGTAAGCATAAGTCGTGAGTTGTGAAGATAGGTTAATATCTAGGGTGTCTGGCTGGCTTGGTGGAGCATGTGACTTGATCTCAAGGTTGTAGGTTTGAGCCCCATGTTGGGTATAGAGATTGCTTTAAAATCTTTTTAAAAACAAAGGTTAGGGATGCCTGGGCGACTCAGTTAAAGGGGCTACTTTCCACTCAGCTCGTGATCCCAGAGGCGTGGCATTGAGCCCCATGTAGGGTTCTCTGCTCAACAGGGAGTCTGCTTTCTCCCACTGCCTGCCATTCCCCCTGCTTGTGTGCTCGCTCGCACTGTCAAATAAAGTCTTTAAAAATAATAAAGGTTAGAGGGAAGTGTCCAGAATAGTACCTAATGAGTACTATCTGCCACTGTGAAGAATTAAGCATACGAAACCTTTTTTATATTGTCTTACCTTATTTTCACGTGAAATTTACTTGTTACCTTGTAGTGATTGAACATTTTCCGTAACAGTTATTTCTCAGGAAAAGTAAGAAGCTTTAATCACCTTTTCCAAAGTCCTTAACCTAATTTCCTTAATTTAGGACTTGGAGCACGCTAAACTTGGGCAGTAATTCACATTGTTACTTACCTTTTTTTCGTAAAGTGTTTTGTCACTGTTCAATTTCAGTCCTATGGCAGTTGAATGATCTTAAGTTTTTTGGGGGGTCTTTTTAAAGATTTTATTTATTTATTTGACAGATCACAAGTAGGCACAGTGCTAGGCGGAGGGGGAGGGCAGGCTCCTTGCTGAGCAGAGAGCCCGATGCGGGGCTCCATCCCAGGACCCTGAGATCATGACCTGAGCCAAAGGCAGAGGCTTAACCCACTGAGCCACCCAGGCGCCCCAAATGTTCTAAGTTTTGACTTAATTTTAATTACAAAAGAATATGTACTTAGGAACATAAAGTGTCTTCCCTTAGAGCCCTTTGGCTAAGGTAGCTGCTCTTAACAATATGTCTGTGCCTAGATTTTGGTCCTAAAATCTGTTCCAATAAGCTGTTCTTACCACAAGTGGTATTCTACAACTTGTTTTTACTTAGAGATCTGCTATTTTAAATGACCGACAAGTATACTCCTGAATGTATAAACATACTTTTTCAGTACCAACATTGTTTTACTGAAGTAATCCCTTGGCTTATGTGGCAGGAATGAAAAATACTACTTTTAATATTCAGTATCAAACAATGAGAATATAGAGAGTTTTAACATAGTTTAGTACCTGGTAAATTTACAAACATTAAAGTTTGAACTTTTTTAAGCGGTACCACTTACTGAATAAGACGGATACATGTATGTTTAACACCATGTATGCTTCTGTGTGCTAAAAGGATGAGTTGATGGGATTATGTAATTGATCTAGGTCCTCAATAGCTTGTTTAGATTGTCTTGGCTGTGTAACAGCAGCCCACAGATGGGCCCCCAGAGTAGTACTTAATAAATGCTTAACTTTTTTTTTTGAGAGTTACTTACTTATTGTAGAGAGAGCACGGGAGACTTATTGTAGAGAGAGCACGGGAGTGGAAGAGAGGAAATCCCCAGACAGACTCCCCACTGAGCTCAGAGCCTGACTGGGGGCTCTATCCCAGGAGCCTGAGATTGTGACAGAGGAAGTGAAGAGTCAGCTGCTTAACCAATTGAGCCATGCAGGTGGCCCAGTGATTAAGTTTTTATACTTGAACAGGAAAGAATTGTGGTTCCTTCAGAAGTTGGGAGAGAAGCATAAAAGAGTTAATAACAGCAAATTCTACCTTTGACCCTTTGGAGGAAGCCAGGATTGCTAGTTTTTTGTGTATCCTTCTGGAAATGCAAATCTAGAAAAATTGATAGTCCCCAGATAGTTTATCATAGGTCACTGGAATTTTACAAAGACAAGTAACAATAAGTATTACAGCTCAAACCCTAGGAAACTACTTGTAATTAAATTTTTATTTACTGTTAACATCCATCTATTTATACCTATTATCAGTATCATTTCTAAGGAAGTCCTAGAATTATGATTTATAAGCAGAGGTAGAATTTAAAGCCTAGTTCAGTTCCTAACAGCCCTGAAGCATTAAAAAAAAAAAAAATGTGTGTGTGTCAGATAATTCCTAGTGAAAAGCACTTAAGAGATTAGATTGAGGAAGGCTCAGAAAGTACAGAATGCACATACTTTCAAGTAGAATTATTCTGGTAAGTAGGAAAACTCTGTACGGAAAACTACCCTTTTCAAATTCGCTAATTATACTTTGTTTCATTTACATGGGTTTTTTGGTTTTTTTGCTCCTGAATCCTAGGAAAGTAGAGACACCTTGCTGTTCTATCCCTAAAAACTATTTCCTAGTAATGGGACACTGTCTATGTAACTACAGTGCCTACCAAAAATAGCGTCAGTAGTTTCTATTCCACGATCCGTAGTTCTGTTTCATTAGTGGTCTGCTAATATTCTTTACATTAGTCAGGATCATTTGCCACATTTTGTTGTCCTGGTTCTTTGGTCTCTTCTAATCTAGACCGGGTCCTCTTGACGTCATTTTTGAAGAGTAGAGGACAGTTAACTTTGTAGAATTTTCCCTCAATTTGGGTTTGTCTGATGTTTCCTCATGATTGCATTTTTAGCAGGAATATCACAGGAATGAGACTGTGCTCAGTGCACCGTATCTAATCATTTGTAATAACCTGTAAGTCACTATTTCTGTGAATAGACAGTCTTATAAAGTTAAAAGAAGGAGGGGCGCCTTGGTCGCTCAGTGGGTTAAAGCTTCTGCCTTCAGCTTGGGTCGTGATCTCGGGGTCCTGGGATTGAGCCCCATATCAGGCTCTCTGCTCTGCGGGGGGCCTGCTTCCTCCTCTCCCTCTCTGCCTGCCTCTCTGCCTACTTGTGATCTCTGTCTGTCAAATAAATAAATAAATAAAACCTTAAAAAAAAAGTTAAAAGAAGGAGTTTTTGGCTTTAGGGAGGGAGCCAATCACTCAAATTTAAGAGCTGCTGAAGGGAGAGCTTTATTGGCAACAGATAGTACTCCATTACCACTGAAAGCAGGAGAGTGATTCTAGCCCAGGGCCAAAAAGGGAGCAGGAAGCCACTTTAAATAGATGAGAGATGGCAAAGATGAACTAGAAATAAGCTGCGTCCTCACATAGAAAATAGTGCCCTCTAGTGTTGTGGGGGTAAATGGCTATTATCCAAGCACTTGGCAGATCCTTAAAGATTAGCTGCTCTTAATAAAACATTCTGTAAATAGTCAAACCCTGAAACTTTTAGCCAATGGAGGAAAAGGTAGGCAAAGCAGAGTTGCTGAATATGGTGCCCAAGTATGAGAGTAATTGACCACTACTACTTTTTAGCTATCATAAACAGCTTTGAGTGTGCTATTTAAATATATCGCTGTTCTTTTGATTTTAGAAGATTGCAGACACCAGCTAGAGAATAGTGATGAACCTTGGGTAGTTACTCGGCTTTAACAATATAGATCTGTCTGCTTCCTCTCCAGGTAATTTTGAAGGAAATCCTAGACATTACAGCTGAGGGTAGTTCACTATATACCTCTAAAAATTATCTTAAGTCTCCTCAGTTTCTTGTTCTTTGTAGTATATTTGTTGATGGTCACTGTTGAGTAGTTTCTTAGTCTTGATTTTGCTGATTGCGTTCTCATGGTATCGTCTAGCATGTTCTGGACCTAAGAACAGTGGTTCTCAAAGTGTGCATGGACCAGTAGTATCAGCAGCATCCTCTGGGAATTTGTTTAAAATGGAGTTTCTCAAGCCCCACCCTAGATCACTGAATCAGAAACTAATTTGGAGCCCAGCCATAGGGGTGTTATAATAAGCCTTCCAAATGATTCTGGTCCATGCTCAAGTTGGAGATCCGTTATTCTAGAGGCTTTGTCAGATTCTGGTGGATTTTTCCTTCCCAAAACTACTTGGGTATCTTGTCATTGGCAGGCATTGATGATCTTTGCCTAGGTCCATTAAACCATGAAACCATGATTTTAAACACCTTTTTTTTCAATCCATGGCAGTTCTTCTTACTGGTGTTGCCTTTTTCTATAGTCAGTGGAAGTCAACTCAGGTTGCCTCCTGAGTTCATTCAAAGCAGCCCTAGTAATCTTACCAGTTTCCTTGCTTTCTGATATGGTGGGATTTCTAAACTTAACTTTCTAGTCCCAGACCTGGAAGCAGCCATTTCTCTAATGAACCCAGGTTATCTTTATTTGGAAACGGTATTTAGCAAGCAAAACCTGAGCCCTTGTGTGTTCATTGCTTCGCACTGGATCTCTGCTCTTGTGAAGGTCCTTTCCTGCAGGCTAAACATCCCCTCAGCTGTCTCAGTGTGGCAGTTTTAAAGCCCCTAACCATCTGTGTTGTCTCCCTGTATTCTGGGTGGTCAGGTCCCTCTTACAGAGCGGGGCCTGCTAGTCAGAGACAGCACTCCAGATTTGCTTTAACCTGCTCAGAGCAGGGGCGCCTGGGTGGCTCACTTGGTTAAGTGTCTGCTTGCAGCTTGGATCCTGATCTGGGGTCCTGGGATCAAGCTCTGCCTTGGACTCCTTGCTCCATGGAGAGTTTGCTTTTGCTTCTGTCCCTCCCCCCTGGCTTGTGCATGTGTGCACACGTGCTCTAACTCTCAAATAAATGAATACCAATCTTTTTTTAATATCATGAAAAAAAACTGCTCAGAACGAGCAAGTAGTTACATGTGGACACCTTGCCCTAATAGACGCTTAGCTGAATTCTGGGTCAGTTCTGGCAAAGGAATGAGGAAACTTTTTAATATCCCTACAGAATATCTTCCACTCCTTCAGAGTGTTTAAGCAAATAATGTGTTCTCTTGCTCTGGGTAATAGGAATAGCCGGAGAAGGAAATTCAGAGCATAAATTTCAGTGTGGTTGTAGAGTACACAACAGCATTGTAATTGGAATCAGTAAATAAGATCTTAAGTTACAGCTTTTGCTCACCTTTGCTATAGATGACATTCCCCTGCAGACCCAGCATCGATAACTGGCTGATTGTAGTAAACTGATTAGTGTAATATCCTTAGTCATAATGGTCCAAAGTCACATTCAGTAAACATTTAGTAAGAGCCTTGCCAGATTCGTTCATAGATCTACATATATTTCTGTAAATCTTACCCCCCCCCCCCCGCTTTTTGATCAGAGTACCGCCTGTCCCTTGATTTTGGCCAGTGGAATTTTGGCAGGCATGACATGTTTAGTAAACCAGATGTTACCCTTCCCTTCCCTAAAGATGCCTACCTTCTAATCCTGTAACCTATCAATATGTTACCTTACGTGATAAAAGGAACTTTGTAAATGTGACTAAGGTCTGGAAATGAGAAGATTATCCTCGACTATCCAAGTGGGTCCAGTGTAATTACAACAGGAAGGTTGAAAGTAAAAAGATAAGAAAAGGTTGATGTGAAAACAAGCAAAATGAGAGATTTGAAGATGCTACACTACCGGCCTTGAAGATGGAAGGGACCACTAGGCAAGAAACTAGATTGTTTACAGCCTCTGGACGGAGCACAGCCCTACCCACAGCTTGACTCTGAAGGTCCTCTCCAGGCTAAACAGCCCCTTCTCAACTCATTTTGGACTTCTGATCTCTACAGCTGTAAGGTAACACATTTTTCTTTTAAGCCACCAAAGTTGTGGTAGTTACTGCCGCACAAGGAAAAGCCCACTTGTACAAATGGGCTTGGTCTTTGGCATCTCAGTCATCACCATGACAATAATCCCCTTTGTAAGCCTGCTCGTAGGGGATGAGACAGGTGGGGCAGAGCTCTCAGTTAGCCTCAGCCACCTACAGCTTGAAACAACAGCCCAGCCTAAATCCACCAACCTGCAGAGGAATGAAAAGGGAGAACTTAGGGGTTATTTCATTTTGCCTAAACAGATATTTGACTTTTTTTTTCTTTTTTTTTAAGATTGGAATACTTCCAGCAGCTCCCTCCCTGTAGAGTTTAGGTTGGTGGTGGCCCTCATTGGAAGGGCATAGTGTCTTCTACATACAGCCCTCTTTTTCCAAGTCCTGATAACCACTGTCCCATTTTCCTAGCCCAGTGATCTTTTGCTAACAATTGTGATTTTCCAGCAACCGACACACACCTTTAAAAACAGACCCTTTATTAAATTCTCTTCAAATTTACTTAGAGTGTATTCCATGTTTCCTGTCATGACCCTAACAGATAAAAAGTAAATATTTCCTATTTCAATAAAGTATAAAACATTGCACTTACTTGATGAAGTCTGCTTTTTTCTTTTGCTATCCAAAGCCAGGAAAGGTTTTCTTGAGTTAACAAGTACACCAAGGAACTTTATTCTTAGCTCTCAGTAGGTGAGCTTTTCTGAGGGACATATCCACCCACTCTGCCACCCTCATATCTGGCTAACATGGTCCAAGTACCTGGCTTGTACCAGAAAGCCAGTGTGTTTGTTCCTCGAGTGGAAGAAGAAGGGAGATTGGAAGGTAAGTTCCTAGCAACCCCATTCCAAATAGATGATTGTGTGTTAGGAAGTGCTATGGACTCTGTATCTCCACAAAATTCATGCAGCAGCCTAATCCCGATGTGAGGACACAGCAAGGTGATGGCTGTGAAGCCAGGAAAACTTCACTAGACATGAAATCTGCAGCACCTTGATCTGGATGTTCCAGCATCCAGAACTGGGAGAAAGGAGTTTCTGTTGTTGTAAGCCAGAGTCTCGTCTGTGGTGTTCTGTTCTAGTAGCCCGAGTGCACTAGGACATGAAGGTATGTGGAAAATGAAATCAGAAGATGGCCTGGAGCAGATAGAGCCAGAACAAAGCAACATACTGCCTTGTACAGAGACCAGGATCTTGGACCACCTTTCCTAAGTGGTATTCGTCCCCACTGACAAAGCAATTCTTTGGGAAGAAAGTCCTTGGTACTGGGAAATAACACCTTGAGATCCAGTGAGACCCAGTTTGGGCTTCTGACCTCCCGAACTACAAGGTAATTTGTGCTTTTCTAAGCCACTAACTGTAATTTGTTCCACAAAAGAAAATAAATATTCCTTGATTCAGTTGATTCTTTTTTGTTGGGTACCTAGTGTCCTAAGACAGGAATTCTATCAGTATGTTGAGAACAAGGTTCAAATGTTTAGCAGGGTGGGGGGAAGGGAAATAGCTGAGGCTCCCCCTCACCGAAGCAAGTTCTAGCGGTTACAAACATAAGCTTCCATTCCCAAAGCCAAATACAATTTTATCAAGTTCTGAGTAACCCATGTGTGGGGGAGAGCAAGACCTGAAGCTGATCATGTTTGGGAACTTGGGTCTCCCTTGCCTTTCCCACTATGGACCCACAAATACGTAGTCTGGGTATGAGAAGTGTCCAGTCCTCACACTGGTTTCAGTTCATACTACTCCCAGTATCACCTAGACTTAAGGTGATCTCCATCTCCTGCCATTAAGTGTGTGATGAAACCCAAGTCCTTAGCAGCTGGTCCCCATCTCTAATCAATAACCACCTCCAGGACAGGAGAGACACCAGGCCACCCCTACTCCCATGGCTCTGTTTCCCTCTTTCATTTCTGACTCCTGGTTACCCTTTCAGCCATGAATTTACTCTCCTTCCTCCTCTGCTTGCTTTTTTTCTTACAATATTTTATCCATGATTCTGGGGTGTTTATGCTAGAAAAGGCTCCCTATTAGTAAAGTCTGTTAGGTCGTAACCAGGAGTATGTTCACATTGAACAAAAAGGGCACATTTTGGTGATTTTCCTAAATAGACTGCCTCAATGGTGAATTCTGTAGAAACAGAAGTGGGCTTAACAATTTTCCCAGTGCTTCTGTTAACATTTCAAACAAATTTGGGTCCATTCTTGGGTAGAAGGTCAACTTGGAGTAGACACTGGGGGTTAGTGATTTGTACAAGAGGGGTCTGTCACTTGAGGGAAGGACAGGACTTGCTTCCTTGCTCCTGAGGGCATATAGGAGCAGCGGAACAAACGGTGGCCTTAGGAGAAGCCACCATCCCCAAATCCCATCAGCTTGGGAGGAGCTCTCCATCCCTGAAGGTGTTCAAGCAAGCAAGACCACTGAAAGTGCTAGGACCACCTGTTAAGACTGTTAATGGGCAGAACAATGATGTCTCAGCAACTCCTGTTGGTTCCTGCATCCTGCTAGCTCAGATTCCACTTGTCTGTCTGAATCACTGTAAGACACATTTGTAATTGAGAAGCCATGTGTTTATGTAGTTTCATCACTTTCTTATAATCCAATACCTAAAATAAATCTTTTGGAAAATCTAGAACAAGCAGTCTGGGTAGAGATGAGAGAAAAAGAGGATGGTTGTGTGTGTATTGGTGTGTATAAAGAGACCGCTATTGTTATGGCAACCAGCATCCTCAACTGATGCAGTTCTGTTCCCAATAATATGAGATGTGATTAAAAATTGACATTGCAGCAAGGAAGAACACATGTAATGCGTTGGTGTAGCAACCAGAATAAAGTCTGCATAAATTTAAACCCGATGATCACAATTTGGGGGATTTGTCTACGATTAATTAGGAATCCTTTTCTCATCTGGACTGAAGTCAGGAGCCTGGAGGTCTGACCTGTGTCCATGACCTTAGGCCAAAAGGACCTCAATGTCCTTTTCTGTAAAATAAGGTATTAGGTTTAATCCTTTCGTGTGGGAGGGGGGCCCCCAGCTCTAGGCTATACCAAGAGCTTTCCTGTTATCTGCATGCAGCATATTACTAGCAACTATTTATTGAGCACCCACTCAGTATCCAGTTGAGTGCTAAGGATACAAAAAACTGTCTCTTGAAGCTTGCAGTCTCTCTCTCTTTTTTTTTTTTTTTTTAAGATTTTGTTTATTTATTTGACAGACAGAGATCACAAGTAGGCAGAGAGGCAGGCAGAGAGAGAAGGGGAAGCTGGCTCCCCGCTGAGCAGAGAGCCCGATGCCGCACTCAATCCCAGGACTCTGGGATCATGACCTGACCCGAAGGCAGAGGCTTAACCCACTGAGCCACCCAGGCGCCCCGAGCTTGCAGTCTCTTAACCTCTCCAATTACACAAATCTATGTGAAGCTACAGCTGTGGTAAGTGTAAAAGGAGGTATTTTGTGCTATAAGAACCAACAACAGATGTAACTAGTTAGATCAAGGATATTTAAGCACAAAGCGACAGTGACTTGCTCAAGGTAACACCACAGCGGGAACCATATGCCATGAAGCAGTGAGTCTTTACAAATGGAGAAATGAAGTACCGGGAGGATAAGGTGATGTCCTCCAGGTCACACTAGAAGCCATGGCAATAGGTCATCTAAACGCAGGCGCGGCTAATGAGGCCCTGTATGCCTGTCAGGGACGGAATCGGAACCCGTCGCCCTGGGCCTCCTATCCTCTGGTCCCAAAGCCCTTCGCCCCTTCTGAGGCCGTTTTCGGACGCTCCCTGGCTCCACTTCTCCAGGGAGGGGATGGGGCAGTCGCGGTGGGAAGGCACTGGACAGCTCAGCGACCCAGCCGGCGCGCGTGCGGGAGGTCAGCCCGTCTTTTGTCACTGACCACTCAGCTGGGGTCCGGCGGGCTCGCTCCTCGGCTCGGCCGGCCCCGCGCCCCCCTGCGCGCTGCTGGCCGTGACGCGGACGGCGGAGGGCAGGATGAATCGCCACCCGCCTCGCCTGCGCAGCCCTCTGGTCGCGGCGGGGAGAGGCCACCAGGCCCACGCGGCCGGGCCCGCGCCCCCCGATCCCGCTCGGCGCGCGCTCCGCGCCCCGCGTCCTGCAGGGAGGCGGGCCCGCCCCCTGAGCGCGCAGGCGCGCGCGGCGCGGGGCTCGGACGGCAGCTCGGCGCCGGGCGGCCACGGGCGGGCCTCGCAGGTAGGGAGCCCTCGGCGGGGGCTCGGCCCGGGGTGCGGGGCGCGGCCAGCCCTGCCGCCCGCCCTGCCGCCAATGCTCGGTGCGCGGCCCATGGCGAACGCCGCCGGCGGGGGGCGCGGGCTGGGGAGGAGAGCGGGGGAGCGGAGCGGAAGGGGTCCGGGCGGAGCGCTGCGGGGCGGGGGTGGCGGCTGCGGGGCGGGGGGCCGCGACCGCGAGCCGGGGCGGGGGGGCGGCGGGGCGGCGGCTCCGATTTTAGTGAAATGCAGTCAATTAAGAGTTTTTCATTAATACGACGGAGGGTGTAGAGGGCGGGCTCTGAGGTTTCTTAGGAAATGGGTCATTTGGCAAACTTTCTTTTTCCTACCATTGATTTCCGATTTTTATAACGGGAAATGGGATTATTACTATTTTGCCATAAAGAGAAAGAATAAAAAGAATTCCGCCATTTTGGCGTCTTAAAAAGTAACCGTTGCGCGTAACTGACGGGTCAGTGGCCGCCCCACCCGCCGCCCTGTGTGCTGGTCCCCCGAAGGCTCGCGGGCGGTGGTCCCGACCCGGAGCTGGATTGCCCCCCTCCCGCGTCCCAGCCGCAGCTGCGGGGAGAGGCCCCAAGTTTGCGGCGCTCAGTCCTGCCGGGGCTCTGAGTGTGTGTTGCTCCCCACCCCCAACACCTATAGCCAGGGCTTTTATTGAGCGTCTGTTGTATACGAGGCCTTGAAGGGCAGGCAGTTGGAAGGAACCTTAGCAGAGAGACGACGAGAAAATAAACAGGGACATCCTCATGCAATAAATATTTATTGAACATATGCTATGGGCCAGACACTGCTCTGGTGTCCAGGGACCCAAATGGGTATTTTGGGTCAGGTTCCTTGGAACCAGACTCCGAGAGGGAGATGTGAGCGCAGGTTTACTGGAGTGCCCTTGCGAATATCACCTGTAGGACAGGGAAGACAGCAAGGTGGTGGGAGGAAGTTGAACAGCCAATGGCCTGGGACAGGCCCCAGCCTGTCCCAGGGGAAGCTCTGGAGTGGACAGGGAGGGCGCTGCTGACATAATCTCAAACTGAGGCTAGGGGGCGAGGTCTTTATTCCCCTTATCAGCTGGTCTAACAGGATGGCTGCTTCCAGGAGAGGGCACTTGGGCGAGGCAGCTCCCCTGGCTCAGGGCAGTTCCCAGAGAAGCTGAAGACTGCCCCCTGACAACCTGCAGGGCCGCTGGGACCTCCCACTTTATCCCCTCCTGGAGGAGTCCCTGAACAGCATTGGGGTGGGGGGGGGGGACGTGGATCGAATTCCAGCCCCTAAGGCAAGAATGGCTAAAGCTTTTATGGATTTCAGTACCATTGTTTCTTACACTGTTGACCACTTTTTACTCCCAGCTCTCTGATTCATTCATTCAGTGCCGATTTGAGCGGGCCTGTCAGGCTTTTCGCACGTCGGCAGCTTTGTTCCATCCCTGGGGGAGACAGACAAGTTAATGCATAGTTAGACTGTGGTGGAGTGGAGTACAGCCGAGGGGATGATTAACTTTGTTTGGGGGTGGATTCTGGGAAAGCTTCAAAGAAGAGTGTCACTCAAGCTGGATCTGGGAGGATGATTAAGATTTTTCCAGACCTATGGGATGCGGAGAGGTACCAAGCAGAAGGAACAGTGTGTGCAGAGGACAGAGGAGTGGGGTTCTGAGGGTGTGATCAGGCCGTAGGGTAGGAGTAGATGGCTTCCTAGCACGTGGCTTGGGCCTGGGAGCCATTTCAGACTGGTTGCGCTGCTGTGTGTACCGAGTGAGACGATGTTTATGAAAATGCTGCAGGAGCTGCAAACACGAGGGGTGGCAGTGGGAGAGGAAGAGTGAATTCAGATCACAGAGAAAGCAGTTACGGGCCTCAGAAGAACTCATGGTCTAGCTGGGGAGGAAGGACACGGAAGCAGTGGGTGCCGCAAGCCAGGAGGCCACAAGTAGGTGTGATGGGTCCCAACATCTCAGATGCACCGGCTCCTCTTTCCTCCTGCGTATTTAAGGACTTGTCTCCTAGAATTATTCTTTTCCCTGCACTGTCCGTTTTTTCCTCTCCATAGGCTCATTTTCATCAAATACAAACATGCTCTAATATCTCCTATTTAAACAAACCAGGGGCGCCTGGGTGGCTCAGTCCGTTAAGCCACTGCCTTCGGCTCAGGTCATGATCCCAGGGTCCTGGGATCGAGTCCCGCATCCGGCTTCTTGCTCAGCGGGGAGCCTGCTTCTCCCTCTGCCTCTGCCTGCCATTCTGCCTGCTTGTGCTCTCTTTCTCTCTCTCTCTCTCTCTCTCTCTGACAAATAAATAAATAAAATCTTTAAAAAACAACAACAAACATACCACGCCCCTTCCTTGAGACCACATCACTCTCCAAATGCCATCCCCCAATTCCATGCATTCTCCTTGACATCACAGCTCCCTGATAGAGTTGTCAGTCCCATTGCTTCCACTTCCCTTTCTTCCATTCTTCTGTGAGGCGCAAACCTTATCATCAGTTTCCCCAACTAGAATGTAGAGTCTGTGGCAGAGGGCAGAGGTTTTTGTCTGTTTTGTTCAGTGACAAATCTGCATTGCCTAGAACAGTACCTGGTACATAGTAGGTGTTCAGTAAACATTGAGCTAATCCAGGATCTCTCTCTGGAACCCACTCCAATCTGGTTTATGTGTCCACAGCTCCTCCGAAGTGACTCTTGTCAAGGTTTCTAAGGACCTCCTTATTGCCCCAATGGTCAGCTCTCAGCCCCCACCTGACTTGATCTGTCAGGGGCATTTCACACTGAGCAGTCCCACTGTCCTGAAACTTTCCTTCTGTGTCCTCCAGAAGTTCAGAATCTTCTGGATTCCCTCTGACTTGAAGGCAGGCTCTTTTCCAGATCTTCCTCTTCCCAACCTATAAATTTTGGTGAGCTCCAAAGCTCCTACCTGTTTCTTTATACTCAGTTCTGTGCTTTTCAATACCAGCTATCCACGATGGTTGTCCAGTTCACATCTCCAACCCAACCTCATCCCTTATTTCTACAATATGTTTTGTGAGAGCACTTTTGTCTGGTTTGAGACTGTATTCCCAGAGCACAGAATGGAGCTGACACCTAGTTGGCCCTCCAGTGTTTGCTGAAACAAGGGCAACAAACCCAAGCAGAAGGGCAGTCCCCTTGGCCTCCCTTCCTGGACACCCCCAAAACATGTGAGAGGTTCTGAAACAGGAACGGAGTTCTTCCAGGAGTAATCACATGCATTCTCAGTGACTGCCAAGATTTTGAATAAAAAGATTGACTCTATCTAAAAGAACTTAAAAGTGGTACAAGTACATCAGCTGCGAAAAGCAAAATAATTAGAACTGAAATTCAGGGAATTCTATTTTACAATCTTAACAAAGGGAAACACACCTTGGTTTGAATATTGCCTCCATTAATCAGGTTATATATCTAGTCTTCACCTACCTGATGATATAATACAGAGGATGGATTCTCTGTTTTAGGGAGGAAAAGCTGGAAAGTAAACAAGTGCACAGGAACAGCAGGTAGGAGGAAGGTGGGAGAGACAGCAGCCCCTCCAAGCTGACTTTGCTAGCAAGCAGCTTCTATGTTACCAGAAGTTACCCAGCTCCCTGGAATTTCTTTTTTATTTATTTTTTTTGAAGATTTTTATTTATTTATTTGACAGAGATCACAAGTAGGCAGAGAGGCAGGCAGAGAGAGAGGGGGAAGCAGGCTTCCTGGTGAGCAGAGAGCCCAATGCGGGGCTTGATCCCAGGACCCTGAGCCCATGACCTGAGCCAAAGGCAGAGGCTTAACCCACTGAGCCACCCAGGCACCCCTGGAGCTGAGTTTCACACTGTCTTAAGTCTGTCTTGAGCTAAGGCCATGTTTTCCTTTAACTTTATGCCACAAGCCATTGTCAAGGACTGCCAACACCTTAAAGCAACCAGCAATCAATCACACACCCAGAGCTTTTTATTAACAAGTTGAAATTACTGAAACCAACACATATTTATTTAGCACCTTCTGTGTGCAGGCACTATTCCAGGGGCTGGCTCTATAGCAGGGAACAAGACAGGTAACAGTCTTCGCCTTCATGGAACTTAGATTTCTATAGGGGTGACCGATGACACACAAATAAGTGAATGAAGATCATTATTGATTATAATGAAGGATCCAAGGAAAGAAACACAGTAATGGAATGAGCAGTAGTGGCATGGGTGAGTGGCCAGGAAAGACCTCTTCTGAGGAGGTGACCACTGAGCTGAGGCCTGGAGCATGGAAAGCAGGTAGCCAAGCAGAGAGCTTGGGGAGGAGCATTCCAAGCAGAGGTTAGAACAAGGATCAAGGGCTCTGAGGTGAACATGTTTGTTAGTGAGTAGAAGGAAACCAATATTTGTCAGTGGTGGAGAACAGGTGGTGGAGGATAAGGTCAGAGGAAAACAGGGGTCAGATTCTATAGGGTAAACCTCTATGATTTTATTCTAAGGGCAATGGAGAGCCAGGGAAGAACTTTAGGAAGGGAAATTATGTGATTTGGTTTACATCTTTTTTTTTTTTTAAGATTTTTATTTATTTATTTGACAGAGAGAGAGAGACAGTGAGAGAGGGAACACAAGCAGGGGGAGTGGGAGAAGGAGAAGCAGGCTTCCTGCTCAGCAGGGAGCCCGACATGGGGCTTGATCCCAGGATACTGGGATCAGGACCTGAGCCAAAGGCAGGCGCTTAACCGCCGAGGCACGCCCCTGTTTTACCTTTTTAAAGCTTTCTCTTACTGGAGAATAAACTGTAGGAGGCAAGAGAAGAAGAAGGGAGATCAGGTAGGAGGCAGTTTCTGAAGTCCAAGGAGGGCTGATGGGAGTTGGGACTTGCAAGGCAGCAAGGAGATGGAGAGAAGTCAGATTCTGAGAGGTGTTTTGCAAATAAGCCAACAGGCCAATTATAAGATCTGTAAAGTTTTGCTGTCCAGTACAGTAACTATGGCCACTGTGACTATTAAATTTAATTTAAATTAAGATAAAAAAAATTCAGTTCTTCATTCACACTAGCCACATTTCAGTAACCACATGTGGCTAGTGGCTACTAGTGTGTTGGACAATGTAGGCATAAGACATTTACATCATCACAGAAAATTCTCCTGGACAGTGCTGGTAAGCCACTAGGACAGTGGCCAATACGTTTTAGGAGTTAAGTAAATGATAGATGTTAAGTATAGTTGTTACATCGTTAGGTCTTTTTTCCCCATATATTTACTTATCCATCTGCCTCTTTATTAAATACTTTCTTGCCATTGCTTTATTATATGGAAGAGTCACGCACTACCTGGGTTCTCGAAGAGCACATCTTTGCTTTTCACATGTGTGCGTTTGTTCAGCGGACGTTCTAGTGCTCACTCTGTGCTTGGGGTTGGAAGGATTGCGGCCAGGGGGCATCAAAGAATGTGATTGGGAAAAATGACCTACCAGGAAAATGGACCTTATGAGTGAGAGTGAATTTGGTACTTGAGGGCTCTAAATCCCCACCGGAAGAAGAGTCTAGTGGGGCTGGAGGTGGGGCTTGAGAAGAGGGGAGTTTGGACTTAGCCTGAGCTCTGTCGTTGGCAGCTGGCCAAACAGAACCTTGGCCTGAGACCTACTCCCAGAGTCAGTTGTGTACCTATACATCACAGTTTACAAAGCACCCTCACACCTGCCCATCTTCCAGAGTCCGGGGGAGAGGCAGGGCCTGGCCAGAGCCCTCACCTGGGTGACCTGGTTAGAGCCAGGAGCCAGACTTAGTGTTGGTATCCTAAGACACCGTGCTCTCCTCAGGGCTGAGGCTTTTCTCTGCAGGGTGACCAGCTCCTCCTCAAAGAAGGCTCTTCCCTCCCTGATCACTGTGGGGGTCGTGTTCAGCTTGTAGGCCTACCAGGATGGAGGGGAATGCCGAAATGGAGATGCTGACACTGAAGGGGCCCTCCACAGGAGAGGTCAACATGCACCTGGTGGCCAGAGACAGCCCAGGTTCCAGCTCTCACCTGCCGGCTACTGCCTTCATCATCCCAGGTGGGCCAAGCCAGGGGCCTGGGGGGAGGAGCAGCCCCACACCTGCCTAAGCAGGTGTGGATCCCGAGGACATACTTTCACCTGCCTACACATATGCATGGGCCAGGGCCACCAGGCTCACCTGTGTCATGTCTGTGTGTTTGTTCGTAGCCGGCTCGGCCACCCTTGGCCTGCCCAGCAGTGCCCTGGATGTTTCCTGTTTTCCACGGGAGCCGATCCATGTGGGCGCTCCGGAGCGAGTGGCCGGCAGCGTACCTGTCACGGCCACCGTTCTGCCGCAGTTAAGCCCCGGGCCTGCGGCCAGCTCCGGCGCCACCTCAGTGCGGCTCCTGGAGTGGACGGAGGCCGCGGCCCCGCCTCCTGGGAGCGGCCTGCGGGTCAGTGTCTGTGGGGATTGGCGGGGGGGCTGGCGAGGGGCACCTGTGGGGCGGGGCCAGCGGGCCGGAGGCGGGGCCCGAGGGGAGGGAGGAGGAAGGAGCCCGCGATGGAGGGTTCTGGGGTGCGGCTTTGACTGAGGGACTCTAGGGGCATGGCTTGGGTGGAGGCGCTGGGAGTCTGGCGGGCTGCTGGGGGCGTGGCTTGGAGCGAGGCACCCGGAGCCGAGCCTTGCGGAGTAAGGTCACGGGAGGGGACCTTGCCGGTCGGAGGTGGGTCGAGGGGGTGCAGGAGTCCCGTCCTCAGACCCTCCCATGCTGCAGTTCCGGATAAGCGAGTACGCACCGCTGAACATGGTAGGAGCGGAGCAGCCCGCGAGCCCAGAGCTGCGGCCCGAAGGTGTGGCCGAATATGAAGATGGCGAGGCCCCGGCGGGAGGTGGCGATGCGGGCACCCAACAGCCGGGTAGGACCCCCCAGTCCCCAGGCTGGGGCCCTGCCCTGGTGGGGCAAGGCCCGAGCTCCCTAAGGAGTATCCATGGGGCGGCAGGGGGAGGATGGGGTGGGTGGCCTGGGTTCTGCGGGTGTGCCCAGGAGTTGGTCCTGAGATGGCGAGGACTGGGGAGTGGGGGAGGGTCCTGGGGAGCCTGAGGGGGCGTGGAATCCGAGGTGGGCGGAGCCTGAGTGTGGTTGTGTTGGATGGGAGGCCTGAGGTCACTTTGGCCCCCACAGCGGACCTCCCCCAGGATCCTCCAGAAGATTCCCCCCAGGATCCCCCAGAAGATGATGGCACCTGTCAGTGCCAGGAGTGTGGACCTCAGCAAAGCGCGGTTCCAGATCCTGTTGGTTCCTCCAATGATGACTGCCCGCCGTTGTTCCAAGAGCGGTAAGGGGGAGGGAGTTGCACCCCTACTTGCTCTGCTTTGGGGACCCCATTCCCCCTGTTCCGGGCCTAGGAGAGGGACTGGGTGGTGTAGGGTGGGTGGTTCTTTCTCTCAGGCCATCTGTCCCTCAGGTCAGTCATAGTGGAGAACTCCTCAGGCCAGAACTCCTGCACCAGCGCTTCTGAGCTTCTCAAACCCATGAAGAAGAGGAAGCGCAGGGAATACCACAGCCCGTCAGAGGAGGAGTCAGAGCCTGAGGCCTTGGTAGGAAGAGGGCTGTGGGGAGGGGAAGGGGAGGCTAGAGGCTACACGTCTATTCCCACTGTCCTCCCCATTAATCAAGGCTGTGGGGCAGGGCCAGAGAAGATACATGATGACTCACTCATCCTATTTTGGGGTCCCGTGTTTAACTCAGGTCCTGTACAGGGTTAGAGGAAAATGATTAAATCACCTTCCTGCTTTTCTGGAGCTCCCATCTCAGTCTAGTGTCAAGGCTAAGTCCCATTCACATACACCAGCACCCAAGGAGATGAGTAGGCAGATGGAAAGCTCCATCACTGGAACCCCGTCACGAAGCCAGAGGCAGAGAAGGTTGCAGAGAAGCTGGAAGAGACAGAGCATGAAAGTTCCAGTGGACAAGTAAGATCAACACACAGCAGGTCTGAGGAATGGAGGGGACTGTAGTCAGACTGTGTAACCAGAGGCTGTATGCTCATGTGAGTGTGTGCCCACGTGGTAGGGGGTTGCCCGCTGGAGCCATGCTCCTGCTGGTAACCTAGAAGAAATTCCACTTGTTTGGGGCAGAATACCATGTGACCAGAGAGCCAGGCAGGGGCCTGGAATAAGTCTGGGG
The DNA here is from genome assembly GCF_963455335.1 of Martes martes. Taxonomy (NCBI): domain Eukaryota; kingdom Metazoa; phylum Chordata; class Mammalia; order Carnivora; family Mustelidae; genus Martes; species Martes martes. The sequence goes on along the minus strand of NC_137896.1, from coordinate 15,936,407 downwards.
CTTCACTCCAACCCATGAGGACAAGAATGAGGCTTGCTTTCCACAGGAGAAGCAAGAAGAAGGAAAGGATCCAGAGGGACAGCCGGCTGCTAGCACCCCAGAGAGCGAGGAGTGGAACAACAGCCAGTCTGGTACGGTGGTCTCCGTGTGTGTCTGCGTTGGTGTAATGTGTGTATACATCTTTGGAGGTGTGAGGCTGGAAGCATGGGTTACGTATGTGGTGGTGTGTTGTACATACAGAGATGAGTATAAATTAGTGTATGTGTGAGGGAGAGAGAAAAATGAGACACGATGTTTCTGGTTTACACATTAGTATATGTGTATTTGTGGAGGGATCGTATCATGTGCTTGTTTATCCTCTATTAGCCAGTTGTGAATAGGCCTCACAGCCAGGCTCAGAATCCAAAGACTTAAACAGCTTTTTATGGCATCACAGGGCATTGCTTCCCTTTGATGGTGTGAACAAGTTTGTGCTGGCCATTGGTCTGTCCTTGCTATCAGAGCCCCCATTCTGGCCTTTTGGTTCTTAAAAGGCGGGGGGGGGGGACATGGGGCGCCTGGGTGGCTCAGTGGGTTAAAGCTTCTGCCTTCGGCTCAGGTCATGGTCTCAGGGTCCTGGGATCGAGCCCCACATCCAGCTCTCTGCTCAGTGGGGAGCCTGCTACCCCCTTTCTCTCTGCCCGCCACTCTGCCTACTTGTGATCTCTCTCTGTGTCTAAAAAATAAATGACTGTTTAAAAAAAAAAAGTTGGGGGGGGAACAAAGGCCATTTATAGTCATCTCTGGCCCTCAGGCCTTCTCCGTTCCCGTGTGACAACAGTCAGCTGGAGCTGAGTAACATTCATCACACTTGTAATCACGTAGGTACTGTATAACAGCTTGTTTAATGTCTATCTTCCTCCCTCAAAACTGAATTTATTTGATTAATCATTGTATCCCCGGTGCTTAGCTCAGCGATGGGTGTTACATAGACTCTCAGTGTTTGCTCGGTTCAGGAATGCATGAGGTGTGTGTTGGTGATTCCGCTCGGACCGTGGCTTAGTTGCCTGAGTGACTGTCATTCCTGTCTCAGAGAGAGCCAGAGGATGAGGTGAGTTCTTAGGACATTCTACCTTGATGGATCCAGTACCAGCCAGAGGAACCCAATCTATGTCCTGGGCTCCGAACTCTGCAGTGTCTGTTAGAAATTCTGCCCGTTGCAAGCAAACCAGATTTTCACTGCTGTCTCTCAACCCAAGGCTCTCACATCAGAAGCCGAAAGCATAGCTCTCATTGGTTTATGGCTTCTTAAATCTTACCTAGAAGAAGGAGACAGTCCAACCACCCAAGACAGTTGCTCAGTTGCTCTTACTTAGGGGATCGATTCATGAATCAGCATTCTTCTAGCTGGGTCCTGTTGGCCAGTATGGTTATCTTTTGATTCATACCTCTTGCCATCTCAATAGTAAATAAACATCGGTGTGGCATTGATTTCTATATATTTTCCTCCTTGCGTCTTTTTTCCTCTTTTCAAGGGAAGATACTCTATCAGTTGGCAGAAGTTTGCATGTATGGCTCAGTTTTTTTCCAGTTGTTTTTGGGGTCTTTTGGCAGAAGAATCTGGCATAAGGGGTAGGGGTAGCAGGGTTGTTTGAGTGTCCTGTGTGTGTGGAGAATCCATGTTATAGCTATACTCTGGCAGTTAGATGGCCAGCTCCTGGGTCCATGCTGTATGGCCTGATGTGTCTAGTCCTGACAGCATGTTCTAGTAGTTCGTGAGTTAGAGCCTTGTAACTCACGTATGCACTCGGGCTCTCTCTCTCATGTATCCACGTTATGTTTTCAACGGCCGCTTCGTGTGAGGAATCTTTTCTAACACACCGTGGTCAAAGTCTTCACAATATATGTCATCATTAATAGCTATTTTGATATTCTCACATCACCTCTCATTCTGCCGACATCCAGATCAGGTATCTGTGGTGGCGTTCTTCGGGGTCAACTTGTTACAGCCTTTTCAGATTCAGAGCAGCCCCCTAAAATTCCTGTTTAGTTACCTCAGACATATGTTTTTGCCCATTCTTTTTTTTTTAAGATTTATTTATTTATTTAAGAAGGTGGAGGGGCAAAGGGAGAGGGTGAGAGAGAATCTCAGGCAGATTCCCTGCTGAGCATGGAGCCCAGTGCAAGGCTCGATCTCACGACCCTGAGCTCATGACCTGAGCCAAAATCCAGAGTTGGACGCTTAACCGACAGAGCCACCCAGGCACCCCACATTTTTATCCATTCTGAATTGGGTTGTTTATCTTCTTCCTAGTCTTTATATATTCTGCATATAAGTCCGTTGTCAGATGTATGTGTTACAAATATTTTCTCCCACTCTGTGGCTTGCTTTTTCCTTTCTAAATGACGGTTTTTGAGGAACAGAATGTTTTCATTTTGATGATGTCAACTTTATCCATTTTAAGCAGTTAGTGCTTCATACATAATTTTACAAAGTAGTGTCGAACAGCTTTATTGAGATGGAATGCACATACCATGTAATTCACCCATTTGACTGGTACAAATTCAGTGTTTTTTAGTGTATCCACGGAGTTGTGCAACCATCACCACATTCAGTTATAAAGCATTTTCATCATTCCAAAAAAGAAGCCCTGTACTCATGAGCTGTCATTCCCCCCAAACCACCATCCTCCTGTAGTCCTAGGCAACCCCAAGTTCATTTTCTACAGATATGATTTGCCTGTTCTGGACATTCACTTAAGTGGGATCATCTAATACATGGCCCTGTGTGACGGGCTTCTTTCACTTAGCCCCGTGTTTTTTGTTGTTGTTGTTGTTTGTTGTTTTTTCTTTTATTTGACAGACAGAGATCACAGGTGGGCAGAGAGGCAGGCAGAGAGAGAGGAAGGGAAGCAGGCTCCCCGCCGAGCAGAGAGCCCGATGCGGGGCTCGATCCCAGGACCCTGGGATCATGACCTGAGCCGAAGGCAGAGGCTTTAACCCACTGAGCCACCCAGGCGCCCCTTAGCCCCATGTTTTAAAGGTTTATCCACATTGAGCGTGCATCAGTATCTCATCCCTTTTTACTGCTGAATGATCGTCCATTGTATTGGATGTATCACACTTCATTTGTCAATGGATGGGTATCTGGGTTCCTTCCACTTCAGGGCTATCATGAGCAATGCTGGTAGGAATATCTGTGTACAAGTTTTTGTGTGGGTATGTTTTCATTTTCCCTGGGTGTGCACCCAGGAGTGAATTGCTGGGTCATGTGGTAACTCTGCGTTTAGCTTTTTTTTTTTTTTTTTTTTTTTTTTTTTACGTTTAGCCTTTTAAGGAACTGCTAGGCTGTTTCCCAAAGTGGCTGTACCATTTTCTCTCCCCCCACCCCAGCAGCATATGAGGGTTCGTTTATTCACACCCTCATCAGTGCTTGCTGTTGTCTTTTTCTATTATAGCCATCCGAGTGGGTGTGAAGGGGTAGCTCATTGTGGTTTTGATTTGCATTTCCCTGATGGCTAATGATGGTGAGCATCTTTTCATGTGCTTATTAGCCATGTATATATTTTCTTTGGAGAAATATTTATTCAGAGCCATGCCATTTTTTAATGACATGGAAGAAACACATTTTTTATCAAAATACAAGGAATCCCTTACAGAGCTGGGGAACAAATTGGGAATGAGTGTGGGATTCAGTATAAGTCATTAATCAGTATGACTCTTCTAGATACCTTCTTAATTGAGGTCCCTAGTCTAAATTTACATGCAAAATTCTGTGAATTATTTATTTTTCTGGGGAGATGGTCCGTGGCTTTCATTAGGTTTTCAAAAAGGTCCATTTATATTTACTGGAAACTGAAGGCCAGGTAAAGATTAGACCATAGCATTTTGGAGCTCACCCTCTTCAGTTCTCTGCTCCCGGTGAAAAGTCTGGCTAGAACCATTAATTTGTGAGTTCTCTCTACTTTTTTTCTTTTTACGATTTTATTTATTTATTTGTGGGGTGCCTGGGTGGCTTAGATGGTTAAGCGTCTGCCTTCAGCTCAGGTCATGATCTCAGGGTCCTGGGATCAAGCCCCACATCGGGCTCTCTGCTCAGCGGGGAGCCTGTTTTCCCCTCTCTCTGCCTGCCTCTGCCTACGTGTGATCTCCCTCTCTCTGTGTCAATTAAATAAAATTTTTTAAAAATCTTAAAAAAAAGATTTTATTTATTTGAGAATGAGAGAATGAGAGAGAGAGAGAGAGCGCTCATGAGAGAGGGCAGGATCAGAGGGAGAAGCAGATTACCTGCTGAGCAGGGAGCCTGATGCGCAACTCCATCATGACCTGAGCTGAAGGCAGTCGCTCAACCAACCGAGCCACCAGGTGCCCCAACAGATTCTCTCTACTTAAACGACTGAAGCAGTGCTGAAGAAGCTTCCTAAGAGATTAAGCAGAAAGAGAGAAAATGGGAGGGAATTACTGTATTTCTAGAGATCCACCATTGAGGAGCTGGGTTGGGGTCGGAGACAGAAGAACCACTAATGGCAAAAGAAGAGAAGGGAGATACAGCTAAGAGGGCGCAGCACGAAGGAAATGTGCAGATGGTAGGGGCGTTGGTAGCACGTGGAGATCAAGAGAGTTGAGGAATGAGAAAAAGTCACTGGACTGTGGCCCTGGTGACTCGAGAACAACTTCACTAGTGCGCAGAGGTGGGCCTGAGACTGGGTGATGCCGAAGGAAGTGTGTCAGAAGGATGTAAAGTTGTTCATAATACCCCCTTATCTTTTAAAGTCTGCAGGATATGTGGTGATATCCCTGTTTTAATTTCTCTTATTACTCTGCATGCCTTCTCCCTTTGTTTCTTTTTCCCCCAGCTCTATTGAGATAGAAGAGTTCAGACTAAGCAAAACACAGTACTGGCCCTTAGAAAGCTCGTAGTCCGATGTCAGGGAGAGATGTACGAACAGGTAGTTATCATGCAATGGTAGAGTAAGTGTTGTGTTTGAGATATGTAGGTACGAAGGACTGTCACAGAACAAACTGCCTCATATAGTCAAGGAGGCTTCATGGGGTAGGTAGGTAGGGTGACATTCCATCTCTGCATCCATACATCCATGCATCCATCCATACATGCATCCAAGCATCCATACATACACGCATTCATACATCCATACATCCATGCATCCAGGCATCCATACATCCATGCATCCATACATCCACACATTCATACATCCATGCATCCAAGCATCCATACATCCATGCATCCAGGCATCCAGGCATCCATACATCTAAGCATCTAAGCATCCAAGCATCCATGCATTCATGTATCCATACATCCATGCATCCAAGCATTCATACATCTAAGTATCCATGCATCTAAGCATCCAAGCATCCATGCATCCATGCATCCAAGCATCCATACATTCAGTCATCCATACATCCATGTATGCATATATACATCCTTCTGGTCATTCATTTAACAAACATTTGGTGATCATCTTTCTGTGTAAAACCCTATGCTAGGTGCCAGAGGTATGACTGGGTCTTGAAGGATGAGAAGAAGATAGGATGGGACAGGATCTATGGTAAAGGGATAGGATGGGCAGGATTTATAAGACAGAGGGATTAGGGTACGCACATGCACAGAAGCACACAGGGGCATGGAAATGCATGATCAGGCTAGTTCACGGAGAGCTCTGTATGCTGCAGAAAGATGTCTGGATTTTTGTATTTTCTGGTTGTAAATCAGAAGCCATCGTGGACTTTAAAGCAGAGAAATAAACCTGTTTTATTTTAGAGCTTTTCTGGTAACAGACTGCATCTAAGGCAGAGAGATCAAGCCAGAGGCTCTTGGACCAGGTTCAAAGACAGACGAACAGTGAGCACAGAGAGGTAGGGATAGTTCGAGAGCCAGGTGGAGCTGGAGTCAGCAGGTCTCAGGGACTGAAGGATCCTTGGGGGTGAAAAAAGAGACCTGAAGGATCCCTCCCAAGTCCGTGGCTTATGTGGCTGGTTGAACGGATGCTGGTGCCACGGACTGAAATAGACTGCACCAAGAAGGCCAGAGAAGCAACCAGCTTGGTTTTGGACAGCCTGGGCTAGCTGAAGAAAGTGCTAGCCGAGAGCACCTAGTCTAAGAAAGCAGGAGTAAGCAAAGGAACGTTTCTGGAAGTCAAGAGAGGATCAGTACCACAGGGAGTCTGTACCATACCTTGCAACACATCGTAAAAAGGTGCCCTTTCTGAGCAGACCCAATTAGAAAAAGGCAACCTGAGTAGACTCAGCAACACGGCTCAGCAAGGAGCCCCAGCTGAATGTCAGCCCACATTCACCCTCCTGGCTGGGCGTCTGTGTGCGACGCACAGACCGCACACCCGTACCCAGGAACTTTGGGACTTCTTTGGTCTGGAGGTTGTACCTAACAGCTCAGCCCATTGTTCACCATGGAAGATGGATGCAGGAAGCTGGAGGAGACTGGGGTTTTGGTCAGGGAGGGGAGGTCTAATCAGGACTGAAAGGTTTAGTAATCAGGCCCCTTTTCCAGTGGCTTCCAGATAATCTCTTTTCTCATCTGTGAAAAGGATTACTATGAATCTTACCTTTCTCCTCAGTACATTGTATGAGGATTAAAGGGGTCCATGGATGTGAAGTCTCTGAGGCATCCCTGTACCCCCGGTTTCTGGCACCAGCCCTGGCACACAGGAGGTCCTACTCAGTGGTCAAGGAATGGTTAAGGTTAATGGAAGTGGTGTGTGAGAACAAACTGCGCCGTCTGTATACTTATTATACATCATGACTAGTGAGAGAATCCAGATAATTAAAGAGCCAAATGACAAGGTTGGGGTTGGGAGGCCAAGGGACAGAAGATGAAGTCAGAGGTCTCTGCTGTGGCATGGAGGGTCTCAGGACTGGGCCACTTTGGGGTACAGCCGACAGAAGATGATCTTGGGAGTTAGGACCAAGGAGGGGCAGAGGTGCCTGAGGGGAGAAATCCGACAAGTGGCTCATGTTACGGTGAGGAACAGAGGAGAGAAGAATGTCATCTCATCTCTAGAGAGAAAGGGATGGATGATGGGAAGGGCTAGTGATAGAAGTGGTGATTTGGAAAAAGTGGAGAGATATTATCCAGGATGATGTGGGACTGTAGTGGTGAGAGACAGAGAGACAGTGCCAGGCCTGGGGTCCCGAAGCCTACTCTCTCCCCTGGCATGTTCAGGAAGTCTGGGGAAAGGCCAAGTGGGAGAAGCAAGGCTTTCTTGAGGGAGCACAGTAGGTGATGTGTTCTTGGGACAATCCAGATTTCACTCAGGACAGAGGGTGTGCTCTGTCTGGTGTGTCCGTGTGGGTCTCTGAGAGTCTGATGATGAAGAAAATCCTTGCTCTGGCCCAGCTGGGTCAGGCTCAGTCCAGTGACCCCGGACCTTAGGCAGCTCCTGGGGAGGAGCTTCTAGCCACTTAGGTTCCAAGTAAAGAAAAAAGCGTCTTTGTGAGTGACAGAGCCCTCGACATTTGAATGACCCAGGGCAGCAGCCAAGTGGGCCAGAGCATGGCAGAGCTAGAATCCAGGTAAGACAGACTTAGGGGAGCCCTAGGGAGTCCCGAAACTCAAGACCAGACTTTGCATTTCATGAGGATCTTTGACTCCCAGCATCTCATTTACTCCTCCAGACGACTCCCTGTGGTAGATGAAGTTGTCTGCATATTGCAGAGGACAAAATGGGGGGCAGAGAAGTTACTAGAAGAAGCTGGAGCTGTTTACCCAAGGGACATGAATTGATTTTTGCAAGTAGTTGCCTCTTTCATTGTCCATGGCCTTCAGTTGAAGGCAACCCAGGCTGACCTCGTGAGCCTACCTCACACGTTGCCAACTGTTCTAGTCTCTAAAGGATGTTTCTCTTCCATGCTGGTGGCCAGGTCCCCACCGCAGGCTAACCTGAAGTTCCTTCAGGGGACTTGGTCTCCCCTCCCCCTCCCCAGTACCTGGAGCTCTGACTGTAGCATGCGTGCACGTACGTGTGTGTGGGGGGGGGGTGGTGCGCGTGCATGTACGGCGTGTGTATGTCTGAGAGGGCCATACAGTCTGTCTCTATTCTGTGGGCACGCCAGACACATGGATATGTATTTGTGTCTCTGTGCATACCTCTGTGTTCAGAAGAAGGAGGATGGAAAAATCAGAGTTTCTCATTTCTGTGTGATCTTGCTCCTCTGTTTCTTCCTCCTTCCATGTTTTCTCTTTCCTTTCTCTCTTCCTCTTTTCTCCCGTGAGCTTAGGTGGCACTGCGATGAAGTCCTCTGGCTCAGGACTTGCCACTCAGCTTTGTCAGAGAGCAGGGTCCCTCTGTGGCTGAGACTTTGTAACCTCAGTTACGTGCTCTACAGTCCAAAGTACTGTGGCTGGGGGATGAGGGCGGACAGGCTTTGGCGTAGCCCCACCGGAGACCGAGGCTCACCTGAAGCCTGAGCCCCTGGGTCTGGCGCCATCGTGGCTGGGAGGGCCTAGAGGGCAGCACGCAACCATAGACAAGGGTTTGTTTTGGAGGTAAGGTAGAGTTGATTCGGGGGAAACTGAGGAGAAGAATCTGTTGGGAGCAGTCCAGGGGTCAGTCTGTCTGTCTCCTGTTCACAGCATCAGGGGAGAAGAAAGAAGGCTGGTCCTGGGAGTCCTACCTCGAGGAGCAGAAGGCTGTCACTGCCCCTGTCAGCCTCTTCCAGGACGTGAGTCGGATAATTTCTACCTGGGAAGAGCTTGTATGCCCAGTCCAGGAACTCACTACCAAATTCAGACCTTCTGGTGTATTGTGTGTCTGATATCCCTCAAACAAACAAACAAACAAACAAACAAACAAAAACTGGCAGAATAGAAGGGGGAGAGGCTGGTTAGGGTCCCAGAATAGGAAAGGACTCACCATGAGAGACTTTCAGGGTAGGAGAAAGTAGAGGGGTGGGACCCAGGCTTGCCCATACTGTACCTGTGGACTTTGCAACCCTCGTACCTTCTACCCAGTTCTGTACGCTCATCTTCCCATGGCTTGGGTAAGGGGGAGCCCTTTAGTCCAGCCCTGACTTAGCCCACATTTTTCAGACGACCCGGGAGCTAGTCCTGCTCCTTGCACTAAAGATCCCCAAATAAGTTACCCCTTTGGTAATATGAGGCGGGTGGGGCCTAAAGGCAGCTCCTTCACCCCAAGCCCACTAGGCAAGGATAAGGCTGGATGGAGGCTGGGTCCTCCCCAATCTGTGCGTTGACAGTACCAGGCAGTCACTCATAATAAGAATGGCTTCAGACCGGGCATGAAGTTGGAAGGCATCGACCCTCAACACCCGTCCATGTACTTCATCCTCACCGTGGCCGAGGTGAGCTGAGGCAGGCACCCACATTCTGGAGATGTCTCTTTGGGTAGACTGATGGGGACTGCTGGGGGCATGGAGGGCCTGGCTTGGATGAGGGAGACGCTGCCCTGCCCTCAGAAAGCTCAATCTTTAGGGGCTTATGGTGGAACACATAGAAAGGAACAAACACCAAAGTATTGGGCATGGTGATGTTACTGAATGGTGTGTCCTTCCGTGTAGGGGCAGGGGGCAGCCCAAGGAGGAGAGGGGCTGAAAGCAGGGATATGTGTGTGTGTCCAACCAAGATCCTGTCCTCTAGGAGCTTGTGCTTTGGGAATCACTGAGATAAACACATCAGCAACATGCAGCACGGGCGGGTGGGGGCGGCGGGGATGGGAGTGGAGCAGCAGAGGTTGCGCAGGGCAGCACCCAGGGGGCAGAAGGGGTTTCATAGAGGAAAGTCCTCCTGCTGAGCCTTGAGGGCTAAGTTGTGAATGAGTAGGGTGTTCCCGGCAGAAGCAGCAAAGGAGCAAAACTACTGGGGCATGGGGAAGGGTGCCAAGTTCAAGGAGCTGCCATCAGCTTGGTGAGGTCAGAGCAGTGTGTGAGCAGAGAGCAGGGAGATATGGTAGCAGAAGGCAAGGCTGTCAGCGACCCTGAACAGGCCTGAGCCTTGGTAGGTGCCCATGGGGTTCTGTCCAGGGCTCCAAAGGGCAAGAGGGTGTCCTAGACTCCGCCTGTCACACCCAGAGCTCAGGGCTCATGAGCACCTGATCTGTCCTCAACGTGGCATGGGAGAGCTCGGGGCCACGTTCGGGATGGGGGGAAGAGTGGTGGGGTGGGGAATCTGCTAGCATTTGAGACCCGAGAGACCACCAGCCTGGGCTAGGAGAGGTGAGGGAGAGGGAGTGGGTGTCCGCTGGCGTCAGAGTCCCTGTGATTCCCCATCCTGGGGCTAGGTGTGTGGCTACCGCCTACGTCTGCACTTTGATGGGTATTCCGAGTGCCATGACTTCTGGATCAATGCCAACTCCCCTGACATTCACCCTGCCGGCTGGTTCGAGAAGACTGGACACAAGCTGCAGCCCCCCAAAGGTAAGGCCTGGCTGGGTTGCTCACAGTGACCTTCCCTTCTTCCCCGTCAGTCCCCCTTCCTTCCTCCCCATTCCACAGCTGGCCTTCGTGCAGTCCCACTATGACTAGGAACCCAGGGCTTCTGCTTTGCCCTTGCCCCTTGGGTGTCTACCCCGGTCACATCCCGCCTCAGCAGGGTTTCCTGGGCGGGCTCTTGAGGGTTGGGAGGTCCTTGGGCTTTCCCTATTCTGGTGCTTGGGTGTGGGCCACCCTTGCTGCGGCCCAGCCTCTGTCTGCACGGCCCTCTCTTCTTCCCCCCCTGAGGGGCCCAGGTTACAAGGAGGAGGAGTTCAGCTGGGGCCAGTACCTGCGCAGCACACGAGCTCAGGCCGCCCCCAAGCACCTGTTCGTGAGCCAGAGCCACGTGAGTGCCCCGGGGCGAGAGTGGACACCACCCTCAGGGACAGAGTCCCTGCCCCGGGCCTGGCTGTCCGGACTCCTCCAGGAGAAAGTGCTCCTACCAGTCCTCTCAGCTTTGTCCCAGCAGGCGGGACCCTCTGGGCCGGCCCAGGGCCAGAGGAGGAGCTGGTTCTAGGTTCTGGCCCGGTTTCCCCTCCGCCCTACTGCAGAAGCCCTCTTCTCCGAGCACCCCCTGTGAGTCCCTGGCCACCAGCTTGGCCCAGGCCCTGGGACGTCACTGTGCTGGTTTCTGGCTCTGGTTTGCTCTGCAGGTCTTGGTGTTAAGGACCAAGGCTCTGTTCTGGAAGCTGCTTTTTTTCCTTCCCTTTGACCAACACCGTAGCTCTCCCACTTACTCCCAACACTCAGTCCTTGCCTTCTTCTCTGTTCAAGGCAGCTGGCAGCTTTATCCAGCAGTTAAAGTAGCTCCTGATCCCCAGCCAAAGGTGTGAGAGACTTAGGGAACCCCCGTTAAAGTTGTCACCATATCAAAAGTGCAGGGTCCCTGCGGGTCAGAGGATCCCCGTGCCATGCAGTCAGCGACCCTTACTCCCCCACCGTGGTCTGGCCCCAGGATCCCAGGTGACTGGGGGCATTCTACCCACTATGAGGACAGGGAATCCAGACGTTTAAGTCAAACTGTTTAAATCCTGGTCCCACCATTGACTAGCACTGTGGTTCTGGGCAAGTTATTTAAACTTATGAAATGGGGATGATGGTACCTATCTCCATGGGGTTGTAGTAAAGGTCAACAGGGAGGTGACAGTTTTGGAAGCTTATGCCTGACAGATGCCCTTCCTCCCCTCTCCCCACCTCACGTCAGCTCCTCCCTCCCCAGTGCCCCGGTGTTGACCCAGCCGCTGCAGTGCAAGCTTGGCCAGGCTTGCCTGGGGAGGAGAGGCTTGTGCTCACCCTGGGGGACTCTGGGGGAATATGTAACTTCCTGCCTGTCACTCAGCTTCCAGCTCAGTGAGGCTGCCTGTGAGCACACCTTGGAGACCAGAAGCTCCCGAGTGGCTCAGGGCTGGGGATTAGGATTCTGCCCTGGAGGGACCCTCTTTCTCAGCCGATTTCTCTCCTGCTCCCCACCCCACCCCAGGGATGACTCCTAGAGAACTTCCTCCTTCCTGGGCCAGGGGGTTCTGGGTTCATGCTAGCCAGCCTGGGGCTGGCCATGGCAGCCCCTCTTCTTGCCCCCAGAGCCCCCCACCCCTGGGCTTCCAGGTGGGCATGAAGCTGGAGGCAGTGGACCGCATGAACCCGTCCCTTGTCTGCGTGGCCAGCGTGACCGACGTGGTGGACAGCCGCTTCCTAGTGCATTTTGACAACTGGGATGATACTTACGACTACTGGTAGTGAGAGGGCCCGGATTTGGCCTTGGGTCGGGGGGGAGGCTGGGGCCCGAGGCAGGGCTTTCAGACCTTAGGCCCCACGTGGCCCCTGCCTGGTCCTGACATTGACGTTTGTTCCGGGCCTCACTGACTGTCCTGTGGCTTTGATCTGTTATATCCTTAGCAACACAGTGTAATATCAGATGTTTCATCTAAAAATACCAAGGTTAGGATGAGCAAGCTGCTGTGTTTCATGGTTTTCCCTGTGATATTATGGCTTATTATAGTTTGTAGTTAATGCTGCAGTTTTCTGACTTTCTTACCAGCCATCTGTGTAGCTGTCACCAAGCAGCAAAATGAGGATGGGCACTGAAGCTGTACTGTCCTTGTCCTCAGAGTGGCCCTTAGGACAATGACGTATTCTCGGTTTCAGGTGTGACCCCAGCAGCCCCTACATCCACCCGGTGGGCTGGTGCCAGAAGCAAGGAAAGCCCCTCACCCCTCCACAAGGTGACCCTGCTGCCTGAGAAGATGTCCCCTCCCGGGCCTGGCCCCACAGCCCTCTCCTCCGCCAACCCCTTCGCAGGGCCTCAGTAGCAGGGCCTTTAGGATCTGGGTCTGGAGCCTCATCTTTTTGGCTTGGGAATTGAGAAGTCTTTGATGTCAGGAGAGACCTGTCAACCCCCGATTCTGTTGAGGTTTAAGGAAGAAAGTTAAATGACCCCCCTCCCCAGCCCCAACACGGAAGCAGGAATCCAAAGCAAAGAAAGTTTCCGATGGGTATGGGGCTAGGGCTGGAGCAGCAGGGCCAGGGAGGGGGAATGGGAGCCAGGGTTCCCAGACAGCCCAGGGAACTGTGGGGTGGTGATGTGCTTAGTTCTGGTTAGCGCCCCTCTGCCTCAGGAGCCTCTGCCAGGAGCTGGTTCTGGTGGTGCTGGGGGTGAGGGGGATTGTACCCCTTCTGAGCTTCTGGTCCTAGTGTGCAGGGGTGCCTAGACATTGTTTTCATCCTCTCCTCCAGACTACCCAGACCCTGATAGCTTCTGTTGGGAGAAGTATCTGGAAGAAACCGGGGCGTCTGCTGTGCCTACCTGGGCCTTCAAGGTGGTGAGTCAGCTCTCTCTGCTCCCAGAGTTGACCTCTGGGAAGGCATGGAACACTCAGCCAGCCCAATGGAAGGCTGCCCCTTGGGCAGGCCACGATTTCCAAGGCACAGCACTTGGCCTCTGTCCTTGGGGCCTCGGCTACCCTGAGCTGGGCATTGGCCTGAAGGCTGCTGTCCCCCCGCAGCGGCCCCCACACAGCTTTCTGGTCAACATGAAACTGGAAGCCGTGGACCGCAGGAACCCAGCCCTGGTGCGCGTGGCCAGCGTGGAGGACGTGGAGGACCATCGGATAAAGGTGGCTCTGGGCCCCTCGGATTGGGGAGTGTACAGGCTGTCTGGGCAGGAATTCCGTAGACGGCTTTGCGGTCAAGGGCATGGCAGGAGCCAGACATAAGGGAGGCTGCAGGTTGTAGGGAGGAGAGCTCTATACTCAAGGTTGAAGATCTTGGGTCTCACTCTGCCCTCGTCCGTGAGTGATCTTGATGAGCTGGGACCAGTCCTTCCCCTCTTTGAGCCTTTCACGTGGGCCTGATGACCCTTGTCCTGTGCCTGGATTGATGGAAGATGCCAGTAACTTAATGAAGGATGCCCTTGGAAAATGTGGTGGCAGAGGCAGGTTACCGTGAGGTTGGCCACTTGGTCCTTCCAATCCAGGATGTCGCTTCTGACAGACCTGGGGGACAGAGAGAACCTCCTGGAGCTTGGAGGATCTCCTGGCTGAGCTGGGCTGCACGAGGAACCCCTGACCGCCAACGGCCTTTCCTCTACAGCTCCACTTTGATGGCTGGAGTCACGCATATGACTTCTGGATTGACGCCGACCACCCAGATATCCACCCTGCGGGCTGGTGCTCCAAGACAGGACATCCCTTGCAGCCTCCTCTCCGTGCGTACCCATAGGACACTCTGACCCTTTCCTACTAAGAAGTCCGCCCCAACCCCATGAGCTCTGACCGTCCCCCTCCTGTAGAATCCAGGGCATTCTGACTGTCATGCACAGGTGGGCTCCAGTGCCCACAGTGAGCTCTGGGTCCCCCATCCTCCCTGCATCAGTGGTCTCTGCTACACTGAGCTGTGCTTCTGGCTTCCCTGGCTGTTGGGTTTAGGCTGCTTCGATGTGCAGGGGCAGGCTTGCTCAGAAGCATGTGCCTAGGAGGGAGCTCTGCGCCCCAGGGGTTCCCTCAGCACCCAGCAGAGCCACACAGAGCACACATTATGTTTGCTGAGGAAGCTGGGTTCCCTTAAATAAAATCCTGGTCCCTGCAGGTGTCCTGGGAGGTCAGATCATCGGACCACTTAGCCCCAAGACACATGTGGTGTTGATCCTTCTCGATTTTTCTCCAAATATGAGTAGGGCTTAAAGAAAGTTACCAGAGTCTCAAGAATGAAACAGGGAAGCAAACAGGGTAACATAATTATGCCTGATGTGGCTTCTAAGCTACCGCCATGCCCACACCAGCTTGGAGTTGATTTTCACCCATAGGGTTCTCCTCTCAGAGACAATGGACATGGCCTGGGGTTTTGACAAAGCGAATGAGAGCCAAGCCCTCATTCCCCAAGGAGGAGCGGATACTCAGTAGCAGGAAATGATGTCACAGTCTACATTAGGGCCCCGTAGCTGGGGCGCTAGCTCCTAGTGCTGACCGTCCCCAGAGAAAGTGTTCCTTCCTTGCCCTCCATCCCCCATCCCACCCCCAGTCCAGGACCTCATGCTAACTCTTTTCTTCCTGCTCCCCCAGGACCCAGAGAGCCCAGCTCTGCCTCTCCCGGGGGCTGTCCCCCTCTCAGCTGTCGGAGCCTGCCACACACTAGGACCTCCAAGTACAGCTTTCACCACCGGTGAGTGAAGGGCTCCTGCTCAGAGACCCTTGGGCATTGTTCAGAGAGGGGTCCTCTACACCTCCTCCGTGTGGCCCATCAGGCTTCCCCAAAACACTCTCCGAAGGGGGCCAGCCTGGGGAGGGGCTCGGTGGGAACAAGTGTATTCAGCCCAGCGTAAGCCTCCTCCTTCTAACTGTCCCCTAGGAAGTGCCCCACTCCTGGTTGTGATGGTTCCGGACATGTCACAGGCAAGTTCACAGCTCACCATTGCCTCTCGGGCTGCCCGCTGGCTGAGAGGAACCAGAGTCGGCTGAAGGCGGAGTTATCCGACACAGAGGCCTCGGCCCGTAAGAGGAACCTCTCGGGCTTCTCCCTAAGGAAGAAGCCTCGCCATCATGGCCGGTGCGGAGGGCAAGGGTACAGGGCCTCGTGTCCTCTGGGGCCAGGCCAGGCACTGATTCCCTGCCACGGACCGGGTCCCTCTCTCTCCAGGATTGGACGCCCTCCTAAATACCGGAAGATCCCACAGGAAGATTTCCCAAGTAAGTCCTGAGTCCTCTACTGCCATGCCCTCCACACCGTGTTCACAGTGAGTGCTTAGTGACTGGTGGGATGAGTCACGAGGGGACCCAGAGGGTCTCCCTTGGAAGGGAGGCCGCCTCTTCCTTTCAATCCCTTGCAGAGCACAGAGCAGAGGCGAGAGCTCAGGAGTCCCTTCAGGCTCCAGCCCCACTTCACCGGAGACCCTGTTGTGAGTCTCTGGGCCTCCGGCTCCCCACTGTGCAGCAGGAGGAGGCCCCCAGCTCTGCTCCTCCTGGGAGGGAGGACTGGCTTGCACTGTCTAGCTGCGTGACCCTAAGCAAGTCACTTAATATCTCCGAGTCTCAGTCTCATTTGAAGACATGACTGATACTTCTTTCGGGCATCAAGTATGTGGAATAACTACTTAGTGATGCTGTTTACTGAGTACCTACTGTGGGCCCAGCACTGCCACAGGCGCTCTACATACACGGTCGCTGACCCTCACAGGCATCCTATAACATGGACACCATTCTCTTCTGCTGAGAGAAGAGGACTGGGAGGCTCAGAGGGCGAAGTCACTCGACTTGTAAGGGGCAGAGCTGGGATTCAGACTCGGGTCTGACTTCTGCTCTGTGCGGCTGGTGTAACAGACTGGAGGCATGTAGCCAGATGTCAGTTACCCCCTCCAGCTCCTTTGTCTTAGCTTGGGTGCCACGACCAAGTACCACAGACTTCGCGGCTTAACCCACAGAAATTTATTTTCTCACACTTCCAGAGGCTCAAAGTCCCAGATCAAGGTATCCACAGGGTTGGTTTCTTCCGAGACCTTGCTCCTGGCTCACGCATGGCCACTTTCTCGCCATGTCCTCCCACAATCTGCCCCCTGTGCATGTGTGCTCCCGGTGTCTCTCTGCGCGTGTCCAAAATTGCTCTTCTTGTCAGGACACCAGATTGGATGAGAGCCCACCCTGATGGCCTCATTTGAACTTAGTCATCTGCTGAAAGACCCTGTCTCCCAGTACAGCTGACCCTTGAACAAAGGGGTTTGAACTGTGCATGTCCACTTACATGTGAATTTTTTATAGCATGTACTGCCAATGTATTTTCTTTGGGATTTTCTTAATAACGTTTTCTTTTCTAGCTTCCTTTATTGAAAGAATACAGCATAAAATCCCATATAACATAGAAAACCTATGGTAATTGTGTATGATGTTGGTAAGGCTCCCAGTCAACAGTGGGATGTTAGCAGCGAAGTTTTGGGGGAAGTCAAAGTTCTACGTGGACTTGATTGCATGGGGTGTTGGTGCCCCTCACCCCCACATTGGTCAAGGATTAACTGTATAGTCCCATTCAGGGGCACTGGGGGTTAGGTCTTCACCATGTGAATTTGGGGGGAACACAGTGAACCCCACGGCATGTTCCAAAGGGAGGGACAGGGTGACTGAGCCTCCCGTTGGGTGACAGATTGACCTCACGGCTTCAGGCCCTGGCACAGGGCCTGACACACAGCAGGAGTGCTGGGGATCTCACCTCAGTCGAGTGGAATGCCCTTGTCTTTGAGGCCAGAAGAGCGGGTGGGAGAGCATCTAGTTCATGCCCAGTTGGTGGGCGGCACTTAAGCTAGTCCAGTTCTTCAGGAACAGTCTCTGCAACCTGGACGGTATCTAGGATGGTGGTTAAAAGCACAGCCCTGGAGTCAGACGGCCTTTTACGGGCTGTGAGACCTCAGGTAGGTGACCCCCTCTCTGAGCCTCAGCTGGGTCATTTGTGCAATGCTAATAATACGCCCACCGCAGAAGGCAGTAGAGGGCTTAAATGAAAAGGTCAAATAAAGGGCTTAACACCAGTCCCTACTGGTATTATTAGCCCTGAGTGTGGCTGACCTCCTCGTGCTGCCAGTCCATACTCTTCTTGGTGGAAGCAGAAGGCACGTCCTGCAGCTTCGGGCTTGAGTGAGGAGGGGCTTGGCCAGCCTCTCAGGCCCCAGGGTGAGGACTTCCGGGAATGGGACTGTAGTGGGCACCTTTTCTACCCGTCTGTGGGACGGACACCTGGCCAGCTTGCCGTCCAGAGCCATGTTCTGACCACCAGAGGGCGTGTGCCTGTGTGCTCATTCCAGAAGCATCCTGAGAACTTAAGTCTTCAGAGACGGAGGCTGTAGCCCAGAGAGGGCGAAGAAGGGCTTACCCAATAATAATAACAACAATAATAATGCTATGGACTGAATGTTTGTGTCCCCCAACAAATTCATATGTGAAACTGAATCCCCAGTGTGATGGTATTAGAAGGTGGGGCCTTGGGGAGGTGATTAGGTCGTAGGGGTAGAGCCCTCACGAATGGGATCCGCGCCCTTATAAAAGAGACTTCAGAGGCTCCAGTGCTCCTTCTGCCAGATGAGACCCTGTGAGAAGTTGGCAATCTGTTAGCCAGGAAGTGGGCCTTCACCATATACCAAATCTGCGGGTGCCTTGATCTTGGACTTCCAGCTGCCATGACTGTCAGGAATACGTTTCTGTTGTTTATAAGGCCAACCCCCCCCAAAACAAAAAACAAACCTTAGCAGGTTTTGACCGGCCCCTAGTCAGTTTGCAGTTCGATAAGACACCCTGACTGCGTGTGAGAGCTCCTGTCCCATGCTCTGGGGAAGAAAGATAAGGAACAAAGCTCCCTACAGCCTCTTGGCCTTGTCCCCCAAGACTCCTCCACCGGTACCTGGAGAACCAGAAACAGGACCTCAAAGGCAGGAGGCCAGACCTGTGGCCAGGAGACAAAGCGCTGGGGTAGAAGCGGGCAGGGGAGAGGCTGCCGGGGCCACAGGTGGGCGCTGAGAGCTGGCTGAGCGGTGCACGGTGGCAGCTTCCTCGTGGTGCCCAAGGCGGGGCTCTCTGGGGCCGACAAGCAGGGATGGCAGGAGGAGCTGCAGAGAACGGCACATGGGGCTGCCGATAGTATCCCAGGGGCTCGGAGGGTGGCTGCGAGGTGCAGAGTTGAGGTGAAGGGCTGCAGCTTAGGGGCCAAAGGGTCAGGGAAGGACAGTCTGTGACGAGCAGGGGAGGCAGAGAGAGAGAAGGGGGTGGTGGCGAGCTGCAGCCACGTGTCCAGAACCAATGCCCTGTGAACAGGGAAGAGGCAGCTCTCTTGGACTGTTAGAGGCAGGGCAAGCCCCGTGGGACAGTGACCACGTGGCTCCAGGCCTGCCGAGGCTGGTGAGGGAGGCAGGGGCCAGGCTTGTCAGAGCGGCCAAAGGTAACTGAAGTCCAGGCAGGCGGGCGCCAGGCCTGGCCAAGAAGGACACCCAGCAGAGCGGCGTCCCTCAGGAGACCCTGTAGCAGCGGAGCCTGGAGGCCAGGAGCCGGGACTGCAGGCAGAGCGGCAGGTGGCAGGTAGCGTGGAGGTGGCGAGCAGGTCTGCGTAGGCAGCAGGCAAACCGGACTGGGCTAGGGTGAGCACAGGGAAGAGGACCGGAGCCGGGGGCAGTGGCCGCGGCTTCCAGGCCGGGTTCCCGCACAGAATCCCCCTGGCCCCCCGCCGGTGGGTCGGGGCCCCGAAGGTCTCAGGAAGAGGAGGGCAAACCGAATGGGCTTCTGCTGCCGGGGCTGAGCTCCTTGGCGGGTGGAGGCCATTCTGCTGCAGGGCATCTAGAGAACGGTCAGGAATGCTACAGCATCTCCTCATGGGGCCCAGGGTGATGTAGCCTCAGAGGGGGCTGGGGTTGCTCCTGACAGCCGAGCCCCGGAAGTCTGTGAAGCGAGGGGCTCACCTGACCAGGGGGCGGGAGCGGTGCGAGAGGGGTCCCATCGCCCTCCCTCTTGGCTATGCAAGACTCTCAGAAAGGGGCCGCGGCCCTCCCGAGGGGCAGGGGTACGAGCAGGCCCTGGGGACCGGCTTCGTCCTCAGAGTCAGCCTGCCGGCCTCAGCCTCTGCCTCCGCCTGCAGCGCTAGCCGCGGACGCCATGCATCCGTCCCTCTTCATGTCAGCCCTGTCGGCCCACCCGGACCGCTCGCTGTCCGTGTGCTGGGAGCAGCACTGCAAGCTCCTGCCCGGAGTGGCGGGCATCTCGGCCTCTGCGGTTGCCAAGTGGACCATTGATGAGGTGAGAGCGAGGACCCATCCCCGTTCCTCTCCCCTACTTTGCCCTCCTCCCCACAGCCTGGCGGGAGGGCTCAGGAAAGGCCCTGGGCAGGCAGAGACAGACTCGGCTCCGGGCAGCATCTGCTGCTCCTGTCTCCTCCCATGGTCCCTCTGGGTGCCCGGCAGGGGCCGAGCAGTGGTTCAGCAGGCCTCCCCTGGCGGGTGAGGGCCACCCGTGCTGCTAGTCCCCATGCAAGTCCAGGGGGAGAGACGTTTCCCCTGGGCCCCGGCTCGCTCACCCAGCAGCAGGGACATAAGCATCCTCGCAGGCTAATAAGGAAAAATGACGCTGTCAAAGCCCCGAGAGCAGCCGGTGCACGTGGGTCCGCCTCCCCCTTGTGCTCCCAGGCCCCCATCCCCTTGGCAACAGGTGCTTCTCTGGTTTCCAAGGTCTTCAGCTTCGTTCAGACCCTGACCGGCTGTGAGGACCAGGCACGACTCTTCAAAGATGAGGTGAGGTACAAGAGCAGAGTGGGGGCAGAAGGGTCGGTCGCTGAGGCAACAGGGAGCAGATGCCCTCAGCAGCGCTGCCCCCTGCCAGGGAGGGCCCTCTGTTGTCCTGCTTGTGGGAGACTGGTCACAGTGACCCACGTCTCTGGGAAAAATC
Organism: Martes martes; assembly: GCF_963455335.1. NCBI lineage: Eukaryota > Metazoa > Chordata > Mammalia > Carnivora > Mustelidae > Martes > Martes martes. Next base: position 15,916,065 of record NC_137896.1, on the reverse strand, counting down.
CAGTACGGACCGTGGTCCAGCTTGCAAACCCTGTGTTCAGATCATCGCAGGAGGGAGAATGCCTCTCGGAGACGGGGCTCCATTCGCTCCTCTGCTCTCCGTGCAGCCTGTCTTCCAAACCCAGCTCACTAGGGACAGTAAGTTCAAGTGGGTCCTGAAAGGCATAGGTCTGCCTCTTACTGCCAGGGTCCTAACACATACGTAACACCAAGACCCGAAAATTTACCAAGGACAAGAAGCAGTGAGTCGTACATTAAAGAACCGTAGCTTTACGGACAGGGTGGGTGTGAATCCCAGTTCTGCCAGTTCGAGCTCTTTACTGTGTGTGAGTCTGCATCTTCTTATCTATAAAATGAGATAAAACAGGGATAATGCGGGCCATAACGGTGACAACCTCGCAGGGCTGTCCTGAGCAATGGCAATGATAAATGGATCATGATACCAGAATGTCTAGTATAATTATATCGCTAGCCTGCTATAGAGTAATACACAAATCCTATCACTATAACAGAATGCCTGGTACTGGGGGGCGTGCTCAGTGGTGGTTTTAACTCTGAATAGTCGTCCTTAAGTCCTCAAGTGAAGAGTTTTATCATGACTCTCCGAATTCACACAGTTTGAAACTGGAAGAGTAGCTTGGAATTTGTTTAGATCTTCCCTCCCAAGAATACACGCATCCATCCCCCTTCATCCAGGAAAGTGTAGTCTCAGCTCCCCATAAATGGGAAAGGCGCCCATATGAAAGAAGTCTGCTCCTCTTCCCCGAGAAGACTCACTCCTTCCAGACCCAGCACAGTCGGTTCTTCATAGTAACCTCGTGCGGGGGAGCCCACAGATGCCACCCCATTCCGGGTGCTTGCCTTCTGGGCTGGTGGTCTTACTCTGACATATGTGTTCAGGGCTGTACCCCGGTTTCAGATGCCTTCTGACCAATGCAGAACACGCCGGTTGAGTTCTCCCGTATGTGCTTTCTGGTTTTGTTTTTAAAAGGGCTTTATCTTTACAGAGCAGTTTTAGATTGACAGCAAAATGGAGAGGAAAGTACAGAGATTCCCCATCCAACCCCCACCATGACACCCCCACCTGCCACCAGGCACAGCCTGCTCCCCCACACCTTATCAGCTGCACTCACCACAGGGGCACACTTGTTAGAATCATTGAACTGACACCCAGATGTTTTTTAATGGAGTTTAAAATGTACATGGAGCAAAATCCATGCACCTTAGAAGTACAGTTCCATGAGTTTTGTGAGACGAATGCACCTGAACCCAGCACTTCAGCCAAGATCTAGAACATTCCCATCATACCAGGGAGTTCTTACAGACGTCTTTCTTGGCTCCTTTGTCAGTCCCCGCCCTCATCAGCGGCCACTGTTCTAATTTCTAGCACCGTAAGTTAGTTATACCTGTTCTCAGACGTCACGTAAAGGGGGGTACAGCTTTTATCCTTTGGTGTCTGTCTCTTTTCACTCAGTGTGACGTTTCTCAGGCTCATCCGTGTTACCGTGTATACCAGTGGTCTGTCCATTCGTATTGCTGAGTACTGCTCCATTTTATGAAGAGCCCATGCTTCTCCCGTTACTGGATATTTGGGTTGTTTTCTCTTCCCCTAGTTGCAAACCCTATATATTTTTTTCTTTTCTTTTCTTTTTCTTTTTTTTTTTTAAGTAAAAATTAAGTTTGCACTAGCTTCATTATAGCCACATCAGACCAGCTTGGAGGTCACGAAAGTCCCCAAGTTTATATCAATTATCCATTATAGTCTAACCACATTTCCAGTTTGTTACTTGTACCACTGTTCTTTTTTTTATTAACCTAATGTAAAACTTTACATTTATCCCTATTAAATGTTATTTTGTTGGTTTCATAGTCTCATTGTTTTAAATTTTGATCCTGTCATCTCTAATACCAGTAAGCCTTTCCAGTCTCATACAACTTGTCATTTGGTAACTAAGCCACACCTTTACCACACCTGTTTCACAAGATAGAAGCATGTGGCACCGGTTAGAGGTCTCCCTCTGTGACGACAGTCATAACTCCTTGCTGAGTGCAGTCATTCAGCCAGCCACAGCCACACGAAAGTTAGGTGCTACAGCATCCTCCCCTTGTCAGAAGAAGGGCTCTCTCCCACCCTGAGCACCTGCTGCATGTCTCAGTTCGGCATGGTCTGGGATACAAAAACAGTGGCCAGAAGGGGCAAAGGGTGGACCACCAGCATCAGACGGAGTCTCAGTGGGGAGCAGGACGCCTGTGAGGGCTGAAGATGACCCTTCCCAGGATCTGGTCTGTGGCATCACCTCCCCCAGGGTCTGGGCCACGCTCCAGGGAGTGGCCGTGGTTGGGCTGAAATGGTACACTCAGACACACACACGTCAAGATTCCCTCTGGCTGGGACACAGACCAGTCATTAGAGAGAAATTAGGGCAAAGCAGACTGACGGTCTCATGGGTAGTCAGTTTGTCCAGTCTGGCGGTTGGCCCAGCCCAGATTCAGACTAAATCACTCTCCCGTCCTCTCTCCTCACAACCCCCCAGCAAGAATAGCTCACAGGTGACACCATGTACCTCCCACTGCATCCCCTGTGCATGCCCCCCCCCCCCGTGTCTGCGTGTTGACCTGCCAGCAGCAGGGACACTGACCTGGGGCTTTTCGGGGGAAGCACAACAGCAGGTGTTTTGAGGCCACTGGCTGGGAGGACTCAGAAGACAGTATGCGCACACACACTGACCTCAGACCAGGCAGCAGAAAGAAAGAGAAAGAGTATGTGTGTGAACATGGGGGAGCCAGCGGAGATCTCTGTCCTTCTCTGTCCCCATCGCTATCTTCCTTTTTTCCTTTCTCCCTCCCTCGTTTCTCCTTTTCCTTCCTCTTCCCATCTCTGTCCTCCTCCCCGCCCCCCCCACCACATCCTTGACTCCGATTCTCTTTCTCCCTGCCCACTCCCCACCCACCTCTCCGTCACTCCTCCCCACGGCCCTCTCCACCTTCTCCGCTTTCCGCCTCCCTCCCCCAACCCCTCAGATGATTGACGGCGAGGCCTTCCTTTTGCTGACACAGGCGGACATTGTGAAGATCATGAGCGTCAAGCTGGGTCCGGCCTTGAAGATCTATAACGCCATTCTCATGTTCAAAAACGCCGATGACACCTTAAAGTGAGTGGCTCGGTGCTGGGCTCACCTCCAGCCCAAGCTGGGCCTCCCTCCGCAGCCGATGCTTCCTTCCCAACTCAAGTTCCTCATATCCCACTCACACCCCCACCACCCTCTACGACTTACCAGGGATGGTGCTCCCTCTCTCTGGGGCTGCTTCCTACAAGGTACATGGGAGTCCTAGCCCCCGAGTCCTGGGCTCATCTGCCAGCAGGCACACCAGTGAGGGTGTGACTGGGCTGGGGGAGTAGACCGGAGGGGCCCTGCCTCTGGCCGCCCCACATCTCTAGCTGACTTGTGTGATCACCAAAGGGTCTTTATCTTAGCGGTTAAGGACAATCTGGTAGAAGGGGAATCCTCGGGTCAGAGGCTCATTTCTCTTGGGCCTCTCTCCATGCTTTTCTTGCCTTGGCTCCAGCCAGGAAGTGACCCAGCCACAAACATACGTTCTTGCTCTGCTGTCTGGTTTCCTGGGCAAGGCCCACCCAGACCCCACTGGCTCTTCCCCCGTAGATGGGTGAGCTTCGGAAACAGGTTGTCATAGGATCCGCTGGGCATCTCTGGCTGCTTTTCTCGGGATGCCAAGTCCAGATGCCTTCCTGAGCATGCTGTTCTGGATGAACTGGCATTCTGGTGGCCCACGCCAAGCCCTGTTTCCAGCAGAGTGGATGGTTAGGACCTGTTTCACCTGTGCAGAAGAGGTTAAGGCTCCACATGTGTTCCCCATATACCCTTCCTGTATCAGGTGTGGGGAAGAGGCAGCACAAGGGTATGTCAGACAATCTCTGGTCTTTCTCCCCAGAGGGGCAGCTCCAGCAGGCATGATGGTCCCCGAAGCTGGGCCTAGCATCCTTCCCTGCAGGCATGGATCTCAGCCAGGGTATTGGCCCCAGGGTGAGGACCCCATGCCTGCCAGGCCTCCTGCCGTGGGGATGTGCAGCTCGGTCTAGCACGCATACCTCACAACATCACATTCGACCTGTCCCGTCAATGTCTTGCTCTTGAGGTCTTACAAAGCCCCCTTGAAGTTGGGAGTTGGGAAGGTGAATTCTTCTGTCTTTGAATTCTCTGTGTTCCGTAAGCCTTTCTGACCACTCTCCATCTGTCTTGCACTGCCCGCCGGGTGCCTGCTGGGGCTCGGGGACTTCAACCTTTCTGTCCAAGTGGGGGCCGAGCCTCCACCGAGCCACTGCCAAACCAGCCAGGGTGGGGCAGGGGCGGAGGGCCTGGAGCAGCTGGCCCCACAGGGAGATGAGGGGCAACCGCCAAGCTCCTGTGGCCCCAGGTGCTGCGAAGGGCCTGCGGGGTGCCGAGCCAGGCCCCTTCCCTCAGTTACGTGGTATGTGTGTGCACATCGCCCCCCGCCCCAGAAGTGTTCGACAGGTGCATCTGTGAGGCTCAGTGTTGGGAAAATGTCAAGGGCTATTATTGTTAAAATATGAAGCTTTATCTTTCCCGTAGAAGTGGAACACCCAAAGCTCTATTGATTTCCTGCCGCAGCCCAGTAGGGGACCCTCCCTGCCGTGGGCCCAGACAGCTCTGGGGGGGCAGCCATTCAGCCGCCCCGCTGAACTCCCACAGGACTTCTGATGTTCATGCCTTTCGGCCCTTAGAGGCAGCTCTGAGCACAGCCTTCCTGGGAAGAAAGTGGGTAGGCCCTGCCTCTGGCTGAGGCTCAGGCTCACAGAGGTTGCATTGGTGCCCCCTTGGCCAAGAGGCAGGAGGGGCCGGTCCAAGCCTCTCTCCCTTGGTTTGCTTGGGTGGTGGCAAAACTCCAGCAACTTGGCCTGGTTGGCTCCTCTTTGAAACTGAGGAGAAACTGGCTTTGTGGTGTGAGGAGAAAGGCAGCGAGGATGCACGGCTGTGCTGTGGGAGCTCCCCACTCCCAAGGAGCAGGACTGGGACAGCTCTGCCACGCGGATCTGCCGGCCACACTCCCAGTGCTTGCCGACAGGAGAGGCAGGCTGGACTACCAAAGGGCCTTGAGGAGAGGGGCCCCAGGCCTCCGAACTTGGAGACCTCAGCACTTTCTGCACCAACGTCAAACTCTTTGGAAAGAAACTGTAAGAAAGGGGGAAAGCAGTCTGCCCTCAGGCCCCTTCACCCACATCTTGTCCCTAGAGGAGATCTTTCCACGTTGACGGGGATGCAAGTGAAGGGAAGGCATCAGCGCCTGCGCCCTGCTCTGGGCAGCAGACACGGCTCACACTTTGGCCCCCAACAGCTGCACCCAGCCCCCGGCCCAGCCCTGGCTTAGGTCAGTGAGGACCTTTCTGTTTAATTTCTGAAGCAGAGAGAATGAACCCAGAGTTTGAAAACAAAGCCTGTTTGCACTTTCATTCACATGCACTTTGGTGGGATTGTTTTTGTACTTTCCGTATGTGTGTGTGTGTGTGCGTGTGTGTGCACGCGTGTGCGTGTGTGTGTGTGTGTGTGTGTGTTTAAGAGCATCTTCTGGTTTAAGATAAAGTGACTCTTGGCTCTTGGGGAGAAAAATTTACAAACTGTGGTGTGTTGTCAGTGTATTGAAACAACATAAATAAACTTTGAACATCTGGGTGATATACAGTCAGAGTCTGTTCCTATTTTCATGGTAAAACATCCAGAAAACACAAAATGAATATCAATAGCGCCATTATTGAAGGGAATAAAGCATTCCCTTAGTTGTTAGGGGGCCCTTATTCTATTTTAAAGATAAGAAACAAAGGGTAAAGATAAGCCGGTCTACTTGTCTACACAGAGAAATGTAAACAATGGGAACCCCCAGAAACAGTGGACAGGGGCGGAAAATTCAGCGAAGCCCTACAGTTTTCAAAATAACATCAAACTGGGGCGCCTGGGTGGCTCAGTCTTTAAGCGTCTGCCTTTGGCTCAGGTCAAGATCCCAGCGTCCTGGGACCGAATCCCACTTCGCTTCCAGCTCCCTGCTGAGCGGAGGGGTTCTGCTTCTCCCTCTGCTTGCCGCTCCTCCGGCTTGTGTGCGCGCATTCTCTCTCTCTCTCTGATGGATGAATAAATAAATGAAATCTTAAAAAAAAAAAAAAAAGTAACACCAAACTTTCAGGTGGAAAATGTCAAGCTAAACCGTCAGACTTCATCAAGTTTCCCAGAGACCGAGCAAACAAAAGCGGCGGAAATGCCCTGTCCAATCCCATCAACCCCTTTCTTGTCAATATCCTTCATTCCTTTGCCCCGCTGCTCTCCCAGACTGCTCAGCTAGAACACCAACCACGGAGCTGTCCACGCCCATCTTCTCCACACCTTTACCCGGAGCTTATCTGACTAAGCCCACTGGTGCCATGGTTGACTGGTGGTCTCCAGCTTCAGTGTGGACCCTCAGGGCTGCCCAGGAAGCAGCTGGGTTTTTGAAGGGTTTACCTTTGATTTCCCTTTTCACTGTCTTCAAACCTCCTGCCCTGTTACCTTCCCTGTTGTCTCAATATATGTGCTCATCATCGATATCACAGAGAAAATGGAAGTCATCAGAAGGAATACCCCACCTTCCTGCCACCTCATCTGCCGGTCTCCTCCCACCCATATCCATCCTTCCTTCTTTCCTACTCACCACTGTAGAAGAACTGATCCTTCCACTTGTGGAAACTTTTCCTCCACCAGCCACGGCTGCTATCATAGAAAAAGAAACATTGAGAGGCAAGAAAGGACTTTGGGAAATTTAAAACTGATTGCAGAGATGATTCAACACATGGGTTGAAAGATGAAGTTGATATTGCCCAGAAAGTAGAAGAAGACGACAAGGGGGCGCCTGGGTGGCTCAGTTGGTTAAGCGACTGCCTTCGGCTCAGGTCATGATCCTGGAGTCCCGGGATGGAGTTCCACATCGAGCTGCCTGCTCGGTGGGGAGTCTGCTTCTCCCTCTGGCCCTCCTCCTCCTCATGCTCTCTCTCTCTCAAATAAATAAATAAAATCTTAAAAAAAAAAAAAAAAGAAAAGACAAGGAAAGAAAAAGGGGAAAGAATTTTAAAAATTAGAGGACTAGCTGGAGATCCAGTATACAACTAACAGAAATGCCAATAAGAGGAACAGAGAGGGGCACCTGGGTTGCTCAGTGGGCTGAGCCTCTGCCTTCGGCTGAGGTCATGATCTCAGGGTCCTGGGATCGAGCCCCACGTCGGGCTTCCTGCTCAGCGGGGAGCCTGCCTCCCCTCTCTCTCTCTGCCTGCCTCTCTGCCCGCTTGTGATCTCTCTCTCTCTCTGTCATATGAATAAATAAAACCTTAAAAAAAAAAAAAGAGGAACAGAGAAATTACATATTTTTTAAAAACTTTTTTTTTAAAGTAACTTTCACAGAGTTGAAAGATAGTAGTGGCCACACTAAAACGTTACACTGAATGCCCAACACAGTGGATGTAAAAGGAATGACACTAAACTACATTAGTGCAAAATATCAGAATAATGAGAACAAAGAGAAGATTTAAAAGCTTCCAGAGGGAATAAGACAGGTCTCATCCAAAGGAACATGAATCAATAACATTGAACCCAATGGCAATGCTGGAAACAAGGGAGTGGAGCAATGTCTACACAATTCCAAAGGAAAATTATTTCCTCCCTAGAGTTCTATATCCAGCCAAGTTGTCAGTCAAATGTGAAGGCAGAAACATACAAAGTTTCAAACTTTTTTCTCCTGTAAACCTTTCCTCAGAAACCCCCTGGAGGATTGCTCCATCAAAGTGAGAATATAAGGGTCCTGGAATAAAGTTCTTCCTGGGCTCCCTGCTTAAAGGGGAGTCTCCTTATCCCTCTCTTCCCCCTGCCGTTCATGCTACCTCTCTCACTCTCTCGAAAAATAAATAGTCTTTTTTTAAAAGACTGTATTTATTTATTTGACAGAGAACACAAGCAGGCAGAGCAACGGGCAGAGGGAGAGGAAGAAGCAAGCTCCCCGCTCAGCAGACAGCCCGACGCGGGGCTTGATCCCAGGACCATAGGATCATGACCTGAGCCGAAGGCAGATGCTTAACTGACTGAGCCACCCAGGTATCCCAAATGAAATCTTTTTTTTAAGTGAGAGAATAGGGTACCTGGGTGGCTCAGTGGGTTAAAGCCTCTGCCTTCAGCTCAGGTCATGATCCCAGGGTCCTGGGATCCAGCCCCGCATTGGGCTCTCTGCTCAGCGGGGAGCCTGCTTCCCCCTCTCTTTCTCTGCCTGCCTCTCTGCCTACTTGTGATCTCTCTCTCTGTCAAATAAATAAATAAAATCTTTAAAAACAAAATAAAAATAAAAAAATAAAATAAAAATGAGAGAATAAGTCAAAAAAGAGATAGATTCCAAAAATGCAAGGGTAGTTCAAGTCTATATAATCACCAGTCTATGTAAAACACCACATAACTAGAATGAAAGGGGAAAAAAACATGATCATCTCAATTGATGCAGGAAAGGCATTAATGAAAACCCAACACCATTTCACAGTTAAAACAGAAAACTGGGGGATAGAAGGGAACTTTCTCAACATGATCAAAGACATCTGCAAAAAACACCACAGCTAATATCATACTCAATGGTAAAAGCTTTTTTTCCTAAGATTAGAACAAGACATGGAAACCCACTTTCACCACTGCTTTTCCATATTGTACTAGAAGTTCTCACCAGAGCAATTAGGTAAGAGAAATGAGGGGCGCCTGGTGGCCCAGTCGGTTAAAGCCTCTGCCTTCTGCTCAGGTCATGATCTCAGGGTCCTGGGAACGAGCTCCGCATCGGGTTCTCTGCTCAACAGGGAGTCTGCTCCCCCTGCCCTCTGCCTGCCTCTCTGCCTACTTGTGATCTCTGTCAAATAAATAAATAAAAATCTTAAAAAAAAAAAAAAAAAGAAAAAGGGAAACAAATAAAGGGCACCTAAATTGGAATGGAATAAGTAAAACTTTTTCTATTCATGGATGACATGATCTTATATACCAAAAAATCAACAAGCAATCCACTAAAGCTAAAAATTTAAGCAAAGGTGTCTGTGCTCATGTTTAGGAAGACTTAAGATTGTTTTGTTTGTTTGTTTGTTTGTTTTTTAAAGATTTTATTTATTTATTTGACAGAGAGAGAGATCACAAGTAGGCAGAGAGGCAGGCAGAGGGTGGGGGGAAGCAGGCTCCTCGCCGAGCAGAGAGCCTGATGCGGAGCTGGATCCCAGGACCCTGAGATCATGACCTGAGCCGCAGGCAGAGGCCCAACCCACTGAGCCACCGAGGCGCCCCAAGACTTAAGATTGTTAACATGTCACCACTACCCAAAGTGACCAACAGGTTCAAACCCTATCAAAATGCCAATGGCCTTTATTGTAGGAATGGAAAAGCCAATCCTCATATCCATGTGGAATAGCAAGAGGACCCTAAAGGCCAAAACAATCTTGAAAAAGAACAAAGTAGGAGGACTCTGATTTTCTGATTTCAAAACTCGCTGCAAATATAAAGGAATCAAGACAGTGTGATACTGGCACAGTATCACAGGCAAAGAGACCAACTGGAGAGAACTGAGAGTCCAAAAATAACCCCAAACATCTACAGCCAATTGATTTTTTTAAAGATTATTTATTTATTTATTTATTTGGCACAGAGCGATCACAAGTAGGCAGAGAGGCAGGCAGAGGGAGAGGAAGGGAAGCAGGCTCCCCGCCAAACAGGGAGCCCAATGCAGGGTTCGATCCCAGGACCCTGGGATCATGACCCGAGCCGAAGGCAGAGGCTTTAACCCACTGAGCCACCCAGGCGCCCCTACAGCCAACTGATTTTTGTTTTTTTGTTTTTTAAAGATTTTTTATTATTTATTTGACAGACAGAGATCACAAGTAGGCAGAGAGGAAGAGAAGCAGGCTCCCTGCTAAGCAGAGAGCCCGATGTGGGTCTGGATCCCAAGACCATGACCTGAGTGGAAGGCAGAGGCTTTAACCCACTAAGCCACCCAGGCGCTCCCCAACTGATTTTTGAAAAGAGTGTTCATTCAATGGGAAAAGAACAGTCTCTCCATCAGAGGATGTTGGACAACTGAATCTCCACACGTGAAAAACACGCAGTTAGATGCCTACCTTATACCATATAAAAAATGGAACTCCAGTGGGTCAACAACCTAAATATAGGAGCTAAGACCATAAAATCCTTAGAATAAAACCCAGAGGTAAATCTTTATGATTTCAGAATTGACCGTGAGGTCTAGATGTGACACCAAAAGCACAAGCAACAACGGAAGAAACAGCTGAAGTTCATCAAAATGAAAAACTTCTGTGCATCAAAGGACTTTGTCAAGAAAGTGAAAAGACAACCTATAGAACAGGAGGAAATACTCACAAATTGTGCATCTGTCAAGGGTTCAATATCCAGAATATATAGAGAACCCCTAAAACTAAACAACAAAAAGACAAACGACCCAAATAAAAAATGAGCAGAGGTCTTGCCTAGACCTTTCTCCAAAGATATACAAATGCCAACAAACACATGAAGAGATGCTCAACCGCTTTGTCATTAGAGAAATGCCCATCAAAACCACCATGAGCTACCACTTCACACCCACCAGGATGGCTGTCATCACAAAATTGGAAAATAATAACTATTGGCAAGAGTGTGGGGAAACCATTGGTTGGAATGTACTAGGTTGGAAAACAAGTTGGTTGCTTGAGGAGGGGGTTGCTTTCTCAAAAAGCTAAACCTAGAATTATCACATTACTCAGAAATTCCACTCCTAAGTAGACACCTGAAAGATCTGAAAACAGATACTGGTTGCCAGTGTTCACTGCAGCCTTACTCACAACAGCCTAGAGGTGGAAAGAACCCGGGTGTCTCTTCATAGATGAGTGGGTAGACAAAACGTAGTCTACCCATACAACAGAATATTATTCAACCATAAAGAAGGATTAAACAACATGCAAGAACCTTGAAGACATGATGCTAAGTGGAATAACCCAGGCACAAAAGGACAAATATTCCGTGAGTCCCTTATAAGAAATATCTAGGATGGGCAGGTCCATAGAGACAGAAAGTAGATTTGAGGTTACCAGGGGCTTGGAGGAAGGGAGAGGGATGATTATTGCTTGATGGTTACAGAGACTCTCTTTGAAGCAATGAAGTCTTGTAAATAGGTGATGGTGGTTGTACAACGTTGTGAACGTACCTAACGCCGCTGAATTGTTCACGTAAAGATGGTTGAAATGGGGGCACCTGGCGGCTCAGTCGGTTAAGTGTCTGCCTTTGACTCGGGTCATGACCTCAGGGTCCTGAGATCGAGCCTCGTGGGGCTCCCTGCTCAGCGGGAAGCCTGCTTCTGCCCCTGCCTCTGCCCTTCTCCCCTGCCCCTACCACCGTGCTCATGCTCGCGTGCTCTCTCACACTCTCTTGCTCTCTCAAATAAAATCTTTTTTAAAAAGATGGTTGAAACGGCAAACTTTGTTAAATAGATTTCCCCACAATTTGAAATTAAGAAAAAAGAAAGAAGGAAGGGAGGAAGGGAAGGAAGAAAGAAACATAGGATCCAAGAAACAGGACCTCCAACAAGAAGAGAGATGAAGGGAACTTGCAGAGAGATGGGAAGGGAAGGGCCAGGTTGACAACTGAGCAACTGTCCAAGGGAGAAGAGAAGAATGTGAAAGGCTCCAGGAAGGATGAAAAACAAAACAAATGAACCAAAACTATCATATCATTGTATGAAGAGAATATGTTCCGCTCTGTCAGAGTTTAAGAGAGAATTGTCTCGTGTGTGTGTGTGTGTGTGTGTGTGTGTGTGTGTTCAATGTTTCAAACCATCAAAGGAGGAAGTATTAACTTTAGGAAACGCTGAGCGTGTATTTGGATGGGTGAGAGCTGAAGTCCGACAGTAGAAAGGAACCCACTTGATAATGCTCAAAACCAACAGAGGAAGGAGCATCAGGATGGTCGTGCGATTTAGACAAATGGAAGTAAATACCGAAGGAAGCAGCTTTTAAAAAGTCGAGAAATGGGAAAAGAAAAAACACGATCTTTTTCATTATCTATTTCGTAGTCCTATTTGATTTTTTTAAATTTTTTTAAATTTTTAAATTTTTTAATTTTTAATTTTTTTAAAGATTTTGTTTACTTATTTGACAGACAGAGATCACAAGTAGGCAGAGACACAGGCGGGGGGGGGGGAAGCAGGCTCGCCGCGGAGCCAGAGGCTTTAACCCACTGAGCCACCCAGGCGCCCCCCCCCCATTTGATTTTTTAAATTCTTGTACATTCATACATTTGTAAAAAAAAAAAAAAATTTTTTTTCTGAAAGAAACCTGGGGGCCCATCTCTGGCCTATGTGTGAACTCCATTGGCTCAAAGGTCCTGCTTCCAGCTTGTGTGGGTGTAGGGTCCTTATAGATCCTATGCCCCTTATACCCTCTGCCTGTGGCTGAACCTGCAGGTGTGAGAGGAGGAGGGTGTGCACCGGTGGGGGAAGCGGTAGGAGTGTGGGCGGGGCACCCGACAAAGCAAGGAAAAGTGGGCTGAATGTCAAGGTGGAGGGAATATTCACGAAGGTGGGTGCACATTGGTTCAGGCTGGCTCCCCTTCCCTTCCCTGAGAACCTGTCTTTGATCTTCGCACCCAGACCACAGAGTCCAGCCAGCTGGCGGGGAGAGAAGGGGGAGGAAGGGACAGGAAGGGTGGCAGGGGAGTGGGGAGGCGGAGGAGGACAGGGAGGAGGTGCACCTCTGCCGGAGGGGCCTCACTGTTTTCTGTGGCCTCGTGGAGGGGAAGGGCCAGTTTAAGCACCGCTGATAGCCATGTCATTTGTCCCACTGTCTACAGTAATTTGGTAGATAGGTCAGAATTAACCCAGCCCTCCCCCGTATAGGAGTTTATCAGACAGAAACAGGAGCGCCAGGCCACAAGCTATTAGCACCATGGGTTTCTCCAAAGCCTCGTTAGAATTCTTGTGAAATTGGTAGCAGCCTAGATGTCCAACAGAGAAACAGTTAGGAGGGAACAGAGGGAAATTAATCCCACATTATACAATGTGATGCAGATGTTTAAAAAAAAAAGCTGACTCTGTGTTGATAGGGAAAGAAAGAGTGTGAGAGAAAGTGAGTTTCTGAACCATATGTATGGTGTGGCCTTTTTTGAGCTACGGAGTTTGGGTTGCAGACAAAGGTCTGGAAGGGTGGTCCCCGTTTAGTTCACAGCGGTTGCTTCTGGAAATGAGAATGAAGATGGATTTGAGGAGAAGCTTTCACTTTTTATTCCACATTCTTCTGTACGCTGGACTTTTTCCAATACAGTTTATGCAACCCCATCGTGGGGGGAGTTTGAAAACTGGCTCTGGGAAGGCAGGGGAGGAGGAGCCCAGTGGAGCTGACGCGGGACGGCTCTGGAAATGGCCAGGACCCAGGGCTTGGCCCCAATCTGCTTTGTGCACTTGGTTCAGCCGCAGCCCCTCTCCAGGCAGAGGCCAAGTATTTGCCCCTGTGTGTGTTGATGGAGGTGGGGAGTAGGGCATGCCAGGCTTCCCCAGGACACACTAAAAAGATTAAGTGGCCCCTGCCCTGAGTTGGAACCCTCAGTCTGGGCAGCTTCAGCTCGACCAGGAGATAGCCTTCCTTCGGTGCAAGCTAGGGAGTGCTGAGCCCTGGTTCCTGAGCCCCAGGTCACTGAAGGGCAGAGCAGAGCACGGGACTCATCTCAGCCGGGGTTCTCTTCCGGGGACGGTTCCCCAAGCGGTGCCCCAGCAGGTGAGCACTAGGCCGCAGACTCGGGCTTGGCAGTGTCCAGCAACAAGGCTGGCTCAGGACAGAATGAGCTTTCCATTCCCAGAGGTATCGGGGAAGGGGTCATCTCAGAGGCTGTGGTCCCGCTCAGGGAAGAGCCGGAGAGGAGAGCTGTGTGAGACCAGCCCTTTCAACGGCCAGTCCTCCAGGCACTAGGGGAAGGAGGACGTGATTCAGCTGTTGGAATCAGGGAAGGCCATGCAAGGTCAGCATTTGGGCTGGACCTGGGAGGTGGGGCGGGAGGCATTTCAGAGAATGGAAACGTGACAGGGTTGAAAGGCACCTCCGAGACCCTTCCTGGGAGGGTCAGGACACACGCCATCCTCGGCAGTCCTCACGAGGCTCGGGGAGCTGGCGTCGCCAGTCCAAGGTCACACAACTTGAATTGTGCAGTAGCTCTTTAAAGTTCAGAGGGTCCCCAGGGCCAGGCCTGTCTCGAAGCTGTCTTCGATTCAGGTCCAAGGTTAATTAGTAACCAGAAGGCCCTGCAGCCAGCTCCTAGCTGGCTCGGGAGCCAAGTGAGTGGGTAACAGGTCGCTCCTGACCGAGAAGGTTGTCCAGCACGTCGGGGCTGGGTTTCAGGTCAGCAGGACCATGCAGAGAGACAGGAGGGCAGAGCTGTGCCCCGGGCTGCTCCCCAGGACCTGACAGAGACCCAGCGGTTTCAGGTGAGAGGCTCAGGCGTGAGCAGGACCCCTGCCTGCCAGCCTGTCGGGCTACCAAACTGACAAACGGGTTACCTGGCTGGCTTCGTTTCTGGCGGCCAATGTCCTCCCTTTCCTTCCTAGCACCCTCTTTCCTAATTCCCTTCCTACCATTTCCTTCCTAACTATCCCTGCCATCCTCCCTTCCTTCCTAATCCCCTTCCTAACTTCTTTCCCTTCCCTCCTTTCTGTCCTTCCCTCTCAACTACCTCTTCCGCCTCCCCTGTCACCTAATCTCCTCTCCTCCTAACTAACGCAGCCACACCCTCGCTCCCACCCCGCTCAATTCATTCCTTCCTTTTCTACAGTCCTAACTTCTTCCTGCAATTCCAGGCCGCGGGCTTCGTGTCAGACTGCCTGGGTTCAAATCCCAGTTAGAGCGTTAACTAGCTTGGTGTCTTGGTCAAGCCACTTCACCTCTCTGTGCCTCAGTTTCCTCCTCCTTCAAACAGGGATCCTGGTGGTTTCTAACCCCTGGCGCTGTGGGAACAAAATAAGACCAAGCTGGCCCTTGGTTGCACTGTCATTGGTATGTCATTGGTATGCACTGGCCAGGCAGGCAAATAAATGAATAAATCACAGTAGTGTGAAGACAGGTGTTATAGCAGCAGTGGACACAGAGGAGGGGATAAGAGTTTAGGGGATCGGGGGGCAGGAGGTGGTCTGGCTAGGCTTCTGGGGACGGCAAATGAGGACAGAGGCAACGGGCTAGCCGAGCAGACCAGAATGGTCAGGGCAGTGCTCCAAAGAGACGGAACGGAGTGACCCCCCCCACCCCCGCTGCAGCCAGCAGCCCTCGGAAGGTGTGAGCAGGTTGGTGCCATGATGGGCCAGAGGCGCATGCGTCTAAGCTCCAGCAGTTAGGAGGGATTACACCCTGTGAGTTCAAGGGCATCCCTGTAGGTCTGAATAGTCACGACGAGGTATTGATGCCCAGCCTTTGGCCAGAAAATCAGAAGACAGTGGTGCAGGTAAGAAAGAAGCTACAGGAGCTGTGAGCTGTTCAGGTGTGGGAGTTCCAGTCAAGGTGATGGGAGTGTGGTGGTGGGCAATGCATATGTCAAAGTTCTCCCCAGGCCTTAGTACCGAAGTATTAAGTGAACAGCAACCCCTCGAGACATTTTACACCAAGGTACGAAGATAAAAATTAGCTTAATCCTCTGTCACCTTGGGTTGTAAGCATCCAGCCTTTATTGGTGCCTATGCACAAATGTATATGTGCATGCGTGCCTCTATTTTCTTATAAAGATGGTCTCCCTGGCACACCTACCATTTTGAAATGTCCTTTTTCTGCTTGACATTGTATCACGCATATATTCCCACTCTGATTTACAAATCTATCGTTTTTCAGTTGGGTAATTTTCCATTTTATATATGTACTCTCCTTGATCTTATCAACTCATTCCTTTTTCATTACTCAAATACATACTGAGCTCTGATCATATACCAGATCCTTATCTAGGTATTGGGGACTCAACAGTGAACAAGAAAAGTCTTTGCCCTCGTGGAGCCGATGTTCTAGTGCAAGACAGAAGGAGTGGATGATGAGATGTCAGAGTGGAACCTGCTAAGCAGAGAAAGTGGTCAGGGAGTGGGCGGGAGCATGCTGTACAGTGACCAACCATCCTGCTGTGCCCCAGGACTGCTCTAGCTTTAGCCCTGAGAGTCTCACATCCCTGGAAACCCTCAGTCTCAGACAAACAAGGAAAATCAGTCACACATAAAGAGAAAAGTCCTCTCTCAGAGGTGACATTTGAGCAGAGACCTCTGTGATGTTCCTGGAAGCCAGCCATGCAGGAGTCTGGGGGAAGAGCATTCTAGGCAGAGTGGAAAGGAAGGGCCAGGGATGGGAGGCCAGAGGGTACTTGGTGTGTTTGAGTGACAGCAAGAAAGTCAGAGAGGCTGGAGTGTAGAGAGCATGGGAACCAAAGTGGAGACAGTGACAGGAGTCAGGTCACACAGAATCTCGAAGACCATGGCAGACTTTGGATTTTAATCCAAGGTGTGGTGGGAAGCGACTGGAGTTTCTGAGCAGCCAGGTCACATGGTCTGACTTCTGGTTTAAAAGTGGTGCTCTGGCTTTGGGTGGAGAAACACTGCAGAGGGTCAAGCTAGAAATCAGGAGACATCAGGGAAGCTATTGCGACGATCCATGCAAGCGGTGACAGTGGCTCAGGCAGGGACGTGGCAGATGCTCTGGTGGGTAGCAGTGCTCCCTGGGTTCAATGTGAAGGTAGAGTCTCCTGGGATTTCATGGTGGACTGGAGTTGGGGGAAGGTTCTGTGTCTTTAGCACGAATTCCAAGTTGCTGGCTTGATTTTTTGAGCAGGTGGGAGATGGAAGACTAAGGGAGGAGCTGGCGGGAGCGGAGGGGAAGGAATGGGAGTCAGGACTCTTGGACGTGTTACGAGTGAGGTGCTTCCAGGCACCCAACTAGTGAACGGCCAAGAGCGCGGTTAGATATATAAACCCAGACTTAGGGGGCGCCTGGGTGACTCAGTGGGTTAAAGCCTCTGCCTTCGCCTCAGGTCATGATCCCAGGGTGCTGGGATCGAGCCCCGCATCGGGCTCTCTGCTCAGCAGGGAGCTTGCTTCTCCCTCTCTCTCTCTCTGCCTGTCTCTCTGCCTACTTGTGATCTCTGTCTGTCAAATAAATAAATAAAAATCTTAAAAAAACAAAACAAAGCCCAGACTTAGTGCAGGAGAGAGTTTGGGAACAAGTGTAGCTAGAGGTCTGAGGACGGAACCCTCGGACAGGCCACCGTTTAGTGGCAAAAGAGGAGGCAGATCCGGCAGAAGGGATGGAGAAAGAGCAGCAGGTTGAGATGGAAAGAAAACCAGGAGCTCCGGAAGCCAAGCGGGAAGACCGGGTGTGCCCAGTCCTCCAGAGAAGCTGGGCGAGCTGAGGCCGAGGAGCACATCACTGGCTCTGGAACGTGGGAGTCACGCGCCCAGGGTCTTGGTGGAGGGCTGGGGTTAAAGCCTCTTTGGAATGGGTTCAAGAGAGAAAAGGAGAAAGAGTGGAAACTGAGTCCAGACGACTCTTTCGAGGAGTTTAACTGAAAGGGGGGGACACCGAAGTGGAACCGAACTAGAAGAGGGATGTCAGGTCAAGAGAGGGAGGGTCACAGCCAGCGGGTGCTCTGAGGGGGCCATTTCAGTTAGGATTACTTTCACGATTATTCTCCTGTTCTACACTGGGCTGCCGAATGAAGTCCCATCAGGGTCTTGCTATTGAAAAGAAATGTCCTTGTGGTGGGTATGTGTTTTGTCAACATGACATCCCGCCCATCAGTGTATTGGTTCAACATTTCTAGTTTGTTGAAAGATGGAAGGCTCTGATATTGTTCACTTGGGTTTGCTTTCTCGGACAACCCCCCACTGGTCCCCTGCTTTTCAGAGTCCAGTGAGAACCCCCAAGGCCGCTGGGCTCAGGTCCCTCCCCGGCCAACCTTCTTAGGCCTGGTCCCGTGGATCCCTCCACTGTGGTGAATTGCAGAGGTCTAAGTGTGGCATACGGTAGCCACATAGAAAGTTCCAGAAAGGCAGGGGCTGTGTCGGGCCCCTTGAACTCTTTCATTCCTCAGAACACCTCTCATGAGTGCCTGGGGAGAGGAGGGGACCCCGTGAGTACCTAATTATTGCACCACATACCACTTATATAGCTGGAGAGCTGTAGGCCAACCAGTCCTGCCCTGGAGACAGTGGGCCAGGGCCCTGGAGCTGCCAGCAAGGAAAGGCCCAAAGGGCCAAGTGCTCAGCAGGCAAAGACCAAGACTGGCTGGACTGGGCCGGACACCTGTGCCTGAAACACCTACAGATTCTTGGAAGGCAACGTGCTCTCAGCTGCCACGGATGAGGTCTCTAGAACCTTATGGAGTCTGTCTATGCCCAGCCTGGGTAGGCCCCAGGGAGCACGTCTTCTTACAGACAAGCCCCCTACACACACACAGACACACACAGACACACACAGACACACACACACAGCCAGAGCCATACACTCGCACACATTCGAACAAGTCTCAGACGTCAGCAGGGCGTTCCCGCAGCTGTTGCCCACCCCCTTCCACCCGCCCCCCAGGGGGAGGCGATGTCCCTGAGGGAACTGAGGTCCCTGGTCCCATCCTTAGCGCCACTGGATCCCACGTGACATCAGCAGCCCGCTTGCTGCTGCTGCTGCTGCGGGTAGTTCTGAGCTGGGTGCCGGGGCCGGGCCGGCGCCAGGCACAGACACTTCGGCCGTTGTTGGGAGAACAGAGGGAGGCTCTCTTGTCCACGGCCTGTCCTCCGGCTCCAACCGCCGGTTCTTCCAGTGGCCTCTCCTCAGGCTGCACAGGTACGTGGGGCTAGAGAGGCCTGGGTCCCGCAGAGGGGCCTATGCGGTCAACCCAGGAGTGGGTGTGGCAGCATTATGGGCCCTCGGGGAGCACGGACCCCAGGGCACTGGCTGAAGCCAGGCTACACTCCCTATCAGGCAGATCTAAAGTTCGTTCTCTCAGGGTCCCACAGGCCTGGGCCTTTTGGAGCAACCTGGTCTAGAGGATTCCCTCCTTTCCCCTGGGGTGACTTTGTCAGCACCCAAGGCCACAGGAGTGGTTGCTCCAGGATCCTCCCTTGTAAAGGTTTTTTACCCAGAGAGGCTAGGCTGTTGTCCAGGCCCCCCAGTGGGTCAAGGCTGTGGTCCTGGGATGTACAGTACCTGCATCATCCATGAGCACCTGGGTTCTTAGGTGGGATCTCAGTTCTTACCTTGGCCTTCCAAGCAGGCACGTGCCATGAGCATCCTGAGCCAGAGCCCGGACACACCAGCCTCCTTCAGCCTGCAGCGTGGGATCAGGAAAGACACTGTGCTCCTAGCTGCAGAGACCAGCACTGGCCAGGCTTGGGTCATCTCTTCGTGGCTCTAGCCCAGGCCCCCAGGCCACTTGCCATTCCAGGGGCATTAAGTAGAAGTCCATGTGGCAGGGAGATAATAGTCAACACAACACAGATCCCAGCTCAGAATTCGGGGTTGCAATGTGCCTGTCTGGGAGCCTGGGGAGCCCAGCCTTCCAGCCCTGGCCATCCTCGACTTCCGGGGCTGCCCCGGTACACAGATCTTGCCACACTGGCTGTCCCCAATCCTTGGAAAGATTAAGCCTGGGAGGGATACCCCTGGGCATTCTCCCGGGCTTTCTCTTGATATGTTTGGTTAGAGAGGCTGTGTCCAGGGTACATCAGTTCTTGTCCCTTGCAGGGGTCACTGTTCTTGGGTAGGAGGTGCTCAGACTGTGGTAGGTGCACGGGGTTGGGGAGGGGTGGAGAGTGCAGCAGTGCCTAGACAAGTGACTCTCCTTCCCCAACCACAGCTCTCTCATGCCTGGTCCCTCTTGTGTCCCCAGAGCCTACCTGATCGCTGCTATAGAATGGACTGTAGCGGGGCTGGGACGCCCAGTCCTCCGGTGAGTGAGTCTTGGTTCCCCTACACACCACCAGGGGGCTCACTTCCTCCTCTAGGGGAAATCTGGGGGACGCTCAGGCCAGCCTGGTGGGCCCACCTAGAGTAGGACTGGGGGGCTGACAGGGGTCACTGTGAGCTCACGGAAGTGGGACATTTGCAGGGTAAACAGGGCACAGAGTTGGGCAAGAGCTTCAAGAAAATGGGGTGTTAGGAGAAGCAGATGAGATGGTGGATGGTTGGGTGGGTTGGTAGACCAGTGGAAAGAAGGAAGGAGGAAGCAGACAGGTTAGTAGAGAAGGGAGCAGGGCCTAGGCCAGGAGAAAGCAGGGGGCTGAGGATCCTAACACTCAGTCACTGCTGATCTTACTAACTTTTCTGTCAATGTCTACCAGCCCTCAAGGGCCAATGGGAACATCAACCTGGGACCTTCAGCCAACCCAAAGTGAGTTCTGGTCTTTCAAACAACTTTCCCCTGGGCTCCCTTCATACCTGGCTCCCCTCTCTTTGGGAATCAGATCCAAGTTCTCTGGTCTACCGTCAGGACCCTCTGCCACCTGGGACCCGGCTTTATCTCCCACTAATTCCCCAGCCTTTGCCCATGCTGAGTCGCATGCCTGAAACGCACCCCAAAGTCTGCATTGTTAGCAATTCCCCCCCTTCAGGCCCTTCTCAGG
The DNA here is from genome assembly GCF_963455335.1 of Martes martes. Taxonomy (NCBI): domain Eukaryota; kingdom Metazoa; phylum Chordata; class Mammalia; order Carnivora; family Mustelidae; genus Martes; species Martes martes. Next base: position 15,895,393 of record NC_137896.1, on the reverse strand, counting down.
TTTGGGGCAGGGGCAGAGTTCTTGCCTTCTTTGCAGTTGTGTCGGTTTTCTCCCCAGCTTGTCTGTTGGTTGCTCGACTGTGGATCCCCAGGGGCAGGGGCCTTTCCTCCAAGCCCTCTTGGCTGGGAGAACATGGCATGCTTCAGTGGCCAGGAGGCTTAACTCTTGGAAAGCTCCCTCTGTTCCCCAGCTTCCAAGTCAAAGAGAAGCCTGGATTTCATATCAGAAGCCAGGTTTCCCAAGTTCACAAATTCGGACCTGTGTTCTTCTCCTCCCCCCCCAGCGCCCGGCCCACCGACTTTGACTTCCTGAAAGTCATTGGCAAAGGGAGCTATGGGAAGGTGAGTGACACAGGGAGGTTGGGAGACCTGGGTCTTCCCTTCCCCGGCCTCCTCCACCCTCTGCCTGTCCCTTGCATGCACAAAGCGGAAACTCACAACCTGTAGAATCACGGACGCGGGGCCGGAGCAAGCGGCTGATGGAGAAATCCGAAGCTCAGAGGAGTCATCCCTCGTGGGGTCTTATGTTTGTGCTTCTGCTCAGGTCCTGCTGGCCAAGCACAAGTCTGATGGGATGTTCTACGCAGTGAAGGTGCTGCAGAAAAAGTCCATCTTAAAGAAGAAAGAGGTACCAGAGCTCGTGCTCAGGCATTTCCCCTCCTGCTTCTTGACCCCAGCCTAAGATGTTTTCCCGAGATGGGTCCCAGTGCTGAAGGACCCACGGGGCTGGGTGCAGCCGTGATCATAGCAGACAGAGGGCCGGGTGGTGCTGAGGGTGCTGACCCTTCTCAGAGGACCCAGCCAACCAGCTCACCCATAGGGCTTTCGGGAGGCCCCCGTCCCAGCCCTCCGCCGTCCCCTGGGAAACTCAGGGCTCCATGGCCGATGAGCCCTCTGCCTTGTCTAGGCGCCAGCCTCCCTGTGTGTGCAGTGTTGGAGCCCCTCAAGCCACAGCCACCCCATAGTTCTAGCTTCTTCAGCTGACTTGAGTCTCTTTAATTCCAACCCCTTGAGGGGTACAGAGCGGACCGGGAGAGAGGACCATCAATCAGAGGGCTGAGGCGAGGAAATTGATGTTAACAAGGACATCCTGAGGGCAGATAGCAGAGGTCCTTTAGGGAGGAGATGGCCTGGCAGTTAGCCTCAAATGTGCGGTGTCCAGGCAGGAAAAACAGCATGAACATAACCATGACTGGGACTCCTTTTATGCGGTAATCACGTGTGCTTTCCTTATCGCCCCTGGAGAGAGGGTCAGAGGTTTCTGACCCAGGGGCTGGCGCTGCACGCATGAGGCTGGGGATGAGGCTGACCATTCAGAATCCTGGCTACTATGTAGGGAGCCTGGCTCTGAGGGCACTAAGGAGCCACAGTGGGTATTTGAGCAGGGGCATGAGAAGGTCTTGGGCAGGGCAACCCCATGAATGGTGAGGCCACGTGGGCTGTGCCGAGGCACAGGGGGCTGTGTGGGTGGTGACGTGCGCCCCTAACTATGACCCCACAGCAGAGCCACATCATGGCGGAGCGCAGTGTGCTGCTGAAGAACGTACGGCACCCCTTCCTTGTGGGCCTGCGCTACTCCTTCCAGACGCCTGAGAAGCTCTACTTTGTGCTGGACTATGTCAACGGGGGAGAGGTGGGTGGACTCCTAGGGAGGATTCCCTCGGCCAGACTCTTAAATGCCTGGTACGTGTACCAGATTCTGGAATGATTATCACCTCATCCTCACAACAGACCCATTTTGTAGCTGAAAAACTGAGGCTCAAGAGATAACTCCCTTGCTCACAGCCACCCAGCCTGTCCCTGACAGAGCCAGGATTTGAATGCAAGTCTGTTTGGCTCCCAGCCCCCCATTTCTTGACTGCCCCCACACAAGGCTGCCCAGACTCACTTCAGCACACCTGGGCAAGGTCAGTGTTAGTGGAGTTCTGTGATCAAGATTTCCAATGCCCTCTTTTTTACACCATAGGCCACTGCGGGGGCGGGGGGGGGCGTGATGGGTCCCTGTGGTGAACAGAGACCCAAGGCCACCTGGTGACCCAGAAGCACAGCAGGGATCTGCTGGTCTCCATCCTGAACTGTCTGTCTGGGCAGGTGATCCCAGATTGAACCTGTATGACCTCATGACTTTTGGCCTGATACCAAGATGTGGGTTTTGCTCTGGATCCCTACGTCCCCTAGTAGCGGTAAAGGCCTTTCCCAGGCCAGCAAAAGAGACCAAAGCAGTTGGCCCCCAGACAGACCTAGGCTGGGCTCAGTTTGACAGCTCCGAGCATCCTACTGCCTGGGGCAAGGAAAGATGCATCATTGAATGACCCGGGGTCCCATGGCAGCTCTGCCAGTTATGCGCTACCTGGCCTTGGGCAAGTCACCTGACCCCTCCCAGTTTTCTCTTAGGTGAAACTGGCATCATATTTGATGCCCTAAAGGTAGTCAAGAGAATTGAATGAAGTAAGAGACATGAAAGGATCTGGCTTTGACCCTGGAATCTGGTAGCTGCTCAATCCATGTGAATTAATCTCTCCTGCTGACACGTTGGACACCCATGACTGCTCTGTAGGGTGGGGGCCAGCATGCCCCCCCTTTTTAAGTAGGCTCCATGCCAGCATAAAGCCCAATGTGGGGCTTGAACTCACAACTCTGAGATCAAGGACTGAGCTGAGATCAAGAGTCAGATGCTTAACCGACGGAGCCCCCCAGGCGCCCCAAGCATGCCTCTTTCCATCTGAGTACATTGCAGCTCAGAGAGCGGGTGACTTGCCCAGAGACCCTCTCTCACACACCTTCTCCCCGTCCAGCTCTTCTTCCACCTGCAGCGGGAACGCCGGTTCCTGGAGCCCCGGGCCCGGTTCTACGCTGCCGAGGTGGCCAGTGCCATTGGCTACCTGCACTCTCTCAACGTCATTTACAGGTGAGTCCCGCCTGTGGCTCCGAGCCAGCTCTGGCCCTTCTGCCACAAATGCCAGGGGTTGTGTGGACCCCTAGGTCCTGGTGAACTTGGCCCTTTGTCCAAGGAGGACGGCTCAGCAGTGGGAGTGGAGTAGGAGCTTCCTTTCTGGCATCAAGTGCCCATTCTCCATGGGCTCTCCCTCCACATCTCCGTGAGCCTCCAGGAATAGTCTGCCTGCCAGGACCCTGGGTCCCCTGCTCTACCTCACTAAGGGAGACATCACTGTGCTCTTTTCTCTTGTTTTCTGCAGGGATCTGAAACCAGAGAACATTCTCTTGGACTGCCAGGTCGGTGTGAGTGTGTGTCTATATGTGTGTACTTATGAGCATGGGTGCAAGCATCATGCCTCGTGCATATGGGTAGGGATGCATTCAAGTATGTGTGCATATGTATGTGCGTGTATGTGTGTGTGTGTGTGTGTGTGTGTGGTTTGCGGGGAGCAAGTGGAGGCTCTTGGACTTTGTAGTTTCTCCATGTCTTAGACTGGGTCCCCTGGAAACAGATGGAGTGTTGAGTGCAGATGGTTATTGGGGAATGCTCTTAAGAGATCCAGTTTTAAGGGGGGAGGAGGCAGGACTAGGGAGAGGAGGAAGCCCACCTGCATTGTGGTTGCAAATGAGGTTGCCTTGGCTGATCTTACAGGGGTGGGGAGGGCCCAGGCTGGGGCGACTCTTTAGAACCGTTCTAAACTGAGGCAAGGAGCCTGGGCTTTTGTGCCCTCAAATTGACCGGTCACTGGGTGTGGACCGCCCCTTGGGAGGAACGTAACTTTGGGTGAGAGGAATGTCCCAGAAGTGGGGTATGGGCATGACAGCTCCTAAAGGGGAGATCTGAGCAGAGCCCCACAGTATCCACTCACTCTGTGACCTCCACCAGCCACCTGGCTGCCCAGCTGCCACACGATATGGTTGCTTTCTGAAACACCAGCTCTCTGCCAAGGGAGCTGCCACCACCAGTCCCCTACAGCGAGGATATTCATGGAGCTGCCATGTTGCAGGGCATGGGTCTAAGTCTGTGATAAGCTTGGGAGGGAGGGGGCGGGCAGACAGTGGAATGATACCCCCCCCCCCCCACCTTGCCCCTTGTACTGCTCCTGGCATCCAGTCTAGGAGCTATGGGTCTCTAAGTGGAGCCTATAGCCCGTGTCAGAGGCATGAGACTCCCCAGCTGCTGCCCTGGGGTAAAGCATCTGGGCTTTGGGATTAGGCCTGACCATCCCTTTAGCTTAGACCACCTTCCAGCCCCTGCTCACCCTCCTCTGCAGGGACATGTGGTGCTGACGGATTTTGGCCTCTGCAAGGAAGGGGTAGAGCCTGAGGAGACCACGTCCACGTTCTGTGGCACCCCCGAGGTAAGCCAAACCTTGTAGGAGAGGTCAGAGGTCAGGCCATGAGTGGTTGAGCTTCAACTCTGCTTAGAGCCAACAGGTTCCACCGGGGTGGGGGAGGCCCAGTCCTGTCACCCAAGCCCTTGCCCTGAGCTGGCTTGTCCTCTGCCTTGATTTCTTTGTCTAATGGGGGCATCTGCTCTGGGGGCTGTTAGGGAAATTCTGCAGCAATGCCGTCCTAGAGGAAGAGAAATAGCCATGCAGACTCTATACTCAAGGTAAGGTTTCCCAGCAGCCACATTTAAAAAGGGAAAAGAAACAGGTGGAATTCATTTTTATAATATATTTTAATTAACCCAGTATATACAAAATATTGTCATTTCAGCATACAATCAATATAAAATTGTTGAGATAGATTATTCTTTTTTTTTTTTTTTTGAGATAGATTATTCTTGTAGCCATGTGCAACGAGTGGCTGCCATATTGGACAGCCTGCCCTACAGGGTGAAGTCCATGTGCAGCAGGAGGGCTTGGCCTGACAAGTTAAGATCAGGGCTGGCAAATATAAAACGCTGGTCCACTCCAGCTGCCAAGAGCCTGGGGGGCTAAAATCTGTGGGTCTCAGCAGTAATCCATACATGTTTGTGTGTCCTGCCAAGGCTTCCCTGGAGCCTTGCAGGTGAAAACCTTTCTCTGGACTCCCAACAGTGTTGACCCTTGGACCTTGGACCCAAAGGGGTTCCCAGTTGACCGATATCTGGGTGGGGGCTGGGAGGCAGAGGCTGTAGGACTGGGAAGTGCCTCCTGATCTGGCATGGGACAGGACTTTATCTGCTCTGTTGTTCTCTGTATGCCAGAAAATCTGGATCTCAGATCTCAGCTGGGCCTCCTCCATTTGGTTTTGGAGCAGCTGATGGACAGGTGATCTCTCTGAGCAGGAGCCATTGTCTGTGTTTGCATATATGGCAGGGTGTCCACGGGACAGAGCTGGTGTCCCAAAGCCTGACAGCCCAGCCATCCCTTCCTTGGACATTGCCAGGGGTGAGGAGCAGGGCACAGGACATCCAGGATTGTGGAGGAGACATGGGGTTCCAACACATCACCTCTCCCATAAGTCAGCTACTGCTGTGATGCCGGGAAGCACAGACAAGAGTACCCATGGTTGCTCCCATTGTTCAAGGCCTGCACACATATCCTGTTACGCCCAGATGAGCACATAGCCTTAAAACAGCCCCCAGGGAAGGATCCTGCAACCGCATTTTACAGAGGAGGAAATAAAGGTTCTGGGAGGTTAAATGAGCCCTACTTAGGGCTCAGGTCTGGGTAACTTCCTGTCCCTCCCACATTCACACAGTCTCTCCAAATGGCTCTTGTGGGTTGCTGAGACTCAATGGCAGAGATGCCAGACTAAGGGGTCACCACGCCCTTGGGTTTGGCAGAAAGCATAGATCTGCCTCAGGTAATCTTCTTGTTGGAAGGCACAGCTCTTTGGCATGCATTCATCTATCACTAGGAACTGAGGTGTCCCCTCCTCTTTCCTGATTCCTGTGCATCTCTCTGTTACTGAGGTTTCCAGTACAAGTATGTGCCGCATTTACTTAACACTTCAGCATTAGTCTCCCCAGTGCACTGTGAGTACTCACAGGGTTTTCTGGTTCCCAGGACACTGATAGGATGCTTTTGTGCAAATTAGATAAAGGCATCCCCTTGGGCACATTAATTAGAAAGAGTTATTCTATTAAACATTAATCAAGTTGCCAGATATAACCCTATACTAGCATTATGGCTTGGTGAGTTAATCACTGCCAGGCTTACATCTCCGTACATCCTTTTGGCTGGTACTTTTGTATGGTGCGCCACTTATACAACTGTGTAAGTCTGCCTTTGCACGTTGGCAAAGGGTCAGGCACAGAGCAGGCCTTTGGCAGATGGATGATGACTGAACATACGCACATGCATATCACAGCAGGATCAACCCCTGGTGATCTTTTCTTCTAAGTGCCCTGTTTACAAATGGGGAGACTGAGGCCGAATGTCTTTCAGATAAATGTATTTTCTCCTCAACAGTACTTGGCTCCAGAAGTGCTTCGGAAAGAGCCTTATGATCGGGCAGTGGACTGGTGGTGCTTGGGGGCTGTTCTCTACGAGATGCTGCAAGGCCTGGTGAGTGGGGCGTGAGCGTCTGCAAGGGACACGTGGCTCCAGGAAGAGATGGTGGTGGGTCTCTCCCTTGTGTGGCCTCCTCTGGCCCCTCAAGGAACTGAATGAGCCATCTCTCTAGCTCAAAAAGATGATGTCAGGATTATGGATGTTGCTTTAATAAGGTTAGTTAGCACTTTACAACACACCATCTCATACATGACCCCTTTGGCACTGAGAAACAGCCTTGGGAGGCTGCCACTGGAGGAAATGGAGTTGTTCTTATTTACTGGGAGGGAAACTGAGGCCCAGAAAGGTCACAGTGCCAGTAGTCTGTGGAACCAGCCCCGGGCTGCCTGCTCAGGGGGAGACTTGTGTAGACTTACCCCAGCAGACATTGCTCTGGGCTGGCTTCTCCAGCAGAACGTGGTGGATATGAGAGATGGGCTCCGTGGAGTCAGGAAGAAGAAGCGGAAGCAGGAGGCGGGATGAAGAGTCTCAGGAAAGAGTGGGCTCTGGGCCTGGAGCCGGGCCTGGCTCTCTTCCTGGCCATGTGTCTCAATCTCTTGAGCCTTGTCTCGTCCAACAAATTACTACCCGTCTTCAAAGACGGCTGTGAGGCTAGGCTGGAACGATGAGGGCAAACGTGTTCACTTTGCAAAGCGCAGATCTGGTGCCCAGGCTGGGTTAAGAGGGCTGGGATAGGGGATGCTCCTGGGCGGTCCCCTCTCAGCCTTCCCAGCGGCCCTCTCCCCTATGCCAGAAGTGAGGTCTCTGTTTCTCTCCAGTCTGTGGCGTGAACCATTGCACAAGACGCAGTCTGGCTGAATTCTTCCATTACCTGGCTTTGAGCCAAGTCTCCCTGAGACCTTTCCCCACTTTAGCATGGATGAGCCTCCAGCTTCTCTCTCTCTCTCTCTCTCATCAGCCACCATTCTACAGCCAAGACATGTCCCAGATGTATGAGAACATTCTGCACCAGCCGCTGCAGATCCCTGGGGGCCAGACTGTGGCTGCCTGCGACCTCCTGCAAGGCCTTCTCCACAAGGACCAGAGGCAGCGGCTGGGCTCCAAATCAGACTTTGTAGGTGAACCGCCAGCAGAGCACTAGTCCCTGACGGGGGTGTTCAGCTTCCTGCAGAAGCAGCTCAGAAGCACAGTGATGGGCATCCAGCTCCCCTCCAAAACCAGGCATTGCAAACTCCTTCGTTTGGAAATTCACAGCTGCTACTACTGCTTCATTGCTTCCTTTAGTCCAGTTCTTGAATTCATCCAATGTTTACTGAGCATCTACTACGTGCCAGGCATTGAGCTAGATTCTAGCGATTCAGTGGGCTGTGTCTATGCCCTTGTTAAGCTGATTGGGGGAGGCAGACAACAAACAAACTATGGTATATAATGATTACAGAGTGTGATAAGCAACAGGAAATAAATGAACAACGAGCCAAGATAGACAATAATGGGAGGGAGTGTATTTATACTGGCATGGTGAAGTAGGTCTACTCAGAGGAGGTGACACCTTTTTTGCACACAGCATGTGCAAAAGTCCTGTGGCATTAACAAGAAGAGTGGTCCACTTTGGCGGATTTTGAACAGGGCTCTGGCAAGACCCAATTTCAGTTTTAAGATATTCCTCTGGTTTCTATGCAGAGAGAGGACTGGACTTGTTTTTTGCCAGTGCTAGGCTGCGCATTCAGGATACAGAGATGAGTAATTCACTCTCGATTTCTATAATGAATTCAGGATTTAAAAAATTTATTTTTATTTTTATTTTTTAAGATTTCATTTATTTATTTGACAGAGAGACAGAGATCACAAGTAGGCAGAGAGGCAGGCAGAGAGAGAGGGGGAGGCAGGCTCCCCGTCAAGCAGAGAGCCCGATGTGGGGCTCGATCCCAGGACCCTGAGATCATGACCTGAGCTGCAGGCAGCAGTTTAACCCACTGAGCCACCCAGGCACCCCAGGATTTTTTTTTTATTAAAGTAGAACTTGAAAAATAATCTTATATTCTCTAGTCAACAAAAGATAATTGAGTTGATAAAAGAAAGACCATAGTGCTTTTCTCCCTGGAAGTTTGCTTTCTCTTCTAGCAGAGTGGTTGTGATACATGGACAGACTATCTGGGTTCAGATCCCTCCTCCAGCTTCCTAGTCCTTCCTAGTTGTAGACCCTTGGGCAAATTGCATAACTTCTCTCTGTAATCTTCAGTTTCCCCATCTGCAGTGATAACACCTAGCTCACAGCTGCTATAAAGATCATATGAATTAATATATACAAAGACCTTAGGCCAGTGCCATGTGTTGGTACCCAGACCTCCACATGCCGGATACCATGAAGTGTAACAAACATTTAGGGCTTTTTCCCACCCATCCCTGGCCAGCTTAAAGAAGGGGACTCTCATGAAGACTAGTCCCCTTCTTTCAAGAGGAAATTTGCATCTTAAAAATATGTATGATTTGGGACACCTGGTGGCTCAGTTGGTTAAGTGGCTGCCTTCGGCTCGGGTCATGATCCCAAGGTACTGGGATTGAGTCCCACATCGGGCTCCTTGCTCAGCAGGGAGCCTGCTTCTCCCTCTGTCTCTGCCTGCCACTCTGTCTGCCTGTGCTCACTCTCTTTGACAAATAAATAAATAAATAAAATCTTAAAAAAATGTATGATTTTTCAAATAAGGGATACATTCCCATAGATCAAAACTCAAAGGATTTAAGAAAAAGTCCCTTTAGTTACCTAGTTCCTTAATTTACAGGCAACCAGTGTTAATCCATTTCTTGGGTCCTCGAGATCTTTTGGATCTGGCTATTTAACAACCACACGGGGCATGGGATGGGGAACATTTATGATGTAGGGAGCTGGAGAATCATTCCTTGCCAAACACGGATAGAAAGGGTCCAGTTGGGATAGGAGGAACTTGATGCTAACATTGGTTTAGATTAGAAAAGAAGTAGTGAATGAGGTCCAGGGCTGAGTCCTAAATTCTGGTCTCCAGGAAACTGCAGTTTTTCTTGGGGCTTTACTTCTGTTACTTTCCTTACTGAGCGGATGTGGTCTATTTCTCCGGTTTGCATTCTAGAAGAATCAAGATGCACTGAGGCAGGTGGATGGGGTGGGAAGATCCCTGGGAACCCCAAAGGCAGGTTCTGCAGTCTTGTTCACTGACGTATCACCAACGTGTCCCATGGTGCTGGCATAGAGTAGGTGCTCAGTAAATAGTTGAGGAATGAATGAATGCTACAGGGGAGAAGGGTTTGGGTTCTAGATGATGGTGAAGGGGAGAGGCCTGGCAGCAGAACAGCCCTTTGTCCCATGAAACCAGCTGGAATTACAAGTTACTTTCCCAGTAAAGGTTTTAGAGCTTAACAGCCAGCTGCCAGTAGAGTTGGAGCTCCCAGACGTGAGGAGTAGAGGGTGGGGGTGGGGAGGAGTGCCGTGGGGGAGGGCTACTTGTGATCAGCACTTTCTTCCTACAGCTTGAGATAAAGAATCATGTATTCTTCAGCCCCATAAACTGGGATGACTTGTACCACAAGAGGCTGACTCCACCCTTCAACCCAAATGTGGTAAGAGGTCACTGTGTTCCATATTCTGGTTTTCTGGGGCTGGTGAGAGAGATCTGGGCCACTCTCTTTCTACAGGTGGGATAACCAGGGGCCCAGGTCCACATGGTAAGTTAGAGGCAAAATGGGGTCTAGGCTCCAGAAGTCCTGACTGCCAGTCCGGCTCTGTGTGATGAGCCACACTGCCCACCCTTCATTCTCAGCCCCAATAACCTTCATTGCAGAGCCCTTTACACCGTTTAAAGCACTCTCTGGGGGCTCCTGGCTGGCTCAGTCAGTGAAACACGTGACTCTTAATCTCTGAGTTGTAGGTTCGAGTCTCATGTTGGGTATAGAGATTACTTAAAAATAAAGTCTTAAAAAAGTAAGTAAAGGGGCGCCTGGGTGGCTCAGTGGGTTAAAGCCTCTGCCTTCGGCTCAGGTCATGATCCCAGGGTCCTGGGATCAAGCCTCAGCCCCACATCGGGCTCCCCTCAGCAGGGAGCCCGCTTCCTTCTCTCTCTCTGCCTGCCTCTCTGCCTTCTTGTGATCCCTGTCTGTCAAATAAATAAAATCTTTAAAAAAAAAAAAAAAGTAAGTAAATAGGGGCACCTGGGTGGCTCAGTTGGTTGGGCATATGTCTTCAGCTCAGGTCATGATCGCAGGGTCCTGGGATCGAGCCCCACTTCTTGCTCCTTGCTCAGCGGGATGCCTGCTTCTCCCTCTCCCTCTGCCTGCCGTTACCCTTGCTTGTGCTTTCTCTTACTCTCTCTGTCAAATAAAGAAGTAAAATCCTTAAAAATTTTTTAAAAATAAGTAAATAAACCCCTCTCTGTCACATAGCACACCCAGATGGAATCAAGCCCTGTAAAATTCTTTTTTCCCTCTGGTAATAAAAATGACATATATTCATTATAGAAAGTATGTAGGGGTGCCTAGGTGACTCAGTCAGTTAAACATCTACCTTTGGCTCAGGTCATGATCCCAGGGTCCTGGGATGTAGTCCTATATCGGGCTCCATGCTCAGTGGGGAGCCTGCTTCTCCCTCTCCCTCTGCCTGCTGCTTTGCCTACTTGTGCTCTCTCTCTCTGTGTCAAATAAATAAAATCTTTAAAAAAAAAGAAAAGAAAGTGTGTAAAACAGAGTTTAAAGCCGCAAGGCGGAAAAACTTCTTATCTCACTTCTCAAATGAAATTCCTGCAGGTATATGCCCTCCTGTCTTTTTCTGTGTGTTTTTACATAGATCATACCTAATATATATAGATATCTTCTCCCCTTACCTGTCTTTTCTTACTAGAAACCAATGTCATTATTTCCCCAAATCATATAAAACTTTACAAGTATCATTTTATTTATTTTTAAAAAGATTTTATTCATTTAGCCCGATGCGGGGCTCGATCCCAGGACCCTTGAGATCATGACCTGAGCCAAACGAAGGCAGAGGCTTAACTCACAGAGCCACCCAGGCGCCCTAGAAGTATGATTTTAAATGGCTACATAATCCTCTGTTGATGATATAATGTATTCAACTATGCTCCTAATGGTGAACTTTAGGTTGTTATCATTCTTTCTTTATCATAAAAGTACTGATGTACACTTTTAAGTGTGTATCTTTGCCCAGGGTTCCAGTTATTTCCTTAAGATGGATTCCAGGTAGGGAATTACCAGGTCAGAGAATGTGTACCTGTTTAAGTTCTTTCTTTCTTCTTTTTTTAATTTTAAGTAATCTCCCAATTTTAAGTAATCACCCTATGTGGGGCTTGAACTCAAGACCCTGAGGTCAAGGGTCCCTTGCTCTCCTGACTAAGCCAGCCAGACACCCCCTAGGCTCTTGATTCCCTAACTCTGCGATGCAGAGTAAAATCCACTTCCTGCTAGCAGGGTCTGCTGGAGAATTCTCATCTTCCTTTCTGCAACGCGTGCAATTGTTACTGTTTTTAGCTTTGCAAATTTGTTAAGTAAAACATGGCATCTCATCCTGTTTTAATTTCTTTTATAGTGAAGGTGGTTAGTGTTTAATTAGCAGTGTTAATTAGCACTGATATTAATTAGCGGTGGCAGTGTGCATCAAAGGAGCCCCATTTGAAGCAGACATTGGAGGTTTTCTCAGCCGCTTGCAAAGCGTCCCGCAGTGTCACGCTGCTTGCATCCATGTAGTTCACACACCTCAACACTGCCAATGTTTGCTATCTATACCTCGCCTTTTGTGAATTACCTGTGCATGAACGTCTCTTTGAGCATCAGAGTCTTGACAACCGTTGTCAGATAGGATGCTCTCAGTCCAGGTACTTGGAAAGTTTCTTTACCTGGGGGTGTGGAAAAGACCCTGCCAATAATATTGAATATACACCTTGGAGAGAGAATAATGTAAAAAATGCTAGACAGGGAGGTAATAGAATGCAGCGAGTGGACTGTAAAGTGAGACATACCGGGGTGGATTCCTGGTTCTGTTGTCTACGGCTGGGAGACCTTGAATACGTATCTTTAACATCAGTATCATTTGTAAAAAACAGAGAAAACATCTGTCTTATCTAGGACCACACAGCTGTCAAGAGCCAGGGCCAGGATCCACACTCTAGTCTTGGAACCCTGGTCCCTGAGCTGGGACCCCTGTGCCCTGTGGCCTTTTTGAGAAGCTGGAAACCATGGTCCGTTTGGTTCTACAGCCTCAGGCTTGCATAGTCAAGTAGATCTGTGGACCCTTCCGCTTGCTCACCTGTTCATTTCAGAAAACCCAGGTGGCCTAGTGTTCTCCAGAGGCTGTGCCTTCTTCACAAAGAGGATGGTTCGTTTAGCTCATGCTATCTCACAAGCCACCCCGCAAACTAGGTGTCTTGAAACAATTTTGTATTTCATCCCAATTCAGTGGGTTGGTTGGGTGAGGTTTTTTTGGCTGGTGCCAGGCTAGCCGGTCTCTGTTGGGCTCTGTCATTCCAGTGGCCTAGAACTGCCTCACCCAAATGCTGGGCAGTTGGCCAGCATCTGGGGCAACAGCATTCTTCTTCTGAGGCCTCTCCTACTCCAGCAGACTTGGACATGTTCACTTTACTTGTTCAGACTTGGACTGGACTTGTTCACATGGTGGCCTAGGGTTCCAAGGGCAGCAGGAGAGAACAACTCCCAGTGTGTGTTTTTCAAGTCTTGGCTTGCTTCCCATCTGGTAACGTCCCATTGTCGCAAACAAGTCGCATGGCTAACCTGTATTAAAGGTATGGAGAGCTGGACTCCAGCTCTGAATGGCGAATGGAGGATCATTTTTACGATCTCACACCCAGGTCTTCTTCCCCGACGGCAAAAACAGCCAGTCACTCTCTACCATATTTATTTTATCTTCTTCACAAGGCCTGTCAGCACCCCAGATTGTCTATTTGTCTATTTATGTACATGTTCGCTATCAGTCTTCCTACCCTCTGCATAATATAGGCTCCATGAATGCAGGGGCCCATTCTGTTTTGTTCACTCCTATTTCCAGTGCCATGAACAGTGCCTGGTAGGCATTCAGTAAGCGCGTGTTGACTTGACTTTTCTGAGGGTTGATGTGGAGCAGGCAGGATGCCAGGAGGTTGGAGGCATTGATACGTGGCTAGTGGGCCACGAAATAAAATGACTAACATAAACACATGTGTCAGTGACAGCTAAAGGTGGGTGTCCACGAGGCCCTCAGAAGGGAGACCTGACATCCCTCTCAGGCCTCGTGGGTTCCTTCAGCAGCTCAGACCCCTGTGTTCCCATCTCACTGTTGGTTTCTATTCACAGGCAGGACCTGCTGACTTGAAACACTTTGACCCCGAGTTCACCCAGGAAGCTGTTTCAAAGTCCATTGGCTGCACTCCTGACACTGTGGCCAGTAGTTCTGGGGCCTCCAGTGCATTCCTGGGATTTTCCTATGCACCAGAGGATGAGGCCATCTTGGACTACTAGAAGAGAAGCATTCCTAGCACTGGTGTAACCACTGAAGACAGCTGGTATCCCTCAGGAATTACCTTCCTTACCTAATGCTGCTAGTAACAGAGACTCAGAGTAACAAGGACTTACATAAACTTACATATATCTTTCCAGCACATCAAGGAAGAATGTTGTTAGGTGGTCCAAGGCTGGTTGGACAGGTCTTCAGATACTCACAGGCTTTCTGTGCCATCCTTGGCAATTGGCTTCCAATATTAGGATTGCTGCGTTGCCACAAAGTGGTTCCTGGAGCTCTATAGTCACTGCTTCTGTGTCCTGGGCAAGGAGAATGGAGGCAAGGAGGGGGGAGCAAAATAGCACCTTTACAGAGCTTCCCCAGAAGCACCCGCCAATGGCTTCTGCTCATTAGCCATCCACTCCTACCTGCAGTGGAGGCTAGGATATGTGGTTTATTAGCTGGGCACATTACCACCCCTAAAAACACAGGCTCTGTTGCTAAGGGAGAAGGGGGAAATGTGGAGTAGGCAACTAGCATCTCTCTACCAAAGGACCTCTAGGTGTTTGGATTTTTATCTCCACGTGTAAAATGACAGAGATGTCATTTTATATGTCACCTATAGGCTATCCCCCGACATGCTCTCATTTTTCTCTGTTGATGGTGTCTTTCTTTGTTGTGGGTGGTATTGGACATTTGTTTTTAGGTTTGCCTGCCTGACATCTGAACCCTTTCCTATGTCCAGATGATCTCTTAGCTCGCGAGCCCTGATGAAGGGCAGTAATTACCTCTACTTACAGTGGCTGAAAATGCTAGATAACGGACTTTCCCAGCCTCCCCTGCTGTGAGGACCAGGCATGTGGCTCGGGGATGCACCTGTGCTAGATTTTGACTCAAGGAAGGGACTAGAAGCTTTCATGTGGTAACTGTGGTAACAGTACCCGCAAAACCGAGGAGGATGGATCATATTGCCTTATTTCCGTGGCAAAGTGGTTCTTTCTTTCTTTCTTTTTTTTTTTTTTGTCCCCCCCCCAGACCTGTGGTTCATCAGCTACTTCAGGGTGGGCTCATTGGCTTTTTGGCTTGTGGACAAGGAGAGAACTTTAACATCAGTGTGTGCTGGTGATTTTACTGCCTTTTCTTCCTAACCCTACTCTTTCTCTCTCTCTTTTTTTTTTTCTCAGCTTCTTGCCCCAGAAATAACAGGGGATGGTGCTGGAAAACACACCAATGACACTAACACTGACCTACTGAAATTCCAAGCTGTATCAGGAGGAGTTACTGTTACCCTATGACATGTGCTGAGAACTTTGAAAGAAACGCTCTGATTTGGTTTCCATCATAACAGCAACTGTTAATTGACAAATGTGGAACATGATGGAGAGGCACATTCCCCCAGCTTCCCAAAGCAAAAAACAAGAGTGTAATTGTCAGTAACGTGATAGTACTGTCAAAAGTACACAACCCGCTATTATGGGTTGTGAAACACACAATGCTTCCATGTGGTCTGAGACTGTAAAGTCACAAAATTTTCACCAGGATAGAAAATAAAAATGGAGAACTATGATATTGAATGGATCATGCTTCATCTATGTTTACTGAGCACTTTCTGATCTTTACATGCATTACCTACAATCCTCACAATAAACCAGCATTTAGAAATCATTAACCGCACTTTACAGATAAGAAACACTCATTCTGATAGATTAAGCAACTTGCCCAAGGTCACCCAGCAGGTACAAGGCACAGCTGGGAACTGAACTTGGTGGCTGCTGCTTTTTAAACCCGGTGTTCTCCTTCAGGCTTCAGCAGTGGGAGAAGTGCTCTGAGCACGTCCTCCTTTGGTTTTCTAGCAAACACTGACCATACATCAGGCAGAAGAACTCCAAATCTGTCTAAACCCTCAAGTGGCACAGCCTACGTACGCCCTCTCTAATGGGAATACATCATTTCCATCTTACTAATTTTTTTAACATTTTTCCATATGCTGTTATTAAGTTGTTTTTCCTCCTTTAAAAAAATTAACATATAATGTATTATTAGCCCCAGGGGTACAGGTCTGTGAATTTCCAGGTTTACACACTTCACAGCACTCACCATAGCACATACCCTCCCCAATGTCCATAACCCAACCACCCTCTCCCTACCCCGCCCCCCCCACCCTGTTTGTTTTGTGAGATTAAGCATCTTACTAATTTTGCACCAAAATACAGCATCCCCATGAAGAGAATCCTCATCCTCCTCCACTTTTTAACTTTGCAGTGACAGTAGTCTTTTTTTTATGTTTTTTTTTAAAGATTTTATTTATTTATTTGACACACAGAGATCACAAGTAGGCAGAGAGAGAGAGAGAGAGGCAGGCTCCCTGCAGAGCAGAGAGCCCGATGCGGGACCAGGACCCTGGGATCATAACCCTAGCCAAAGGCAGAGGCTTAACCCACTGAGCCACCCAGGCGCTCAACAGTAGTCTTATAAAGGCAAAGAGAGTTGTGTGTTTCAAGCTCCTAAAACTGCTACTACTCTGTACCTATTGAAGATCGCAACAAACATAAATGTAAATCCAAACTGCTGGATGTCTCTCAGCTCTTGGTCTGAACCAGCGAGGAAATGGCATTGCAGTCCACACTCTCTCAGGGGCCGGCAAGGGGCGCTCCCCTGGAGCGAAGGGTGGCCTGTTTGTGGCTACCGGCGCCTGGCTTTTCATTTTGATGGCGATGGCAGAGCAACCTCTATGTGGCTTTGGCTTTGGGGCAGAGCAGTTCCTTCTCCAGCCCTTGCCTTAATGAATATTACTCTACTTAATGAATTATCAGTCATATCTCTGTTCATCCGGGCCGCCCTTCAGACCATCTCCGGGCCCTCACAGCTCCCTTAACAATACAGTTTATATTATCACTGTTTTTGTACGATCTGGCCAAGGTCTAACTCCGTGTCTGGGGAGGCCCAGAGGGCGGGCTCACGTCCATACCCCGGGCCTGACGCGGGGGCACTCAGAGATGCTGGGCTCATCAACGAAGAACTATCTCGAGTGACCATTCGCACCCCTAAACCTAACCACCCTCCCCCAGGAAGTCTTTCCTGGGCTCCCAAGACGCTGAGTCCCTTCCACGCACTGCACGGAGCCGCTAACCTGGGTTCAAGGCACCTGCACCCCGACGCACGGTCCAAGCCCCACCTCGGCTCCGCACCTGCGCCCTTGGGGTCTAGGCTGGGGCATCCCCCCACCCCATCGGAAGCCTTCACTCTTCTCCCTCAGGGTGGAGCGAAGTTTGGGCCCTAGGGCCCTACCATTTTTTATCAGTCTCTAAGAATACTTGACATTAAAGGACAAAGCGAGGTGGGCTTTTCTTTGGCTTAAAGTTAATTCACGTTCTGTTTGATTTTACCCCTCAGCCAACATAATGGTACAGTCCCCTATTAGCCCCGCCCCCTGCCCTCCTGCCCCGTGACGCTCAAGGCGGAATGGCGTATTTCTGTTCTGTCGTCATTACGTTGCTCCGGCGCAGGTCCCCGCCCCAGTGCGCCTGCCCGGCGCGCCGCCTCGCCACCGCCGTTGCTAAGAGGCCTTGGATACCTGGCCGCGGGATGCTGGGCGGTGTCAGGTGAAGATGGTGGTCACTGGGCCTCAGGTAAGAGCCTCCGACTGGGCTGAGCTTGTCGGGCCGTTGGGGCTGCCTGGGAGCTGGCGAGGGTCTCGCCGGCCTGTTCCTGAGTCCTTTGGGCCAGTCTTGTGGAAAATCGAGATTGGTTGAGGTAGAGTAAACTGGGGCCGCGGATGTAGGCCTGGATCCCGAACCTTGCACTGGGTTCAAATCTCCATCGCCTGCGACTGGGCGGATTGTTAGTCGTCTTGCTGAGTAGGAAAGAGCATTGGCTTAGGAATGGTAACATCTAGTCTCAAACCTTTTACCTAGGAATCGTGCTCCTAGGAACTTGTCCTACAGCAAAAACAATGGCAAAAGAAGAGGTATGTAAATTCCAGTGTGTTTGTGATGGCAAAATCTTTGAAAAGATGCCCGTAAAGGCAGTGATTGAGTTCATTATGGCATAACCACGCAAGAGTGCGTACAACCTACGAGACTAACCATGAAGACTTTTTTTTTTTTTTTCCAGGAAACTGGGAAAAGCTGGATACAATATTGTGTGTACATATTGGGAAGAAGAGAGTATACACAGATAGTTGGAACATGAAAAGATAGTGGTGCTGTAATCATGAGCCTTTTATTTTTTAAGATGACAAAATTTAAAGTTCAACTGGAATTAAAAAAATATGTGAGGCTAGGCTGGGCAGAAAAAATTCTAAAAAGTAAGGGCAATAAGGAGGATTAGCTCTGCAGCATCACCAGATAGTGTAAAAGTTGTAAGTGAATAAAGTTGTAATGAAGTTGTAATTATAAAGTTGTAATTAAAATAGTATGGAACTGAGCAGGAACTTACATGCAGATAGAATGTAATGGAATTCAGAATAGATCCAAATACAGATACTTACAGGAATTTATTATGTAGTCAAGGTGGTATTTCAAATCAGCTTTGAAAAGGTAGTTTTGGGGCGCCTGGGTGCTTCATTTGGTTAAGTGTCTGCTCCTGCTCAGGTCATGATCCTGGGATCCTGGGTTTGAGTCCCCACCCCACCCCCATCCTGCAGCAGGGTCCCTGCTCCAGGGGAAGCCTGCTTCTCCCTCTCCCCTCTGCCTGCCGCTCTCCCTGCATGTGCTCTCTCTCCTTCTCTCTGTCAAATAAGTAAATAAAGTCTGTTTAAAAAAAAAAAAAAGAAGAAGAAAAAGTGGTTTGGTGTCAGGCAGCTTTCTAGTAATAATTTTAAAGAAAATGAGCCTCATTTTGATGACCAAAATAAGTTCCAAATAGGTCAAAATTTAAATCTTAAAAACCGACACAACAGAATACTGGAAGAAAGCATTGTGTGTATTTGTAATCTTGGCACAGCAAAAACTCTTGTAAATATGTCATATAATGCAGAAGCCAGAAAGGAAAAGATTACTACTTTTGACTCTATAAAATTTAAAACCTTCTGTAGGTCCCGCAAAATTCCACTAAACCAAAACAAAAAAGCTGCTAGAGGCTAAATCTAAAGACAAGTACATTTATGAAACTATTTAATGATCAGGTAGAAAAATATTAAACCCAAGAGAAAAATGAACAGAGTACATAAGCAGGATAATCAGAAGAAATACAAGTGGCCAATATGCACAGTGAAAGATGGCCATCTTACTAATTTCAAAGTGCAAATCAAAACAGTGAGGGCTTTTTTTTTTTTTTTTTTGCTCACTTTACTACCAAAGGTGAAAAAGATTGGAAGTAAGATTATATACAAACAAATACATTAGTATTAATGGAAGTAAAAAATACAATTTTTGGAGGGCAGTTTGGAAATAATTTACTTAGCCATTCAACAAGTAGGAATTTAGTCTAAAATATAGAAAGCGCAGGGCGCCTGGGTGGCTCAGTGGGTTGGGCCTCTGCCTTCGTCTCAGGTCATGGTCTTAGGGTCCTGGGATTGAGCCCCGCATCAGACTCTCTGCTCAGTGGGGAGCAGGCTTCCCTCCTCTCTCTCTGCCTGCCTCTCTGCCTACTTGTGATCTTTCTCTGTCAAATAAATAAGTAAATAAATAATCTTTTTAAAAAATTTGGAAAGTGCGGAAGAACATCGTGTTTAAGGATAATGTTTGTAGCATTGTTTTACTAGGAAAAATTTTGAAAAAATATGTTCATGTATATGATTGGTTAAATTATGGTACATCCATAAAGGCAATATTGTGTAGCAGTTTTAAAAAAGGTGGTAGATCCATGTGTACTGACATGGAAAGATACGAGGTTAGGTGACAAAAGTGTGTTGCAGAATAGTGCATATTATAGGATCCTGTATCATAAAAAAATTATATGTTAACACATGTATAAAATAATCTAGAAGACTATGCCTCACACTTAACAGTAGTTAGCAGAGAGAAATCAAGTGGAAACATGCTCTAAGGGCATAAAGATAGGGTGATGGTAGGGTGGGGTCGTGAGAATAGGCTGGTGGAAAGGCCAGGGCAAGAAATAGGAGGCAACCTAGATGTCCATCAACAGATGAATGGATAAAGAATATGTGGCATATATATATATATATATATATATACACACACACACACACACACACACACACACACACACACACCATGGAATACTATGCAGCCATCAAAAGAAACGAAATCTTGCCATTTGCAACGAGGTGGATGGAACTAGAGGGTATTATGCTGAGTGAAATAAGTCCATCAGAGGAAGACAATTATCGTATGATCTCCCTGATAAGAGGAATTTGAGAGGCAGGGTGGAGGGTTTGGGGGGTAGGGAAGGAAAAAATGTTGCTGCGGGGTGGAGGCGTAGGGAGAAGGTGGTTGGGTTCTGGACATTGGGGAGGGTATGTGATATGGTGAGCGCTGTGAAATGTGTAAGCCTGATGATTCACAGATCTGTACCCCGGGGGCAAATAATACGTTATATGTTAATAAAAATAATTAATTAAAAAAAAGAATATCTACCAGATCTCAGTACAAAAAAAAGAAAAAAGAAAAAAGAAACAGGAGGCAAAAGCCAGAGTTGGCCTTAACATTTCTGTGGCTGTGATTATGCATTTCACTCTAAACCTTTGAGAATCATAGGGATTTCATAGCTAGGTTCCAGCTGTATGCCCTTTCTGGATAAGCCAGAAGACTATTCCATTTAGGGTCTTTTGGAATATTGTTTATTATTTCCCTTTTTCTGATCCCTTCTTTTTTTCCATAAGGTAACCATGGAGAAAGAGCTTCGGAGCACCATTCTTTTCAATGCATACAAAAAAGAAATATTTACCACCAACAATGGCTATAAATCCATGCAGAAAAGACTGCGGAGTAATTGGAAGATTCAGAGGTGACTGTGTATATTGTTTTTCCTTCTAAGTGATAATAATAGCCTGCTGGTAATAATTGGAAAGTCTTTAGTTTCTTTTTTTTTTTTTTTTTAAAGATTTTATTTATTTATTTGACAGAGAGAGATCACAAGTAGGCAGAGAGGCAGGCAGAGACAGAGGAGGAAGCAGGCTCCCCGCTGAGCAGAGAGCCCGATGCGGGGCTCAATCCCAAAACCCTGGGATCATGACCTGAGCCGAAGGCAGAGGCTTTAACCTGCTGAGCCACCCAGGCGCCCCCCCCCCTTTTTTTTTTTAAAGATTTTGTTTATTTATTTGACAGACATATCACAAGTAGGCAGAGAGGCAGGCAGAGAGAGACGAGGAGAAAAGTCTTTATTTTCTTATGTAAACAGTTGTTTAGGTAGGAGGAGTTCAATTTAAGGATCGTTCAGAAGTAACTAAATGATTTCTTTTGAAAATTGGCATTTAGCATATTAAGTTGTCTCCCAAATCACAAACCAAAAAGTTATTCTAATTATACATATACAACTTTTTTTTTTTTTTTTTTTTTTTTTTAAGATTTTATTTATTTATTTGACACAGAGAGGGAGATCACAAGTAGGCAGAGAGGCAGGCAGAGAGAGAGGGGGAAGCAGGCTCCCTACTGAGCAGAGAGCCCGATGTGGGGCTTGATCCCAGGACCCTGGGATCATGACCTGAGCCGAAGGCAGAGGCTTAACCCACTGAGCCACCCAGGCGCCCTACATATACAACTTTTTGAGAGGTTAGAGTCTTTCTCCATATTTTAACTTGGGTCAATACTTCAGTTTAGGGAAAGGAAAGATGAGAATACCTTTCTTGTCTTTGTGCGTGTATAAATGGTTTTTCTTTTTTTAAAGATTTTTATTTATTTATTTGACAGATCACAAGCAGGCAGGGAGGCAGGCAGAGATAAGAAGGCGAAGCAGGCTCCCCGCTGAGCAGGGAGCCTGATGTGGGGCTCGATCCCAGGACCCTGGGATCATGACCTGAGCCGAAGGCAGAGGCTTAACCCACTTAGCCACCCAGGCGCCCCTAAATGGTCTTTCTTAATAGGGTAAGGATATCATACCAGCTAATGGCAGAGCTGATTGAATTAGTAGTTGGAGGACTCTTTATACTCTTGTGTGGGTTAATTTGGACATCTTGGCCTATAGGAAGTATTTGAGCAGAGACTGATCCGGGACAAGCCTATGGAAGGGATTCTTACTTTGGGAAAGAGGCTCTACCAGGTACCTCTAAATCCCTTCATCTCTAGGCCTCTGTGGCCTCTGGTTCCATATAGTCTAGAGGCTAAAATAATTCTTAAATTGGCTTAAATTATGGATCTAACATTTTAAAAATCGTATTTCTAGCTTAAAAGATGAAATCACATCTGAGAAGCTAATTGGGGTGAAACTGTGGATTACAGCTGGGCCAAGGGAAAAATTTACTGCAGCTGAGGTAAGAAATACCCAAAAAGAAGAACTATAATAAGATGGTTAGATGCATGCGCTCTAAATTCTGGATTTAAATCCCTCTTCACCATACACTGTGTTGCCTTAAGGTAAGCACTTTTTCCCTCATTATGGAGTTGTTATGGTCATTAACTGAACTAATGCATGTCAAGTGCCAGACACGTAGTTGAGGCTAATGAAAAACTAACCATACCTGTTTGCCATATTTTTGTTTTGAAAATAAGAAAATTCCATTTATTTATTTATTTATTTTTAAAGATTTTATTTATTTGACGGAGAGAGAAAGCAGAAGTAGGGAGAGCAGCAGGCAGAGGGAGAAACAAGCTCCCCGCTGAGCAGGGAGCCCGATGCAGGGGGAAATTCCTTTGATTTATTTTGTTTATTTTTTAAATCTTTAGAAATTATTGATTTATTTTTAAAAAGTTAGTTATTTGAGAGAGAGAGAGAATGAGAGGGGAAAGGTCAGAGGGAGAAACAGGCTCCCTGCTCAACAGGGATGCGGGACTCGATCCTGGGACTCCAGGATCATGACCTGAGCTGAAGGCAGTCGTTTAACCAACTGAGTCACCCAGGCGCCCAGGGGAAAATTCCTTTTAAAATAAAGCTGTTTTTAATTCTATTTCATAGAATAGACAAAGAATGTTAAGTGTAGAGCCCAGAACACAAGTATTGGCAAAGATGTAGAGAAACTGGAACCCGTGTGCACTGTTGGTGGAAAGGTAAAATATGTGTATGCAGCCATTATGTAAAACAGAATGGCAGTTCCTCAAAAAATTTAAAATAGAATTATCATATGATCCAGCAGTCCCACTTCTAGATATATATCCAAAAGAATTGAAAGTAGAATCTCAAAGAGATATTTGTACATTCTTATAGCAGCAGCATTCACAATAGCCAAAACGTAGGAGCAACCTAAGTCTACCAACAGATGAATGGATAAACAAAGTGTGGTATATACATATAACAAATTATTATTCAGCCTTAAAAAGGTAGGGAATTCTAGGGGCCCCTGGTGGCTCAGTCGTTAAACATCTGCCTTTGGCTCAGGTCATCATCCCAAGGTTCTGGGATCGAGCCCTTCTCCCTCTCCCTTTCCCCCTGCTTGTATTCCCTCTCTCAATGTCTCTCTCTCTGTCAAATTAAAAAATATATATATATATTTTTTTTTTTTAAAAAGGTAGACAGTTCTGATACATGCTACAACATGAGTGAATATTGAAGATGTTATGCTAAATGAAAGAAGCCAATTACAAAAAGACCAGTGCTATATGATTCCATTTATATGACGT
Organism: Martes martes; assembly: GCF_963455335.1. NCBI lineage: Eukaryota > Metazoa > Chordata > Mammalia > Carnivora > Mustelidae > Martes > Martes martes. The sequence goes on along the minus strand of NC_137896.1, from coordinate 15,871,869 downwards.
ACCTAGAGTAGTCCAGTTCATATAAAGTTAGAGTTGTGGTTGCCAGGAGCTAGAGTGAGGAAGGAAATGAGAAGTTTAATAGGTATTGGGCTTCACTTTTGCAAGATGAAAAGAGTTCTGGAGACGCACAATAACGTGAATGTTTTTCACTACTGAACTGTAAGCTTAAAAATGGTTAAGATGGTAAATGTTACTTGTACCTTACCACAACTAAACAGAAACCCCAGAACACAGCAAGAGCTTTTCTCATAGAAACTTGCAGGTGCTTTGGTGCTCAGGGAGGGTTGTGGGGAGGAGGGAGGCTGAGGCAGGGTGGGACTGGTGTGGTTCTTAGACTGGGGCAGTCCAGGGTCTTCTGCTCTGACTTTGGGTGGGGCCACAGGGAGGAGGTCTACAGGGAAACATTTCTATTGTTCTTTTTTTTGTTGACCTGACTGCAATGCCGCCATCAAGAGAGACTTAAGTTATTAATTGAGAGGTTAATTGAGAGAAGGAGCAGGAATTCCTATTAGGAACATGGACTTGGCCAGCTGCCTCCACCCTATGAGACCCTGAGGGAAATGTACACACAGTGGCAGTGACATGTGAAGGAGTACTATAGTCTTTGTTGGTTTTTAGCCTCAGACTCCAATAGTTTCTCCCCTGCTACCACTCTTCTCCGCCTAGCAAAGACAAAGAGAGAGGTAATCAGGTCTTTGCTGAGGAACAGCCAGCCTCAGAAAAGCCAGGGCATCCAGAAAGAGGGTCAGAGACCTGTGCCTGTCTGATCATTTTCCCAACAGGAAACAGGCACTCAGTCAAATGTTCAGGCTCTTAGGGATGGACAGCAGTGGCTTCCAAAAGATAGAATCCCTTGAGAGGCATAGTTAGCCTAATAAAATGTTCTCCCACCAGACCATCTCCTGCACCATGCCTTCTCTTTAGGGGTGGAGTGACATGGGAAGGAAAGGCAGAAAAACTTTTAACTTCTTTCTAAGAACCAACATTCCTTTGGGGCACCTGAGTGGCTCAGTTGTTAAGCATCTGCCTTCATGAACCCACGGCCCTGGGATCAGGCCCCTGCATCCGGCTCCCTGCTCAGGGTGATCTTACTTTTCCCGCTCCCTCTGCCTGCTGCTCTCCTTGCTGTTCTCTCTCTTTCTCTCTCTCTGTCAAATAAATAAAGTCTTCAAAAAAAAAAAAAAGGTACCAACATTCCCTTATGTTTTATTCTTACATCAAGCGGATTCAAATGGTTAGCAGAGGTCTTCCTCCTGGCATAGATCACTGCCTGCCTGGGCATTGTTGCTAGCCTCCTAGGACCAGTAAAGGGGTCAGTTCACCCCTCATAGGCTATATGATCTGCCTTTGATGTTGTCCTCCAGAAACTTCTTTGACAGGACATCATATGTCTGATATTAGATGTGAGAATCAAGCTAAAACCTAGACTGAATTTAGTTTTTCTTTGTTCCCACCTCAGCCACATTGGCTTATGTATTTGCCTGGTGGTGATATTCACTTACCACCAATTGACCCAGACCATGTATCCCCACCTTGTCAGATCAACACCTATCTATATTACTTTTTTAAAAGATTTTATTTATTTATCTTATTTGAGAGAGAGAGAGAGAGTGCAATTGGGGGGAGGGACAGAGGGAGAGAGAGAGAACCTCAAGCAGACTCCATGCTAAGCAGAGCCTGATGTGGGGCTCTATCCCATGACGCTGAGATCATGACCTGAGCCAAAACCAAGAGTCAGACTCCTAATCGACTGAGCCACCCAGGCATCACTGTCTGTATTATAAATGTACCTTTATTCTGAATCGAGAAGCCTAGATATTAGTACCCACCACCATTTTTTAAAAAAAAGTGTCTTAACTGTAATGTAAAGAAGTTAGAGGAAGATGACTTACGAAAGAGTATGTATACTTCAAATTGTCGATGTTTGGGCATATGGGCGCTAGAAGAATATGTATATTTCAGTTTGTTTACACTGGAGTGTCAGTAGGACACATAAACTAGAGCACATCTTTATATCTGACGTTTTGAAACAAATGCTAAAAATACTATATAGGATCCCCATGAATGGGGCAGTCTTGTGGAGAGTCCAGAATCTGTGGAGTTAGTCTCATTTGGTAACAATCCACCTTGGCGATGTTAATCGTTGAACTATGTTTTCTATATTTAGGGGGCTGGAGGAGAGAAGGAAATCTAGGGAGTGTGCAAGCGCAAGGGTTTTGCTGTTGCAGAGCTGGACTGAGACGGTGGTGTCCAAAGTGGGGTGTACGTGGTGAATCACTGAGGTGCCAGAAGGAAATTGCATTTGTCATATCTTTATTATCCTTCAAAATTTCCCTTCTTAAGAGGATGTTTTATAATTATATAAAGATACATACTTTACATACATATCAGAGTGCATGTTCACATTTTCTTATGGGATGCTTGAGGAGAGTTGAGAGACTATTGGTTTAGACCACTCACCCCACCAGGTTTTCTCAGGCTGGGTCAACAAGACCAGTCCAAGATTTTTCTTCCCTCTCCAGCTTTGGGAAAGTAAGAGAGAGATTCCCAGGAGATAAGCAGATAACATGCATTTCTCACCATGGGTTGATCAGTCAATGAATGACTGGAACAGAATTCCTCCCTGGGGGTGGTATGCAATGCCTTCATCCTGATGTCTGTGGCTGGCAGGGAGGGGCGGCTTTGGTCCAGAGCTGATCGTTTTCAGCTCTGGACCAGTTTATGGTCGTTTTCAGCCAGGGCTGATTTTGTCTCCACTGGGTTGAGACCGGGGCTGCTGCTCAGTGACCTGTGAGCTTCTTTAGCAAATGGTTTCCACCTTTGGTTTGCTTTCTAGATAGTCAAGGTGGAAAATGTGAATTCCGTTTGAGTATTTTGGAACTTTATGCTTAAAGACAAGCTTGGAAATCCTGTGTAGAGAGTAACTTTTATGTTATCTTATATACATTTATATTTAAGTGGCTTATATTTATTTTTCAGGTAGTTAAGGTCTTAAAGTCCTTTGGACAAAAGTCTTTTGGGTATATTCATAGATTTTTTTTTTCTTTTGTCTAGTTTGAAGTCCTGAAGAAATACCTTGACGGTGGTGGTGATATCCTTGTGATGCTTGGAGAGGGTGGGGAATCCAGATTCGACACCAATATTAACTTTCTTCTAGAAGAATATGGAATCATGGTTAATAGTGGTAATTATGATTATTGTTATTTTAGTAGAAGCAGTTGTTTCTTATTTATTATTCATATTGTAGCCCTCTGGAGCTAGTAGTACAGTGGAAAGAGCCCTGGGCTGAGGGTGCATGGTCCAGCATTCTGATCTCAGTGGCATTCTGAGCCTTCTGGGGCTAAACTTCTTCCATGGTATTAAAGTGGGAGGAATGGGAACAGAGTTCCAGGATTTCTTTCAGGTCAAATTTTATATGTGTTTATAATATCAAACCTATTTCTAATCTAAGATGCAACTTCCTCTCTTTTCCCCTAAAGATGCTGTGGTTAGAAACGTATATTATAAGTATTTCCATCCGAAAGAAGCTCTAGTTTCCAACGGAGTCCTGAATAGGTAAGTGTGTTAAAAGCAGAATTTTTTTTTTTAAGATTTTAAAAAATTTATTTGGCAGAGAGAGATCACAAGTAGGCAGAGAGCCAGGCGAGAGAGAGGGGGAAGCAGGTTCCCCACTAAGCAGAGAGCCCGATGTGGGGCTCGATCCTAGGACCCTGAGATCATGACTCAAGCCTAAGGCAGAGGCTCAGCTTACTGAGTCACCCTGGCGCCCCAAAAGCAGAAATATTTTAACAAATGATTCCTATCTTCTCTCATCTCATCTCACACATTCTTTTCACTGGTCTTTCTTCCTTTGTTGCTCTGTTTTATTTTACTATATTATAATTTAGTTTATTGTTTTACTTCTCATTCCTCAAATTATATTCCTCCCATCTTTTTTTTTTTTTTAAGATTTTATTTATTTATTTGACAGACAGAGATTACCAGTAGGCAGAGAGAGAGAGAGAGAGAGAGAGAGGAGGAAGCAGGCTCCCTGCTGAGCAGAGAGCCCGATGTGGGACTCGATCCCAGGACCCTGGGATCATGGCCTGAGCTGAAGGCAGAGGCTTTAACCCACTGAGCCACCCAGGTGCCCCTCCTCCCATCTTTTGAAACCATATTCCACATTCACTCTTTGTCAGAATGCATTCAGCTGCAAGCATAGAAAGCCCTATTCTCTCAATGGGATGAAACAATAAAGAGATTTTATCGACTCATGTAATTGAAAAGTGTAGAAATACGGCAGGCTTTGGGTGCAGATTAACTGAAAATTCATGATGTTGTTAGGGTTCCAGTCCCATTGCTCTGTAGTTCTCTTGGCTCTGCTGTCCTGTGTCTATGGGCTGAACAGTTTTAGCAGTTACCAAATTTATATCGGCATGCCACACCATCTAGGGCAAGAGAGCCTGCCTTGGTCCCAGCATTCTCAGCAAGAGTAGTCCCGAGATTTGCTGTGTTTGAGCTGGCTTGGGCCACATGAACTGATCACTGTGGCAGAGGGCATAGAATGTCCTGATGGTATAACTAGGTCATATTCCCTACCCCTGGAGACTGGGGTGAAGTCAAGTTTTTCTGTTTCACTGGATCTTAAGGGGTAAATTAGGGCCTTTGGAGAAGTGGGAAATGAATGCGTGAGAGAAGCAACGTCAGGTGCGCTCTCTGTGCGTTTTTCCCTTTATTTAAAATTATTCATTCCACACTTGAGTTTGTTATATGCCAGGTGCTCTCCTGGTTCTGGTGATACAGAGTCTAGAATATAGGACTAGAATGTGGGTCTCGTCTAGAACGTAGTTTAATATATTGGTCTTTCCCTCAGGACTCAAGAAAGAAGAACTGATCCTCATATTTGAATGTTAACTTTTTTAAGCTACACAAAGAGGTGTAGGTGTATCTTTAATTAAGTTCTGAGAATTGTATTTTGAACAAGTCTGCAAAATCGTTGCAGTTAGTTCATACTTACTATTAATGAATGGAGTATGAAATTCCTAAATTTTTTTGTTTACTAGATTTAATTTTTTTTTCTTCAAGGGAAATTAGCCGAGCTGCAGGGAAGGCTGTGCCTGGAATCATTGATGAGGAAAGCAATGGAAACAATGCCCAGTGAGTGTGTTTTCTGAGGCTCTCTAAAGAGGATGCATTTGTCATTTTGAAGAGTTTTCTTTTTTGAAGTGAAGAGTTTTCATTTCTGATTACAAATGTCATTCTCACCAAAAAAAAGCCCAAAAAACCAACCAACCAAGCAAACAAAAAACACAATTTGTGTATATATATATATATATGTTTTTAAAATTTTATTTATTTATTTGACAGACAGATCACAAGTAGGCAGAGAGGCAGTCAGAGAGAGAGAGGAGGAAGCAGGCTCCCTGCTGAGCAGAGAGCCCGATGTGGGGCTCGATCCCAGGACCCTGGGATCATGACCTGAGCCACAGGCAGAGGCTTAAACACACTGAGCCACCCAGGCGCCCCCCAAAAACACAATTTGAACAGTTCAGAAGGAAGAAAATGGAAGTCCTACACTATAAATGTATACCCTTTTCCCCAAAGATAATGACTCTTAACAATATGGTATTTAGATTTCTAGATTTTTTTTTTTCATATATAAACAGAGAGAGATGCACCATGTCCTTTTAAATGACTAAACTGGAATTATCGTAATTTATCTAACAGTCTCCTATTGCTGAACATTGAGGTTATTTATGATATTTTGTTTTAATAGTTAAACCTAACATTTATTGAGCACTTACTTTATTACAGACATAGTGAATGTCTTTGTATGTGCAGTTTTTGTGCATTTTTGCCAGTAAGGCTAGATTCTTAGCATTAGAATCTCTTGGTTGGAAGTTTTCCAATTGTTGCATTGCCAAATGTGGTACATCGCTAAATTACCCCCCAGGTAGTTCGTAGCACTTACTGTCCCTGTGAACATGCTCCTTTATCCTCTCTTCCCAGCATGGAGTATTCTAGTGAAAATGACATCTCTTTATTTTAATTTGCATTTCTTTGATTACGGCTGAGTGGGATGGCCTTTAAAACCTATTGGCTGACTGTGTTTCTTCTGTGAATTTCTTGTTGACTACTTTTTGCCCATTTTTCTATTGATGGTTTATCTTTTCTTATTCATTTATACGACCTCCATGTATTATATTTTTTCTGCTTTACCTTTCACCTTTGAGATATTTCACCTGATTAGAGTTGAACTTTTTTTTTTATTTTTTATTTATTTTATTTATTTATTTTATTTTTTATTTATTTATTTGACAGAGCGGTCACAAGTAGGCAGAGAGGGAGGCAAAGAGAGAGGGGAATCAGGCTCCCCGCCAAGCAGAGAGCCTGACATGAGTCTTGATCCCAGGACCCTGAGATCATGACCTGAGCTGAAGGCAGAGGCTCAACCAACTGAGCCACCCGTAGGCGCCCCAGGAGTTGAACATTTATGTAGTCAAAGAATATTATAAAACTCGAGTAGTAAAAATAATGTGGTACTAATGCAGAAATAATGAGAAATAAATAAATTAGAATTAGACTGTATATGAAAGATGAGAATTATTAGTGACATTTCTAAGTTATTGGGGAATAGATGGCATAATTGTGGCTAACCATTTGAAAAAAATTTCCATTTTTGTAGCACACTCCTAAAATATATTTCAGATGGATTAAAATTTTAAATATTAAAAGAAATGAAATCATAAAATTTCTAAAAGTAGGTGAATTTTTATAGTCCTTAAAATAGGGAGGACCTTTCTTAGGATGAAACCAAGGTAAAATTGTAAAAGGGAAAAATGTGTGGCAACATACATCGTAGAATTAACATTTTTGACATTCGAGAATCATAATCTTATGTATGTATGTATTTATTTATTTTTAAAAAGATTTTATTTATTTATTTGAGAGACAGAGATCACAAGCAGGCAGAGAAGTAGGCAGAAAGAGAGAGGAGAAAGCAGGCTCCCCGAGGAGCAGAGAGCCCGACGCAGGGCTCGATCCCAGGACCCCGGGACCCTGACCCAAGCCGAAGGCAGAGGCTTCAACCCACTGAGCCACCCAGATGCCCCACTTACTTATTTTTAAGTAGGCTCTGTGCCCAGTCTCTTTTTTCAAGTAAGTTTTTAATTTTAATTCCAGTATAATTAACATATAGTGTTACATTAGTTTCAGGTGTATACAATATAGTGATTCAACATTTCCAAACATTCTTCACTGTTCATGGTAAGTGTCCTCTTTAGTCCCCGGCATCTGTTTCACCCATTCCCCCCCTCCCCCCGCCCCATAACCTAATTCTTAAGCTTCGTGTCAGCTTATCCAGTTGGTGTAGGTGAAAGAACCGTGGACTTGGCGGTAGAAGTTTCTATTTTCATGTCTTACTTGCAGGGTGACCCAGGCAAGTTACTCTTAGCTTCTGTTTCCACGTCTATGTAATGGAGACAAAATGAATCTCATGAAGTTGCTGGGAGACTCCACTGAGGCCATATTTTTCGAGGTGCTTTGTAAGCCATGTGGTGTAGTACTTACCTGCTGTCGTGTTACTAAGTCCTCTGTAATTGTGGTGACGGGCAGCTGTTTCCTGGGTCATCCTGGAAGTAGCGGTTTCTGGGCAGGCTCTGAGATGTGGAGACCTAGTCTTGTTTGTGTTTTGAAAACTCTTGACCTGTTGAAGTCTGAGGTTCTCATTTAACCTATTTTTCTATCATGTCCGTTTTCCTATCTCTCACTCAGCTGTAGCCACACTGACTTTGTTTCAGTTCCTTAAATATGCTGAGCTCATTCCCACCTTAGGGCCAGTACATATCTGTTCCCTTGCCCAGGAATACACTTTCCCAGCTATTCCCGCAGCCAATCTTGCTCATTCATGTGTAGTTTGGAAAAATCCTGTTTTTGGCTTTTGGGTGGATGTATAGCCTTATGCTTAAAATCCTATCAAAATGTCAGTCTGATTGCGTTCTTAGTAATAATAAAGGAGAGGAGTAAATACAGCTGACAGTTTTTTTTTTTTTTAAAGATTTTATTTATTTATTTTTCAGAGAGAGAGGGAGAGAGAGCGAACAAGCACAGGCAGGCAGAGTGGCAGGCAGAGGCAGAGGGAGAAGCAGGCTCCCTGCTGAGCAAGGAGCCCGATGTGGGACTCGATCCCAGGACGCTGGGATCATGACCTGAGCTGAAGGCAGCCGCTTAACCAACTGAGCCACCCAGGCGTCCCTCAGCTGACAGTTTTCATTGTATGACTCAAGTGTCCATTCTTCCTTCCTCCTTGAGACTCTTCTCCTTGGCGTGCATTTGGGGGAAGTGTGAGGCAAGGATGTGCACTCACATCCATGTAACTATTTCTCCCACATCCCTTTTCCTCCTCCATGACAACTGCTCCTTTCTTTCTGTTTCTGGCGTGGGACTCACGGCTACAGTCCCCTTTCCTGGGCTACTGCTGGGGCAGGGTGCAAGGGGGAGAATAGAGAATGTGGGGCAGGTGCCACTTCTCACCCAGGATATGACACGGAAGGCAGATGGGTAGGTGAGATTGACTAAGTGAGGGGGAAACTAACTCTGGAAGGGAATTATTTTAAACTTAAGCTATAAGGAATTTTCTCATGGTCTAAGAGAAAGGAAAATTCACATTAGCTTCATAGAGAGCGCTTCATGGTGCCCCTCCCCCAGTTTCTAACTTTACGCTTTGTTATAAGATTCCTGTTTTTCTTCATTCAGAGAGCACTTCCTTCAAACAAGTACCTTTGCGGAGCTCCATCTTGCTTTCAGTTAAGCCTTAACCCCTCCTGCAGGGGTTGGGCACACCCCTGGGTCTGCACCCTTCCCTTACCCCTTTTTAGGAGTAATTTGCCCCAGGTCAGACTGATGCACTCCAGATACTCTTAAGTGTTTGTTAGGAGGGTGGGGGAAGGAGGCCAGGCAGGTGTGTGTAGAAGTGTCTGATGTCACGACTCTATTCTTATAAGCACTCACTGGAGACTCTATTCTTATAAGCACTCGACTGGAAACGGGGCCTTCTAATGACAGCCATTCATTCCTGGAGATGACACCAGTCAGATCTGTAAGGAAGAGGGAACTGCTTGCTTGGAAGACATTGTCATACAGAGTAGGCTCATTTGTATCCCTAGTTCAGCTGTACGATGAGGGCCCCTCTTCCTCCTCCACCATAGGGATTTCTTTAGTTCTTCCAGTTACAACCATTTACACATGTGATTATGTTGTGAGTTTGCATTCAGATTTGGAAAATGCTTTATTAAACTAGTAGCTAGAGTTATACCAATTTTTGAGTTGACAAACCAAAGCTTAGAGCAAATTTTGTGTTTTTGTTTTTGTTTTAAGTTTTGTGTTTGTGATGAGGTACCACCGCACACCTGTCCGAATGGCTAAAATTAACAACACAGGAAACAACAGATGTTGGTGACGATGCAGAGAAAGGGGAACTCTTTTACAGTATTGGTGGGAGTACAAATTGGTGCAGCCATTCTGGAAAACAGTATGGAGGTTCCTTGGAAAGTTAAAGAAAGAACTACCCTATGACCCAGCAATTGAACTACTAGGTATTTACCCAAAGAATACAGAAATGACTGATTCAAGGGGGCACATGCACTATGATGTTTACAGCAGCATTATCAACAATAGCCCAACTGTGGAGAGAGCCCAATGATGAATGGGTAAAGATGTGGTATGTGTACATAGTGGAATATTGCTCAGCCATCAGAAAGAATGAAATCTTCCCATTTGCAATCCATGTGAATAGAGCTAGAGTGTATCATGCTAAGTAAAATAAGTCTGTCAGAGAGTGCCAAATACTGTATGATTTCACTCATATGTGGAATTTAGGAAACAAAACAGAAGAGCATATGGGAAGGGGAAAAAGGAAGCAAACCATAAGAGACTTTTAATGATAGAGAACAAACTGAGGGTTGATGGAGAGAAGTAGGTGGGGGATGGGCATTAAGGAGGGCGCTCTTTGTGGTGGGCACGGGTTGTTCATAAGTGATGAGTCACGAAATTCTACTCCTGAAACCAATATTACACTGTATGTTAACTAACCAGAATTTAAATAAAAAATTGAAAAAGAAAAACAAAGGAAGAAGTAAAAGATATCCTTATCACCAGATGAGGTAGGGAACTTAAAGTTGAGGAAGCTATAGAAATAAACCTTGCTGCCTTTTTACTGGTCTATTACCTCGGCCCAGATTCCACTTAGAATTCCTAACTAAAGTCCTCAAATACCTGTTTTCTTTATCTGTCAATCCCTCACACATTTATTGTCTCTGTATAAAAAGTGTTAAGAAACTGCCTGCCTTGGTCATTTCTTTGGGTCTCAATTTTGTTATTGAGCCTCTGTGTGTATGTAATAAAACTTTGGTTTTTTACTCCTGACCATCCTCCCCCCCGCAAAAAAAAACCCTTTGTGTTTGATCATAAATTGTTCAAGAGGCACTGAAATTATCTTCAAAATTTTTTAATTCATTTTTTTTTAATTTGAGTGTTTCTTTAATTTCTTTCAGGGCTCTTACCTTTGTCTATCCTTTTGGTGCCACACTGAGTGTCATGAAACCTGCAGTGGCCGTTCTGTCCACAGGCTCCGTCTGTTTCCCGCTTAACAGACCCATTCTGGCGTTCTATCACTCGAAGGTACAGCCTTTCTTAGATTTGGGTGGATATGTTATTTTTATTATTGAAATAATAAAAACTGCTACTTCCAGAGGAGTTTCATATGTTTTCTCACCGATCTTTACACCAGCCCTGTGGGTAGTATTTCAGTTAACTCACTTAATTTATGGGGGAACAGCAGATCGTCCAGTAATCAATGGAGTCGAGACCTAAACCTTATTCTTACCATTCTAAATCCAAAGCTATTCCACGGTAGCATGAGGCTACCTGTATGATAACTGTCTATGACTACGGGCTCTCACCCTCAGCGTAAGAGTCTCTCCAGGGAAAGGGTGAGTTAGCACACAATGCCAAAATGTACACAGTTGTGCTGTTATTTTAGTTTGTCCCAGGGCAACGTATCAGAAGACTAGTTGCTCAGTTCTTATCCTGGAAACCCCACAGAATGTGGCAGTAGATGGTCCCAGAGGACATAATGCCTCTCAGCGTGATCCCACTTATCCACTGCCCAGTGCAGGACTTGAGCTCATGACCCTGAGATTAAGACCTAAATCAAGAGTCAGGCACTCAACTGAGTGAGCCACCCAGAGGCCCCACCCATTCACTGCCTTTTAATTCATGTTTTGCTGAAACTTTATTTGTCTACCGAGACTTAGAATTCACCAGCTGACCTCCCAGTTTTTCTCTAGTTCCTCACATCTTATTTTTCTTTGTGGGATTTAGGTATTACTTTTCTCTCCCATATTTAAAAGGTCTGACTTCATTTTATTAGTAAGTAAATAAATATTTATGCTGTTTTTGAAAGAAGAGATTTGGACAAAATTTACAATAGTTATTATGGTAGTTAGTTTCTCCCAAACAATTGGAAATACTGTCTTAAAATTAGAGTGAAGTATTAAATGATTCAAGATGTGGAAATAATCAGTTTATAGAAACTGTCAATTTATAGTCACAAAAGTAATGAGACAGCTTTTTTTTTAAAGATTTTATTTATTTATTTGACAGAGATCACAAGTAGACAGAGAGGCAGGCAGAGAGAGAGGGGGAAGCAGGCTCCCCGCCTAACCCACTGAGCCACCCAGGCGCCCCATGAGACAACTATCTTAGGGGGCATCTGGTAGTATAATTTGATTATTTATTTATTTAAAGATGGAGAGGGAGAATCTCAAGCAGGCTCCACGCCCAGCATGGAGCCTAATATGGCCTGGGGCTCCATCTCACAACGCTGAGATCATGACCTGAACCAAAAATCAAGAGTTGGAAACTTAACCGATTGAGCCACCCAGGCACCCCAATGATTTTTTTTTTAAAGATTTTATTTATTTATTTGACAGACAGATCACAAGTAGGCAGAGAGGCAGGCAGAGAGAGGAGGAAGCAGGCTCCCTGCCAAGCAGAGAACCCGACGCGGGGCTCAGTCCCAGGACCCTGCGATCATTACCCGAGCCAAAGGCAGAGGCTTTAACCCACTGAGCCACCCAGGCGCCCCTGATTTTTTATTTTTTAACTGTGTGCAGAGACTTCACCTAGCTTCCTCAGTGGATTTTTATGAAACATCTATTAGGTACAGAGTTCTGTGCTAACTGTGGTGATTCTTCTAGAACTCATGAGATTATCATCTGCTCATTGCCTAGTTATTTAAAGCCTGTTTTCTTTTCCTAAGAAGGTTTTATTTTAGTTTTTAAAAAAGATTTTATGTATTTATTTAGAGAGAGAACATGTGCAGGTGGGGTTAGGGGCATAGGGAGAAGGAGTGAGAGACTCTCAAGTAGACTCTTTGTTGGGTGGGGGAGCCTGCCACAGGCCCATCCCAGGACCCTGAGATCACGACCTGAACTGAATTGAGAGTCAGATGCTCAACTGCTGAACTGATGGAACCACCGAGGCGCCCTCCTAACAAGCTTTTTGTCCTGCCCTAAAAACACACTCTTTAAGAGGTTTTTACTGTCACTTTTAAGTTTGTGAGATAAACCAGTAATGCCTGAGAGGGGCCACTCCCATACTCCTAGAAACCCCTAGCGGGGTGAGGCTAGCATGGGGTTGTGGGGGGGTGTGTTTTGCCTCCTCGCCCAGGGCCATGGCCTTCTTGAGCTTGTCAGGATCCTTTCTAGGTCTTTCATTTACAGGATAAACTCATTAATATTAAAGGAGCAAATCAGTCCTGAAGTAGATAGACTCTTATTTAATTGAAACAAATTATAGACAAAAGATGGAAAAGGAAACTGAAGACAGTGGTAGAATCTCTGTCCAGAATAAAAGGATTGAAGGAAGATCTATAGTCTGAAATAAATGAGGCAGGGAAAAAAAAGAATAGTGAAGAAAAAATATAGACCTAACTGGTAGTAGTGAGAAGGAAAGTCCTTTTCTCGTCCTGTATTTGCTTACATATGAGGGTTCAAATCACAGTGGAGTTCATTCAGCACTCCTCCATTCTTTCTTTGGAATTCCACCAGATTCACTTCCTGTTCTCAGTAACTGGTGTGCTTTCAATGGTTATTTTGTGATAATAGTGTTATTTTTCCTATGAACCATTTGCTTTTAATGTGGCGTAAGTCACAGTTTGTTTTGCAAATCTTGTTTTATTTATGGTATTTGTGTATTTGTATCTCTTGACATCTCTGGCTTGAGAGTAGTTCTTTCCTAGTACCATCACCACTGTGCCTGTTTCTGTGTGTGATGTTGCAGGAAACACTGAATTCATTTTGTTGTTTTACATTGTACTATTTTCCTCATTATAAAAGTAATTTATGCTCATTGTAGAAAAATTGAAAAATACAGAGATGAAGGGGAAAAAAAAGAATTTCTCACTACAGAACTGACATTGTGATAATTTTCTCCTACTTTTTTTTGCAGCTCATGTTTGTATATTTGCCGCATGGACTTTAAACTAGGGTAGCTATACAATTTATGGTATACTTTTTTTTTTAACCTTATGTTAAAAAAAAAATCACCTCATGTTATGACAGAAGCCTTCTTCTGGGTTACTGAAAACCCTTTGTAACATATAGCTTCACCACTGCAGGAGGTTCCCTTATTCTTACCTACTGTTTCTGTGGCTGAACATTTGAATTTATTTCTGACTTTCTGTGATTATGACTGCAAAATTGTCCATAGAGTTTTATATGCTTTCTTGCATACATTGACAGTTTCAGCAATGTGTAAAAGAACTTTTTTCGTTGAAATCTGACACTGTTTGTAGTCATCTTTTTCATATTTATTAATCTGATAGGCAAAAATACTTTGTTTTGATTTTTTTAACTACTAATTAAATTTTTTCTTATTAACCAGTTATTTCTTTTGTGAATTTTTTTTTCTTTTTTGAGAGAGAGAGCGAAAGAGAGAGAAATGGGGGAGGGGTGGGAGGAAGAGAGAATCTTAAGCAGGCTCCATGTCCACCATAGAGCCCGACATAGGACTCGATCTCACAACCCTGAGATCATGACCTGAGCTGATATCAAGAGTTGGACACTTGACAGGGTGGGAGAAGATTTTTGCAAATGACATATAAGAGTTGGGACACTTAACTAACTGAGCCATCCAGGTGCCCTCTTCTGTGAATTTTTCATGCTCATGGATTACTTTTCTGTTTGGATCTTAAATACTGTCTTCTTTTTTTTTTTTTTAAGATTTTATTTATTTATTTGACAGAGAGAGATCACAGGTAGGCAGAGAGGCAGGCAGAGAGAGAGGAGGAAGCAGGCCCCCTGCTGAGCAGAGAGCTGGAAGCGGGGCTCGATTCCAGGACCCTGAGGCCATGACCTGAGTCGAAGGCAGAAGCTTAACCCACTGAGCCACCCAGGCGCCCATTAAATACTGTCTTTTCATACTGATAAAATATCTTTAAATCTCTACAGATTGCTTTTGGATTTTTTCCTTTAGGATTATAATCTTCATTTATAAGTTAACTGGGAAAATGTTATAGATCTAATTCACATTGGTTTTTGTTAAAGTCAAGTAGGAGGATATAGAAGTGTCTAAAATGAGAAGCAGGTGGGAATATAGTTGCTGTCATAGTTGATATTTCTAGGTCATTAAAATCCTGATGTCAGTTGGCAGTGAGTATAGACAGTTGCTCACATTCTGATGATAAGTTTTTGGGGACTAGGATGTATGTGGTGCATTTTGGGGTCTGAGTATCTAACACTACTTTGTCATTGACAGAACCAAGGTGGGAAGCTGGCAGTGCTTGGCTCATGTCACATGTTCAATGACCAATATTTGGATAAAGAAGAAAACAGCAAAATCATGGTAGGTTCTTCTCTTTCATCACATTAAGGTATAATGTGTATGATTTTCATGTCATTAAAAAAAATACTGCTAAGCTCATCTGTTCATTTAAGACCAGATCTTCAGGGACACCTGGCTGGTTCAGTCAGAAGAGCATGTGACTCTCCGGGGCGCCTTGGTGGCTCAGTGGGTTATAGCCTCTGCCTTCAGCTCAGGTCATTATCCCAGGATCCTGGGATAGAGCCCTGCATCAGGCTCTCTGCTCAGCAGAGAGCCTGCTTCCCTTCCTCTCTCCCTTCCTCTCTCTCTGCCTGCCTCTCTGCCTACTTGAGATCTTTGTGTATCAAATAAATAAATAAATAATCTTTAAAAAAAAAAAAGAGAGAGAAGAGCATGTAACTCTTGATCTTGGGTCATGAGTTCAAGCCCCACAATGGGTATAGAGATTACTTAAATAAAAAACTTTAAAAAAGTAAAAAATAAAACCTGCTCTTCAGAATCCATTATATGCCTCCACTAAGAATACCAGGTTGAGTCAGGCACAGTCCCTGCTTTGAAAACATTCATAGTACCTTGAGAGAGAGCATGAGAGACAGAGGTATAAATTTAGAAGGATGTGAATGTTTTTAAGCATGCCATGTTGGGGTGGGAGCCAATCCTGGAGGAGAGGTGAGGAGTAGGCTTAACCAGGGCCTCATGTAGACAGCCCAGGAACTTGATTAGAAGGCCTCCAGGAAGCTATGGAGAGCACTTGTAGAGTGTCCAGCAGCCTTGGGCATAGTCAGATCTGTGTTTCAGAAAGACTCCTCAGTCAGACATGTGAAAGGTGAGAGGGAGGAGGCAACCTAGGGCCAGGTAGGAGGTTGGCGGAATCAGCCAGCCAAGAGGGGACGATGACCTGAGTGAAGGTGGTGAAGGTGGGAATGAGGAGAGGGGCTGGCCGGCAGGTGATGCTGGGAGGGGTTATAACAGGACTGGTTACGGGCTGATGTGGGGAAGGAGGTGAAGGCACTGCAGTTGCTTATCAGCATAGTGTGAAGGGAACATGTCCTGTGAAGGATGACACATGGTGCATGCCGGAGCTGGACATGGGTGTGATTCAGATGACTCAGTTGTGGGAGGAAGAGGGTCCCACTGAACTTTTTCATGAATGAAACAAATTCCTTCATCCTTTTGCACTGTTACTGTATTGAAAGATTGATTGAGATCTTGTTTCTGCAGAATGCACATGAAATTCTGGTGTCTCTAGACACATTCCAGGGGCATCTAGATGTAGTCTGCTGTTAAGTTCACAAATGTCATCGGCACTTGTAAACAGGGATTGTTTCGGGATCGTGAGCAAGTTTTAGTACATTTTATCCTGTCGTTAAAAGTGAAGGTGCTCTAAGATAAATGCTCAATTTTCAATAGGAAAAGTGATATTAGGGTTAGGGAAACTTAGTTGTTTTCATATGATCTCACCAAGAGAAGGGGAGCTACTCTTTTTTGAAACATGGCTATGTAGTCTCTTTCTTTTTATCATTTTTTTCCTGATTGATTTGACTCTCTAGCCCTGTCTTGATTTTCTCAAATAACCAAGTGTCTAATTCTGTGTTTATTTTTTAAATCCAGGATGTTGTTTTCCAGTGGCTCACGACGGGAGACATCCACCTAAACCAGATTGATGCCGAGGACCCAGAGGTAGGGGCTGTGAATCATTAAAAAACTTTGGAGGCAAAAAGATAGATCCAGGCTCTCAGCACCCGTCCAGCAGTTGCAAAGGAATATGTATCTCTTCCTCTATCTGTAAGACAGATGGAAAGAAGTGATGCTTTGGGGGGTAATGAAGGCCACGTTATAAAAATAATAAATTAAGAAAATATAGAATTAATTAGGATGGGAACCTCTCTCTGTGTGTATGCTCCCTGGCCAAACTCTCAAAATCATCATCTGTAGAGAAATACTTCTGTCAGAAATATGAAGGGTATAAAAATAATTCTTTGTGAATAAACAAAGATCATCAGAATTTAAGTTATAAACTATAATTTTGACGTCTTTAGGAACAACAGTCCCAAAGGCATTAGAATCCTATTTAGCAGATGATGGAGAGTGAGAGCAGTGTGGGAATAGGGTCAGTAACCTGCCTTCCAGGTCCTGCTCCACTCTGGCCCTTGGATCTTAAGTGGCCTGTTTCTAGCCCTTTTTCATCCTGGTTTCCTCCTCTGTGAAGCGGGAATACCAGTACCTGTGCTCTCTGTCTCATAGGATGATTGTGAGGCCTCAGTTAATAGATGTCTACTGACTTACTAAATAAAAAGGAAGTGTAGGAAGTGATACAGCTGTCAGACTCTTCACAGCTCTTGGATTTATTATATGCAGGCACCATGTATCCTATATCTTCACACAAATCATCTTATGAAGTCTTTACAACAGCCTTGGGAAGGACATGGTCTTATTCTCATTTTAGAGATGAAGGAATGGAAATTCTCCAAAATTGCAGTAAGCCCAAACAGCAAATGACTGCAGAGTTGCGAACCAAACCCAGCTCTCCTGATTCAAAGTCTGCTTGTTCTGTAATTGCTTCTCTCTCCCTTTCCTTCCTCCCTCCCTCTCTCCTTTCTTCCTCCCTTTTTCTTTCTTTCCTCCCTTTCTCTTCCTTTCCTTTCTTTTTCTTTTTCTTTCCTTCTTTATTTCTTTCTCTTTCTTTCTCCTTCCCTCCCTCCTTCCCTCCTTCCCTCCCTTCCTCCTTTCCTTACTTTTAAAGATTTATTCATTCATTTTAGAGAGAGGGAGTGCACAGGCAGGAGGGGGCAGAGGGAGAGAGTCCCAAGCTGACTCCCTGCTGAGGGCAGAGCCCCATGAGAGTCTCAAGACCACAACCTGAGCCAAAATCGAGAGACGCTCAACTGACTGAGCCACCCAGGCACCCTGCTTCTCTGTTTCTTAAACTCTTAAGTGTCAGGAAAATGATTTCCAGGCTGTGGGTGGGTAGCAGGGAGTGATCGAGATGTTCAAAAGTGGTGGCCTACTGCCTGCTTCCTCTCTCAGCAGAAGATGTGGTCTCCCACATCCCAAGACAGATGACTTGGGTTAGGAAACAGGAGAGCCTTGTGTCTAAAGTATTCCCTCATATGAAACTTGAAATATATGGATATTTTGCTTAAATTTTTCCTGAAAAGTGATGTAAGCCTCCCAAGTAAAAGAACTGGAGGACAGTCAGGAATTCACTTTTCAGATCTCGCAAGACCCGACTCGAGGGGATGGCGACTTGGTCAGCTGCTGATTCTAGTCAGTGTGGGGGGCCAGGGAAGCAGCCCTAAGAGATGCCGCATCTGCTCCTGGTCTGTGTGGCCGCCTTGCTTTTTCTTACTCCGTTTCTGTCATTCCTGTTTTCTAGCTGAGGAAGTGGAAGTAAGTATGTTCTTCAAGGTCCCCGCCAAGATTGATAGCTGCCTAGCCGCTACTAATGTCTGTGTCAGGCTGATTCTGGAGCCCATGCCTTTTCTACTGCTCTCTTGTTCACTCTGCACTGCCTGTGACACAGGACTGATGCGGAGGGGAGTGTCAGTAGGGTGCCAGAGGAAGATGGTGTCGCTGAGGCCTTTCTCTAAAGTCATGTGGTTTCGTGTATCTCCTGCACAGGAGACCTGGTGCAAATGTCCTTTGTGTTGTAAGGCTTTGGAAAGGAATATGCTGGACCCAGTAGCACTGCAAAGTAAGAAATTCTGAAACTCCAAACTTCCTAGGATTTCAGATCAAATCTTACATTGGAATGGGTTTCAAACCCAAACAACAGTTCAGTTTCAAATGATACTTAATAAAATGGTAGCTCAATAAAGAGCTGAGAGAATTTCCGTAACAAATTTTGACCTCCAAATCTGCTAGGAAATCATGAAGACCAGTGATCTTGGGAGTCCTCTTATGTTTCTGTCTGGACATGGAAGGCTTTGATGGTTTCCTGAGCTAGGATTGTGTAGCAGGTCTCTGTGCTGAGATTCGAACCAGCCTCAGGACCTTTAGGACTGCTTACCCATCTTCCTGCTCTGTGTGGGTGCATGTCCTGACATGGTCAGTGCCTCTGTTAATTGTTCTCACCTTCAATCCCCATCCTGTTAGCAGGGCGAAGCCTCTAACACAGACAAATATTGCAGGGAAAAGCAGTTATGTATTTATGTTCCTCTCCTGTTTTTTATCTAAAAAAAAAGTTTGAAGATTAGGGGAGTTTTTTTGACTCGGGATATAGAAAAAAGTGAGCCTGTTTGTCTAGGCTTATTTCTGTAATGCTTAGGCATGTCTCCTCCCATGCTGGCCCTGGAGAATGTAGAACACATTGTTGCAGGGGCCCTCAGAGGGCAGTTAATAAATAAACTTCTTATTGCCAGCATGCATTTTTTTAAAGTTAAATACAGTTTTCGAGTAAGTAATGGATTCACAGTTTGGAATTCAAAAGCGTACACAATGAACAGTTTCCATCCTGTCTTTGCCCAGCCGCTTTGTTCCCCTCCCCAGTGACAGTAGTCGTAGCGGTTTCTTATATGTTCTTCCAGAGATATTTTATGCATATATAAGTAAATAAGTGTGTGCATGTATCTCCTTCTCCCTTGTTTTACGCAAATACACTGTATTGCCCACCACCTAGTTTTTAAAATTAACAGTATGTCTTAAGAGATGTTTCCTTATTTATACATAAAGAGCTCTCTTTTGATTTTTGTTTTGTTCTTTTAAGGACTATATTTTCCATTTATTGTACTGTAATATATTAACCAGTCTCCTGTTGGTGGATGTTTAGGTTTCCCTGGTCTTATACTGTTACCAGCATGTGTCATCAGAAGGGCTTTCAGCAGTGCTGGAAGCATGTCCTTGTCTAGGTGAGAAGGACTGGGATCCAGTGTCCGAGTGCAAGGGTCATCCGGGGTCACAGGCAGTTCACACATATAACAGCAGAAGGAAGGCGAGTGTATGGCCTAGATGCTGGTGGGAAGAGAGCAGCTATAGTGGGAGCTCGTGGACTGTCTTTTATGATTGCTTCTGTTTTCTCACTGAAATAGAAAATAAGATCAACAACCGAAATTAAGAAAGGGAAAATTGTTTGAGATAGCTGAAGTGACCAAAGGAAGGTATTGCTTAGGACAATGGGAAGTGAATGAACTAAAGAAATACAGCTAATTGCTGACCACTCAAGATCAGTGATCATGAAATTAAAAGGAGGCCAGTCAGCATGCTTGTTTCTCCAGCTGTGTTCTGTAATACATGAGGAATTACAGAGTGGGATTTAGTCAGCATTGGGGTTTAGCCAAGTGACTTTTGTTCCTCTTTCCACATGAAGTGGCTTACTTAAGGTTTAGTTGTTAGGGACCAGGAACAGTGAAATCTCTTGATAAGAGAGTAGAAATACTGCAGATTTAGACAGATGAAATTCTTACTCCCACCGTGCTGTATGAACCCTCTTGTGGCTTTCAGATTTCCGACTACATGATGCTGCCCGACACAGCCACCCTGTCAGAGCGGCTTCGAGTGTGTCTCCAGGAGGGCGATGAGAACCCAAGAGACTTTACTACCCTCTTCGACCTGTCCATTTACCAGCTGGATACCACCTCCCTCCCCAAGGTCATCAAGTCAGTACCTGTAGCTCTCGGAGCTTCCCTGCGCACCATTCTTAGTGTTTGGTTTGAAAACATGAGCCTGGGGACAGGAGTTAGGGTCATGGCCTATGTGGTATGCACAACATGTTCTCAAATCTTTGATGAGGCCAACAAAGACAGCTGGGAAAATTGGGGTGGGGGTCGATGGAGAGGAAACTGCCAGCATTCGTCAGTCGCCTGTTGTGTTCCAGGCTCTGTATGAGGCATTTAGCGTGACCAATGTGTTCTGGTTTGCCTGGGACTTTCCTGGTTTCAGCATGGAGGGTCCCATGCCCTTTAGTAAACTGAGTTGGGTAGGCGAGGCACCCTGCAGGCACCCCACACTGGTACTTCACGTCATCCTTCATGTTCCTCTAAATCAGCTGGTTTTCCAGCTGAAGAAACCAGTTTAGAGAGAGTCAGGTATTCTCCCAAGGTGGGAGCCTGAGTGCGTTGCAGACCTGGGCTTTCCCCTGTTTGCCCACTCATCATTGTCCATTCCTAATGACAGGGACATGGACGTGGACTGAGGCCACCATTCTTCAGCTTCTTTGGCCTGACATGGGGTCTACACCTGAATAAACCGAAGGCTGAGTGTCTGACTTCCTACTGCTGCTTTTATGCTCAAGTTCCACAAATACTGACTGAGCTCCTCCTGTGCCAGGCCCTGTGTCCAAAGTTAATGTTTTTTTTTTTTTTTTTTTTTTAAAGATTTTATTTATTTGACAGAGAGAGATCACAGTAGACAGAGAGGCAGAGAGAGAGGGAGAGAGGGAAGCAGGCTCCCTGCTGAGCAGAGAGCCCGATGCGGGACTCGATCCCAGGACCCTGAGATCATGACCTGAGCCGAAGGCAGCGGCTTAACCCACTGAGCCACCCAGGCGCCCCCAAAGTTAATGGTTTTACGGAGGAGACGGACAGAGGCTGTGAGGCGAGGTTACTGTATTAATGCCAAATGTGGAATATTAACCTAGAGGCCATGGGCATAATGAAGAGAGAGATTTTGACTCTGACTGGGGTGAGCAGGGAAGGCTTTACGAATGAGGGGCCCTTTTAGCTAGGCATTGATTATTTCAACAGACATTTTTGGGGGGCTTTGTGTCTGCTTGTCATGATGCTAGGAGCTCCACTGTCAGGGGTGAAGAGGCTTCAGGAGCTGGCGGGGATGTTCAGAGACAGTTGGGCAATGATGTAGCTTCTTTGGGCAAAGCCCACATGTTCATAAGTGTGCGTGTGTCCAAGTAAGGAAGTTTATTCCTAATTGCCCTTTGAACTGCATGTACCCTTGACTTTGAACAAGGCCAGCTGAATAGTTGAAAACTTGGTCCTCTGAAGTCCCCTGCAACAGTCTGTTCTGTGTTCTCCAGCCAGAACTTGCGGAGCCCAGCCTGAGCATTACCGAAATAAGAAGCCAACAGCCTGAGGCTCAGGGCAGAGGCCAGATTTGTGAAAGGGATGCTAGTAAAGACCTCTAGAAGAGGGTCATGATTGAATCTGTGTTTCCTGAAACCAGACAAAACGATGCCTTGCAGCAATTTGTACAATTGATTGGAAAACAGAAAAAGTTGAAGAAACCGACTAGGGAGACTGTTAACAGCAGGTGGGAGGTTTGAGAGGCGGGACTGGTGGGAGCAGTCACTGTGGTTTCAAGAGGTGTTTGGTAAGAAAGAATCAGGAGCCACGGGCCATGCATGGAAGGCTGTGATGGCGAGATCAGGAACAGGGGTTTCTCCCTTGGGGGTCTGGGCATCTGGCAGTGCTGCTGACTGGCGCTCAGGATGTGGGGAGAGGAGAGAGAAATGGACTCTGCTCTGCCTCCATCTGATGTGGCTGAGAGGTTGCCCTGTGAAGAGTGTAGGCTGAACCACCAGTGTAGATGATAAAGTGATTAGAGAAGTGGGGGGAGGGGCTGGGACCTTCAGGGACAGCACTGGAGTGGGGGATTGGGCTAGAGACAGGGCTTCGCAGCTGCCCTGGCTTTTGAGGCAGAAGAGGAGGGCCTTTGACAAGCTGGGGAAAAGCAGCTGGAGGGGCAGGGGAGTATGAGAGGCTGCAGAGTCCCTGGAAGCCAAGTGAGGCAAAAGGACAGGGAAGTGGGGTGGTCTGGAGATGGGCCTGCGGCTCCTTCTCTGCAGTTTGCACTTTCCTCAGAATAACAAAAGGCACCTCTGCTGCCCCACCAGCCAGTTATAGTCCACCCAGCTTCTGCCTTTAGTGTCTGCTTCCCTTCTGAGGTGGCTTAGATCAGGCCTTTGTGACGGCTTCAGGGATGCATTGGAGCTGTCTGTTAATTTAGTGTTAGCAGAGTCAAGTAGAGTAGATATTTTGGAGCGTGGAATTGTATTTATTGTTCATACCATAGCAAAGGACAGTAGTTACAGGCTGGTTTCTATATGGTGCTCCTAAGTATTCGTAGTTGCTAGTAATGTCTTTTGAACACAGTGTCGTCGTCGTCTTTTTTTTTTTTTTTTAAGATTTTATTTATTTGGCAAAGAGAGACACAGTGAGAGTGGGAACACAAGCAGGGGGAGTGGGCAAGGGGCAAGCTTCCTGCCAGGACGCAGGGATCATGACCTGAGCCGAGGGCAGATGCTTAACGACTGAGCCACCCAGGCGCCCCAACGCAGTAAAATTTTCTGAGTAAAAATTCGATTAGTCTTTAAATATTTATATTGTCTGTGGAATGTTGCTCTGAAATGACTTCATTTGTCCATCCGGTATTTATTGATTCCTTTGGGGGTAAGGTAGAGACAGAGTGTGTGGAGAGTCCCTGCCTTCTGAGATCCTGGGCTGATGGGTTGGGGACTAAGACCGGAGTGATAAAAACACAGTGCCAGAGGTCAGGCCAGAATGTTCTGGAAATAGCTTTCTGAATTAGGTTTTTTTGGTTTTAAGATGAGTTTCTCCACCCATTCCCCATGTGCATCAGGTATGCGCTTGCTGTTGGCTAATAGGCAGAGGAAGTTTGGGGAGGTGGTGAGCTGAGCAACAAAGGGTTGAGGCAATGGGATTTGTTTTATTATTCACACAGGGCTTCCGTATAGCTGGCTCCATCAGGGGACAGAAAGCAGAAAATCACGGCTGGGATGGCAGAGGCCAGGGCTTGGCAGCAGGATTCTTTGTGTACCAGTGCTGGGACCTTTAGCTTAGATGCTGCCATTAACGACATTCTGCCTTCAGTATAGACTGAGTCCTGGGGCCTCTGGTTGGCAGGGATGGGCCAGCTGTGAGTTCTAATCTTCCCCTTGTCCCTTCTTAACCTTGTGACCTTGGAAAGCTATTTCATCTTGATACATCTGCTTCCTCTTCTATAGAGGATTATACCCACTGTCCAGGGTTGTTTTGAGCATTAAGTGAAATAAGTTAAAGTGTTTAGCACAGGATCAGGCACAATATGTGGCATGCAACAGGTACTCAGTGAAAGTTGTTTCTGTTCGCTCCAGAGGGATCTGCTGCATTGCCAGGAAAGCTTCTCCCCGGGCACCTGGCAATAGTGGGGGAAGTCATGGTAATAAGCTCAGCTCAGTGCCTTTCTGCAGTCACAGACCTCTTTCCTTTCTGAAGTCACCCATTTGTAGAAGCAGGCGTAAACTTTGTCCACACCCTTTGGCATTTTGTTTGTTCAGTTTAATTTTAAAAGGTCACAAATGGGGGCACCTGAATGGCTCAGTGTGTTAAGCCTCTGCCTTCAGCTCAGGTCATGATGCTAGGGTCCTGGGATCGAGCCCCACGTTGGGCTCTCTGCTCAGCGGGAAGCCTGCTTCCCCCACCCTCTCTCTGCCTACTTGTGATCTCTCTCTCTCTGTCAAATAAATAAATAATTTTTTTTAAAAGGGTCACAAATGTGTGTATAGTTTAAATTAGGTGAGTATATTTCGATTTGCCTCATTCCCAGAGGAGTTCAGCCAGCTTACAAAATTAGGTACAGCATAAAAAGATAAAGGAACGTTTGAGAGAATGGAGGCAGAGCGGAAGCCACAGTCATAAAGACCTTACGCAGGGGTAAGGTCAGTACTTGACTCTGAACTCCTCACTAGCACTCTACCCCTGCTGTGGCCATGCTGGCTGCCCTGAGGTCCTGTGAAAACCCCTCACACCCTTATTCCTGCTCTCCTTGCTCTTGCCTCTGCCTGGGATACTTGTGAAAGTAAGTGTATGACTTCCTCCTTCCCTTCACTCAGGGCTTCTCTGACAGGCTATACCCCATGCCTCCTCCCTGCCTCTAACCCTTTCTCCTGGTTTTTCTTCTCAATACCTATTAATACCTGGCACCTTGGGTTGTGTTTATTGTGTGCCTCTCCTGATGTAGCATGTAAGTTTCCGAGGGATGCCTTGGTCTCTTCACCGTTGCTGTTCTCCTGGGTATAAAACTGTCTGGTGCATGGTACATGTCCAGTAAATACTTGCTGAGTGAATGAGCACACGGGAGTGTATATTTTAGGGGTGCCTGGCTGGCTCAGTCGGAAGAGCATGCGACTCTTGATCTCAGGGTTGTGAGTTTCAGCCCCATGCTGGGTGTCAAGATGATGAAAAATAAATAAATTGATTAAAAAGAAAGATGTGTATGCTGTACAGATCTGTTCAGTTGCCAGAAGCAGACTTTAGATTTGACTCTCGCCTCTTGGTTATAAAAACAAGGAAACAGAGTGAATTACAAGACTGACACTGTCTGCTGGGTAAAGATAAAGACCCTCTTTAGGAGAAGCCTGATGCGAAACTTGAAAGAACTTTCTCCCTTTCAGTTCTCGACATAGTTAATACCATACGGTACAGTAGAGAAGATTCATGAAAGGATCCTTATTTACCTATAAACAGTGCATTCTGTGTGTTTTTCTACAAAAGCATTGAGCCCCCTGATTTGATGGAGAAGGTCACAGTGTGGTCAGTTAGATGCGTTTTGCACGATGTCTCATGTTGATCCCTACTTTTGTCTTCTTATTCACACAGGGCCCATGAACAGCTAAATGTGAAACATGAACCTCTCCAGCTCATCCAGCCTCAGTTTGAGACACCACTGCCAGCCCTTCAGCCAGCGGTGAGTAGGTGTGCTTGGGGGATCCTGCTACAGAGCCCCACTCTTTGCCCTTACCTTGCCAACTGGACCATCGTGTGGGTCCTTCCGCCAAGCATGTACATACGTATACCGTATGTGTGTGGCAGTTCTCACGAAGTCAGGTTTCTCTGGCTCTGAACATGCAGAGGCCAAACCATTAGTATTCTATAAGGCCTTCCCTTGGCTGTAGCTCCCAACTGAGAAATCAAGGGTATGGACTTCTGTGGCTGTTAAGCGTTTCCCATCTTGTGTCATTGGAGGGCATATATGAGAGGAGGAATCCTGGGTGAAAAGGAGGAAATGCTTTGTGCTGCAGCTTTCCAGGCAGCAGGTACTCAGGATTATGGCAGGGATTCACAGCCCCCTGGGGAGGTGGGGCACGTGTGCACAGGTTACTTTCAGCATTCCTGTCCAGCAGAAACTCACCCCACCTTTAAAATCGTCCTATCCCACCACATTCTGGAACGTTATGAGCCACTTGGCTTCATTTTGGTAGCTTCAAATTGGCCATGGTGAGAGAATTTACATCATAGAAAATGACAAAGCACAGAGCAGGCCTACGTTCTGTTGTCTTGAAAGCTGATAATGAAACATTTCTCAGCATACCTCTGGCTCATACCTGCGAATTCTGGCTCCAGGTTTAGCACGTTCTGCATGAATCTATATCTGCATCCCCAATTTCTGTCCCTAATGACCTCATGGTTAAATGAGAAACATGTTGTACAGTCAAATGTTCAACACAAATAACCCCAAGCTTTCGTCCTTGCACTAGTTAATGAGCACTAGTATGTCAGTTTGATCAGTTTAGCTGTGTTTTGGTTTAGTGCTGGCTCTGCTTGGTTGTGTACATTGGGCTAGTCATCTCACTTGATGTGGTGTGATGGGCTTTTGGGTGGTTCATCCCACAAAAGAGTTGAGTTGGCCTCTCATTTCGCTTTCATCTTATCACTGCCAGGTATGGCTTTGCATATGTTCTTTCATGAAAGACCTTATTCCTTTTAGGTTTTCCCTCCCAGTTTCAGGGAATTACCACCTCCTCCACTGGAGCTATTTGACTTAGATGAGACGTTCTCTTCTGAGAAGGCCCGCCTTGCTCAGATTACAAATAAGTGTAAGTTTGGCTAAATTTTGTTTGTTTTCTTTTATAAGTTTTACTTAATTGAGAACTTCTGAGATTTGCCATGAGAGAAAGCTAGATTTTGTTCAGGGAGAACAAAATATAAAAGGCAGCATAACATGAGTTTCCATTTGTTTCACATAACTGCTATCGATCGTTTCTCTTGGGCCAGTTAGTTCAGTGAGTTAGAACATGGTGCAAAGAAGAAGCCAAGGTCTCAGCTTTAATCCCTGTAGGTCCTTAGTTCTTAGGACCTGTTGAGTAACCAGAGGATGGATTCTGACCCTGGCTGTCACTTAGCAAATCTAGGTCACTGGTCATAGGAGCAGTTAAATAAGAAACCTCAGTCAATCGCTTCTCGGCCTTTTGGCTAAGATCAAGTGTAGAAACCTCAGTCAGGGCCAAAAGAAGTACAGACACTTCAAACTGGATGGGATCCTGGAGGGAGTTGTGTGTGCTCGCCTTGACACGTGGATGAGGACGTGAGGCCCCAGGCCACACGGCTGCATGGTGAGTGGTTCTTCTGACCCTGGGCCCACTTCTCCTCCTGCTATGCCCTGTTTCCAGCAGAGCAAATGGGCCTGCACTCACATGCTCAGAGGCAAAAAATTGACTATCCATTTTGAGGCAGTGATTCCACTTCTAGGAATCTCATTGAAGGTGATAAGTGAAGGTACACAGATGACTGCTATGTTATTTATTTTTAAGATTGGGAATAAATATTATTTAAACAATTGGACTTGGTGTTCAATAGCAGGGGAATGGTAGTGAATTGTGTCACATTCATTTGATGGGACAACATGTCCTTATAAAAAAGGTTTCCAAAGTTCAGGGAGTGACACTGATAGATTTTAAGTGAGAATCTTAAGTGAAGAAAGACAAGATAGAAACTTGCATGTTCAATAGGATCCTAACTATGTCAGCAACATCTATGTGTGCCCGAAGACCAGGAAGGAGTATGCAAAAATGAAAATACTTCAATGTAAAGCACCTTCACCACATCTCTCTTCCGTGTCAGGCATTGTGGTAGGTGCTGAGCAATCAAAAATTAGCAAGACATAGTGATTGGTCCAGAAGAAATAAGAGACCTGTGAAGGGTCAGATGCTTTGATTCAGCATTTCTGTTCCTAGCAGTTTATCCTATAGAAATCCTTGTAGAAATGTGAAACAAAAAAATATAGCTGTAGAGATACTAATTGTAGCATTCAAAAAATTGGCAATAGTCTAATGGCCCATCAGTAGAGGGATCGTTTTTAAAAAATATGAAATACAGTGGAATATTCTACATACATCTGTTAAAAGATATAGAGCATAAGCTTTGACATGAGAGGTCTGTGATACCTCATTAAATGATGAAAGTAACTTACAAATTATTATTGTTTGATCCCAATTGTTTACACATATGTAAATGTGTAGGTGCACATGGGAGTAATTACCTTAGGTGGTATTGGTGGGGATAGTTAGAACAAGAGAATTTTGCAGCTGTATGGTTTGAATATTTTATTTTTTTAAAAGATTTTATTTATTTATTTGACAGACAGAAATCACAAGTAGGCAGAGAGGCAGGCAGAGAGAGAAGCAGGCTCCCTGCCAAGCAGAGAACTCTATGCGGGGCTGCATCCCAGGACCCTGGGATTATGACCTGAGCCGAAGGCAGAGGCTTTAACCCACTGAGTCATCAGTGGGTTATTCAAGCGCCCCTGGTTTGAATATTTTAATAAAAACTTACATTTATGTCATAACTTTAAAAAAATGCACATCAGAACGGGAAACAAAGAAAGGAATTACACTGTAGTGTAAGAAGGACTGTAATGGGGGCACCTGAGTGGCTCAGTGGGTTAAAGCCTCTGCCTTTGGCTTAGGTCATGATCCTAGGGTCCTGGGATCGAGCCCCACATCGGGCTCTCTGCTCAGCAGGGAGCCTGCTTCCTCCTCTCTCTCTCTCTCTCTCTCTCTCTCTGCCTACTGGTAATCTCTGTCTGTCAAATAAATAAGCAAGTAAATCTTAAAAAAAAAAAAAAAGAAAACAAAATATTAAAAAAAAAAAAAGGAAGGACTGTAATGGCTATCCATCCTTAGTATCAGGCTGCTGGGGATAGCTGCACAGAGAGATATGTTATGGGTGGAATTATGAGTGATTTTTTTCTTCTTTAATTTCCTTTTCTATAATATTGCTATAATAAATGCTATTTAAAATATCCATATGCCCTTCTCATAATGGTCCTTGCTGCATTCAGAGAATGGTAATTTGGTTTCCTACTAGTTCTTCCTGTTCTTTGTAATGCAGGAATGCTGGCTCTGGGAGTAGGAAAGCCAGAACCAGTCCAGCTTTATTCTAATTACAAGTGTCACACTTTTGTCCTAATTTATAAAAGCAGCACATCAGAGATCTCTTCAGTTTGTTATTGTTTAAGTCCTGCAGTCACACTACCTTAGGAAGAGGTGAGTTATCTTGAGAGGTATAGGAACCTGACAAGGGGATGCCTAAACCACAGTAAGTCTGTACTGGGGAAGGACAGGACATGAGGGTTCATCTAACTGCCCCAACTATGCCTAGGTACTGAAGAAGACCTGGAATTCTATGTCAGAAAGTGTGGTGACATTCTTGGAGTAACGAGTAAACTACCAAAGGACCAACAAGATGCCAAACACATCCTTGAGCACATCTTCTTCCAAGTGGTGGAGTTCAAGAAATTGAACCAGGTAGAGCCTAGAAAGCCCACTGAAGTGGGAGCCTTTTGAGTGCGGGTACCTTCCCTAAACTGGACTTCTCGTGTTTTATGCCATTCATTCATTCTGCAAGGATTTATTAAGTATCTACTAGGTAAACAAAACAGACAACGATCCTGCACTTATGGAACTTCTGTTCTAGTTGGAGGAGCTAGACAGTAGACTAAATATAGTATGCTACAAGATGATGGTGTAAAAAAGGTAATGCAGGGATCAAGTGTGCTGATGTGGCAGTATTAAATAGGGAGGGTGTTTAGGGTAGATCTCACTACAAAGGTGACATTGGAGCGAAGAACTGAAGGTGTTGAGGGATTTAACCATGCAGGTAGCTGGGAGACAAGTGTTCCAGACAGAGGGAAGACCTATGCAAAGTCCCTGAGCCTGGGCTTTGCTTGGCATGTTTGAGGAATAGCAGTCATGCCAGTGTGGTTAGAGAGACCGGAACAAAGGCTAGAGAAGCCAGCCATGAGGTTAGCACCTTATGTCAGAAATCATCTTTCTCTGGACTGAGGACAAAGAACTTTAAAATTATGCCTGGTCTTCATTTTGTCTATCCCTTGATGAGATTTCTAAAATTAAATGTTCAACCACTGCTGGTAAATGGGCATTTATATACTACTGATGGGAGAATAAATTTTTCCCACTTTTCTTGAGATCTGTTTTATAATATTCTTCAGAAGCCCCCAAAATATACCTTTGACACAATAATTCTAATCCTCAGAATTTGCCATAGTAATATAATCCTGAATGTGTACAGATTTACCAACCAGGATGCTCAATATAGCATTGTTATAATAGAAGAAGAATCTTCATCAGTAGGGAACTGGTTAAGTACCTAGGATACATGCATAAGATTAAAAATGTTTAGAAGAAAAAAAAAGTTTAGAATGTTTAAGGACTTGGAAGACATTCAGGATATAGTAAATGGAGTTGCAGGGGGGAAGGGCTATAAAACAGTGTAAAGAAGAAAAGTCCTATGTATGTATATAAAGTCCTATATATATATATATGTATATATATATATTTACATATATATATGTATATATATGCCATTCATTCTACATATATATGTAAATGGTTAGGATTTTGGATGCTGATTGGAAAGATTAGATCCTCTGCTGGCAGGAGCTGGCTCTGCTGATACTCATGGTAGATGTTGGGGCTGTTGTAGTGAACAAGAAGAATGTGGCCTTTGCTCTCTTTCTGAGCCATGAGCTGTGGGGGAGACAGGAATACTATATGGGCAGTTATAGTGCTCTGAGAATAATGCCATGAAGGGAACCCAGAAGGGATTTGATATAACTGCTGGAGCACTGAAATGTGGGTTGGGGCTGAGGTCGGTTCTCGAAAGTATTCATGTTGCTGGCAGGGCAGAGACAGGCCTGCAAGGCCAGGGTAAGAAGTCTGGTGTGGTCTTTGCATTGGTGCCTTCAACTCTATTTGCTCCCCACTAATTGTGGATGGTGGGCAGTAGTCAGAAGCCCTGTCTTGATAGTGAAAACTTGATCCTTCAGCTGGATTCAGCTTTCAAGTCAGAGATTACCTATGTGTCCCAATTAATGATTCAGAATCTAAAAGTGGGAAACACCAGTTCCCATTTCATACTGAAATACTAAAATTCTATGTCTTACTCCCTCATCCAGGAACATGACATTGATACAAGTGAACCGGCATTCCAGAACAATTTCTGAGGATCATGCCTCTTGAAGCATCTTCTGCCTCCTGATTTTCTTTGTAAACTATTTTTGAATTCTTCTTCAACTCTTTATCAAAATTGTCTATACACTCTTTACCCAGTGAGTTGTAGGTCTGCATCTCCTGTCATGCCCAGATGGGTATAACATTTCTAACAAGATCGTTATGTAAGATACATTCCATTTTTAAAATTAAATCTGACTGAATCTTTACTTTTGTAATTTTTGAAACAGTATCATTGAAGTCTTTTCTTTGGCCTCTAGTTCTGAATTTGAGTCTCCTTTATCAGAGGCATAAATGTCAAGCTTATGAATATTGTTCAGCTTTTGGACTAGCTCAGGATAAAAACAAACTTAACCCACAAGGTCTGTTTGCCCCAGGTGCCTAATGAAAAAGATAAAATAGTAGATCGATACCTTCCTTACGTGGATCACTCACCCCTTCATCTCCCAGCCGTCCACAGGACACAACCATTTGGAGGGTGTCATCTCTACCCACACTTTGTCACCCTCCTCTGAACTCCTGAAGCACTGAACTCTGTCATCATTTGGGTTATATGATCATCTGTCCCGAGGACAATGGGAGACTGTACCTGCTTGAATGGCGCAGCTGATGTGGTAATGCAGTGTACTGGTTATACTGGAAACCAGCTTTAGGGAACCCTGAAAGCCGGTCAGAAGATTGCAGAACTACTGCCAGTTTGTAAGGGATGTGATGCAATGGGAACAGCTTAGCTAGTGAGTTCTATAAACATGGGAACTGTGGAAGGAAGGCCATTTATGGAGAGTGTGATATAGGCCCAAGAGGAGGTAATGAGGATATGAACTGTTGCTGTTGTAGGAAAAGTGCCATTAAAAAAAAAAATTTTTTTTTAAAGATTTTATTTATTTATTTGACAGAGATCACGAGTAGGCAGAGGCAGGTGGGGGGCGGGGGAGCAGGCTCCCTGCTGAGCAGAGAGCCTGATGTGGGGCTCTATCCCAGGACCCTGGGATCATGACCTGAGCCGAAGGCAGAGGCTTTAACCCACTGAGCCACCCAGGCGCCCCCCCCCCAAAATTTTTTTTAATTAGGTGTCCCACATTCTGGATTTTTCTGATGGTTTCCTCATGGTGTCTAGTTTTCCATTATCTCCTTTTCTGCAAATTGGAAGTTAGGTTTAAAGGCTTGACTAGCTTTGAATTAAACATTTTTGGCAAGAATATCTCATAGCTGATGCTGTGTATGTCAGATTGGTCCTCTATTAGTGAAATTAAGTTCAACTGACTGGTTATGGTAGTGAGCAGGGGTGTTTTTAAATTCAAACGTGAAAAGTTAACTGACTTGAACAAGTGTTTCAAGTTCACACACACACACACACACACACACACACAACTGATATCAGTCCTAGCAGGTAACAGCATAAAAGTAACTTGGAGATTTTATTTGTTGAACTCAAATAGTCTCTAATCAAAGAAACTTGAGTGTCAAAACGAAGAGGAGGGATAATGAGAATGGGGAGATAAAAGTGTTGGGAACAAAAGTCTCTCTCCCGAAGACCAAGAAGGAAAATCTGTGGTTCTTATGATTCACAGATCTACCGTGTGGCTTTTGCTAGATCACTTCTTGTTTATAAAGCCAAATATGAGGGGTTTTATTCAAACTCCATTACCTAAAAGGTTCTAGAGCGCTACATATGCCCTAATGAAATTTTTAAAATTAGGTAATATCTATGCGCGGAACTGACGGATATTGAAAAGAATTTCACCCTCTTCAGCCATTCATTTCCCCTTTCTGCAACCAATGTTATCAATTTCTTCCGCTGACTTCAAGAGACAAGAAGAAATATTTACTTTGAAAAGTAAATCGTATCTCGCTTGTATCACATTTTACCTCTAAACCCACCACCGTTTTATCCTAGCTCAGGCCACAATCTAATGAGGGAGAGAAATTAACTTCGTAGAATCGCAAACGGTTACAAATAGCACGAAGGAAACTTGCAGCGTCAGGAGCCTGTCCGGCGCTGCCGAACAACTCGGGGAGTCAGGGCCGGGTGGAAGCAGAGCAAGTCAACACGCCTCTGGGCCGTAGCGACTGCTGGACTCCATGGCCGCCATGATGTCGGAGGGCGACCGCCTATCTGTCCCGCTCCCTCTCAGCCCCTGATCCTTTCTTTCACCCGTTCTCCACACGACCCCAAATGGCAGGCGTCTGGCGAAGCCTTCCAGCAACTACAGCTCCGAAAGCGCGGCGCTAGCGGGACCGTGCGCGAGGAATCCGCGCGGTGAGAGGATGAGCACCACAGCCCAGCAGCCAGCCAGTCTGCAAGCGGACCCCGAGCGCAGGCGCCCCCTGGTGACGTCAGGCCGTGCGACTCCCGCGATGCTCCGCGGCGCGCCCGAAACAAAGCGCGCGCCCCAGCGGTCAGAAGTCCTGGACCTTGGTGCGACCCCGTTTACGAGGGGGCTCCTGGAAACCGGTCGCGTCACTTGCTCGGGATCACAGCGGCGGTGTCAGACTGCCAGGTGGACTCCAAAGCCTGATTTTCCTTCCATTTTCACAGAAGAGTGTGGTGACGCCGCCGTGTGCCGTCTGTGGCCGCAGGGCCTGGCCAGGCTCTGGAGGTGGTTTCCACGTCCGCTGGATAAGGCTTCGGCGTACCTGGGCGGTTCCATCCCTAACTTTGTGCGGGAACTCCCTAACCTGCGAGTCCTCCTTCCCTGCTTGGTTCCAGGACAAGTGGCCACATTGCAAGAGAAAGCTAAGTTTGCGAAAGCTGATGCCCAGGAAGCCCACAGGGGTGTGGGCAGGGCATGGTGTGTGTATAAAGCGGCCCAGGGCCCTGGCACTCGTCTCGGAGTCTCCTCCCCCTTACGGGAACTAAAGAAATTTGGATTAGGTGGTTTCTAAGAGAGACCAAATTCTCACCCTATGCAGTTGCATAAATGAGGACACAGCAGGAACTGGCATGATAATGACAAACCCAGGCAGAGTTGATTCCCCTGTTTTGTGATCAGTGACCCCATACGTCTCCTAGTGATCGAAGAGGGACCCCTAGAGTCTTATAAATAGAACATATCGGTTACTCCCCCCAAATTCTTGTGTACCTTGGTAATCCCTTCTCTGCAACCATTTTGACTTTTAATTGGTTCTATTATGCAATTCTACAGTTGTATGTAAATGATATGATATATAGTATTCACTCTGGCTTCTTTCAGCAAAATTATTTTGAGATTCGTATTGTATCAATAATTCTTTTTTATTGTTTGGTAATATCCCACAGTGTGGATATATTTATTTTATATCTATTATTTGTTTATCCAGTCATCTTGATGGACATTTGGGTTGTTTCCAGTTTGGCGCTATTACAAATAAAGCTATGTAAAAATCTGTGTGGACATATGCACTCATTTTTTCTTGGCTCCATATGACTGGGTGGTTTTAATTTGCATTTCCCTGATGACACGGTATTGAGCATCTTTTTATGTGCTTTTGCCCCTGGATATATTTTAAGGTAAAGTTTGGGGATGGAGCCAATATGATTTGCAGATGGATCAGGTAAGTGATGTGAGAGAAGAGTCAAAAATGACTGCAGCTCTGGCCAATCCCTAAGGACCTATTAATATTTCTTCTCCCTGATATGCACTGGCTATTCCCTCTGCCAGAAGTGTTATTACACATTGGCTATCTTGCAAATTCCTAAATCACCAAGGCCTAAAGAGCCTTCAGTGACCCTTTTGGGTGGGTACTCACAGTCCCTGAAGTTTATCTTCACCCTAATATATCTAATTGTCTGCTTACTCATTTACCCTATTAGCTGATGAGCTTTTGGAGAGTTTTTGTCCATGCAACTCATCTACCTATCAGGTAGTTGTTCACGTGGAAAAGGGTTGAGGGCTTCTTCCAGGGTGGTGTATCATAGCCTCAGGGATCAAGAAGGCAGTAGCCGCCACTGACCTAAGACAAGTCATGCAGGTGCAGGCCACCACTGGATCAAGCTCTTTGTTTAAATATCCCGCTGGCTGTTGAGCTGGCCCCTGCGACTGGGTTAGGACACTCAAGGCCATTCCCTTCCTTTCTGTCACATACAAGCTCCAAGTCTTCCCAGTAGAACAACTTAAAGCTGGGGCACTGGGTAAAGTCTAGAATAACAGGATGGGGTCTTTTTCCTTTTAAGGGTAGTGTCCTCTTAGGACAGGGACCCCTTGTCCCTGCCTGTCTTTCTTCTGACTCTCCTTTATTATCATCATCATTATCATAACAACGACAACTAAAAGTAAAATAGTACTTACTAAGGGCCAGGTATTATTCTCAGTGGTTTACACATACTGATTTATTTAATCCTACAACCACTCTACAAAGTACGTACCAGTGTAGTGATTAAAAGCATAAACTCTAGGGATGCCTGGGTGGCTCAGTCAGTTAAGTGTCTGCCTTTGGCTCAGGTCATGATCCCAGGGTCCTGGAATCAAGTCCTGCTTTGGGCTCCTTGCTCTGTGGGGAGCCTGCTTCTTCCTCTGCCTGTTACTTTCCCTGCCTGTGCTCTCTCCCTCTCTTTCTCTGACAAATAAATGAAGAATAAAATCTTAAAAAAAAAAAAGTGTCTGCCTTTGGCTCAGGTCTTGATTCCAGATCCTGGAATCAAGCCCCATAATAGGCACCCCGCTCAGAGGGAAGTCTGCCTTTCTCTCTCTGCCACTCTACCCCGCTCGTGCTCACACTTTCTCTCTCTCAAATAAATAAAATCTTAAAAAGTATAGATTCTAGAACTAGATAGCCCAGGCCCAGGTGTGAATCCCTGTTTTGCCATTTAGTATGGGTGAGGGGGAGGGAGGGAGCAGTGTTTTAGTTTCTCCATCTGCCAAAAGAGGATCATACTAACACCACCTCATAGTGTTGTAATGAGGATTAAATGAACTGAAATGATTTTTAAAAAGGTTTTATTTATTTTTCAGAGAGAGAAAGAGTGAGCAGTAGTAGCAGGGTAGGCAGAGGGAGAAGAAGGCTCTGGGCTGAGCAAGGAGCTCAATTCTGGACTCAGTCCCAGGACCCTGGGATCATGACCTGAACCAAAGGCAGATGCCCACCCAGCCGTCCCTAAAATGATTTATAAAGCCTACAGAATAATGGCTGGCACATAATAAAAGCCAATTTTTGATAAATCTAATTTTTACATATGAGAAAACAGGCAAAGAGGAGTTACGTGATTTACCTAAGATCACACAACCAGTAATGTAAATGATGAGGCTGGGAATCTAAACCCCAGGAAGTCTGGCTTCAGAGTCTGCACTCTTAAATATCATGCTCTAGTAATGAAGAGGGGATGTCCACATGAATTACTTTATGAAGGAAGTGGGTGGGGGAAGACCTGAATTAATTGATGTGGAAGCTTCTGGCACATAAGACCTCAGTGTTCCTTTTGCTGTGGTAAATGAAGTTTGCAGCAGCTAGCTAGGCTGTCCCCAGGTGGTCAGGAAGGTGGCCCCTCCTTTCAGGAAGAGGAATCTGAAACACAAGCAGGGCCTAAGAGCCTGGGGTTCAACCAGATTTCCCCAGGCACTTGTCTTGCAGTTCATTTACCTTCCTCTCAGCACTCCTCCCAGGGAGGCGGGGGTGACATCACTCTTGGGAGGTACTTGGTAAATGGCAACTTAAAATGAAAAACTAAGCCTCTAGGAGCCTAAACACATGGATAATTCGGGGTTTGGGGACACTGCGGTGAATTGAAGCCCCTTGGACCTCAGCGTGCCTATAGTTCAGAGAGGAAAACGACTAATGAAAGAGCAGATCGTGGACAGAGAAGCTCAGAATAGACTGGAATTTGGTGGGAGGGGCGGGAAGCGTTCTTGGCCAGGTAATGGCCCACGCAAAGACAAGGAAACTTGCTAGTTTCCTTTGGCTAGGAGCGCGTGGTGGATCTGGTAGAATCCTATCGACCTGATTATTTTACCGGGAGGCAGAGGAGAGAGGTTTTATGTTCTGGAGAGGAAAGATCCGGTTTGCATTTTAGTAAGCTCACTCGGGCTGCCGGGAGTAGAGCCCAGGTGCGAGAGCCGACGAATTCGAAGCTGGAGAGGAAGCAGGGAGACAGTTCGAAGGCACAGCCCTGGTCCATAGGGTGAGGGGCCAGCTTAGGGTGGGGGCTGTAGGGACAGAGGAGCGACTCGGAGTAGCGTGGGGGTTTTTGCACGATCGGTTTTCCGGTCCTGACTCCCCAATCCCTGTGTCTCACTCCCTTTCCTCAGTCTTTGCTGGGTGGGCAACTCCTGAGCCGCCCCGGACCCACACTTGGCCTGGGTCCGGCCTCAGTCAAAGGACGGTGGGTTCAATTCCTCAAGTCTCCAAACGCGGCCCGCTCAGGTCCGGCCCTGAGACGTCAGGGCTCTGCGCCCGAGGAGTGCCCGCCAGTCCGCAGGCCCCGCCCCCGAAGGCCCCGCCCCCGTTCTCGCAGGCCCCGCCCCCACGCAGCCCGCAGGCCCCGCCCCGCGCACGCCAGCCCGCCCGCGCGCCAGGCCCGGGCGGCGCCGTCGCGCTTGGCGGGAGATAGAAAAGTGCTTCTGTGCGCGCCGGCGGCGGCCGCAGTGCCTGCGAGCAGCTTCTGGACCCGCGGATTAACCTGACGCCTCCCGGCGCGGCCCCGAGGCCCGGAGCGGCCCGAGCAGCCTCACCCTGACCCCGGCCCGGCTCCCGCTCCGGGCTCAGCCGGCGGGCGGGCGAGCGCGGCGCGGCCCGGGCCGGGGGGATGTCTCGGCGGACGCGCGGGTGAGCGGAGCCGGGCGGCCGAGGGCTTTCCTCCCTTCCTCCTCCACCCTGACCCCTGTCCCCCACCCCACCCCTACCCTCGCCATGGCCCCTCCGGGCGGGGCGGGGCCTCCGCGGGAATTGCTGTGTCCCGCGTCGCCCGAGGCAGGGGGCGCGCGCGAAGCCGGGGGCTCTTGGGGGCCCTTCGCTCCGCTCCCCAGGCCTGCTGGGCCTCGGGCGGGCGGGTCTCCTGGGACCCGGGCCAAGCCCTGCATGATGTCATTTTGTCTCCCGCCTAATTGCGGGGTGGGGGTGGGACGGCAGTGTCAGCTGCTAGGGCCTTTACCGGGGAGGGAGGCGACCCCTGGAGAGGGAAAGTGATTCTTCCTCCAAGTCGCAGCGAGGGGGAAGCCAAAGCCTGGAGGACTTTTAGTTCAGACCTATTTGGGTTCCTATTTGGCGGTGGGCATTTCTTCTCAAATATTCCGGGAAGTACAGAACTCCCCAAACCCTTTCCGGCCTGAGAAGGGTGCTGGGGGTGGGGGGACTCTTTTGTGTGTCTCCCCGTCTCCTCAAGCTGGGTGTCGGGCCCCAGCTTGGTTTATTTTCAGAGACCTGTCTTCCTGTTCCACATGAGGAGTTGGAGGTAGTTAGGTTTGAAGGTGAGGGGAAGACACTTATCAAGACTGCTCTGGGGCCAAGGCAGGAACTGCAGGCTCCATTTTAGTTACTCCTCCAGAGAGGGAGGGGCAGAGTGGAGCCTGGAACCGGGTCTCTGGGTTCCCAGTACCCTGTCTTAACACCCGTGTGCCTGGTGGCCTGACCTCTGGGTTTTACATCAGCCTGGGAGTCAGAGGATAAAGGGGGCCTGCCTGCCCTGTTCCCTCCCTGGATTCGTGCAGCCCAGATAACCTTAACCCCCTTCCTTTGGTGTCCCCCTTCTCAGGAAAAGGGTATAGACTTGAGAAGCACTCACTGCTGGGCTTTCCCCAGAGCTCCTCTCCGCAAGGAAGCCTCTGATCCCTGGGCCATGGTCAGGGCGCCTGGCTCAGGTTCTCTCTTCCTCAGGCCACCATTTCTCAGGGCAGCTCCAATTCCCAGGAGGAGTTTTCTGGTCAGGCACTTAGTGGACCCTGTCCTCATTTTTGGTGCAGGAAATATTATTCCAGGGAATGACAAACCCCAGAAAATGACAAAGCCCCACGTCCTCTGCTGCTTTGCTCCTGGAGCTCTGTGGAGGAATCCCCTCCCATGGGAGGGATGGTTTCTGTGCACCGGGACACCACAGCCCCTCCGCTCAATTCTTGGCCACTCTCTGTAACTCTCCTCTGCACCAGTGCCCCACTTCCCGCTCAGCTTCTGACTCACCCAGCCTGGAGCAGAGCCCAGAAAGAACATCGAAGGGCATAGAAAGGGTGTGTTGGACCTACATGTGGTTGCCACTACCAACTTGGGCTCTGCTTTTTCAGCTGGGATTACAGGGTGAGGGTTTGAAGGTGCAGGTCTGGAGCCTGACTTTCTCGACTTGGTGAGTGGCATAACCCTTGTCAGCCTCAGCATCCACTTCTATTAAACGTGGATAATGGGAATGCATGTGAAATAGATGGTAGCTCCATGTCGATGATAGAAGTGTATTTTGTATACTGTGTATCTCCCAGCTGAGTTGCTTGTCCCGTTAAAGCACTGGAGCGCCAGAGAGTGTTCACAGAGACACTGTTTTATCCTTGAAGGAACATTTACTGAGCTTCTATCAGAGCTGGGTGCTAGGGAACCAAAGATGGTTTCCGTCAGGAAGAAGTCTGGGGACAGTTGAGTTTATTTTATTTTATTATTTTTTAAAGATTTTATTTATTTATTTGAGAGACAGAGATCACAAGTAGGCAGAGAGGCAGGTAGAGAGAGAGGAGGAAGCAGGCTCCCTGCTGAGCAGAAGGCCTAATGTGGGGCTCGATCCCAGGACCCCGGGATCATGACCTGAGCTGAAGGCAGAGGCTTTAACCCACTGAGCCACCCAGGCACCCTGGACAGTTGATTTTAAAACCAGCTTCATTCTGTATCTTGTTGAGCTTTTGCCTCCTACTTTGTGATGGTGGAGAACTCCATGAGTGAGGACAGGGATGATAGGACAATGCTGAATTCCAGCTCCTTCTGTGACCGATGTATTGCTGGGTTTCTGTATTGCTGGGTCTCAATGCTGTCTTCCCCTTCCTTTTCTACTTTTAAAAGATTTACTTTATTAGCATTTCTTATCAATCAATAGGCAGCAGCACTGTGTGTTTATTCATTAATTCAAGTATCCGGTCGTTCCCTGAGCAAACATTCAAGGCCTTTTGCTGGCAACCCCCACATGACCTGGGGATGTGAAGGTGGAGCTGACCTCTGTCCCTGTCAAGGAGACAGGCAGTTGCAGCCTCAGGGCCTTCATTCTGAGAGACAGGAGGATTTCCGAGATGTGGGAGCTCAGGAGTGACTCTAGGAAGATGCTGAGCCCTGGAGAGGGGGAAAGAGACATGAAAGGAAGTCCTTGTCCTTTTGGAACAGGCTCGTGCTTGCCTTGCTTGTTTGGAGGTGGCTTTTCCCACTTACAGATGCCTGACTTAGGAATGTGCCTGACTGGTGACCAGAGGCATTCCCACTATGTGGAGTTGGGAGCGGCCCCAGCACCTGACATTCCTGGAGGTGGAGAGTGCGATTTCCATTTTTGTAATTTTTTTTTTTTTTTAGATTTTTATTTTTATTTATTTAACAGACAGAGATCACAAGTAGGCAGAGAGGCAGGCAGAGAGAGAGAAAGGGGGGAAGCAGGCTCCCTGCCGAGCAGAGAGCCCGATGCAGGGCTTGATCCCAGGACCCTGGGATCATGACCTGAGCTGAAGGCAGAGGCTTTAACCCACTGAGCCACCCAGGCGCCTCCCATTTTTGTAATTATTAGACCTGATAGATACGAAGATTTTGGAGGAACTTCAAAAAGCGCCTGTTAGAAAATAATACCCAGAAGTCAAGGCTACTTGTACTTTGATTTTTCTCTCCATAAACTATGCCTGTATGTAGGGAAGAATTGGAAAATGGACGTAGTTACTGAGGTTATGTATTTAAAGTGTTATTCTCAAATAACCAGACTTTCTTGAAATATGTGCTTGATGATTGCGTATATCATCAGATTTAATCCTTAAAATAACCATAAAATTTTAAAAGTTCTGCCTATAGAAAAGAAGATCCTGGAGCACCTGCTTTCAAGCATCGGGCTCTCTGCTCAGCGGGGAGCCTGCTTCCTCCTCTCTCTCTCTGCCTACTTATAATCTCTCTGTCAAATAAATAAATAAAATCTTAAAAAAGAAAAGAAAAGAAAATCCTAAACAGGTGTCTGAATATCACAAGAATATCCCAATATTCTTGGTGAAATCTTTTTTTTTTTTTAAAGATTTTATTTACTTATTGGTCAGAGAGAGAGAGAGCACCCGTGAGCACAAGCAGGGGGAGTGGCAGGCAGGAGAAGCAGACTCCCCACTGAGCAAGGATCCCAATGTAGGGCTCCATCCAGGATCTTGGGATCATGACCTGAACCGACAGCAGACGTTTAATGGACAGAACAACCCAGGCATCCCTTCTTGGTGAAATCTTTTTTTCTGCAGCTTTTGAAATCATTGGGGTATTTGTGAAAATAAAAGGGTAAAGAAAATAACAATAGTCCATCACCCCAATTCATTAAAGAATTAAAAAAAGAGGAGGGTGGACATATCAGAAGTAGAGAGTAAAAGACTGCCTCCCTCAAGCCTTTCCCTTGAGCTCACGGGCCTCTGCCCACACGCCTGTCCCTCCATCATGCAGCAGCGTGTGAAGACACGTGTCCTTGACCCTTAGCTTGCTCTCCCTGCAGTGAGGAGCTGGATGAGCTGCACTACCAGGACACAGATTCAGATGTGCCAGAGCAGAGGGACAGCAAGTGCAAGGTCAAATGGACCCACGAGGAGGTGAGTGACACAGAGATGTTTTGGGGGAGGGGGGCAGATGGCAGCGTGGGGGTTGGTCAGAGAACTGAGCCTGGGGTGTGTGTGTGCCTGATGCTGTGATGGGTGCGATGAGGAGGAGGAGCTGGTGAAAGAGGTGGGTGGGTCCTCTGGTTCCCCCCAGTGCCTCCTCTCATAGCATTCTCAGGGATGCTCCACATTGAGAACTCCTGGGAGAATGTGTCTCTCGGAAACTGGTATGTTTTGCCTCATGAGCACTAACTGTGCTTTTTGCCTTTTAACTGCTCGGGTGGTTAGCCTAATGGGCAACCTCCTCTTTATTATTATTCTTACTATTATTTAGAGAGGGAGAGAACACGCACAGCCACATGTTGGGGGGTGGAGGGGCAGAGGGAGAGAGAGAATCCCAGGCAGGCTCCATGCCCAATGCGGGGCCCAACTCGGGGCTCCATCTCCCAACCCTGTGATCATGACCTAAGCTGAAATCACGAGTCAGTGGCTTAACCAACTGAGCCACCCAGGTGCCTCTCCTCTTTATTATAATTTTTAAAAAATTGTGTCTTGAGACATCAAGCTCTGAGTTTTCTTTTTGTTTACAATCAAATGCACCTTTTTAAAGTGAACAGTTGGAAGCACCACCTTGATTATCCCAGAAGCTTTCCTTTGTGGTCCCATCTTCCCTGGCTCCAGGCAATTGCTGATGTAATGCCTCTTAGTTTGGTTTGTTTTGTCTGTTCTTGAATGTCCAGTAAATGAAATCATACAGCTGTATTCTTTTCTATCTCGCTGCTTTTGCTTAACAAAATAGCTGTTTGATTCAGCAATTTGTTCGTTCTTATTGCTGAAAAGCATTCCATTATTTGTCTATACCACAGTATGTTTTGCTTGTTGATGGGCATTTAGCCGGGTTTCAGTTTTTGGCTTTCGAGTATAGGGCTGCTGGGATTCTTGCATAAATCTTTTTTGAGTATTCTGTTTTCATTTCTCTAGGGGAGATACTTACATGTAGTCATGGG
Source organism: Martes martes (assembly GCF_963455335.1). Taxonomy (NCBI): domain Eukaryota; kingdom Metazoa; phylum Chordata; class Mammalia; order Carnivora; family Mustelidae; genus Martes; species Martes martes. The sequence goes on along the minus strand of NC_137896.1, from coordinate 15,829,108 downwards.
GTAGGTGTATGCTTAGTTTTATAGAAATTACCAGACCTTTTTCTAAATTGTTTGTTCCATCCTAGACTCCTGCTGGCCTTATCTTCTTATTTTAACTCCTTTTTTCCCCCTGGATATGTTTAATTTAGGTCTTTTTTGTCCCCCCTAGTGTAAGAGTTCTAAAACTTTTTTTTTTTTTTTTTAAGATTTTATTTATTTGAGAGAGAGCACAAGCTGGGGAGAGGCAGAGGGAGAAGCAGATTCCCTGCTGAGTAGGGAGCCCAGTGTAGGGCTCAATCCCAGGACCCCGGGATCATGACCTGAGCCAAAGGCGGATGCTTAACCACCTGAGCCACCCAGGCACCCCAAAACTTTTTTTTTTAAGATTTTATTTTTTTGAGAGAGAGTGTGAGCATGTGCATGAGTGGGGTGAGGGGCAGAGGGAGAAGCCTGAGCAGGCGGCCCCGGGGCTTGATGAGGGGTTCAGTGAGGGGTTCGATTCTGGGACTCAGGATCATGACCTGAGCTGAAGGCGGACTCGTAACTGGCTGAGCCTCCAGGCACTCCCTGAGTTGTACAACTTTTAAAAATCATGAGTGCTAAGCCCGGTTTTCTGTTCATCCCACTGTGGACCAGGAACTGTATTTAGCTCTTGTGGGCCTAGAAGAACAAACAGGCTGGGGTCCCCACCCCAGAGCCGCTCTCTGCTTGGGGTGGAGCGAGAATGCTGCACGGGTCTACGGACATGCTGTGGTGATCCTCGGTGTCCATGTGTGCTCACTGTAGCATCCCTGGTCCTTGTGCTGGGGTTCCCATGACACAGGAGGCCCTGGGTCCTTGTTGAAATACCTTTAGTTATTTCCTTTACTGTTACTGTTGCCTGAAGAGGTTAGGGAAAATTTCCTGGATAAGGATTTGGAAATCAAGTCAGGGAAGAACGGTGGGTATATTAGATTAGGAAATAGGTGACTAGAATAGAATAGAATAGGTTGTAGGTGGAGAAAAGCAAGTACAGGGCCCTGGTTTGGCTGAAGGGAAGGGTTCTTGAAGAGGAAGAGTGGTTGATGTGGACAAAAAGATCGACGGGGCCAAATCCTGGAAGGCCTAGAATGTCGGGCTCAGTAGTGTAGGCTTGTTCAGTTGGCAAGGTAGCTCCATTGAAGGTTTTTATTTTATTTCATTTTATTGTTTTAAAAATTTTATTTATTCATGGGAGACAGAGAGGCAGAGGCAGAGGAAGAAGCAGACTCCCAACGGAGCAGGGGGCCCAATGTTGGGCTTAATCCCAGGACCCCCAGATCATGACCTGAGCTGAAGGCAGGTGCCTAACTGACTGAACCACCCAGGCGCCCCACTGAAGGTTTTTAAAGCAGAGGAGTGACCTGCACATAGCAGGGCTTCCGTGCAGCTAATCTGCTGTGTGTAGAATGGATAAGAGATTTGGTGGCAGCCTGGGGCTGAGAGACTGGTGGTGCCCAGGGCATGGGGGAGGGTGCCATACCAGGCTGCTGTAGAGAGATTATTGGGACAGGAATGGAACTGAGGTGGAGGCCCCTGGGGCCTGGGAGGAGATGGAGACAATACACCACAGTATCCTTGCCGGTTGTCAGGGAGGAAGGCGGTGCTAGATACGGACATGGGCACATGGGAGGAGGACTGGTGTTGGCCTGGCCAGGCTGGGTGGCAGAGGAGGGCAGGGTGTCCGGGGCTGGCTCAGCTACAGGGTTTACTGGGACTTTGCCCCAGCCAGTGCTGGACTACACTTGAGGGCCTGAATTTCTGTAATGGTCTTTTTCTTTTGTCCAGGGGTGTATATGTGTATTAAAAAAACATACAGCATACAACACTAAATGTATCATCATAGCCATTTTTAAGTGTACAGTTCAGTCGTGGTAAGTGTATTCCCGTTGTGCAGTAGATCTTTAGAACTTTCTTGTCTTGCAAAACTGAATATACCCACTGGGCTCAAATTCTTCATCCCCTTCCCCCAGCCCTTGATGACCGTCTGTCTGCTTTCTAGTTTTATGACTTTAACTCCTTTAGATATTTCATACGAGTGGAATCCTATAGTATTTGTCCTTTTGTGATGGGCTTATCTTACCTCTGTCTTTGAGGCTCATTCCTGCTGTAGCTTCAAACAGAACTCCTTTCTGTTTTAAGGCTGAATAAACATTCCATTATATGGATATACCACATTTTCTTTATATAGATGTATATAAAATATAAAAGAGTCAAGTTGATCAGGAAGTTCTTTCCGTCCAGTGAACTGCAACCATTCGCAGTGCAGCTCAGAGCGTTTCATCGCACTGGGATATAAGGGTCACCTTATGGAACATTTCCATTAACTTCTGAACAGTCCTGCACCCCTTTGCTGTCCCTCCCTCCCTCCCTCACCTCTGATCTCAGACAACCACCGACTACCTTTTTGTCTTTATAGCTTCATTGACGTTTTCTAGAATGTCCTATGCATGGAATCATGCAGTGTGCACCCATTTATGCTTCCTCATGATGTTGAGATTTTGTGTTGTTGCAGGAGTCTGTAGTTTATTTTCAGGAGACTGTTGTAACACCTACTGTTTGCATGCCGCAGGTCCCCCTCGTCGCTGTCCTCTCTGGCTTGCGGGTCTCTCATGGACTCCCTTCCTCCATTCTGCCCTCTTACAGCCCCTTTCCCTGAAGCTGTCAAGGTGAAGTGCATAATACGCACGTTGGACCGTGACTACCCACTGCTCAAATGCCTCAGTGGCTTTGTGTGATGCAGAGGCCCGAGTTAGTCTTGTGTGTGGTCTGGCGCCTGCTGTGGCCTCCCAAGTCACCCTGCATCCCCCTCTCACTTGCTTCCTGCATTCTAGCCGCACCAGCCTTCCTCTGAGCCTGTCCCTTGGTCTCCCTGAAGAGGCAGTCACCATGTTCCTGTCTGCTGGCCCTCAGCCAGCCACAAGGTGGCTTTACTCCTTGTGGCAGCCTTTGATTAGCTCCCTCTAGGCCATGATTCCCACAAGATGGGGCAGCTCTGTCGCTGCCCGTTGCTGTGTCTGTAGTACTTGGCATGTAGTAGGTGCCCCCTTCATGACTGCCTGCACGGAGGCGGTGGTCCTTTTGCCCTTTCCTCCATCGTGATCGGCTGCTTTCCTCCGCATGTGTGCAAGCTGAGCCCTCTCTTTCTGGCATTGGCAGGATGAGCAGCTGAGGACTCTGGTAAGGCAGTTTGGACAGCAAGACTGGAAGTTCCTGGCCAGCCACTTTCCTGTGAGTGCAGCCCCTCGGTGGCCCCCTCCCCCAGGGATGAAAGTTCTGGTGACCAGACTGTGCCTAGGACAGACTTTATGCCAAGGAGAAGACGGTGTTCCTTACCAAGGTGCCCCCTCCCCACCAAAAAACCAGCTTTCCTAGGCCCTTCCTTCCCAAGCCAGAATTTGAGTCCCCCTGTCATAAATGTTTCCACACAGCAGCCTTGGCAGGCCTGGCAGTCTTGGGGCTCTGTGCCATCTGGAGCATGTGACCAGTGGCACATTTGCATTTCTTTCTGCTAGAAGTGCAAGCAGTCTCAAGAGCGAGACTGAAATAGAGGGGAAGTGATAACTTTGGGCAGGCTTCCTGCTGAGGTCCCCCAGAGCAGCTGAAACCTCCTGGGGATGCAGGTCCCCCGTATCCCCACCCCCAGGACTGCAGGTGTCTGGTAGGGAAGGGATGGGGCAGGAGTTGCTATCGGCCTTATTTCCCAAGTCACTTGCTGCCCAGGGACCAAGTCAGCAGACCCTTTCTACCTCACCTTCCCTTGCTTCTGTGAGATTTGAAACCTTCAGGGAAATAAAGCTTTCCCAGAAGCAAGGACAGATCCCTCACATACACCACAAACTTTTATAGGAATTTATGGCTCCCTCCTTGTATTGCGGGGCAGGAGGAAGCTTCCTACAGGGCAACCATGTGTGTTCCAGCATGTGGGAGTGTAGTGTGTGGTGGGTGAAGGGAACAAGGCCTGGCCCCTTGAACCCAGTGCTCAACCAGGGTCCCAGGCTGTTGTCATAGGAATCCTCACGGGTTCCTGTTCTCTTCCCAGAACCGCACTGACCAGCAGTGCCAATACCGGTGGCTGAGGGTCTTGAATCCAGACCTCGTCAAGGGGCCATGGACCAAAGAGGAGGATCAAAAGGTATCTGTCGGGATAGCACCTTGCACACAGTGGGCCTTCCCGCACCCCAGCAGATCCAGGGATGGTGAGGCTGTCCTGGGGGTGGGCAGGGGTGTCCAGCTGGTCCTCTCAGGGCCGCGGTGAGATGAGGCCTGTGTGGAAGGAACTGCACTGTTCTGTTAGGGGGCGAGGGAGGGGCGAGTGCCCTTGGCCTCACAGAGACCTTTTCCAAGGTCATCGAGCTGGTCAAGAAGTACGGCACAAAGCAGTGGACGCTGATCGCCAAGCACCTGAAGGGCCGGCTGGGGAAGCAGTGCCGTGAGCGCTGGCACAACCACCTCAACCCCGAGGTAAAGAAGTCCTGCTGGACGGAAGAGGAGGACCGCATCATCTGTGAGGCCCACAAGGTGCTTGGCAACCGCTGGGCCGAGATCGCCAAGATGCTGCCGGGGAGGTGAGCTGCCAGTTGGGCACTGTGGACCGGGGACCAGGGGCTGGGGCAGGCCAGGATGTTCCCAGGGAGTGAGGGCATCCACTGGGCTCTTGGGGGAGAGTCCAAGAGTCGGTCCCATTTCTTTGCAGTTGTTCACTTTTCCCAGAGATGAAGGAGTCCTTCAGATTCTTGCCTAGGGCTGCCTGGGCCTGACGTTATAGGCAGTTCTGGACCAGGGCAGGGAGAAAGAGCCTGGGGCCCTCCTGCTCTGTGTACAGATTTTCCTCTGGTCCTTGTTGGAGCTCTGTGCGCCACCCCTGCCCTCTGCCAGGGTTGCCTTGTCCTTTTTCTTAGAGAATAAACTTCTCTTGTTCCTGCCTGTGCGGTCAGGGCCAGGATCTAGACATCCAAACCACTGCTCTGTTTTCTATTCCTTGCTGAGCCTGGTCCCTCTAAGAGCCTCTTGGGGGCTCTGGGGGAGCATCGGGAAGACTTGACTCCATTCTTGCCAGAATCTTCCTCCAGGGTCAACTCCCCTCGCCTAAGTTGCTTATTCTCCCCTAAGTGCTTTCTGTCTTCTGAAAACTTACATAAATCTCTTTATTTGTGGCTGTTTTTTACCCTGTTCTCTTTGTCCTTGTGCATTTCCCCCTTACTCAGTTTTACTCATTTGTCATGACACTGTGGTCCTGGGAGGGAGAGGAGATAAAATGCCAGATGGTGTCTTTCCTCTGAAGTCTGGAATGGTCTAGTTTCAAAACTTAAACCTGAGTGTGTTATCCTATCTGCTTCTCCTAGTGCTTGGGTTGAAGACCTGGGTCTTTCTTCTCGTGTGACCTGCCTGGCCTGGCTGATGCCACCAGCCTGGCCTTGATGCACTGTCACCCTTGCTTACCCATTGGGCTTTAGCTGTCTGCCCTCCTCTCAGCCCCCAAAACATGGAGAGCTCCCTCTGAGAACCCTCTGGTGCTCTCCTCTGTTGGCCTGGGATACACACTGTTTATGCTCCTTGTGTAGCCAACACACTCGTCCTTCAGTCCTTGGCGGGGGTGTCTCTCTGTCTTCCAGACTGCGGTTGGTCCCAGTGACCTCCCCACACTGTCCATACCCCTGCCCGGTCAGGACAGCCCACGGTGGGAGAGTTTCGAGATGCCGACCCACCTCTTTGACTGGCGGCTCAGTCCGGCCATTCATCATGCCCATTCACAATTCAGGGAAAGAGCACTGTGCTTGGACTCCTGCAGTAGGGAGCGCCTACCACGTGCCTGTGTCTCTGTATTGTAGTCTGCTGGGCCGCGCTGCTGTTCTGCCATGCGCGTCTGGGCTGCTCTCCTACCCTCTTCTCTACGGCTCTGCTGCTGCACACTTCCGTGGTGCTGCACTGGTCTGTGCTCTGTGCTGCTCTGCTCCCCGCGGTCCTGCAGCGGGCGCTGCTGTGGGCTTCCATAGGCCTCTCCTGCCCTGTTCTACAATACTCGGCTGCACGTGCTGCTTACTGCGTTTGCTGTGTGCTACTCTGATACTTCCAAACTGCCACCTGCTTCTCTACATGTTACATTTTGGTGCCGCTGTACTGGGCTGTATTTGCATACCACCGTACATTTTTCTCCTGCGCTGCTAGTTCATCTGTACCAGTCCACTTTCTGTTCCTATACTTCTCTCCACATTCACACTCTAGTACTCTGCTCCTGTAATACTGTGCTGCTCTCTGCTTATAATACATGTGTCTCCCCAGTTACTCATCAGTAAGTGGTGGAGTATGAAGTCATCTCCTGATTCTCTAGATAAAGTAACAGAGGTTCAGAGTGACCCATATCAGACCCTTTGTACTATCCAGCTCTGCCCTCTGTGGCCATTTGCCGTCTGAAAGGAGGACCAGGGCTTGTGTTCAAGGTCACCGTGAGCCTCAGGATGGAGCTTAGCAGCCAGGGCTTTGCTTCTAGTTTCTACAGATGCAAAGTGACTAGAAAAGGGAATGCGAGCTTCAAAAACATTTCAGTTGTGTGATTTTTACCATAGGCTGAATAAAACCTCTGCTTATTTTGCTGATGTTAGTGGAAATATGTATAAATCACTGAGGGCTAGATGCACGTGTGACTTCATTTTAGAGCTAAGAGACCATAGAGTCAGGGTGCCTGGGTGGCTCAGTCAGCTGAGTATCTGATTCTTGATTTCAGTTCAGGTCTTGATCTCAGGGTCGTGAGTTCAGGCCCCACACTGGGCTCCACGCTGGGCATGGAACCTACTTAAAGAGACCGTAGAGTCATTGGGTTGACCTCATTTACGGAAGCGGGAACTCCACTCAGGGAGGTCAGTGACATGGCTCGTGGCACTTCTGAGTTGAAAGGTCCCCTCTTGGCCCCCGCAGGACAGACAATGCTGTGAAGAATCACTGGAACTCCACCATCAAAAGGAAGGTGGACACAGGTGGCTTCCTGAGTGAGTCCAAAGACTGCAAGCCCCCTGTGTACTTGCTGTTGGAGCTCGAGGACAAGGACGGCTGCCAGAGTGCCCGCCCCGTGGAGGAGCAGGTGAGACGGCTGGCTGCGGCCGCTCAGCCCCAGGGCCCAGCTTTGGGTTCCGTATTTATCCCCGACCATCTCATTTAACACCTGTTCTTCCTTTTTCATCTTCGCCACAGCTGTTCATGACTTCCTGCCACCGGGTCTTCTGTGGGCTGCATCTCCCTCACCAGGGCCCTTCCTTGTCCCATAACTCTGCACAGACCTGACACTTTTCTGCCCGCAGGTGAAGGACGACAGAACAAGCTGACATATAAAATGGAGGGTTGGGCTGAAGAGGTCCTAAGCCTCCTCTGTCCTTAGCAACAGCTTCCTTTCTACCTGTCGCCCTTTCTAGGCTTTTCATACTTAAAGCAGGTTGGCAATTGAAAAAAAAGAAATTTATTTATTGAGGTCTAATTCACTTACAGTAAAATCCATGGCATTTAGTGTAGAGTTCTGAGTCATGACAAAAACATACTGTCCGATAACTACCAAACCACATCGAGATACAGACCTTTCCATCACCTGCCATGTTCCCTTGTCTTCCTTTTCATCAGCGCTTTTCCCTCATCCCAGGCATCCCTCGTCTGTTTTCTGTCTATAATTTCATACGGTTTTCTAGAAAATCATACAATGAAATTATATGGTATTACATTTACAATTGTAAAAACGAAACCAGTATGCAGGTGTTAACATTTCCCACCCCATACTCCGGAGCAAACTTTTTTTTTTTTTTTAAAGATTTTATTTATTTATTTGACAGAGAGAGATCACAAGTAGGCAGAGAGGCAGGCAGAGGACGTGGGGGAAGTAGGGTCCCTGCTGAGCCACCCAGGCGCTCCTGGAGCAAACTTTTTATTGAAATTTTAAAACTATTTTTTCTAATGATTTATTCTTTTTTTTTTTTTTAAAGATTTTATTTATTTGATGGAGTATAAACAGGGGGTAGAGGCAGGGGGAGAGGGAGAAGCAGTCACCCCACTGAGCAGGGAGTCTGATGCGGGGCTCAATCCCAGGACCCTAAGATCATGCCCTGAGCCAAAGGCAGATGCTTAACCAACTGAGCCACCTAGGCGCCCCAATGATTTATTCTTTACAAAGAAAGATTTGGGGTACCTGGCTGACTTAGTCAGAAGAGCATGTGACTCTTGATGTAAGGGTTGTGAGTTCACCCCCACATTGGGTATAGGGATTGCAAAAGTAAATAAAAAGATTTGGGGGTGCCTGGGTGGCTCAGTGGGTTAAGCATCTGCCTTTGGCTCTGGTCATGATCTCAGGGTCCTGTGATTGAGTCCTGCATTGGGCTCCTTGATCAGCAGGGAGCCTGCTTCTCCCTCTGCTTATTGCTCCCCCTGCTTGTGCTCTCTCTTTCTCTCAAAAAGGATACTTAAAAAAAATCTTAAAAAAAAAAATGGGAGCGGGGGTGCCTGGGTGGCTCAGTGGGTTAAAGCCTCTGCCTTCGGCTCAGGTCATGATCCCAGGGTCCTGGGATCGGGCTCAGGTCATGATCCCAGGGTCCTGGGATTGAGACCCACATCGGGCTCTCTGCTCAGCAGGGAGCCTGCTTCCTCCTCTCTCTCCCTGCCTGCCTCTCTGACTACTTGTAATCTCTGTCTATCAAATAAATAAATAAACCTTTAAAAAAAATAAAAATTAAAAAAAAAAAAGGATTTGAAGGAAATGTGTCAAAGAATGAGGATTTGACAATGCTGAGTCATGGGAGGTAACGTACTGCCCCCGTGCTGTGTTCTAGTCTTTTCTGGGATTGTGAACTAGTGAGTGAGCTTTCTTCACACTCCCCCTTCCCTGTTCTTACTGGCTCACTAGAACCCACGTCCCCTCCAGGGCTGTGACGCTCTGCTGCGGCGCTGCATCACGGTCGTGCTTCTGTTTCTCAATTTTTCAACTTGAGAGAGTATCTCCTGATTCCCTGGTATGAATGCTTCTGTAGAATAACAAACAGTAGGGAAAGATCTCGAATGGAAAGTAAATTGGCCTCTTCCAGTCTGGGTTCCCCACACGTCCCCTAACCAGCGGAGTCTACTTCTCATACTTGGTTGAGTATCTAAGTAACATGTTTTCAAGCCTTTTACTTCTGGTTGAAGAATAAGCATACGTTCCACAAAGAGAAACCATGGACATCAGCAGACACAGTCACTTTTTAGGATGGAGGGGAAGTGGGCAGACCTTCCTCGGTCTCTGAAAATCCTGGGCTGAAAGTTAGTTTTTTGACTTTACTTTTGCCTCTGGCACTTTTCTTCTGGAGCGCTAGCTGTGCTGGGCCAGAATGAGCCCCAGGGGTCAGTGAGGGTATTGTTTTTGGCCTCATTTCATCTCCAGCATCATTTTCATGGTTCTCTTGTGCTGTTTATGTAATTATGGTTATACCTAATTTTAAAAATTAGGAACAAAGCCAGGGGCACCTGGGTGGCTCAGATGGTTAAGCATCTGCCTTCAGCTCAGGTCATGATCCCAGGGTCCCGGGATTAAGCCCCGTATCGGGCTCCCTGCTAGGTAGGAAGCCTGCTTCTCTCTCTCCCTCTGCTGCCTGTGTTCCCTCTCTTGCTATCTCTTTCTCTGTCAAATAAATAAAATCTTTTAAAAATAAATAAATAAAATAAAATTAGAAACAAAACTTCAACGACCATCCTCGTAACTCAAATCACTGTGCATGTGCTCGTTATTTCTTTAGAAATTCCTGGGGATGGATTGAGACACATTTCTTGAAAAAGTTTTTTTTTTTTTCTTAAGATTTTATTTATTTATTTGAGAGAGAGAGATTGAAAGAGAGCATGAAAGGCAACGAGGTCAGAAGGGGAAGCAGACCCCTCACGGAGCTGGGAGCCCAATGTGGGACTTGATGTGGGGATTCTGGGATCATGACCTGAGCCAAAGGCAGTTGCTTAACCAACTGAGCCCTCTTGAAAAATTTCTAATACGTTTTGCTAGATTGTCTGCCAGAAAAGGTTTGCCTATTAATGTGTCTATGGGACACACAGACAGATAGTTGGTCTATGGGACCAACTCCTGTTCCCCCAACTCACCAATCAGGCTTGCAATTGTAGTTCTTGTCCCCATACTTCAAAAGCAATGCAGGATCACTGTAAAGAGTTACGAACTTTACAGAACTGAGTATTACAGAAGACAGAGCCTGCTAATCTCAACTGCCAGAGAGAACCAATATATTGTTTAATGTGTTTGCCAACATTTCTAATTAAGGGCAATACATTGAAAATGAGATTGTGATAACTTACTGCCATACAGTTTCTTCTGAAATCTTTCCATGTCATTTTGTGCATACAGAGCTTTACACTGTTCTTGAATCTGTTATGTCTTGTCATGACCTGCTGATGAACATCTGTCACCATTTCTGTTAAGACGCTGCAGTGAACATCATCGTTCCTGTTCTTTGTGCATGTACTTATTAATGTGGGTTAGTTCTTACAGATGTGGCATAACTGGGTCAAATGGTACGGACACGTGAAATTTTTACAAGCATCACCAAATCGCCACTCGAGTGTTGGTACCCTTTTGTCCTGTTGGCAGCATATGGCACTGCCTGTTTCCCCACACTGTTGTGACTGGTTGTGACTATATTGAAAATATCTTTGCCGGGTGGGTATTAAGGAGGGCACGTATTGCATGGAGCACTGGGTGTGGTGCAAAAAACAATGAATTCTGTTACGCTGAAAAGAAATAAAAAAAAAAAAAAGAAAGAAAGAAAAGAAAATATCTTTGCCGGGGTGCCTGGGTGGCTCAGTTGGTAAAGCATCCGACTCTTGGTTTCTGCTCAGGTCATGCTCTCAGAGTCGTGAGATCGAGGCCTGAATTGGTTCGGGGCTCCACTCTGGATGTGCAACCTGCTTAGGATTCTCTCTCCCTCTCATTAAAAATAAAACAAAACAAAACAAAACAAAACAAAAAAACTTTACCAATTTTATGAGCAACAACAGACTATCATTTGGGTTTGATTTCTTTTACTTGTAAGGTTTGCCATTTTTCTTTAGCTTATTGATTTGCCTTTACCCAAATTAATTGTTTTTTTTGTCATTCATAAACTTTTATTTATGTATTATGGATATTACCTCTGTATCATATGGTAATTCCTTTTTCCTAGCTTGGGAAACTCAGATCTTCCTCATCTCTTCACTTTATAAAGGTGTAGTTTATAGACAGTAAATGCACCTTTTAGTAGATAGTTCTGTGCGTTTTGACAAATGTAACCCACGCCTCAATCAAGCTGGAGGACATTTCCAGCACCCCCTGAAGTTCCTAAGCACTCAGCCCCTGGCAGCTGCTTCTCTGTTTTCTGTCTCTGTAGTTTTACCTTTGAAAGGTTGTCGCGTCAACGGAATCACACAGTCCGTACTCTGCTGTGACTGTTCTCTTCCGCTTAGCTATTAATGCATTACGGTTCATCTGTGTGACTGCGGCTGTCAGTGATTTGTTCCTCTGTACCGCTGAGTGACAGTCTGTTGGTCTGGGAGTACCATTCTTTATCTGTTTACCAGCTGAGGGACATCATTTCTAGCTTGTTCCCAAATAAAGCTGCTATAGGCATCTGCCTACAAGATTTTGTGTGAACATAAGTTTTCATGTCTCTTGGGTAAACATCTAGGTTTGGGATTGTTGGGTCGTATGGTAAGTGTATTCTGAATTCCGAATAAAATCACCATGCCATTTTCCAACATGGCTGTTTCCGAAGTGGGATTCCCACATTCAAGCCCTTCAATAGCGTTTATGGCATTCTTCCCCTTTCTCTAATCATTGCAGTTACAAGTTTTCAACCAAATCTGTTCTTATCTAATCCTTTTCTTCCTTTGCCTGGATCACAAACCATTTCCACCCTGTTCACTTGACAGTGATAGCAGTAATAGCCATGGGGTATGCTGGGCGCTGTTGGCCTCGTTGCTCATCTCCTTAGGGTCCTCATTTTACAGGCAAGAGAGCTGACACACACACAGGCCACACAGCTTGCTCGAGGTCGGCCAGCAAAAATGGCTAAGCTCTGGCTGAATCCAGAGCCCGCGTAACTCTTCCTGATGCTGTTGGGGCCTCCTCAGGGACGTGGGATCACACTCCTTGCCCTTGAGAAGACTTGTTGATCACATGTGCCCTTCTCAAGGCTACACTGGGATATGTAAGGTTAACATGTCAACCTTAGTTTCAGGGTTCTGCCGGGAGAGCTATTGCCTCAAGTGATTTTCATCTTTTTTTTGGTCACAAAATTAGTATACACTCATTTTCCAAACATTTATTTTGAAATGATATTAAGCATACAGAAAAGTTACAAGAATAGTAGAAAGAATTCCCGTAACACTCTTTACTAGATTCATTAGTTTGTGTTTGTTTTTTTTTAAGGATTTTTAAAAAAGCTTTTAAGTTATCTCTGCACCCGACGTGGCGTTCAGACTCACAACCCTGAGATCAAGAGTTGCATGCTCTACTGACTGAGCCAGCTAGGCGTCTCTAGATTTGTTAGTTTTTAACATTTGCCAGATTTGCTTTATTTTTCTGTGTACAGGTACTACTATTTTATCTGAGCCATTTGCTTCTCTATCCCGTAATACTGAGTCTGTGTTTCCTAAGAATAAGGACCTTGGCTTACATACTCATAGTACGCTTTTGTCCAATTCAGGGATTTTTAAGTCCTGATTCAGGACTTCGAACAAATCTACAGTCCAGATTCCATTTCCTGCCCATGACACAGTCTAGAATTAGACTTAGTTATCGTATCTCTTGTCTATTTTTATCTGAATACTTCCTTAACCTTTCTTAGCCTTTCATGATGCTGATATCTTTGAAGTGTAGGATAATGCCAGTTATTTTGTGGTCTGTCTTTCTTTCTGTCTGTATGTCTGTCTCTCTGTCTTTCTTTCTCTTTTTACTTGTTTATGTATAAGTAGGCTCCATTCCTAGTGTGGAGCCCAGTGTGGGGCCTGAACTCACAACCCTGAAATCAAGACCTGAGCTGAGATCAAGAGTTGGACGCTTTACTGACTGAGCCACCCAGCCTCCCATCTGTCTCTCAATTTAGATTCATCCTAGTTTCCCTATTAGATCAGGTTGTACATTTTAATTTAATTTTATTTAAATTTTTAATGTTGAATAACCTCTGTGCCCAATGTGAGGCTCAAACTCAGAACTCCGAGATAAAGAGTCGCTCGCTCTAAGACTGAGCCAGCCAGCCGCCCCAGCTTGTGTGTTTTTCGCTAGAGTACTACACAGTGTCCATCTCATAACAAGAACCCCGTGCCCTGGTGTCCAACAGGGAAGTCTCGTGACCAGCTGGCCCCCCGTGCTTCCTGCCGTGAAGGAAGAGGAAAGCAGTGAGGAGGAGGCCACGGCAGCCACCGCCTCGACAGAGCAGGGAGCTGTTCCTGCACACCTGGATGGAGTGCGGACGCCGGAGCCCTTGGAGGACTTCCCGAAGCGTGAAGACCAGGACGGCTCCTCGCCGGAAATTAGCCTGCCCTATAAGTGGGTGGTGGAGGCTGCAAACCTCATCATCCCTGCAGTGGGGTCCAGCCTCTCGGAAGCCCTGGACTTGATCGAGTCGGTAATGTTGGTCACGGCACTTCACAGTGGGCACAGAGCACCTGCCAACTGGGAGTGCTTCTCTGACGGGCGGGCATCCTTCTGTTCACTCCGTCATCCCACAACTGTCTCCTGGGCTGACGCAGAGTGCCCAGCTGGGATCCAGGGCCTGGGGACACAGATGGCGGCCATGTGGTCCCTGCCCTCATGTGCCACAGTGCAGGTGGGGTGGGAGGGCTCCCCAGAGGAGGTGGCACTGCCCTGAGGCCTCAAAGATGATGAGGGGAGCGTGTTTGAGGCCCAGAACACCTCACGGGAGAGCCTAGTGCTTGCCCCATTGGATGTAGAGTGGGATCTGGTGTGCTGAGTGGATTCTGGTAACTCTAGTAACCCTGCCTGAGGCTGCCTTAGCTGTGGATTGAACCTTGCCAGGGACAGCTCAGTGGGGGCTGCATCTCCTGCTGTGTCAGCCAGGCCTGCCGTGCGGAGCGAGTTTCATGGGGTGGTAGGTGACAGTCCTGGCAACTAGGGACAGTGGAGTTCAGTGGGAGGCACCCCACATTCACCTTCCCACTCAGGCTTCCCCATCCTTGCTAAGAATAATGACACTGTTTGTCGAGCATCTAAATGCCAGGCTCTGGGTTCCGTGTATAATCCACACAGTATCTTATGAGGTATATTCTTTCTCTGTGTTTTCTAGATGAGACCGAGGCTCAGGGGGGTTAAGTAGTGTCCCCATGGTCACACTGAGTAAGCTTGGTGGTCTTGGCTATCTTGACCACCTCTTGCTCCAGAGTTTGGGACTGTTCCCCGTTATAGCATCTAGCTGTGGTGTCCCTTCCACCCAGGAAGTTTCAGAGTGGCCCAAGAAGCAGGTCTGATTGGTTTGTCAATACGTTCAATAAATAGCTCCCGGCTGCCAGGGGCAGTCCCCAGTTTGGGCCCTAAGGGGAGAGTTAGATGAATGCAGGACGCACTCTGTGCCTCGCCCCGTTTGCCTCTCACGGTGTTACCTGCCTCCATCCTCACACTATTCTGCCTCTTCGCTTGATGGGCACAGAGAGGGGCAGGAAAAGTTCGCATGCATTGAGCGGCCACTGTATGCCCAGCCGAATGCTTAATTAGCAACCAGCAGCTGATGTGTGAGCGCCCACCATGGGCCAGGCTCCTTACCTGCCACCTAATAATATCCATGCTCTGTTACAGAGTTTGTGGAAACACTGCCGTCTGTTCCTCCAGATAGTGCTTGTAGGATCTGCTTCTGGTCCATTAGACGCCATCAGTCTGGGGCCTCCTCGAGGCTGGGGTTTGCTGCTTGGAGTGTGGGCCTAAAGTCAGTACTGCCCTGAGCTGGTCTCCACCTTTGGGGATGAACTGCCCATGCTCCTGCGAGTCCCAAGGACCAGCAGGCATCAGGAGGATCTGGGCCTACTCAGGGCCAGAGCTCCAGGGACCAAGGCAGAAGCTTCTCTCTCCAGCAGCCCTGTGGCTGGGTTGTAATTTATCGGGCAAAGGAAGGAAGAGCTGGGTATGACTCAGAAATGCTCCCAGAAACTTAAGTGACTTTGGGTAGATTGCACCGTCTCTGGCATGGAAAGGAGGAAGGTAACGCTTATCTGGCAGCTTCTTGTGGGATTGGAGACGGTTTAGGCGAAGTGGCCCAGGAGGCCTCTGTGACTGACAGGTGCGTGGAGCACAGTGGAGCCCATTCTCCAGGAGTGTGGCCATGCAGATCGGGACCCTTAAACCCGGCCTCACAGCCTCGGGCCCAAGACTTCACTTCTAGGAGAAGATTTGTATCCAAGATGTTCATGAAGATACTATTTTCAATTTTTAAAAACTAGGGAAATAAGCAATGTCCAGCAGAAGGGGGGGATAGTTAAGTAACCAATACATTCATAGGATCGAATATTTCACAGTCATAAAATGTGTTACAAAAGTTGGAAAGTTTTCATATAATAACTGATATTTATTAATAGTAAACACCCAACTTGTAGGTAATAGAATTAAGCACTATTATTAGTAGTAAAACTTTAAATGGATAAAAAGCAGTATATAGAAATGATTTTTTTCTAAGGCTAAAAACGCAGACTCCCAGCTGTCATTGAGGGACGCGTGTAAGTGGTAAACTGAGAGCAATGTGTGAGGACAGTAAATACTGAGTTCAGGCAGAGGATGGGAACAAGGGGAGCCGGACCAGGGGCTTCAGTGGTTAGGTTTTATTTCCCAGGCTCCTTGCTGGGTGTCTTGAGTTTTCTTTGTGCTTTTTGTCTGTCTTAAGTATCACTTTTTAAAAATAACAGCAAGCAAAAAAAAAAAAAGGCAAAAAAAAAAAAACCCCAAAAAACCAGCAAGCAGCCGTATGAGCAGTGTGACCTCAGCTATGTTTGCAGATAGAGATATGGATGTAGAAGAAGCCTCAAGGAAACGCAGGAAAACGCTCGTGGTGATGACTCCTGGGCTGTGGGCTCCTGCCTGACGCTTGCATATTGTCCTTTAATGAATGAATCTTGTGTCTGCTGGGAAAGCTGGGTGATTGCAGTTATTCCTGACCCCCCTCTCTGGGCAGGACCCTGATGCTTGGTGTGACCTGAGTAAATTTGACCTGCCCGAGGAGCCATCCGCAGAGGGTAGCAGCAGCAACAGCCCTGTGCAGCCATCCCCATCAAGGCAGCAGCAAGCACTGCCGCCCCGCCAGCCTGCTGCCCCGGTGCCCAGTGTGACCGAGTACCGCCTGGACGGCCACACCATCTCAGACTTGAGCCGGAGCAGTCGGGGTGAGCTGATCCCCATCTCCCCCAGCACTGAAGTGGGGGGCTTGGGCATCGGCACGCCACCTTCGGTGCTCAAGCGGCAGAAGAAGAGGCGTGTCGCCCTGTCCCCTGTCACGGAGAACAGCGCCAGCCTGTCGTTCCTGGACTCCTGTAACAGCCTCACCCCCAAGAGCACACCCGTCAAGACCCTGCCCTTTTCGCCCTCCCAGGTGTGTGGACCCCACCCCGACTACTCGCTGGGTTCAGTGTACAGACCCCCAGTGCCCGATACAGGGCCTTGACGCTGGCATACATCATTCAGCAAGGCTTCCCTGAGCGTCTGCTGTGTGTGAGGCCCTGTGCTAGGTGCTGGGGGCATAGAGGGGAGCAAAACTGGGCCTGGCTCTGCCTTCGAGAAGCTTATGCTCTGGTGGGAAAACCAGCTAATAAGAAAAGCTACAAATTAACGTGACACCTGCTGCCTAAGTCTTACAGAGCTGCGAGGGCATTGGGGGAGGAGGGGAAAGTGTCATCTGGAAGACTTCCATGACATGAGGAGGAGGGATTGCTTAGCTGGAAATAGTAGGTGGTAACCGGGCAAAGAGGAGAAGGGACTCAGTATTTGTTACAAGAGTCTCATTTTGCACACATGCTCATAGCAGATTCGCCAGGCTTGGGGTGCAACGGCAAGGGTGACATATCCGTGCCCTTGATGAGGGTAGTGAGTGCTGGGAGCAGGCTTGCAGTTACTTGAGCAGAATGTAGTGTGGAAGGTGCTGTGGTTGTTAGGAGCTTGTTGTGTCCTGGGTACTGCCCTGTTTGTAATGAAAGTTCTATTAGGGGGAGCTGAGGTGGGACCCTGTCTTCCCTCCATGTCGGGGAAGGATTCAGAGCTTCTGAGAGATGTTTGAGCTGGGTTTTGTCAGCTTGAACACAGGCATGGAGATGAGGGAGTACTCAGTGTGAAGTCCAGAGCCAGGGGGAGGAGGCAGGGGCTTTGGAGGGCTGTAGGTGTAAACGAGGGCTATGCACTGCCCTGGGGGCCAGCGGGGTGGTGGGCTCTGGGAGGGTGGAATGGAGGGGTGGATGAGAGGCAGACTTTGGAGTTTCCACGTCCCCAGACCAGAAGATGGTGGGTGGAGGCTTTGGGTCTCACTACGTCTGCCCCTTTCCCTGAGGATGTGGGAGAGAGAGAGGCCCAGAGGAGGCATATTTTAGGAAGCTACTCTCATTGTCTGTGCAAGGATTGAGGCCAGGCCTGTGTCAGGGGTGATTAGTGGTATTTTTCTGCCAGAGGCCTTGTAGTAGTTGCTAGAGGTGCCACAATAAAGTACCACAGACCAGGAGGCTTAAACTTCAGAAATTAATCTCATAGTTCTGGAAGATGAAATTAAGTGTGGGCAAGTTCAGTTTTTTCGGAGCCTCTCATGGTTGTAGATGGCTGGCTGTCTTCTCTGTGTCTTCACATGGACTTCCTTTGTGTGTGCATCTGTGTTCTGATCTCCTTTCTCTTATAATCTCTTAACCTGCTTCTCGTAGATTCTTCTGAGGACACCAGCTATGTTGGGTGACGGCCCATCCTTATGACCTCATTTTACCTTAATCATCTTTTTGAAGTCTCTTGTCTCCAAATACATTCATGTTCTGAGGTCCTGTGGGTCAGGGCTTCTACATAGGAATTTGGGAGGACACCACACCATTCAGCCCATAGCAGGCCCCAAATAAGCCCAGCTGATGAGAGGAGGATGGTGAGCCCTGAGCTACCCAACAAACAGCCCGGGGTGATGGGGACCCTGCCCAGGGCTGTGGACCCGAGGTCTGCTCGTGGCCTTGGGCTACTGGGGTACCTTCAGGGCAGAGGGGGAGGGTAGTGCCATAGACTTGGCTCAGGTCTGGATTTGTGTCCTATCTCTAGCACTCAGCACAAGAACCTTTACCTCTTTAGCCTCAGCTTTCTTTTCTGTAAAATGGGGTGATGAAATGGTACCTACATCGCTGAAGATCTGTGAAAACTACATGGAATTCTTGGTGTGAATGCTTAGCCCTGGTGTGAGGAGCTCTTCTACACATTCACATCAACAGCACCATTGTCACTGTCCCTGTCCACAGGTTGGGTGAGAGCTAGTCTTCTGAAAAGAGCCACTCTGAAGACCGCCAGCTTTCTTTTCCCTGACTGCATGATTGGCAGTGCTGTGAGCGTGGGCATGGGGGATGGCCCTCCCCAGCCTCACAAAAGCCAGGGCTGGGGGCAGTGACAATCCCACAGGTCTATGTGAACCTAGGTGGTGGGTCCTGTCAATCTCTCCTGGTCTTCGTTTTCTAGTGCCTGGTTGGGGAGTGCTTCCAGGTCAGGAAGGAGACCCCTGTCACAGAACAGCCATGTTGGGGGGTAGTGGGGACAGGGGCTGTCCGGTGTCTCACCCCACCTCTGCAGGTTGTCACTTTGTCTTGTTTCCTCTTCCCTGGCAGTTTCTGAACTTCTGGAACAAACAGGACACACTGGAGCTGGAGAGCCCCTCACTGACGTCCACCCCGGTGTGTAGCCAGAAGGTGGTGGTCACCACACCCCTGCACCGGGATAAGACGCCTCTGCACCAGAAACATGCGGCGTGAGTGTGCTGTGCCCACCCACCCCTGCTGGCCCAGGAGCTTGGGCTTCGCCCCCTTCCCAAGCCAGGACTGGGATCCCCTTTGGAAAAACACCTGGGACTGTTTCAAGAAGGCAGCCTCCTTCCAGCCACCACAGCCCTTTGTTTTTGTCAGGATTGTCTGGAGCTTCATCTTTGCTGTTCCTCATCTTCAGTTTTTAATTGGATGTTTTTCTAATCTCAGGACTAGTGTCCAAGTAGCCATGAAAAAAATCCCCGCATCTTGTGTTTCAAGTGCAAACCCACTGGGATTGAGCAACCTTAGCATGCAGGACGGAAGTGGCCTCGTTCTCCCTCTGTCTCTATGGTGCTCAGTCAGGAGCAGCTCTGGCTGTGACCTTCCGACGCTCCATGTCTCACCTGTACAGGGCGCTTGCCTGTGTGCTTTTATGGAAGTGCTTTCACGGGAGTGCACGTCCTGCGTCATCCTGAGGTCGAGACAGTGGCTTAACTGCGCTTCTGCCTGTTGCCTTTGCTGCAGGAGAGCGTTGCCTTGTTATTTCCTGAGTAACCTTCAGGAATTCCTTCAGGAATCAGCTCAGAAGTGTTAGCTCTTGTAATGATACATAATTCCAGGAAAGCTTTATGAATCTCCTGGTCAGAAATCAGTCTCTCAACAGTTGACCTAGAATTTAACAGATAACGTGGCATGAGGAACAGTCTCTCTTCAAGCCAGAGTTTTTCAGATCTCAGCTTTTAAGCAGATATGCTGTCACCACAAAAGGCATCGATGGTTCTTGCTCCTTTTCCTTCTCATCCCTGTTCCTGATCTGCCGCCGCTACTCCAGCCTCTCTGCGTTTTTTCACATGAAGAAGCATTTCCACTGGTCTCATTCTTGTATAGATCCGTGTTTTCAGCTGGTAATATGCTCCTTCTCTCTGAATGTCATCTTTAACACTGTAGTTTGGGCCCTGCTGGTGAATCTGGAAAGTTTGTATCTCAAAAGTCGCCTTAGTGTTTGAAAGGTAGTTTTGCTGGGTATAGAACTCAGGGTTGACAGGTTTGTCCTTTTTTTTTTTTTTTTTTTTTAAGATTTTATTTGAGAGGGAGAGAGCGAGAGAACACAAACAAGCGGAGAGGGGCAGACAAGAGAGGGAGAAGCAGACACCCTGCCGAGCAGGGAACCCAATGTGGGGCTCGATCCCAGGGTCCTGGGATCATGACCCGAGCCAAAGGCAGACGCTTAACCAACTGAGCCACCCAGTTGCCCTGACAGGTTTGTTCTTTGAGCTTTAGGGATGTTGCTCACCTGTCGTCTGTCCTGTACTGTTTTATTACTGGGTTTGAACAAGCTGATTATGGTGTGCCATGATGGATTGTTCTTTGTTTCTTATACTTGGTATTCTCTGAGCTTTTTGGATCTTTGGGTTTTCATTAAATTTGGAAACACTTCAGCCCTTATATCTTCAAATATTCTTTCTGGGCCTTCCACCCCACAGCCCTCTTTACGGACTCCACAATTACACACATATTCTGTCACGTGGAGCTGTCCCAAAGCTTACTGATGTTATTACTATTGTTTTCACTCTTCTTTCTCTCTGCTTAGTTTTGGACGGTTTCTAGTACCCTGTCTTCGAGTGACTAATCTTTCCCTCTGCAGCATCCGGTCCCTGGTAATCCCATCTGGTGTGTGTTTTCATCTTAGGCATTGTGGTTTCTGTCTCCAGATATTAACAGATCTTGTAAAATATCCTCCATCTCGACTTGGCTGTCGAACACAAGAAATACAATGATAACAAATGTCTTACTATCCTTGTCTGCTGATTTTAGCTTCTGTATCAGTTTCAGGTCAGTTTCAGTAGATGGGCTTTTCTTTTCATTGCGGGTTTAGCTTGGATTGTTAGCTCCTGCTTTGCTTCTCCATGTATGCCTGGTGACATCTGGTTGAATGCCAGACGTTGTGAATTCCACCTTCCTGAGTGCTATATATTTTTGTATTCCCATACTTTCTTTTAGAGCCTTGTTCTGGGATACAGTTGAATTACTTAGAAATAATTTGATCCTTTGGGTCTTGTTTTTAAGATTTATCAGGTGGGACCACAGCAATGGTGGGTTCAGGACCCTCCAGTACTCTACGTACTATCTTGTGAGTGTTGAAGATTTCCAGTCTGGCCAGTGGGACTGAGCACTGTTTCCAGCCCTGTGTGAGCATGAAGTACTGTTCCCTCTGGTCTTTCTGCATCATTCTCCCCTGATCTCAGGTGGCCTCCTCATGTGTTTGTACCAGTTAGTGCCCCGGGGGTACTCTGGCCCATCTGCAGACGTCTGGGGTTCCCTCCTATGCAACTCTCTCTTTTCTGGTTACGCTGTGCCGTGCAAACTCGAGTCGCTGTGGTCTCCCCGAACACTTGCCCTTGTCTCTTCGATTCCAGGTCATGCTGGGCTCCGCCTGCACTTCCCTCCCTGTGCCGTGCCCAGGAGCCATCCTCTTCTGTCTCCGTCTCTTGGGTCCCTTTCCTCATCCACCTGGTGCCCAGGGTCTTGAAGCCTGTCCTGTCCTCCACAGTGTGTTGTTGCTTCATTGTTTGAGGCAGGAGAGGAAATCTGGCCCTGATGTCCCATTTGGGCCCAAAGTGGAGTGGAGATCTTGCTACTTCGTCTTTAAGTCCAGATTCTTGTCACAAAAAACTGTTTTGGTTTTCCTCCTTCCTCTTCCAGAAATTCTTTTGGACATATGCAGGTCTTCGTAGGTAACAGTTATTTGGGCTTTATTCCAAATTTGACTTTCCCACTGATTTTATATCCCACCTTCCCCATTTGATCTCTCCCCCCATAGAAGTTATGGTTTATTGAAAGGGAAGCTCATTAACAAGAAACAAAACACACTCAATGTGTATTTCTGATGGTGCTAGAAACCGTGAGGGGAATTATATAGGCCTTGGGGTGAACACAGAGTAACGGCGAGGAGCTTCTAACTTAGAACATCAGGGATGGCCTTTCAGAAAGGGAGAGCCCTGCAGAACCCTGCGAAAAAGGAACTCCAGGCAGCTCGAACTGCAAACGCAAAGGACAGAAAGGTGCTTTTTGGTGTTGTAAAGAACTAAAAGAAGGCCACTAAGTTTGGAGCCAACCGAGTGTAGAGTATGGTTGGGAGAAGTCAGGTCACCAGACCTGCGTGTCTGTGGGGATGGGCCATGTCGAGCTGATAAGATTTTACTGGTTCATAAAGCACAGACCTTCCTGATTTTAAAATTTGATTCTTCTCTGGGTTAGATGGAGTGCTTTTTTGAGTTTTCTTCTGAGAGGAGACTATGAATGAGGAGGGTGTGGGGTTTGTGCCATCTAATGCCTGTCAACCTTTTTTCACCAACAGGAGCTGAATGTAGAAGTCTTAAGGGAGAATAGCTGTGACTCCAAACCATGGGCTCTGTTTCTTAGGCATTTATGTTGTGGAGAAATCTGATACCTAACCCGCTGTTACTCCTTTGTAGCAAATCTTTTCTTTCTCTCTGGATCCTTATGGTTTTGTTTGTTGGTTGGTTTGTTAATTCCTGAAATTTGCTAAGCTAGATATAGGTGTGCTGCTTCTTTATTAACTCCCACCACCCTGATTTTCAAACTTAGGACGCAAACTTTGAACTAAGAAAATACACTTCTTTTTTTTGTTTGTTTCTGTGGTGGTCTGCTCCTTTACCTTCTACCTTTAGGTCCTCCCTACACAGTCTCGCCGGTTGCTCTGTCTCTATCTTCATCTTCCTGTTCATTATCCTAAGCCACTCGAACTCTGCAAGAACGCTGTGGGACTGTCTTCTGATTCTCCAGTTTCCTCCGGCACTTTCCCACCTGCTGAGCCCTCCAGCTTACAGAGTTGCAGGGGGTTTTTTTGTTTTTGTTTTTGTTTTTTTTGTGTTTTTAGATTTTGTTTATTTATTTGACAGAGAGAGATCACAAGTAGGCAGAGAGGCAGGCAGAGAGAGAGGAAGGGAAGCAGACCCCCTGCTGAGCAGAGAGCCCAATGTGGGGTTTGATCCCAGGACCTGGGGATCATGACCTGAGCCGAAGGCAGAGGCTTTAACCCACTGAGCCACCCAGGCGTCCCGAGTGGCAGTTTTTTCATCTCAAGCAGTCTTTTGTCTTTCCTTCTCAAGTTGGCCTCCCTTGGTGTTCTAACACGCATGTATTCTTAGTTCTTGCAGATACTGTGAATTAGAGAAGTTCTAGTTCATGTTTGTTGCAAAAGCTCCATGTCCCACAGAGATGTTTGGTCCTGAGACTCTGATTCCTATCCCTTTGAGCTACAGTTTGAACTGTGAGATGTTCACATTTGACCAGTACTTATCTGTCATTCTTCATCTTTACTGGGGGTGGGGAGGCCTCTCTGTGTCCTGTGTGGGAGATAACAAGAATTTGGGAAGAGATCGAGTGGATCCCTGTCTAATCTCAATCTCGAGAAAGGAAATGAAGATTGGTTTGCCCTTGTTCCAGCCTTTTATCTCCCGTGGAATGCTGGCAGGCCAGGGGAGGAGGCCGGAGTCGGGGTCCCAGCAGCTGTGTCCACCTTGGCCTCTGCTCCCAAGTTCCTGACTACCTGGGTGTTTCTCACATCCTCCAACAGTCCCAGTAAGGCCTGGGAGTCAGCTGTGATGGTACTTCGAGATGATGGAGGTCATGCCGGCCTTGTGTAGGTGGAGAGCTGGTTTGCCCACAGCCAGCTTGCAGTGTGTATGTGTGAGGGGCCCCTTCGGGGCCTTCCCCAGCAGGCTTCCTCATCACAGTCAGACATAGATTGCTGTTGGCACCAGTGCTGATAGAAGCTTTTTAGTATCTCTGCTTGTGGACCAGACCCTTCCCAGGTTTCTGTCTGCTAAAGCTTTCCCTCCCCAATTTGTATCCCCACTGCGGTCATTATGAGGGGATTCGGGTGTGCATACCCATGTGTTGGCCTCACCATCTTGCATCACGTGTCTTCCCTTAATGCTCCTGCCACACGCTCGCCCTGTGGCACGTGCTGTCTGGAGAGAGCTTGGGGAAGGGACTTGGTCTTCCTGGAGTCTCACCTTGCTCCCCTACCCTTCTCTTGCTGGGCCTGCAATGTGGCTGTGGGCCTGCCTTGTTTATGAAGACCCATCATCGATCAGCTAACGACTGAGCGACATTCTCAAACATTCTGCCACCTGGCTGGGGCTCCAGGGCCCTCTTAGTCTATGTCCTATTCTTTCCCTTTTCTGAGGCTGGCCCCTCCTCTAAGCGCCCGATGGCAACCCTCAGGTGTATAAAGGTGGGTAGGGAAGTGCCAGGGGAAGAGACCATATGCCTGGGGCTTCCTCCTTGCTGCAGAGGCCAGAGGTCAGGTGGAGGGACGGTGGGAGTCCTGGGCAGCCTGTGGCAGACTGGCTGGTGTCTGTCCCCTAGCCCATCGCTCTGGCTCCTCTGCCTGACAGGTTTGTAACCCCAGATCAGAAGTACTCCATGGACAACACGCCCCACACGCCAACCCCGTTCAAGAATGCCTTGGAGAAGTATGGACCACTAAAGCCCCTGGTACGTGGTGCAGCCGGGCGGGTGTGCATGGTGGGCTCCCTCGGAGCCGTGCTGTGCATAGCTCACACAGCCCTTCCCCTCTGAGACCTCATGGGACTCTCCCAACAGCCCTGAGGAGTTGCAGACATGCTATTTTATAAGTGGGGGATCCGAGGCCGAGGCGCCAATTCAACAGACCTTTCTTGAGCACCTTCGATGTGCTGGGTGGGCACTGGCTGGTGCTGAGACGCAGTGGCATCCTGCTGAAGTTCTGTGTGGTGGGTTGGGGGGCGATATGACACACTGGTGCCCGGAGAGCTCAGCACTCCCGGTGCGCTGTCCGTGCTGGGGGACAGATGGACAGCGGCTGCAGTGGAGAAGGACTGGCTCGGAGGCAGTGGCTGAAGGCTCCGTACACTGAAGCCTTTGACCAGTGGCTGGTGCTTTCTCTCACACAAGGGAAAGCCTCCTTGTGGGGGCGGCCTGAGGGGCCAGTGAGGAGGCAGCTTCCTAGCAGTGGGCAGACTGCCTTTCTCCCCACTCCTCCCAGTGGGATGGTCCTGCTCTCCCCGGTGGAAACAGCTGGCACCGTGGGCTTTCTGAAACAGAGGCAGGAGTTGTAGAAATGAGTTGAAGGTGAGAGAAAGGTTGTCAAGAGGCATTTGGCCTGTAAACCGGGTCTGTGGTGTGTCTCTCCCGCTGCTATCACCACCACAGTGTGGGGTTCTCTTGGCTGTGGTCTCGCTGGTCCTGGGACGGAGCTGATGAGCTAATGGAGTTCCTGAGCCCAGTGAAGCACTAGTTAGCGCTGATCTCTCTAGTTCAGGTGGGGATGCAAGTCCTAGACACTGAGACACTGGTGTGCTTTCCAGACAGTTGTGTGAGGGCACATCTGGCCTTGGCAACTGAAATTAAGCCCTTGTAGGGGCTTTTCGAGTGACTTTGCTGGGTTGCCGTCCACTACCTCTGAGGCCAGGAGAGGTCTCCTAGAGCCCCACAGGCCCAAGGCGGGAAATGGAACCAAGAGTCCCCATTAGTGTGGAACCAAGGGGGTGGGGGTTAGCGCTTGAACGTGTGCGGGTTCTGACTCCACAGCTTTGTGACCTTGGGCCAGGCGCTTGCTCTCTCTGAGCCTTCCATTTCTCCCCTGTGGAAGATGACAGCTGTTGCACAGGGTTGTGTGAGGGTTGCTGTGGTGATGTGGGGATGCTCCTGGCTCATGACAGCCCTCAGTGAGTTGAGGTCAGTGTCTGCTTGTCTGTCCTGCAAGGCAGGACTGAGCGTGAGGTCTGCCCCAGGCCTCCTTCCTGCACTGCCTAGGACAGCCGGGGTGTGGTGGGCTCCTAGAGCCTGGCTGTGGAGCCTCACTTGGGCTGCCCCACCCCACCCTCAGCCCCAGACCCCGCACCTGGAGGAGGACTTGAAAGAGGTGCTGCGCTCAGAGGCCGGCATCGAGCTCATCATTGAGGACGAGGCGAGGCCTGAGAAGCAGAAGAGGAAGACTGGGGTGAGTGGCCAGTGGGGCTGGAGATCCCCTTCCTGCCAGGCTGGGCAGACTGGGCCAGGGGAGGCGGAGCCATGGGGAAGGGGAGAGAGTGCAGAGGGGGTGGAGCTGCAGCCCATGCCCTTTGTTCTCCAGAGTGGGCGTCAGCAAAACCCACCTAAGTGGGGTCCTGGTGCTCGGGACCCTCCCTTTACCTCCTCTGAGCTAGGCCCTTAAGCAGCATTGTGTTTGGACCCTTCTAAAGTAGGCTCTGGGCTGGATGCAGTGGATAAAATGGTGACACAGACCCAGACATGGTCACTCCCTCCTGGAGTTTAGGGGCAGAAGCAGATGCTAGGCAAACACAGCAGGGACCCTCCGACGCACATGGCAGTAAGGGAGTAAGTAGAAAGGGGCACAAAGAGAGGATTTTTTTTTTTTTTTTTTTTTTATTAGAGAGAGAGTGGGAGAGAGAGTGAGCGAGCATAGGCAGGAGCCCGATGTGGGACTTGATCCCAGGACGCTGGGATCATGACCTGAGCCGAAGGCAGCTGCCCAACCAACTGAGCAAAGAGAGGATTTAAAGGGACATCCTCAAACGCCTTCAGCCATGCATCTGGGCTGTGTGAGCCAGGTGGGGGACATTTGCTTCAGGTGAGATAGAGAGCTGGCGGGGACACAGGTCAGGGACACCTGGGTGCAGAGGGCAGGGCTGGGGTTGTCCCAAGCCAGCCCAGAAGCCACACCCCTGCTACATCACATGTGTGGTTTCCTAAAAGTAGATGGATTCCGTGTCCCCCTTTTTTGCAGATGCTTTCTTCTGGGGAGAGGTGGGAAGATGGGAATGTGCCAGACAGGTGTGTGGGGAAGGGTGGGCAGTCAGTCTGGGAGGGGCCCATGGAGCAGGGGCCCCTGGGTATGTGGGTTCAGAGAATTTGACCCAGGGCCCTCCCTGGCCTCTCCATATCAGATGGTGGTTCTGAGCTGTGGTGGTACCAATATGGGCATACTGCTGGGTTGGGGGGTGAGTTAGTCCCAGAGCTGACTCCTGGCCTGCTGCTGAGAGGCGCAGGTGTGGGACTGGGTGTTCCTGTAATAGGCCTGTGTCCCTCGGTTTTATGTGTCTGTGTTTCTCATCTGCAGGTGAGTATTTGAGGTATAACTTGGATGGCTCTCTCTTGGGCCTGTTTAGGGGTGTGTTTGGCATGGTAGAGGTCTGGGAGCTGTGCATGGTCCATTTGGGTATGACGGATGGGTCTTTGGGTGGAGGTGTTTGTGTCTTGGCTCCCTGTGGTTGCCTAGGGCAAGACGGTCTGCCCTGGGCGCTGAGTCTGTGATGGTACCAGGGTCTCCTGGTCTATCTGCGCCCCCCACCCCAATCCTTGACAGCTGGGGACCTGGCTTGAAGGCCCCACTGCATCAGGGTGTGGATCTGTGACCAGGGTGTTGGGGCAAGTGTCCCCAAAGTGCTGCTGGTGACTCAGGGGAGTCCCAAACGTCTGCCCTGTCTCCTTCCTCCCTACCCCTAGCTGCGGCGGAGCCCCATCAAGAAGGTCCGCAAGTCCCTGGCTCTTGACATCGTGGATGAGGACGTGAAGCTGGTGATGTCCACGCTGCCCAAGGTGCTGTCCTTGGTAAGGGGTCAGAGAGAAGCCGCCCCTTCACCTGCCCCCCCTGCCCAGAACTGCAGAAGGCTCCTCTGCCACAGGGAGAAGGGAGTCTTCCTGGAGGCCCTCTGCCTTTAGAAACCTTTAGCTGTGAGGCGACCCTGGCAGTGGACTGGCCTGGCGCTTCTTCGCATGGGCTCTGGGTGTCAGGCTCAGCCATAAGGGGCCGATGGAGAAAGTGGGGCTGAGCACCCACGCCTGATTTCAGTCAGGGCAGCTCTGCACATGTCTTTCACAGAAGGATTTATTGCATTGCCAGAGATGCATTGCTAGAACATGTTTGAAAACCATGAATCTGGGTCCCCAGCACCTCTCATACTCTACTCATTGGGGCGATGTGGAGAGGGTTGGTGACGTGCCTCAGTGAAGCACAAGCAGGTGGTTGGGGCACATCAGCCCTGGGAAGGGTGCTGTCCGGTTCCAGGCTGAGCTCGGGAAGGGTGCTGTTGTCAACACAGAGCCTGTGCTCAGAAAGCATGCCTCACTGTGGATCTCTCGCAGCTGGCAGGGGATGCCTCAGCCAGTGGGAGGCAGCAAGAGGAGTGGGGGGGAGAGGGGGAGAGACAAAGGATTGCCTGATGAGATCCTGCAGATCTGGGGACTTAGGACTGCTGCAGAGAAGCACTGGGCAGGAAGCCCCACGAGGCTGGGGACTTAGTACCGTGCAGCCAGACCTGCAATAGGCATTGTCTTGGGCACATAAAATATTTGCCAAACAATAAAACTGTGTGGTTAAGTAGTTTAGAACATGGGATTTGGGGTGGGATGAGCCTGGTGGAGTTCCGATGCTGGCGCATGCTCTCTGGGATCTCTTAGTTGTCCCAAGCCTCAGGTTCTTGCCTATCAGAGCACCGAGCCCCGCAGACTATTAGGAGAATAAAGGTCGAGCAGAGCTGGGAGGCTGGCTGGGCTGGGGGTACTATGTGCAGCTCTGTGTGTGCCAGTTGATGCTGGCATCTGTGGCTGCTCATGGAGATTTCTGGTCCCATGAGAAGCTGGACTACCCCCACCCCTGCCTGAGGCTGGGGGTGCCGAGCCAGCTCCATGGAAAAGGGACTGGCATTATTGGGCATCTGTTAGGTACCAGGCTCTGGAACAGGCACTTGACAGAGAAGTCCCGTCTGGAAGAGGACACTGAGGCTTAGAGAAGTCCATGTCCGCCCGAGATCCAGTAGGCTGGAGGTGCAGCTGCTGGGCTGCAACCGGTTTCCTTCTTTCCCACCACGCCTGTGGCAGAAGGGTGAGTCTGCCTCCGTTTTCATTTCAGCCAACAAATGTCCTGTCAAGCTCTTCCAGCTTCACGGTGCCAGGCATCAAAGAGGACACCAGTCTCCTCAACGAGGGCTTCCTGCAGGCGAAGCCCGAGAAGCCGGTGGCAGCCCCGAAGCCCCGAAGCCACTTTCCAACACCTGCCCCTGTGAGTGCTGGTCACCAGCGTGGTGGTATCTGTGGGGACTTGGCACGGGCTGTTGCCTCTGCCTGAATGCCCTTCTCAGGCTCTGTTCGCCTGATTAGCAGATGCTTCAGATCTCTGTGTGGACGCCACTCCCTCAAGGAGGGAGCCCGTGTGCTGGAGAGCACCCCCCCATGAGCCCCTCTTATATGGCGTGGTCTCACTGTAATTAATCACTGTCTCTGTATTTAGTTGCTTAGCCTATGTCTGTCTTCAGGGGCAGGGGCTGCCCTGGCTGCTCACACCTCACTGTCTGTCGGTCTGAATTTCTTGCTGCTCTTCCCACCAGCCTGCTTGGCTGTCACTTTTCCCCGTGAGGAGGCTGGTGCCACGTGGGCATGGCCATGTCGCCCGGTCCAGCCTCCTTGCTCTACATCTGAGGAAGCCCAGAAACAGGAGCAACTTCTCCAGGGCCGCTGGGAAGGTGGAGGGAGCACAAGAAGGCTTGTGGCTTCAAAAGGGAGGAGGGTCAAAGAAACGTTCCCCTCTCCTCCTGGCCATGCTCACAGCGTTTGCTGGGGGAGTGCTGCCCTTCCCTGGATGGTAACTTTCTTGCCTCCTCCCAGATGACCAGCGCCTGGAAGACGGTGGCCTGCGGGGGGACCAGGGACCAGCTCTTCATGCAAGAGAAAGCCCGGCAGCTCCTGGGCCGCTTGAAGCCCAGCCACACGTCTCGGACCCTCATCTTGTCCTGAGGGGCTTCGTGGTTACGAGCTCATTCTTATGTTTACAGGGGGCTGGGGGGACCGCGGTTGGTCTGTGAGTCTGAGCATCACGCTCAGATGACCACCTGCAGGGAGCCTTCTGCCACCAGCCCCTCCCCAGACTGCTCAGGTGGAGGCAGAGCGGGGCCTCCCGCTGTCCTGTCTCTGAGTCCAGTGATGGGTGCGGGTGGTTCCTGGTGCTAACAGAACAAAGTCCCACCCCCGGGCCTGCCTGGTCCTCTCCCCAGTGCCACAGGGAGTCCCATTAGCTCCTCTCAAGCTCTGGTCAGGTCTGGCCTCATCTCAGACCCCTGCTTAGAATAGGGGAATGGCCAGCGTGCTCCTTCCCTCAACCTGTTAGTACATTTTCTTGAAAAAAATAAAATTCCCTTTTTCCATATGCTGTTGTAGACTCCACTTTTCTCCTGTCCCCTGCTTGTGGTTTCTTGGTCAGGGGTTGACACCCTGGTGACTGTCCTTGGGGCCTAAGGGATATGGAGACCTGGGCCTTCCTCCTCAGAGCACAGCCTTGTCTGTACAGTCCAGGTCTCGGTCTCTGGATGCCTTCCCCCAGCAGCCCACAGTGCTGCAGGCAGTTTCATCTGCACGCAGTGGCCATCTCAAAGCTCCGAAGATTCTCGGCTGTTAGCAGGGAGGGAAACGTGCATCAGGACCCTGTTTGGCCTTACCATGGATGGTGGACCTGGCCTGCCATGAGCCCAGCCCCCGGGTGAGACCGGTAAACAAGGAGGGACCAGCAGCTGGGCAGAACTTCTGGCCACAGTGGCCTCAGCTTGCCAAGGCCATGGCAGCAATCGGAGCCTCCTCTGTGGTCCACCTGGATCATGGTGCAGTGGGCCAACTGGCACTTGGCTGTAAGCTGGGGATTGAAGCAGGATGGGTGCCAGGTTTGACAAGGTCTGGACTAGGGAGTGAGATGTTCAGCAGTAGAGTTCATGGGATTTGGCACGTAACCACGCAGGGGGCTGAGGTCTCAGTTCATCACAGGATGGGTACCTGCCTGCGACCCATTTCTAGACTTGCTGCAGTGCCTCTGATTTCTAAGGGAGACTTGGGGACAGATCCTCTTGCTGGGGGCCCCCCTCTATAGAGGACTGGGAAGTAGGACACCAGGGTTCAAATCTGACACACCCCTGCCCAGCTGAAGTTGCATATGGGGTCCTGTCAGTGTGGCACAGCCCTCCCCAAGTGGCCCTCGACCCAGTCACACACAGTTGTGCCCCATTTGAGCCTGGTTGAGCGCTGGTTCCTGCTCCAGAGCCAAGGCCTGGGAATGAGACCAGGCACAAGGGCTCCACTCTGCTTCCTGGAGCTCCTGTGGCTGAGCCAGATGCTCCCTGTCAGTTCCATGGCTAGGCCACAACTGCCACACGGCCCTGTGCCTTTGCTGATTTCCTGGCCTGGACTTCTGTCTTGTCCCCCACCCCCAGCCCTCTCTTGAGGACATGCAGGGCCCAGGCCCTATCTCTGTTCCCTGCAGGGCTGTCAGCATTGATGGGTAACTCCAGTGAGGGTGGGGACCCCGGGGATCTTTATCCCGAGGTTTTCACAGGCAACTCTGTGGAACACCTACATTAAAGTCAGATGCAGCAAGGCTCTGGGACAACCTGCCCTCCCGTCCTCGGACCCTGGAGTTGATCAGAGGCTCCCAGGGGTGATTCCTAGGCAGGTCATAGGTGGTTGCACCTCAGTGAGCTCCCCTACAACCCGCCAGGGGCTTTTCGCCAGTGCCTGCTCCTGGCTGCCTCTCCCGCTGATGCCCACGGCTTGTCCTGAGGCTCTTTCCTGTGCACCTATTAACTGCAAACTGTGAACTCTGCTCTGGAGCTGTTCTCTGCTTTGTGCATTAAATGAACAGACGTCAAGGGTCCGCCTGTGCCAGGCATGGTTCTGGTGCTGAGGATACAAGAATTAACCCCAAGATTCTCCCAAACAACCTTATTCTCACGGGGCTTAGATTCTAGAGAGGACCGACAAGCTATAAGCCAACACCCATTCACAACATGCCAGAAGTTAAGAGAGGCTTTTAAGAGAGAACGCAGAGGAATAATGAGTGGCATGGGCACCAGGCCACCTGCTAAGAGGAGGTAGAGGCTTGAGTGAGAAGGCTGGCTGCAGCGCCTGGCCACCATGGGGACCAGGAGGGAGAGTCCACACGGGCGGGCGTACTGGTTGCCAGAACTGGCGCTGACAGCCCCTCTGCGGTTTGACTGGGAGCATGGGGGCACCGAGTGCTCCAGTGGGTTCTGCCGTGGCTGACCTCAGGAACTTGGGTCATCCGGGATGATCAGGGCCCAGTGTTTCCTAGGCCAGGGTGACAAGCAAGATGGAGGCAGGTGCTCAGATGCCTAGCACCCGAGTTCAGGGAGGGAGTATGGGGGACGATAGTAGGAGGGAAGGGTGGAGTTCAGCTAGGGTGGCAAAGCTGAGCGTTCTGGGAAGACCCAGACAGTGGCTTGGCATCTGCTGGCCAACACGGCCTAGAAGCGAAGGAGAGAGGGTCAGAGGCACAGACGGGATGAGGGCTCCCAAAACGACCACGACAGGACAGCTATTCCTGGAAGCCACGCCCATGTGGGGGTCACGTGACTTATTCTGACCAATGGGAACCTCCTAATTGCCACGTGAGGGATTGTGGGAGAGCCTGCGGAGAGAGGCGAGAATGGCCAGCTGCTTTAATGAGTCCGGTCGCGTGAGCCTGGCCATCCTGAGCCATCCAGCCTGCCGTGCTCTGGCCCAGTCCAGAAGAACTGCCCGGCTGAGCACGGACTCAGGAACAATAGGAACTCGGTATTGTTTTAAGTCCCGTTTCAGTGTGGGGGTGATTTGTTGATGGAGACGCTGTCACAGGGAACCAGGGCGTGTGGATACTTGTATGGTCGGGACACTGGTGTGCGGCCCTCACGGAGCGGGAGGCCGCCGCCGAGGGTTCGAGCCTGGGCTGGACCCGCGTAAGGCTGGAGGCGCAGGGCATGGCCCTGAGCAGCGCCCTCCCCGCGTGAAGAATTCCGAATGGGACAGAGGTGTTCTCAGCTCCAGGTTGTTGCTGGGGGTCGGAGGCAGGCCAGTCCCCCCCGGGGAGGAGTGGGGCGGGTGGACGTAGTGGGAAGCGCTGGGGACCTAGGTTTAGGTACAGGGCGTCTGTGTGATGTTTGAGATACTTAGTACATTTATTTGCATCTTATATCTCCCCTTTAATAAAGGGAATCATCTCCTGAGATGTTTTGAATACCTTTTTGTCTCTGTTTAAAATGTAAAAGCCTCGCCTGAAATTCAAGTGATGCAGAAGTGGACAGATTAAAATGCAGACCGTCCGTCCACTCCCATTTTCCTCGGAGGTGACCACCACTCAGGGTCTAATAAAGTACTTCCCGGATCCTGCTGAATCGCACTGGGATCCTGTTACGATGCAGACTTTGGTCCCGGAGGCTCTCAGGTGGGGCTCCACGCGCTGCCTTTCTAACAAGTTTCCAGGTGATGCAGCGTCAGGGAGCTTCACTTGGAGAAGCAGGGATTAACGGTACTAATCGTTCCATTAATCAAAATCAGTGAGATGCCTGGGGCCATTGCTATCTTTTCTTCCTCAGGCTGCACAGCATCTCAATTTCACTCGCTCCAAGAACTCAGTCCTGGCAGATGCAGGGGAGTCTGTGCCATGTGGTTTCTATGGTGAGAGCCACCTGGGTCCCCTCCACCTGCCTGCGTTTCTCAGGCAGTGGAACATCCGCTTGGGAGGGGCCTGTCTGGTTGCAGTTACACCTGTGTTTTACTGGCTTATTGTAGGACTCCCGTTTGCCTATAACTTTCGAGAGAGCAGGGATGATACCTGCCATGTGCATGGCTTTATCCCCAGTACTCATTGGCACCTGGCACATAGTAAGTGCTCAACAAATATTTCTTGAATGAATATGAAAACCAAGAGGGATCAGTGATTGCTCTGGCCATTGTTGAGCATTCATGAGCTAAGGATCTCTTGTTGGACGATTCAAGGTGGAGTTTTCTTCTTTTATCTATCTATTTATTTATTTATTTTGAGAGAGCGAGAACAGGGGGGAGGGGGGAGGGAGAGAGAGAAGCAGACTCCCTGATGAACAGAGGGCCCCATGTAGGGCTCCATCCCAGGACCCTGAGATCATGACCTGAGCTGAGGGCACATGCTTAACTCACTGAGCCACGCAGATGCCCTGATCAAGATGGAGTTGTCCTCTTGCCAAAACCAAAGGAAGACCTGAATTTTTGCTGTGTGACTGTAGGGACTGACCAGAAAGCATCCATGATCCAAGAGTTGTATGTGCATCTTGACAGACCACCGCTCCTTCCATCCCACCCACCCAGACACAGCCCCTTCAAGAGCCAGAGACCCTTCCCAGAGTCATGCCACTGCTTCCCAGATGCAGGCCTTCCTCCATCAATACTCATCTGTGCTGTGATGCCCAGAGATTAAAGTGATTCCAGAGGCCTGATTCCCAGTCTCAGCTATTAACTGATACCCATGTTGACAGCAGCATTATTCACAACAGACAAGAGGTGGAAGCAACCCTAGTGCCCGTTTACCGAAGACTGATAATCCCAGGTCCCTACATGCCAGACTCAGTTTTGTTCTTTTTTTTTTTTTAATTGTGGTTAAATACATAACAAAGTTTACCATCTTAACCTTTTTAAAAAATTTTTTATTTTTTGTTAACATATAATATATAATTAGCCCCAGGGGTACAGGTCTGTGAATCGCCAGGTTTACACATTTCACAGCACTCACCATAGCACATACCTTCCCCAATGTCCATAACCCAACCACCTTCTCCCTACCCCCCTCCCCCTGGCAACCCTCAGTTTGTTTTGTGAGATTAAGAGTCTCTTATGGTTTGTCTCCCTCCCGATCTCATCTTCTTTCATTTTTTCCTTCCCTACCCCCCAAATCCCCCACGTTGCCTCTCAAATTCCTCATATCAGGGCTGTCTTAACCCTTTCTAAGGGTACAATTCAGCCATGTTAACTCTATGCACATTGTCATGCAACAGATCTCTAGAATTTTTTCAGCTTCCAAAATTGAAATGCACTCATTAAACAACTCATTTCCCCCTCCCCCCAGCGTCTCTCGACTGCCATTCTACCTTCTGTTTCTATGAATTGGACTACTCTAAATATCTTGTATAAAGTGGAATCATACAGTATTGTCATTTTGTGACAGCTGATTTAACTTAGCTTAATATCCTCAAGGTTCATCCCTCTTAGAGGTTGGGTTGGAATTTCCTATCTTTTTAGGGCTGAATAATATTCCACTGCACAGAAAGACCACGTTTTAGTTACACATTCATCTTTCTGTGGACGGACCCTAGGGTTGCTTCCACTTCTTGTCTTGTGAATAATGCTGTTGTCAACATGGCTATGCACGTAGCTTGAGATCTTGCTTTCAGTCCTTTTGGCTGTATACTCAGAAGTGGGATTGGTGGGTCACATGGTAATGCTATGTTTTTTTGGCTTTCATAATATCGTGTGTGTGTGTGTGTGTGTGTGTGTGTGTGTGTGTGTGTTATGTTAGTCACCATACAGTAGTACATCATTTGTTTTTGATGTAGTGCTCTAAGATTCATTGTTTGTGTGTAGCACCCAGTGCTCCAGGCAACCCGTGCCCTCCTTAATCACGGGGCCAACCCATTGCCCCACTTCCCTCCCCTCTAAAACCCTGTTTGTTTTCCCAGAGTCCATAGTCTCTCATGGTTCATCTCCTCCTCTGATTTCCTCCCTTTCATTTTTCCCTGCCTTCTTCCAGTGTCCTCCTTGCTACTTCTTATGTTCCACAAATAAGTGAAACCGTATGACCAGGTGGGATTTATCCCTGCGATGCAGGGTAGTTGAGCATTCGCAATCAATCAATATGATAGAACACATTAATAAGAAGAGAGAGAAGAACCACGTGGTCCCCTCGATGCAGAAAAGGCATTTGAGAAAATACAACATTTGAGAAAATACAACATCTTCAGAGTGCAGGGATAGAGGGAACATTCCTCAATTTCATAAAATCCATCTATGAATGCCCACAGTGAATATCGTTCTCAATGGGGAAAAGCTGAGAGCCTTTCCCTTAAGATCAGGAACATGACAAAGATGCCCACTCTTGCCGCCATTGTTCAACATAGTGCTAGAAGTCCGAGCAACAGTAGTCAGACAACAAAAAGAAATAAAAGGTATTAAAATTGGCAAAGAGGAAGTCAAACTCTCTCTCTTTGCAGATGACATGATACTTTATGTGGAAAACCCAAAAGACTCCATGCCCAAATTACTAGAACTCATATAGCAATTTTTTAATGTGGCAGGATACAAAATCAATGCACCGAAATCAGTTGCTTTCCTATACACTAACAAGGTAATCCTTTTTAAAAAAATTTTTAAAAAGATTTTATTAATTTATTTGACAAAGAGATCACAAGCAGACAAGAGAGGCAGGCAGAGAGAGGGAAGCAGGCTCCCCGCTGAGCAGAGAGCCCAATGCGGGGCTTGATCCCAGGACCCTGAGATCATGACCTGAGCTGAAGGCAGAGGCTTTAACCCACTGAGCCACCCAGGCGCCCCGGTAATCCTATTTTTAATTTTAGTTGTTTTTATTTTGTTTCAGTCAGGTTTTTGGTATTTCCAGTTGTGCTCTGGGCTACTAAATCTTTTGCAGCGATGGTGTGACTCTGTCACCACCTGGTGGCCACTAGTATGTTTGCAGCAACATGTAAAGGGAGCCACAGCAGTTTCTTGTGGGTCTTGGAAAGGTACCTGAAGCATTTTTCAGTTTTCAGGCCTCCTCTTTGGCATCCTCACCAAGCAGTTGTCTGGCCCTTGCTTGAACACCTCCTCTGACTGCGAGAGGTGACTTTATTACTCAGCAGCCAGCTCCATTGTTGGACAGTAGTTGGGAAGAAAAGCTTCTTTATTTGGAGGAAAAAATCCTCTGTCCTTTGTAATACCAAAGTAGGAATGACTAGGGTGCGTGGGAAGCTGGTCTGTGGGGAAATCAGGGTCTCAGGACAGGTGGCTGATAGGCCAGTATTACCTGGGGAGTCTTGACTGCCAGAATTAGCCACTATCTCAGCAGATCCTAGCATGAATCGAATCTGTCCTGTTCCCACAGGTCACCAAGTCTCAGATTTAATGATGATAGTGATTCAACCCTCTCTAAATGGGTTTTATGTTTCCACCTTTGGCCGTGTGTGTTTTAAGGTAATTAAAGCTGAGTTTTGGTATAAATTAAGGATCAGACTTTTCACTGATGTAGACCAGTGGTCTCAGCTGGCCAGGATGAAGGTGCCTTACCTATATGTTAACTAGGGCTGCCAGGTAGGTTTCTAGGCTATAGTACACATTGAATGGGACAGTCTGACAAGGACAGGCGTAAAACCTGAGTCATAAATGCCCTTCAGAAAGGCACAGCTGAGAGTATGTCGCCCCTCTCTGGGAAAGAGTCCCTGCACCCTGCCCAGATCGCAGCCCAGCTTGGTATCCAGTAGGTGCTCAGCAAACGTCTCATTCTGCCTTGATGTGATGTGGTAGTGGGAAAAGCCTTGGGCAGCTGGGACCAGAGGGGTGGGGGAAGCGTTATCACTGTGTGTGTGTGTGTGTGTGTGTGTGTGTGTGTGTGTGTGTTGGTTTTTATCTTAATTGTGTTCCCTGTGGTCAGGGAACATAGTCTGTGTGGTTTCATATCTTCAAAATTTGTCAAAACTTGCTTTATGGTGATTTGTTACTCAGCATTATTGTGGTAATAACTAGCTGATACAGGGACACCTGGGTGGCTCAGTTGTTGGCTGTCTGCCTTCAGCTTGGGTCGTGATCCCGGGGTTCTGGGATCGAGCCCCACATCGGGCTCCCTGCTTGGCAGGAAGCCTGCTTCTCCCTCTCCTGCTCCCCCTGCTTGTGTTCCCTCTCTCACTCTGTCAAGTAAATAAAATCTTAAAAAAAATAACTAGCTGATACACAAAGTAGACTTGTGTTCACTTGAAAGCCCTGGAAAATGGATAGTGCACCCTGGGCTCAACTGGGTGGAGGAACAACTTAGGTGACCTGGAGTTCCCAGAACGGGGCTGGAAATGAGTGCGATGGGAGGGTTCTGGAATCCAGCACCATGCGACTATGCCTATGTCTTAATTGTTCCCCAGGACACCAGGCTAGCTTTTCCAGCCTCTTCTGACTTTGGATCAGACAGACCTGGATGTGAATCCCAGCCCAGCTGTTACTGGCTATGTCTCTTCCTTCCTCTGAGCCTTGGAGTCCTCATGATAAAATGGGGAGAATCCTTAACCTGTCAGAGTTGCTGAGGGGCTAGAGAGAACACTGGCACACCTTGGGATTCAGGAAATAAGGCTCTTAAGATGTTATGACAAAATGCTTTGTCTTCCCTTTCTCATGCTTAGGAAACCGTGTATAGGAGGAGTTCGCATGGAGTTCCATGCTTCAGTGGAGTGCTCCAAGGGGAAGGTCCCAGATAGGGCTGGGGACAGGGCATTAGCCAGTCTTGACCTGCAGGTTTGCACTTCAGTCTACCCTGTTCTGTGTCACTATCTGCTTCGTAGTTACCAGCTGGGGAAGTGGTGTGGTGCAGAACAGCATAGGCATTAGGTATGGGTTCAGTTTTTTTTTTTTTTTTAAGATCTATTTTATTTATTTATTTATTTAAAGATTTTATTTATTTATTTGACAGAGATCACAAGTAGGCAGAGAGGCAGGCAGAGAGCGAGGAGGGAGCAGGCTCCCTGCTGAGCAGAGAGCCTGATGCGGGGCTCGATCCCAGGACCCTGAGACCATGACTCAAGCCAAAGGCAGAGGCCTAACCCACTGAGCCACCCAGGCGCCGCCTTAAGATTTATTTTAGAGTGAGACAGTGAGTGTGTGTGCAAGCAAGAGGGAGGAAGGGCAGAGGGAGAAGGAGAGAAGCAGACATCTTCGCCAAGTGGGGAGCCTGGCATGGGGCTTGATCTCACAACCCTGAGACTGTGACCTGAGTTGAAATCCAGGGTTGGACGGATGCTTAAAGGACCGAGGCACCCAGGTTCTCTAGCATAGGTTCAGTTTTTAAAGATTTTTTGTAAAGGTTCAACATACAGAGAGCAAAATGCATAAATCCCAAGTGCAGAGCTGGTTGAATTTTCACAGAGTGAACACAGTCATGTAACTAGCACCCACATCAAGAAATAGTACATGACCAGGGCACCTGGGTGGCTCAGTGGGTTAAAGCCTCTGCCTTCGGCTCAGGTCATGATCCCAGGGTCCTGGGATCGAGCCCCACATCAGGCTCTCTGCTCAGCAAGGAGCCTGCTTCTCCCTCTCTCTCTGCCTGCCTCTCTGCCTACTTGTGATCTCTGTCTGTCAAATAGATGAATAAAATCTTTAAAAAAAAAAAACAAAAAAAAACCCAAGAAACAAAAAAACATTGTGTAAATGGATTTTCATATTACATAAGATTTACCCATGTTGATTTGGGTAGTTACAGTTTTTTAACCTCATGAGTATATAGAATTCCATGATAGGATTTTTGCAGAATTTACCCATTCTCCTGAAGGACATAGGGAAAGTTTTCTGGGTTGGCTCTTGTAAATAGAGCTGTTGTAAACAGCTTGTCCTAATCTTTTGGTGAGCTCATATACACATTTCTGGTTTATACATACTTAGTATGGAATTTCTGGGGATGTGTTCAAATTCATTACACCACTTGCTTTGTGAACCAAAGCATGTTATGTAGCTTCTCTGAGACTCACTTTTCTTGTTTGTATATTGGAAATAAAAATAGTTGCCACTTTCTGTTGTCACAGATCTTTAATTTTTTTTTTTTTTTTTTTTTTTTGGTCACAGATCTTAAAAAAATTTTTTTTATTTATCTGAGAGAGAGAAGGAGCAGGGGGTGGGGGGACAGACAGGGAGGGAGAAAAGGGCTTCTTGGAGCCTGACACGGAGCTCGATCCCAGGGTCTTGGGATCATGACCTGAGCCGAAGGCAGACACTTAATGACTGAGCCACCCAGGCATTCCTGTTGTTACAGATCTTAATAAAACAATATCTGCAAGGGACCTGGTCCCAGTGTAGCTCCCCTTTCTTTCCTCCTTCCTCTGCCATGCCAGAGCCCCCTCTGCCCTAGGACACAAGCTCTCCTACTAGACTCCGTCTTTGCCAGGAGTCCTCAACGTGAACCTGGAAAGCTTGCCTGGTGCCCAGGGCTGGTGGGTGCTTTTCCCTGGCCATGGGCTCTCCTTTGTGATTCAGCCACTGGTGCCCAGCCCAGCACTAGCTTGCTGTGATCACCGTCACTGCTAGCAAATGTTTCTATGACGCTCTCGGTAAGCGTGTGGCTTGTAGCCCATGTTCTCTGGAGACTGGCCCAGGAGGGGCAAGGAATGAGGACTGAGGAGAGGGAACAGCTGTTGAGATCCAGCCCAGGAATTTATAACAGACAATCCTTTCTTGCCTGGTCTTTCTTCCCTGATGTCCAGGCAGGAGTTTTTCTTAAGCTCTTTTATTCCTTATTTTTCCTGAAACACCTCAGGTCAGGCCATGTGGGTCAGTGGGCCAAGTGGAAAACTTGCCTACAGAGGGCTCTGTCAAGATAGAGCTTACTTCTATCTCTGCATAATGGCATCCTGGAGCATTGTGTTGGGAAAGATTCAGAAGGTATTATCCAGGCTTAGGAAAGTGCTGTGGTTGATTAGTTATGTCTGTTATATGCATGGGAGGTGGTGGCAGCGGCACACATTTCATGTGTTTACCTTTATCTTTGGCTTGAAATTATTGGTTGATATTGCTCAGAATATACATGTATTTGGTTTAGAGAGGTAAATGAATGTTTTTTAATAGGTGGGCTAAGTGTGCTTTCATTTATATGACTATTGACATATTTGGATTGATTTTTACCATTTTATTTTGTTTTCCCCTTTTTTTCTTAATTGAATTTATAGTTGTCTGTAATCTGGTCTGTTTTCTCCTTTTGCCTGGTTTGAATTACATAAAAAATATTTCTTTGATTTTAGAGGCTATTTAAAACTTTTCAGTATGCATATTTGTCACTGTTTCTGTTCTTCTGAATGATGCCCTTTCCTGGCCTGTTTTCGTTGAGTTTTGTTTTATAATTTTAAATGAAAAATTGATGATTTTCTCAGATGATTAACTTTGTGTACATATTTTATTTTATTTTTTAAAAAGATTTTATTTATTTATTTGACAGAGAGAGATCACAAGTAGGCAGAGAGGCAGGCAGAGAGAGAGGGGGAAGCAGGTTCTCTGCCGAGCAGAGAACCCCATGCGGGACTTGATCCCAGGACCCTGAGACCATGACCTGAGCTGAAGGCAAGGGCTTAACCCACTGAGCCACCCAGGCGCCCCTGTGTACATATTTTAAATATTCACTTACTCATCAGTGTTTCTCTCACCTCATTACATTTTCTTTTCGCTAAGTAATACCACCTCCGTTTCTGCTACTAGTAGGTAGCATTAGTTGACAGCTTCCTGTGTGCTAGATAGTCGTCCTGATTTTATCATGTGTTAAATCCCTTAATCCTCCACATAGTCCTGGGAATTTGTCATCTCTACCTTGTGGATGAGGAAACAGAATTGCACAAAGGTTGGGTTGTGCTGGAGATCCAGCATTAGGAAGAGGTAGAGCTGGGCCTCAGTCCTGGCTATTTTGTTTAAATATTGTGTGTGTTTAATTTGTTTGTGTAAAATTGGTTTAAATCTGTGTGTGTTTAAATTTTTTGTTTTGAAATCATTTTAGGTTTACAGAAAACTTGCAAAGATAGTACAAAGAG
Source organism: Martes martes (assembly GCF_963455335.1). Lineage (NCBI taxonomy): Eukaryota > Metazoa > Chordata > Mammalia > Carnivora > Mustelidae > Martes > Martes martes. The sequence continues at coordinate 15,787,556 of NC_137896.1, read as the reverse complement.
TTCCCATATACTTTCCACCTGGCTTTCCCTAATGTTAACTTTCCCTAATGTTCCCTAAATGTTAATCTTTCAAAAACATTGTGCATTTAACAGAAGTTTATATTGGTAAAATACCAGTAACTAAACTATGGACTTTATTTGGATTCACCAGTTTTTCTACTCATGTCTTTTTCTGTTCCAGGAACCAATCTGGGGTCCCACATTGCATTTAATAAATATACATGTATTTTAAAGACCTTTTATTATTGATTTATTTATTTTTAAAGATTTTATTTATTGGGGCACCTGGGTGGCTCAGTGGGTTAAAGCCTCTGCCTTCGGCTCAGGTCATGATCCCGGGGTCCTGGGATCCAGCCCTACATCGGGCTCTCTGCTCAGCAGGGAGCCTGCTTCCCCCTCTTTCTCTCTGCCTGTGTCTCTGCCTACTTGTGATTTCTGCCTGTCAAATAAATGAATAAAATCTTAAAAAAAAAAGATTTTATTTATTTATTTGACAGAGAGAGAGATCACAAGTAGGCAGAGAGGCAAGCAGAGAGAGAGAGAAGCAGACTTCCCGCTGAGCAGAGAGCCTGATGCGGGGCTCAATCCCAGGACCCTGAGACCATGACCCACGCCGAAGGCAGAGGCCTAACCCACTGAGCCACCCAGGCACCCCTAAAAGACCTTTTAGTATAGAAGATTTCAGAGTTATATAAAAATGGAGACAATAGTAAAATTTATCACTCAGCTTCAACGACGATTAATTCATGACCAATTTGTTTCATTCATGCCCCAAACCAAGTTACTTTTTTCTTTTTCCTGGTCCTGGTGGTCTGTAGTTTACAGATGTGCATCCTACAGATCACTTTATTTTACCTGCTTCCTATATGACAGTTTTCTAGTTCATGTACTTGATTAAACATGGTGTTTCTAAAGCCAACACCTAGAACTACTACTTCTTGTCTTTTTTTTTTTTTTTTGCAAGAAGAAATCTTTATTTTGCATTTTGTAGAAAGAATTGAAGGGCCCAGAAGTGGCAAAGTTATGATTACTTAAAAATAACTTAGTTAAAATTTCATCCTGGAAAGTTTTCAAAAGAGTTAGTCTCTTGCTGTTTAAGAAAGTGTATTTTAATTTTTTGGCCAGAATATATATTCACATGTAAAAGGCACTGAAGGGCTGCAGGCCCACTCTGTGGCAGATGATCAAAATTGTCTGACACAACATGAGCAAGAAGATCTAACCTATTCCAGTGTTTTCTCCTCTGAGAACCCAACTGTTACATAGACTGTTGGCTAAAGTGCGGTTGAGGTATGCCTTTGTTGAGGGTCATAAGGGAGGGAAGAGTCATGAGTGCCAACCATCACGAACTAGCCAGCCTTCTGAGGCATCACCATTTCATCTTAATCTTCCTCAACAGTTAATACGACTACCATTTTGGGACCTTCCATTTTTAGTCTTGAGTTTCTTACATATGAAATAACGACAGATGAATTTGGTCTGTGAATCCTCTTAGAATTCCAGATAGCATTGTGTTGGTGTATGTTTTTCTGAGGGGAGGGTTCCAAAACAAAAGCAGGCAGGGTTTTCAATGTTCATGAGACACAGTGAGGTGTAACATAAACCATATGATTAAACATTTTCTTTTTTTGTCTCCCTGTGGATAAAATAAATACCAGATACTCAAGAGTCTATAGTAAATTCTCTCTCCCCTAGTTCTCTTCCCTGGGGAGAGATGATAAGTTGTTAGGGAAGAGACCAGCCAACTTTTTCTGTAAGGGATCAGATAGGAGACATTGTAGGCTTTGTGGGCAGACACCTGTTCTAGTGTGTCCTTGAGAGAAATTTTATAGAAATACAAGCACGTACGTATACACGATCTCTCTCACAATTCTGCAAAAATTGTAGCATCATATACAGAGTATTCCAGACTTGGCTTTTCTCATTTAAACCAGAGGGTGGCAAACTATGCTCCTCATAGGCCACTTCAAGCCTGTTACCAGTTTCTATAAATAGTTCTCTTGGACGCTACATTCATGTGTCTGCATACTGTCTGTGGCTGCCTCCATGCCACCAAAGCAGAGCTGAAGAGTTGTGACAGAGAACATTTGGCTTGTGAAGCCTAAAATGTTTACTCTCTGGCCTTTTAGAGAAAAAGTGTGCTGGTGTCTGAGTTCAACACTGTGTTTTAGCCCTCCCAAGCTAGTCCAGAAAGAGCCTCCTTACCTTTTCTCATGGCAGCATACTACATCTTTGTATGGCCGGACCATCATTCAATCAGTCCCTCCCCTAAGGGATATTTAGACCATTTCCGACTCTTTGACCCTTACTGCTACAAATAACATGGCACTGGGTAACCTTGTACTTACCTCATTTTCCTCAAGTGTGACCATATTCACAGGATGAATTCCTAGAAGTGGTATAGTTCATGGAAGCAGGGCGCACTGGTGATTTTTACAACTAATGCCAAACTACCCCCCACAGAGGTTTACCAGCTTACATTCTCATGGTGTTATGAAAGTGCCTCTTTGCCCCGTCTTTGCCAGCAGAACGTCCTGCCAGCCTTTAGACCTCTACCAATTGCTACACGGGGGGGGAAAAAAAAAGGTAGCCCAGGTGGTTCACTTTGCATGCTTTTATTTGGGTGAGTTGCATCTTCTTTTAGGCACTTAAGAGGCGAGTGGCCCCTTTCTGCTGCTGGTGGTTTACTCTCCTGGTCTGAGGGTCTTCTGGGGGGTGGTCAGGGATGGGGGGTGGGCTTCTCTCTCTGACTCTCTTGTATCGCTTTCACAGACAAGCTTTTGGGGAACAAAAGTCTTAAGGACAAACATGGGACGGCAATTAGTGCCATCGACATTCCAGACATCAGAACTGGGGAGCCAGGGGGGCCCTGGAAGGGCATTTCCATTCTGCTCTGAACTTGGAAGGCTAGCTTTCAGGGGGTGCAAACCGTCCTCCTCCTCCACTGTGCTTCTGTTAATGCAGGCAGCCTCGTGTTCCTCCAGCTTCTTGATGGGGACCACGTGGCAGGCATTGTATTTGCAGCTGGCCATCTTTTTGGCCTTCTTGGGGTTCTTCCTCCTGCACGATGCCAGGTGGTACTGAAATCTGCTGAGCGGGACTCGGTGGTGAGGGTTGTAAGGGCAGATTTCTAAGGCTTCGGGTTCCATGATGAATTGTTCAGCAGACGAGCTCACTTCCCGGAGTTAAAATGAGATGCCCTTCGTGGAAAAACGCTTTGGTAAGGAGGATGGAGTTGTCCTCTGCCCAGAATTGGCCCTTAGAGCTCGGTCAGCCACGTTCTTAACAACTCATGCTTCCTGTGCTCTGCGACCATGAGTGGTGGGTTAGGAAAAGGACAGGAACTGTCGGGGACAGCTGCACAGAGACCGGGTTACAAATGGCAGGTGAGACAGAGGAACCTTATAAAGCAAGAGCCAGAAAACCACAGCTGCCCCACAGGAAGGTAAAGAAGGTACAAGCCTGCTGCCCTTGAGTCTGAGAGGTATGCTGTGTGATGTCAAGGAGCAGTCATGAAAGGTCACAATGGGCAGCTTGAGTCATCAGCAAAAGGCTACTTGTCCGTTGCTTTCAAGGGGCAGGGTGGCTTTGGGAAAAGCTGCCATTCAAAATTGTGGCATGTCTGTTGTCATTTAACTGTTTCTAAACTTATATGTTTAATATAATTCCCTATGTATTTGGGGTTAAATCTACTATATTATTTCGTGCTTCCTAATCAATGCTTTGGTTTTATTTTTTCTCTTTTCCTCCCTGATTTTAAATAGATAATTTTAAAAAATCCCATTTCCCCCATGATTTTGTAAGTTCTACATTCTCTAATAATTTAGTGATTACTTTACAAATTAAGACATTCATAAATAACCAAGGTTTAGAGTTCATAATAGTTTCAACCTTTTTCCAAATAATACAGGATTTTTTCTACATTTACTTCCCTCCTAACTTATTATGTTATTATTTTAAGCCTAATTTTATTTATTTTTTTTATAAGATTTTACTTATTTACTTGAGAGAGAGCAAGTGAGAGAGAGAGAGCACAAGCTGGGGGGGAGGGGCAGAGGGAGAGGGAGAGGCAGGACCCCTACTAGGCAGGGAGCCCAGTGTGGGGCTTGATGTGGGGCTCTATCCCAGGACCCTGAGATCATGACTTGAACTGAAGGCAGACACTTAACCAACTGAACCGCCCAGATGCCCCTTAAGCCTAATTTTTAAGAAGCTCCTAAGACAACATTGCTGTTATCATTTGACATGGTCCAAGTTTGTGGACAACTGTCCTCATGTTGACTCCTCTCTGCTACGTGTGTTTCAGACCTGCCACATGGGATCACTATGTTTTCATTAGAAATTTACTTTTTAGAACGTTTTCACAATGAACCCTTTCAGTTTTATCTGAAAATGTGTTTATCTCATCCTCATTCTTGAAGGATGACTTAATGGAGTATACTTGTGCTTTTTCCTTTCTTCCCACTGAAGCAGAGTTCAGTTTCTTCCAGCTCCCGCTGTGGTTGAGAATTCAGAATTCCATCATCACCTAACTTCTTTTGAAGGTAATCTGTTTCTTTTCATATGTCTGTTTTATTTTATTTTAAGATTTTGCTTATTTATTTGACAGACAGAGATCACAAGTAGGCAGAGAGGCAGGCAGAGAGAGAGAGAGGAAGGGAAGCAGGCTCCCCGCCAAACAGAGAGCCCGATGCGGGGCTCAATCCCAGGACTCTGGGATCATGACCTGAGCCGAAGGTAGAGGCTCTAACCCACTGAGCCACCCAGGTGCCCAAATATGTCTGCTTTAAAGAGCTTTTCTTTATCTTTGGTTTTTCTGTAGTTTCACTGTGATGTTGACATGCGGATCTCTTTATTTATTCTTTCTTTGTTTTTACTTTTAGGCCTCTGGAATCTGTGGATTAGTGTCTTTCATTAGTTTTGGAAAATGTTTAGTCGTTGTCTCTTCAAATATTGCTTCTACCTTATTCTCCTACTTCCACTGAAATGATACATGTCACTTCCACCGACATCTCATTGTCTGAAGCAAGTCTCAGGGCCACACCTAAGGTGGAGGGTCAAAGAGGCACAGTCCTATTGCGTAGTCACAAAGAGGAGAATAGGAACTTTGTTCAGAGTCCAAAAAGGGGTACCTGGCTGGCTCAGTTGGTGGAATGTGGGACTCTCGATCTCGGGGTTGTAGGTTTAAGTCCCACGTTGGGTGTACAGATGACTCAAAATCTTAAAAAAAAAGAAGGTCCTAAGAATGTCCTGTCTCTCCTTGTCACTAGTGTTTGTTTTCCTTTTCTCCACACATACAGAACATACTCTCCCCTCCACCAAAGAGAGAAAACCCAAAGTCCTAGCTTAGACTGGGGAGATAAACAACTTGGTCAGTGCTCACTGGGGGCTTCTTGACTTCTGGCAGGAGCCTACTGCTCTAGGGTGGTGGGCCTTCTAGTGTCTCTAACCAACCTGTTGCTGTGAGGAATGAGGGACTCATAGAGTCATGCTCCCTGTAACCCTTATTCCCCATCCCCCCCGGGATATATCCTGGTATACTTTGCTGGGAAACTGTCCTCGGTAAATTGTAACTTCCATACAATTTATGGGATGGAGTGCCTATTTTCTCCAAGCCTGCAACCCAGTTTTGGATGAGGTATGACATTGGCCCTGCTAGGAGTTAACAGGTGATTTGGCATCTGCTTTTCCATAACCCCAAAGCCTGGCACAGTGTGTGTGGGCGATGCTGACTGTGCTTTTTCAGTTCCCAGTCCCATAGCCTTTTTCATGCTCATGACCAGGGCTGACCAAGGCACCGAGTAATTCAGGCATGTGTAAGTGTGCAAATGGAGATGATAAAAGCACTTCATCCATCATTGAAATCCACATAATAAGGAACAGGGCTTTAGGTCTTATAGCTTCTTTGTGGCCAACCGCCCATTAGTGTGGCAGGCCAATATTTAGTCCATTATGGAGAGAGGGAAGGCCGGGCTTCTAATGCTTCTAATGGATGTCTTGAATGGTCCTCAAGCCTGCAGCCTTCTCCCAGCTTCTGCTCTTGAGCCTGGGACCTGACAGGTCGCTCACCATGGCAACTCAAGAGGAGTGAGGGATGCAGACACACCTATCTAACTGGCACTTCCCAGGCCTGTCTGCACTTACCTGACCAGTAAAGCTAGTGAGGTCAGAGTCTGCTCCTTCCCGTCCCACACTTAGCATCTTGAGACATGCAGCTGACAGATGGTAATGCAGGCATGGAGAAGGTCTCAGAGCGTGCGGCAACAATGTTTCTAAAAATGAACAATTGTATATCTTGGCCAGCTAAGTCAGCAGTTGTCATTAGGGAGTGGGATAGAGCCATTAAAAGATTAGAGTCACAAACTTGTTAGAGAGATACCTGACATCAAGACTGGCCTCTCTCAGGGCTGGCATCCCTTCTGGAACATCCCTGGAGGGTGGTCATATGATGACAGGGAGCTCTCTACCCCCTACAGAGTTCTGCTGTAGATTTCTTACACTGAGCCAAGCTGACCTGCTCCTCATACTCCTTAGCAGTCGTGACCTCTGTGTCTTCTGATCTGGCAGCATCCTCCAAGACGGGGGATATCCCACATATGCCAAACTCATGTTGTGTGTATGTGGCACTGGGGTGGGCGGGCCACTCTATTTCTGGCTCCCAGTGTCTCTCTTTATGTCCAGCAGACAGGTGTGGATAGCCTGGGTAAACCCCCTGAACACTTGAGCTCAGACCCGGGCTTCTCCCACGCCGCCCTCTGTGGGCTGCTCCTTGCTCAAGGCTGCCCGGGTCTCAGCCCACTGGGCTCCCGCTAGCTTCTTTGAGTTGAAGACTTGATTTTGAAAAAGTGGTTTTGGTTATGTTTGTCGGTATTATGTGCCATGGCTGTGCTGGATTTGTAACATGAGTTGGAACGCATCTTTTTCTGCTTTCTGGGTAGTGAAACAGCATAGGAACATTCTTGGAAAGTTTGAAAGAACTTGTCTGCTAAACTCCGACTCACCTTTTTGGGACATAGTTCTCTATGTTCAATTTGTTTCCATGGTTTTCTACTTCTCTTGGCAATTGTCATGTTTCTAGAAAATCATGCTGTTACGGCCAGAATTGTGTCCCCCCACCCCCTCTAAATTCATATGTGGAAGTCCTAACTTCAATGGGATGATATTTGGAGGGGCCTTTAGGGAAGTTAAATGAAATCACAGGGTGGGGCCCTCATCCAAAAGGACTGGTGTCCTTATAATAAGAGAATGAGGCCCCAGAGATATCTCTCCACAGGGACACAGAGGAGAGGCCATGTGAGGACACAGAGAGAAAAGGACCATCTGCAAACCAGGAAGAGAGGTCCACCAGAAACCAACCCTGCCAGCACTTCCAGCCTCTAGAATGGAGAGAAAATGAACTTTTGTAGTTTAAGCCACCTGGTCTTTGGTATTTTGTTATATAGCCCGAGCAGACAAATACACATGCATTCCCCATTGAACATTCTAGATAAACTAGCCTACTGTGTGTAATTAGTATTCTCTTATAATTTGAAAACTCCTCTCTCGTTAAGTTCCCTTTACTTTTCTAATTTTTATCTAATTTTTTTGTATTCTCTCTCTCATGCAGTTCCTGCTCCCTCCCTTTGTTGGGCTTTTACAAGTCTAGCTACCTCAGATCTTTATAAGGAGCTGAGTCTTGGATTGAGCAGTTCTACTGATTTTTATGTTGTCTAGTTCATTAACTTTTACCTTAACTTTTTTTTAAAAGATTTTATTTATTTATTTGACAGGGAGATCACAAGTAGGCAGAGAGGCAGGCAGAGAGAGAGAGAGGAAGAACGGGCTCCCTGCTGAGCAGAGAGCCCGATGCGGGATTCGATCCCAGGACCCTGAGATCATGACCTGAGCCGAAGGCAGAGGCTTAACCCACTGAGCCACTCAGGCGCCCTACCTTAACTTTTAATGCTCTCCCTGAGTTTATCTTGTTGCTTATTTTCTAGCTTCTTGAGTTGGATGCTTCATTTACTTTCAGTTTTCCTTGTTTTACAACAAAAACATTTAGAGCTGTAGGCAGTGTCTGGTTACATTCCACGAGTTTTGCTATGCGGAGATCCAGTTGTCCTTACATTTGAATGGCCTATCATTGCAGTTTTGTTCCCTACCTTGGCTTATTTAGGAATAAGTTTTCAAGTGACTTAATTTCTTTCATTAATCCTTTTTGTTTAATTTCTGCTTTTGTTGCGTTGTGGTCAGATAATGTGACCAAAGAGGATTGCTTATTAGGATCTCTGAGGTTTTCCTTGTGGCCTAGAATGTCATCGGTTTCAGTCACTTCCTTGCAGATGTTTGAATTAAATATCTTCTCTGTTTGTATTTATTAAATGAAGCTGGAACATGAGTCCTTCACATCATTCAGGGAACTGGCATATTGTATCCCTGTCGTGGGGAGTCACAGTGTCTGTCAGCATGATCCAGGAAGTCCTTGGGGAAACTGCCTGCGTACCTTCACTTACCTCAGTGTTGCCAATCCTCAGTTTCTCTTAGTACCTCTTACCATCTGGAGCAGCCAGTTTTCCATAGAACACATTTCAGAGAATTCTGTTTTTAAGATTTACTCTTATTTCTTGAGGGACAGTTATTTATGAAAGGTCATAGTCCTCATTCCTTCCTCAGGCCCCTCCCTTTGGACCTCTAAGCTCATCCTGAGTCGTGAGTTGCTTCTCTGTTCATTTTTAGAGAAGGAGACGTTGCGGCGTGGGGGAATGTCTGTGTGCTTCTGTAGGATGCTGTACCAGTCTCAGCGCAGCCAGTCCTTTTGGACTGTTTGCTCTCCTTTTGCTTTGTTATCTTGGAGGCCCCATTGTCTGAAGAACCGAGTGGAGGAGTGAGGCTACATGGCAGTGACTTCACTGTTGTGCTTAACATTTTTCAGTTTGCCTTGGTGGCCTGAAGTTAGCAGCGCCCCCCTTGTGCATCTACCCACAGGAACAACCCATATCTCATGCTAACGCCAGAGCTGGGGTATGAAGTGGGGCTGCAGCCTGCAGTGCCATGAGCTAGCCCTTCTGTGCTTCAGAGGTAACATCAGTACCAAGTGTTGGTCCCCTACAGCTTCCCTGTAACATTAGCTTCCATGCTCCTTACTGCTTTGAACGTGTCCGTTTCATGGAGTCTTGCTGGGGATGCGGCTCTGTCTTCACTTGGCTTCTCCCAGAAGCAGAGCCTGAGGCAAGGATTCGGATGCAAGTAGTTTCTTCAGGAAGTGCAGGTAAGCCTATAGAGAGCAGGGAAGTGAGATACACGTCTGTATGCAGGGACGAATATTTAAAAAGAATAAGACAAACCCTGTAATCTTATATCTTCTATGCTTTCTAAAGCTGTCAGTGTATATATTTTTCCATAATAAGAAAAACCAAGAATTATATTTAGAAAAATATATATGGAAACCAGTAAAGATTTACAAAGGTTAAAGTGTATGTGGTTAATCTAGCTACTTCAGTGGGCATCTGGAGGCCTTTGGGGAAATAATAGGGAAAAAGCCACACAACTCAGAATGGCCCCACCCAAGGGGTCAGGGAACTGGAGCATGTTTATACCAACTTCCAAGAGACTCATCTTGGAGGACTATTTCAGGGGGTTTGTGAGTTCCTTGGTACTTCTAATCTGCTAACGTGGGCAGTTACGGAGCCATGGACAAATGTGGAGACTGGAGGTTAGCCAGAACTCACTGGAAGTTCCCAAGGATATAGGTGGGGCATTGACTGCTTCTGCCCCAGAGTCCTATTATCTTACTCACAGATCTATTTCTTCTTATTTGGTACTCATGGGAAGTCCAACAAATGTTTAACAGCCAGTTCTTAACAACAACAACAACAATAACAACAGAAAGTCCCTGATTTGTAGCATCTGCCAATTTCCATGGTATAAACACTCCCACTGTGGCCAATTTCAAGCTACCAACAGTTTCACAAGGAGCTGGCAAAATCCAGCTCTCCCCCAGCACATCCCTTATCAGTCCTTTGCCGCTTGGCCTGTCCTTGCATTATGTCTCACTTGAAGGTTTCTAGCATGTGGTCTGGGTTTCTCCGAGGTTTACACACTAAATACAGATTTTTCTGTGTTTTTCTTTTGACCATTTCAGCTGGCATCTGGCAAAAAGCAGTTAAGTGTATACCACTGTCAGTCATCTGGAAATCCTTTCACTTTTAACCTTTATGTGGCATTTCACTGCATGTGGGCTTTTCGTAAACAGCATTTATGTGAGTACGGGGAGGGAAAGCTGCTGCCCTTTGCTCGCACTGACATCTCCCCAGGAGGAGTTCCTGACTGCATTGGCCAGGTTGCCGATTGAGAAATCCACTCGACTTGTCTTCCACATCCCCTATCGTGTGGCAGGCTGGGGGTTGTGTGCCATCTTCCCCTTCTTTGGCTCTCATTTTCTCATTTACCTGTTATGGTGTGCTGGGTTGTGAAATAAAATACAGGATGTCCAGTTAAACTTGAATTTCATATAAACAGTGATACTTTATTAGTGCAAGTATAATTTAAATATTGTATGGGACATATTTATGCTAAAAAATTACTTGGTGTTTATCTGAAATTCACATTTAAATGGACAATCTTGCATTTTTTTTTAAAGATTTATTTGTTTGACAGACAGAGATCACAAGTAGACAGAGAGGCAGGCAGAGAGAGAAAGAGGCGCTGAGCAGGGAGCCCGATGTGGGGCTCGATCCCAGGACCCTGAGATCATGACCCGAGCCGAAGGCAGAGGCCCAACCCACTGAGCCACCCAGGCGCCCCGACAATCTTGCATTTTTTTGCTTGCTATATCTGGCAGCCTAGATACTGGTGACTTTGTTCTGGATTTGGGTTTTCATGGAGCCTCTGGTTAGGGCTCAAGCCCAATCACAGTAATGTGGAAACTTGTTTTCCATTTCCTTTAGTATTTGGAGCGTCTGTCCCTTGGGCACTTCCTAAGGAAGGGAGGGTGGTGGGGTGGGATTTGATGTTTCTGGGTCCTCTAGCACACTACCATGAAATACCGGGAAAATCTCATTTTTCGTTAAAGATTTGGATTTTGGGGGGCACCTGGGTGGCTCAGTGGGTTAAGCCTCTGCCTTTGGCTCAGGTCGTGATCTCGGGGTCCTGAGATCGAGCCCCACATTGGTCTCTCAGCTCAGCGGGGAGCCTGCTTCCCCCCTCTCTCTGCCTGCCTCTCTGCTTACTTGTGATCTCTGTCTGTCAAATAAATAAATAAAATCTTTAAAAAAAAAAGATTTGGGTTTTGGTTTTGGATTCATCCTGAGTCTTGAATTTAATCTGTGCGCATTTACTGTGACACCTGTTATGTTTGGTCTTCCTTTTTTTTTTGAGAGAGAGAGAGAGTGTGTGAGAGGGATATGGGGAGGGGTGGAAGGAGAAGGAGAGTTTCTTTCTTTTTTTTTTTTTTTAAGATTTTATTTATTTTTTTGACAGAGATCACAAGTAGGCAGAGAGGCAGGCAGAGAGAGAGGGGAGGAAGCAGGCTCCCTGCCAAGCAGAGAGCCTGATGCGGGGCTCAATTCCAGGATCCTGAGATCATGACCTGAGCTGAAGGCAGAGGCTTAACCCACTGAGCCACCCAGGCGCCCCAGAAGGAGAGTTTCTTAAGCAGGCTCCACAGCCAGCAGGTGTGGAGGGCTTGATCCCTGAGCCACCCAGGCGCCCCCTTTAATTTTTTCTTTAAATGTATGTATGTAAGATAAGTTAATTAAAAAGAGCAACTCCTGTGGCACTTGGGTGGCTCAGTTGGTTAAGCAATCCACTCTTGATTTTGGCTCAGGTCATGATCTCAGGGTCATAGGATCAAGCTCCGCATGGGGCTCCGACTGGGTGGGGAGCCTGCTTAAGATTCTCTCTCTCCCTCTTCCTCTGCCCCTCCCCACCTACAGCACCCCCTCCCTTGCTCGCTCACTCTCTCTCAAAAAAAAATTATAAAGAAAAAAGTAAAAGTAATGAGGTATTATATGAGATGTGCAAAATGCTGAAGAGATGTTACCCAAAGAACTGACGTTTGGGAAACACCATGTTCCATTTATGAAGAGAAAAATTAGTCCCCGAGAGGTCTTTGAGAGTCAAGGACTGGCCGCAGGTGCTGGACAGGCCTGGGAGGGAGACAACAGTGGCCCAGGAGGGAGACACCCGTGGCCAGCTTCCTCTGGGAAGCCCAGCGGCTGCAGCGCCACCACAACCGCCAGAGGGCAGCACGGCTCCAGCTTCAGCGGCAGCTTCTCCAGCAGTCTGGCGGCCTTGGGGGTGGAGGCCTTGGCAGTGTTCCCTCCTCCGAAACGCAGGATCTTCTAGATTCACCTCAGTCTAGGGAACCCTCAAATGGAGGTCTGGGACACACTCCCTTCAAAATTACCTGGGGGTTTGCTGTCAGATTTGGGGGCCCTTCTGGACCCATTGAATCAGTACCTCTGAAGCTCCAGGTGTGTGGGATGGGGGTGTCAATGTCCAGACAGCAAGGTTAGGAGGCCTGGAGAGTTTTGTGAGCTTCTGTTCCAGGGAAGTGCGCCGAGTCTTCCAGGGTCAGAGTTTGGGGGTGGTGTTATGTGTGTGGTGTGTCACAGTGGGGAGCACAAGATTATCACACCGAGTAAGTAGGATGGAGGGTAGAGGGGCTTGGGCATTCAGAAGGGCTTGCATTGTAGCCTCATCTCTTACCTGGGTGGGTGACAAGGTTTTGGATTTTGCTTTGTTTTGTTTTAGGGTTTTGTTTAGCATTTCTCAACCATCCATTGTTCCACATCCATCCAATATAGTAACTAAACTCCTATTTTGTGTGCTTTCCAGGTGTGGGGATACAGAGGTAGGTAGACAAGACAGACACTATCCTCCCCATTCTGGAGTTCGTGCTTTTGTGGGGGAGTCAGAAAATGGCAAATAATCCCACAAATATGAAATTACAAATTGTAATTGCTGCTTTGAGCGAAGAGGAGTTTAGGGTGTTATGTGAATGAAGAACTAACTGTAGGAATACGCAGGAGGGCGCAAGGGATTCTTCCCTTAGGAAATTATGTTTGAATTGAAATCTGAGGGGTGAGTAGGAGTAACAAAGTGAAGAGTCAGGGGGAAGGGTGTCTCAGGTGGGAGGAGACTGCATGTGCAAAGGGCCTGAGGTGAGAACCACTGCCTTTGAGGAATTTCAAGAACTTGGCATGGCTGGAGTACAAGGAGAAGAGGGGAGGGTGGCTGGATGTGGGGTTTGCCAGTAGACAGGGACCAGTACCCTCAGGTTCTCAGATTTCCCATCTTCAAAATGAGGCAGTAAAGTTTACCTTGCAAAGATGATTAAGGGTAATGATGAGTACAAAACATCTAGTCTAGTGCCCAGTACACAAATGGTGTGAGATGTGAATGAGAGTAGGGAGAGGGTAGCTGGGTGGGGGCCCAGCCTGGTTGAAGAGTAAGCCGTGGGGAAGTACCGGGCAGGTGCAGGGACCAGAGCTGTCTCAGTTAACTGCAGGGACCCAACTGAGAAGCATATTTTAACCATGGTGAAAATTACCGTTGGCATTACTCTCGTTAAAAACAAAGTGAAATTGGAGAACATACTGTTGTCTTTAACTAAGCCAAGATGACTAATTATTAGACTCATTTTCTAAAGGTTACCATATACAGACTTGAGGAGCTGGAGAGAGGAGAGTTTGGAAACTGGATTCATTCTGAAACCTCGTAGATGGGACTAGTGTGAGGTTTCTGTGTGTAATGACTGTGAACATTCAGTTTAACTCAGCTGTCACCACAGGTGCGATACAAAACAAAATGTTTTTCAGGAGCTCTAAAAGCTTCTTGGGGCAGCTCAGGGCAGTGCCTGGAGGGATCTCTGCCAAATCATAAAGGGTAAGAAAGTGAGAGCTTGTTATTGGGTCTGGAGGGACCCTGAGCCCTAGCTATGATTTTGACACTTGGTGACCATGTGGTCTTGGCTAACTTCCTCCTTTCTTTGGGGCTTAATGTCCCCATCTGGAAAAAGAAGGCCCAGACCAGATGTTCGTTAAGGGCCTTTCCAGTTTGCTGCTGTATAATATTTATTGATGGTGTGATCATGGAACTTTGCCCTGAGACCTTGCTCTGCTTACTGTTAGATCCTTAAGGCCAAGACCAGTGGCCGGGCATCTATTATATTGGCTGAAATGAAGGATTTCTTTTTTTTTTTTAGAATTTATTTATTTATTGGACAGAGAGAGAGATCACAAGTAGGCAGAGAGGCAGGCAGAGAGAGAAGGGGAAGGAGGCTCCCCACTGAGCAGAGAGCCCAAAATGGGGCTTGATCCCAGGACCCCGAGATCATGACCTGAGCTGAAGGCAGAGGTTTAACCCACTGAGCCACCCAGGTACCCCAACGACTTTTTTTTTTTTAAGATTTTATTTACTTATTTGACAGAGATCACAACTAGGCACAGAGGCAGGCATAGAGAGAGGAGGAAGCTGGCTCACCGCCGAGCAGAGAGCCTGATGCGGGGCTCAATCCCAGGACCCTGGGATCATGACCTGAGCCGAAGGCAGAGGCACCCAGGTGCCCCCCACCGTTTTTTAAGATTTTAAGTGATTTCTAGAACCAACATGGGGCTTGACCTCACAACCTTGAGATCAAGAGTCACATGTTCTACCAACTGAGCCAGGCAGGCACCTCAAATGAAGGATTGGATGAAGGAGTGAACTGAGTTTTCATTTGATACTCATTTTTGCCCATGACAGGAGCATTTGCTGACAGTTTCCTGAGTCACATATCATGGTTTCTGTGTTAAGTATGTTTTGAAGTTATTCACATGGTAGATTTGACCTACAGTGTAATTTGACATTCCTTTTCATTGTAGAGTCTGTATCACTTTCTTGGGTACCTTCACTTCCTCTTCACTCTCATTACCAACATAAGCAGTTGGATTTATTTTCAGTGCCATTTTTTCACCAAAAAGCAAAGTTTCATCACTTCTTGGGAGTGGCTGGGGACGCAGAAGGACCAAGACAGAACAACAGAGCCCTTGAGATGCAGTGGGTGGTGGACTTGGCTCTCATTGGCTACGAGTCATACCTTAGCCAATACCTTCTCCATCTTCAATACCTTCTGCACACAGTTCTGTAGTACGCCTCATTGAATTCATACCTCAATTCTGGTATTTGAGGATGGCTTACAAATGGTTACTGTTGACTTCATGAATGCCTAGGAGTCTATTGGGTTTCTCAGTCTCTGCTTGCGAGACCTTGGTGTCTTCCAGGCTTCTTTGGCTCATCTCATTCTAAGTTCTCTTTGTTTATGCAGAGATCTAGAATCCCAACCACCAGGTTTCTCTCAAAGCCTTAGTCTTTCACTGGGAAGAGAGACATGTCACTAGATGTCAGGCGGTGAGATGGCTGTGTCTGGTCCCCTAGTGTTCTTGTGAGCTAAGCTTTTAGCCATGTCACCTTTTGCCCTTAATATCTCTTCTTGTGTGTAGACAGTCGGAAACTATCACCTGCGGTCAGGACTGAAAACCGTTTTTTTGTGTTTCACAGTCATGAGGGATTCCTCCCCCAGCTTCCTTCACCTGTGGTCTCCTCTATTCTGGCTGCCAGCCTTGGGGACCTACTGTGTGGACCATGGTCCTCCATGAGTCACAGGGATGAGCGAGACAGAGCTCTTGCCCCTCAAGAATGTGCAGTCCAGAAGGGAGGTGGGACAAATGTGGCCACATTTCCAGACTAAAAGAGTGACATGCATGCCAGAAGAGAGAAGCGATGGAGCTGTGATTGTAGCTAGGGAGGGGTCAGGGAATGATGTACATTTTTCATAAAAATGCATGCACATTAAAATGGAAAAAAATAAGGAAAGAGATAAATAAAAGACTTCCCCCTCACGCGCTCAAGAACTACCATTCAGACTGTTTCTGTGTGGAGTTTCTAGATGGAGAGGCAGATAGAAATACGTTCGTAAAATGGGAGACTTTTGAAAATAAAATCTTTAAATGTAATTTCATTTGACATTAACAGAAGAAAGGGAAAGAAGTGAAACCAAAGGAATTTCTGAACCTCAAACAAGTATTTCATCACAAATAGAATTGTTTCCTAAAAGATCCCACCAAGTTTAATAAGAGATGAGCAAAAATATGATGGTTAAAGTCCTAAGGTTTTAAAAATACATATATTTTATCATAAGCACAATTAGCAATGGTATTCCTCCCAGGTAAAATACTTCCAATTAATCCAATGGCAGAATTTTTGAGCAAGCAACATAAAATTATCCATTAAATCAAAAGACATGGTCATAGTCTGTGAAAAGTCTGTGACTAACGTTTCCATTCGTTCCCTAATCCATTTTTCACAGAGCAGTGTACAGCCAGTCCTGTCCTGTGAGCTTTGACAAATGCACACTCACGTAACCAAGATACAGAATGCCCCCCCCCAATTTCTGGGTCCCTTTGCGGTCAACCCCTCCTTCCCCATCTGGACATTGGCAACCACTGATCTGTTTTCTGTACTTACAGTTTCACCTTTTCCAGAAAATCACAAAATTCATACAGAAGCTAGCCTTTTGACTTTTTTTTTTCACCTGGCACAATGCATTTGAGATTAACCGTGTTGGGTGTTGCAGTAATTCCCTCCTTTTTATTGCGAAGTCCATTGTATAGATGTACCACAGTTTGTCTGCTCACCAGTTAAAGGATGTTTGGGTTGTTTCCAGTTTGGGGCAACTTGAGTAAAGCTGCAAAACAGTTACATACTGGGTTTTCTGTGGACATAAACTTTCCTTTGTCTTGGGAAAATACCACTGGGGATGAGATTGTCAGGTTGTAAGGTAAGTGTTTGACTGGATAGGAAACTGCCAAACTGTTTTCCTAGGAGGCTGTACCATTTTGCATTCCTACCAGCAATGTGCAAGAGGTCCAGGCACTCTGTGTCCTTTCCAGCAGTTGTCATTGCCAATTTACAAAATCTGATCATTTTAACAGATACGTAGCAGCATTTCATTGTGGTTTTAATTTGTATTTTCCTGAGAAGAACCACATGTTCTTAGAATCTTCTGATCTATGGTCAGACGCATTATCCATTGTGCCACTGGCTCCAAACTGAGAATCATGTGACCTGTTAGTATGGATAGATGAGTGGACTCCTTGTAATAAAGAATAGGTCACTAACCTTCTGCTTCCTCCTACCTCATTCCTAGTCTCCATATTTTTATATTGCTAAGTTTTAAAACATTTGTTATTTCTCTGAAATCACAGCCTGAACATTGGTGTGCTAGGCCCTTTGCCACAATGCCTCCCTCTCCCCTGCTGAGTTTTCTACTTTTTATTTATTTTTTCATTTGCTGGATTTTATTATCAAGTAGTTTTTGCAAGAAAGATTAATAGGCAGGTACACTCTGAGTTACCTAATGTTTGTGAATATCTGTTGCCTTTGTATTTGAACAACATCTACGCAGGATAGAATGATCTTGGCTCACAGGATTGATTGATTTAAAATAAAAAAAAAAAGAATATTTATTTGAGAGAGGGAGAGAGTGAAAGCAGGGAGAGGAGCAGAGGGAAAGGGACAAGCAGACTCTGGGCTGAGGGCAGAGCCGGTTGTGGGACTCAATCCCATGACTCCAACCAAGATCATGACCCACGCTTAACCCACTGAGTCACCCAGGTGCCCCTTAGCTCACACGTTTTAATAGAAAACACCATTTTCCCAAGATCTGACTTTGACTAGCACTGAGGAGAAGCTGAATCCAGGCTGATGCTTCTTCTCCTTTGTAGATGATTAGCTTTTTTTTGCTAGAATGCCGAAAGATATATTACTCAAAGTTTATTTTCCTTTTTCTAAAAATAATTTCTATTTTAAGAAAGAATAGATGCACATAGAATTAAAAAGTCAAATTGTACTTCCCAGGAAAATCAGCTCTCTCCTCTTGCCTTTCTTCATTCTCACCAACTTCTTCCAACCCTTGAAACTGTTTCTTTTAGCTTTAGGTTTGTATTTCTAAGTAACGGTTACATTCTGTAGGCCCTGAGGCCCTGAGGCCTTTCCTTGGGGAACGGTGCTTACTGGCTGATGGGCTCTACTTTGGGGTAAAAGGGCAGGAGTCAAGGTGTGTCACTAGGAGACCTCAAATGTTGATATCTCCAAGTCCTTTCTCTTGGGCTAGTTCTTCTGGGCTAGAGAAGTTGTTCGCTCTCCTGCCTCAGGACACTAGCCCATTCTGGGTCTGAGTAGGGAAAGGGCTTCTGTCTCCCACTGTTCAGTGTGCACACTTAAACTTCATTCTGGTGTTGCCATTACAGCACCTCATACCCTCCATGAGCAGTGACTGATGTTTATTTTTGAGCCGCTGGCTTCAACCTTCCCAAGAGAGTAACCTCCCCACTTCTTTCTGTTGGGTGGAGGCACCATCTCTTGGCTTTGCTGGGTCAGGGAAGGAAGCTGGTGTCCGAGATGCTCATCGTACAGACTCTTGGTCACTCCCGTTTCAGTATTTCTTGTATGTCTGGCTTTAGTGGTGTTCTGCTTGATTCAGAGTTCCGGGGCTCAAGTTCCTTTTCTCTTTGCAGGTTCCCCATCCTGTAGACCCCACATATAGGTCTCAGTTTTTTTCTTTTCCTAGGTCAGTTACTACTTACCTATTCATGTTTTATCTTCCAAATATTGATAACATCTCCTCTGCTGTTATGTCTTCTATTATTTGGTCTTGAGAATTTATGCGTTTAAAATATTTGTATTTTTTTAAAGCTTTTATTTATTTATTTGACACAGAGAGACAGCAAAAGAGGGAGCACAAGCAGGAGAAGCGGGAGAGGAAGAAGCAGGCTTCCTGCTGATCAGGGAGACCGATGTGGGGCTTGATCCCAGGACCCCGGGATCATGACCTGAGCTAAAGGCAGACGCTTAATAACTGAGCCACCCAGGTGCCCCTAAAATATTTGCATTCTTTTTTTTTTTTTAATTTACTTGACAGAGAGAGCAAGAGAGCACAAGCAGCGGGAATGGTGGGGAGAGAGAGGGAGAAGCAAACTCCCCGCTGAGCAGGGAACCCGATGCAGGGCTCCATTCCAGGACCCTGGGATCATGACCTGAGCCGAAGGCAGATGCCTAACCATCTGAGCCACCCAGGTGCCCCAAATATTTGTATTCTTATTATATAGTTTTGTAGCAGAGAACACTTGCATGAAATTTTCTTCTGGATTTGGGATTATGTTTTCTTCTACACTGGATTCTTCGCCTTCAGGTGATTCTTTTTCTTGGCGTATTGGTCGGTGTATGTTTGTATAGTTGCCATCTGTTTCTTGTGCTCAGGCATTTCTATCTAGGTATTCCTTTTGCTGTTGTATAGTGTGACTTTTGGACTCATTTCTCAGCATTATCTGAGACAGGTTTGTGTACAGTCTTTGGAAAAAAATACCTGGGGCTGTTCTCTCTCACTCAGGAGACTATGTTAGTACGTTATGCTAAGGTACAGCTCCCCGGGGAGAAGGATTGCTTTTCTTTGGGAATGTGGGACAGTTAATACTCAACTTCCCCCTCCCCTGGCCCTGCAAAGCTGGGGGAGGGGCAGCAATAAAAGTCCCACCCAACATCCTGAAATGAATAAATGAAGGTGGTAGGGAGAAGCCCATGGGGCAGCTGGTGGCTGAGTCAGGCAGGTGTTATGAGGGGATAGGATGAGGTCCCCAAAGCCCATCCCTGGTCCCCTTAGTGGCCATCATGAGAGTGAGTTGGTAGGACAGGAGTGGGGTGGCCCAGTCTGGAAGTGCTGGCATTGGATGAGTGGCCCTGTGGCTGCTTCTTCAATGCTTGCCAGGATCAGGATCATGCAGTAGAGAATCTGGCAGGCTCTGGCCGGTGGCTGAAGAGTCCAACTCCAATCTGAGGTCAAGTCACCAGGGACCATTTATTGATGTTTCTAGGGAGAAATGAGAAGGAATACATCAATTGAATAAGATGATGTTCGTTTATTACATCCATGATGTCTTTCAAGGCTTTGAAAAACACCCTCTTTTGTCTAATTAGTCATTGTGACCATGTCGCCATGGAAACCATTATGTTTGTACTCAGAATAGACACGTGTGCATCCATTAAAGGGACACAGTTGCCAAATGTGAGCTAGGGGCTCAGGGTAGAGTGGCTTTTTACAGCACAGCCATCAGGCCTTCTGCAGAAAGTGTCAGGAAACAAGAAAATGGCTGTTCTTTCCAGGAAGGGAGACACTCTGGTGTTAGAGCCTGGATTTAGGGGAGTGTGAAACCAGGAAAACTTGAGTTCACACTCACGGTGAAACCCCAAAGGAAGATTTTTCCTCCTCCTCCTCCTCCTCCTTCTTCTTCTGCTTCTTCTAACCAATGTCAAGGATTTTTTTTAACCTATTAATTTCTGAAGGAACCAGAAAGGTATTAAAAGCTGGGTTAGAAGGAAGTCCAGAGAGCAGACGTGAATATAGTCAGGAAAGTGAAAATGAGTTGGTTCATGGAGTTAAAATTGGCTTTTTCCAAAAGGGCTAAGGGTGGCGATAAAGTTTAATTTCCTGTTAAAAAAGTATTGAGAGGGGCACCTGGGTGGCTCAGTGGGTTAAAGCCTCTGCCGTCAGCTCAGGTCATGATCCCAGGGTCCTGGGATCGAGCCCCGTGTCGGGCTCTCTGCTCAGCAGGGAGCCTGCTTCCTCCTCTCTCTCTGCCCACCTCTCTGTCTACTTATGATCTCTGTCAAATAAATAAATAAAATCTTAAAAAAAAAAAGTATTGAGAGTCAGCAAGTGCCCAGTGGAGGTAAGTGAGGGCCCTGGTGGGGGGTGGGGTAGACAGGCTGGGATGAGGAACTAGAGCAGGGCCATGCTCCCCAGGCCTGGGCAGTCTGGAGGGCTGCACACAAGGAGCAGGAGGCTGCCAGGGGAAGAGGCTGGGTGGTCCCATCCTGCTTGTGTTAATGTCCCCAGCATCCAGATATTCTTGTCTGTAAACTCATGCACTGGTATGTCCTTGTTCATAGCCACTATCTCTTGTTTTACACACAATTCTCGTAACCTTAATATTTCTGGCTTCCTGGTCATGGTGAATTAGAAATAACAGAAGAGCCATTGGTATGACTGTTGTTGGCACCAGCAAATGGGAAGAGCTGAGAGCTTCATGGGTCAGGGGCTGGAGAAGCATAAAAGCAGTCACAAGAGGCTGGGACATAGCATGCTGGACCATTCATTGTGGGAGCAAAAAGCTCTCCACTTGCCCCTGGCCTACCTCATTATTGACTGTTCTTAACAATTGACTATTCTTAGCAATAGCCTTGAGTCATCCAGGAAAGAGGTTCTTGATGACAGCAGGAGTTTGGGGCCATAAAGTTCCCGATTCAAATCTCCACTCACTATTTGTGGGGTTCCAGACAAATCACTTATAATAAAGCCTTCATCTTAGAGTGATGAGAGGATCACCTGAGCTTACAGGGCACATGGTAAATGCTCATTACAAATCCGCTGCTATTAGCAGAGAAGTAAATGGTGATCACCTGCAGGCCACGGCATGGATGAATCTCAAAAACATTGTGATAAGGGAAAGAAGCCAGGCACCGAAGGGGACCACTGCATGGTTCCAGCTACAGAAATCAGAAAAACAGGCAAAACTAATCTGTGATATTAGAGGTCACAATAGTGGCTATGACGTGTAGTGCCTTTTTTGTTGTAAAACGGAACAGATGCAGAAGTCTGCGTAAAACAAACAGCTTAGTGGATTGTGATAAGTCCACCTGAGAGGCTGCTGTGAAAGTCTTCCTCCTGCCAAATGTTTTGCTTCTCCATTTAGGTGTTGGTTCCTCAGGGGTGTTCAGTTTATGAAGTCAGGGAGATGTGTGCCCTTTTCTGCATGCATATCATGCTGTCATAGAAAGTATAAGGTATTGGCTCTAATTGTTATTTTGATTATTACTTGTTATTTATTTATTTGAGAGAGAGAGAGAAAATGAGTGGGAGGGGCAGAAGGAGAGAGAATCCCAAACAGACTCCATGCTCAGTCTCATAACCGTGAGATCATGACCTGAGCCGAAACCAGGAGTCATTCGCTCAACTGACTGTGCCACCCAGGCGCCCCTGGAATTATGATTATTAATGTTATTATTGTACTAACTTCGTTGGACCTCAAGTTCTTCATCTGTACAATGGGGATGATAATCCCTTCTTTGCAGAATTGTTATAAGATGTAGTTTTTACAGCACATTCATTCATTGGTCCATTTAGCAAATATTTACTGAATGCCTGTGTGCCTGGACACTGTTCTTGGGCCTGGTGATAAGCAGCAAGCCAAACAGACAATAACCATGGGGCTTCCATGCTAGTGAAGGGGGAGACACATGCAAGGCATTCCCTTGAAGGGACTCATTACATTCTACAATGCCCTCTGGTTTAGAAAATAAAATCTTAGAACACATCTCCATCCCAAATGGTTAAGATTTTTGTTTGTTTGGTTTGGTTTTGATTTGGCTCCTTAAATAATTTGCTTCACTTGTTATGAAAGCTTGACTTGAACCAAGTCAGACCAATGAAGGTGTACGTATGCTATACTAATTTCTGACTTTTCTAGAATTTCTGGGTGCAGTTAAATTGTGAATTAGACCAAACCATCCTTCATGAGCTACAGTGTTGGGGGCCGAGGGAGGCATAGCCCAGCAAAGAAATGCCTTCTCCCTCCTGCTTTGAGGAACTTAGATTTCTAGGCCCTGAACCCTGCAGGCAGGAAAGCGTTAAGAAAGAAATGTGCATTTCCACTGAACAAGAAAATCAACTTAGAAAAGAAATGTGTATTGGAAAATATCTATTTGCCTGCAAAATAATGTAAAAATAATGAGCTCCTATTCCCCTTTGATGTGCAGCGCACGCTTTTAAGGAAAGATTCTGCATTTCTGAGATACTGGGCCTGGCGTGTAATGAAGTGGTTGTTATGGCAACAACTTTCAAAAGCAAGTATTTTCTGAGAGATGTGCTCCACACAGCCAGCGTGAGAGAGGAAAACATGAAAACAGAGACAGGGAGATGAGCTCAACAGAAAGCATGAGATGCCGAGAGCGTCCGCCCTGTCCGAGGGAGGGGGGCGAATGTGCCCTCATCACCACCCTGGCCTGGCTGTGCAAACTGCAAGAGAAGACAGGTCCCTGCCCTGGAATGGGGGGTGGGGGAAGGGAGTGGAGGGCCAAGGCAGTGTCTCTTACCTGGAGATGCAGCCTGGGGCTGGGGACTGCATCACCAACCATGCTCCATGATCCCCCTTGAGCTGGCCTCCCAGCTTCTGCCATCCTTCTCCATCAGCTCTCTCCTGGCCCTGTGCTCCCGAGCACCAGAGGCCCCCCCTCCCCAATTCATTCCAGAGCCCAGTCTTCTGCTGACATTCAGTTGAAGGGACCTTCCGCTCCCTCCACTCTCTCGAGTTCCTGGGGGCCCTGCCAGGCCAGTGCCCAGTGCGTGTAGACATGGCCTCAAGAGCTGACATTTGTCATCTCCTCTGTTTTCACATCAACCCCTGGTGCCTAGAACGGTGCCTAGAACAGTGCCTGGCACAGAGTGGCTGCTCAGTCTCTGTTTGTTGAGTGACTGGATAGCCCTTCTCTGGTGCTTCAACCATTGTCCCCATTCCACAGATGAGGAAGTTCAGAGATGTTAAGTGACTTGCCCAAGCCCAAAGACAGTGAGCAGTGGAACTGGGCTGCCCACACTCCTGTGTAGTGCTGCTTCCCCAAATCCCTGGCTTCCCAGCCTCTCTGTCTTTGTTCATGCTGTGTGTCTGCTTGGTCCACCCCCTCTTGTGTCCTGCAAGGGCTGGCTCAAAGGCCACCTTGACCATGATGTTATGAGAAAGCCCCTTTTAAATTAGACCCTTGGATGTTTCAGGGTCCAGAGAGGGGGCCCGCACTACTTGCTGATGAGTCTGGGCTGTGGGTCTGTGTCTGTCAGTTCACTACTCTCCCCACACAGTGCCTGGCACAGGGAGGGCACTTGGCAGCCTTAGTTGAATGAAGGAAACTTTAGAACCCAGGTAGTCCTGGAAAATCCTGTTGGGTCAGTAGCGGGGTTTCTGAGATCCCTGGGGCTACCCTGACCAAAGCTAAAACCAGCAGCTGTCCAACCCCAGCTCACCTTTGTGGATGGGTGTATGTGCATATTAGTGTGTAAATGCATGTGTATATGGCCTCTTTGCAGGGGTTTTGTGTTAAAAGGGTCTGGGACTATGTGTGTGTGTGCTTATGCACTGGGGTGAGGGAGATGGGTATGCACAAGGCTTTGAGAACATTTGCATGTCTCAATGTGTGGCATACATGTGTATGTATGAGGGAACGGGAGAGAGAATGATGAAGGAGTGTGCTACAGGGAGACCTGGTATACGTATGTGTGTAAGGCATATGCCTGGGAATGTGTGGGTGGATGTGTGTGGGGAAGGGGCATATACATTCAGGGGCTCCTGCATTTACCAGACAGAGGCAGAAGGAGCCCACAGAATATGGGCTCTCTTTTCAGTTTGAGGCTTCTGGCTAACCTGCAACCACAGAGAAAAGACTGTACCACCAGACTGTCTTCTGGATCATAAAATGTAGAGTTAGAGTTGGAAGCAGCTGTGGAAGTCACTTCATTCTATCCCTGTGTTGTAGCTCATGAAAGTCAGAGAGGGGAAGTGACCTCCTGAGGTCACACAGCGAATTCAGGGAGAAGCTAGAACTTGGGCTTGTATCTGGGTCTGGGCCCCCTCATTTTCTCCCGTCCACTGCCAGGTCCCCGAGGAGGAGGGAGAGGGTTAACTGCAGAGTAATTAATATCAGGCACCAGAGTATTACACAATTTCATTCGCACTTTAATTAGGGGAAATTTTTTTTTTTTTTAAATAGAAGTCTTTGTTGTGTCAATTAGTTGATTGACTATCACTGGTTTCTAGGTTAGGGAAACTTGATCTGCAGTGAATGAATTTGTTTATCAGGGAAAAGGAGCCAGGGGATGGAAAAAGAAATTCAATTAAGTGTCAGGCTGCTGAGTGACAGGCTGCATTTGATAGGACTTTTAGCTTAATTGCTTGTATTTCATTAAGAGATTTATTTATCAAGAGAATTCTTCATTTTAAAATCTCAGGGACTGTCTGAGTGGCTTCTGGCTATTTTTCTGCATTGATTGAGGACAAAGAAATGTGGCCCTGAAGAATTACCTGGGACCTTGGAGATATTCTTGTATCTAAGACCCTCCCTTACCTTGGCGGCTGGGACTGAGCCCCCTCATCCCTGCCATCCCAAAGTCACATCCAGAGGTTGGAAAGTGTCTGCATTTCTCTGAGAAGAAGAGTCCATATTTCTCTTTAGATTTTCAAAATGATACGAGTCCTAAAGAAAGTAATACCCTATAGGTTGATGACTTTTTGTTCTTTGTTGTTTTCTCCCACAAAACAGGTTTAACCTCGCCCACATTTGTAAAATGGTACGTGTAGGTGGCTCCAGAAACGAAATACTACTGAGTAGAAAATGACTTTTAAAATTAAGTATCCTTTAGAATAAAGTCATCCCTCTAAGAGTTAATGTAGTTAGAGAAATGATTACTACCAGCTGTTTTAAGAATTCAGATAGGCTCCAAAATGGATGCATTTTAAATCAAATGGTTCTTGCATTCCCACCAAAAGTGTAAGAGGGTTCCCCTTTCTCCACATCCTCTCCAACATTTGTTGTTTCCCGTTTTGTTAGTCTTCGACATTGTAACTGGTGTAAGGGGGTATCTTAATGTGGTTTTGATTTGAATTTCCCTGATGGCTAATGATGATGAACATTTTTTCAAGTGTTTGTATGTCTTCATTGGAGAAGTGTCTGTTCATGTCTTCTGCCCATTTTTTGACATGATTATGTTTTTTGGGTGTTGAGTTTGAGGAGTTCTTTATAGATCTTGGATATCAGCCCTTTGTCTGTGGTGTCATTTGTGAATATCTTCTCTCTGAGACTGGAGGAGATTATGCTGAGTGAAATAAGTCAAGCAGAGAAAGTCAGTTATCATATGGTTTCACTTACTTGTGGAGCATAAGGAATAACATGGAGGACATTAGGAGAAAGAAAGTGAAAGGGGAAGGAAAGTGAAAAGTGAATTGGGGTAAATCAGAGGGAGAGATGAAGCATGAGAGACTGGACTCTGAGAAACAAACTGAGGGTTTTGGAGGGGGAGGTGGAGAGGTGGGTGAGCCTGGTGGTGGGTACTAAGGAGGGCACAGATTGCATGGAGCACTGGGTGTGGTGCATAAACAATGAATCTTGGAACACTGAAAAAATAAAAAAAATTTAAAAAAATCAAATGGGTCTTGTTGTCCTACAGGTAAATAAATCATATGTGATATGACTTGTCTGAGCTGTTTTTCTAAAGGCCTTCTGATCCTGTTCATGAGAATAGCCCAATGTATAATCTATAATAGTCGTAGAGAGTGATCACCTTGTATTATAAATGAGAAAATCGAAGCTCAGAGAAGACAAAGGATTTTTCTAAGGACACACAGTCAGCCAGGAGCAGAACCAGGATGAGCGCCTGTTCCTCTTGCTTCCTTTCCAAGGGTCTGGCTTTCTGTGGGGCTGCTTGAGTTGCTAGGCTTAAGGCCTGCAGGGAACAGTTCAGCTGGTGGCCCTTTCCCTTTTGCTCTGTCAAGGCAGGAGAGCAGGGTGGTTAGGACCACCATTACTTGGACCTACCGCTTTTTACGTGTCCTTGAACAAGTGCCTCTTCACCTCCAGTAAACTGGTGATAGGCACATTATCTGTCTCACTGGTTGGTTGGGAGGATTCAGTGGGCTGTTCCGTGCAACGTTTTGGACTATATTCATTACATAGTAAATGCTTAATCAAGATCAGCTCTAATTATTATTGTACCTTCCAGGTAAGATTTCATGGAGAAAGAAAAAGGGTTTCTTTTGGGGGGGTAGTTTATGGTTTTATTACACAAGTATGATGTGCAAGTAAGCTGTCTATTAATTTTCTTCGCTGCACAGCCTGGCATTGGGATTGGTGACTCTGAGGGCCAGCTGGGATGCTCTTTCTGTAGTGGCTTCACGGTTCTTGGAGGAGACACTGTGCAGTCTCTGCACAGTGAGATCGTTGCACATCAGTAGCACTTCAAACTCCTTGAGGTTGTGGACTAGAAACTTCCAGAAGCCATTGGACAGCATGTGCTTTGTTTTCTTGTT
Organism: Martes martes; assembly: GCF_963455335.1. Lineage (NCBI taxonomy): Eukaryota > Metazoa > Chordata > Mammalia > Carnivora > Mustelidae > Martes > Martes martes. The sequence goes on along the minus strand of NC_137896.1, from coordinate 15,760,413 downwards.
GCCCCATAGCCAGTGCTGATCTGGCCCTTGAATCTTCTGCATACTGTATCTTCAGTGCCTCTGGGTTTCTGCCAGTTGTACTTAATTTTGACATATCGGTCTGAGTGGTGCCACATGAACTTCTTGGTCCTCTTCTTAACGATCTTGGGCTTCACCCAAGGTCTGAGGGCAACCATGATGCTGAGTAAGAGATGGCTGCCACCAGCATAGGCAGCACCAAGGAAGAGAGTGGCAAGAAAAAGGGTTTCTAATTTTTAAAATAATAGAGGACCATTGCTCTGCATTATGTGAACCCACCCCCCCATCCTTTTCTTTTTTTTCTCTTGAGATTTTTTTTTTTTTAAGATTTTAGTTGTCAAAGAGAGAGAGAGAGCAAGTGTAAGCAGGGGGAGCAGTGGGCAGAGGATAGTGAGAAGCAGAATCCCGTGCTGAGCAAGGATTCCCCATGCAGGACTTGATCCCAGGACTCTGGGATCATGACCTGAGCCAAAGGCAGAGGCTTAACCAACTAAACTACCCAGGTGTCCCACTCTCCCTGAGGACCATTGTTCTGTGTTACGTGAACCCCCTCCCTCACCGTCCCCCCCCAACCTTCCTTAAGAAGAAATAATTTATTCCAGCAAATGGGTGGATCCATTCCTAGTCCATGGCGACTGGTGGTGAATCCAGGTCTCCTGTTCCTCAGGCTTTTTTCTCTCTGGCATTCCCTGGTTCTTGAGTATTTTTTTTGTTTTTTGTTTTTTTCCTAGGTAAACATTTATTCATGGTTCTCCCTTCCCCTTCTTTTATTTCTCTCTATCTTCGTTTCCTCCCTCCCTCCTTCCTTCCATCTATCCGTCCACTGAGCCCAGGAGCTGCTTCTGTAGACGTGGACACACCAGTTTTGCACATGTCTTTCCAACTCTGTGTTCAGTGATGTCACCTTGGTAGCTTGTAATCAGTCATGGTGGGAGAATTTACACTATGGCAATTGGAGGACAGTACAAGTGAGGGCTTTTTTGGGTAGCTATCTTCTGTACACCATTGCATTCATCCATCCATCCATCCACTTTCATTCATCCATCTTTTTGTATGTATCAGACATCCACCCATCAAGCCATTGTTCACCCAACCACCCATGAATCCAATGTGTATTAAACACTTCTTGTGGGCCAAGCCCTGCACTCCACTGGAAGGGCAGAATTGGTCAGAACCACTTCCTTGCCCTTGAGGAATTGACAGTTGAATGGAACAGACACCTTACATCTGTCTCACATTCCAGGACTGTCCTGGACATCATTTCATTTGATCACCACGGTCAGTATTGTTATCTCAGCATAACAGTTGAGGAGATTAAGGCTCAGAGAGGTTAAGTGAATTGCCTGAGGTTACACAGTTGACTGTACAATCATTTGTTTATTCGTATGACAAGGCACACATTCCCCTTACCAAGCTGCTCAAATCCAGCCAGAATGTCAAGGTGAAACGGATTTTCAAACCTGTCCTTCAGAAATAAACCTTCTTTAAAAAAATAGGAAGAAAGAAAAGAAAAGAATAGGGAAAGTTATTTTTCCATCTTGCTTAGATGGGGACAGTTTTGAATTTATTTTTTCAGATTGAACAATCGTTCCTCAAATGGATAGTGATAGGTGATCTAAAAAATAATCTTTAAAAACGTCGCCGAGTTGGGCATTTCCTCCGGGTGACATAACTCACTGTGACAGAATGCATTTAAATTCACGGAAAAGAAATTGAAAGGAGTGCAGCGTGGAAGGTGTTTGTGTGGACTGCCAGGTTCTTAACCCTCTCCTTTTACCATCCTCACTCTATCCCTCTTTGCCGCAGGCTGGTGGGCACTACCTCCGCCCCCCAACCCACCTCTTGCCTTCCACTGAGTCTCCACAGGCACCAAGCCCTGAATCCACTTCCTTTGCTGAAGGCAGGTCCTAGGACATGGCCAGTTAATAGGCTGGGAGAGAAGGTGTGGATTTCCTGATGAGCCAAAGAAAGAGGTCTTCAGACCAGTCAAAAGATGGTGCTCTCTCTTTCTCTCTGGCTCTTATCTGTTGTCTGTTCCCCCACATGGTTAATGTAGTAACAAGAAGTAGGCTTTGCCTTGGGAAGGCCAGGTTGAGCCCAGACAGGGCTCAGGGACAGGGTCCTGCTATTCACCTCAGGGCACTGGATCCATGGAATCTGCCTCAGGACCACCCTGCTTTGGTGGGAGGCCTCCCTCCAAGCGGCACAGCTCCAGGGCCATGGTAGGGTTGCTGGTGAAAGTGTCGATGGACAGCACGGTGCTCAAGGCCCTCAAGTGTCTTTTGTGCAATATTTTCATTGTGCTTCCCAAGGCACATTCTGTTAATCTGTATGCTGACCTCTCTTTTCCTGGAACCAGTTTGCCATTACGGCTCTGGCAAAAGAAGGCGGCAGGTGCCATCTGCAAATGGGTGCAGCCACTTTGGAAAACAGTGTGGAGATTCCTCAAAAAATTAAAAATAGAGCTGCTCTATGACCCAGCAATTGCATTACTGGGTATTTCCCTCGAAGATACAGATGTAGTGAAAAGAAGGGCCGTATGCACCCCAATGTTCATTGCAGCAAAGTCCGCAGTAGCCACAATGTGGAAAGAGCCAAGATGCCCTTCAATAGACGAATGGATAAAGAAGACGTGGTCCATATATACAATGGAATATTACTCAGCCATCAGAAGAGATGAATACCCAACTTTTGCATCAACATGGATGGGACTGGGGGGATTATGCTAAGTGAAATAAGTCAAGCAGAGAAAGACAATTATCATATGGGTTCACTTATTTGTGGAACATAAGGAATAGCATGGAGGACACTAGGAGAAGGGAAAAATGAAGGAGGAGAAATCGGAGTGGGAGATGAACCATGAGACTATGGATTCCAGGAAATAAGTTGAGGGTTTTAGAAGGGAGGGGGGTAGGGGGATGGGTTACCTGGGTGATGGGTATTACGGAGGGCACGGACTGCATGGAGCACTGGGTGTTATACGCAAACAATGAATCATGGAACACTACATCAAAAACTAATGATGTAGTGTATGGTGACTAACCTAACACAATAAACAAAGCAAGGAAGGAAGGAAGGAAGAAAAAGAGAAAAGGAAAGAAAGAAAGGGAAATAGAAAGAGGCAGATCTGGTGCAGTGCAGTATGTTAGGCCAGGTGTTCTAGAATCAGAGCCTGAGATGGGTAGTCTGGTGAGAGTGATTTATGGCAAGGTGCTCTTGGGAGGGAAGGAGTGAGGGAGCAGGAGGAGATGGGAGGGCCTGAAACTAGAGGCCAGCCTCAACCCAACCCCCTGAGGAGCTCTGGAGCATGAATTATATCACTGAGCCGGTCCCCACTTGAGACAGGGCAGTCGTCATTTATATTCCATGCCAGTTAGTCAGTGTCCACTGGATGATACTGGTTAGGGAGAAAGTAACCTAGTAGGTGAGGCAGATCCTGCCAGAGGCAAGTCTCTGAGGAAGGAGACACTTAGCTTTAGCAACCAACACTCACCAGATCTGGGGACCAGAGGCTCTGGTCTAGCAAGGGAGATATGGCTTGGGAACCAGTGGCATCCACCAGAGGGAGAGTCCTGACAAGACAGGAAAAGGAAGGGAGGGACTGTTGTTGTACTTCCCTGCCTGGTGGCTTGTGGGAGGGAGACAGGAAACAGAGGAGAAGCAAGAATGGCAGCTCATGTGTCTAGACTTGCCCTCCTTGGCCTAGAGATAGGCTGGAGAGGCTCTGAGCCCTGTAGGAGGCCTCCACTCAGCTTCTTGTCTGGGACACCAGGAGGAGATAGCTCTGTAGAAAGGCAGCCTTGAAACGGCTGCAAGGGGAGGGCAGCAAGGTGAGGTCAGGCCAAGGGTTTAAACCAAGACCCTGTCACAGGGCAGCTGTGATGAGAGGTTGGGGGTCTGTAGCAAAGGCTTCTGCCAGGGGATGCCTGAGGCTATATATGGTGTGCAGCTGCAGTGCTAGTTTGAGGTGAGGAGGGGCTCAAGATAGTCCAAGAAGACACTTGCCCTGATGTCGGATGGAGGACAGATCACAGACTTAGTAACTGCTAACAGGCTGTCTGAGACCAGCCAGGCTGTGTGGTAGTGACAGCTGGTGTTCCACCTCCCAGTCATTCGTGCTCACCCTCCCACAGTGTGGAATTACAGCTAGGAGGTGGCTGCCCAGATAAGGACTACATTTCCCAGTTAACCTTACATCTGCGTGTGGCTGTGTGACAAGTCCTCGCCAACAGAATGTGAGTACAAGTCATGTGTGCCACTCCTGGGGGGTAGCTTCTAAGAAGTGGGTGGGCACTTGTCTCTCTTCTTCCAGTGGTTAGAAGGCGCTGTGGTCTGAGAGCCTGGCAGAGCCAAAGATGGGGAGAGCCTGGGTCCCTGAATCACTACATGGAGGAGAGCTCCCCATAGACTAGGAATTGCCTCACTGGACTATTCTGTGAGCAATATGGGGAAAGTCTGTTGTGTGAAGGCACTGATATTTGGGGATTCATTTGTTATAGAAGCTAGTGTTGCCCTGGCTTTGACAGGCCTGACCAGGCATCTCCAGCAAACCACATAATGCCCAGGTCGGCCCTGGCACAGGACAGGCTCTTCACCTTTCCACTCGCCACCACCATGCCCCAGGAGCAAAAGTTCTCATCCAGGTACCATCTTGGAAAGGAGGACGTGAGGGAAGAGATCAGAAAGACTCCCTTCTTCTCATGAAAAGCTAACCTCTCCATTTGTGTTCTTTCTCTTCCTTTTATTCTTAGTACCCTCCAAGCTCTTTCCTGCCACAGGGCCTTTGCATTACTCTTTCAGCTGCTTGGAACACTCTTCCTCATTTTCTTTGCATGGTTCATTCTTCTTGCTTTAGATTTCAGTGTAAATGCCACTTCCTCAAAGAGGCCTATCTTGACCCTTTACCTGAAATAAGCTCAACTTTATTCTTATCACAATCCTTGTTCTATGTCCCTCAGAATATTTGCTTCAACTTGAAGTTATCATATTTGTTCGCTCTTTTTGTTTATATTCTCAAACGGAATGTAAGATCCATGAGCCTATATACCATGTCTCTCTTGCTCACTATTATACCATAACCCAGATCTAATAAGTGACTAACCTACAGGAGGTGCTCAGTAAATATTTACTGCAAAAATGAATGACAACATCAATTTCCTATGTCGTCCAGAGAGGGAATTCAGTGATTGGGGAATGGGAGGAAAGAGAAATGTCACTGTATACACTTTTGTACTGTATGAACCAGTGACTACGTTAGCTTTTCAAAAATAAATTTCACTAAAATTGGAAAAAAAAAAAAAAGAAAGACTCCACTCATTAAAGAGAAACCGAGGTGAGGGAGTATTTAAATATCTGTGGCTCAAAGTGGGGGTCCCTGGACCAGCAGTGTTAACATCACCTGGAACTTGTCAGCTTGGGCCTTCTGAATCAGAATCTGCATTTTAAAAAGACCCTCAGATGATTTGCATGCACTTTACAAGCGTGAGAAGCTCTCCTCAGAGAAAGGTGCTATGTCAGAAAATGTGCCCCTTGGTTGGCCAGACAACTGAGGAGCAGCTCTGCATGTTCATTCATTCTTGTCTTCATTATTTCATTTGTTCTTTCAATCTGTTACTATTTATTGAACATCTGTTTTCAGGCAATGTCCTGGAGAAGCTTGGTGGATATAGACTCTGCTCTTGGGGAGCTTCTCCCAACAGAGAAGCGAGGAGGAGGCCAACAGAAAACATCATATTATATAAGTAATTATGACTGACAAGTACTATAGAGAAAATGTGCAGGTAACAATGAAAGCGTAAAATATGGTGCTGCCTGACTTGGTCTGAGGGCTCGGAGAAAGCTTCTGACAAAGCAGCATTTAAAGAGGTTTGAAGGAGAAGTCAGCCAGGTGAAGCATGGGGTCAGCCATGTTCCAGGCAGAAGAAACTGTCCGTACAAAGGCCCTGAGGCAGAAAGAACCTTAGAGATCTTGAATATTTAAAAACAACAACAGCAACAACCCAGGCCTTGCTTTGAACTTGAATTAGAGCGAGTTGGGTGAGATGTAAGGGTGAGACCCTATAGATCCTCATAAACCGTGAGAAGGATTTGGGACTTTGTACTAAGAGCACAAGGGAATTTAATCCTGGCTCAGCCACCTACTAGCTGTGAGATGGTGGGCAAGTTACTGAATATTTCAACACTCCAAATTTCTCATCTGTAAAAGGAGAACAATGCAGTGCCTGTTTCCTATCATAGAGTGGTTTTTAGGATTAAATGGGTCAATATATGTGAAGGGCTTATACAGTGAATAGCACAGAAGAATTTGCAATTACTGTTGAAGAGTTTTAATCAGGAAGTCATGTGATAAGGTTTGCACTTCAAGAAATCCCTCGCTCCAGCATGAAGGGAAACCAGCCTGCAGAGGGGAGAGGCTGGAAGCAGAAGGCCCCGGAGTGACACGATGGCTGGCTAATCCACGAGACAGAGGATACATGACGAGGGATTGGTGACTTGTGGGATGTGTGCCGGGAGGGCTGCAGGGGACAGGACAGGAGTCAGGGATGGCTGCCAGGTTGCCAAGTGGGGCGTCTTGGTGGATGGGAGTGCTGGGCTTTCAGTGGAAGCTGATGAATTAAATTTTGGACATGCCGAATCTGAGATCCCCGAGACGCAAAGATGGAGGAACTGACGGGGGGGAGACGAGGTACGGGAGCTGCGTTATCCAGGAGCCGTTAGCTTGTGGATGGCCATGCAAACTGCTGGGAAGATTTGGAAATACTCAGGGAATGTGATGTTGGGAGAGTTTGGGTTCGAATCCCCACTGGCTGTGTGTTTTGGGGAGTTACTTCGCATCTCTTGAGACCCAATGTCTGGTCTGAAAAACAAGGCTACTGCCACCTGCTCCAGAGGGCTGTGTGGGATGTAACTGAGACAGTGTGTGTGAGACCCCTGGTACCCCTGGCACTCAGCTCTGTCAGTGTGAGTCCCTTTTCTCGGTCTAGCTCCCTTCCTCCCTCCTCACACACATTTTCCTCCTCCCTTGGTTTCCAAAGCAGCCTGCACCTGGGGCACACGGCCAGCCTGCTTGCACCTGCTGCTCAGGGGCTCAGCCCAGAGCGCTCAGTGTCCGGACACGAGCACTGTGCAGCCCCCGAGGCTGCTGGACCTGCAGAGAGTGAGTCCTGCTGTGACATGAACACCGGCCTCCAAACCAGTGGGACTTGATTCAGCCTCCCGCTTGCCCGAGGCCTCAGGTAAGTCTCCACCTCTCCCGGACCATCGCCCCGTGTGTAGGGTGAGGACTTCGGTGATCCTGCTGTGGGGGGTGGTCTGTGGAGGCCGCTGTAACCAAGCACCACCGACTGGGGGGCTTAAAGCAGCAGCTGTTCATTCACCCACAGTTCTGGAGGCCAGAAGTCTGAAAGCAAGGTGGCAGCAGGGGTGTGCTCCTCTGAGACTGTCGAAGCCTCTCTGGTATCTTCCTAGCTTCCGCTGGTGGCTGCCAGTCTCTGGTGTCCTGGCTGGCCGCTGCAGGACTCCGGTCTTTGCCTCTGGCCTCACGGTGGCCTTCTCCTCTGGGTGTGTCTCTGTGTCTCGTCTCTTCTTGTAAGGAGCCCAGCCACACTGGGCCAAGAACCAGTCACCCTACTCCAGCACACCCCCTTCTTAACTAACGACATCTGCGGGGACCCGCTCTCCAAACAAGATCACAGTTTCGATGACTGGGGTTAGGACTTCCAACAGATCTTTTTGAAGGAACATAGTGCAACCCATAACACATTCCCAGTCTTCTTTTCTCTGCATTGGTAGGAAGTTAAGGGGGGAAAAAATCTCCATAGAGGAGAGAGCTGGGGAACGTTAATTATATTTTTACTTATTGTTGGAAAGCAGTTTTCTGATGGCTAGAAATACATGTTCTCTCTGTTAATTATGGTCTCCTTGCAGGTTATTATTGCAAGTGAAAAGGCCTTTTATTGAGAGAATAAACTGAGAGTTAAGAGCTGGACCGTGCTGCCCCTGGAGAGAAAATATGTGTGCTTAAGTGGAAAATGCAAACTTTTCTGCCTTCTGTGCCCTGTGGCACACTCTCTAGGGTGGAGGCAAGACCAGATGGTGGGGAGTTGCCTTTCTGCCCCCGTTAAACTGGACCACTACACATCGTTGCCTTCTGCATAGACCGCAGTACACCTTTGCCCTCCCGCTCCAGGGGAAAGCCGACTCTGGCGATGAGAGGCTCAGTGTCCTCACTGGCCCATACAGCACCCTCCGGGTCCCTTCCATTGACAAGGTCATGCTGTTGATCCTGGACAGTCCTAAGGGGCCCGTGTCCTAGAGCTCTGGCTCGGCTTCAAAAATTCATAGGCCTGTTGTGCTCCTATAATACTGTATCCAATTGAGTTGAAAAGTTATGTTCACACAAAAACTGCACACAAATGTTTTATAGCAGCTTTATTCATAACTGCCAAAACTCAGAAGCAACCAAGATGCTCTTCAGTAGCTGGGTGGATAAACAACCTGTGTATGTATATCCACTCAATGGAACATTATTCAGCAATTAATTCAGTGATAAAACAAAACAGAAAGAGCTATTGAGCCGTAAAAACATATGAGAAAACCTTAAAGGCATGTTGGTAAGTGAAAGAAGCCAGTCTGGAAAGGCTACGTGTTGTATGATTCCAGCTATATGACATTCTAGAAAAGGCAAGAAAGACTATGGAGATCAGTGATTGCCAGGGATGGGGAAGAGGGGAGGGGAGAGGTGGAGCACAGGGCATTTTTGTGTGACACTGTGATGATGGGTACGTGACATGTATTTGTCAGAACCCATAGAATCTACAACACAGAGAGCAAACCCTAATTAAACTGTGGAGTTTAGTTATTAATAGTGTACCAGTATTGGCTCATCAGTTTTACTAAATATACTTCCCTGTGTGGGGTGTTAATGGTAGGACCACTTTGCGCCGGAGCGAAGGGGGTGTATGGAAATTGTCCTCCCTGCCCAGTTTTTCTGTAAACCTACAAGTGCTCTAAAAAACAATGCCTCTTAATCAACAAACAAACCAACCTCATGTCCGGTCACTTTTGGGAAGCTGCTGGGGCTTCAGGGGTGGCAACTGTTGGAGTCCACCCCCCCCACCCCCCCCCACCCCCCGTGAGTAGCTTTTCACATCTGGGTGGCCTGTGTCAGTCAGTGACCCCGCCGCTGTCACGCCACCAGTTCTGAATAGCCCTGCAGGCAAGAGGAGGTTCCACAACTGGTCCAGACTAGTGCGAGTGATGCTGCTGTTCGCAGTTGTTGTGAAGTCCTGAAACTCCCAGCGGTGTGAGATAGGGCCAAGGGTATAGCCAGTCGGGCACTTGCCTTGGGCACAAAATTTAAGGGGATGTCCCAAAAAACTCAATAATCAAGATGGATAATGTTTGTTTTGTTTTAAGATTTTTTTGTTTCTATATTTGACAGAGAAAGACCGCGAGAGAGGGAACACAAGCAAGGGGAGTGGGAGAGGGAGAAGCAGGCCCTCCACTGAGCAGAGAGCCCAATGTGGGCCTGTATGCCAGGAGCCTGGGATCATGACCTGAGCTGAAGGCAGATGCTTAATGACTGAGCCACCCATATGCCTAAGATGGATAATGTTTTAACTCAGTGTTTTAGAAAAAGAAAAATGGATGCAAAATGTCCATCATCAAAGTATCAGAGCTTTAAGTAAAGCCAGGATTTGACCCTGTGCTTGCCTGACTGTGCTTCACTGGCCTCTTCCCTATCTTGGCCCTGTCAGATTTTATCTTTAGCTAATATTTTGATACTTGATTTGTCATAGAATGTTCTGTATTAATTTTTATTTTGATAATTTCAACAGAATATTTTTTGTCTTGCTTATTGAGATTTTAGGCACCTCCCTTAAATTTTGTGCCCAGGGCAAGTCCAGGCTAAGCCCCTGATCAAATTAATATATTCATTCAAAAAGTATTTATTAAGTATCTACTATTTGCCTTTTACCAGGGGATGAGATGACTTGCCCCATGGCTTTTGATCTTCATCCTGGACCATCCCTTTTGCTCAGGGAGCCCATGGCCGAGTGGCCACAGCAGCCTGCATGTACCCAAGACCCAGCCTTCCTGGGCTGCCCACACTGCTCTGTGCTCAGCGTTCCAGTAGCAGATGTCTGCCACAAGCCCTCTATGTGGTGTCATACCTCACTGAGGGGACCTGGTGACTGGATGGTTAATTGGCCCTCATTTGCATTGAAGGAGAAGCAATTTGTTTTAGCAGAGTAGACACTTGTTCTGGATTTCCATTTCCATCAGGCCCTGGCAGCATCCCTATTCTCAAACTTGTTAAATGCGACTTAGAGCCACAATATTCCCTCTGGCCACAGCAAGAGCAGGAAGGCAATGAGCTGTGAGGTGCTCATGGGATTTGCTATTTTTACTCTGTAGACACAGAACCAGCCAGACTGGTGAAAGGAGAAGTGGCCCGTTGAAGACTCAGCTCTGCCAACTTTAGAACTGGGCTGCTGTTCTACGGGACACAGTATATGCCCTGAGGTAGCAACTGGTAACTAATGTTTTGTCTTCCATGGCCAGAATATACAAGTCCTTCCCCTTGACTCTGGATTCATTTTACTCAGAGACCTTGAATTGGAGCTGAGACTTGCCCAAGCCATTTCCCTACCCAGCACTCAGGCCTGTGGCCCTGTGTTGGCACCTACTATTTTTCACCATCTTCTCCCTCTAGCAGCTGGCGATAGGCCCCAGACTTTTGGGAGCAGTCTAGATTCTGGCTCTAAACTGGAGGACCCCAGAACCAGGACATTTTGCTAGCTTCATGGTACTCATGCTCTCCAACCAGAAACCTAACATCCGGATCCTCTATGGTCCCACAGTTTTCCCTGAGCACAGGGTCACTATGTACAGGAGTATAGCTTGTGCACTGCACAAGACCAGAGGGCACTATTCATATGGAATAAGATGTGATTGATGGCCTTGGAATTGTGCAATGCAGCAGGCTTGCCTGAGAAGTTAGGCACGAGATGACCATACCCTTTAGGAACTTGTACCAACATATGGAGGGGAAAGGATATCACAGACTGACAGTGGTGCCTGAGGTCAAAGTGGTGATCATAACAACAAAAATCCTCATGACAACCCTGTTAGGTGATATTAATATTATCCCCATTGTACAGAGGGGGAAACTGAGGCCCAGTGAGGTTGGGTAATCCCAAGGATGCACAGCTGAAACGTGGTAGAGCCAGGATTTGAACCCAGGTAGTCCACCTCCCCATCTTTTGCTCTGAAACATGATCCACCACTGTTGTTTCCCTGACCTCTTCATTTCAAGACTGAGAACTTGATCTGCTTCAGAAGAACCCAAGACTTTGCGAGGATCCTAAACATACTAGAGGGGAAGAAGATTTGAAACCAGACAGTGTGAGTCAAAGCCACACTCCACCATGTACCAATGTGACTTTGGCCCCATCCCATAATCTCTCAGAGCCTCCATTATCTATTCAAATGGGACTTTGATGGTGAGCAGGTCTTGCCCACTTACTGGATACCACGCACAGCTAAGACTTCAGTGACATGATCTCAGGCCTCACAACAGGTCTTCTTGGGGCCCTTGCTTCCTGGTACCCTGGCCTGGAGTGGTGGCCAGATAAGGTGGGTGTGGAAGGGCTTTTGAAGTGTCAGGCGTTGTGCATGCACGTTCCTCGGCAAGAGTGATGATTCTGAATCTGTGGAGCCCCCACTTCATATGAGGCCCTCTGCTAGGTGCTTCGTGTGCAGCATCTCATTTACTCCCATAAGGCAAGCAAGCTCTGCTGTTCTGTCCACTTTCAGAGGAGGACACTGAGGCTCAAAGATGTGATATAACTTTCTCTGGGTCACAAGGCATATAGGTGGTAGACCTAGTGTTTCAACCTATGAGCCTGTGCTTTTGACTTCAAGTGATAGTGCCCAGTGGACTCTCTACATGGCCTTGCTTCCCTGGCCCCTGTGCACCACCTGCCTTCAGTGGGAGCATGGAAGTAGGCTGGGGGAGAGGTAGAGAAACCCAAGGGAAAGAAGCAGCTAATTACCATGACAGCTGCAGCCTAAAGCATCTGTGTGATTGGTTCATAGTTTCTCCAAAGCGTGGGTTTTGTTGTTCCTCATGCAGAAAATTGGGAACACAGTGGTGCCAGGGAGGCCAAATCTGCCTTCTATTGAAAGAAGTTGGGCACAAGGGGAAGGCCCTTGGAAGGCTGAGTTTTCTCCTTTACTATTGCCAAGGGCTCCTTTTTGATTTCATCTTCATTTGGGGCCATTGAGAGGGAAGAATGAAGTTATAAAAAGACTTGCTTCCAAGGCATGTCATTAAGGCATCTCTTTGTTTGCTGGCTTCTGCTGGGTCTTTACTGGCATCATTTGCAACTGGGGGACTTGCACCCTAGCCCTGAGAGAGGCCCAGGCACCCACATGGCCCTGCAATGCTCTGGGTGACCCTTTCATACACTTCGACAGTGGGGAACAGATCCATAGATGTGTGACAAGATTTGGGGTAAAGAGAAGAGCGGACTGTTTGGCCACCCAGGGCGTGGGGACAGATGCATCAGGCAGGGTTGTTGGTCTTACCCCAGGGCATGACTCTCAAACTGGAAAGATGTTTGAATGGTGGGGAGTCAAAAGTCAACAAAGATATATTATCCAGGGATGAGGCGTGACTTTCAATCCTGACTTGGCTTACAGGAGACATCAGGGCTATGGGGGTGAGGAGTGCCATGGGGTGAGGAGCACTGTGGGGTGAGTTCTGCTTTAAGTATCTGCTCCCTGGGCTGTGGTTGTGCTCTGCATCTACCACTCACTGTGTAACCTCAAGAGTTCTCTCAGTCTTTGCCTTGGTTTCTTCATCTGATCTGGAGACAGTGAGACCAACTGTTGGAGCTTGTGGTGTTACTACTTTGGTTAGTGTGTACCCGCTCTTTCTCCTCCTCAGCTCCCTTCTGGCTCATTTTCCTACTCTACGTGATGCTCATGGAGCTTCCATCTCAGATTTGCTATGCCCAGCACAGGGCCTGGCTCAGAGCAGATGCTGAGGTTGTAAACCAAATTAACAAATTCATGAAATAAGTGCTGATAAATAGACTGCCTGTGCGGAAATAAGAAGCTGGAAGAGACACGTGGGCTCCACGCAAATGTACAAAAGCCCCTTGGGATATCTGTGATTGCATATATCTTGGAATCTTCATCTTGATTTATTTCACATGATGAGTGATGCTTTGCTCTGAGAAAACTGTAGTCCTCAATAGAAATAACCATACGAATGTTATACATTTATATGAAAAAGTAAAGAATTTTTGTTGTTTGGGTAATTGGAATTTATTCTGAACATTTATTCTAAATATATGTTTTGATTGACTAGTGCAGAGCTATCAGAGATAACCTCTTGTCACTAAGACTCTAAGCTATATGGGATGCAGGAAGGGTTGGATCAAGGGGACATCTTGAGAGAGCTATATTGTTGACTCTGTATTGTTGACATCTCCAGAAATTCACTTGCTAAGCCTCAGTTTGTTCTTTTGTAAAATAGAAGTGTTGGATTAGGGACGCCTGGGTGGCTCAGTTGGTTAAGCTGCTGCCTTCGGCTCAGGTCATGATCTCGGGGTCCTGGGATCGAGTCCCGCATCGGGCTCCTTGCTCGGCAGGGAGCCTGCTTCTCTCGCTGCCTCTGCCTGCTTCTCTGCCTGCTTGTGTGTACTTTCTCTCTCTCTCTCTGGCAAATAAATAAAATCTTTAAAAAAAAAAGTGTTGGATTAGAATCTCAGTGGTTCTAAACTGTTAGAGGCACTAGGGAAGCATTTTCTATATCTCAGCACAGACATGGCTGAAGTCAATCTACTCCTCTGGCACTGGCATTCTGCTATGTTGGACTTTATGATTATGTAGCATCACTTAGGTGTAGGTGAGAAAAGTAGCCAGATCCTATACAGTCTTTCTTTGGGGTTCCTGGACCCAATTTCAACCTGTGTTTGGGATGGGTGGTTCTCTTACTCCTCCAATAAGCAATTCTTAGACACCAGTAGGATCTCCCAAGAATTCAACTAAATTCTGACATCGTCTAACTGGGTATACCATCAGATTCCACAGGTTAGGGGTTCAGTCTTAACAAGACTATTCCACCCTCCCTTCAGATGTCAGGCACAAGCCCAGGCTGATAACTGTGCTTCTGACTGATCGACTGTAGATACGAGACCTCCTTGGACTTCAGATGCCAGTGGCAAGTGCATGTTGTTACCTGTACTTTTTTTTTTTAATTTTATTTATTTATTTGACAGAGAGAGAGAGGGAGATCACAAGTAGGTAGAGAGGCAGACAGAGGGAGAGGAGGAAGCAGGCCCCCTGCTGAGCAGAGAGCCTGATGCAGGGCTCGATGCCAGGCTCGATCTGAGGACCCTGAGATCGTGACCTGAGCCGAAGGCAGAGGCTTAACCCACTGAGCCACCCAGGCGTCCCTTACCTGTACTTCTGATTGACTGGATATAAATTGGAGGTTCCCACAATCCTCTCTTCTTGTTTGATTACTTTGCTACAGCACTCACAGAACTCATAAACACTGTACTTACTAGATCACCAGTTTACTATAAAGAGAATTAACTCAGGAACAGCTAGAAGGCAAAGCATATGGGGAGAGAGCAGAGCTTCCATGCTCTCTTTGAGTGGACCTCTCTTCTCAAATCTGCACATGTTCACCAACCTGGAAGCTCTCCCAATTTTGTTTTTTTGGGTTTTTATGGAGGTTTCATCACATAAGCATGATTGCTTAAATCATTGACCACTGGGGATTGGTCCAACCTCTAACCATTCTCCCGTCCCTGGAGGTCAAGGGGTAGTACTGAAAGTCAGCCTCCTTGGCAACCAGCCCCGAACTTTACTTGCTTTCTAAAGTCACTCATTAACATTCTCAACAGTTCAGAAATTCTAAGGGTTTGGGAGTTAGGAGCCATGGATTAAGACCAAATATTTGTAAGAAATATATTTTGCATTTCTTTGTGTCTTTCTCAGTTTCTTTCTGAAGCATTTTACAGTTTTCAGAATACAGATCTTTACCTCTTTGGTTAGGTTAATTCCTAGGTATCTTATGGTTTTTGGTGTGATTGTAAATGGGATTGATTCCTAGATTTCTCTTTCTTCTGCTTCGTTGTTAGCATATAGAAATGGATTGGAAGAACAAATAGTGTTAAAATGTCTATGTTACGCAAAGCAGTCTATGGATTCAGTACAATCCCTATCAGAACACCATCAGCACTTTTTACAGAGCTGCAACCAACAATCCTAAAATTTGTATAGAGCCAGAAAAGACCCTGAATAGCCAAAGTAAAATGTTGAAAAAGAAAATCAAAGCTGGAGGCATCACAATTTTGGACTTTAAGCTATATTACAAAGCTATATTATGTGTGTGTGTGTGTGTGTGTGTGTGTACACTCAAGCTATATTACAAAGTGATCATCAAGACAGCATGGTACTGGCAATCAATAGACTAGAATAGAGAACCCAGAAATGGGCCCTCAATTCTGTAGTCAACTAATTTTCAACAAAGCAGGAAAGAATATCCAGTAGAAAAAAGATAGTCTCTTCAATAAATGGTGTTAGCAAAATTGGACAGCCACATGCAGAAAAATGAAACTGGACCACTTTCTTATACCATACACAAAAATGAACTCAAAATGGATGGAAGACCTAAATGTAAGGCAGGAATCCATCAAATTCCCAGGGAACACAGGCAGAAACCTTTTTGACCTTGGCTGCAGCCACTTCTTAACCAGACAGTTCTCCAAAGGCAAGGGAAACAAAAGCCAAAATGAACTGTTGGGACTTCATCAGGATAAAAAGCTTTTCACAGTAAAGGAAACAGTCAACAAAACTAAAAGACCACCTATGGAATAGGAGAGGATAATTGCAAATGACTTATCAGATAAAGGGCTAGTATCTAAAATGTAGAAAGAACTTATCAAACTCAACACCCCCCCAAAAACAAAACAAAACAAAATCCAGTCAAGAAATGGGCAGAAGGGGCACCTGGGTGGCTCAGTGGGTTAAAGCCTCTGCCTTCGGCTCGGGTCATGATCCCAGGGTCCTGGGATCGAGTCCAGCATTGGACTCTCTGCTCAGCAGGGAGCCTGCTTCCCCCATTCTCTCTGCCTGCCTCTCTGCCTACTTGTCTGTCAAATAAATAAATAAAATCTTAAAAAAAAATGATCAGAAGACAGGAGTAGACATTTCTTCAAAGAAGACATACAAATGGGTAACAGACACATGAAAAAAAATGCTCAACATCACTCAGCATTGGGAAAATACAAATCAAAACCACAATGAGATACCAACTCGCACTGGTCAGAATGGCTAAAATTAACAACTCAGGAAACAACAGATGTTGGTGAGGGTGTAGAAGAAGGGGAACTCTCTTACACTGTTGGTGAGAGTGCAAATTGGTGCAGCCACTCTGGAAAACTCTATGGAGGTTTCTCAAAAAAGTTAAAAATAGAGCTACCCTATGACCCAGCAATTGCATTACTAGGTATTTATCCAAAGGATGCAAATGTAGTGATTTGAAGGGACACATGCACCCCTTATAGCCAAACTGTGGAAAGACCCCTGGTGTCCATTGACAGATGAATGGATAAAGAAGATGTGATTTATATATGTATGTGTGTGTGTACACCATTTGATGGTCAGGAAATGGTCAGAGGACATGAATAGACATTGCTCCAAAGAAGATATACAAATGGCTAACAGACACATGAAAAAAAAATTCATTCTTTTTGGTGGTTGAGTAATATTCCACAATGCAAGTGATGAATCACTGAATCCTACCCATGAAACTAGTAATACAGAACATATTAACTAAATTGAATCTAAATAAAAATTTAAAAAATATGTTTTGGTTATCCAAATGACCCAATATATATATATATATATTTTTTTTTTTAAAGATTTTATCTTATTTATTTGAGAGAGAGAGAGAGCATGAGAGGAGAGAGGTCAGTGGGAGAAGCAGACTCCCTGACGAACAGGGAGCCCGATGTGGGACTCGATCCCAGGACTCCAGGATCATGACCTGAGCTGAAGGCAGTCGTCCAACCAACTGAGCCACCCAGGCGCCCTATATTTTTTTTTTAATAAATCACAATATCAGTCTTATAAACTCTTAACATGGCTTTGCTTTCCTCTAACTAGAGAACCAATGGAAGGTTTTAAGTAAGGAGTGATTTGATTTGACTTAGGCTACAAAAGGATCCTTCTGGCAGCCATATGAGGGTAATGTGAAAGATGGCACATGTGGAGGCAGAGTGGAGAAAGAGGCTATTGGAACAATTTGGGTAAGGAGTAACGGGGGCTCAGACCAGAGTGATGGTGATAGAGGTGGTGACGAAGGGTTGGATTCTGCATCTACTTTGAAGCATAATGCCCTGGAATTTGATGTCAGTAAAAGAAAGATATCAGAGATGGCGTGAAGGTTTTAGGTCTGAGCAATAGGAAGGGTGGGTGTTCCCTTTTCCTGAGATGGAGGTGACACTAGGAGGAATAGCTTTGAGGCACAGGAGGGCACTAGGAAATTGGGAGCTTGGCTTTGGACATGGTTTGTTTGAGGTACTGGTTGGATGCCCCGGTGGCAGAGTTGAGTGGGAGGCAGCTGGATATGCAACTGTGGGATTCTGGGTGAGTTCTGGGCTCGGGGTATAAATGGGAAACTCTCAGGTGTATATGAACCCTTTTTAAGGCCTTTAAAAATAGCTGTCAGATTCCTTTTCAGAAAGGTTCATAAACCAATGCTCTCTCTAGAGGATATGGAAATTCCCAAATGCTGGCTGTTACTTTAAAAAAATCCATGTTGATTTGATAGGTAAAAGATGATGTCTCAGTATTTTAATTTGCATAATGTGAATTTCCAGGGAGATTAACTTCTTAATTTTTGGGGGCTATTTCTCTCTTGTCTCCTGTGAATTTCATGGTGTGTCCCTTTGTCCATTTAAAAAGTGAGAATGATACCTTGTCCTCTTCATATTGTATTTAGCAGAAGAAATCTTTAATATTATGTTGTTAGGTGACAGTTTTTCTGAATTTTAATTTTGTTTATAGTGCTTGCTGATGTATGAAAGGTCGGTATATTTGTGTAGTCAAGTATATCATCTTTTCCTTCTTGGGGCCTTCCTTTTGTTTGGAAAGCCTTCTCCTAATATCAGAAAAATATTAATCTATATTTTATTCTAGTTTTTTATAGTTTAATTAAAATAATAACTCTCTGATTCATGAAATTTATTTTGATGTATGGTGCCAGGCCTTGAATTTTTTCCTGCCCCAAATAGTTAATGAGTTATTCTTGCATAATTTATTGGCCATCCTGCAACATTTCTCATGAATTTAAACGTCACTTTAATCGATACTAAATTCTTGTCTAGACTAGGGCCTGTTTCCAGGCTTTTAATTTTTTCATAGCTATGTCTATTTTTCTACACTGTTTTAATTATTATAATTTACAACCCACCTAATATCTGGTAGTTCAGATCCATTATTTATTTATATTTCTGAAAATTTTCTTTACTATTCAACCCCTCTTATTTTTCTATTGATACTTTAGACTTAACATTTTTAAGTTCCAGAAAGTTTCCAGCCAAGTTTTAACTGCAGTTCCATTAAGCTTACACATTACTTTGACAGAATCAATAGATTTGTAATATTGTTTTCTCACCCTTGAGTATGGTGTGCTCCCTAACCGTGCGGCCCTTCCTTCCTGTCCCCGATACTCTTCTCTTGCTTCTTCAAATACAAATGCACGTTTCTCAACGATTTGATTCCTAAGTGAAAAAAATAAAACAAAGAAAAAAACCCAAACCGTCCTCCCCCCCCCCCCATCTAATCTGTCTTCTATCACAATGGTTCTCAACAAGAGCGATTTTGTCCCCCGGGGACATTTGGCAATGTCTGGAAGTATTTTTAGTTGTCACACAGGGGATCCAGTACTGGTGTCTAGTGGGAAGAGGCCAGGGATTCTGCCAAACACCCTGCAGTGCCTAGGACAGTCCCCACAACAAAGAATTATCTGGCCCCAAATTCAGGAGTGCTGAGGTTGAGAAACCCTCATCTGTTTATGGGGTGCCTGGAGTCTTTCCCTATGGGTTGTCTTCCTGGTATAGTGGTATTTTGACTGGTGGCAGAGGTGAGTCTGTTAAGTGTCACAAGGGGTACCTGTCCTCTGGGTGTCTGCTTCGTGCCCTGAGACAAGAAGCCTCCTGTGAGAGGCTGTGCTCCTGTCCTGCATGGTGGCCAAGAGCACTGAGGTGTGCAGTCCTCAACTATCAGTCTGTCATGTGTCTGTTCTAGACTCCTGGTGGCCTAAAGGAGGCCAGTTTTCCAGAAGGAGACCACAGAAGGCCTGAAAGGAAACCCATGTTTCCATTTATGTATTTATATATTTATTTATTTTAAAAAGATTTGTATTTATTTATTTTGAGAGAGAGACAGAAGGAGAAGGAGAAGGAGGCTCCCCACTGAGCAGGGAACCTGATGTGGGCCTCAGTCCCAGGACCCTAAGATCATGACCTGAGCTGAAGGCAGACATTTAACCCACTGAGCCACCCAGGTGCCCCCCATGGTTCCATTTAAAGAAACTTTAAGAACTGGCAAATCTCACCTCAGGTGACAGAAATCTGAGAAGTGGTTGCCAGGGGGAGAGGGTGGAGGATTGGTAGGGCCAATCCTCCAATGATTTTTGTTTGTGGCATATTGGGTCTGGTCATCAGATGGATGGTTTTCTTCAGGGCTTTTTGGTCCTAAAAAAAAAAAAATGGGGAAGGGAGGAAGAAGAAAGAAAGGAAGGGAGGGAGGGAGGGAGAGAGGGAGGAAGGAAGGAATGAAGGAAGGAAGGGAGGAGCTACAACCAAAATGGAAGCCCCCTGTATGCCTCCCAGTCTCATCGCCCGTCTTCTCTCGCCAGACGAGACCAATGTTCCAAAATTGGTATCTCTCACATCTATATTTTTGTATTTTTCCAAACAGCATAATCTGTTTTTCAACATTACATTTAAAGTATCACACTGTGTATATAATCCTGCATTTTCTTTCCCACTTGCTATTTTTAAATCGACTTAATTCATTTTAATTGCTATATAGCATTCTATCGTGTGTCTATACATCCACTTCTCCAGGCTCCTATTACTGGACATTTAGGTGGTTTCCAGTTGTTCTTTATCACAATGCTTCAGTGAACATCCCTACTGTCCCTGTGTAGTTATTTTGTAACCAGTCAGAATATTGTTTTTCAGTTGGCCCTCTTGAGTTCTCTAGAAAGACGATATTATCATGGGCTAAAAATTACACTTTTGTTTCTTTCTCTCTTATAATTATGATTCATATCTATTTCTGGTCCTCTTACATTGCTTAGAAATTTCAGAACAATAGTAAATAGCAGTGAGAACAATGGCCATCCTTGTTTTGTTCTTGACATTAACGAGGCGGCCTCTTGAGTTTCACTGTTAAGGATGATTTGGGCTTTCAGTTTGAGATCGATATTATTTATCATGCTGAGGTATAGCCTTTTTTTACCTGAGTTTATTAAGAATCAAGATCATGAATAAATGAATTTTATAGACTAATTTCAATATTATTATGATATGCTATTTCTTATTTGAATTAGTATAGTAATAGACTTAGAATATTGAAACAACCTTGAAGTTTTTTGATGTATTGTTTTTCTAATCTATTGCAAGATTACCTTTGCCAATATTTTGTTTAGTACTTTTGCATATACAACATATTAAGTGTGATTATGCTGTTACTTATTTATTTAGGCTTTTAACTCATGGTCACGAGGTTTTTTTCTAAGAGTAAATGTACTCTTAAGGTACAATTTACACACAGAAAAACGCACAAATCTTAGGTGTACAACTTGATGATTTTTGACAAATAGACACACCCCAGTAGCCATCACCCACATCAAGATAGGGAACATTTTCATGGCCCCATACAGTTCCCTTGTGGCTCCTTCCAGCCAGTCCTCCATCCCCACCCCCAGCAACCACTTCTCTAATTTTTATCTCCACACATTAGTTTTGTCTGTCCTTGAGCTTCGTATAATTGGGATCATATAATTTATACTCAGTGTCTGGCTTCTTTCATTCAACATGATGTTTTTGAGATTCATCCAAAACCTTATGTCAATAGTTTTGCTAGCTTTGTAAAATGAACTGATAAGATTTACATCATTTTTCATGCCCTGAAGGGGTTTATGTTACACGGAAATTATTTGTTCTGTGGAAGGCTGAAGTAATGCACCCATGAAATCATCTGAGGCTGGAAGCCATTTTAGGAGGCGATACTTTGACAACTTTCTTTAGATTTTTTCCCTTTACTATTGGTCTATTCAGGTAGTGTAATTTTTCTTGAGGCAATTTTGGTGTGTTATGCTTTCCCAGAAAATAATCCATTTCAGTGAGGTTTTGAAAGTATTAGCATATAATTATGCATAGAATCCTCTTAGAATTTCAAACCTTATGGTTTCCCTTTTTGCATTTATAACATTTATTTATGTCTCCTCTGATGGTGGAAACAAGGCTATTTCATGAACCAGTTTTAAGGCTTATCTACCAGTTTTACTGTTTTTTTTTTTTTTCCTGACTATTAAGTTTACTAATCAGTAACATTTGCTTTAACTATATTTTCTAGATTTCTTTCCACGGTTATTTTGATCTATTATAGAAACCAAATTATTTAAATGAAGGTTTATTTTACCTACTTTCATGTTTTCCTGACTAACCATAAAGGTATTTAAGGTTATCAGTTTGCCTGTGAATCAGCTTTGCCTCATCCCATAAAATATCCTGTATGGTTTTCTCTTTTTCATTGTTTTTAAGTCACCTGTTTGCAGTTTTGATTCTTCCTCTTTAACCCAAATGTTGTCTAGAGGACACTTAAAAATATCCCAAGTGATTAGGTTTTTTGTTTGTGTGCTAGGGAGGTATATTATTTTTAATTTGCCACTGCCTTGTAAGGGGGATGGTTTCTGTGCCTTTAGGGTGTTTTGCCTAATACATAGCTAAGAAAGATAAGAGATCTTATCCAAATAGAAGAAAATTAGAGAGACTAAGAAGTCCAGCATCCAAATAAGAGTTCAAGAATGAGAAAACACAATGGAAGGGAAGACATTACTAACAAAATAATTATAAAAAATAAGAAAATTTGCTAAATTTGAAGGTTATGGTTGATAGGACCCCTCAAATGCTCAAGGAAATAGACCCACACTTCTGAAAAAATAGATATTTTTAAAGGATGATGCATCTTAAATTTCTGGTTGACTTAGAAGATAACTGAGGCCACAGTTGGAGAATGCAGATTCACTTGTGATTTGCATGTGGCCAGTCTGTATAACAGAAGGAACTCTGGCTTCTGATAACATAATGAATTGGTATTATGTCAAGGGAATAGGTATTCCTATTATGAAAGATCATCATGTAGAAATACAACATTTAACTTTTAATATATTTTAGATTTAAGCGAGGAGGAAAACCAGTCACAAAACAAGGACGGAGGCAAACAAACAAATAAACTAGTACTTTTTTAGAGCTAAATAGTTTACAAAGCACTGTCCCCTGTGTGTGATAAAATATTTCAGTTAATCCTAACAGTCTCGTGAGTGAGGCATTATGACTCCCATTTGATAGACCAGAGTGAGGCTTAGAGCAGTTAAATGAACTGTCCCAAGTTCATAGAGTTTGCAGATGCTAGAGCAGGGATTTTTTTTTTTTTTTTTTTTTTTTTTTTTTTTTTTTTTAGAGCAGGGATTTAAATAGAGGTCTCTGATTCTCTTGGCCTGTCCCTATGGTCACCTCAAGGTCACAAGATGGTTGAAGAAGGAAGAGGAAAGCATAAAAAATAAAGGATAAGAGAGGACATGTGCCAGCTGAGCACACCTACCTTTAACGACATTTCTCTGTAATTTATTCTCACATATCACTTGCCAGACGATGCTCTGTGGCCACCCTTCTTGGCAAAGGAAGCTGGGAAATGTAGCATTTTAATTGGGTACATTGCTTTTCTGAATGAAACCACAGACAGTTGTGCTAGGAAGAGAGGAGAGTTGAGTAGGCAACGATGAGTCTCTGTGGAAGCCAGGAGCAGAAGCAGCCAGTGCGTCCCTACCTTTGGCTACCTAGTAGCTGTTTATATGGATGAATGAGGTTTTTGTTCTTTGTTTTTTTTTTTTCTACTTGGCTTTGGATGATGTGAATTATTTTCATGGAATGGAATCAAGTTTTCAGTATAGTGCATGTATTTAATATTTAAATACCATAAGTTGGCTGGCTTTTCTCTCTTGGTAGCAGGATTATTATGATGGTCCTGAATCCTGTGGAGATTTAATATTAAGTTGTTCTAATAAAAATAAAATGATAACATTTTGTGTTTTAAATACACCAGTAGGGTGCCTGGGGGGCTCAGATGGTTGGGTGCACAACTCTTGGTTTCAGCTCAGGTCATGATCTCATAGGTTGTGAGATCAAGCCCAATTTGGGCTCCTCACTCAGTAGTAGGTGAAGGGGGGTTCTGCTTGAGAGGTTCTCTCCCTCTGGCCCTCCCTTCACTCATGTGCACATTCTCTCTTGCCCTCTCTCTCAAATAAATTTTTAAAAAAATTTTTTAAAAGTACTGAAAGTGGTTGCTTTTTCTTTTTTTCCCCTAGTTTTCCTTTTTCTGCTGTCTTTCCTAGGACTATTTCCTCTCTATTCTCTCCCTACTTTCCGTTCTTCTTCTCCATCAATGCTGTCCCTTCTTATTGAATCTTCAGCTCATAGACTATCAGAGAGAACCTCTAGTTCAATCAACTCATGTAGTAGGTGGGGAAACTGAGGCCCAAAGGGTCAGGGAGATCTCTGAAAAGGACTAAGGCCCCCTCTCTCTGCCTAGCCTTTTTTTTTCCCCCTTATTTTTAAAGATTTCTTTTGCGGAGGTAGAGGGAGAAAATCTCTAAGCAGACTCCCCACTGAGCATGAAGCTTGATACAGGGCTCAATCCCATGACTCATTAGATCGTGACCTGAGATGAAACCAAGAGTCAGGTGCTCAACTGACTGAGCCACCCAGGTACCCCTCTGCCTAGCCTTCTTGAAGGAAGATCAGTGATCCTTATTCCCAGCATGGAATATGGAAAGCGAAGGCTCTGAGGTGGGAAAGAGCTTGGGGGCCTTTGAGAAACCAGAGGAGGATAGTGTTCCTCGGGCACAGGGAGGGAAGAAGTGAGTGTGTAGAGGGAGCATGGGAAGCCAAGCAGTGAAGGCCATGGTGCAGATAAAGGGTTTATAAGCTAGTGAAGTGTTGTCAGCAGGAGAATGGTATGATTTAGCTTAAAACCTCAAAAGATCCTTATGACTGCTTTGTGGAAACAGATTGGGGAGAATAAGGAAGCCAAAAGAGAACAGTGAGGAATTATCATAATCCTCCAGGTGAGAGATGATGAAGGCAGTTGGGTCAGAGAGAAACAGAGCAGACAGGAGGTAATATTGATTGATAGGGTTTCATGACAGGTTTCATGACAGATTGGGTATGAGAGAGGGAGGAGGCAAGGATGAATCCTAGGTTTCTGCCGTGTGTAAATAGGTAGATGGAAGACCCACTATCGAGCTAGAGAGCACTGGAGGAGGAGTAGATTTGAGTGGAAGGTGCAAAATTCACTTTTGCACAGAAGTTTCTGTGATATATTCTCATGAAGTCAGCAAAGTAACTGGATATGTATTATGAACATATTTTAAAAATTCTGTTTTTAACTGGCTATTGTTAATATATAAGAGAACAGTTGTTTCCTACAAATTTATTTGGTATTCAACCATTTTACTGACCTCTCTCATTAGTTTGAATAGATTTTCTGTGATTTTTCTTATTGATTTCTGATACATAATTATACCGTCTGTAAATAATGATAAATCTGCTTCTTTATTCCCAGCTGTTTTTCTTTTTCTTTTTTTCTTGTCTTATCACTGTGGCTGTAGCATAGGTTCTTTTGTAGTTACTCTTAATGGTAAAAAATGATATTGGTATTTGAGCAGCCAAGGGGAAGATGATTTGGAGACAGAGGAAGCTGGAAGCAGAGTAGACAGTTAGAAAATTATGGCAGGAGTTGAGGCGTGGTGTGATAATGTCTTGACCAGAGTGATAACTGGAGACCTCTAGGGAGGTAGCAATACCAAGCCTCTTCCTCTGACACTCACACACAAAGAATTGTCTGGCCAGAAAAAGTGATCACAAAGCCTCAAAAGTAAAGCATGGTGGTCAGAAACCAAGAACATCTAAACAGCACATGTCAAAATTGGGGAGTGTATGTTTATCCAAAAAAGAGAATAGAAAGGAAACTTAAAAAAATTTTCAGTTTGTAAATAGTTCTAAAAAGGTAGGATCAAAAGAAATGAACAGGTGTATATTTTTGTGATTTATCTCCATGGTTAAAGCTTAATCCATCTTCTTCCAAAATGTCCTATAACAACTACAATTTATATAACACAAACGTGCATATAACATCATTTGGTTTTCCAGTATTCCTGTGATGTGCAGAGTACTTCATATTTATCCAGGACTTGACATTTTCTAACACGCTTAGATGACCTCATTTGATGCTTATAGTCCCAGGGCTCACTCCCTTCCAATACAAGGCTCTAATAAAAATCAATCTGTTTTCAGTTCTTTGAACACAAAATTCTGGGTTCCCTCTACTAAGCTTGTGGTTCACTTTATGCATACCTGTTTCTCTTTCAAAACCTAGTTCAGATCCAAGGAAAGGTCTTTGTTTTCTTGTAGGAAGGGAGAAGTAGGTGTAGACAGCAAGGTCCCTGAAAAAAAATCCCAACCGGAGGGCACAGCACAGCCTCAGATATGCCACAGATCCAGTACTACCTGCTGCCCTGGGCTTTGTTGAGCTTTCTTGCTTCAGGGAAGAAAAGAAAAGAATCCCTTTTCCTTTAGCCAAATGCATTTCCTTTTCACATTTTCCAGGAAGGCCTGAGGAGGGTGCACCTTAGACTGTTCACTGGCTTATCCTTAACGACCACCGTTCTGTTTGGGGCAGATGTCAGATCATGTGTTTTGTGGTGCAAGAGACTCATGGGGGTGACCCTGAAACTTTGCAGTTAGGTCTGGTTGGATGGAATGGGGTCTTGGATGGTCTTCAAGGCTTGGAGACCCAAGACCTTTAAGGACCCATTTCTGGAACCTCTTCCATGTATGCTGCAAGCCGTCCCTCTGTCAGGCCGGCGACTGACAGGGATATGGACTGAGTCTACTCCGTCTCTCTTAACTGTAGTACCCAGTCTGGGGCCTGGAACACAGAGGACCATAGAAGACTTGGGTGGAACTGAAGCCACAGTCAGGCTTTCCTCTCTTCTCTTTGCCTCCCACCCCAGCTTCTCCGCCATTGCTCCATAACCTGTCACGTGGCTGCCTACAAAAGAAGATAAAGGTAAAGTCCCAGGTGACTTTGTGGATAGAAGGGTTTCAAAGCTCTTGCTTTAGAAGCTCAAGCAGAAGTTTTACCCCGTGTTGACGGGATAAAGCATTCTGTCAGCAAGCCTGGGCTTGCCTACGACTGGGGGCAGGGGAGAAGGGAGAGCAATGTTGTCACTTTAATTGCATTGGCATAAATATTTGATATTCAATAAATTAGATCTGGAGCAAGGAAAACATTCTTGCAAATGGATTTTTTACCTGGAGCCCAGCCCCATTAGCAGAGGAGTGGAGGGCAGCCTGCCCCAGGGCCGGTAATTAACTCAAGTGGAGCAGAACTAAGCATTTTTGACAGCCTTCCTGGTCTGGAATTAACTGTCATCTCAGAGGGAAAAAGAAACTGCACTGTCACATTACGGTTTACAAGAAGCTCCCAATGCTGCCAGTGACTGAGTTTAGTTATGTCTCCCCCTCATGCCCTGCAATGTTTTTTCATCATTAAAGACAAGCTTAAAAGCAACTAATGATGTATTTTATATCCACGTACCTGAATCTCAGATTTCGCCAAAAGAGAAGACATTAGCATGGTAATTCAATTTTTTTTTTCCTCTTGGCAGGTGTAACACAACAAGATACAGTGAGTGCTGTTATAAGTCACAACAGTGTGATATTTGAAGATAGTACAAACTGGATTTCTTCTCCTCTGTGTATCAGGACTTGGCTAGAATGAGCAATAGCTTAGCCCCCATCTCTACTGCCTCCCCTTGCCCCCACCCAGTGTTTGTGAAAGCAGCATTTGATTCTCAGAAAAGGCAAAACCACTGGAGCCTAAAGCTCTTTCTAGAAGCCCCTGCTTGTCTTCTTGTTCTGTGGAAATGGATATAGTGGAAACTGGTATTGTGCCAGGCCTCCCCTTGGCAGTGTTGTGTGCAAGCAAATTTTTGTAAGGTTGGGTATCTCTTAGCCAGACTTAGTGTGTGGGTGTGCGTTTGCAGTCCACTGTGACAGACAGCTGCCTTCAGCAAGGAGGGGCTGAGTGTGCTTGTGTGTGCTTGTGTGTATGTGTGTTTTTGTGCATGTGTGTTGGGAGGGGTGAATTGTACTGCTAGTGTACACAGATCACACCTACTTCTCGGGTTTTCCACCAACTTCAACAGTAGCAGAGCCAAAGCTCACCTTCCTTATCACTGACCCAGCTGTTTCCCTCCTGTCTTGCAGTCAATGGAAGCCTGAATCTCTTGACTTTTTCCCCTTTCTGCCATCCTGTTCATTCTTGGCTTCTGTCCAGCCTCACTTCCTGTACAGTGTTAGATCTGGAGATGGAATCATGTCCCTCCCTGGTTAAAAATCTTCCTGACTTTCCGCTTGATGTTCCAGCAGGGGTTCCTGACCTTGGATGTCATTAGAATCTGAGAGCTCCAGATTGGTGGGACCAGAATCCAAAAGTTGGGTCCCAGGCAATTTGGATGCTCTGTTGGGTTGGCAGCCCCTGCTTACAGGATCAAGCCCTAAAATCTTAGCCTAATATCTCAGCCTGGACTGCCACCTCCCCTTTTGGCCCCAGAAAGCACAAGTCTTGGCCACACACCTAGATCTTTCCTCCCACTCTTCTGCTGGTTAACTTGCACTCATCCTTTAAGGCCCAATGAAATGCTTCCTTCTCCATGAAGCCTTCCTTAACTCTTCCAGGTCATTCACTCATTTCACTCTCTGACTCATTCATTCAACAAACACTCAGTGATTGCAGATGCCAGGCTTTGAGCTGGGTTTTGTAGATGACTTAGCAGTAAATAAAATAGAACTGAGTCCCTAGCTAATAGGGAAGGCAGGGGAGACATGGGCTGGGCAAGGGGAGTCAGGACTTCTTGGAGGAAGTGACATTTCAGTGTGGTCTGAAGGGTGTGTACAAGTTAGTTACAAGGAGTGAGGGGTGAGGGACGGAAAAGTCCTGTGTGGAGAGTGTTGGAGGATAGGAGGAGCGAGATCTAAGCTGTAAAGAAAGGCCAGATTGCAGCCTGGTTCACTGTTCTGTGACGTGTCCCAGTGGAAGGGAGTCAGTAGGTATTTGTGGGTAAAACGAAAGGCCTTATCCTGGAGGGCTGGGCCTCCTAGTCTAGAGAGCTAGTGGGGGGGGGGGGCTGGTAGAAGATATTGGGGTGGAGATCCAATGTCCGGAAACACAGGATGCAATCCCCAGTTATTACAGAGATAGAGAGGTGGTGAGGTGGGGCCTTACTGTAAAGATGAACCTGTAAAAATTGTAGGGGCCTGGAAGGAATCATTATTTCTGTTTCACAGATGTGGATTTGGAGGCTCTGACTAGCTAACGTGCCCACGGGCATGCAGCTGCTAAGTGGTGGAGCTGGGACTCAGCCCTCAGCTCGGCTCTGGAATCCATGCTTCCAGTCACTCCTGGGCAGCTCCTGCCTGACCTGCCTTCCCCCTGGAGCTGGTGGTTCTTTCCCTCGCAGCCCCACGCCAGGCTCTGGGCTGACTCCTGGGGGGTGACTGGAGGCTGAGAGGCCTCAGCCGCCGCCTCTCTGGCTGACTGCCAGGTCTGGGTCACATCCCGGGACTGGAGTTGTCAACGCTAACGTTCGAGAAGCAAAGTGGATTTTTGAAGAGGAGTTCAGAAAATGCCCCATGGCCCTGCGGTGGCTGTTTCACTGCTGCCCTGTGCTGGGGAAAGGCAGGAGGTGGAGGAGGATAATTTAGCAGCTCTTTCTAGGGCCGGTTCTGTGTCACCACAGGCTGCGGCTGGGCCATGTGCTGGCCTGGGTCAGGGAGCACTTTACCTGCTTCTCTCCCCTCCCCCGCCAGATAGTTTATGAAGAGCTGATTTACACACAGTAAAATGGCAAACGTTAATATTCAGCTCAATGGCTTTTAAGAACACCAAATTTTTTATTTTAGAAGAATTTAATAGTTCAAAAAATACTGTAAAGATAGAGTTCCTGTATACTTTACGCCGAGTTTCCCCTGATGTCAGCGTCTGTGCTTTCCTAATCCACTTGTCAAAAGGGAGAAACCAGTGTTGACACACGAGGGTTAATACAGCCTCTGTGTGGCTCTTACCTTCTTCACTAATGTCCGCTTTCTGTTCCCAGGATCCCATGCAGGTACCACGTCTCTTCAGGTCTCTGTGGTCTGTGACGGTTTCCTTGTTTTTCACAGCCTTGACAGTTCTGAGGAATACTGCACGGGCATTTTGTAGAGGGTTCCGCAGTTTGGGTTTCTGTGACATTTTGCTCATGTTTGCATGGGTGTTAGGGACTTAGGGGAAATGCCCTTCTCGTGACTTCATATCGGGGGGCATGTGTTCTCTGCAGGATTTATCACTGGTGGCAAAGGACATTTTTATGGAGGTAAATATAGATCTGATATAGAACATTTCCAGTTTTCCAGAATGTTACGTCCTGCCCCTTTCCAGTCAGTCGTTGCCTCCCACTCCAAGGTGGCCATGTTGGGGATTTCTGTCACCGCCAGTTAAATGAACTGAGGAATCATTGGTATGTTCTCTTATTTGTCTGGCTTTTTTTTGGCAAGATGTAATGTTTTGGAGATGCAGCCCACTTTGCTTTGTTCGTTGTAGTCCATTGTAGGGATACACACGATCTATTTGTTCATTCTGCCGTTGATCAACATGGGTTGTTTCCACTTTGGGGCTATTATGGAGAAGATACCATGAATATTGTTGTGTGGTTCCTTTTTTTTTTTTTTTTAAGATTTTATTTACTTATTTACTTGAGCGAGAAAGAGGACAAACAGGGGGAAGAGGGAGAAACAGGCTCCCCACTGAACAGGGAGCCCGACGCAGGGCTTGATCCCAGGAGCCTGGGATCGTGACCTGAGCCGAAGGCAGACACTTAACTGACTGAGCCAGCCAGACATCCTGGTTGTGTGGTTCTTTTTTGTGGACATGCCATGCTTCAGTTTCGAGAGGCCAGGTTGGGGGCCAAGGGGGGTTTAACCTTATCTCTTCAGCTTTCACTTCTGAAGACTTTGTAAAAATGCCCTCATTGGCTCTCTCTGCAAATAGATTAGAGAAGAATTAAGTCTCTAAAAGGAACAGAGAAAAAAACTCTTGCTGGGAGATGAACATTCAGTGTGTTAGCAAATCTCATCAGCTCTGATTCCAAAATATTTCTTAAATATGCCTGCTTCCCTGCTTTCCCAGCTCCCACAGGGATGAAACCACCTCTGGCTCTCCCTTCTCACTGAATTGGTTTCCTCAATTCTGCTCCCCTACCCCCCAGTCCATTGTCCGCAAGGCAGCCGAAGGGATCTTTTCACAACACCAACCAATCCTCAGCCCTCACACACTAGTAAGGCCCCAGAAGCTTCTGTCTTAGGAGACACTTCCAAATCTCCCTCCTATGCTCCAGACCCTATAGCATGTAGCTCTGCTTTGTCTCCCTCCCCACTCTTTCCTACTCATCTTTGCACGGGCTCTTCTCTCTGCCTAGAATGCGCTTCCCAAGGAAATCTGCACGGCACGCTCCATCCCTCAGTCAGGACCTGTTTCACTCTCGCCTCTGTAGAGAGAGGCCTTCCCTGACTACCCAGTCACCCAACCTGTGTCTTTTGATTGGGTAAGTTAGTCCACTTACTTTAAAAATAATTATTGATAGGCAAAGACATAGACTGTCTCCGTGTAAAAAACTCTTCCTGTTTTGTGGTTCTTTTTTCCTCCAGTTGTCTTCCTTTGTGATTTGATGACTTTTGTATAGTGTTAGGTTTTGATTCTTTTCTCTTTATCTTTTGTGTCTCTACTGCGGGTTTCTTCTTTGTGATCACCATGAGGCTCACATAAAACATCTTATAGTTATGACAGTTCATTTTAAGCTGATGACTTAATTTCCATCACATACAAAAACCCTACGCTTTTACTCCCCCTGCCCCATTTTGTTATTGATGTCTCCATTTACATCTTCTTATAATATGTGCCCATGAACAGATTATTTAGCTATAGTTATTTTAAGTACTTTGGTCTTTTAACACGGATGCCAGCATTAGAAGTGATTTATGCATCGCTGTTACAGAATTAGAGTGTTCTGAATTTTACTGTGTATTACCTTTACCAGGGAGTTTTATATGTTCATATGTTTTCCTGTTCCACTCGGTGTCCTTTCATTTCAACGTGAAGAACTCCCTTTAGCATTTCTCAGAAGACAGGCCTAGTTGTGAGGAACTCCCTCAGCTTCTGTTGGTCTAGGAAAGTCTTTTTCTCTCCTTCATTTCTGAAGGACAACTTTGTCAGGTAAAGTATTCTCTGTTGACAGTTTTGTTCTGTTTTTCTTTTCCCTTTCAGCACTTCGAACGCATCCCCTTTCTATCTCCCAACCTTCATGGATTGGCTGAGAAATCCTCTCCCAGCCTTATGGGGGTTCCCTTGTATGTGGCGAGTAGCTTTTCTCTTGCTGCTTTCAAAATTCTGTCTTTGACTTTGGACAGTTCGATTTTAACATGTCTTGTTGAAGATCTCCTGATATTCAGCCTGTTCTTGGTTCTAGGGATGTTATAGTCCTGAGCGTTTGTTTCCCTCTGGAGATTTGGGAAGTCATCTGTCATGAAATTGGCGTTTCTGTGGGGGTCTGGAGCTTGGGCTCTCCTGGTCCACGATCTTGCTGCCAGCACTTCAGGTGTCTCTTCCGTCACTGCTTTAGACATGGTTTCCTTTGGTTCTTTCAACATATTTAAGAGTTGATTTAAAGATTTTGTCCAGCAAGTCCAACACCTGTGCTTCCTCAGGGACAGTTTCCACAGATATTTTTGTGAGTATGTGTGTATGGGCCATACTTCCTTGCTTATTTGCATTTCTTATCGTTTTTTGTTGTTGTTGTTGGAAATTGGGCATTCTAAATAACATAATGTGACAACTCTGGAAATCACATTCTCTCTTCTTCCCAGGGTTTGTTGTTTTTGCTGTTTTTATTACTGTTGTTTATTTGTTTAGTGACTCTCCTGGACTAACTCTATAGTCTCTGTATTTTTTGCTGTTTGTGGCCACTGAAGTCACTGAAGTGGACGCCCCTTGATTGGACAGAGGTTTTCTTCCATGTCCAGAACCAGAAAGTCTCCCAGGCCTGGACAAGGGCTTCTATACACATGTTGGAGTACGTTTTTGCTGTGCAGCCCAGCATCTACAGCCCGGCTTGGCCCTCACTTCCTGCTTGCAGGGAGCCTCAAAGTGAGCCAGCAGTGATCACTTAGGGCCTTCTGGTGTCTTTCCTGATCATGCACAAGGCCCTCGGTGTGATCACAGCCTTCTTGTCCAGGCCTTCTGCAGAATTCTTTCTCCAGCTTTTCCTTTTAAGTATTTTGGTTAGCTTATTGTTTGTTCAAACTTATTTCTCCTTCAGACAACTAAAATGTTAAATAATTTCTACTTACTGTTTTTGACAAAAGCTCCTAGGGGAGAAAAAAAAGACTGTTTCCACTGGCCGAGCTCCGAACCAGGTCAAGTAAGGATGAGACTTACGAGTGGGTTTTTCTAGGACATTGCCAGACAGATCACGTAGTGATGATGCTGAGATTGGGGCTCTGAAAATCTCCAACCCTGTTCTGACTCTACCAGTGGTTGCTGGGCTGCTGGTTTTCCCAGTGATTTGTTAGTGATTTGGGGCCATTAGTTTTCAAGGTTATTTTGGGCTGGAGAGCAGGGAACAGGACTAGAGCAAGTTAAAATGCCACAAAGCTCACTGTTCTTAATCAAGAGTCATTGTTTTTCTTGAAAAAACAAAACAAAACACTCCCTTCCCCCAATTGCTGCAAACTTTTGATTAATTTCTAACATTTTGAGGTAGTTGATTCTGACAATTTTTGCCACCATTCTCATTGCTTTTATGGCAGAGGTTTTGGGAGAATCTTACTCTGCCATTTTTTTTTTTTTTATGATGTCAATCCTATGTAGGCAGACTTAGGCCTTTTCTTCTTTGTGCTATCTCTTACAGTTTTTATGCTACTATTAATTTTGTCCAGCTAAATACCGCTCTGGATATACTATAATTGAACAAAGTTGGGTTTAGTGACTTGTTGCAATGAGAGAGACCAAACGGTAGTGGAGAACTGTGAGGCCCTTATCAGACGTGTTACAGAGTACTTACTGTAGGATTTGCATCTGGGTCAAGTGGTTTTGAGGAGGTTTCAAGAAAGCAGAGCTCTTCTCAGAACTGGATGCTTTCTGGAAGTGAAAGCAAGTGTATGTTTGCATATTTTAATATATCTTATTTAGAAAGTGGTAGGAATAGAGTGAGATTTACGCTGTAATTAATAAAGAAGTAGTAGTCACCCTCAGTAGTTAGGGTTGGGGGCAGAGTAGGCTGAATAATGACTGCCAAAGACTCAGAGCACAATCCCCGGAACATGCGAATGTTCCCTTAGATAGAAAACTGGTCTTTGTAGGTGTGCTTGAGTTAAGGGTCTTGAGATGTGGAGAGTATCCTGGATTATCCACGTGAGCCCTAAATACAATCACGAACGTTTGTATAAGAGAAAGGTAGAGGTTCACATATACCCTTTCTCTGTCTCTGTCTCTCTGTGTCTTTTTTGAGAGGAGCTGATGTAAAGATGGAACTGAGAGATTTGAAGATGCTGGAACTGAAGATTGGAGAGATGTGGCCGTGAGCCAAGGAATGCCAACAGCCACCAAAACCTAAAAGAGGCCAAGGATGGATTCCTTTCTAGAGCCTCTGGAGGGATCACCGTACTGACCACACCTTGATTTTGGTCCAGTGAGACTGATTTCAGACTTCTGTCCTCCAGAATGGTAAGATAATACATTTGTTCTAAGCCACCAAACTTGTAGTAATTGGTTGTAACAGCCCTGGAAAACAAATAGTGGGGATGTTTAGTCATGTTCGTGGTTTGGACAGTGTCCTCATTTTTGCCCAAATTCATGGGTTATGGGTTGAATTGTGTGCCCACCAAGTTCATATGTGAAAGTTCTAACCCCCAGTACCTTAGAATGTGACCTTATTTGGAAATGGCATAGTTGCAGATGCAATTAGTTAAGATGAGGTTAATATATGGGGCCCTTAAACCAGCATGACTGGTGTCCTAATGAAAAGAGGAGACATGGACACAAAGATACACATATGGGGAGAGCACCAGGAAGAGGCTGGAGTTATGCTGCCACAAGCCCAGGAACCCCCAGAAAGTAGGAGACAGGATGGAATAGGCCCTTTCCTTGCACCTTCAGAGGAAGTGGGTCCCGCAGGCACTTTGCACAGGCTCGGCCCCTCCAGAACTGGGAGACAAGGACTTTCTGTTATTCAGTCTATGCAGTTTGTGCTACTTTGTTACATCTTTCCAGCAAATGAATACAGTTCAGAGAGGACTACAGAGTGGTCTTGCTTTTGTCTTGCTCAGTCACGGTCACATATGACCCTGTCTGATGTTGATATTCTATGAGATTGTTTACGTTCAGTAGGAAAATGGCACCGCCTTGTTGTGAGCACTGGGCCAGCTCTCCCACATGTCAGGGATGCTTCTCTCTTTCTTACCACAGAGCCTCTACTCATCTGATAAATATCCACTTCCTGCTCTCTTTAAGCATATTAACTAGTTCTTTCAAAAAAACATTTAAATCTTCCATCCAGTTGGCATTTGTTCTGGAGTGGGGATGGGGCAGAATGGTATGGGCTCAAGAGGAGGCCGTGATGAAAGGGGCTTGGGGTCCAGACTTGCTGAGGTCTGTATGCACCTGAGTGTTCCACAAGGCCGTCTTAGACCAGCCCCCTCAAGCCGGTTTGTACTTAGATGTAACCTCAGAACAATCCTTCAGAGCATTTAGGGAATAGTTTCTTTGTCTCTTCCTTGTCATTCTTGATTGAAGGAAAGGTGTCAGCCCCCTTCAGTTAGAACAGGTCATGGCTGTGAGTGCCTTCTCCCTACAGCCATTAATTCGGAAGATCGGCTCATCAGCAGAAAACCCTCCCAGAGCCCCACGTGCCCCGGGCATCTCCTCTGTCTATTTGGATAAGTGCGGCTCAGGATCAATTATGGATGAGGCTCTATGGGGGATGAGTAAGTGGGCTGTTGTCTCCTTTGAAAAATTAATGGGATCTGATTAACACAAGAGCACACTCCCTCTTCCTCAAGCTGGAGAGGCTCACATCTCCATAGAAGCTGGGGGTGGACGTGGGATTGGGGGCAGCAGCCCCTTTGTCTGTGTGGAGTTAGATTTGATTCATGGAGTCATGCTTTGGACTTATCTACCCCCTTGACAGATGAGACTACTGAGGCTCATCAAGGCTAAACGATTTGCCCAAACAGTGAAGAATGAAAGACAATAGTCAATTACTGTTCTTTTTTTTTTTTTTTAAGATTTTATTTATCCATTTGGGGGAGAGAGAGAGAGAGAGAACATGAGAGGGAGAAGGTCGGGGAGAGAAGCAGACTCCCTGTGGAGCTGGGAGCCCGATGCGGAACTCGATCCCGGGACTCTGGGATCATGACCCTAGCTGAAGGCAGTCGCTCAACCAACTGAGCCACCCAGGCGCCCCTACTGTTCTTTTTAAAATGAATTTTTTTTAATTAATTGAAAATTTAAAACCTATGCAAAGCAGAGAGATAATATGTAGACATTCTCAAACTTTTTGGTCTCATTTTACACTCTTCTAATTTTTTGAGGACCTCCAAGAGCTTTTGTTTCTGTGGCTTGCATCTATTTTTTTTTTTAAGATTTTATTTATTTATTTGACAGAGAGAGAGATAGTAAGAGCAGGAACACAAGCAGGGGGAGTGGGAGAGGGAGAAGCAGGCTTCCCGCTGAGCAAGGAGCCCAATGCGGGGCTCCATCCCAGGACCCTGAGAGCATGACCTGAGCCAAATGCAGATGCTTCACGACTGAGCCACCCAGGTGCCCCTGTGGCTTGCATCTGTTGATATTTATTCTATTAGACCATAAAACTCAGACATTTAAAGATATAAAAAATATTATTAAATATTAAAAATATTATTAAAAATAATAATAATAGGGGCGCCTGGGTGGCTCAGTGGGTTAAAGCCTCTGCCTTCGGCTCAGGTCATGGTCCCAGGGTCCTGGGATCGAGCCTCGCATCGGGCTCTCTGCTCAGCGGGGAGCCTGTTTCCTCCTCTCTCTCTGCCTGCCTCTCTGCCTACTTGTGGTCTCTGTCTGTCAAATAAATAAATTAAAAAAATCTTAAAAAAAAAATCCCATTACATGCCAACACAAATAACTTTTGTCCTTGATAATTAATTTCTACTCTAAGCTTTTAGATGACAGTTGTACATCATCCATTAGATTTTACTTTATTTTATTTTGTTATTACTGTGGTAAAATGTATCCAAAATTTACAGTTTTAACCATTTTGAAGTGTCCAGGTCAGTGGCATTAAGTACATTCACATGGTTGTACAACCATCACCACTGTTCATTTCTAGAATATTTTCATCATGCCATGTTAAAACTGTCCCCATGAAACACTAACTCCCCATTCCTCCTGTCCCCAGCCCCTGAGAACCACCAGTCTTCTTTTTGGCTCTAGGAATTTGACTACTCTGGGTGCTCTGTGTGAGTGGAATCATACGCATCTGTCCTTTGTCTGGCTAATATCACCTCGCGTAGTATCTTCAAGGTTCATCCATGTTGTAGCATGTGTCAGGATTTCCTTCCATTTTAAGGCTGAATAGTAGGCCATTATATGTATAGGCCGCATACTGTTTAGCCGTTCATCCATCGACGGACATTTGGGTTGTTTCACCACTGGGCTGTTATGAACAGTGCAGCTATGAACATGGGTGCACAGATCTCTTTTTGAGACCCTGCTTTCTGTTTGTGTGTGTATACACCCAGAAGTCAATTGCCGGATCACGTGACAATTCCACGTTTAATTTTTTAAGACTCGACCCTACCATTTTACGTTCTCCCAGGCAAAGCACAAGAGTTTCAGTTTCTTCATATCCATGCCAACACTTGTGGTCTTCACTGATAATTCTTTTTTCAATAAGAGCTGTCCCAATGACTGTCAAATAAACTTTTAATAGAAAATAAACTCTATTTTTTCCAAACAAAATTAATAAGAAGAGAAGCACTGTTTTACATTTTGCAAATCCTTCGAATGTCTGGCTAGCTAGCTTCTCAGATCTGCGTCTGCATTTAATAGTCGTCCAATCGCATACCATGTAACCTCTGGAAAATTCCACAGTACCCTCGTGAGAGAGAGAGAGAGAAAGGCAAATGACTTTGTAGTATTATTAGGAAGGTAATTCTGTCTTTGCAGACCTCAGTTTTAATTACTAACTCAGGATCTATCCTGTTTCATTTCTTTTCCCTCCTATGCCTCTTCTCCATCAATTTTTTTTAAAAAGATTTTTTTTTAAGTAATTCCTACACCCAACGTGAGGTTTGAACCCACAAACCGGAACCCACAACCCCAACCCACAACCCCAACCCACAACCCAAGATCAAAAGTCACATGTTCTACCAACTGAGCCAGCCAGGCACCCTTCCCCCTTCATCACTTTGAAGCAAATTGGCAACCATCAATGATTACCAGCATCGTAGTGGGTGCTTTCTTGCATTGGCTTCTTAATCCTAGTTACAGATTTGGTTTATTAGCACACGTGAGTATCTGGTTGTTCACTTGTGGAAACGAGGCTCCAGGGATGTTAGGAAGTTTTCCCAAGTTTATGCCTCTGGAAGCTGATGGCACACAGGATGGTGCCCAGGTCAGAGCTTTATTACACATTCTCTTAAATTTGACTTCAGACCATGGGAGTTGTTGGGGCTGCCACTGGCTTGCCTCTTAGGGTAGATCTTCAAGAAGCCCTTTCAGCCAGGCCTCAGATGGGCTGCAAGGCATGGAGCTGGGTTGAATGCTGTTGTGTGAAGTAATTTGGTTATTTCTTTGTGCATGAGCTGAGAAAGCATTTGCCCTCCCCATTTGAAGGCCTAGCCTGGGAGTGGAGGAAAAGCAGCAGAAGGACCCAAGCTGGTGGGGTTTGGTAAGGTAAGGTCTGCTCCAGTTTGAACCAGGATACCTCCCCTCACGAAGGAAGCACAGAGCTGAGAGTGGATGACTCTCAGGTCATACAGTCCTGACTACCTCCCAGGACAACCAGTCTGTGGATGGTGCTGTCATGGTTAGAAAGCTCAGCTCATGCTAAGTAACCTTCCAGGAGCAACCCACATCTGTGTTGTGATGGGTAGAACCCAGACTGGAAACAGAGATTGCTAGGTATGAGTTTAAGGTAGCCATGGGTAAGCCCATCCCCCTCTGAGGGTTTTTCTTTGTTGTGAAAAGAGCTGGTCTCTGGTTCTTTTTACCACTAACATTTTGGTTTAACTTCTGATTTGGCCTCCTTTTCTCCAGAAATGCTCTTTAAGAACTTGGAGAGAAGCTCTGGTCCCCTTCAAGTGGGGGCATCACCATTCCTCTTGAGCACATTCTCAGCTGCCCATCCAGGCACTACCTCTGGAAACACCCCTATCTTACCCTGGGTCTCTTACGGAGTTTGATCCCAGCACAGACCTCCAGGGGTTCCAGAAGCCATCCTGGATTCCACAGAGCTTGCTACAACCCTGAACACCCATAGCTGCTTCATCCACCTTCTGTGACAAAGCACTCCCCCCACACCAACCTCTGACTTTATAAAGACTTAGTAGCTGCACAATCCATAAGACTTCCCACGCCTTTGGCATATATCCCCATTGATTTTCAAATAGTGAGATCTTCTGACAGGAAGAAGAAAGAAAAATAAAGCAGAAGAACTCCCCAGTCAAGTAACTGAGAGAGAGCTGGGTCTTAAGACTGCCTCCTTGGTTTGGAAAGGGTGTGGATGTGGCTAATCCGGTCCTGGCCTGAGAATCATTCCAGGCTGACAGGCTGGACCGCCCATCTCCACGGCAACCGTTGCTATGGGTAACTGAATAAGCATCTCCAACAACAGGCTGGAGCGGCTGCTGCTGGTTTTCCCTTCTCGCTGAAAGTGAGAGGAGCCAGGCTTTCTGCTGACTGATCCTAAGTGTTGGGCTCTTTGCCCCCATTTTGAGACCTTCAGTTGGCACTGGACAAGCAGAAGCCGCCCTTCTATTTCCTCTCCAACTTCTGTGACCTAAGTGGTGGGACAAATTGACTTGGCATGTAATTTCCAGCTTCCTTCTCGGGGCTGAGAAATCTGCTCAAAGACATGTAGTTAGTAAGAATCAGAAGTTGAAGCTTGACCATCTAATTCTGAGAGCATGCTTGTGGTCACATGGCAGTTATGTCTCTGTCCTTTTCCTCTGAGATCCCCTGGAAAACTTCTCAGCCCTCCTTGTGATACCATTGGTCTGTCTAATTATTTGTGAGGACAGGTTGCATCTCGTGGTGATTCATAGGCTACCACGCAGCCATCTCACTTGACTGTCCTGTTGTGGAGTCAGCAGGACCTCAAGATGGCATCGCCCTGGAATTATTATGGAAGCAGAGGATGGGCAAGTTGAAGTGACTTGCTCACCCAGGCCGCTGTCTCGGACTGCCTGCTCTTCATCCTGATGGGACGTGTGCAGCGGGGCAGACCTGCTGCAGGAATGGAATTCAGGCCGCTCTCATAGAGGACCTTCGGGTGCAGTGTTATGTTTTCTCACATCTCTCTGTGGGTACGCTCACTTTACAGAACATCTCAGGCATACTTCCACTGACTAATTTTCCTGGGTGGGCTTTAGAATCGCTTTTGTTGGGACTTAGATCTGGTTCTGCTGAGATTTTGAGTAGAGCTGTACACAGCTCACAATTCGTGGTGGCTGTGGCACATGGAAACAAGAAAGAACCCCGAGTTTGTTGTCTGGCCATCTGTGTTCACATCCTAGTACCCTTTCTCAAGAAGGACCCTTGTCTTTCTGATCTCTCAAGTGGCTTCTGACAGAACTGACCACTCCCTCCATCATGAACATTGCCCTGCCCTGGGCCGCTGTGACCCTACCTCTCCCTCCCTGGTTTTCCTCTCATGTCTCTGGCTCTCCTTCATACGCTCTCTTTGGAGGTCTAAGACCTATATTTCTCATGGAAGACATTGCTGCTCTCCCTGGACATTCCTAAGCTGCCGCAAACTCAACTCATCCCAAACTCAGTATGACACTTCCTTACCAAAACTTGTCTCTCCCAACATCCCGACCCCACCCTATTCCAGTGTTTCCCATCACAGGAAATGGTGCTACTCTGTCCTCAGTAGTCTGGGCAGGAACTGGGGAATCATCCTTGACAAGTCCTCCCCCTCAAGTAATTTATCACTAGTCCTGTTGTCCCTCTATTCTGAAAAGTCTCTAGAATCTGTCCATTTCTCTCCATTCTGCTGCCATTGCCTTTATCCATCCACTGTTATGGCTGGCTTCCTTACCATTCTCTCTGCTTCCAACTTCCTCCCCCGAACTATCCGTTTTGTACTCTAGTTAGAATGACCTTAAAATACAAATCAGATCATATTTTTCCCCTGCTAAAATCCTTTTACAGGCTTCCCCTGTTCTTATGATAAAGATCTGGGGTGGTTTTAAAATATAGCTGAAGACTACATTCTACCCCCCAACCCCTGAATCTGGGTGGTGAGTGTTCCAGCTAATAGAGCATGGTGGAAATGATGTTGTGCGACTTCTGATGCTGAGTCGTGAAAGGCCATGTAGTTTTTGTCTTGTTGGTGGAACGTTAGTCCCTGGAGCCCTGGGACACCACATTGATATTGTTTAGGGGGGCATATTTGGAAGGTAGGAGAACTTCTGCTGTTGGTTCCAAGTGACACGGTGTTCTCCTGAATGCTTCTCACTGTGACTGGGAGAAGATGGGAAGGAAAGGGCTTGGGCCATGTGGGGGTTTAGCTGTGGCAGCATCCAGGTGGGAGGAGAGTCTCGGGGCAGGCCAGGGGCTGGAGGTTCAAGCAGGGCATACATTCCACACACCAGTCCTCGACTTTGGCCTTTGTACCTAATTACCAAAAATCGGCCATGGTGGGTGGAGGCAGAGCCCATTCCTGACTAGATGGAGAATTTGGATAGGTTTCCCTCACCCTCCCTGAGCCCCATTTTTATACGGATGTTAGACAAGAGCCCCACAAAAGTCTGCTCTTGCTCTATGGACCTGTACGTAAAGACAACCAGGAGACCAGGCAGAGCAGCTCATAAGTAGCTCTCTGATCCAGGCAAAGGCAGCAGGGAGGGTTGCAATTTGTAATTTTTTAAAAAAATTAACCAATTACATCCTCAATGCATTCAATTCCTAATCCCCTTGAAAAGGATCTTTAGGCATCTAATTGACATATTTTAAGAGACATATTGGCTATTAGACATCAATTGACATCCTTATTAAATATCAATTAACACATTCCATAACTTGATATTTAATTAGCTTGCTGTAGCTATTCTTTTAAAAGTCAATTAAATGCTTAGAATATTCTTACAAGTTGACTCCACTGATAACGATTATGTATGAATTCCCATCATAAGTGGTTTTTAGTTAATTACAGGGCAAGCTGATTCTGAGTATACATATCAGGTCTTTCAATAAGAATTTTAGAATCAATCATTAGATACTTAATGAACCTTCTTCCCAGTGCTGATTATGAATAAAAGTCACGTCTGGCTCTGGGACTGTGGGCTATTGTATTTTCACCTGATTGTACAAACTCCAGGTCAAACCGTCCATGCCCCAGTCTCTAGTTAGTGTCATGCTTCGTTGTTTTAAAATTGTGATCAAATACACACAGCATAAAATTTACTGTCTTAAACATGTTTTAAGTACGCAGTTCAAAAGTGCTGACTACAGTCACATTGTTGTAGAACCAATCTCTCAAACTCTTTTTATCGAGCAAAACTGAAGCTTAATACCCGTGAAACAACCCCGGGTCCCCTCTCGCCCCCAGCCCCTGGAAGTCATCCTTCTGCTCTCTGCCTCGGGGAATTTGACTGCTCTAGGCACCTTGTGTAAGTGGAATCATAAAATAGTTGTCTTTTCACAACTGGTTTATTTCACTTAGTGTAGTGTTCTCAAGGTCCATCCGCACCATAGCCTGCGTCAGAGTCTGCTTCTGTTTTTAAGAATGAGTAATTTTCCACTGTGCGTATAGACCAGGTTTCATTATGCATTCATCTCCCCATGGACTCTTGGGCCGCTTCCACCTCTTGGCCATTGTGGATAACACTGCTATGAAAACGGGGGCACAAATATCTCTTCGAGACCCTGCTTTCAATTCTGTTGTGTATGCACCCAGAAGTGGAATTTTGCTGGAACGCATGGTAATCCTCTTTCCTTTTTTGAGGACGTAACTTCATTTTTAAGTTTATTTAATTCAGTGTATTCTTTGGACCTCTTGGCTAGGTGGACATTTCTCCAATCCGGAGCTCATTCCAGGAGGGTTGCCAGCCCAGGAGTAATAGTAAAGCCCAGTGGGGCTACTGCTGTAGTAGTGAGGTCCTAGCCCAGGTGGTGTGAGTGGGCGCATTCTAGTAAATCACGCGGTGTGGGCGTGATGTAGCCCAGGCACCAGGAAGGAGAAGGTGTGTCTGGGTAGGGGAGGTGTGCTGAGAAGAAGTAACACAGCAGGCCCAGGTTTCTCTCACACCCTTGTCACTTTCACAGTGCTGGAAGGTTCCTTCACCTGACTCGATATTTGTCCTTCACCTCTGGTGGTAATCTCCCTGAAATTACTGAGTTCCTATTTTCTGCCTGGAACTCTGCTGCGTTTTCTTACATCACCTGTCTGAGAATGAGGAGTTGTGAGCATTTATTTCCTCTGCTTTGCACACAACGCTCCTGAGGCTCAGGAAAGCTCACTAAGCTGCCCAGGGTTGCCCAGGGCTCAGAGCTGAATGGCCCATGCTTGACTAATGCCATATCTGCGTGGCTTCCCCCTGCACTCTCACGGCTGAGGAGCTAGGGTGGTACCTCAGGCAAAGAGGGGGCTTGTCTGGGGGTGTCACTGCTGTTGGAGCTGTCCAGAGCTGTCTGGCCGACTGGCTTGAAGTAACTGGAGTAGCCTTAAGGTCAGTAGCTGGACCAATTAGTGGACCTTACAGGGTTCACATGGAAAAGGACTCTGACCTATCAAAGTCCTCAGCAGTGGGGTGGACAGGTCCCAGAGGCAGTGAGGTCCCTGTCACCTAAAATGTGCTGGCAGACACTAAAGGATCATTTGGCCACTTGGGAGCCAGTTGCACTAGGGAGTGTTTCGGGGTCACGGAGAAGCAGTTCATGCCCAGGCTTTGCCTATACTGTTCTTTGTGTCCGAAGGGCTCTTCATGTGCGCCTTCTCATCCTTCAGATCCCAACTTTAATGTCCCCTCCTCAAGGAAGTCTCCCTTGATTTACTCACTCAGGGCAGGTTTCTTCTCCCACCCTGCTAGTCTCTATTTCAGAGACCTGTCTGATTCCTATATAATATTGTTCACAGTTTGTAACTATTTAGTTTCTTTGCTTGTTTAATGCCCTTATCCCTGATACAGATCAAGTTTACCATCTACATTCCTGGTGTCCGACACACAGTAGGATCTCAATATGCATTTTTTGGATGGATGGATGTATAGGTGGGTGGGTGGTTGGATGGATGGATGAACAAATGAATAGATAATGGTTGGGAGGATGGATGGATGGATGGACGGATGACTTCCCAGGGTTTCAGGTTCAAGCTTCTCTGTGTATTCAGGACAACCATATATATATTCTCTGCTGTGTGTGGTTTCATCTTCAGTTCTCATGGTCAAGAGTTATGACTTTTCCTTGGGGAGTTACTGTAATGAACTGAGTAGATGATCATTACAAGAGAGAATTTTTATGGTTTTGACCCCAGAATTAACCACGTGAACTTTGATGATGAGGAGAATCAGAGACTGAGCAAATTCATTTGAACATAGTTTAATGTGCTTTTTAACATGTAGGCCGCTAACTAGAATGGCTATCTTTCACAACCAAATCTCCTCTGAAGGGTTCTCCCTG
The DNA here is from genome assembly GCF_963455335.1 of Martes martes. Lineage (NCBI taxonomy): Eukaryota > Metazoa > Chordata > Mammalia > Carnivora > Mustelidae > Martes > Martes martes. The sequence continues at coordinate 15,716,037 of NC_137896.1, read as the reverse complement.
GATGTCCCAGAGTCATGGCCAGCTCTCTTAGAGTGTGGCCTAAAGACCGCCAGAGATAGGTTCACTCTGAGCTTTGTTAAAATACGATTCTGGGGCCCACCTCAGACCTGCTGAATGAGAACCTTGGAAGTAGAGCCCATTCCTGAAGTACCCTGAGATGATCCTGGCTTGAGGGGCATCCTCTCTGATTCCAGGGAGTATCAGTGTTTAGGCAGCTGGGAGACTATCCAGTACAGACCCTAACAGATGATGAAACTGAGGCCCAGAGAGAGGCAGTCACCTATGTGAGATCACAGAGCAAGTCTATGATGGAGATCAGACCAGAATCTTCTCTTCTAGACCAGCTTCTTCCTGATAATGGACAAAAGGGAATGGGATTTAGGGTTAAAATAATCATAGTGCTCCCAACCTTAAATTTATATTTAACAGTTAGCCCCAATTTTCTACGAATAATGTCCATTAAATAATTAATGTTCCTTAAAATAGTCTGTGCTCCCTCATGCCTTTTTATTCCTGGAACATCAAACCCTTCAGATCATCATTAATTAAGGAGCTTGATGGCCTCAAGAGGTAGCCAGACACCCACAGAAACTCGATAATTCATTCTCAATACTGTGAGATACAGTCTGCATTCCAGAATGTTCCAATTCAAAGACTCCCAAGGAATGAAGAGGAGGTGGGACTAGAGAGAGACTGCCGTAGGTCCTGAAGCTGCCACACAGCAGGCAGCCTGTGTTGTGCCCATGCATTCTGGCGTGTCAGCCTCACAACCTGGTGTGGGGAATTATCACTTTACAAATTGAGGCCATGGAGGCTCAGACCACAGGGCCATGTCTTTACCACAGTGACATTTGAGGGAGTGGTAAATCTGTGTCCCATTCCTGTCTGTCGAGGTGGTGACTTGTCCTATGCTGTTTTAAAAACATGGTCTGCTTATTGGTTGATCAGTCCTTGACCAGCTTGGCTGAGTGGAATGAAGGGTTCATCCTGGGATGAAGCAGAGATGAAGAAGGATCTGCAGAGCTGGGGTCTGGGGTTGGGCAGAGGCCATGCTGCGAGGACCTGCCTCAAGGTGACTGGTTATTTGTAAGGCCATCCTGTGTTATTTATGAGTAGCCTTCCCTTACACCCATCAAGGCCTTCATAGGTACCACATGCCATCCCCCTGGCTGTGTTTTCTTTCATTTATTCAACAAATATTTATTGAGCACCTGCTAAGTGCCAGGCACTGTTTCAGATGATGGGGAAACAGCAGTGAACAGGAAGAAACTTTGTGAGGGATGCAGGCAGTAAATCAGCCAGTAAATTAAGGAAGGACTCACTGTGACCCACACAATGAAGGTTGCAAATGTTGCTGTGGTTCAGGTGTTGAGGTGTTGTTCAGGTGTTTAGATGTTCAACCACCCTCCTGAAGTGGCTGGGGAAGCCCTCTTTGAGGGACAGAGATTTTAGGCTCAACAACAAGGAGAAACTGGCTATGTGCTGAGGCTCAGAGGTTAGGAAAAGCTTGATAGGTGTGTACGTGGAACCCAGAGGAGGCTCCGTTGCTGCCTTGGGTGGTGGGAAGGTGGGGGCGTGAGGAGGGTGGGCAAGTGGGTCGGCGCCAGGTCCACAGGATCAATGAGAGTGGTTTGGCCCTGGGTGAGGAAGCGGGGGTCCCTGGAGTGGTTGGAGCAGAAGAGGGACACGAACTGACCTGTGTTCTATGAGATCCCTGTGGCTCGGGGTAGACCGCAGATGGGAGCAGGGAGCTTCAGGGAGCTGGTCTGGGGATGGAGTAGTAGAAGCATGAGCCAAGGTCACACCTGGATATACTTGGTGGAGGAAAGGACACCCATCAAGGCTCAGTTCTGGCTGTTTAGAGGCTCCCTCTGGGCCAGGGTAGGGACTTCTCTCTGATCAGACAGGTGACAACACAGAGGTCCCCAGGGGTGAAGTTCTCTCAAGCACCTGTAGCTGTAAGCAAGGCCTCTGTCTCCCTGTGTGGCCCTGCTGAGTCCAGGGACCTGGTCCGTCAGGAAGTGGGTGAATCCGTCTTAGGGGAGATCCCTGCCCTGTAGGTGCTGAGGGCTGACACAGCCTCTGTTTACAGAGAGCCCTTCTCCTGGGCTCAGAGAGATGTGAGGCCCCGCTGGCTCTGGAAGAGGTCATAGTCCAATGGAGGAGGGAGATAAGAGGACCAGGCATGACACTTTAATAACTACACTCAGCAGGAGCTCTGATGGCGGGCAGCAGGGGGCCTTTCTGGAGGAGGCAGCAAGGGAACCATAGGACCAAAGATGTAGCCAGCAGGAATGTGAGAGATGCCAGTGAGAGTGGAGGGTGGTAGTAGGTGGGTAGTGGGTGGGAGAGACACCGCAGCAGGAGCTGTTTTGGGATTGAGGATTAGCCTCACCTGTCCAGGCAGGAAAGCAGAAGACCTGGCTTATGGCCTCCGTTCTGCCCTGAGCGACCAGTTGCATGAGGTGGCCGGTCACAGTCCCTCTGTGGAGTGCCTCCCACCCACTGAGTCTCTACAGGGCACCACTCAGCATTCCCCGCTCGTGGTAAAGATAATTTCTCTAACCCTCTCAGAAGATTTATAAATCTATTTCATTTCTTTCATATGACATATGTTAAAAAGTATTTAATTATTTAGATCAGCATACTGTTTAAGATTGTATTACAAAGTTTATGTTTAATACAATCGTTATACAGAAAGGGACATTTTTTTATCTTGCTCCTTTAAAAAGAAATGCACACAATTAATTTATTTTGAATTAATTATGTAACAAACTGTACAGTTTGCTGACAAATACATCTTTAAATGATGTATCATGTTTGATTTGGGGAACAATCCATGTTAAAATGGAGATTGACATTTAATCGTGTTCAGCATCAAAATGGAAAAATTGCTTTCATGGCTCGATGTTAGGAATTTTTGCATTTCATGGCAAAATAAAAGCTATTGGCCTATTAGTTAATTTTGAGGTTTTGTTTCAGATTAACTAAATAGGAGTGAAGGCTTCAGGGTGGTGTTTCTTAAGACCTAGTCAAGGAATATATTGTGGGCTCATTTTTCCCTCCCAATAAATGAAAAGCCAAATTGGTTGTACTCATGTCTGAATTTCCTCTCTTTATAATTGGTTTTGAAGGTGCTGGAAGCATATGGATGTGCCTTGTAAGAACTGTGATCAGATGGTTCCAGTGAATGTTACCATGAGGCACATACAGTGAATTATCATCATTATCATCATTCCAGCAGTGTTCATTAACTTGCATTTCAGATTCACTGTTGTCAGACTTCCTGTCCTTAACCAAACTCTGTTGTGGATATAAATGAAACACGGACTGAGTAAGAGTGTGAACTTGAACTGTCACATAGCCAAAATGGTGCAAGCAGATGTGAAATTACAACAGCGGTAAGGCCCTACGTAAGATACTTATTACCGTGCCTGGAATATACTAAGTAGCCAATAAAGCTTCACTGTGGCGATGCCGATAATTATTGCCATGAAGGAGAGAGCCATGGTGCACAGTGGGTGTGATACAGGATTTAGCCCAGAAGTGAGGGCTGTGGAGCTGAACTTCTGTGTGACCATGAGCAAACTGATGAACCTTTCTGTGCTTCAGTTTTTTCATCTGTAACATGGAGACGATCAAGAGGCCATAGATTTGTTGTGAGGTTTAAATGAATTAATATATGCAAAATGCTTAGAATGTTCTGAGCACACGATAAGAACTACAAATGTTACTTTCAAAAACTCATCTTTAAAAAAAAATCATGTTCATCATTTTACCGTCATCATATTGTTATATCCAGGGAGGCTTTGCAGAGGAAATGACTTTGAGCCAAGCTATGAAAAATGAGTCAGTGGTAGCTAGGCAACAGTAGGAGGGACAAGCATCCCAGGCTGAAGGAACAGAACAGTATGTACAGAAGCCCTATGGGGGGAAGGATGGTGGTACCTCTGGGGAGTGAACAAAGCTAGTGGGGCTGCAGCTACGTGATCAAGGAGGGTTGGGACGTAAGGCTGGAGAGATAAGCTGGAGCCAGAGCAGGTAGAGGCTGGGAGGCTTGACTAGGCTTTTGGTGTTTATCCTCAGAAAGTGAATGCCAACCCAGGATTTTAGGCAGGGGAGAGTCCAAATTGGATTTGCCATTTGAAAAGCTCCCTCTAGTGGCATCGGAGAGAATGAATGGGAAGTGCCCAAGAGGGCTTTGATGGGATGGGGCTAGTCAGGATGAGGAGAGCAGGGGAGGGTGGAGGGGGAACCCAGAAGAGCTGGTGATGAGTGGGGTCGATGTGAAGGGTGAGCAAGAGGGTGAAGGCAACGCCAGCTTCTGCTTTAGTTCATGTAGCTGTTGGGTAGAAATGGTGTCTGAGAATGATGGTGGTGGGGTGAGTTGCTTTACCTCTCTGAGCCTCAGTTTCCTTATTTATACCCTCCATCCTGTCGTGACGATTATCAAGTAAGAGAACACAAGAAAGTCAACACAGCCCCTAAAATGTGTCTTCTTCCCGCAGACTCAGCACTTAAGATGTGTCTCTCGGCGATCACGGGTGTGGGTAGAATGAAGTGTACCTGTCATCTACATTTAAGTCTCGGGGTCTTCGTTTCTCATCTATAAAGTGGGATTCAGAGCCCTTGACCCACAGATTTCTATGAGCCTCTGAAGGATGACAAGTGAAGGCACTTTCTACCCTTGGAGGGCCATACTCTCTCAGGGGCTGGCAAGCCTGGGAATGCCTCTGAGATGTTTGCTCTTCCCACACCCTCCTTTCTGCAGCATGCCCCGGCATATCCATTTATGTGTGCACAGTGTACGTGGACACACATGTGAGCTCACATGTTCCTCCTGACACATGCGCGCACCCCGCAAAAGATGTTAACTTGGACTCCAGAGCCATGCTGTCCAAAAGAAACCTAATGCAAACCAAATTGAAAATTTAAAAATTTCTTGTAGCCACATTACAAAGTAAAAATAACTCATGACCGTATTTTATGTAACCCAGTGAAGCCAAAGTATTATGTAATATGTAATCAAACTAAAAGTTTATTAATGAGATATTCTGGTATTTTTTCATACTCTTAGAAATCCATTGTATTTTACACTTCGAAGACACATGCGGCTAGTGGCTACCATACTGAACAGAACATCTCCGGATTATCTGCCCATTCAACAGATGGGGATCCTGAGGGTCAGTGACTGGCTCTGGGGAATGTAGGCTCTTGGCTTTATCCCATGTCACCCTGCCATGTCAGGTGTCCAAGGTGTCCCACTGCCTGCAGAGCAGCCCCACATAACTCCCACCTCCAGCCATCCAGAAGACGTGGTGCCTGCCCAGCCCCTTATTTAATCTGCTGGCTTGTGATCTCCCTCTGAGGGAGCATCAACTGGAGGCAGTGGGTTCACGGGCAGGGCGGGAATGCTTGGGTCTGCCCCTTCTCTTACACCCCTGCACCTGGAAGGACCACATGGAAGGCAGGCCAGGCTGAGATGGGTGTAAACACGGTGGGCACAGTGGATCTTGTCCTGGGGTCAATACATCCGTTCTCCAGTCCTGCCTGTAGCTGCAGAGCCCAGAGTTCACTGATGAAGGGCGGCTGACCCAGATCCCAGCCCCTCCCATCTGTGAAAGTAGCTGTGTCTCCAGCCTAGTTAGGAGGTAAGGAGTCCTCTAGAACAGTGAGTCAGAGCCCTTTAGCTCGGGCTCAAATGCTGCTGGAAGCCTCTACGTCCACTATCACACAGGCTCCGGGATGAGGCCCGCTGGAACTGGGCCCTTTGAGAGTGGGGTTGGAAGGCTAGGCCATGGTGGGCCTGTGGTACACAGGAGTTGGAGAGGAGCAGGATTCCTGGGGTGGCTTCTGGGGTGGCTTCCTGGCCCTTGGAGAGGAGACAGGAATATCTGCCACACACTCAGGGCCAAGTGCCATCAAATTTAATCCTCTCAGTGAGCCATGGAGAAGTTGTACCATGACCATCCCCATTTTATAGGTGAGGAAACTGAGGGTCAGCAGAATAAGGAAACCTGCCCAAAGTTCCACTGTCAGTAATGGGAGGAGCTGGATTTATTTCTGATCCTGCGGTAGGGGTGCTTTTGTCTGTCATTTAAGCCAAGCAAATGCCATTGTCCAGCCAGATCTCTCGCCAGCCTCCTGTCCAGAGAACCAACTGCCCTGTGGGTTAGGGGTACCTCAAATGCAACACATGCAACCTCAGCTCTGACTGGCCTCTGCTCTATCCCCTCTCTAGAGATGGAAGGCTCTCAGAGCTTAGAATTAGACTCCCAGAAATAACCCTGGACTCCTGTCCCTTCCTCAACCCCCACCTAGGGGTTCATTCTCTCATTCATCCAATAAACATTTATTGAGCATGTGCTATGACTAGGCATTGTTCTAAGCTCAAAGGAAAAGTCAGTATACAAAATAGACAAAATGTTCTATATTCCATCTCAGAGACAGACTAAATAGTAAACATAAAAAATAAGCAATTGCTGTGTGTCGGAGGATGGTAGTTGCTATGGAGAAAACAGAGCTGGGTAAAAGGAATTGGGAATCTTGCAGGGGTGGTTTGCAATTTTTAATAGGTGGTCAGATCAGAGTATCACTTTTAAAGAAGTGGACACTGAGCAAGGACTTGAGGGGATCAAGAGAACTAGTCATGGGTATATTGGAGGGAAGAACATTCCAGGAAGTGGAACAGCCAGTGCAAAGGCCCTGAAGAAGAGATGGGCCTTGCATGTTCATGGGATAGCAGAGTGTGGGTACAGAGGAGTAGGAAGAGGAGAGAGAAGTTAGTAGATGAGGTAGGAGAAGAAACAGCAAGGAGAACCTGCAGGGCTTCATAGGACATTGACTTTTACTCTCAGTGAAGTGGGCAGGAGAGTCAAGTACTCTGATCTGCCCTCTGAAAGTCTCAAGGGGGGAGGCAGGGAGGCCAGTAAGGAGTCTGCTGCCAAATCCAGGTAAGACAAGACGGCAGCTGGGACTGGGGTGGGTGGGAGCAGATTAGGTTTGATTTGGATCGCGTTTGGAAGGGCTTGCTGACGGATTAAATGTGGAGTGTGAGAGGGAAGGAGGAGGCTATGGTGCCTCCCCCAACCCCAGATTCGGCCTGAGCAACCGAAATGTGGAGTCACCACCATGATGAGTATGACTGTATGTGGAGCAGGTTGGGGGAAGACCAGGAGTCCACTTTGGACATGTGGAGGTTGAAAGGGCTCCCAGATGCACACATGGAGACGCTGAGAGGGAGTGGAATTGAGGGGGCTTGCATGGGGAGTGAGGTCTGGGCCACTGTCGCTGGCATGCAGATGGAGTGATGTTAATGGCCTGGAATTGTTGGCAAGAGCTGAGTCCCAGAGGAAGGGCGGGGGAGGAGTGGCCAGTGGGGTGGGAGAAGGACCAGAAGGACCAGGCTTTGGTGGATCAAGTGAGAAGACTGAGCTCTAACCAATGTGGAGCTCATCCACGACTGCCTTTCTCCAGGTCTGGGCAGTCCGCATTTTGCCCCCCATTGTAGGCTGAATAATGGCCCCCAAATATGTTAGCTCCTAATCCCTGGAACCTAATGTGGGGAAGTGATCTTTGCAGATGTGACTGAGTGAAGGATTCTGAGATGGGGAGTTATGTGGGTGGGCCCTAGGAATGATCACGGCTATAGGAGGAGGACAGAGGGGATGTGACACAGGCTGAAGGACAAGGTGAGCATGAAGGTGAGCTTGAAGTCCGGGCAGCATGCGTCTCTGAATGCGGCAGCCCCTAGGAAAGAAGCCAGGAACTGATTCAGTGCTGCCCTGCTGACACCTCGATTTCAGGTTTCTGGCCTCCAGACCTGTGAGAATCAACTGTTGCTTTAAGCCCCCAAGGGTGTGGCAGTTGGTCACAGCAGCCCCAGGAAATAGCTGCATTCCCTCCAGCATCAGACACCCTCCTGCCCTCATCTTAGTCACTGGTGTCCAGCAAGTGCACCAACCTCAGCACCACACTCCTGCTCCTGCCTGCCTCCCCCCGCCTTCACGCACAGTCTGACCCAGTCACTTTGCTCTGGAATTCCCACAGCACACAGCCCGCATGCATTAGCCCCAAGTGCAGAACTTTTCCTGGTGCTGCCCTGCTACTTCTCCATTCCCGTTAGTCACCGCGGCCTCCGCCCTCCTGCTGCAGCTGTCTCAGCATGTTCTCCCAAGCCTCTGAGCCTCGGCCCATGCTGTTCCCTCTGCCTGGAACTTCTTCCAGAAGATATCCCCAAGGATCTCCAGGGCTTGTTTCCTCACCGACTTTGGGTCTTTGCCCAAAGCCTTCCCCAACGACCAATTTCAAAGTGCAATCCCCTCTTCCTCTCCTTTCTGATTCCTCCCCTCCCCTAACCTTATGGTTCTCCATGGTACTTATCACTACCTAAGAATTCTAACTATTAGGTTATTATCTGTTGCCAGCACTAGAACTAGATTCCACAGGGGTAGGGAATTTAGACTGGGTGCCTTAGACAATGAACATTTATTTCTCACAGTTCTGGAGTCTGGGAAGTCGAAGATCAAGGGACTGGCAGGCAGACTCCAGGTCTGGTGAGAAGTTTGGACTCTCATCTCTTTATAAGGGCACAAATTCTGTCCTGGGTGCTGCACCCCTATTGACCTCGTGCAAACCAATTCCCCTCTGTAAGGTCCCACCTGCGACACTGTCACACTGAGAGTTAGGCTTCAACATATGAATTTGAAGGGGAAACATTCAGTCTGTAGCAGGAGGGTTTGAGGGTGATCCGTAAGGCCTTCTGAGACCCTCAATCCTTTGCAGTCCTCAAGGTCAAAGATTCCTAACCTTTCTGAGCCATGGACCTCTTATGTGAGCAAGCCTTCTAAATACATAAAATAAAATGGGTTAGATGACAAAGGATTCCAATTACGTTAGAATGCAGTTACCAAAATATTAGGAAAACATATTTTTGATACAGTAATAAATGTGCATCTTTATTAACACATGAAATACCAGGAGCTCGGGCAGGTCTAATTAGTGTCATAATTTTGAAGCAATGATGAGTGTCAACAATCTTTTTAAGATAGCAGCAGTGATAGTAATGTGACATGAAAATATCTGTGATTTCTCTTGGTGACAGTCATGGGCACTGCAAATACCGTGGTTTGCTGTTAGCATTCACCGGGGAAGGAAATGATACATTTCAGTTCGAGGTGAGTGAAGAGAAAGATAACAATCTTTTTTCCGCTTCCAAATTTGCCAACCGTCCTCCCCTCCTCGAAGATTCCCTGTCATTGCTGGCATTGGGGGTGAGCCGGGAAGGGCTCTGACCCCAGGATCTGTCAGCACACAGAGGTGCTCCTGGGGAGTGTACCCTCCACAGCTAGAATAGGGGGGCAGTGAGAAGCCAGCACCAGCAGCAGGCAAACCTGAGATCTTTACGGCCCTGCCCCTTCCTCCCTCCTAGCTCTGGTGAGTCACAAAGCGTCCTTTCTCAGGAAGACCAAATATAAACAGTTCAGGGTTATCTCGAGAACAAGATGTTTGTTTACTTTTAAAAATTGCAGACATGGCAAAGTGCTCAGGCCTGCAACTGCAATTAATAATAATTTAGGTCAGTCTCTCCTGGGGTGAAGCTTCGTCTTGACTTTAGAGATGGAGACCAATCTTTTCCTTGTTTTGTGTTCAGGTTAACATTATGTTGCTTATCTCTTCTCAGTCACAGATAATTGAATTGCCCCTCCCCCCCCCCCGCCCAGATTATATAAGCAATACATTCTCATTGTAAAAATTTCCAAATACTACAGAAAGTGAAATTTCCCCCATTTTATTTTTTTTTTTTTTTTTTTTTTTTTTTTTTTTTTTTTTTTTTTTAAAGATTTTATTTATTTATTTGACAGAAAGATCACAAGTAGGCAGAGAGGCAGGCAGAGAGAGAGGAGGAAGCAGGCTCCCTGCTGAGCAGAGAGCCCGATGCGGGGCTCGATCCCAGGACCCTGGAATCATGACCTGAGCTGGAGGCAGAGGCTTTAACCCACTGAGCCACCCAGGTGCCCCAATTTCCCCCATTTTAAATCATCCCCCAGAGAGAACCACTGATAATGGAGTAGACTGCATCATGCATGCTTTCTGTCAGCACGCATGTACTTACGCACAATACCATACAGAGAATTTTTTTTTTTCCAAACAGCATCCTATGAAAATTGTGCTACAGCTTATACTTTCCACCTAGGATATCACAATTATTATTTTTCTATCTGTCTATCTCGTCAACTAAGAATTTGATGTTCAGAGGGGGAAACCCTGTGCTTTATTAGTCTATAAATCTAATACCTTGCCCAATAATTCGTACGTAGTAGGATTTAATAAATATTTGCCGAACAACCAAATTAATGAATAAATGATTTTTTAAAAAAATGTATCATAAACACCTTTCTGTTGCTGAGAATTAAGTTGTGTGGGTGTGATGAACTCTCAGTAATCACTAAGAGGTACTTAGGTTTAGGTTATTTCCAATTTTTCAAGCTTGTATCTGTTCTGCACTAAATATTATTATAGCATATATTTCTTTGTATTCTTCCTTATGCCTTGTTTAGACTCACAGAAAGCCTTATTTTGATAGATATTGCCAGATTGCCCTTTTGATCAGTTGTGCCAAATTGCAGTGCTATCACTGGAGAAGCTGCTTTTCTGTTCTCTCCCTAACACTGGATATTAAAAAATATACATATTTTTGAAATTTCAAGCTTACAGAAAAGTTGCTTGAACAATGCAAAGGACTCCCACATACCCCTCACCCAGATTCCCATATTGTTAACATTTTATCGCATTTGTGCTCTCTTTCCAATATTTTTTCTCTGAATCTTTGGAGGGCAAGCTGCAGACATAACATCCTATATCTCTAAACATTGCAGTGTGTATTTCCCCAAACCATGTTCATTCTGCTACGTAACCTCCACATAACTCTCCAAATCAAGAAACCAACTTTGGGGCCAATTCCACCATCCAGGGCACAGACCTCATTCAATCCAACTGTCCCAAACATGTGCCTTTCCCCCTCTGGTCCAGGATCTTCTCAAAGAATATGTATTGCATTTGGTTCTTACAGGCCTCCAGTTTCCTCCAATCTGGTACAGTTCCTCCGTTTCCCCCTGTGTTTTGAGGCCTCCATAGTTTCAGAGGGTATGGGCCTTACATTTTCCAAGATGACCCTCAACCCAGGTCCACCTGATGTGTTCTTAGTTGCATTCAGGTCATGCTTCTTGGGCAGAAAGACCACAAAAACGATGCTGTGAAATTTCAGTGCACTCTGTCTGGAGGCACATGGCGGTGACTTATCCCATCCCAGAGATGTTAATGTTGGCTCCTGGTCATGTTGGTGCCTGCCAGGTCTCTCTACCCTAAACTTGTCCTTGCCCTTTTGTCACTGATGGGTATGTTGTCTGGGATTATGTTAGTACTCTGTTCCTCATCAAACCTCGTCCATAGATGGCTCCTGCCTGGATCAGCCACCTCCGTGATGGTTGCCAAATGGGGATTTTCTATTCCCATCGTTCCTTCTACATTAATTAGTTGGCCTTGTGTTGTAAGAAGGGCCTTTTCCCTTTCTCCCATTTTTTGGGTATCAGCAGGAGCTTGTGGATCCTTATTTTATAATCCATATCTATCATTTACTTATTTTGATGCTCAGATTGTCCCAGATTTGCTCAGTGGGAGCCACTTCAAGGGCACAGTGTCTCCTGTGTCCTGTTGACTTGAATCTATCATTCATTGATCATTTCCTTACCTTCTGGCACAATGAGATATTCTAGGCTCATCTCATCTTACATTTTCCCTGACTCAGCCTTGGAGTCAGTCATTTCTTTGAATTGTCCTGGTTTATTTCAGTGAAGGATGATATTTAAAATCAAGATATGGGCACTCAGTACACTCATTGCTATTGGGACGTCATTGCTTCTGTCTACCTATCTATGTATCTACCTATACAATCAATGTAATCCGTGTGTATATTTATCTGTCTCCCTATCTGTGTATGCACATGTACACATATAGAGTCATTTATTCACCTTAAAGTTATTTCCACATCTACTTGTATACATACTATAGAACCATGAGTTCATATGGATTCCTCTTGTTCCAAACCAACACCTCAAGGTTCTCTCTCACCTTCCCTTTACATTTGTAAATCTCTTCTTCGGCAGTTAAAATCTTGGCTCTCCTTATTATCCTCAATATTTTTACTTATTTGCTCAATTGATTTACTTTTTTGCTTGATGTAACCCATCTCCCCACTTGCCTTCTGTCTTCTTTGCCCACCACACAGCCCCTGCCTCACCATCTTGCAAGTTTGGCTGCTCACACCCTAAGCCTCCCTCAACACCCAGCCTCCTCGCCCATCGGGCACAGTGGCCCCGGACTTCCCTGTGATCCTCCCCGCTGCCAGCCCTGCCTCCTTGGCCACTGACGAGTGCCTCCATGGTCCTACTCCCCCTCAGTATTTTCAGTTACTAAATATTGCAAATCTTATAGTTTAAAAGAAATGTCAGTGTTGTAATTTGAGTTCTTTAATCATTAGTGAGGTTGAATATCTTTTCATGTTATTTCTTATTTGAATTGCTTATTTATTTTGCCTGTTTTTCTACTAAGTTCAGCTATTTTCTTACTGGTATGAAAGAACTCTTTGTACAGTAGAGACCTTGGCTCTTGGTCATATGCTACAATTTGTTCTTTTGATTTTGTTTATGGTGTTCATTACCATTTAACCTTTTTTACATGATAAAATCAGCCTGGTTTTTTTTCAGGGTTTCATATTCCCCAATTTTTACATAAATATTTATTTCCCTAGCATTTTAGTCATTTAGTAAATAAGTAACTATTGATGTCTGGAATGTATATATATACATCCATACACACACATACACACGCACACACACACACACGTTAAGATTTTTATTTATTTATTTGAGAGCACAAGCAGAGGGGAGGAAGCAGAAGAGAGGGAGAATCAGGCTCCCCACTGAGCAGGGAGCCCCACTCAGGGCTCAATCCCAGGACCCCAAAATCATGACCTGAGCCGAAGGCAGATGCTTAACTGACTGAACAACCCAGGTGCTCCTGGAATATCTTTCAGTATTAGGATAAAGGTTGGGAAATTTTTACCCCAAAGGGCTCGATGGTTATCCCAACATCTTTTATTGTATAATCTATAATTTCCTAACTTAAATTGTTGCCGTTTTTACAAATTAACCTTCAATGTATATTTGAGTGTAATTAAATTCTCCAGTTTGTTTCACTGATTTGTCTCTCTCTTAAGGCAACATGCCACATCATTGATCACTCTAGTTTTATAATACGTTTTAATACCTGGTAGGGAAAATCCCCCTTCATTGTTCTTTTAAAAGGATTTTTACAGCTCTCTCTGTTCGTTTTTCTTACCAAAGTTTAGAATTATTTTGCTAAGATCCCAAAAAATGTTTTTGAGGTTTTAATTTGGATTGCATTAAATTTTAGAAGAATTTGGAAGAATTTATATTTTTATGATGCTAGATTACTCATAGAAGAAGGTGTCTATTACCATTCATGCAGGTCTTTACTTTTATGTCCCTACATAATGTTTTCTATTTCTCTGCATTATGATTCTGCACATTTCTTGTTATGTTCATTCCTAAGTATTTTCTTATTTATGCTGCTATTGGGAAATGAGTCTTCTATTCCATCGTATTTTCTGACTAGTTATTACTCATACATCTGAAAGTATACTGAGAGGAGGCAGTCCCTCATGATCAGACAGATGGGCTTTGGAATGAGGCTACCTGGATTTCCATCCTGGCTCTATCATTCACAAGCTGTGTGACTGTGGGCTGGTGACGTTGCCTCTCTGAGCTTCAGTTTCCTCATTTTTAACATAAAGATAAAAATAGTACTTATTTGAGGGCAATGTGGCTGGTGAATAGTAAGTCCTTAATAACTATTAGCTATTATTATTTAAAATTTTTGTAATAAGCTATTTTCCTGAGCTATTATAATGTATACATTTTCCTGAATTATTGTTTTATAATTTTTGTATTCTTGTATTGAATCATTACATTATTTCTAATAGTTTATCAGAGATTCTTTTAGATTTCTTAGGAAGAAAATTATATAATATATGAATACTTTGTTACCTCCTTTCCAAGAGCTATACCTTGTTTTGTTTTCTTATTTAGTTGTGATGTCCTGATCTTATTTCTGATTCATCAGAAATATTCTTTTTGCTTAACTTTTTAAAAAAGATTTTATTTATTTATTTGACAGAGGGTTAGAGAGCACAAGTAGCCAGAGCAACAGCGGGGAGAGGAAGAAGCAGACTTCCTGACAAGCAGGAATCCTGATGTGGGACTCGATCCCAGGACCCTGGGATCATGACCTGATCCAAAGGCAGATGCTTAACCAACTGAGCCACCTAGGCACCCTGCTTAATTTTTGAGTAAGGTGTTTGTTACTGGAGACACATGTATGTCTTTATCTTAAAGATATCCAGAGATATCTATATAGATATACATTTAAATATGTTCTAGGGGCGCCTGGGTGGCTCAGTGGGTTAAAGTCTCTGCCTTCGGCTCGGGTCGTGATCCCGGGGTCCTGGGATCGAGCCCCGCATCGGGCTCTCCGCTTGGCCGGGAGCCTGCTTCTCCCTCTGCCTGCCTCTCTGCCTACTTGTGAGCTCTGTCAAATAAATAAAATCTTAAAAAAAATATGTTCTAATACAATGTTATTTAAAATTCTTTTCCATTAGAGGGGCACCTGGGTGGCTCAGTGGGTTAAGCCTCTGCCTTCAGCTCAGGTCATGATCTCAGGGTCCTGGGATCAGGCCCCACATCGGGCTTTCTGCTCAGCAGGGAGCCTGCTTCCCCCTCCCTCTCTGCCTACCTTTCTGCTTACTTGTGATCTCTCTCTGTCAAATAAATAAAATCTTAAAAAAATTCTTTTCCATTAGAAATGGAGATTTCATTTTATCCAGTACCTTCCCTCCCCCCGTCCCCCGGCATCTAAGGAAATGATTTTGTTATTTTTCTATTTTAACTATTTACAGATTTCCTAATATTATACCATCCCTGTAGTCTTGGAGCAAACCTCTGCTTGTATATTATGGTAGTTTTTTTTAATGTGCTGCTGTAATTTGTTTGTTAATATTTTATTTAATGTCTTATGCTTAGTTTTCTTTTTTCTTGTTGTTTTCAACTTTTAGTGTCTCATATATACCTCTTTCTTAAAAATTCAGAATATTGCTTCTTTCCAGATGCTCCAGATTGCTACCTTTTTTCCTTAATTGTATTTGAAAAGTTATCATATAGTAAAATTGACTTTTTTGGGGAGGCATATTCAGTTTTCTGAATTTCAACATATACATATATATATATACATATTCAACATTTATGTGTATATTCAACATTTTATATTTATGTGTGTATGTATGTGTATGTTTGTGTAATTGACACCATAATCAGGGTATAAAATTATTCCATTGCCACATATATCCCTCTTGTGTTACTAACCAGAGAAAAAAGGAAGGAGGGAGGGGGAGAGGGAGAGAGGGTGATGACAAGGAAGAACCTGTAAAACACACAAGCAAGGAGCAAGGGGGTCCCAGAAATGTTTTCATGGGGCACCAAGTAGAATATTGGACTATGGTTAGCGGGATGGGGGTGCTGCCAGTTATAGTAACTTGCACCTTAAGATTACTTTGTGACCATAGACTGTTAAAGTCTAAGGACATGTTAGTTAACACTTGTTTGGAATGTAACTATTGAAGAAAATGAGTTTTCTGAATCTAGTTTCAGCTTCTTTTTATTTTTTTTCAAGATTTTATTTATTTATTTGAGAGAGAGATTGAGAGACAGGCAGACAAGCAAATGCTGCATGGAGCCTGACGGGGGACTCAATCTCATGACCCTGAGATCATGACCTAAGATGCAATCAAGAGTCGGTTGCTTAACCCACTGAGACACCCAGCTGCCCCTAGCTTCAACTTCTTGATTTCTCCTTTGAGTCAAGAATTATTGGGGGTAGAAATTGTAAGAAAGAAAGAGAGAGAGAGAGAGAGGGAGAGAGGGAGAGGGAGAGGGAGGGAGGGAGGAAGGAAGGAAGAAAAGAAAAGAAAAGAAAGAAAATGTCTCAATTTCGAGGGTTTTTTTTGCCTTTGCTATTAATTTACATTTTTATGACATCAAGGTCAGAGTTTGTGAGCTATAATATAGCTACTTTTAGAATTTTTAGGTTTCCTTTGTGGCCTAACGCATAACAAATTTGCCAACACCACATGACACCTGAAGAAAAAGAATATTCTCTGTTTCCTATGCATAGAGTTTAATATATCATGTACAGTCATATTTAATATATTTTATTATATCATTTAGATTGTGTATATCTTTAATAGTTTAACGGTAAAAAGTCCAGAGAGGGGAGTTGAAGTTTCTTATTCTTGTATTTCTGTTATTCCAGTGTATTTATCTGTAGTTTTTACTTCATATATTTTGGTGCTATGTTACCAGAAGTGTCATGACATTTGTTCTCATTGTGTTTCATACCTTTTATCAGTATGGGTACTGCTTTTTCTCATTCAATACGTTTGGGTTTCAGTTCAGCCTTTTCTGATATTTGGATCATGGATCCCGGTTTAGTTTGCATTTACCTGGGATCATTCTTGAAAATCTTTTTACCTTTTAAAAAAAGAAAAAAAAATCTTTTTGCTTTTCACTCGTGTCCATTCCTTCTCCTTGACTCCTTCCTCTGCCCTCCACTGTGCAGAATGGTTACTAATGCAGTTTATCGTATCTTTCTGCTTTCTTGAAAATGATATACTCAAGCCCTTTTTTCTTGATTTGTCAAGAAACAGAACAGTGTGTGATAGTATAAACCCACTTTTATCATGAAAGATCACAAATCTGAGCCTTCATATTTCCTCCCCCTCCTAAGTTTGTTATGATCTGAGATTGCTATCACAGTCAATTACAGATACTTATTATTTTTATTTTTATATAACATAGGTTTTCTTTAGGAATTACGGTTTTCATTTTGATTTAAAATTAATTTTTGTAGTTACCGAGGCTGAGTTTTATATTTAAAAAATTCAAGACTCAGTTCTTACCCTTCCTTTCAATAGCTTTCCTATTTTTGATTTCCTATTTTGAATTAACTTATGAATATCTGAGTTTTATTTTCAAAACACTTTTGAAAAAAAAAAAAACACTGATGGATCCTGTGTTCCCTGAGTAAATATGAATCAAATATTGGTTGGGTATAAAGCTCTTAAGTTATACTTTTGTTTTGAAAACTTTGCAGGGTTTACTTTGGTTTTCTGATGTGCATTAATGTGGAGATGGAGGGTTAGCTGATATTCTTCCTCTTGTTGATAACTTGGTATTTCCGGCCTGGAGCTCAGATACTTTCTCCTGAAATCCTTTACCTTGAACATCTTGATCGGACTAGATGTAGATTTGACCTCTTCTCTAAAAATACTTTTGCACGGCACCTAGGTGGTGCAGTGGGTTGAGTGTCCGACTCTTGGTTTTGGCTCAGGTGGTGGTCTCAGGGTCCTGGGATCGAGCCCCATGTTGGGCTCCATGTTAAGTGGGGAGTCTGCTTGAGATTTCTCTCCCTCTCCCTCTACTCCTCCCCTCACCTCTAAAAAATAAGTAAATCTTTTAAAAAAATATTTTTACAATGCCATATCCTCCCTCAATCTCCACATTCAGCTTTTCCCCCTTTGTTACATGCTGGATTGTTTTTATGATGTCTTTGCTCTGTTCTCTCCTTTAAGGCTACTCCTCTGTGTGTTTGCTTCCATTGTCTGCCGTCCACAGCAATCATCTTCTCAAAATTGTTCTGAAATCTTTGACCTTTTCCTTTGTATTTTATGTGGTTTTTCTATCGGTTATCTTTAATACTCCCCACTTAACTTTTCTGCTGTGTCACTTCTGTCCTCTGGGTTTCTTACCTGTTCCATGATAGCATAGCTGGATTATTCTGGTGCATAATTCCTTACCTTGGTTCCCCCAAACTACTAATCTTATCTGTTATCATCTTATCTTTAGTTTCTTTGGGCTGTGGTACATTTGTGGTCTCATTTTTTTTTTCTGTTTCCTGTCTTTTTGGCCATATCTTTTTCCAAAACGGAGTCTCTGTCTATTTTTAGCCTGATCTGTTTCTTCCTTTTCTTTCCTGTTCTCTTTTGAAAATTTCCATAGTTTTGATGTTTGATGTTATTTAAGCCTACTCACTTTTGAACCAGGGTAGTTTCACCAGGCCTATTATTTGCCCAAATTTAGAACACCTGTATTCTCACTCACCTTCTTCCCTGTTTACCTAGGTCTTCTCTGTACCCCTCAGATCTTGACTTTAATGGCTGCTCTTCTGGTGCCTGGAAGGGAGGAGAGGAGAGGCAGGGGCCCTGGCAATGGTTAGAAGTGCAAGTTCCATGACTTTCTGTGTACAGCACATGGCTTAAAGCCCTGCAGGGGAGTCTCTCTGCTTGGCTGGGGGCACATCCAATTGCAGGCAGTGAGGGGAAGGGACACTTTCAGTTTCAGGTGGTCCCAGCTTCAGAGATGGTCTCCTTCTAAGGCCAAGTCTTTGCCATCAGAGCAATCTGTTTCAGGCCATCAGTCCAGCCCAGCTCTTCTGCCTTCTCATGAGACCAAGTTCTGGGGATTCTGGCTCTTCGACCTATTCACAGGGAGGGAGAGAGGCTAAGAAGGTCATTCTTTACAATCCACATCTTTCCCTGAGTTCCCTCGGCCCACAGGAGATGCTCTGGCCTCTCTCTGTTCTGTGAAGTTTTGTGTGTCATCAGCGTGTTTTGTCCTGGTGTTTATCCCCTTGAAAGAGTTCTGCTTCTTTCTCAGCTAGAGGCATATACCACAGGTTTGTCCAACTTTGGCCAACTTACTGTTTTCTGAAGTAAGGGAGAGTCTTCTAGACCATTAGTTCTCATCTAGGGACAATATGGCCGACCCAGGGAACATTTGGCAAAGTCTAGAGACAACTTTGGTTGGCACAGTTTGGGAGGGGGTGCTTCTGACATCTGGTGGGCAGAGGCAAGGGATATTAGTAAACATCTCACACTGCACAAGGTAGCCCCCCGCAACAAAGAATCCTCCAGTCCACGCGTCTGTTGTGCGAGGTTGAAAAACCCTGTTCCAGATCGGCATTCCATGGCCCATCTCTTAGACGTGCATCTCCCTGTCACCACCCCAGCAAATGGGGTGACATCAAGAGATTCTTCTGAATTTCATTCATCCCAGCATTGCAGGGATCAACATATCAATTCTCAGGGTCTCCTTTCAATTCGATCTTTTTTTTTTCCAGGAAGATATGTACTTTTCAAAATTTGACTCAGGTGGTTGGGGCTCATTCCAAGCTTCAGAACTGCTGGCTTACTCTTGGTCATTTAAAATTTATTTTTGTTCATTCTCCTCAGGGTTTGGTCATGGCTGAGGAGATTGGTGCTTTAAAATACCTGGAGCAGGAGCACCTGGGTGGCTCAGTGGTTTAAAGCCTTTGCCTTCGTCTCAGGTCATGATCCTCGGGTTCTGGGATCAAGCCCCACATGGGGCTCCCAACTCAGCAGGGAGTCTGTTTCTCCCTCTTTTTAATTTATTTCTTTATTTATTTTTAAAGATTTTATTTTTATTTATTTGTGAGAGAGAGAGAGAGAGAGCAAGCGTGCATAGGCAGGCAGAGTGGCAGGCAGAGGCAGAGGGAGAAGCAGGCTCCCTGCCGAGCAAGGAGCCTGATGTGGGACTCGATCCCCAGGACACTGGGATCATGACCCAAGCCAGAGGCAGCCACTTAACTGACTGCTTAACGTCCCTGCTTCTCCCTCTCGCTACCTCCTTTTTCCCACCTCCTTCCTCTGTTCACCTCCCCCCCACCCCCTCGCTTGTGCTCACCCTTGTGCTCTCTCTCTCAAATAAATAAATAAAATCCTAAAATAAAATGCCTGGAGCACTGGGCTCTCACACTGTGAGGCCTCAAGACAGTGTTGAGTGAAAAAAAAAAAAAAGTTTGACGAAGCTATTCAAGTGGTTCTCTGCCACCCCTTCCTCTCAAGAAGAGGAAGAGAAAATGCCTGCTGTTGTTAAAGGCTGGGCCCCTCTCTCTCGACCTGCCCCCTTGGAACCTTTGTGATTTGCTCAAAACTGGTGGAGCCTTCATACCTAAGGCCAAGTGTTTGTTAGGGATTCCTTTCTCCATAAAACCATTTTGAACACACCCCACCCAGATTAATTTTTGTTCGTTCTGTTCTATTCACAGAGAAGGACCTTTAGTCAGCCTGCATTTATTATACCATCTTTCCTTGAATGTTCCAGATAATTTTAAAGAAAACCTCACAAATAATTCAGCCATTTTTAGAAAGATTTTATTTATTTATTTGTCAGAGAGAGAGAGAGAACACAAGCAGGCAGAGTGGCATGCAGAAGCAGAGAGAGAAGCAGGCTCCCTGCTGGACAAGGAGCCCAATGCGGGACTCGATCCTAGGACCCTGGGATCATGACCTGAGCCGAAGGCAGTGGCTTAACCATCTGAGCCACCCAGGCGTCCCATAATTCAGCCATTTGATCCTATATTCCAGCAGCAGCTGTAATGACCATTCTGTGTACATCTTCAAATCACCCTTTCCTGTGTGTGATGTCATTCAATCCTCTAGCAGGCTGTTGAAGTAAATGTTTTTATGCCCATTTTACAGTGGCTCTCACTCGCCCGTGGCTCAGGAGTTGATGTGGATTGGATACACTTGACTCCAGGTTTTGTGTCTTTTCCATCACGCACACTGCTTCTCAAGAAATGAAGCAATGGGGGCGCCTGGATGGCTCAGTGGGTTAAAGCCTCTGCCTTCGGCTCGGGTCATGATCCCAGGGTCCTGGGATCGAGCCCCACATCGGGCTCTCTGCTCAGCAGGGAGCCTGCTTCCTCCTCTCTCTGCCTGCTTCTCTGCGATTTCCGTCTGTCAAATAAATAAATAAAATCTTAAAAAAAAAAAAGAAATGAAGCAATGACCTCCTTGTGTGCTGGCGAGCATGTTGGTCAAGGAGAGGAGATTCTGCCAAGACAAATTGCTCAGCACATCTACTCTACCTAAGGGCATATTTAACTGAACTTAATTGGAACAACTTCCCAGGGTTTTAAAGTTTTTATCATTACTTTTGCTATCTCATTGTTAAGCAACTGCAAAAATTCACCATCATTAAAAGCAGCTGCTATTGTAAGGGCAGTTATATGTGAATGTGTTTTCCCCCTCTACCTACTGGAATTAAATCTAACAGACCCATTGGCTCACCCCGGATTTGGAATTTTCCAGCTGGACCCCTTCCTCCATCTACTGTGGGCTGGGTCACTACATTCAGGTTACCCAGAGGAAAGAACACTGTGATCCCCGTTTCAGCTGTGTGACCAGGAGCAAGTTCGGTAACAGCTCCAGGCTTCATCTCTCTCTCGGTGGGAGTGAAAAGTGTAGGGCTGTCTGCTCATTCTGCCTTTAAGTTTTCAGATTTCATGAAAGCCAAACCTGGGAATTGGCCCCCAACCACAGTTTCAGCCTGGGCTTTGCTATATTTCTGGGTGGCCCCAGAGAAGTTTCCTTGGGGCTCATCTTACCCATTGGTAAAATTACTTTGTTACATAAGCCCTGTGGTTTTCAAACTGTGTTCTAAGGAGCCCTAGGAACTGTGGTTGGGGAAACAGAAAGACCACGCTAGTGCTTTGTATGCTTGAGCTCTGGCTAAGGTTCCGTGTGTAACAGGTGTTCTGTTATTTACAGATTTAAAAATTGATGCTGCATATTCCTTCCAAGACAATCTCTTCTCTGAAAGTTTTCCCCAAGTAAACATTCTTAGAAACAAACCTTGTTCCTTTAAGCATCATTTTGATTTGATGCTGAATGAGAATGAATATCAAGTGGATTAAGATGTCTTGCCTTATTGAACGTGAGAGACTGAATATTAATGTTTTCTTGATGTTAAGGATCATTGTTACGAGTATCAGCGTGACACAGTGATGCCTCAAGGACCTGGTTCTGGAACAACCAGGTTCGGGACCTGGTTCGGGAACAACCATCACCGGTTCACTGACTATGCCCATGTGCCCATGTGCGTGTGCTTCCTCACTCTTCCAAACTCTGTTTGCTGTGATTTCCTCTTTCCCTGGCGGCCATTGAGCTGTCTGATGTCCTCACACATGGCAGTGAGGGGTCATTCTAGACCCCAAGAAGAAAGTCTGACTACAGTGAAGCTCATTTTTAGAGGTATCCCCATCCTCCTAGCATTCTCCTCTCTCCACTAATCAGTGGTCTCAGGACTCCTTGCTTGGTTGTTCCAGAAACACTTCAACGCCCCGTCTCTGCTTCCCACTAACAGCACCTTTTCCTGCAAAAGCTTCTCATCTCCGTGCCTGACCCCAGGACAGAAACTGGGACTCATCCTGGATTCTTCCATCATCCTCAGCCTCACCGTCCCATTAGTTACCCTGCCCTGGACCTGCCCCCAGAACAGCCCAGGAACTTTTCACACCTCTCCTGATTTCTCTGGAAGGAAGAAGAAGGCAGGATGGCAAGATGAAGGGAAGGAAACAAGTGCTGAGCCCCGTCTCTTTGCTGTAGGCACCATAGAAAGAACTTGGCATCAAACAAGTGGGGTCAAATCCAATGCTCCTGCTTCTTCACTTTGTGTCCTTGGCAAAGTAACACTGCCCTTTCTGGGTTTGTTTCCTTATCTCCCAAACAGCGTTGATAAAGTGTGTTCCGAGGATGAAATGACCGTGGACCCAGCACCTATTAAGTGGTTGGTGTGCCGTAGCCAGCCTGCCCATCGTCCCTTCCTTTCTCCTCCTTTCCTCACCCCATGGACAACCTGGCTACTGAGCTGTACTTTTCCATCCAGGCAAATGCTCTCCCCCACACGCGTGTGTGTTGTTTGGAGTGTGGGCCGTGAGATGAGGCTGTGAGTTGCAAACACATCACCTCCTCCAGTTTCCGTTGCTGGCCTACAAATGTCACGTTCATCCAAATAGCAATTTCAGGGCATACTTCTCTGATTTGTTGGTGCCTCTGAAAAAATTAAATGGAGAGAACATTGAGGTGCCAAGAACATGATGAACTCACTGGAGAAGCAGAGTCAGCTATTCCCCCAAACCCCACAGCTCTAAAATTAGACTCAGGCAACCCTGTGAGGAGGGCTCTGTCCACGCTTGCCCCCAAAGCCAAGGTTGTCCCATTTGCCCTGAGGATCTGAAATTGGGAGGACAGACCCTCAAGGCTGACCCAGAGTTCATAGCATCCTCACCTCCCTCCACTTCCATGTTGAACCAGGTCCCATGGGAGAGGCCGAGCACCTGCCAATCATGTCCCATTTAATTGTTTTCTCTTCTAAAAATGGGCTGTATTGAGATATCATCTACATGTGAGAAAATGCATCCATTCTAGGTGTCTGGTTCAGGGAGCATGTGTTGACAGAAGCCCATATTCATGTAACTACCATCACAGTCATTAGAACATTTCCCTCACCCTGGTAACTTTTCTTTTAAATTCAGAAACGTTACAACCACCCAGGAAAGAACAGAGATTAATATTACAAAGTAACACTTAGAAACTTGCCACCAGGATTTAGCGAATATTACTGTTTTGCCATATTTGCTTTGGTGTAGTCTCATTTCTTATTCTCTCTTCCTCTCTCTATCCACCCTTCCTTTTAAAGAAATAGAAAAAAAATTCTTTTGAGGAAACAAAACATGATGGATACACTTGGAGTTTTCCTCATCTGAATCCCCGAAGGTAATCACAGTCATTGCCCATGCCTTAAAGGTGCCCGTGTTTTGAAATTCTTGTTGTATTGTGTACCACAGACAGTATACAGCTTTGCTGGGGAGGCTTCTAATATTTACATAAAATATTGCCATAATGTACGTGTCCTTTTTGCATCTTACTTTCACTCAACATGTGCTTTTGAGATCTAGTCACCTTTTTATAAGTAGATGTGGTTCATTTGTCTTAATATAGTATTGTGCTTTATGACTGTTTTAAAATTTCCTTGTCTAATCCCTTATTGGTAGGCACTTAGATTGTTTCCTTTCTTTCTTCTTAAAAAGATCAGTACAGTGGGGCTCCTGGGTCTCTCAGTTGGTTAAGCATCTGCCTTCAGTTCTGGTCATGATCCCAGGATCCTTGGTTTGAGTCCTGCATCGGGCTCCTTGCTCAGAGGGGAAACTGCTTCTCCCTTTTTCTCTGCCTGCCACTCCCCCTGCTTGTGCACTCACTGTTTCTGGCAAATAAATAAATAAAATATTTAAAAAATAAAATCAGTATAGCAGGGAATACTCTTGTGCCCCTGTTACTCTAGGGTTACTCTAGGGTATTTACATGAAAGTAGAATTGTTGGGTCATAGGATCATGGGGCACACACATCTCCAGCTTTACTAGATATTGCTGAATTGCTCTCCAAGGTAAGAGTATCAACACCCAGACTGTACAAGACTTCCTATGTTCCCCACCTCCTCTGTACTGTTAGATAACTACCTCCCACCAGTCTAGTATTTATGAAAGGTCTGTCAGTTGTTTTAATCTGCGTCTCTGGTCACCAGTGAAGCTGAGCGTGTTTTTCGCCTATTTATTGGCCTTTAAAGTTTTTTCTGTGAATGTCTGTTGATATTTTTGTTTTCTGATTGCTTCTGCTTCTACAAAATAACAAGCAAGGTCAGCAGCTGTGAGTGAAGGGTGGTGGGAGTTGGAGGTTTGAGGGGAGGGGCTATGGGGAGGGTGGTTTATTTTACTTTGGTCTGTTCAAAAGCAGACCCTGAGACAAGGATGTAGTGCATGTAGTTTATATGGAAGGTGATCCCAGGACACATGGGTGGAAGAGGGGGAAGTGAGGCAGGGAAGGGGAGAAAGCCAGTAAGGGGTTCATGGTCAAGTTCACTACCATGGTAGGCAACTGTAAGTCAACCCCACTGGGGAATTCTGGGAGCCACCCTTGAGGGGAGGGAGCTGGAATATCTATATATCAACTCAGGTTGGTTTTTGCAAGAAGTCCACTCCTGTTTGGGGTTCCATGGGTCCCCAGCACTTACGCAGCTGCAGTGGTGGAAGGAGACCTCTGGCCAGCAGAGAAAGCCCTTAGGCAAAGACATGCAGATGGTGGCACTTGGGAGTTCGGTTAGCACTGAAATGTCACTGCCCTGGGCTGATGCGTGCGAGAGTGAATGAACCAGCAACAGGCAAGGGGCTGGCTGGGCAGTACCATAACGGTGCTTCAGGACTAATGGTGGTAGTTTAAAGAGAGCCATGGGACACCTGGCTGGCTCAGTCCATAGAGCATGCAACTCTTGATCTCCAGGTTGTGAGTTCGAGTCCCACATTGGGAGCAGAGGTCACTTAAAAAGAAAATCATAAATAAATAAATAATTGAGCATGACAAGTGCCCAAAGAATCTTAGCCACCACCAACCCTCTAGCTTACAGATGAGGAACTAAAGGCCCCCCCCCCAAAGAAAAGGGACTTTCTCAAAATCACAAAGGACTCAGAGCAAGAACGTTAAAATAGCTTTTGTTTTACAAAAGTAAAGCATGATTATTGGTGAAAATTCAGAAAATGTAAACAGAAAGAGAAGTCAAAATCACAACTGTAACTGTCTACAACTTAGTTTGTATCTTTCTAGGTATATCCATATCTGTATAGGATTTTTTTATACAGTTTTTCTTCAACAAAACTTTTTTTAGAGATTTTATTTATTTATTTATTCTTTTTTAAAGTTTATTTTATTTTAGAGAGAAAGAGGGGCGGGGGGAGAGAAACATGAGCCAGGGGAAGGGCAGAGGGAGAGGAAGAGAGAGAATCTCAAGTAGACTCCTAGCTGAGCTTGGAGCTCAAAGTGGGGCTTGATCTCACAACCCTGAGATCATGACCTGAGCTGAAATCAAGAGTTGGACACTTAACTGACTGAGCCACCAAGGTATGCTCCACCAAAAATTTCAATCACATTATACATGTAAAACATACATGTTTTAAATCTGTCTGTAGCAGGATTTTTTTTCATATTATGGTATATCATGTGTGTCTTTCCATATCATTAAATATTCTACATAAATATTAAGTGCTTCACAATATTCCATTGTTAAACATTTAAATTGTTTGCATTTTTTTTCATTATTATGGACATTGCAATAAATTTCCTGGAAACTAACTGTGAGCATGACCATGATTATTTCCTAAGAATAAATTCCTAGAAATGGAATTGCTGGCTGAAAGTATAAGCCCTTTCTAAGGCTATTACTACATATTGCTAATTTGGTAAACTTTGTTAACTATGGGAACTGCACAACTATTTGCTCAGTTGCTCAGGCCAAAATTCTTGCACGTTGTAATTTTTTACTTTGTGTAATGTTTCTGTAGGGTCCCTGGAAATGGGTTTGTTGAACAAAAAGGCATGCTTGTGGGCACCTGGGTGGCTCAGTTGGTTAAGCATCTGACTTTTAATTTCAGCTCAGGTCACGATCTCAGGGTCTTGGGAAAGAGCCCATATAGGGCTCCCTGTTCAGCAGGGAGTCTGCTTAAGTATTCTCTCCCTCTGCCCCACCTCCCTCAAATAAATAAATAAATAAATCTTAAAGGATGCTTGTTTGCCACTTTGATATACACTGCCAAATTATCTTTTAAAAGTAGTTACACCGATAGAATGTTCCGAAACCATGCTGTTTTTCTCCCTTTTCTATTCAACATTTGGGTAGAATTAAGTAGTTGTTCCTTTTTTGGTGCAGATTGTGTACATTTTTAGAAGTTTATTTTTAGATTGATCTTTTGCTTTTATTGCTGGAATGAATGCAATTTTTAAAATCTGCTGTATTTTCTAATTGGTCATTGCTGGAGATCTAAGAAAACTATCGATTTTAGTATATTTATTTTAAACCATCTACTTTACTGAACCTATTATTATTTCTAATAAGTTTTTAATTGATTTTCTTGTTTTTCCCCTCAGAAAATTATATAATGTGTGAATATTGATCATCTTACTTTTTCCCCTCAAACATCTGTGCCTCTTGTTTTATTCTCTTCACTTCAAGAATAGAGGGCAAAATGGGTGGCAATGAGTTGTCTCTTTGTCTTTCCTCATGATTTAAGGGGAATGCCTCTGAGTGTTTTCCCATTGAACATGATGCCAATAGTCACTTGATGTGCATGTGTAGTTTCTTAAAAAGATTTTATTTGTTTATTTGAGAGAGAGGGAGAGTGACCGCAAGAGAGTGAACACCAGCCAGAAGAGAGGCAGAAGAAGAGGGAGAAGCAGAGTCCCTGCTGAGCAGGGAGCCCGATGCAGGACTCAGTCCCAGGATCCTGAAATCATGACCCGAGCCAAAGGCAGACAGTTAATGGACTGAGCCACTCGGGCACCCCATGTAATTATTTTTTTTTAATAATGCTATGGAAATAGAGGTGCCGGGGTGGTTCAGTGGGTTGAGCCTCTGCCTTCAGCTCAGGTCATGATCTCAGGGTCCTGGGATCAAGTCCCGCATCGGGCTCTCTGCTCGGCGGGGAGCCTGCTTCCCCCTCTTTCTCTGTCTACCTGTGATCTCTCTCTCTCTGTCAAATAAATAAATAAAATATTAAAAAAATAATTCTATGGAAATATACTTCTTCCTCTCTCCTTCCTTCGAAAGGGAGTGCACAGAGTGGGAGGGAGAGAGAGTCTTAGGTAGGCTCCATGCTTTGTGGGGAGCCTGATGTGGGGCTCGATCTTATGACCTTGAGATCATGACCTGAGCTCATGAGCCAATCAAGAGTCGGATGCTTGGGGCACCTGGGTGGCTCAGTGGGTTAAGCCTCTGCCTTCAGCTCAGGTCGTGATCCCAGGGTCCTGGGATCGAGCCCCACATCGGGCTCTCTGCTTGGTGGGGAGCCCGCTTTCTCCTCTCTCTCTGCCTGCCTCTCTGCCTACTTGTGATCTCTCTCTCTGTCAAATAAATAAATAAAATCTTTGGAAAAAAAAAAAAGAGAGTCGGATGCTTAAACAACTGAGTCACACAGGCACCCCCTTTCTATTCTTATTTTATGAAACATTGCAGTCAGGGGATAGATGTTATTTTTTAAAATCAGCTTTTTTTGGTCATCTATTGAAGTTTTTTCTCTTTTTACATTAATAGTCTATAAAATTTTGAATAGTTGTTGCTTAATCTCACATTTCTTCTTTTAACATACTAGTTTAGTTTATTTGCTAATATTTTAGTTAATATTTTGCAGGTGTATTCATAATTGGGTTTGTAGTGTTCCATGTTGTGCTTTGTCTCTTCTTTTTATATTGTCCTGCATAATTTGTAAAAATAATTGAAAATTTTCTCTCATTATGCATTGGAATAATTTAAATAGCAGTAGACTTCTATGATATTTGAATGTTTAAGAGAATTCTGCTTTGTCTGATGTTCACATTGTGGCTATGCTTTCTTCTTGTTTGCATTTCCTAGAACCGCTTTGCTTTTCTTCTTAGTCATAATCTTTCTGAATCATTTTGTTTTACTTAAGGGTTTTGTAGGCATTCCCAAGCTGTATTTTGTGTTTTAATTTAAGCAAGTTTTTAAAACTGTTTAACCCTTTTTATTTATTGTCATAACAATTTCTCTTGTTTAAAATTGTTCGATTATTTTGTTTTTTGTTGTGATTCACTACAGTATTCTTGCTTTATATCCTTTGCTGTAACAGTCACAATTTTTGAAGTGATTTAATAACTGTAGATTCTGTTTTTTAGATCTTTTAATGATTGAATGATTAATCCTAGATTCTCTAAACCATAAGTTTTAGAAGCAAGACCTTGTCTTATGTCTCTCTCTTTGAAAGGGGAGGAAAATTACACATTTTTACTTCTTTTTATTCCCTCCTCTGTCAATCTCAACTCCAAATCTGCCATACCAGACCATTGTTAATTATATTATGTGCCTTTCTCCATCACGGAATTGAATATTTCCATTCTGTTTTATAACCATGTTTCTTGCGGTTATTAAGTCTTAACCCCATGCTTAGCATTAGGGTGGATTTGGTTCTCTCCCATGACACAGTTTCCATGTTCAAAAGTATTTATGTATTCTAGTTTTTGGGAAAGAGTGTTTGTGATCTCCTCCTCAGATTCTTCAGTGTTTCATAACATCTTGTTTATTTCCTTACCTTGGCTGGACTAAAAGTTTGGGGCCATCTTCTTTTTATTCCTTCAAACCTTGTTTTGTCCCTGACAGTGAATTTTGTGGCAGGAAAGTCAGGGTCCTTCTTCTTCTACATGGATATTTACATGAAGTTTTATTTATATATAAAATGAAATAATTTTATCAGAATTTTCCTTGTTATTGTTTGACCAATTTATTCTGGCCTCTCCTTTAGGAATGCCAACAGTCCTACATTGAATATCTGTTGTCTTTCCTACATGGGTTTTCCCATTCTTTTGTCCTTTGCCCCTATATCCTGCATTATTTTTCTCAAGTCTATTCCCCACCTCCCCGGTTTGGATTTCTTCATTGGTTTGTCTGCTTTTCATTGCTTTGTATACCATTTTAAAAAAAAAAGTGTTGCAATAGTATTGTTTATTTCCTTAATGATTTTTCTTAGCATTACCCATTCTTTTGTTAACCTGATCTGTTGTTATAAGGATCTCATTTTTCAGCATTTTTTCTATGGAGTCCTTGATGATTTTTTTCCATTCCACTGAGAGTGGAAAGTAGATTTGCCCCAAGTTTTTATATATTTTATGGGTTCAGTTTTCAGAAACATATTCTTCATAGCTTCATGCTACTGTGTTTATTTCATTCTCTCTTGTTGGAAAGTTTTGGCTTGTGTCCCCTTTTGTCATCTTTGAATAGGATTCTTTAGGATTTTTATTTGTCTCAGACTAGCATGGACAGATTTTCCTTGGTGATTCCCCAAACCTCACACTTCACCCTGAGGTATTTGAGTAGTTTTGGCATCATCTTACTAGAACCATTTAAGTGTCTGTATATTTTGGATGCATTTGGAGAAAGATTTGGAAGGATATAAAACTAACAGAAAATATTGGTTACTTAAAGGTAGGTTTAGAGGGAGAGAATATTAACTTCTTCTTTAAAAATGTTTTTAAAAAATGGACAAACATTATGAATATCAGATAAAATTTATAAGTGACTAAATTACCATGTAAAAAGATGCTGGACTTTGCTGATATCCAATGAAATGCAAATTAAAGCAACCCTGAAACATCATCTCTTGCATATCGGATTGGGAAAAAACCATTCAAATTTTATAATATTTAATATGGTAAAGATATGGGGAAAGATGCACTATTTCAAAAAACTTTTTTTGAAGAAGGAAACTTGATGACTCTATCGAGTAACTTAAAATATTACTTCAGGCATTTAAAACACAGATTGTAATGGGACTATGGACAGAGTGGGTTAATTTAGTCTTTGTGTATTATGACTAAAGAAATATTTCATATCCTTTTAAGAACACTACGAACAAATTCAAGATCAGACTTTATTTTGCGTTAAGATTGCTGTTAGTTTTTCTGAACTGTTATGTTTTGCCTAAGATGTGATTTCTCCACTGCGTTATCAAATACCAAATACATCAGCATTATAAAATAGATACATACAGAGCCTGAGAACTTCAAGTTCCTGTCAAGGTGACCTTGTAGCTCAGGTTGATGTCTCTTGCCCTCAAACTCTACCCCAGAGAAATGATAGAAATGGGAGAAAACATGGATTTGAGGAATTAATAAAGAACTGATGGAAATCCTTGGGGAGTCTGCAGGCTGCCTTGAGCTGGAGCGTGTATGAGCATGTGTGCTGTGTGATGGTGTGCCGATGCATGTGGTGTGTGTCTGCAGGTGTGCTGTTGGATGGTATGTGTTTGCCTGTGGTGTGTGCACGTGTGCTGTGTGTTGGTGTGCATTTTCATGTGGTTTGTGTGGGGTGTGGTGGTTTATGTGTGATGGTGTATGTTTGCATGTACTGTGTGTGCACGTGTGCTGTGTGTTTGCATGTGATGCATGTGCACGTATGCCGTGCGTTTGGTGTGTGTCTGCATGTGGTGGTTGTATGTGCATGTGTGATATGTGTTTGGTATGTGTGTGTTTGGTGTGTGTGCATGTGTGGTCTGTAGTGTGGGGGGGATATGTGTGCATGCTCACATTTGTTGAGTGGTAGGGAATAGGGCAAGCAAAGGCAAGGGTGGGAAGATAGATTAGAGCAGTGGTTTTCAATCCTAGTTGCACATTAAAAATCATCTGAGAAAGCTCTTAAAAATATTCACACCAGATACAATGATAGCTAGGAGAAGATTTGTGTTGAAGTATTGGGGATGAGCAGTTACGATGTCCACAACTTACTTTCAGTGGTCCAACAATACAAACACCCTCACTCCAACCAGAGAGAGAGGAAGCAAATGTAGCAACATTTGGTAAATCAATGTAAAGACCACACCAGTGTTCCCTGTACTATTTCTTTCAGCTATTTTATAGGTATGAATGTTTTTCTCCAAAATACGGTGTTCAGAAAAAATCTGTGCTCATCTCTGGTATACCAGGTATACCAGGATACCTGGTATCCCAGGTATTCTGATTTTATAGTGTGTGGTGAGGTGGCTTTTTTTTTTTTTTTGAAGTTCCATACACAATTCTAATGCCAAACAAGGACTAAAACTTGTTGGGTTGGAGGAAAGCTTTTAAAGATTCTGCTTTTGCTGCTCCTCCTAAAATCCCCTGATAGTGTCTCTGACTGCCATTCTATAGACGTTGAAAGGAACCAACAGCCCAGACCTCCAGTGTCTGTGGAGTAACAGGACAGCTGGGTGTTCTGCTGACCATCGTGGAACCTGGAACTCAGAGGCCAAAGTAACTAGACACTGGAGAAGTATACCTCTCATGAAAGAAAGACAAGAAACTGAATGCATCCCACCTGAAGCAGAATTACTGAGGCCAGTGGATCTAGAATTTAAAATAAATGTTGTAAATACCCTTAAGGAAATAAGGAAAGACGTTAAGAATATGAAGAAAAATTTTAAAGTTGCTTCAAAGAACCAGATAGAAATATTAAGCATGAAATAAATAGTAGTTAAGATAAATAGATAAAAGATTGCATTGATAGCAGGATGGAAACAGCTGTAGAGCAAGTTAATGAAATGGAAGATCAGGTTGAAGAACTTGCCCAAGAAACAGCAGTAGATGATAAAGAGGGAAAATATATACTAAGAAAAGTGCTTTGAAATATGAAAGAGAGAAATAGAACTGCCAACATTCAGAAAATAAGAACTCTAGGAGAAGAGAAAAAATAGGATAAAATATTTGGAGAAGTAAAAAAAATTCAACTTTCTAAAATTAAAGAGAAGAGGTCCTAGCTTGAAAAGGCTTATAGAATGCCATGCAGAAGAGATAGGGAAAAACCTATATCTGCTTCAGAGTGAAACATGAGAGCATCAAAGACACATTCTAAATGTTTCTGGAAGTGAAGCAGAGTGTCAATAAACAATCAGACCGACATCAAGAGGACACTACAAGTAGTATGTAAAACAAGGAAGAGTAGATATAAATATTGTTAAGTTTAGGAAA
The DNA here is from genome assembly GCF_963455335.1 of Martes martes. Lineage (NCBI taxonomy): Eukaryota > Metazoa > Chordata > Mammalia > Carnivora > Mustelidae > Martes > Martes martes. The sequence continues at coordinate 15,683,494 of NC_137896.1, read as the reverse complement.
TAAGGGAAATTAGACTTGAGTATAGGTCTTAAAGATGATGTAGGGGTTACTACCAACCACAACAAAACCAAGAGCAGAATATATAACTTTTGAACCAGCAAAAGGAAATTCTCCCTAAACAATGGAAACCAGGAAAGAAAGAAAGGAAAAAAGAATCCTTATCAGTTGTGAAATATGTTCTAATATAACAATAATTGCAATAAATGCAAATGAATAAAACTTACTTATTAAAAGACACCTAAGATTAGACTTTTTAAAGGAAGGTCAGTATTATTCTTTTAAATAAGAAATACACTTAATATGAAAAGACAAAGTGGGAAAAGACTGAATTCCAGGCAAATACCAGAAGAGATCTAGGGTAGCAATTTCAACATGAGACAAAATAACATTTAATGTGAAAGTATAATAATGCAAGAGGTTGTAGACTAGTAAAAGGAACAGTATAAGAGAAAATAAAGCTAACAGGAAAATACATGCATTTAAAAGTATACAAATATATCGAGCAACAATCCATAGAATCCCAGGGAGATGTGTGATAATCATTACCTGTCATTGGACATCTTATCATATTCCTCTCAGAAATGAACAGATTAGTTGGTGGTCTAAAAATAATCAGAAATATATTTCTTAAGTTTTTTTTTTTATATTTTATTTATTTGTCAGAGAGAGTGAGAGAGGGAACACAAGCAGGGGAAGTGGCAGGCAGAGCAGGCAGAGGGAGAAGCAGACTCCCTGCTGAGCAGGGACCCTGATGCAGGCCTCCATCCCAGGACCCTGGGATCATGACCCAAGGCAAAGGCAGATGCCAAACCAACTGAGCCACCCGGGCATCCTAATCAAAAATATTTTTGAAAAATCTTTTTGCTACTGGTGTTTTGAAATTTCACAATGGTATGTTTTAGCATGAGTCTGTTTTTTGTCCATCTTGCTGGGTACTTATGGGCCTTTTCAGATGTCCTTCTCTGTGGGGGAAATTGTGGTTATTTTGTTGCTAACATTCTGTGATACTGTGAATTATAATAAGAAGTATATATTTGGTCTTCAACCAATTCCTAGCACTGAGCTCCTAAAATCCTTGACATTACCAGTGACTGGAATGTCTTATTATGTTAATGAGTTGACCTTTAGAAAGCCCTTAGGTAACCTAAGGGTAGGGACTGGTTGTGAGGGGACCAACCATGTGATCAGGGGAACTTTTAGCACCCCACTCCCCAATCCTCAGGGAAGGAGACAAGGACTGAGGGTGAATCTATTGCCAGTGGCCAAAGATTTGACCATCTCGATGATCTCCTCCATACAAACCCAGAAGGAAGGGGTTTGGAGAGCTTCTGCATTGATGAACATGTGGAGATATGGGGAAAGTGATGCTCCTGGAGATGCCCTGGCCACTCTGTGCCCCTTTCCTAGATCTTTCCCTAAGCAACTCTTCCATCTGGCTGTCCCTGATTATATCCTTTTATAATAAACCAGTGATGTGGTTAAGTAAATTGCTTCTCTGACTCCTATGAGCCACTCTAGCATATTAATCCAACCCAAGGAGGGGTCATCAGGACTTTACAGCCTGTGGGTCAGAAGTTGACAGGTTACAAACTTGGGCCTGTGACTAGTGTCTGAAGTGCAGTGGGGAGCAGTCTTGTAGGACTGAATCTTTAACCTGGGGAATCCGAGGCTGTCTCCAGGTAGGTAGTGTCGGGCCTGAGTTGAACTGTAGGACAACCAGCTAGTGTCCAAGAGTTGCTTGTTGGTGTTGGAACTGGGACCTGGACTTATTTACATACTGTTTCTCTGGAACTCCTCTGATTTGGACGTGGCATCTTCTGGATAGTTTCTTATCTTTTCTTGCCTATTTTCTCTATCTTTATCATTTGATTTACTTTCTGGGAAATGTCCTCATCTGTATCTTCCAATCCTGCCCTTGAATTTTTGAAATTTCTCCTATCTTACTCTTAACTTCAAGAGCACTTTTTTGTTGTTAGAATGTTGCTTTCTATTTATTTGTTTGTTTATAAGATTTTATTTATTTGAGAGAGAGAGAGTGCGTGCACAAGTGGGGGCAGGGGCAGAGGAAGAGGAAGAAGCAGACTCCCCACTGAGTAGGGAACCCAACATGGGGCTCAACATGGGACTCGATCCCAGGACCCTGGGATTATGACCTGATCCGAAGGCAGACACTTAACTGACTGAGCCACCCAGAATGTTGCTTTTCTTAAAAGAGAACCCTGTGCCTGCAATACTTCATTTCTTTGAGATATGAATGCTTAAAAAAAAAAAAAAAAGATTTTCCTCTTCCTGAAACATACCTCTATCTGGTTTTTGTTGCTGCTGTAACAAATTAGCACAACTAAAATGTATTGTCTTACCATTCTGTAGAATAGAATTTCAGTGTGGGTTTCACTGGGCTAAAATCACTGTGTCTGCGAGACCATGTTTCCTTCTGGAGGCTCAAGGGCGCAGTCTGTTTTCGTGCCTTTTCCAGCTTTAGAGGCCACCTACTTTCCTTGACTCACGCCCCACCCCACCCCAGCTCATCACCCTCCCCTCATCTTGAAAACTAGTAACTCACATCTCTCACTCTTTGCTGGTTGTCACATCTCTCTCTGACCATGGCCAGGAAAAGTTCCCCATTTTTAAGGATGCATGTGATTAGACTGGGCCCATCCAGGCCATCCAGGATAATCTCATCTCAAAGTCCATGGATGAGAAGCCTTAACTGGGTTTGCAGCCTTCAACTTGCAAAAGTGCCAGGCAGCATAGCACCTTCATGGGTTCTAGGATTAGGACGTGCACATTTTGCAGAGGTCATTATCCTGCCTGCCTAATCCCCCTCCCCCGCCTTTTTAAAAATTTTGTTCTCTGATTTTCACAGTAGAGGATTTCCTCAGATGTCTGAGAGCCCCCAGTTATCTGAACATGGTCTTCATCATTCACCCTATGACCACCCTAAAATGCCGTCTATGTTGGGAAATGGGTCTCTGATTTTCTCATGGTCCGTCCATGTCTTTCTCCTCAGGCCTCCAAATTGGAGATAGCACCATAACTTTGCATTTAGTTTTACAGCCGTAGGAACATCCAACACCATGTAGGCTTAAATAGAGGGCAACCCAGAACATAAAGCACCTCCAGGGGCTCCTGGGTGGTAAAGTAGGTTAAAAGTTGGACTCTTGATTTCAGCCCAGGTGGTGATCTCAGGGTCATGAGATGGAACCCCGTGTTGGGCTCTGCGCTTGGCAAGGAGTCTGCTTAAGACTCTCTTTCCATCTCCCACTGTTCCTCCCTACCTCTCTCTCAAATGAAAATTAATCTTAAAAAATATAAACCGCCTCCATTCATTTTCCAATTTAGAATAGCCTCCAAATTCTTGACCAGCTTCCATATAAAAAACCATTGGGGCATAACTGAAATATTTACTTCTAAATAGTATTGGGATAATTTCATTACCTATACACATTGACAGTGATACATTATAAAACAACTTAGTGTACTGCTTTTATCCACTTATATCCACTCAAACATCTTGGACATTGATGTCTTCACCATCAGTAAAGCCATGTTTTGAAGCATCCTGCAGTTTTCCACAGTCCATCGTCTTTATTTCCATTTGAGGCATTTGAGATGCATTAATGTTTAAATCTGTATTTTTGCTATCACCGAAATTTGTATCCCAAGCCATGATAACCCATGTCAGGAGAGGGCTTGGGTTGTTTAATTTGTCCTAGTGGTGTATGTGCCTGACTTCCACAGACAACCATTCCCTGTATTGATTTTAAAGTGAGCTTTAAAAGGCTTGTTTACAAAGGCATCTGACACTTGCAATTGTGAGGTGCTACCTCCAGCAATAATTACTAAATCTGTGTCAAATTTCTTTGCCTTCCTTATTTACTGATTCTGTCAGGTGCCATCCCTAATCATCCCAAACCAACATTGATTGAGGTCATTTCAGGTTGATGTTTCTCCCCCAAATAGGATTTTTGTTCAAAATAAAGAAATTAAGAATGTATTCCCATAATATGAGAGATTTTTTAAGAACTCAAATTTAGGGCAATTCTTTTCTGAAAGTTAATGTTTAGAAATATATGCTATTTGGGGTGAATTCCATATGAAATCAGTTTTCTTGCTTATTCTCAGTTCCCTTTCATCACGATCTTCTCATTTCTGGTCCCATACTTTGATCCAACAATCAGCGACCTTTAAGGATAGGGGTTTTAAATATCATTTACACACTCTGTTTTCTATCTCAAGTCCTGACATCCCCTTCATGTTCAGGTATATATTCTTCTGGCAACCCAACACCGCCAACTGATGTGATTGATGTCTCATAGGCATTTACAGCTTAAAATGTCCAGAATAGAACACAGAAGTAGGGATGGGCTGCCTCACCCCCTTCCAGGACTGTTCCTCCTTCTGTCTTCCCATTTCATTGAAGGATTCCCATCATTCATTCTGTTGCTCAGGTTCAAATACCTAAAAGGTATTCTTTTTTTTTTTTTTAAAGATTTTATTTATTTATTTGACAGAGAGAGAACACAAGTAGGCAGAGAGGTAGGCAGAGAGAGAGAGAGGAGGAACCAGGCCCCCGGCCTAGCAGAGAGCCCGATGCAGGATTCGATCCTCGGACCCTGAGATCATGACCTGAGCCGAAGGCAGAGGCTTAACCCACTGAGCCACCCAGGCGCCCCCTAAAAGGTATTCTTGATTCTTCTCTTTCCCTCATCCACTCCCCACACCTGATCCTTCCCAGTTCTATTAACCCCCTTCAAGATTCACCACTAGCCTGACCACTTCTGACCTCCTTCACCGCCCCCATCCTGGTCACAGATACTCATCTCTCTCTTTCTCTCTGGGACTATTGTGAAAAACATCAACGCGGGCTTCCCTGTTTTCGCTCTTGACCCCAGACAGCTTACGTGCCAGGTAACAGCCAGAGGGATCCTTTTAAAAACATAAATCCTTTGCTCAAATCCCTCCTGTGGATTCTATTCACTTGTAGAATAAAATCCAAAGCCTTCAAGTGGCTGGAAACAGTGCCTCTCCATCTTTAACAGGCATACAAATCATCAGGGGATTTGTTAAAATACAAATTCTAATGCCATCAGTCTGGAGCAGGGCCCGAGATTGAGATTTTGCATTAAGCTTCCAGGTGCCGCCCGCGCTGCTTGTCTACTGATGGCACTTGGGATGCCGGTGGTCTTCAAAACCGTTCACAGCCTGGCCCCTGTCTTTCTGATTTCAACCTACCACTCTCTCTCTTCCTCAGTTTGTACCAGCTGTCTTAGGCTTCTTCCCTCTGCACGAAAATGCCTTTTCCTGTGCCATTTCCTCTTTCTGGAATTCTCTTCCTCCAGATATGCACAGGACTCTCATTTCGTTCAGGTCTCTGCTTAGATCTCGTCTTCCTAACTACAACCTGTCATGTTCGCATTCCTTCACACTGCACTTTTCTGTGACCTTTTATTTTAGACCTGTATCTTGTTAAAGAGCCTATAAAAAGAGCTTTATACTTTTTATATAGTCTAACTGTATTTGTCTCTTGTTTTGGTCATTTGGTCATTTTGTATTGGTATTTAATGTTAATTATGGGTACACTTCAGTTTATAACTGCCATTTTACTGTGTGATTTATCTTTTTCTCTGTCCTATATGTTTTTTTCTGTTGGGTTTGTATGTGTGTGTGTGTGTGTGCGCACGTGTGTGTGTTCTCCCCCTCTGTTATCTTAGTAATTATACATTCTTTCACTATTGTTTTAAAAGCTACTGTAGAGATTATAGTACACAACCATGACTTATCAAAGTCCAATGTTAGTGGGTACTTTTATCTTCTTCCCAGTCAATGCAAGGACCTTAGAACATCTTTGCACTGTTTACCTCCTCCCAGCTTATATGCTGTTATTGTCACATATTTTTTAAAGATTTATTTATTTCTTTGAGAGAGAGACAGAATGAGAGCATGCATGAGAGAGTGGGAAGGGGCAGAAGGAGAGGGAGAGGGAGAGACGGAACCTCAAACTGACTCAACACTGAGCACAGAGCTTGACACAGGGTTTGATCCCATAACCCCAAGATCATGACCTGGGAGGAAACCAAGAGTTGGATGCTTAACCCACTGAGCCAACTAGGTGCCCCTTATTGTCACATATTTTATGTCAATATATATCCTGAGCCCCACAAGCCATTATTATCTTTATTATGATGGTGATTTTATATAGTCAATAATTTGTTACAATCTATCCATATATTTATCCTTTCCATTGTTCTTCATCTTTCTTACATCACTGAGCTTTTATCTGGGATCATTTTCCTTCTGCCAGACCCTTGATAATCTCATTTGAGTGAGTCTACTAATGCCAAATTGTCTACATTTTGTGTTTGTTAAGACTTTTGAGATAGAATCCTAGATTGGAACTTTTTTTTCCTTACAGCATATTGAAGATGCCATTCAGTTTCCTTCAGCTCATATTGCTAGTTTTAAGAAGGCAGTTGTGGGGCGCCTGGGTGGCTCAGTGGGTTAAAGCCTCTGCCTTCAGCTCGGGTCATGACTTCAAGGTCCTGGGATCAAGCCCTGCATTGGACTCTCTGCTCAGTGGGGAGCCAGCTTCCTCCTCTCTCTCTGCCTGCCTCTCTGCCTACTTGTGATCTGTCTGTCAAGTAAATAAATAAAATCTTTAAAAAAAATATTTAAGAAGGCAGTTGTGAGTCTGTCTTGCTCCTTTGAAGGTAATCTGTTTTTTCCCCCTGCTGTTTACAAAAGATTTTCTTTGTCATTGGTTTTCAGAAGTTTTACTCTGTTGTGCCTAGGTATGGATTCTTTTTATTTATCCTGCTTTGTATTTGGAGTGCTTCTTGAAACTATACATTCAGATCTTTCATTGGTTTTGGAAGATTCTGAGCCATTATCTCCTCAAACATTAGTTAAGCCCTGTTCTGTCTGTCTTTGCCTTTTTTTTTTTAAAAGATTTTATTTATTTATTTGACAGACAGAGATCACAAGTAGGCAGAGAGGCAGGCAGAGAGAGAGGAAGGGAAGCAGGCTCCCTGTTTCACAGAGAGCCCGATGTGGGGCTCGATCCCAGGACTCTGGGATCATGACCTGAGCCGAAGGCAGAGGCTTTAACCCACTGAGCCACCCAGGTGCCCCTGTCTTTGCCTTCTGATGTTCCACTTACACATATGCTGGATCTTCTTGCTCCATTCTCTATGCTCATGATTCTCTTTTCTATGTCTTTCCTCCATTTTTTCCTCCTAGAGTGAATATACTTCACTCTGTGTATTTTCTTTTGTTCTGTCTTCCAGTTTACTAATCATTTGTTCAAGTGAATCTATTATGTTCTTTAACCCCATCCATAAGGTTCCTCCTTTTGATTACTGTCTTTTTTAGGTTCCAGTAGTAATATTTAGTTCTTTTACAAATATACTATTTTATTTTATTTTTTTAATATTCAGTTCTGTAAAATTCTTCACATTTCCTTTTACTTTACATTTGTGTCTAATTACTCTAAAATCTGGAGCTGTTGTGGGGCCATTCCTTTGTCTGTTTTTTCTGCTGGTTTTATGTATGTTGTATCATTGCCCAGGTCTTTTAGAGGTCTGGGTTAGCACCAAAATCGAACATTACACCATTGCTCAAAAACCTTCATTGGGGGGCGCCTGGGTGGCTCAGTGGGTTAAAGACTCTGCCTTCGGCTCAAGTCATGATCCCAGGGTCCTGGGATCGAGCCCCACATCGGGCTCTCTGTGAAACAGGGAGCCTGCTTCCCCCTCTCTCTCTGCCTGCCTCTCTGCCTACTTGTGATCTCTGTCTGTCAAATAAGTAAATAAAATCTTTAAAAAAAAAAAAAAACCTTCATTGGTTTTCCATTGTATTCTAAACAAGAGCCTGAGTTTTGGTCAGCATCCATATCTCTCTCGAATATGGTCCCAACTCACCTGTTCAGTCTCCTGTGAAATTCTCTCCCAGCATCTACCATCCTTTGGTACAGCTGCCCAAACTGTACAGTGAACCGAGACTTCTCCTTTCCTTTATGCATCTAACATGCCATTCCACACAGTGTAGCAGAGAGCATGGATTTGGGATAGAGGGAGACCTGCCACTGACTAGCCACGTGACCTTGAGAAAGTCACTTCAGTTTTTCAAGTTGTAGTTTTGTCATCAGACCCGTGAGTAAGTCTGCCTGTCTCACTCTGGTTGTGAGACTGAAATGGAAAATGGTGAAGAGCTACAGAGGACAGATTTTGCTTAGTCCTGCATTCCTTCTGTTGGGGGAGAGGCTTCCCATCCTACTTCCACTCTTTGGTTATGTCGGCTATCAATCATTGCAGCTTACTTCCCTGGACAAATGAGAAGCCTTCCTGGGAGTTTTAAAATTTGAGTTGAGGGGAGAGAAGTAGCATCTTCCAGATAGGAGAGCTGGGAAATGTGCAGCAGGGAGTGGATGGTGTCCAGGTGGCCCAGACAGCGCATGAAGGAGTAAAGCTTAGAGAGAGCTCTGGCAGCATTTAACTTTGGGGTTCTGGTTATTTCTGAGGCCAGCTGAAGCTCTTTCCATATTAAGCGGACTCATCCATGGGTGGTCCTTCTTCTTCCTTTTTAAAAGATTTTATTTATTTACATGAGAGAGAGAAAGAGCAAGAGGGTGGAAGGGGCAGAGGGAGAAGGAGAAGCAGGCTCTCCACTGAGCAGGGAGCCCGACGTGGGACTCGATCCCAGGACCCTGAGATCATGATCCGAGCCAAAGGCAGACGCTTAACCAACTGAGCCACCCAGGCGCCCCACCCATCAGTTATTCTTTTTGCCCAAGCTGGATTACTATAAGTTTCTGATTCTTGCATGAAGTCACTTGACGAACTCAGGGGTCAAGAGTCAGGGGGCCCTCGGATGAGGTCATTTTCCTGCTCCAGTCTCAATCCCCTCCTCAGGGGCCTCACCACACCAGTTTTGTCTTCTTGTCCTCTCTGATTCTTATCTTCTCACCAGATCCAAGGCTGTATGTGAGCAGAAGAATAGTCATTTGCTTTGGTGTTTCTAGGGAGCTAGCTTGGGGCTCAGTCAGTGTCTGAGGAGGACTTGGCTAACTCATAGGCTCAGGTAACAACAACAGGGCTTCAGAGCCTTGCCAAGGCTCCAGTAGGGTTGCCTGGACCTCTCCCAGCTTCCAAGGAAGGCTGAATTTGGATTTCTGTGAATCTCCCTGGCTAAACTACCCTTACTTCCTCACTTTACTCAGACACACCAAACCCAAGTTTCTAGAAGTGGGGCTGAGAATCTGCGTGTTTGTCAAGCATCTGGGATATGTTAATGCAAGCAGAACTAGAGAATCTCCGAGCTGGGTGTTTTTCTGATGCCTTGAGTGAATAGTTTTACTTCTTCAGACTCCTGGGCAGAGCAGTTTGGGGAGAGTTATGACCAAAGCAGGCCAGTGAGCCTGGTTTCTTATATTAATGGTTATAGGGGCCTCATAATTACAGGACGACACAAGTGTCTCATAATTAGCGTCTGCTGTTCTGTTCCTGGGGGTCAATTGTTCTGCAACAATGGCCATGCTCAGCCCTGGACAGCCCGCAGCTCAGCTCACTCCCCTCCACATTCCATTCCCGTGAGAGAAGAGTCCCTGGGTTCACAGGACTTTAACCCTCTCCTGCCGGGACCCCAAGGACCAGCACCGGGGTGAGACAAGTTCATGATCTGGTGCTGGGCATTCAGGGAAGTGGGAGAATGGCTCTTTGCATCAGCTAACTAGCACATGGCATCTGAGTCTGTGTTCCTCATACCCAACAAATTCACTTTTGGGATTGAGGCCCAGGGATGCTCCTGGGGATTCTGACTACGGCAGGATTTGAGACACACTGACCAATTCCCTCTCTCTTCCATACCAAAGAGCTGGCTAAGAGGGCAGGGGAACTCACTCCTGACATTATCTGTCACTCAGAGTGGAAGAGTAGCCTTGCCCCTTCTTAGCCAGGGGTAGGAGTGACTAGCAGCAGCCTGGTGCGGGGCCCATGCGGCCTGTATCAATTCCTGGGTGCCAGCCACGAGCTTTGTGATTTCAGGAAAACACTTTAATCTCTGAGCTGCAGATTCCTCATCTGTAACATGAGCCTAAGAACACTCACTTCTATTATTTGCATATTTACGTTGTTTCCTTTTTATTTTCTTCTAGTACACTATTCTTGGCATCACCAGTTTAGTATTCAAAGTTGTGGCCAATGGGTGATACTCGGGGTCCATGAAGATCACCTGGGGAGCTTTTACAAAATAAAGACCTATTGAGTTGATATCCATGAGGACACAACTAACTCAGGAATGGGTACTTGGAGAAAGCTCTGCAGGTCCTCCTGATGGACACATGTGCCGAAACCCATCTGCGAAAAGCCTACAAGGACCGTGGCACATAGGATGTGTGTGATTTTCCAGAGGCATGGGTTTAAATTGTGCACACTGTTAGGCTGGCACAAGTTAGCAGGGAGTGGGTCTAGTCAAGGCCCAGCATCGGCCTGTCTCTTCATAAGACTCATAGTGGTTTAAACACTTTAGTTGATTCCCTTATTTAATCTTAAAATTCTATTGCCAGTCTGGGCCACTCCCCTGAGCTCCTGACCCCTGTATCCAGCCACCTGGCTGCTCTTTCCACTTGGAAGCAAACAGACATGTGCAGTGGAGTTTGTCCCCCCAGAATCCCCAATCTCCCCCAAACCTGCTTCGCCTTCTGCCTCAGTAGCAGCTCACTTCATGGCGATTCTTAGAGTCTCTCAGGCTGAACATTCTACTCCTCACCACTCTCACACTAAGGTATCTTTACCATCCTCATGGCTCCCACTCCATCCTAAGCCACTGTCACCTTTCTCCTGGATAGGTGTCATGGCATCCGAACACTCTCCCTGTTTCTACTCTTGACCTGCTCCAGTCAAATATCGCCTTCCCAGGAGTCCTTCTACAAATACACCACCTCACATGCAACCCCCATCTCTCAATCCCTTCTCCTGCTTGATTTTTCTTTTCTGCACTTACTACTAGCTCTTATAATTCTGTTTATTTTGTGATTTTCTGAACTCTCTTATAAGTTCCACAAAGGCATGGATTTTTGTCTGTTTTATCAGTCCTGGGTCCCCAGTATTTAAAACCGTGCCAAGCAATAGATGCTCAGTATGTATTTGTTGAAAGAATGAGTAGATGAATTGCCTGCAACATCTAGGCGTTATCGTCTGCATTTGATTGACCAGGAAATGGGGGTTCAGAAGATAAGTCATTTTTCCCAAGGCCACACCATGTGTTGAGAGAAAAGCCAAGTTTTGAAATTAGGACTGACATACTGCAGAGATCATTTCTCTACATGTGGAGGAGGGGCAATTTTTGCAGTCTACCACAATTTCCTGCTAAATGTAGCTCCTGCTTTTGCATTTCAAATTGAGATTGCTATAGTCATAGATCAACATGAAAGCTTAACTTGAAGACAAAGGGGCTTTCTTGCCCCTGTCTCCTGGAGCTTCTGCGCTGGGCCAAGCTAACCCTGAGACAACCAGACAGCTGTCGTCAGTACTGACATGCTAAGAAGTTGGACCCTCATGGCTCTTGTGCCCACTGTTTCCACTGGTGAGGAATCATAAGGAGGAAAATGCCCAAACTGTGGGGAGACCCATTTGCATAACAATATTTACCACTGAATTACTCAGAATCCTTTTGAGTTTCAACTCTGAGCTTCAGGGTCCAGTGCTAAGAGTTTCTGGGAGAAGAGAAGGAACCAGAAAAGATAGCACAATGATGCGGAAGGCAGGAGGAGGAGTAGCGAAGTGTGGTGTCCTGAAACTCAAGTAAAAAGTACATCAAGGAGGATTCTAGAACCAAGGTGAGGAAATGGTCCTGTGTGGGGAGAATAGTGAGTTTGCACTGAAAGATATAGAATAGGACTTATATATATAATAAATATAATAATAAATAACAGTCCGTCCTATCCTGGGTAAGATCTAGTATAGCAAGGATGTTCATTCTTCTTAGACTGGCCTTTAATTCAATGTAATACCAATAAACACACATATACACCTCCAAATTGATGGAATTTAATAAGATTATTATAAATCTGGAACAATAGGTATGACAGAACAGAATGAAATTTTCTGAAAAGGAAGCATAATCAGTGGGACTTACCTTACCCTTTTCCCAAACCATGTTGTAGAGTAAAGTCATGAAAACCACAAAAGAGACATGGATGCTGAGAACAGGACACGGAGTAGAAGATTCAACCCAAGGGCCCTCCCTTGGCTGTTTGGCATACAACGAAGCTGGTGTTTCACGAAGCTGGTGGGAAGGAATGAGTTATTCAGTAAATCATATCTAAATTGGCTGGTCATTTGGATTAAAAAAGTTAAACCAGAAACTGTCCTTGGGTCTTTACTCCCAAATAAGCTTCCAAGCTAGATCAAAGATGAAAAGAGAAAAAATTTCATCTGTAAATCTCTCCAGTATTGAAAAAAACAAGAGAATATTTTAGCAAACTTTAGAAAAACTAAAGGAAAAGGCAGGCGATTTAGTTGCCTGAAGATAGATTTCTATGGAGCAAAAGAAGTTGTAAAGTTAAAAGAAAAATATCAATGTGGAAGAAAAACTTTAAAAATATGTATGAGGGGAGGGGTTAATATCATGACAATTTGGAGTATGGATAAAGTTGGGGGTTAAATAAACACTTAGGTAGGGAGGAAGAGCCTTAGACTCTGTCCACCCCCATTTCCTGCAGGTCTCCACCTCTCTGAACCCCTCCTAGATAGTAGCTTCCACGTGGGCAGGCTGGGCCATGGGGATATTCCCAAGTACCAGGAGCTGAATGCCATTCCCCCGCCCCTTGCCCCCTACCAACCCTCCACCCCAAATGGCCTACCCTGGACACTCTGGCTCTCTTCCCTCCCCCGAGTGGTAATGATGGGGACCAGGAGGAGTCCTGTGAGTCCTCTCCCCCTCAGAGGGTGATCCTATGGAACTTGAGTCCATGCTGGGCATCTGAGCTGGAGGGAGCGAGGCTGGGCCCGGTGGGTGGGGGATGAGGTGGGGTGCAGAGTCCCAGGGTGGGGCATGGTGAGGAGATTTGGATATCATGAGCAGCATCTAGGAGGGGAGTTGAGGAAAGGAAGATTTGGGGGTAGGAGTTCAAGGCAGGCAAGATTCAGGAGCAGAGCAGAGGTGGGTGTCATAGGCCCCAGAGCTGTCACTTTGCAGTTCCAATCCTCCAATTTACAATGAGTTTCCTTTGTTCTGGGGAAGTTACCCTCATGTCCTGTTTTTAGGAAATAAGGTGATGTGTGGAAGTAATGCACATCTTGAGACATTACTTATTTCTTTGGCTCATTCATTGAACAAATGATGTACTGATTATTTACTCTGAGCCATAGTGAACCAGGCTCTGGGATAGTCTCCATTCCTCTGCATTTATAAATTTTAAGACAATGTAAGAATGTTTGGATTTAACATGGAAAATCACAAATCACAGGGTTCTCCACTAGCTCTAATTTGCTGCCTTTCATGGGGATCAGAGGAACGCAGGGTGTGGATTTCCATCTTAAATTTATTGTACCTGCTGTGTCCCCGTGTACTGAGAGTACACTGCTGATGATCCTTAATCCTCACTTACTAATTTAATACGAGGCCCCCAAAACGGGATCACACAGTATCCAACATGAAACAACCTTCGGACTACACAGTCTGTTCCAAAGCAGCTGAGATCAGTTGCCTTTTTGGCATTTGATTTTTGGTGCTGGGCCAAAAAAGGGGGGGTGGGATTGGGAGACTCTCACTATAAATGCAGCTGTTTAATCCACTGTCACTTTGTAAGGGTCCCATTGAATTTTTGATGGAGAAGATGTTTTTCTGGGTCCAACTTCAGGACAAAGGGAAATGTAACCAACGCAGGGCAGAGTTGATAGTGTTTAAAAACATGTTCAAAGATCTTATACTTTGTAACTGAGTTGCTGAGCAATAATGGAAGAATTCCTGACACAGCAGGGTGAGCCTGGCTAAACTGGGCCCAGTGACAACAGGGAGGAGGGGCCTTTATTCCCCAGTAGAATGCAGGCTGGATTTCAATTCTACTCACCTCCTTTGTGCAGTACACAACTTATACAGCCGTGCATGATCACCTTGACTTTGAGCTCCTAAGCCTGTGTTATGGGATCCTCCCTCAGGCTTTGCCTCTTTAGCTATATCCAGTCTCTCTCTGCCATCCCCTGTATTCTCTACTGATACCTAGCTTCATGGGGCGCTTTGCACGTAATGGACTGTTTCCCACCATTCGGCCCTTGCTTATTGCCCTTTCTTCTGACTAAAGCTCGGTCAGCTCCTTGTCATTCCTGAGACTTTGTTTGGGAGGGTCTTTATCCCAAAAGTCCATCTGTACTCCTTCCATCTTCCCTTCTTGCTTCTTGCAGCCTGCACTGCCAACACCTGCAGCCTCTGAGTAACCCCCTTTGGCACTTACCGCCCTCCACTATGGTGTCTGCCCACACATCTGTCTAAACACCCCTGGTCTGCCGTCTTGATAGCCTGCTCCAGCCCTGAACCTGGCGGCAGAGGAGAGCAGGAAACAGAATCAGATGGGGGAATGGCTCCAGCCCCAAGAAGTAGTTGATAGGATGGAATGAGTCCCTTCTGATAGACACCTTCAGTATGACTTGCTCTCGAGTTCGTGCTCTGTGTGCCTTACCCTGTGCTGGCCCTTGTGCACAAGACACTGTTTGTGGCTCTGCCGGAGCCCCAGTCTTAGCTTCCACACACATCACTGGAAGAGAAAGAGAAGTGTGAAGTGGTGATTCTGGCTGGAGCCATGACAAAGGGAAGAAAAAGGCCTGTAGAGCCTCCAAGGGGCCTAACCTGACAGGGGTAGGGTGAGGAGCCCATGGCTCTGGGAGCAGAAGGAGGGCAGCAGCCTGGGCCTGAGGCTCTTCTCTACCCTCCTGGAACTTTTAAGAGCCTAAGCCTTGCTCTCAGGTGACCAGCTCCGCCAGCTTGGGCCAGGCCCTGCACCCCCACACTCCCACCTCCCAACTTCACCTTTGAGGAGGGAGGACCCTCCAAGGCCGGAATGACCCTTGGGCACTGGATCTGATCGGACTACCTGGAGGGTGGGGGGTTGGCTGCCCTTAGCTCCAGCCCCTTGCTGTCAAGTGCAGGGGCCACAGCAGAGCCAACGGCAACAGGATCATTCTCTGGGCCAGCGCCAGGCCACTTGCTGAAATTTGAAAAGCCCCCATCTGCTCACTCACTGCTGCTAGAGTTGCCATTTTAATAACCAAGTTTAGGAGATTCAATTAAGATTGGGAGCCTCATCCCTCTTCCAGGTAGGCCTTACACTTGGTGTTTTTCTTTGCAAGAGCATGAGTGGGGCCCTGTGCAGGGGTTTTTGTACAGCAAGCAGCGCAAAGAGGGAGAAAAGAGAAAAACAACTTTGGTTCAAAGATGCCAATAATAGGGGATTTCTTTTCTCCGTCTCCCCATGGAAGGTTGTCAACAGTGCAAGGCATAATCAGGCCGGCGACTGCCCTGCTCAGAGAGGGGGACGTGTGCTCCTTTGTTATGATGGGCTGAATAGGATGTCCCTGCACCCAGACCTGGCCTCCCGGCTAACAAAGGGCCCCTTTGTCACCCCAGGCAAAGAGTGCTGCAGAGGTTGCCACAGCAACTCAGGGACAGAGACTTAACGTGCAAGTGACATTTCAGATGAGAAACGGGCATTCAAACATTCAAATTTCTTTATGTATAGTGGTTTCCTTCTCAGGGTATTTAAAAATAACCATATAGCAAATGAAAAAAAAAAAAAACAAACAACCAACAGTAAGTATAAAAGCAAGCAAACAGACATCACAGCAAGTCAGCATGCTGGTTCTTCCTCCCTCGATGGGTCAAAAGCCATCATTGCGGCTCCTGAGTAAGCTGTTAAGTTCTTCTTATCCAAAAGGTAATTGGACACCATTACAGAAAGTTTGAAAAAAAAAAATCATCTAGAATTCCACCTCCTGGACCCAGGACATTTTTTCCTTGTCTCTGTGTCTGCCTCCCCTAAGTGACTGTGGGCGATCCACTTCACACCAGGCCAAGAGCTGGGGCGGGGGATGCAAAGATAAATCGGGTTCTTGTCTGCAAGGTTGACGGTCTGGTGGGGTTCCCATGTACATGTGATCTCCGTACACATCTACTCTACTCGGCCCTTAGGTGGGGTCTAGACAGTCCCCATCAGAGGGAGTAACCAGTGCTGCATGGGGAAAGGGGGCGAGCAGAGCTTGATGGAGGAGGAGGAACTTGAAAAGTGATTTGCTGCCAACTGGCACTTTGTTGCTATTTGCTGGATGAAATGAGGGAGGAGGGGGGAAGCGAGGCAGAGGGGGAAGGGTTTTCTCTGCATTCTTTAAAGGGGAAAGCATAATAAACAGCAGCACGCAGGCAAAAGTGTCAGACAGAGATGTCTCTCAGACTGGCCACCACAACACCCAACACTTTATTATGACAGTTTAACAAAAATGTTGAAAGAATATTACAAGTGAATACCTGTATATCCACTGCTTGGATTCAGCCGTTAACATTTTCTCTCCTGACTTTATCATATATTCACCTATCCAGCCATTTCTCTATCCGTCCATCAACCCATCTCATTTTTTTGGATACAATTCAAATGTAATTATCCTTTAACCCTAAAACACATCAGTATATCATTAATTAGAGTCCAAAATTTATTCATAATTTTTCTCTTGATTTGAAATGTACATGCAATGAAATGTACAAATCTTAAATGTACATTAACTGAGGTTTGACAGTTGCATCTGCCTATGTAACCCAAACCTTTATCAAGATATTTAGAACATTGTGATCCCTCCAGAAATTTCCCTCAGGCTCCTTCCCAGTCAGTCCCTGCCAACACAAGCTCTTTCTCACACACACCATTTTGTCATTTGCTTTTCATTTACTGTTACAGCGCAGTTAATTTCCATGTTGCTTCCTATTCTTCGTGGTAATTCATTCTTCTGTCCACTCACTCCATCCTTTAGTCACCCAGGGTCTGCTCTGTCCCACGTGCTAAGGAATGAGCCTATGCAAGCTGGTGTACAGGGCCCCAGAGCCAGGTTGTTTGGGTTTGAGTCTCAGGTCAGAGTTGTCTAGGGCTAACCTCACGTAACCTCTCCAAGTTTCACTTTCCTGCCAGCCTAGCAACGGGGAGAGCCACTTCCCACAGTGGCTGGGAGGATTAGGGGACCAATTCATATCAAACATTTAGTATGTAGTAAGTGCTCAATAAATAGTTTTCTTGAGTGAGTCCACAGCTGAGTGGTTGCTGTCAGCACATCAGGACTTGGAAACCATTCTTTTTCATGGCCATTAACCAAACTGCTATCTCTATCCAATTTAGGACATTGTGAGTCTTACGCCTCTGGACTAGGAAATTAAGACTTCTGCAGAATGATTTCCTTGAGGTCCCAAGGAGCAGATTTGGAGGGGAGTGATCAGAAAGTTGTACATCTTTTATTTTAGGGTACTTGTTCTGATGTTTCCCATAAGGCTGAGCCTGTTGACAAAGCTACCAGTGCTTGGGGACCAGCTGTCACTATAAGGAATTTTGTCACCTATCTTCCTCAAGGTGAGAAGTAGCAACCAATTCTATCTTGATTCTCCTTTTGCCCAGACCTGTACATGGCTGAGGCCACTGTAAGTGACAGAGAATATTGGGTGGGTCAGCTGAAGACGGGCCCAGGGGTGGAGCTAAGAAACACCCATCTTTTTCATTTGTGTAACTCCTACTCATCCTGCAATGCTCTGCTCTACACCACGTCCTTCAGGAAGTCCTCCTTTGTGTTCCCATTCCACTTTGTACTCAACCTCTATTGTGTTTATCACATTAAGTGACTATTGGCTTGTCCGTCTCAGCTGTAAGCTCCTTGAGAACACAAATTATGTTTCAGTCATAGTTGAATCTCTGGTCTCTGGAGTGCACTCAGAAATATTTTTCGTATATTAACTTAATGAGCATTTATGAAATGCTAAGTGCCAGGTACTTTACAAATACTATCTTTTTTTTTTTTTTTTGAAGATTTTATTTATTTATTTGACAGATAGAGATCACAAGTAGGCAAAGAGGCAGGCAGAGAGAGGGAGAAGCAGGCTCCCTGCTGAGCAGAGAGCCCAATCCCGGGCATGATCCCAGGACCCTGAGATCATGACCTGAGCTGAAGGCAGAGGCTTTAACCCACTGAGCCATCCAAGTGCCCCACTATCTTTGTTTTTAAAAATGTTAATATTAAAAAAAAAACCAACCAGTAACTGTAGGAAATTTGGAGAGTAGAGCAGAATATGGAAAATAGAAAATATAGATTTCAGAAAAAATATAGTGACGTAGACAAACCTTGAGTGTAATTGATTTTTTAAAAAAAGAAAACAACATTGATAATAGATACAATAGAATATTTTTTGTTGAAGTATAGCTGACTCACAATGTTACATTAGTTATAGGTGTACAATATGGTGATTCAACAAGTCTGTGGGTTAGGCTGTGTTCACCACAAGTGTATCCAACATTTGTTCCCTAAAATGCTATACGATATCATTGACTGTTCCCTACACGTGCATTGTATCACTGTAACTTAATCATTCTGTAACTGGAAGTGATACAGAATTTTTAAAACTGTAAAGTAATATTAAAAACAACTTTAAACCCATACATTTGCAAAGTTAGAGGAAATGAACAACTTTCTAAAAAAGTATAGCTTACCAAAATTTACTGAAGAAAAATATGAGGCATAATGATCCAATTATAATTTAAGAAGCTGAATCAGTTATCCAAATTCTTCCTCCCCAAGTCATTAGGCAAAATAATTATAACCTTGACACACAAAGCTTGGGAACAATAACATAAAAAATGTAAGACCAATTTCAATTATTGACATGGTTATAAAAAAACATAAATGAAATAATTGCAAATGGAATTTAGCAGGATTAAAAACCAAATTCCAGCCAAATATAAGTTCTAACAGTTTCTGCCAGGAATTCAAGGATGGTTCAATGCTAGCTTCAAAGATATAATTCAGATGATTATTTCAATAGATGCTCTAAAAACATCATGATCCATAACTAACTCTGGAAGAAAATCTTTTAACAGACAAAAAATAAAAAGAAGCTATTAATTGATGAGGAGTGTTACCAAAAGCTTACAAGAAGTATCTTACTTAATAGCTTAATAGTAAATGTAAGGAATGTGTTTATTGAAGTAAATAATAAGACAAGAATGCCTGATATCCACACTTTTATTTAACTTTGATCTGGGAGGTGCTGGATAATGCAGTAAGAAAAAAACAAAAAAGTGGTAAGATGATTGAAAAGGAAAAGCAGAACCTCTTTCTCTTTCTGCAGACTACATGATCATTTACCCAGAAAATTTACAGGAGAGAAACTATTGACACAAACAAGACAATTTGGTAAGTTTTCTTTTTATTAAAGATTTTTATTTATTTATTGCCAGAGAGAAAGAGAGCGAGCCAGAGAGCACAAGCAGGGGGAATGGCAGAGGGAGAGGGAGAAGCAGACTTCCTGCTGAACAGGGAGCCTGACGTGGGGCCCTATCCCAGGACCCTGGGATCATGACCTGAGCCAAAGGCTAACACTTAACTGATTGAACCACCCAGGTGCCCCAATTTGGTAAGTTTCCTAGGCACAAGATAAGCATTCAAAGTTTTAATAGAATTCCTATAGATTGATAGGTTATATACATCGAGAGGATATACACACACATATATGTATCTATATAAATTTATACAAATGTATATAAAATATATATTATATTGAATATATTAAACATTAAACTTAAATTATGTAAATTAAATATATTAAAATATATATTTATAACTACATGTAAAATCTCAATGGATTAAAGACTCTATTAAAATAATTTAATTCTCCCCAATTTAATAATCAAATGTAATTCCAATAAAAACACTAACAAAGTTTTTATTTTTTGCTTAAGCTGAAATTTATATGTAAGATCAGAGAGGTGTAGTTTATGAGTGCGGGCTTTGGAGACAAACTGGCTAGTTGCAAATCCCGGCTACACCACAGACTGACTGTACGTAAGTTACTTGGCCTCTCTGTGCTCAATTTTCCTTATTTACAAACCACAGATAATAGTAGTACGTACCTCACGGGGTTGTTACTGAGATTCACAGAGGTACTAGATGTCCAGCTCTTAGCACAATGCCTGCCACATGTGTAGCACACGATTCTTAGCTGACAGCAGTGCTTCTTTTTTTTCCCCCCAGATAGCTGGACACGGTGATGTCTTATTTCTGTTTTGATTGGGGTTCTGTGACATTTAACTTTTTTGATTTCTCTCCTTATGTAACCAGCACACACTACTGCACAGGTGTGCACACAGCTGACAAAGGTAAGCCCTTGAGACTTCTTGGGGAGCGTGTTCTGGGTAACTCACCTGTTACAAACTCCTTGAACTGTAAGGCAGCATGCACCACATAATTTAAACCCAAGTGTAGTGTGGGGTAGAAGGAGCATGGATTTCAGCTATGAATCCCAGCTCCAAGACGTCCTAGCTTTTATAACAGCGATGCATTGGGATAGACAGACGGTAAGTGCGCTTGGAGGCGAGTGTGGCAGAATGTGTAAACTTGAGGAATCTCTGTGTTGTACACCTGAGACCAATGTAATGTTGTGTTTCAACTATCCTCAAGGAAAAAAAAAGGATAAGTCTTGGCTCTGGGTGGGTGCCTGAGGCTTCAGGATGTGTCCCTAGGGCTCATTTCTTCATTTATAAAAAGTGTTTTGATAATAATGCCCACTTGGAAGGCTGGTGAGAGGATCCCCAAAACTCAGGGGCTGGTTTTTAGCAGGTACTCCACGGACTTCCCATGGACTCTTCCCATCCCCCCCTCCTTCTATCCAGCCCCCACTTCCTCACCCCAGGAAACCCCAAGGAGTGTGAAGTCTCCCAGATGAACCTTGGTACTGCCTTTCTGGAAAGCTGGAGAGGGATTCAAGAGTGGGGCATCAGGGAGAAGTCTCCTCCTTTTGTGAGGGGACTTTGGAATCCTTGACTAGGAAAACATCATTTAATGACTCACAATTTAATGGTGCTTCAGAGTTTTAGAAGTGCTTTGCTATTTCATCATTGCTTATCACAACTGACACACATGGGAGGCTTTACCTGCACATGTTGCAGAAGTGGAAACTGAGGCTCAAAGAAGTGCAGTTATTTGCCTAAGGTCAAACAAGATGTTGAGCAGAACTCAGGACTTGAATTCCGAACCTTTGGCCTCTCGTGCTTTTTTCTGCTTAGGGGCCTGAGAGTGAATCATCTTGTGCCAAACCACACATGCATTGGTCCATTTGGTCTTTGGTCCAGCAGACATTTGGAGTGGAAGCTGTGGACTGACTTGGCTAGTTGTCAGAAATAAAGGACAGGCTGGAGTGCTGTTGTGGGAATATGATGTCCGGGGCCCTAGGAATGCCCAACTACTGCCCCGACAATAGTCGCCCATCTCAACCTTGTCTCAAAGGAGATGCCTGTGTCCACGCGCACACACACAGAATGAGCATGCCTAGGACAACAGAGTTCTGCCCTCTTATGGGATGGATTGGAGTCCTGTTGCAGACACGCTGGTGCTCCATCCATATCCCCACAAATCTTACCATTCCAGCATATGACACCCCAAATGCTGACTGCTCGTACCTGCATCTCTTTGTCTTATGGCTTTCTCTGGTTTCCAGAAACCCATTCTGCCTGCCGGAAGGACCTAGGGAGGTCCTTCAAAGCCCTGTCTCTGCTGGAGGAGGGCATGACATATCCATGCCCTCTTAGTTCCTGTGCTGGTTGCTGGAGGCCTCAAAATCAGTGGGACATTGTCCCTGACCTGGAGATACTCATGGGGCAAATCTATTACTAAGGTTTGGTGAAATCGTTCTGTGTGCAAACCGTTACTGGAGCAGCAAACTGAGACACTGAGTTGGAGTCTTGGAGAAGTCTTCACCAAAGAGCTGTTACTTCATTTGGGTCTTAAAGGAGGAGTTGGAATTTGTTAGGGTTTTCATGGTGGACAGAAAAGAGAATAGTCAATTATGCCCAGATCCTTAAACTTCCTGGCAGGAAGTGATAAATAACATTTCCACTTATGTTCCCTTGGCTAATGCAAGTCACACTGTCACACCTAACTTCAAGGGGAGGGGGAGTATAATTCTACCAAATACCCATACGAAGACTGAGACAGAATATTAATGGTGAGACCTAAGGACTTCCACAGCTGGGTATTTAGCTCCTTGGCCAGAGCTATTTCTAGAGAGTTGGCCATTTTGATTTAAAGCCACGACATTCCTCAGGTAATGGGGCCATAGTTGGAGTAGGACTGATTTCTCTCTGAGATCCTGGAGTTAAGTGGACATGTCTTGTATTAATACATGTCTGTATTTGATGCTTTGACATCTGGGGACTTGTGGACCCTGGATGGGCTGTCCCTTCTAGAGTTAGCCAATTCCAAGAGATAGTAAACAGCTGTTCTGTGCATGTGTTTTAAAATGTAAACCAACCAGTCTGGAGCCCATACAAGCAACCACCTCCTTTACTGAGCTCTCACACACCAGGCCACTATCCACCTGCCCTCATCATCCAGGGCCGGGTACCAGACAATTAACATCAGTCCCCAGGCCTGGAACTCACTGAAATTATTCAAACTAGCCAATCCTAAGTCCGCTTACCCTACCTCGCCTATTTCCACGGGAAACCACAGTAAATGCTTTTGTCCACACTTCTCCCCTCTCCCTCTGCCTCTGAACAATGCATATGCTTCCTCGTGTGCCCCACCCTATCCCACCTCCATAGCGTGGTGTGCCTCCTTCTCTTGGGAACTGTGAGTAACAAACTGTCTTTTCAATGGCAATTGTCTTCTGATCTGTTTGTCTTGCCATATCTAAATAGTAAAACATACTAAGGCATATCTATATTTCTGATATCTTAGCTCTTCATGATACTAGATGCTGAGAACTGGGAGATGTACAGAAAGATATTCTGGGTCCCCAAACTGGGTTGCTGAAGGCAGAGCATGGCAAAGCTGTCTTGAGCCAGCTGGTCACTGGCTGAGACCCGAGACTCCCCTCTCACAGATTCTGTATGGAGTCAAGAGGAAGAGAGGGAGGCTTAAGCCCCACTCTTATCCTGAGGACAGCAAAGGAGGCTGGATATTTCCTTGGGGGAAACTGAGTCATCAACTTCCTATCTGATCAATTGCCAACATGAAAGGGCAAGTCCAAGCTTTGGATCTGCATGACTTCCTTGCAGGGCTCTCTACTGGTCTTCCCAGAGACCTCCTTGGTGCTGACCCTCTCCTTAGGGAAGGGAGTGGACATAGGGAACAGACAACATCATGGTGTTGCTGCTGCCTGCAGACACTTAGAGAAGCCAAATGGCTGCCTGGAGCTGACCCATTGCACATGGGCCTCCATACTGTGCTGGCTGTTGTTATATAGCTCTGGTCAGAGTTAGGGGGACCAGGACGTGGAAGTAAGGGCAGTGGGAAGTGCTCCAGGTGGGATTTCTAGGCTTATGTACTGCTAATTGGTCCTGCTGTTAACACTGTGATGCTGAGCATTCCTCTCTGGGCCTTATTCTTCTCATCTGCAAAATGGACACAGCAGTCTTATTTCCTGACCCACAGGATTCCTGTGAAGATTGACCTCCCCAACCCACAGCAGACATATCTACAAAAAGGGACAAGACAACATAATGAAATTAAACAAAAACTATAGCAGGCACTATAATTAATGGTGAAATGCTGATAGCTTTCCTTCTGAGATCAGGAAAGAGACAAGGATGCCTGCTATTATTACTTCTTTCCAACACTGTACTGACAATACTAGCCAGTGCAACAAGGCAAGAAAAAGAAATAAAATGTGTAAGGATTGAAAAAGAAAAAGTAGAACTCTCATTTTTATGGATGAGATAGAATATGGTATATTTTTTAAAAAGCTAAAGAATCTACAGATAAATTGTTAGAATGAATGAGTTTGGCAATGTTGCTGAATACAAGGGCATTATACAAAAATCTATATACGTTCCACATCTATATTGCCAAGTAACAAATCACCCCAAAACCTCATAAGCTTAAAATCACAATAATGTTTTATTATCTCTCATGGTTTCTGAAAATTTTGGATTTAGGAAGGGATCAGCTAGGGTTTTTCCAGGGTTTTTCATACGGTTGTAGTCAAACAGTAGATGGAACTGGAACAGTAGGGGGGTGATCCAACTGGGGACTGGTGAGTCATCTTACTCTTTGAGTCTCAGGTTCTTTGCATATGGATTCTACATGTAGGTTATTTCAGACTTCTTTAAAGTACAACAGCCCCGGACTTCTTACATAGTGGCTTATGGTTCCAAAGACAAACGTCCAAGAGAAAGAGCCAGGCAGAAGTTGTATCAACTTTTATGACCTAGACTCAGAAGCCATGTGTCATTTCGGCCATATTACATTTGTTAAAAACCATTCACTAAACCCATCCATTTTATAGGGGAAACTTATTAGACTCCACTCCATGGAAGAGTGAGAGAATTTGTTACTTGCTTTAAAACTACTGCACTGTATTTACCAAAAACCGAAAAATAAAAAGCCATATAAAGAAACTATTTGTAATAATATCAAAGATATAAAACACTCAGGACTAAATCTAATAAAAGACATGTAAAGGCTCTACATAGAAACTTAAAAAAAAAAAAAAGTGAGGCATGTGGGTGGCTCAGTTGGTTAAATATCCAGCTCTTGCTTTCAGCGCAGGTCATGATCTCAGGGTTGTGAGATCAAGCTCTACATCAGGCTCCATGCTCAGTGGGGAGTCTGCTTGAGATTCTCTCCCTCTCCCTCTGCCCCTCCCGTCTGCCCTCTCTAAATAAATAAATAAATCTTAAAAAAGAAAGAAAACTAAAACATTGCTAAGAGAAGTTAAAAATGAGAAAACCTAAACAAATGAAGGGACATACCATGTTTATGGATAGCAAGACTTAATACTGAAAATGTTGATTTTACCCAAATTGATCAAAAGAGTCAATGTGATAGCAACATAGCAATCAAAATCCCAGCAGGATTGTGTGTGTATGTGTGTGTGTGTGTGTGTGTGTAAACAGACAAGCTGATTTTAAAATGTCAGTAGAAGTGCAAATATCAAGAATAGCCAAGATAGTCCTGAAGGTAAAAGTGTGTAGATCTATTCTATGGGGCACTTACTATAAAGCTACAGAAAATCAGACAGTATGATAATGGCATAAGGAGAGAAAAATGGGCTAACGGGACAGACTGGAGAATTCAGAAACAATCCATAGACATATGGGTGACTTGATTAATAACAAAGTTAACACTGCAGAGAAGTGGGGGGAAAGGTGTTCTTTTCAATAAATAGTGCTGGGTCAGCTGGATGTCCAGATGGAAAAAAAAAGGTAGAGGGGCCAATGGGAAATTCCTTCTGATGAGATACGGCAATGTATTTCTAGAAACAATGACTGCTGAAATTTATTTGGAAGTTCTTTCCTTTCCGAGCAGTAATTTCCCTCTGCTGTTCCCAGACCTTTAGCAAAAGCCTGTTTCCCACACCAAATCTTTTATTAGTGGGTCTTTATGGTCACAAGCAGTGGTCCTAGCTCGCAGTCAGGACCAACAAAGCTCAAGTAGCAGTTGGGAGCTAAGTTCCAAGCTGGCTCCTGAGTGGGCAACAGGCTCACTCCCTTTTCTCCAAATAGCATCACATGTCCAGCTGCCATCCAACAATCCCATTCTGACCCACTTCTGCCTCCTGGCCTCCTGGCACTTCCCAGCCAGGCATCCCAGTGTGCCAGACCAGAAACCAGAGGCAGTGGTGCAGTAGTCAGTAGGGGTGAGGGAGTGGGGACTGCTAGTGTAGACAATTCTACAGTCCTTAGATGAGAAGGGGAGGAGGAACAGGCCAGCTCCCACAAGTGATGTGAAGATCTAGGGGCCTTTTTTCTGTGGGAGAAGGAGCCTGCTTCAGTCACCTTTCTGTTCCGTTCTCTACTCCAGGAGAAGTTGGGATAGGGGTCGGGGTGGGGTGGGGTAGATTCTGGACCCTCAGAACTTCAGTTTCCAGCCCCTTTCTATCGCTCTCCCTTTCCCTTTCATTAAAGGGGCAGGGTCCTCTGCCTTCTCCCAGTTGTCTCAGACCTAGATCGTCGGAGCGGTGGGCCCACTCACTTGGAGCTTCATTACTGAAGTGACTGTCCTTGCTTCAGTTTCCTCAAACGTAAAGTGAGAGTTTAAGCTCAGCAACTCCCAGAGCCCCTCTCCCAGTGACTACGACCAGGATCAGTGGGACAAGGAGGCAGGATCAGTGGGACAAGGAGGGAGGGCCCCCCCGAGATCAGCCGCAGGCGCTGGGCCGTGGTTCCCCAGGCAAGGCAGCACCCATCTTGGAAAGTGTACCTGTCACCGCCTTCCAACCCCGCCCCCACTTCCTAAATATGCCGGGTGGGCAGTGTTCCACTTCTGGGGAGGGGTGTCAAATGGGCTTCTCCTCCCCGCACCCTTGGTGGGGAAGGCGGGACGGAAAAGGGCCGTCTGGACGGGCGCACACCCTTCCCGGACCCCCGGGGGTGCAGAGCCCGGCAAGGGACCCGGCGGCGGCCCACCCCGAAGGATGGGACCCCTCCCCTGGGCCCGGGCCCCCGGCCCTCCGCGGCGCCCGAGGCCGGAACAATAGCGCGCGCGGGCGGGGCGGGGGCGGGGGCGGGGCGCTCCGCCGGGCCCCGCCCCCGGCCCGCCCCCCGCGCTCGCACACCCGCTCGCACACTGGCTCCCACCCGCCGCCCGCCCAGGCACTGCCCGCGGGAGCCGCCGCCGCCGCCGCCGCCGCGCCCGCCATGGACGTCCGCCTGTACCCCTCGGCGCCCGCGGTGGGCGCGCGGCCCGGGGCCGAGCCAGCCGGCCTGGCGCACCTGGACTATTACCACTGCGGCAAGGTAGGCGGGGGCCGGGGGTGGGCGCCGAGGCGGGCGCGGCCTGCCCGCGCCTTCGGATCCCGCGCCGCGGCGGGAGCGTCCCGGGCTGGAGTGCGGGGCAGGAAATCACCTGGCGGCTCGGGACGGGGCACTCTCGGAGACCCACTGGGGGAGGTGCCGGCGGTGCCATTGCGCGGGGACCCTCACGCACCAGCCCCGCCGACGGCCACATGCCACTCACATAGATAACCTCGCCGTTACACTCATGCCCTGAGTTATTCCGTTCACAGGAAGAAGTCACCTCGACAGTCACTCTCACGATGACACAGTGACACGCTCGCCCACGTCCCCCTGACAGCCTCGCATTCATTCACAGGCTGACACGCAGTGACCCACTGTCACTCACATAGGCAGACAAGCACCTACTTACGCTGTCTTACCGTCCCACACAAGTCACCCTAACAGTCATTTATACACAATGACATGGAGTCACTCGCCCACGTACACTGTCACATCGCCACATACAAGTCACCCATTCACACAGTACGAGGCCACACACCCCGTTACATGTCCCCATCGCCTGTCACAACCAGTCACAGCTGGGGACAGTCACACAAAGAAGTTGCTCCGACAGTCAAACGCTCCCACTCACAGTCACTCACACGGGCGCACACTGTCACGCACAGCCACCCATGCACGGTGGACCTGAGACACACTCATCGCCTGGTCGTCACACAGCCACATGCGGTCACGCCCAGCCCCGCGCCGCCCCAGCCCTCATCCCGGTCACCAACTCGCACGTCCGGGCTTTAACTTCCCCGCGCCGAGGCGCACTAACTGGCCGTTCACTAATTGGCCGTCACCGCCCGGCGGGGCCTGGGATTCCGAGCTGGCAATGGACAGTCGAGGCCTGACCCCTCCCGGGAACGGTGAGCGGGGGTCCGTCCAGGTCCCTCCAGGGATAACCCTCCCCACCCCCTCCGCCTTTTCCGAGATCACAGCCCGCAGCCGGGTCCCCGCTGCTCTGCCTGGCGCGTCCTCCCGATGGAAGCTTGCGTGCCCGGCATGCCGACTGGGGGGCGTCCGACACCCGCTCCCCACGCCCAGGCCGGCCCGGGACGTTTAGGGGCCGCTGCACCATCCTCGTCTCTTCCCTCGCTGCAGGGGGGGGGAACTTTCAAACTTAGTTAGAGAACCAGACGGTGGGTGCGTCCGGCGGTCGGCGCGTCGGTCCGGGGCAGGCGGGAGCCCAGCGCGGCTTTTCGTCACTCGGAGCCCGGATTGAACGGCGCGCGTGGGTTTCCCCGCGGCCCTGGCGCAGACGCGCGGGCTCGGTGGCGCTGCGTGGTGAGTGGGCGTCGGGTGGTCGGATGGGCGGCCCTCGGGGTCTCAACCTCACCCCACCCACCGGCTTTACTCTAGTCCCTTGCTGTGTGGATGCTGCGGGAAGGGGGCGTCCCCGCGCCGAACGCGGGGCCTAGGGGCTGGGCCTCCCTGAGTGCGTCCCCAGGCCCTGGGGAGCGGCTTCTAGGGTCACAGGGCAAAGCCCTCCGCAGTTCCCCCCGGGTAGGGAGTGGGATTCTGGGCCAGTAGACGCTGGCGGCTTGGGGGCGAGGTGGGCGGCGAGTGAGGTCTCGCAGCGGGTGGGTGTGATTATCTTTGTTCGGTGACCGGCAAAGTTAGAAGCTGAAGAAGGGGATGGTGTCCTGAAGAGAAGGCCGGTTCTCGGGCTATTTCCAGTCTGATGGAGGGAAAATTGATTAAAGTAGCAGGTGGAGTCTTGAGAGAGGAGAAGACCTTTGGGTGCCCAGGGCAGCTGGACTGTCTTCTGCCCTTGGCTTTATTTCTTTGAATATTAAGTTGGCAAGGTTCCAGCCTCTGGTTTGGGGATCTGCGTGGGGATCCGGGATTTCTGGCTCAGTGGGGGGGGGGGGTTGCCTTTAGCCCAGAGTGCTCCTTTTGTGGGTGATGTTTCTGTAAACCCCACCAGAGTGGGGTGGTCCCACCTGTGGGATTTCTGGGGGTGGGGTGGGGGGATGGTCACCCAGCTGAGGCCCCTACCTTTATTCTGATGCTCTGTAAAGCTCTGACTCAGCACTAAAGAGTAGTGTGAAACCTGGCCAGGGAGGGAACCATTTAGGGAATGAGAAGCTGGTGATTCTGGTTTCTGTCTGTGATCTAGGACCCCTGGCCCAGAGCCGAGGGTGTGTCCAGGTGGGCCACCAAGGTAGGTGAGAGAAAGGTCTGACCTTGCCCTTGGGTGTGATACCTGCTTCTTAATCTTCAGGCTTGTGGGAGGATGAGGCAGGGGAAGTCACTTGGCCCAGCTAGGAGTGGGTCACATGCCTCTTGGTAGCAGATCCCAAGTGGGCAGTCATCTTTAGTGCTGGTGGTTGGGAGGTAGGGTGCACTGTGATCAGGGTCTGATGGTGAGGGACTGGGGAGGGAAATGCCCAAGCTCCATTCTTACAACTGATCACTGTCAGAACTGGAGCAGAAACTGAGGTCTAAGGGACAGCCATGACCACACTTTGGACCAGGACACAGCCTGCACACCAGGGGATTGGTCCTTGCAGTGCACACGAGAGGCTTGCCCCCACAGGGACCTAGGCCTGAGAAACACAAGGGCAAACATTTGCCCAAGTGATCCCAGACAACTATGGGACAGTTGACCCGGAAGGGCCCTCGGCAACTGTTCCCTTGGTGACTGTCCCCTTATTGATACTCTACACAGAGATTCCAGCCACTTTAAACCAAAGTCATGAGCAGTGGCTGTTTTTTTGGTATCTTTTGTTTGAGAAAATACATAATGGCAAAAGCTGCTATGGTTTCATTTTTGCTTTGAAATAGATGTTATTTTATTAATCACAGTAACTATTAACTTCCACTTGAAAAATAGCTTACCAGATACATGGCAGGCATATTGCTCATTTCATGTAGCAACAGTGCCTCAGTGAGCATAGGAGCTTGTGGCTCTGGGACTCCCAGGATCTGTGGCCCCATATTGGGAACCACTGATCCTCTCCTTCTTCCTCACTTCCCAGAAGGGGAAACTGAGTCACAGGGTAGTGCACTTATAGCTTACATCACATGTGAAGAGCAGAGTTGAGGCCTGAACCCAAGTTTCTTGACTCGCAGCTTGACACTTAGGTGTCCTCCCCTCAAGTCTCTGTCATGGTTTAAGGACTAGGGAGAGAATGTGACACTCTTCCTTGGGCATCTGTGAAGTCCCTTCATTCTGACTTTGGTAAGGCACCTTACCAGGCTCAGGGCATTACCCCCCTGGGGCCCCCCACTCCACTATGGCAGGCTAGTGGAAACTGGCCATTGGAACTGGGCAAACGTGGGTTCAAATCACCAATTGTGGCTTTGTGATCTAGGGCAAATGATAGCAACTCATTTTTTACTGAGATATGATTGACACAAAATAAAGTGCAAATTTCAGGTGCATAGTTCCATGAGTTTTGGCAAATATGAACACCTGTGTAACCACCATCCCAATCCAGATTTTGCTCATTTTCCATACCCCAGAAAGTTCCCTTATACTCCTTTCCAGCCCACAGACTCCTTTCCTGCCTCTACAGGAAATGACTTATCTGATTTCTATTATCAATGCTTTATGTTCAGTTTCAGTGTACCAAGTATACTTAAGTTCTAGAATTTCATATGCAGCATATACATCCTTGCATCTGGTTTCATTTTGCTCAACATAGTATCAAGATTAATCTGTACTGT
Source organism: Martes martes (assembly GCF_963455335.1). Taxonomy (NCBI): domain Eukaryota; kingdom Metazoa; phylum Chordata; class Mammalia; order Carnivora; family Mustelidae; genus Martes; species Martes martes. The sequence goes on along the minus strand of NC_137896.1, from coordinate 15,652,812 downwards.
GTATATCCATAGTTCTGTTTTATTGCTAAGTAATATTACCTGGTATACGTATAGCTCAATTGGTTTATCTGCTCACTTGCCAATGGATGTTTGGGTTTGTTTGCAGGTCAGGGCCATTATAAACAAAGCCTCTGTGAACATTTTTATACAAGTCTTTTCGTGAGAATTTGCATGTCTAATGAGCTCCCTGGTGATGCTGCCGGCGGTCCAGCGACCACACTGTGTAGCAGTGGTTTGGTTGTTTGTGTACAGGTTTCTGTGGGTTCCCAGCATCTGGCACAGTGCCTGACCCACAACTACTCAGGAAATGTGTGCGTGGGTAAGTGATGCAACTCCCCACCCACACAGCTCTGGGCACAGCATCTTGTATCTTGATGGGGATCAACACAAGCTCGACTAGTGAATGATTGGAGTCTCCTTGGGACGAAAATCCAAGGGGTGGGAGGTGCTGTCCCCACCTCACCTCTACTTGACATTTATGAGGCCTGCTTAGCATTTCTGGTGGCTGAGGTCCCCACTGCTTCTTTCTGCAGGGACACAGGTGGCTGTGGGTGGGACCCATGGGTGGACCTGGGCCAGGTGAGCTCTGAGCTGAGATGGCTGGTTCCGGGGACTCTAGAGGATGGGAGGCAGCTCTTCTTTACTTTCTATCTAAATGTGTTTTCCATAGCCCCTCCCCTAGTCTGTCCTGAGGGTCCTTATGGCCAAATTTCTGTACCTTATGAATGTCAGGAGCCACAGTCCAGGCCTGGCACTGCTGCCTCCATTCTGTGACCTTGAGCGTGACAGTGACCTTCTCTGGGCCTCTGTTTCCCTCTTGGCAAAGGGAAAGCAAATCAGTGAACATCAGTCTAGTGAGATGGCGAGCTGTGGTAAGGAGATATAATGAATGAAGCCTGGGCATGTCCTTTATAATTGTAAAGTGTAGTACACCCAGGAAGGATGAGGGTGCTACTTTCAGAGGAGATGTGCCCTCATATGCTTCAGAGGGCAGGAACCATGCTGCCTACCTTTACTTTTGTATTCCCAGAGCTGGCCTGGCACATAGTACTCAATAAATATTTGCTGAACGAATGAATGCATTAATGACTTCAGGGCTTGCCAGTTTTTCTCCGTAGCTTGAGGAACTTAGCATCTCTTTGGCTCTTTTAAGATATCAGCGAGCACATCAAATCCAGGGCAGAGCAGGGGCCAAGAGTCTCTTGGCTGACCTGTCATTTCTAGAGGAGCTTGCCCAGGTAGGACCAGAGGACAGAGCCTAGCACAGCGAGCAGCCAGAAAGCCTGGAAGAGCAGCTGAGTCCTTGCCTACAGGACAAGGAATCCCCCTGCAGGACTGCCAGCCCTGTGTGATTCCATAGGGCCAGCTGTTTTGCCTCTCTCATTTCCTAGAACTAGTTGCAAGATGTGAAGGCAGTGTAAGTTCTGGAACTTGGCAGAACTGGGTTTGCATGCTGCCTTCACCATCATCAGCACAGGCAAGTTATTTAACTTCCCTGTGCTTCCGTCTCCTCATCTGCAAAATGGGTACAGCAACACCTCCCCTTGTGGGGTTGCCTTGAGGTTGGACGTCGTGCATGTACTGCAGATGGCCCCAGCAGGAAACACTTTCATTTCTACTCATGAAGAGCTGCGCAATTGAAAGTAATGAGGCGGGGGAACCTGTTTCAGCCCTGGATGCTGGAGGACTGACTGTCCCAGCTGCTGCAGGAGAAGGGTCCTCCCAACAGCAGGTGTTTCCGTGCCTTGGTCTCTGGATCTGATTTCTCCTGCATTCGGTTGGAAGCAGTCTCCACTTGGACCGTTCAGACTAATGAATTAACAGAGAGCTGCTCATTTCCTTGGCATCTATTTCCTTCTTGAATCTGTGTGGGAGGGGAGTTGGATTTATCAGGCAGAGGAGACCGTTTCAAATTGCAGCTGTACCATTCGCTGGAGTGGGCTGCTGACCTGGTGCACATCATTTAACCGCTCCACATCTCAGTCTTCTCATCTGTGCAAGGGGACAACAATGTCTTCCTCACACTGTTGCTGTGAAGCTGTGATGAAAGAAACATTTATGGAAGTTTCCTTTGATCTAGAACAGTGTTTCCCCACCCCAGCACTGTTCACACTTTAGAGCTGATAATTCCTGATAATTCCTTGTTTTTTGGGGGGGGGGTGTCTGTCCTGTGCATCATCTGATGTGTTGTTGTGTCCTTGGCCTCTACTGATTAGGTGCCAGGAGAACCTCCTGCCTAGTCCTGATGGCCAAAACATCTCCAGACTTTGCCAGGTATCCTCTGGGGGAGCAAAAGCATCGCTGTTTGAGAACCACTGACCGGGAAAATGCGGTGCAGCTACCCTAGAGAGTCACGGGGATGAGCAGGGTGAAGCTTTAGAGTTGTGCTACCTGTTCACTATTTTAGTCCTGCGTCTCCCTGTCAGTAAATTCTGTATCCACGTGGTTGGCAGTCATCCTATTTACATGGACCGAAAACCTGCACAGTGATTTTTCAGTGTGGTTTGGGAGCAGCCATAAAAACATATGGTAAGTAATTATTAACTTAATGAGTCGTGGTAAATTGTAATTTTATCTCTTAGCGAAAACATGCTGTATAACACGGGATAATAAATTTTGATCAATTATCCTGATGCTTCAACTTGCTACAGTAGAACAGCAAACTTCTGGCGCCTGCTAGAATGAGCAACAAGCCTGAGGTTTTCCAATATGTAATTACCCGTTTACTGCTGGGCTTCTCAGATGTTCAGCAGCTTCTGATTGAGTTCCTACTCTGTGCCAGGGGACCCAGCTTTGTCCCGAAGGCTCAGCCACTCAACGGGAAACTTCTGTTTACTAGGAGGAAGGCTGTGTGGGTTTGTAACATGGCTCAAAATGCAGTCATAATTAAATATCTAATTGGGGCAGTGCCAGGGGTGTAGAAGGGCCTCACATGGCAGAGTCTTAAAGGAAACGCCGGGTAGGCTATGTGGGGGCATGTAGAATTCCTGGAAGGGTGTCCTAGGTAGAGGGAAGAGCTACTACAGGGGCACCTGGAGGGTGGTTTGGGGGTACGGCCAGCCTAAGGCAGGGAGGCCTGCCTACAGGGGAGCTGGGACAGCGGCAGAGATTGTCATAAAGAGTGTCCCATCCCAGCTGGCCTGGTTGTGAGTCGAGGAGTGCCTCGGAGCCAGAGGTATGGAGCCAGAGTATGGAATGTCTCGTGTTGCTGGATCATCAGACTTTTGTCCACAGCTGTCTCTTGGTCTTCCGCTGCTGGAAAAGTTTAATGTCTTATGTTTGATTTCACCCAGTCGTCAGGGATGCTCTGCTTCTCAACCTTCAGAATCACCTGGAGGGCAATTGAAACACAGATCACCGGGTGCCCCTCTCAGAAGTTCCGACTCAGTAGGTCTAGGGAAGGGCTGAAAAGGCGCAGTGGTGACAAGTGATGCCGATGTTTTGGCCTGGGAAGTACACTTAGGAGAACATGGCTCTAGACTGTGATGTGGGAAGGTTTTCCCCCCTTGGCTTTGGACAACGGGGATGTGTTGCTGGCCTAGGCCATGTAGCCTTGGCTCAGACATGGTCAGATATCCCAGAGACCCCTGAGTTCTTCAGGCGCCACATAGGTTATGGGGAGGGTGTCTTTCACCTTGGAGAGGGTCTTACATTGGCTTCCTTGGAAACAGACTCTAAGATGGAGAATTGCCTGTGGAGGGTTTATTTAGGAGGAAGTTCCCAGGAAGCGTACCTGGAAGGGAGTAAGGGATGCAGCACTGGGTGGGGGGAGAAGCTGGCCTGGAACACGGTCACTTCAGAGTTGTCCCAAACTGGGGCAAGGGAACTGCTTGTGCGTCTTGGTTCTCGTGACATCCAGTCATTGGCATTAGTGCGTCTCCTTGTCCCAGGTAGCTCCCTGGGGCAGAGAGATTCTCAGTGCAGGGGAACAGCTGTGACATTCCTGGCAGCTGGGGATGAATGCATAGAAAGGGGAGCACCAAAGTGCCTGTTTCAGGGAGACGCATCTTAGGGAGAAAACTTCCTCCTCTTGGGTCCCAGGAAGTCAAGGGCCAGCATGTTGATGATTTTTAAAGACTCTGAGTCACTTGCTGAGGATTCATCCTTATCTCATGATGGGAATGAGAGCTGTGGGATAATTGCTTCTTAGGTCAGAATGAAGAAAAATGATAATTGATAGAATTTTCTGTGGCCCAAGGAATTTCTCTTGAGATGTCATGCACTCCCTTGTGTGGCGGGAAGGACTCCACACTGATTTCTGAGAAGCTTCTGGGCTGTGCCTAAGTGAGTTAGCTCTGGGTAGGGGACCATGGCTTTCTCCTTGGGCTGGAGTCCTGCCACAGCTTCGACAAGAGGCCCTTCACCTGGTCCCTGCCTCAGTGTTGGCCATTGTCCATGGCTGTCCTATCCCCATGGTCTTCAGTGGCTCCCAGGAAGCTTGGAGGTAAACGAGTAGGTCCCTTGTAGCTATATCATAAGATATCACACATGTCTTTTGCTTGTTAACTTCCAGTTTCATTTCAGTCTTCTGTCATTTTCCCACTTTATCTTGAGTCCTACCATATTTTTTTGAAATTTGTTTTTATTCTTTGTAAGGTACACAGAAATATAGTAGGATATAAAGGAAAGCGTGGAGGGCCCATTCATTCTCATTTCCTCTCTCCACTGCCCTCAAGCCCCTCTCCCAAGGGCTAACCCCTGAGGGGAGTTGGGTGAGATACTTCTAGTCATAACCATTCTTTAGTTCATATCCAGTAAGTTTATTGTCACCTTTTCATTTCCCAGAATTTTGTATTGTTTCTTGATTGATCTTGTATCAGAGTATCCCATTCTTTTTTTCTAAAGTATATGTGAATATCTTGAGTTTTTTAAAGATTATAATACAGAAGATAAAAAGTTATCTTCTGTTTCCTGCATTAGCTGTTTCCTTGGTAGTTAGTTCTGTTCACATTAGGCCTCTTTTTATGCTGATATTTTCTACAAATGCCTGGTGACTCATGACTGACATTTACTTGTGAACAGAGGTCTAGACTGATCTGCTCTGTAGTTGTGAGTTTCCTCAATGCCTGCGAGATCCACGATTCTGTGGATAAGCAATGTGAATGTTGATTTGGGGTGCCCTGGGTATGGTGTGTGGGAGGACACTTGAAGATGGGGACTTCTCTTAGTGCAGGGGACAGACAAGCTTGCTTGAGGTTGGGGCATCTGTTTCTCAGGTAGACCAGCAGTCACCCAAGGGTGCTGGTTCACTTTGTTTTTCCTGCCCCATGGCTAACGACAGGGGGAATCCTTGAGGCACATCTCTCATTTAATTGGAGTTCTTCTCCCTGGCTTTAGCCTGGAGGCAGATCCAACAGTCAGCTTCTCCAAGGTCTGTAGGCTAGCCCAAAGGTCCAGTCATGTCCCTGGCCCAGGGCTTTCTGCTGCCTGTCTTTGGGGATGTTCTGGGGTTCAGTTAGGATAATAGCTTTTCCAGAGGTCTTGTGTTGGGGTGCTGGTGCCTTGGAGGTGATAGGTTTCTTTGTCAGTCTGACTGCTTACTTCCAAGCACTCTTAGTATTTCTGATCCCCAGCCCTTTCTTGTGTTTTAATGGTTTTTTGGTGGGGGGGAGAGAGTTATTATCTTTTAATCCATCTATCTATCTGAGTTATTAATATATACATATGTGTATCTTTTTTTTTTCCATTCTAGCGTTGTTTAGAAGAGAGGAGAGGCAAAAAGTGTATGTCTTTCTGCCATCTTGAACAAAAAGTCCCCTCTCACTGATTTTTATTTTTAAATTTTGTGCTATTTTATGGAGAAAAGTAGGGTGGAAATAAGCACAAATTTATTTGCTGTGCATTTACCCATCTTAGGCTCATTCTCAAATCATCTCATTAAGTCTTCATAAGAACTCTGCCAGGCACACATGTCCCCATTTTGTAGGTGAGAAAACTGAGGTCCAAGGAGGTTGCGTTACAAAAGGCAACAGAGAAACTTGCTGGCTGAACTGGAGTTGAGAGTGCGCTCTCTCTGCTCCTCTCTCTTGCAGGCTCTGTGGTGTCAGGCGGAGCGCCCAGCCTCTGCAGGGATGGAAGAGGGGATCGACTTGCCCCTTGGTTTTATTCTTAATGTATTGGCTCTTCTACGGGCCAGGGGATTCCCAGCTGGGCCTTCTGCCTTGGTTTTCAACTTTAAACATCACTTGGTAATAGAATGCCTTCATATTACAGCTAATTAAAACGTGCTTATCTTGAAGTTGGGCCTAATTTGCAGGGATGATTTAGAAACTTGTTGGAAATGAATCCAACTCAGTAGTATAACCCAGGGTCAATCTCATGCATAAATTTTATTGTTCCATTTTGCTGTTTTGACTTCAACGGAGCTTGATAATGCAGAATATGGACCCTGGGCCTTTTGTTGCTCATTTACTTTGCGAATATTTACTGAGTGCCTCGTGGGTGCTACCTACATTATTTAGGGAGGTCCTTTCACCCCAACCCCCATGCCTGTTTCTATTCCGTACATTCACCTGAGCTATAAGTGAATTGTTTTGCAAAACCAGATAGTGGATTCAAGTGTGATTTTGAGTTCAGTGCAAGTGCCTGGCTTTGTATCCTGCCACTTACAAGCTGTGTGACTTTGGACCTACCATTTAACTTCTCTGATCTCCAGTGTTCTCACATAACCACAGTTGCATCCCAGGTTTGTGGTGAGGCCTTAGGAGATCATGTAAGTCATGCCCTCCCTCACTCCTTTGGCCAGCTGCTGTTCAGATCACCTGGGCCCTCTGTAGGATAGCCCAGCACCCCCGCAGACTGTAGTGTAGGTGCAAGGGAATGAGCCCCACAATGGGTGGGTTTGGAAGTCATCCTGGCTCAGAAGCCTTATTCCCCAAAGGACCCATAACTCCTGTAACAACTCTACCTTCCAGGGTTTCTTGCCGGGGGCCTATCAGTTCTGAGTCACTATGCTCAGGAAAATCTAAAGTTTGGTTTCTTTATCAGATATTTATAATTTATTTATAGTTACTTCTAGTCCAGATGCAGCTTACCAGTCAGGGGTCATTTTTACCATAAGCAGAGTTGCTTAGTAACATAGTTAACATCTTACCTTCATCAGGTTTCCAGGGGAGTTATGCTAGACAATTAACAAAGGTGAAATTCTCTTGTAGAGAGGAAAAGGAGATGCTTAACCCTTTACCCCCATAGACAACGTCCTGCTTTCCCCAGAGAAGTGGTGCTTTTCAGGATCTTTTTTGGAGGGATGAAGGAAGTCCTCCGTACGGTTGGAATATATTCCATGCTTGTTTATGTTTTCTGATTGATCTGCATCAGACACAGACATAAACTCTGGCCAAGAGATATGCTGTGGAGTCACATCGGCTTGGGATCAAATACTGGCTTTGCAACTTACAAAGAGAAAATAAGGAACTCCAAATGTGTATGGGATTACCAGGCCAGGCTGGGGTAGTCAAGGAGGCCTTCCCAGAGGAGGATACACTTGGTCTGTGCTTGAAGATGAATTGGCCAGGTGAGGAAGGTAGAGAAAAGCATTCCAGGTAGAAGGGACAACATGTACAAAGGCATAGGAGGGGACCAGAGTGTCAAGAGATGAAGCTGGAAAGGGGAGCAAGGGCATTTGGAAAGCTACTTAATACCTCTGACCCCCTGTTTCCTCATCTACAAAACGGGGTTACCAGTACTTACCTGCTTATGAAATTAAATGAGATAATAATGTATGTTTAAGCACCTGGGAGAGTTAATTATAATTCCTTTCCAAATCTGTCTGTGGATGCCTAAGAGCCAAACTTTGCCTTTAAATGAGAGACATGAGACAAGGAGTGAAAACAAACACACTGGAGGGCTTGGCCACCCACCTGTGCGAGGCAGGCGTTTCCTCCAGTGGCTCTTCTGTTTGTTGTGTTCCCTCTTTTTTCGGTTGAAGCACTCAATGTTTGCACTCTGTCTCAGATTATGTCTTACAGTATCAGTGAAGCACATAATTGTGTTTTCCTAATGGCTCGACATTAACAATAAGCCACGACCCTGTTGAGGCGTTCTCTGGGACAATTTTCCATCTGCCAACAGCCTTGTGCCTATCCGATGCTCTGTCAACACATCCTGTCATTTGCTGCTTTGTCTTGCTTTCCTGAAAGGCGGCCACCTCCCACATGCCAGCTGAGGATGCTTGGCTTTTGGGGACATATACTATCCAGTGGCCACAAGTCACACATCAGAATGAGCCAAGGAGCTGGCCGGGCCACGATCAAGATCTTTCTGATGGGTAAATTGCATCCTGTCATTTCCCAGGGGCAAAAACCACTCAAATGCTCTCTGTTATGGCTTGGAGAACTCTTACCAACCTAAATCAGACCTCTGCTTAAAACCTTCCAGTGGCTTTCCCTGGTGTGTAGATAACATCAAATGCCTTTTCTGGTCCATAAATCCTGCTGTGATCTAGCCCCTGCCTGCTTTTCCAGTCTTACTCCCAGCTGCTCTGTCTGAGGCACCCGGCTCCCTGCTGGGGATGTGGGGGTGAGCAAAGCCAGCCTCCCCCTCCTTGACCCCATTCTAGCCACTCTGGCCTTCTTCCTGTTTTCTAGCCCCCTCCCCTCCCCAGTTTCCCCTACCATGATCTTTTTAGGCTGAGGGGCTTTGCGTGAGCTCTTCCCTCTGTCTGGAATGTTCTTCCCTTCCTTCTCCACATGGCTGGCTCCTGCTCATTTTTGTGTGCCTTCTCAAAGACTCCGGCCTCCTAATCACTGCGCTTATCCCATTATTCTCCGTCACAGCCTCTAGTGTATTTTTCCCCCATTGCATGATGTATCTATGCGACGACTTGGGTGTCTGTTCCACCTTTCAGACCACTGGGGCTCATGTTTGTTTTCTTTACCACTGAGTCCCCAGCACTTTAGTATGGTGTCTCTGCAGTAGGTGCTCACTAAAACGTTGTTGAAAGAATGAATGAATCAGTGTGGAGGTTATATTTTCCAGAGATGGCCCCTCTAACGTATCCTAGGCTGTGTTTCTGAGAGTAAATCACGTTGTCTCTGGGCCTTCCTTGTCTTATTTGTACATTGTCATCAGGACGATTAGCCATATAAACGTGAGAGGTGGTGTCTGGTGCCTGCAAGTGTCTTGTTCTTACACTTTAATTTACTTATTTATTTAAGTAATCTCTACAACCCACATGGGGCTTGAACTCACGACCCCATGATCAAGAGTTGCGAGTTCTATGGGCTGAGCCAGCCAGGTGCCCCAGGCCTGCAGGTGTTAACAAATCTGAATTCCTGTTGTAACCACATGTCACCGTCACCTGTGGCTGAGCCCAAGGAAGAGAGCTGAAGTGGATTTTAATCGGTGTTTGGCTTCTGGGGCAAGGCCTGGCAGACCTCAGCCCCCTGTTTTGTTCACCTCCCGTCTCCCTGCTGGTGGTGACCTTGCTGTTTTCAGGAGGGAGGTGTCGCTCTCAGTTGCCCGTGTTGGGGTATCTGGGGCACAGTCGGTCTGGCCTTCAGAGATAACAAAATCTCCAGCTCGTGGGAACATTTCTGTTGAGCAAGCAGGATTTTTCTGGTGACTTCTCTCCCAGAGTTGTTACCCCTTTCTTTGTATTAAACTGTAAATTATGAAGATTATGTTACTTGCCAAAAAGTTTAGAGAATGGGGGAGTGCCCCTGTCACTCTCCCACTATGCAGACTCAAGAACAGTGTTGATTTGGGTACTTTTCTTTCTGAATATTCAGTGCTGCAAACTGTTTGCCTTACCTGGGTCCCGCAGAAACCCCTTACCCGTCTTATCTTTTCTCTTCTCACAGTGTATAATAGGCCCGTTCCTTATGTTTACTGTTCATGCCCACCCCGTCACTAAATTACTGGCTTCAGGAAGGCAGGGGTCGATGGGAGAACCATGTGCTGCTCTGCGTCTGGTTTGAGCATTGCCCCCTACCTGGCAGACTCAGGCACACGATCTTTTAACTTTCTCCTCCAGTTTCACCCTCTTGGCGAGGCCTTCACTGCTGTCCCCTCCGCTGCTGTCATTGCCCCTCCAGCACCTGGAACATCTTAGGCTCCCTGACAGCTGTGGTGCTCTCTTGTCCCTGGGAGGCAGGGCCTCGAAGGCCATGTCCAGGAGCTTGGCTTTTGTCCCAAGGGCAGTGGGAGCATTTTTAGAAGAATCTTGGCGACTGTCTTGGGGGAGAACATTGGATGGGGGGCAAGAGTGGAGGCAGGAGGACAGACGGGGGTGATGATATGGTTTAGGAGAGAATCCATGATGGCTTGCTGTCCTGTCCAACACAATAGCCACTAGCCACGTGCGGCTCTTTCAATTTAAAATCAAGCCAAATAAAATCGAACTTACTTCCTCAGTCACACTAGCCGTATTTCTAGCCCTCTATAGCCACTGGGCTGTGCAGATAAAGAACATTCCCACCATTGTGGAAAGACCCAGGCTGCTGGCTATGGGCCAAGGCAGAACCCCTGGGTCCAAAGGGGTGAGCATTTTTATGGCTCTTGATTCAGATTGTCTTGCCATTTTCCAGAAGGGTCATCCATGTTCCCCAGCAGCACGAGAAAGTGTCCGTTTTGCCCCACCCTCCTGACGTGGCTTATTGTTTTTTGAAGAACCTTCAGTTGTATCTGTGCCTCTTGTCAAACCTGCCTTCACTTAGGGTCTAACATGTGGACCATGAGGTCTTTGTGATCAGGGAATTATATGTATATTAATGCAGATTTCAATAAAAAGAGTTATGTTTGCCACTGTGGTACGGTCTGATGCTGTTTAAATGCCTTTGGTAATATCTTCAATCAGATGGCAAATAGAAAACAGGAAAGTTAGTAATAAAAAATGAATTAGGACGATTAGCAAAAGGTGAACCGCTTCCCTCCTCAGGCAACAGGCAGCGCTGACCGAGCTTTGCAGGGTGCTCCTGTCCAAACACACGTCTGGATTATCGCAGTCTCTGGGGCCGGCCCTGGGGTCCGTTCAGCACAAAGGACTTGGTTATTGCCTTTAGTTTTGCAAAGGTCATGGACATCCCCGTAGAGGGACTCTGAGGGGCTCACACCAGGAAGAGGGGCTCCTGCCCTGGGGTGGCTGGAGAGGGGCCTCTGAAGACGGGTTTCTGACTCAGGGCAGCCAGCAGTTTCTTCTTCCAAGGCAGAGACATCTGCATCCTTGCTCCCCCCTCCCTACATCCCTTGGGGCCCTGGAGAATTCTAACCACCCCTCTTTCTAGCACGCCCTTGGGGAACCCCTGTCTGGTGTTGGGGGTGGGGTCTCCTCAAGAAGGGGTAGAGGAAAAGGCTTCAATTGACTAATGTGGATGCCAGACTAGTTCCAAAGAGAAGCAGAATTCCGGTAACCAAGTAAGGTGTGTGGGGTTGGAGCTCAAGCCAGGAGGACATGGAACTTGCCCTCACCGGAGCATGGGCCACGGGGATGACACACTGGTGGTCTGGGTGCTGGCTCGCCTCTACAGTGAATAATCAGGGTTGGATAATGCCCTCATTAGCTGTATGATTGCTGCTACAGATGGACACGTTTTGTTACTGCCGTGTTGGCCGGACGGTCCCCACAGTTGGCCGGTGACTACTGACCTTAAGCCGGAGCTTCTCAAATTTTAACGTGCATGCAAATCACACAGGACCTTGTTAAAATGCAGATTCTGATTCCCGAGACCTGGAATGGGACCAGAGAGTTTGCAGATCTAACAAGGTCTGGGAGATGCTGAGCTGCTGGTCAGTGGACCACAATTTGAGAAACGAGGACTTTGTGTCAGGCTGAGCCTCCTAAAAGCCGAGCCTGAGACAAGGATGCTCGTGAAAGAGTGCTCTCCCGAGAAGGGCCATGGGGGCGCTGGGACAGGGCTGGGGGAGGAGGTGAGCAAGGAGGGGGTCGCGGCTGGAGACCTGCTTCAGCCAGATCCCACGAGGAGCCCTGGAGGGACAGCAGTACTCCAGAGCTGGTCCCATCTTGAGGCCAGGGCTGCGGGTGGCCTTTTGCACACCCTTGTCCGTCAGTCACAGGCCATCGGCTTCCTCAGGGAGCTTTGAGGCAGAGGTGCCACGCTTCCTGTGCTTTTCGCCCATCAGCCAAGGGGGGATTTCTGCAGAGGAGGGGGCATCTAAGCTCAGCTCAGCTCAGGGGATGGATGCACAGCCTGGAGAGGGGGAAATCATCCACACACTGTAGCCTTGTCTGAGAATAGCCTGGAGAATGTGGAAGGGGAGGGGGGACTGTTGACTCTTGTTTGAACTCTGCTGTGTGACCTTGGGTAAGCCACTTCGGCTCTCTGGGCACTCTTGGTGCTGCAGCCTCCCATGGCTTTGGTCGTGATCGGTCCTTGGTCCTTATCCCTAGGTTGTGATGGAGTTTGCAGGTAGGGATGGGTGGGTAGGTGGGGGTCTGCACAGGTAAGACAACTCTTACTTTGAGCCCAAGGAAGGGGAGGAGAGAGGGAGCAGAGAGAAGAGAAGGGATAAAGGGAGGGGGGAGGAAGAGACGGAATGAGAGAGACTGAGTGGGAGAGAGGGAGAGAGACAAGAAGAGAAAGAGGGAGGGAGAGGGAGAGAGAGGGGGGAGGGAGAGGGAGAGAGACAGAATTCCTGAGACCTGCAGTGTTCAGGGAGGGCTTCCTGGCAGAAGAAGACATTTAGCTAGTACCTCCAAGAAGGTTAGGATGGGGACATATAGAGGAGGGGAGAACAGAAGAGCCATTAATTTCATGTCTATCATGGGATAGGTGTTTTACTTATGTTATTTATTTAATCTTCACAACCACACTTGGAGTAGAACCTGATCCTGCTGTGCAGATAAACTGAGGTGCCGGAAGTCAGGTGACTGGGCCATGGTCACACTGGGACTGGAACCCAAACCTATTTGCAAGGACCTCCATGACCTCATCCAGCAGGGGTGTGTGTGGCCAAGGCCAAGGGACGGGTGGTGTGGGGACCTGGGGCATAGCTGTCCAGATGGGTACAGGCTGGTGTGGAAGGGGAGGCAAAGCCTGAAGTTTGGGAAGGGCACTGACTGCCAGGCTGTAAAGTTTGGGTCCTCCAATGGGGAGCCCCGGAGGGCTTTGGGGCAGGTACGATCCCTGCAAGGGGAGTAATCCAGTGTTGCACCCCTCTGCTCTGAGACTCTTCCCGCCCCCACACCGGGCCCTCTTCCCCACATGTCTGTTGTCTTCCCTGATCAGCTTCTTTGGGGTGTGTGTGTGTGTGTGTGTGTGTGTGTTGTGTGCACGTGTACATGCGTGCTAGGGTGGGGGGTTGGAGTCTATCCTGGACCCTTTCTGGGGTCCAGGATGTTCTTGGCATTTGGGGTCCTTGGGGCAGAGGGGTTTCTACTTTTGGTGTAAGTGCTTTGTAGCACAGATGCTCTGGAATCGCACTGCTGTCCAGCAACCTCAGTGTAGGTGAGAGCTGGTGGCCTTGCCACCGTGCTGACCCCACCTCGCTGCCTCCCTCCCTCCTGCATGCAGGGGCCGTGGAGGTGAAGGGAGGAAGGGCCACAGACAGGTATCCCAGAGGAAGCTGGCTGGGGGCCTGGGTGTGTCAAGACCTTGAGACCCAAGATTCCGGTCTGAATCCTTTTCAGGCTTCTCTACTCTCTTCTCCACGGCCCGCGCTTTCTCCCCCAGTCAAAGCTGGCAACATCCAGCTCTTTCTCCTTCTTCAAGTGAACCGCTCTCTTTCTCTCTCTCATGATGTTATGTAAGCCACAGTCACAACCTGGCGCCTGGCACAAGATGCTGATATCAAACCTGGAAACTGTCACTGCCAAGTGGGGGTGGCAGGGCTAAGAGGGTAATGGGAGAGGTACGCGTGAGGCTGGGGTGGCGAGGGAGGAGGAGCTGCTATTTATTGAATACCTACTATGTGCCAGGTGTCTGTATACTGTTTTCCTCAACCCTCACAATAGTCCTGCAAGTTACATATCATTCTTACCACGTCACAGACGCCCGACACTTGGTCAGGTGACTCCAGAAGCTCAGAGAGGTTGAGAAACTTGGCTAAGGTCACACAGCCTACAGGTAGCAGAGTGGATCAGGAACCGGAATCTGTCTAGCTCTGAAGTCATGATCTTTATTCTGCAACATTTGTCTTCCCACATGCAGGGGGTCTTTGGCTTCCTTTGGTGGGGGGGTGGTTTCACATGTGTTCCCTGTTGAGACTCAAACCATCCTAGAAGACTTGCCATAGGATGTGTTGTTCCCACCGCAGACAGAGGTGAGTGCCCGCCGTGTCCAGGCTGAAGCCAAAGTCCGAGGACAGTAGGGTTCAAACCCAGCGGCCTGAGCCTCCCCCTCCAGCTGCTTTGCCCCTCCCGAGAAGCCTGTATTGTTCTGAACTTGAGGTTGTATAGACCAGACCCTTGTTCTTCGGCCGTGAGCGTATCATGGCCCGTGGTCTTCTGTCAGCTGCTTCTCGTTGCTGCGCTAACAAACCGCCCGGAATTAGTTGTTTAAAGCAACCGCCGTTTTATTTAGCTGACATGCTGTGGCTTGGCTGGAGGGCTCTCTGGGCTGGGCTGGCTGGTCTCTGCAGGGCCCCCTCCTGCCTCTGTGGTCACGTGGCTGGTTCCTGGACAGCTGGGTGAGGTAGGATGGCCTCACTCACCTGTGTGGCACTTGGCAGGCTGCTGGCTGGTTGCTGGCTGATTGCTGGCCCGGCTTTCCCCCAAACCTCTTCTTCCAGCAGCTAGCAGGCTCCTTCACTTAGTGTTTTGGGGCTCCTGGCACCTCAGGAGTGAGGTGCTCTAGTGCACCCATGCTTCTCAAGCTTTTCCTCGTGGCCCATTTGTCCCTGTCTCGGTGGCCAGGTAAAGTCATGTGGCTAAGCCCGGCTTCAAGGTGGGAAGAAAAAGACTCCATCCTTGATAAGAGGAGCAGTGACATCACTGTGCAGAGGGCACGCACGTAGAAACAGGAGGACCCGTGGTCATCTTTGTAATCTTTCGTGGCTGACAAGAAACATCTGTGGAGCACCTGCTGTGTGCTAGACCCTGTGGAGGGATTTGCAGGGCGAACAAGAGACATGTAATGACATAATGAAACACAAAATGTGAACATAACAGGGCTGGTTAGGAGAGCGGCATAGATGCTGTGAGGCCAGGAAACAGAGGGTTGGAGGGAACTTCAGGAGCTGTAGGAAGACAGGTCACTATGTGGGGCAAGGGAGGCAGTCTAGGTGGAGCAACATGTGCAAAGGCCCTGTGGAAGGAGAGGCTTGGCACATTTGAGCACCGATTGAAATGCCGGTTCCCTTTCAGTGTCAGCATGCTTGGTCTGAGAAAGGAATTTTTGGTTCGTAGATGTCCCCTGAGCAGTGCCCATATGACCCAGTCTTAGGAGGGAGGTGGGGAAAGACCTTTCCACAGGCAGGTTATACACAGGATGGCTGGGCTTGGGGACTTTGGGACGAGGGAGAGACTGATGCTCATGTGGGCATCCAGGAGATCCTTGTGGAAGAGGAGGGAGTTGAGCTTTGGGAAGGGCGAGGAGGCACTGAGGGAGAGGTCAGATATGTAGGATTGAGGGGCGGGCCTGGGGTGCTGGGTTAAGTAAGGGTTTTGGATTTAGTTCTGTTGACCAGTGATCTTTGAACCATGAACTGGGGACATTGTCAGATCTGGTGTGGGGACCTGAGCGTCCAGACCCCTGGGGAACCACCTGCTTACTTCCATAAGCTGCCTCTGATGTCCATGAGCCTTCAGCCGGCCCCCAAAGGCATCTCAGGTGGTGCCACTTTAGAAAAGGCCTGAGGTCTCTGGGAGCCAGAATAATGATCATAAGTCATCTGAGCCAGCACAGAACTGGAAAAATAGGACAGGTCAGGCAAATCCGAGTTTGAATTCCTGCTCCTTGTGGCTTCACCATGAAACTCTGGGCAGGTGCCGCTAGCCTCAGGCCTTAGTTTTCTCATCTGAAAACGGGGCCTGCCCACGTCCACCCTGGGTCAGGGTCAGGTGGCGAGGGGCCTGTGGGACTGAGGTAATCTGAGAGACTCTCTTCTGGGCCTGCGGGCTCCTGCCTGTGCACAGCCCAGGACAGTGCAGGGGCTCGGAGACAACGAGCGCTCCTCTTGACCAGGCCACAGAACAAACCGAAACCATGGTAACCGGGATGCATCACATGGGCGGGCAGCCCATCCTGCAGCCCAAGGCTGGGAGATGTAGATGCCCCACCAGTGGTAGGACAAGCCGTGGGGTCTCCCCTAGCCCTCCCTCCCTGCCCGAGGTAGCCTTGGCAGTTCTAGCAAGATCAGTCCCCACTTGAGTTTCTAGTCCACCTCACATTTTGTTATTTAATTTTATTTTTCAGTCTTGTCCCAGAAAGCATGTCCCGAGTGAGATAAGTTGGAGCAAACCTCCCTGCCCTCTCCTTCCCCTGTCATTTCTCGATCGATGCCCTGGGGGGAGTTGCCAGGATGCTGGTGGAGGCAGACACCGAAACAGCAACCTCCCCTGGGAGGGAGGGCACGGGGCTGGTGGGCTCTGCATCTCCACAGACACCCAGCAAGGAGGTGGCGTCCATAGCCAACTTTGCAGAGAAGCTCACGCTTACCCAGGGGGTCACAGCTCGTAAGTGGCAGAGCTGGGATTTGAACCCGGATCTTCATGCTTCACAGTTCATTTCCATACTGCCTTTGGCCGAACTGGAGGCTCAGCCATCAGTGTGACTGGGAGGAGTGTGTTTGACAGCTCGCTCTGTGGACCTAGCCGGGTAGTGACTGACACCTGTCCCATCACACGGGTCCAGGATGGCTGTGGCGGAGGGGCAGTGGCGGTGGCCTTGGAGACCCCAAAACTTTCTGCCCAGCACACTCCTTGTGTACCTCTGGCCGGAGTAGTCTTGTATCCTCGCCTTTAGAAGCATGGTTTCGCCTTGGCTGGACACTGAGAGTGGGGCTTCCTGGAGCCCCTGGCTTCTCCCTCTACAGCGGCAGCCATCCAGACCTGATAGTCAAAGTCCAGGCTTGGAGGAACATTTTCTCCCTCAGAACCTTGTCTCCTGATCTGTAAAACGAGGGATTCAGGGACTCAGTCGACAACACTGCAGTGAGCAGAAACTTACTCCCCATCCCGTTACGACACTTACCAGCTGTGCATATCCAGCAAGTTATTTACCTTCTCTGTGCCTTAGTTTCCTTCTCTGTAAAATGGGGGTAATGATTGCATCTGCCTAACAGGGCTGTCTTGAGAAGCAGTATGTGTAAATGCAGGAAACAGTACCGGGGACAGGGCATGTGCTCCTCTTAGTGTTACCTCCTGTTGGGAAGTGAGTGTGGGTGTGGCAGGACCTGTTCCCCCCCTTGTTGTGCTTGGAAGGAAGCCAATGTGCAGAACCTACTTTTGGTTGAGGAGGGGAAGAAGAAGCTGGGGTCAGACAGTAGTAGGAAGAGCACCGCTGGGCCCGCCAGGGGGCCTTGGGATACTGCCTAACCTCTCGGAGTCTCACTTTTGGTGCTTGCTTGTTTATTTTTGGTTATTCGGTGGCAAGAACACATAGGAAGATATAGAGGTATGTGTAATACCTACAAAATTACAGCCAAGGAAAACATAAAATAGAATGAATTCTAGGTGAAAAATGAAAATGAGGAAAGCAGATATGTTGGCCTGGGGCTCTGCAGTTATTGGAATTGGTCTGCCAAGCTGGCTCTGGGCTTCCTGGCAGGTGAGTGAAAAGGGAAATAGGTTTACTGAATGATTTCTTTGACCAGGGGGAAGAGGCTTGGCAGCTCCTCACGAGAAGACAGCCCTGACTGGCATTTGGAACTGAAAGCAATTCCTCTCACCAGCCTCATGGAAGTTCTCAGACCTTAGTTTCCCCAAGTATAAGACAAGGGGCCATGTCCCTGCTCCCTTGCTGCTCCAACGGCTCGTGGGGATTACATGAGTACAGAGTACCTGGTGTGTGCCCGGCCAGTAGTGGGCGCTCAGAGGGCACAGCCCTCACCCCTCTGCTCCTGCCCATTTCTGGACCAAAGCTGTGGTCTGCACAAAATCAGGCCAAACAAGCCTGGCCATCACCTGAGGGGAGAGTTGTGCTGTTGGAACCCAGTCAGGAGTCACGTGTGTGGCGGCAGCTGCTTCATAATGGACAGACACCAAGGCTAGTAGGGCATTGTGACAAAACGAGGCTGAAACGTGGTGTTGTGCCCAACCCCACAAAAGCACGCGGTGCTGTGGGAGGCTGTGTGAGGGCCATTTGGTGAGACTCCGAGCAGTCAGACATGAGTGGGAATTCTGGCGGGGCTGTGGGAGGCACTGACGGAGGAGGAAGGGAGACCTGGGCACGCCTGGGTGCACAGTGCGACCCCACGGTGGCTGGCGTTTTGGGTGACAGGCGCATGGGACTAAGCAGCCCCAACTTCCCGGTGGATGGAGGATCCAGAAAGGCCCCCGAGAGGCACAAAGTGGCTTTAATCACTTCCCTTGGGTGGGATTTACTTAACAGCAGCTCAGAGTTCTCAGCACTTACAGGTGCTGACGGGGGCATCACAATATTGTGAAATTAAGCAGGGAGCCGACTTCATTACAGCTTACCTGGCAAGGAAGCGGCCGCCTTAGTTAGCAGCGATGGTTGGATGTGACAGAGCTAAAATTGAACTTGGCAATTACACTCTGGAGAGGTTTTCGGCGCTGTAAAAGGAAGTTCCATGGAAATCAACCCTGGTAATCACAGGGTTTACAATTAGTCAGTTACTATTAAGGTTGCTCTGTCAGCATGTCCTTCAGGGCGATGCGGAGGAAGGGGATGGAAAGGGTTTTGACTGACTCGAGTTACCATGGGTTCGCCTGCATCGGCTTTTTCTTGCTTGTTTGTTTGTTTGTTTACATTTGTTCCAGAACAGAAGTTTGAAAGACCCTGAGTTCATGTTCTGGTGCAGGGTCGCCATTTGATAATGGATCATTTTAAAGTCCCTTTTAATTTTTTTTAAACTTTTTTTTTTTAAGATTTTTTATTTCTTTATATGACAGACAGAGATCACAAGCAGGCAGAGAGGCAGGCAGAGAGAGAGAGAGAGAGAGAGAGAAGCAGGCTCCCTGCTGAGCAGAAAGCCCGATGCGGGGCTCGATCCCAGGACCCTGAAATCATGACCTGAGCTGAAGGCAGCAGCTTAACCCACTGAGCCACCCAGGCGCCCTAAAGTCCCTTTTTAAAAAAATCTTTTTTATTTGCCTGAGCTCACACCTCTGTCTCATTTTCGGGTTTCCTCCCGACACGTGAGAGTGTTTTCCCAAAGAGCTTTATGCATCTCTTGGGATATCGTACATGAAGAGCTTGGCTTTTTGTTGACTCCTTGTCCCAGAGGAAGGAGTGATAATATTAAAGGTTTCTAAGCACCTTTGTGGCATTATTTTTATTAAGCCGTGACTAGACTATTTCAACAACCTCAGAATCTTGTCCCTGTTTTGCAGATAAAGGCCATGGGCAGCGGGTGTGCGAGTTTGGCTGCTGGTGCAGAGAGTCCAATGGGAAGAAAGAGCTTGCACAGCTTCCTCCTAAGTCAGCCTGGGGTGTGTGTGCACTGGCCCTCTTGAACGGGGAGATGGAAACTCAAGTCAGCTTACAGCTTTGAGCCCCAGTCGATTCACCCCTAAACTGAGACCTTGTGCTTGGCAGGATTAAGTGAGATAATCCAGGCACCACAGAGGCTCAGCACAGGTCGCTGTGGTTACTAATAGTGATGTTTATCGTACACTCCTTTCGTGCCAGGCGTGGGACCAGACCCTTTCTGTGAGTGACGGCGGCTTTGCACAAAGACCCTGCAAGGCAGTCTTAAGTAAACATGGGCTCAGAGAGGGTATAACTCTGTCCAGATCTTCTGAGTGAGTAAGGGGTAGTGCCAGGATTCAGACTCAGGCAGTCTGGCCCCCAGAGCCTGGTCCTCGTCCCCGCCCCCACTCTGGGAACAGTTGAATGTCCAGAAAACAAGGAAGCCTGGAAGAGCTGCCCCTGTGGCCGAGAAAGAAGCATTCAAACAGAAATATCTTTCCCAAAAGGCTTCGGCTCTTCACATGAAGCTGAGTCATCTCTCTTTGTTTGGAACCATAACCATCGAGCTGCCTCAGAATGCCCCAAATAAAAAAACAAAACTAAACTTAAAAATGCTGAGTTCCACCAAGGTGCAGTGGCCCCTCCCTGGCTTGACCCCAGAAGGAGCCGACTGAGTAGAGGGTCTGTAGAGCTGGATCCCCCTCCACGCTGCACTGGGTACCTTGGCCCGAATGTTTAATGGGGCAGGCACTCTCAGGGTGAGTGAGTCCAGGTCGGGAAGCTGTTCTGTACCACATACTGGGGGACAGCATCGTCACAAACCCAGAATTCCTTTTTGGCTCACGAGTGGCAGAATTAAGCCCAGAATCTTCTGGACCCAGGCTCAGCTCTCAGATCCCCTTTCCCACCCATGGGAGTTCAGTGTTTGGTGGAGAATGCAGGGACTTTCTGCACCTGCCCCGTGTCGCCCCACCTCTGCATCTCAACATGTTTCCTCCCTTCTGTATACCCCACTACCCCTCCTTCCATCCCCAGCTCGGATGACACCTTTTCTGGGAAGCCCCCCTCAGCCGATGACCCTGTGGCCCTTAGCCAGGAGCATTGTCTCCCTTATGTACTAACTTCTCACGTACATGTGTGAGCTGAGCTGTCTTCGAGGGCAAGGACAGTGTCCTGATCACACCCGGCCCTTCTATCTGGAACCCGGCCCTGCATAGAGTAGGGACTAGGCAGAGGGAACAGAGAATGCTGTTGAGTGAATGAATTAATAAATGATAATCAAAGGCTTTTCACCTCCACACTTTCTCCGCAGCAATCAGTTATACCTTTTGCCTATTGGAGTCTCTGGTTTCCAGTTAGAAAGTTCAACATCCAACAAGCGAGGTGGGCTTCTTTCCATATCAAGAGAATGCAGATCATTTGTCATGGCTACATAGTATTCCATTGTATGGAGAGTTGTGATCTATTTAACCAATACCCTATCAATGGATTTTATTCTGTTTTTTAAAACACCAACAGCATGACATTTAAAGATTTTTATTTATTTGAGACAGAGAGGCAGATAGGAGGGAGAGGGAGAGACTCAGCACTAAGCATGGAGCCTGACACCGGGCTTGATCACATGACCCCAAGATCATGGCCTGAGCTGAAACCAAGAGTCAGTTGCTCACCTGACTGAGCAACCCAGTCCACCCCTCAATGGATTTTATTCTTGTTCCTATTTTCTTATGAATAATGTTGCAATGAAGAAATAAATGTCTATGTGCTAAATGAATTTGGGCCTAGAACGTCCTTTCCCATCTTAAGCCTATAGAAGCATGCATGGGTAGGCTTTTCTAGCACCCTCCCAGCTTTGTGTGTGTATTTCCAGATCTCCAATGTGTCTGAAATTTCCATCTTTCTATCATCGTACAGAATCCATATTCCTTCCTCCTTCACACAAGCTCCATGTGCTGGGATCTGGGCCTTGGATCTACAGATCGTGTGTATTTCTATCTGTTGAGCATCTGCTGTGTGTCAGGCCCTCTGCTAGGAACCAAGACCCAGAGATGAGCAAGGCTCCAGAGGGTCCTGGTCATCACGGAGCTCACAGCCTGGGGAGGAAGACGAACAATTAACAGAAATGAAAACCATCGAAACAAATAAGCAGAAACCATTGGCAGGAGGGGTATGCTATGAGGAGAGTAATTCAGTGTGGGTGATTCAGAGGAACCCTCTCTGGGGAGGAAGGAGATCTCCAAGCAGGATGTGAAGGTTGTGAAGTCAATTGTGTGAGGGTCTGGGCAAGTGCAATCCAGGCAGAGGGAACAGCATGGGAGGGGTGCAGAGGCATGGGCACAAGACTCTTCCTCTCTGGAGCCCATTTTGATCCCTCCACCCCTCCTCATGCAGAGGGCTGGATGTCGGTCCCCTTTGTCACCATTTGTTACCCAGGTCCTTCTCCTTGTCACTTAGTTTGCTATTGTATTAGTATTCAATAACGAGATGATTCCCAGAATTCCTGTCACTGCTTCCTGGACGTGCTCAGCTCTGTGAGCCGTCCTCAGCAGCCTCTGGTGTTTCTGAAACACCCAATTTGAATGTTCAATTTGAACCAAATTGAAATTGGTTTAACAGTGCCTGGCACAGTACATGGCACTTGGTAGGTACCATCGTCCCTATTTTATAGATGAAGCTAACCGTTCCAGCAGGCACAGGCAGGATTTGAACCCAGTTCTGTCTTATTCCAGCTTCCACATTCTTCAGGGGGCCCTAAGTTAAACTGCACCTGTGTGAAAGCCACCGGGACTGCAGTGGGATCCGTAGTGCCTCCGGCCAGCCCTGTCCCAACCTGATCCAGCCTTGGCGTGGGTGACCTTGGCCCTTGGTCTGCTGGTGTCAGAGGAGTGGAGGGAACCCGGGAGACTCTTATGTTTTTGTTTTAAATTCCAAAAGTCATACATGCTTGTGGAAGAGAAAAAAAGAAAAGAAAAGAAGACAAAGAAGAGAAAAGTAGCAAATGAAAATACCCCCTTCTCCTACTCTGCAAGTTGACCACTGTTCACAGTTTTGCATCTTTGATAGTGCCCATCCAAACACACACACACACACACACACACACACACACACACACACACACACACAGAGTTAACTGTTTTTATAAAAATGGGATCACGTCCTTGGCTTTTTCTCCCAACCATTCCCAAGTCAGCACCTGCAGACCTTCCTCATTCCATCATATTCCACAGAATGGCTACGTTTTAATCTGTTTACCCCTAGACATTGAGTGTGGCCCTCGTTCTTGTCTGTAACGAGCAACATCTGTGGGCATGCACCGTGCACATCAGAATGGGGATGTCTGCAGGACGGATGCTCAGGAGTCTGATTGCCAGATGAAATGGCATGCAACTTTCCCATGTTGACAGGTGCTGCCAGGCTGCCTTCCAGAAGCCTTTCCAGCTCAATACCTGCTCCCAAGGCAGTGTGCGTGAGAGGGGAAGGCTGCCTCCCCTTCCGCTCTGCGAGACCTGGTGTGGAGACCGCTGCCAGGAGCTCCGAGCACTCAGGCCCAGATTGGGATAGGAGATGGATTTTGATAAAAGAGGTTAAATAACAGGTTTTTCCATTTCACCTTATAGGAATGGGATGGGGGGCGGGGGTGCTGGGCCTCCAGCCAATAGAGGACCAAGACTTGTCAGGAGGGCTTATAAAGCTTGCTATTTCTGGCATTTTTTCTCTTTCTCTGCTGATTATGCAGCAGAATCGCACAGAGGCTGTCGCGGGCGCGTTCTCTCGCTGCCAGGGCTTCTGTGGAATGAGACTCGGGCTCCTTCTACTTGCAAGACGCTGGTGCATTGCAGGTGTGTTTCAGCAGAAGGTAAGCAGCGGGTGCCGCCACCTCCTGCGGTGGAGGTGGTCAGGCCGTCGCTGCGGGGTGCAGACAGGCGGTGCCTGGTGGAGGGGGGGTGGCAGGCCGGGACCTGGACTGGTGCTTGTCACCTTGTGGAATGAAGATGCCCTGGAGGGTCCAGGAGGCCTGTGGTTGGCAGCTCCTTCTTGAAAAGGAATTTTGAAAGTGGCTGGGATTGGCCCCTGGAGGGGCAGGTCTTCGCACCCTGAGCATCATAGGTGCCCAGCTTATTCCGGAAGCATTTGTCCATCTGTCCATCCATCCATCCATCCATCCAGCACCCCCTGCAGTGGGCCTTGCCACGTGTGGGTGGGAGGGTCTGGCCAATTCAGACCAGAAACAAGGATGGGGTAGCACATGGTATGGCAAGAGCTCAGAAGATACCTAGGATGAGGAGCAGGAAGGGCTTTTCAAGGCAGGGAAGAGGGAGGAGGAGTAGCTGGGGCTGTCAGGAACAAAGTTGGAGCTGCCTCCTTCCACTGGATTTTGGAGTTTGTGGAATCAATGAAACTTCCTCCCCAAATTTGCAAGTACCACCTTTCCCTTTTGTCCATTAAGAATCTTGAAAAATAACCAGCTGGGATTTCCAGTTGCCCTCCTGTTGTAAAAGCAAGGCCAGCCAAAGATGATGGAGGACGTTGTCACAGATTGAAGGGCAAACACATACACACATAACAGGTGACAGAGATTCCGAGTGCAGAAACCGAACATTGATGGCATTTTCTAGCTGTCGCTGGGGAGATGGTCTTTGTGGAGGGAGTTGGCTGAGTTGGGGGTGGGGCTGGTTGCAAGTGACAGGGGCTGCACCCTGCTGAGCGGGAGGCCTGACCTCTTCTGGTGCTCTGATTCATCACGGTCATTGTTGAAAAACTGGCTTTGTGCACCTGTGTCCCAGAAACGGAAACCACCCTCAAATGCCTGCTTTCCCTTGCTGGAAATGTCCCAGGTGACCTAAGAGAGACCAAGAAACAGGAGCTTCTGTGGCCCCTGCGTGATCTCCACTTTCTGCATGCTGGATCAAAAGCAAGAGGCCACAAGCCCTCGATCTGCTGGGGAAGGCTTTGGAGCCAACCAGCCGCTGAGGAAATGGCCGTGGAGAGCCTCCTGTGTTCCAGAGGCTGGGTTAGGTACTCAGCTCTGCTACAAATACAGTCTGCGACATAAGGCAAGTTTCTCGAGCCTTGCAAGTCTCAGTCTCCTTATCCATAAAATGGGGACACTGATACTTCCTTCCCTGCATTGCAGTGATTGTGTATGTGCGTGCACACACACGCTGCCTAGTGCTTTGCCTTATATGCGGTAGGACCTCCATAAATGTTGAGTGAGTGAATCAACAAATGCTCCAAACCCTTAGCTCTGCTTTGGAGAACTTCATGGCTACTACTGTGTGAGTGTGTCTGTATGTGTGCATGTGCACAGATGTGCCCATATGGGCATAGGACTGGGGAACTCTCCCCCTTGTGCTGATAGCTAGACTGTGTTCTGTTTCCCTTCTTAAAGAGCTTGGATTCAGAGCCACATTCTGCTACATAGCCCTGTCTGGTACCAATTTCTCTATGTCTCTGGTTACATCCATGGACTCCTGACTGGGAGAGGAGTTAATTACAGGGACTTATTGGCTCTTATTTTTAACTAACTCTTATTTTTAATGCTTCTTGAAGAGCTTTCTGACTGTGAAGAGCTTTCTTAATACTAGCATTGTATTGGTGGGGTCTCGGGACAGCAGCCAGCCAGTAAGCCAGGGCTAGCTGAGAGCCCTGAGAAAGGCTTTGGAAGGGAGGTAGGAGTGGTCCAAGAAGGGAGGAGGTGGCTGGAGTATCGCCATCCCTGAATCCCCCTAGACCTGGAGAACAGGAGCTGAACCCAGACTTAGAGTCCTGGTTCTGCCTTGTGTTTGCTGTGTCGTCCCTGGCAGGTCAGTTTACCTCTCTGAGCCAGTTTCCTTACCTAGAAAATGGCAAATTATTAGAATTAAATGGGACTGGATATCTAAATCACTGTGTGGTGCTCAGTGAATAAAAATACTTTCCCCTCTTGGGGAAGGATCGTGGGAGCCCTTGACTGGGGCCCAGGGTATCTGCTGGCTCATAGAGTCTGACATGCAGCAGACACCTAATGAATATTTATGGAGAGGATGAAGGTGCCCAGGGAATGGGAAGCCAGAGTTATATGTTTATATCCTTGCGTGTAATTGCTTTGTGATTGTGGGTAAGTTTCTTTGCCTTCTTTAAGTCTCTGCTTCCCTTAGAAGAATAGTTGAGGTTGGTCCTACTAACCCCTACTCTTCATTCCACGTTGGAAATCAGGGCTGTATGTGGGATCTTCAGTGGACGGTGAGCTTCAGCTTTGAAATTAATTTCCCTTCTGTGATTAGTGGCACCCGTGATGACTCTCTCCCTCCTGCTGCCTCCTGCGTTCGCAAACCAGTAATTAATGTAACTGGGAGCCGAGGCAGGGATGTGAGGTTTCCTGAGGAGGCAACTCGAGCATAGCTGGGGCTCCCTCTGTGGCCCCTGCTGTGATTGGCTCAGGGGGTCTGAGGGCTGTCCGGGAGTCACCATCTCTGTCCAGCCAGGGGGCCTGGCAAGTACTCACATGTGTGGATCACAAAGGAAGCCCTGAAATACCGTAGATGGGAAGAGATTTCTCCAACTTCTCCCAGACCCTGGGGGGACATTTTCCAGGGAGGGTGTGGGGATCTCCTGCTTTTGGGGGTCTGTCGAAATGGCCATTGATACAGGAATCAGGTGGGCCTAGATTTGCAGGCTTCCCTCTCTTGATTTCTGAGACTTTATAAAGGCCATGTACTCCTTCTCTCTGGGTCGTACTTGCTGGCCAGAGCAATTGAGGCCATGGGGGCAGCAGCCTCTTATGAATGGGGGAATGGCATAGAAAAGCCGCTTTGGTTTGCGCATCCTTGCCCCAGAGGGCTCATCTGAAGAAGACGGTGACTCTAAATGGTCCCTGTCTTGATTCATTGCCCGCCCCCCCCCCCAGACATGCCCTCCCTTGTCATGCCCATCTTGGTAAACACTGGGACTGCCCACTCCTCGGCTTACATCATCCCTGGCCCTTCTCTTGGCCTCACTCCCTGATGGCTGCCCCTGCAGGGTACAGCACCCCCTCCCCACTTCACTACTACCTGGCTGATTGCTTGGGTGATCCAAGAGCCTCCCCCTCAGGCCTCCCTGTCTCCACCTCCCTTGTAGAGTTTGCTCCCTGCACGCAGCTAGCAGGATCTCTGTGAACCACTCCCCTGCTGAAAGCCTTTTGTTGGATGGTTGCTTGTAACCTGTTGGATCTGTTCTGATACCCTTAATGTGGCCACTTGGGGGGCTGGGGCACCTGTCTGATCTCCTTTTTTGCAGTCAGCAACCTAGCTTCTGCCTCCTCCCTCCCAGGCAGAATCACCACTTTCTGAACCCCCACCCCCACCCCCACTAACCACCTGTGGTGCTTCTGGATTTTATACATGCAGACCTTTTTGTCCAGAATGTTTCCTTTACCCCTTGAACTCCTGCTCATTCTTGCAGAAAGAGCTGTGGCCTCACTGCTTTCCAGAGGCCTGCTCTGACTGCTGACTCCTCCCACCCCCAGCAGTCTGGGCGAGGGACCCTTCCCTGCATCCACCCCACCGCAATCCTCCCCATCAGTGCTGCGATGATCTGAGGGGACGGATGCTGGGTGTGATGCACCTTTACCCTCATGTCCTCTGGAAGGACAGATACCACAGAGCAGCTGCTTGGGAAACATCAGTTTAGGTGCAAAAGCCAATAACTCCTTACTCATTAAGGGCTTTCTGACCTTAGAATCCTCAGCCTGTGGTTTGATTTGGCTGGGTCACTCTGGATAAACCATCTAACCTCTCTGACATTGGAGGGTCTTGAGGACAGACAAGGGAACACACATAACAGATTGCCTCTTCTTTCCCACCTGCTGGACAGTAAATATCCCCAAAGACACTTGGAACATTTAAGTGGCTGAGCAGAGCAAATCCAAAGAGGGGCCTGGCCCAGCGGCCCCCAGTGCCGTGCACAGAGGAGCCCTGCACAGAACCTCAAACACAAGCAAAAATAGCACCCACTGAGGCGACCTGCATTGCAGAAGCCACAGGAAGAAGCCGCAGGCCGAGCGGATGTCAGCCGCTCTGAGGCCCCACTGAGGCTCGGATGTGTTGAGCTGTTGCAGCCCTCACGCCTGCCCTTACTGGCTCCTCTGACCACAGCCATCAGATAAGGCTGCGGAAAAAAAGGCCGGCTTCCTCTCTCTGGGGAGGAGTAATCTCAGTGCCATCTGTGGGGTACACTCCATCCTCCGTCGCTTCTCTGGCTTCTCTCCCCCGCCCCCAGCCCCCTTGCCTGCTCTGCCTGCCCTACTGGTCTTCACCCGCATAGCCCCACCTTCGGGCCTTTGCACGGGCTGTTTCTCCACCCGCCCCACCCCCCATCCTTGCCTGGCCTAGTCTCTTCCCTCTTTCCAGTTTGCCCAACCGCCCCTTTCTCAGTGAGGCCTGCCTCGACTGCCCCCTTTAATTTCACATACACTCTACCCTGGTATTCCTGATCATCTCACCTGCTCACCTTTTTCTTCTTTCCGTACGTCTTACAACTTTCTCACATACTGTGTAAGTGACTTCTTACCAGGCTGAATGTTTGTTTTCTGTCTTGAAAGCAAGAGGCAGGCTCCAAGGATCTTTGGTCCCAGAATAGTGCCTGGCCCCCGAGGAGGGAATAAATAGTCTTTCAGGAAATGAATGTTGAGTGAGGGGATAAGAACTAGTCCAGCAATCAGAAGAGGGTCAGGCTGGGTGTGTTTGGATTCTTGTTTTATGTGCACATTCACTCACACGCACACTCACATGTGTGCTCACACAGATGCCCTCAGCCATTTTTTGAGCCTCTCCGTGTTCAAGACAGGGTTGGCCTGGGGTAGCTGCTCATCAAATGCTCGTAGGAAGGAGGTGGGGGACTGACAGCAGAGCCAATGGGAAGGAGGCCTTATGTTTTAGGGAAGGGACCTTGGCACGATGCAGGAGTGGTTCAGCCGGCAGGAGGGGAGAGGTCCCGTGGGAGATGATGAGGCATGGGGCTGGAGAAGGTTGCAGAAATCAGGTCAAGCGGGACCACAGAACCCAGGGAAAGAGGCGGGAGCCTTTGAAGGATTTTAACCAGGGGAATGATTTATGGATGATTTAGGACTGGGTTCTCCTGGTTTGTGGTTGGGTAGGAAAATCCAGTCTTTGTTCTAAGTCAGCTATATGCCAGACACCCTTGGCTGTGCTTTTTATGAGGTTTCTCATGAACCCATGGTGTAGATGAGAAAGTTGAGACTCAAGGGAAGGAGGCTCACAGAGTCCATCCAACCCCTAGGACAGCCCGAGTCATCTTTTGTAATGTAAATCAGAGCATGTTACTCCCCTTGAAGAACTCTCTAAGGGCTTCCCATTTGGGATAAAATCCAAATCCCTACCATGGCCGCAGGATTTTACCTGCTTCAGCCTCTGCTGACCACTCTAATCTCAACCTTGTTCCTCCCCTGTGCTCTAGCCACATTATTTCTCCCCTGTGTGACATTTGACAGCTTTCTGCTTGCTGACCCCATGGACTTTGCACTTGATAATCCCTTTGCCCACAGGGCTTCTTGTGTGGCAGCCTCCTTCTCCTTCTGTAGGGCTCCCCCAGTTTTACCCTAGAGAGAGAGAGATCTTTTCAAGTCTTTCCATTTTCTATCTCTGTAGTTCACCTGTTTGCTTCATGGCATTTATCGTGACTGTAGACATGTTTGTGTGTTTGTTGCCTGCCTCCTCCAGTGGGCTCTGAGGTCTGTGGGGGCGGAGACTGTGTCTGCGGAGGACACAGGGAGCTCTGGACCTGTGTGGCCTGGATAGCTGCATGCCCCTGGACCTGTGTGAGGAGACAAACATGCCCTCCACCCCCGCCCTAAGGAGGTGCTCTTTGATTCCCGCTGCATCTGATCTCAACCCCACTGCCAGTGCTGCCCACATTCCCCATAATGCTATATGCTCTGCCTGGCATTTTAGCTGCCTGGAGAATCCATGAATACATGTGGAAAGATGTCAGCTCTGGGCTCAACTCTCAGCTCAGTCACCTAAGAGCTATGAGACCTTGAGCAGTTTCCTTTACCTTTCTGAGCCTCGCTTTGCTCATCTGTAAAATGGGCACACTGAGGGACGGTCTGTCAACAAGGGCCTAACACCTATGTGCCCTATGCTTGATTCAGCTCTAAACTCCCTGATCTGAAATCCAAAAAGCTCCGCCACCAAATGTTGGTTTGTAAATATGACGCAAACTCATTTGATCCCAGAACCTGGTCTGAACTGACACAAATAATCTCCGTAATTTTTACTTAACCCACTTATGTGTATATTTTTAGAATTCACTGCGGGATTATGAATGTGTTTTACTGCACCTGTTGCTCCAGACCCCTACTGAAGTTACTGTGTGATTTGTGGGATTATCACTTCCTCTTCAGAATCCAAACAAATTCTGAATTCTGAAATCCTATGAGTTCTGGCTAAGGGGCTTGAACCTGTGTATGAGAGCTGGCAGACCTTCTTGGGGCATGGGAGGGTTTGGGGGGGCCTCTGAAAGTTGTCACAGTGCCAGAAACCTCTTGTTTCCTCTCGGTTTCTTGGCAGCCAGTGTCTTTTTAGTTGCTTGGGGTTAAGTGGGGTTTTGTTTGCTTGGGGGCAGAGGTTATAACTTGGGCAGGGTGAACTCAGGTGCTCAGGCATTTCTGGTTTGAATTGAAAAGGGGAAATTTTTTCTTATGAATCATCAGAAAAAGAAATCAGGAGGAAGTGTGTGACCAAGGAGAGGAAATTAGGGTTTGCGAACTGCGTGAGTCACCCCCTTTCTGACTCCTGGGTGATCCCTTTCTCTTGGCAGTTTTCATTCATCTCCGAGACTCTCGGTTCCGTAGTTTGGGAAACACGCTGGGGACTGCCGTGGTTTTCTTCTGGCTCCAGCCCCGCTTCCCTTTCTAGCCGTCAACATAAATGTCTCTTTTTGAATCTCTGCCACACCAGTTTACTTAGTATCGCTCCATCAAATGTTTCTTCTGTGTCCAGGCTCTGCACAGAGTCCTGCTTCCCGGTCCCCACCATGCTGATCGTCATAGCAGCTTCTGCCTGGCTTCCTGGACAAGCCTCAGTCTTACCTTTTCCAGTCCATTCTCTGTCCTGAAGCCAGAGGCGGGCTTTCTAAAATGCAGCTCCCACAGAGGGCTTCAGCTGCCGAGTGTGGCCCTGGAAGCCCCATCAGGAGGAGGTCCTGTGTGTCTGGCATTTCAGCTCTCCCTGCCTCCCTGCTCGGTGCATGGGCCTCCTCTCCAGCCCCCCAGGCTTGCTGGGGGTTGTTCCCATGCTCTCTCCCTTCCATCTGGTGCCTTCTCTCACCACCTGGCTAAGGATGCTCTTCCTGCAGGGAGAAGCCGTCTCTCTGTGCAGTCTTTTTACACAGCCTTCTATGCTCCCATGAACTCTGGCTCCCAGTATGCTTATCATCTGCATTACAGTTCCTACTCTTGCCCCGCTCACTACACCACAAGCTCAAGAGGACAAAGACTGTCCCACCCACTGCTGGTACCATCTCCAGCTCAGAACAGAAGCCGTTTTAAGCAAGACTAGGTGTACCGGAGACAAAGGGACAGGTATGGTGAGGGGGTGACTCCTGAGGCAGGAGACAGGGGTCTTGGATTTTCTACTACCCTGCTCCTGGCTGGCTGGCTGCCTTGGGAGTGGCTGCCATATTGCTTTCTAGTAGGCTGGAAACTGTTTTCCTTGTTAGCACTGGCGTGAAATATCCCTTTCATTACAGTAGGTGTGTTTCATGTACATTTCTCCCCGTCATCGTCATCGAATCAAGTGTACATTTTCCCTGTATATTTGTTTCTTGGTAGATTGCCTCTTGCCTGACTTTCCTGTTTGTGTCCTGTGTCCTTTTGTCTGTTGGCATCTTGCTGTCTCTTTAATTTGACTGAAATGTTTCTACATCGTATATATTAACTGTCTCATAGTCGGTGCTGATATTTTCTTAGTCTGATGTCCTTTTCATTTTGGTTTTATTATGCTTCCTTCTACAGAAGATATTAATGCATATATATTTGAATCTGTCAATCTCCCTTCCTCTGTGATTGCTTCAAGGGCTGAGGAAGTTATCCTGCTGCCATAGATATGATAAACATTCTGTTCTGTTTTCTGCTATTTCCCTATAACATGACTTTTTATATTTAACTCTTTAATCTGCTTAGAGTACGTTTTGGTCTGTGACTTGCACTGGGAATCTAGGTAAGTGTTCCTAAAGAGGAACAGGATAACCCCGTCATCCCCATTCTGTTTTTGTCTTTTTTAAAAAAATAATTGGTCATTGTCTCTTTGTTTCCAAAAGGAGAGACAAAATAGAATAGTTGTTGGGGCGCCTGGGTGGCTCAGTGGTTTAAGCCGCTGCCTTCGGCTCGGGTCATGATCTCAGGGTCCTGGGATCGAGTCCCACATCAGGCTCTCTGCTCGGCAGGGAGCCTGCTTCCCTCACTCTCTCTGCCTGCCTGTCTGCCTACTTGTGATCTCTCTCTCTCTCTGTCAAATAAATAAATAAAATCTTTAAAAAAAAAAATAGAATAGTTGTTATGAGGTGAAACTTGGCCCAGTGAAGATTCTGGCTTTGCCACTTTCTGGCTGTGTGACCTGTGAGCAGTTGCTGAAATTGTACCATGCATTTTCTCCTCCGTAAAGTGGGTTGATACCTCCCTCAGAAGCTTGAGTGAATACTGTATGGAAAGCATGTCACATGTACCTGGCATATCATTATGTGCCCTCCTTCACCGTATGTGTTCATACAGAGCTGGGTCGAATTCTGCGCTTTCTTTTCCATTGCACTGATTTTAAGTTCTTCTCTGACGTCACTGTCACACTCCTCTGGCTGTTGGCCACACAGAAAGTTTTAGTCTCTGGCCAAACTAGGCACCTGCCATTACTCTTCTTTTAGGAATATTGCTGTAACCCCCCCCCCTTTTTTTTAGTGCATGTCAATTCTTCCCGCCCACTCTGCACTGCAGCCCCCCTCAATGGTTTATAGACACCCCACCCCACTTGTGCACACACACACCCCAGGTTTTTTTTTATCCTCTGCTCACTCTGCTCCCTCTACCTAACAGGTGTGCATCAACTGCTCTCACCTGGCTTGTCTCCCCTTAGTGTCATCAAGTGCTGGTGCCCGTACTCCCTCTGGACGCCAGGCTTCCCTGGAGATCATTCGTGTCCAGTTCTCAGAGCCTGGCACATGGCTGGGTACAGTGCAGGTACTCAGGTCAGAGATTGGGGAAGGCGGGCTGGTCCCCATGACCTTCAGCTTTGATGGCAAGTGGCTAACTCTGGCTTCTTTTGGACACCCAGGCTCAGGGGACCTAGCAGTGTGGCGGTCATGACCCTCAGCATGCTGTTGCCGATCCCTGTGGGTCATCTCACAGCCCGGGCCTCGGTTTCCGCCGTGGGATAATGAGAAGGTCTCCGAGGCTCCCGGTTTCTCTTACCCTGGGTGGCTCTGAAGTGAAGATGCGGTAGAAGAACTCACTGGCCTGTGCTGAGCCTCAGAGTGTAGGCTGTTCTCTCTGGGTTCTCTGGGGAGAAAGGTCTGTTAGGACCAAGGTTCTTCCATTGCTCTCCCGGCCCCTGTGCGCCGGGTCCTCAGGGGGAGCCCAGACTTGGGGAGTAGGGGTTCGATTATCAAGAACAGAGGGCTGGAGGGCGGGAATCCACCTCATGCAGTGAGGCGGCACACCCAACCCACCGGTTCCATTCCCATTTCCCGGGGGGGGGGGCAGTCCGAGGATCCCCCAGGCGAGGTCCTTGCCTTGGCCACACGGCCGCACCGGGCATGAGCGAGCCCAGATCTGTGGGCTTCCAGAGCTGCGCCGAGCCAGTGTTCCCCCAGCTCCCAAGTCCAAAGGCTAGTTTTAAGACAGCACTTAACAATACAGCAGCAGTGTTTACATATATTATTTCCTGTGTTATCTGGCACTGACAGAAGGAAGTGAACTTGGTACTTTGCCTGTGTTAGGTTTTGGGGTTAGATGCCTAAATGCCAAGTTCATGTGACCTAGAAAACCTTTCTAGGTCAAATTGCTATTTCAAAAGATTTTTTTTTTTCTTTTCTTCCTTTTTTTTTTTTTTTTTTTAACCGACCCACGACTGAACGCTGTCGTTGACATATTTCCCTTCCAACAATGCAAGCCCTTTGTGGCATGATTGAGGGCTTGTTTTGTAGCGCTGGGAGAAAATATCTCCCAAATCATCTGCTGCTCATTGTCTCTGGCACTCGCTCACCCCGCCCCCCACCCCGTGCCACAATCCCACCCGATGCTCGCTCATGTGGCCCTGGGTTAATTGTCTTTGGCAAGGATCGGTTTTGGGACGTGTATCCAACCGTGGAGGATAGATAATTGTCAAACATGAATACTCGCGTCCCAGCAACCTGAGGCTCTAGACCGCTGACCGCAGCCCAGTCTCTGGGGAGGCGGCTGGGATTGGACAGCTCCGTGGCTCTGCAGGGTAGAGGCTCAGACCGCAGACATGGGGGAGTCGTTAGAACCTCGACCCTGCCGATGGGCTTCTGGGTTTGAGTCCTGACTCTACCCCCTACCAGCTGGGTGGCCTTGGGCAAGACTCTTCACCTCAGTTTCCTCATCTGTAAAATGGGAGCCTGAGTAGTAGTAACTTACCTCAGGGTTATTGAGAAGATTCTATGAGTGAAAATTTACAGATCAGCTAAAGGAGAGCCTGGCTTATGCAAGCACGGTGTAAATGTTGCACCAACTAGTTGAAATGAAAAAGTGATCATAGAAGTAGTGGATGCTCTCGTGTCACCCGGATCCCTCCTCATCTGAGACGCTCATCCTGCGGGCTGGTCAGAGTGTTGGCAGCTGTTGTCTGGCAGCTGAGCCTCCCTGGGTCTTGCCTTTGGTGGAAGGAGGGGGCCTTTCCCAAGGTTAGCCCCTTCCCCCAGGGCAGCCTGGGTCCCGTGGCCAGGAACGCAGTGGCTCCTTGTCTTAGTCTGGGACATGGCTCCAGAGCTGTCCTGTGGACAGGCTGCTGTCTCTGGTGTGACTGCATCACGGCTCACCTTGTCCCTCTGCCCCTCCTGCCTTCCGCCTTTCCTGGAGTGCCCACCCCTGCCCCCCACCCAGTGAACTTCCCACTTTCACTCTCAGAGCCTATTCCCAGGACCCTGCCCTAAAACCACAGGGAGCCACCACATGCTGAATAGATCTTGACATCCATTTTAAAACACATTTATCTTGCTTGCCTTTCCAGAAGCTCTTTGAGGAGCAGCCTTGGGGGTTCTGCACCATCCCCGTCCCCTCCTCTCTGCGTGTGCACCATTTGTGTACCATGGACATGCTCGGCAAACTCCCCCTGCTCTGTAGGGTCATGGCAGTACATTTGAAGGGGGGGTTGGTGATTTCAGGACCCTCCTCTGGTGGGAAGAGGAAGGTCTAATTCTGGAACAAACAGCAAAACTTCAAACTGACCAAACGGGGGTGCCTGGGTGACTCAGTCAGTTAAACATCCAATTCTTGGTTTTGGCTCAGGACGTGATCTCATGGGTCATGGGATTGAGCCCTGCACCAGGCTCTGCACTCAGCCCGGAGTCTGCTTGAGTTTCTCCCTCTCCGTCTGCCCCCTCCCCCTGCTCACACTCCCTCTCTCTCTAAAAATAAATAAATAATCTTAAAAAAACAAAAACAAAAACAAAAACAAACCCAACCCTGACCAAGCGGCTAAAGGACACAAGAGAGCCTCATCCATTCAACCCCTTCATGTACGAAAGAGGAAGGTCTTGTTGAAGGCCACAGAGCGAACAGGTACTTCTGCTTTTCCCCCCAGAGGAGAGAGCGCTGTGGGGAAATAGTGGGACACGGTGATCTGAGGAGTCAGACAATAAATGCTTTCGGGGTGCCCCCCAAGCAGAGGGGCAGCTCTCGTCAGGGGCTTCCTGGAGGGGGCTGCATGGAAAGAAAGGGAAGATAAGGGAGGTACAGGAGGGGAGTGCAGAGCTGCCAAGGCCTGGGTGTGTGCGCAAGACCTTTCAGAAAGGCAGGGCAGGAGAGGAGTCCGAGTGAGGGACAGGAGGCCACCACGAGAGTTGGGTTGTCAGAGGGCAGGTTCTCAAGTTCTTTCCAAGATTTTTCCCTAGTGGCAAGGATGGGGCCTGAAGGAGAGGGTCCTGGGCAGAACCAGACAGGAGCCTTGCCTTTCCTGACCCATGCTGGCCACCCCCCTGCCGAACCAGGTCTCTGCTCAGGACTAAATGAGTGAACAGATGAAGGAAGGGAAGATTGTGCTGGAGAAGGACTGCTTCACTGCCGTGGTGGTGAGGGGAGCCGTGGGAGCAGGAACAAGCCGCAGGCTTTGAAGACACCAGCTCCTGGTGGGGGAGGGCTTATGGCTCTGAGCTGGGAATGTAGGTCCCTATCCTCCCTCCTCCCACCCCAGAGAGGCCCATTGGCGCCAGCTGAGATGAGACTGTGGCTACACTAGGGGTGCAGGTGGGACCAGCGGAGAACACACATGCTGGCATCTCCTGCCGCAGAAGCACGGTGGACGGCCAGCAAAGCCTGCGCCAGATCTGATGGGGTCCTTGCCCTGCTCCTGGACAGTCTC
The DNA here is from genome assembly GCF_963455335.1 of Martes martes. Taxonomy (NCBI): domain Eukaryota; kingdom Metazoa; phylum Chordata; class Mammalia; order Carnivora; family Mustelidae; genus Martes; species Martes martes. The sequence continues at coordinate 15,616,754 of NC_137896.1, read as the reverse complement.
ACTGGACCACACCCTGACCCACTTCCCAGCCTGCTCCCTCCGGCCGCAGGCTGCGTTCTGCAGCCCCCTTGGAAACATTCCCCCTCACAGCAGCCAAATGAAAATGTTTGTTGAAAACAACATGTGCATAATTAAAGCTTAATGAGCGCTTGTCTGTTTGGAATGTGCAATTAGATTTATAATCGGGGATGGGAGCGAGCTCCAAATGGCTTTAAATGGAGCTGAGAGAGAGGATAATTTTTGCCATAAATCTGCGGTAGTGTTGGAGGGTGCGTAAGCTGCTACCGGCCTGCCAGGCCGCCATGCTCTGCCCACTGGGCTACCCTGCCCATCAGCCCCTCTTGGCAGCTGCAGCTGGCTAATGGCCTGTGTGGGACTCACCAGGGGTGTTTGAGGTGGTTCTGCTCTGGGTGGGAGCGGGAGCTCTCCCAAGCTGTGTGATCAGAGCTCACTAAGGGGAGATGAGTGTTGGGGCCAGGTGCAGCTACCCTGTTGTGTGGGGGGCCCTGGTGGACAAGGAGTCTGCATCATCCCTGTGTACCTCCTGGGCTGGGAAGTGGCTCCACATTTTGTTCTCTGCTGCATCCCAGTACCTAGAACTCAAGTAACATCTGTTCAGTGAGTGGTGTGTCTCTGCACCAACCTCTTGCCTTGAACAAATCACTCCCCCACTGTGGGCCTTGGTTTCCCTATATCTATCACAGATAATTCTTCTATTCCCCAGGGACTGCATCTCAACCAGTGCTGTCCTGTAGAAATAGAATGCAGACCACATATGTAACTTTAAATTCTCTAGCAGCCACGTTAAAAAAAAGTTAAAAAAAAGAAACATGAAATTAATTTTTAATAATATACTTCAGTTAAATTCATGTATCCAAGATGTTACCACTTTAGCATGTAATCATATAAATTTCACGTTCTTTTGTTGTTGTTCTGAGTCTTTGAGCCCTGGTGAGTATTTTATACTCACACACACCTTAATTTGGACTAGCTGCGTTGCAGGTGCTCGGGGGCCACACGTGGCCGAGGGCCACCCTCCTGGAGAGCACGGGTCTGGAAGGAGGGTGGTTGGAGCCAGTTGAGAAGGTTCTGCTTCCCCATCTGTAAAATGGGGACAATGACTCCTATCTCCCAGAGGAGGCAGGTGCCTCGTAGCTCTCCACCACGGGAGCTGTAGCGATCGCTGTCTTTTCATACTCCCTCTCAATGTATTTTATGACTTAAACAGGCAGCACCATCCACACGAACTCTTGTTGGTAGCGGGGAGGAGGGTCCTACAGTAGCCATAGTGCTGGGCTTGCTCGAGAGGCCTGCTCCCGGCCCCCCTGGCAGGCATTGCTCCCCCTTACTGGTCGATGAGGCCCCAGGCACAGACCTGTCAGGTCACCTGCTCTGGTTTACAAATCTTGGAAATGATGGGGTCAGAAGCTAGTATAGGCCTTTGGGGGACCAGCAGCCTGGACTACAGACTCAGCTCTGCCGCATCCTGGCTGTGTGGCCTTGGAAAGATCCCTTAACCACTCTGGGCCAGTCCTAGGGCTGGGTTTCTCAGGGGGCAGAATAAAGATGTGCATTATGCTGGTAAAACAGGTGCACCAATAAAGAGAAAAGCTTTTTTTGGAGGGAAATTAGTATTTGGTATTTAGGAACAAAGCATCATCGTGGGAAAAATCTCTCATTTGGACTTTTATGAAGATTTTAATTTACAGATTTTATTTCAAATTATATGTGGCAGGCATAGACATCAGGGGTCTTTCCCATGTGTGAGATCTCAGAGGGTTGTATAAAGACCCACTCAGTTTCCTCACCGATGGGAGAGGGGTAGTTATAGTGACCTAGTGACCTTTTGGGGTTGTTCTGAGGATTCAATAATTTATATAAGTAATAGCTAGCAATTACTGAGTGCTTGCTGTTTGTGTACCAGGCAATGTTCTCAGTACTTTCTGTATGTTAACTTAGTCAATCTAAGCGATAAACCCATTTTCCAGATGAGGAAACTGAGAAGGAGTAACTTAGTTAAAACATCACACAACTTGAAAAGTAAGGCTGAGATTTGGACCTAGGGAGCCTGGCATCAGAGCCGGTGTTTGTAACATCATCCTTCTCTAAGTGCACTTGCACCCGAGGCTCTGTCCTGGGGCCCCTTCCACCTGTGCAGCACCTCTCTGCCCCTCCCCCGCCTCTCCTGGGTCCTGATGTACATCTCTCTGTGACACCGCCACATAAAACCGCACTCTCAGCAGGGCCCAGGGCACAGCTGCCACATTCGCTGCCTCTAGCTTTTGAGCCGCATTTTGATCCACGCAGAAGGAGTGTTCTCACGACCCGACGTGGGGGTGGGCGGGCGTGGTGTATGCTGCTTTGATTGTTTACTCTTTAGATCTCCGTGAGGTGCATCTCTCAGTGTCTGCCACTGGCTGCGCTGGGGGCTGTGCATCCTTGGTCTTTGATCTGTGTCTCTGTGCAAGGAGCAGAGCAGGGGCAAGCAGATCCTACAGAACAACTGTTGCTTTGGTACCAGGAGTCAAGGCCAAGTTCAGAACTGGCTGGGTGGATTTGGGCAAGCTCTCCAGCCACTCTGAGCCTTGCCTTGCTCATCTCTACAATGGGGCTGGCCCTGCAGCCGTGGCATTTCTGGGAGGGTTCCAGTGAGATGACCAGGCACAGCCCGGGGATGAGGTCTGGTACACGGTAGCTGCTCACTGGCCTGAGCCCACAGCAGCCTTGAATGCCATGTTCCCCGCTCTTCGCCTGGCCAGTTCCCGTGTGCCCTCCATCATGGAGCTTCCATGTTGCCTTTTCAAGATGCCTTTCTTGAGAAGCCTTCCTTCCTTGCGTCCACGTCCCTGCAGTAACCTTATCCTGCAATTGCCACATTTGTCAAAGAAGAAACCGTTATTTGATGTCCGAAATGCTGAATTCGTTGCTATACTTTGCAAAGCTAGTCTCTCCAAATCAAGCATCAGCCGAGATTTGTAGGATTTGGGGGGAGCACAGTGTCCTGGGGTAGAGGATTTTCAGAAGCAGGAGGTTCTGGGACTGGCTGAGTCCTAGAGGTGGGCACGTGGCTACTGGAGTTAGACTCTTATTGGTCAATTTGATTTTCAGAGACTTGAGTGAATACAGAGCTGTCACTGACCGACTGGGATGGGCTTTGAACAAGTTTCGTAGTTACTCGTTCCCATCTCGGGACTGTGGCCAGAGAACTGCCCGTCTTTCTCTGATGTGGGGAATGGGAACATTCTATTCTCTGAAGATTCTGCATAGAACTGGGGGCTTCTTGAGGGCAGGGACTGTCATAATCATTATGCCTTCTGCCAGTACAAAGTTGGGCACATAATACACACTCGAGATATTGTTCCGTAAACAACAGTTGCCCCCTCTGTAACCTCAGAAACCCTTTGCTTTTATGTTTCTGTGCCTTATGACAAGTTTTATTTATTATAAATTCCCAGGGGTTGTGAGTGTGTTACTTGGCACATTGTAGGTCTTTACTACATGATATACAAGGGCATGGATTGATTTCATTTTGCTTCTTCATATTTAAATTAGATCATAGACACGGGTTGGAGAGTAGGAGTGAATGAGGGGAAGACATGAGAGGGGTGGGGTCAAGGTGAATGGGTTGACTTTGAACAGGACTCAGATATTTCACCTTTTCAGACAAAAGGGAAGAAGGGCAGGACTGGTGTACTGTCAACAGGGTGGGGAGGGGAGAGATTTGAAGGGATAGCTGACAGCCTCAGTGACATAGGAAACATAGTCCTGATGGAGAGGGTTGCCAAGCCCGATGTGGGGATAAGAGTTTAACACATAATAACAATAATAGGCTAAATTCAAGGTCACTCACAACTACTACTGGTGAAAACAGTACTCTAATTCATGAATCTGTGCTATGGCCCAGGACCTCATATTACATATAGAAGTTGAATTGAACCCAGAGCCAACTTGGGATGGAAGCTTAAGGTTGGGCCCAAGAACGCAGATCTACGGAAGCAAGCAAGACTGCTAAGGGTGCATCACAACCAGAAAAAAAAGACTAGGGAGAGTTGGATTTTATTGGGTAGAGGAGGGGAAGAGGAGGGTGCTCCAGGCTGATGATGGGATAATATGTGTAAAGGCTGGGGCACTGAAGGTTCCTGTAAACTGGAGGGATGCCCTGGGAGCTGAGGGTCAGAGCCAGTTGTCATGGAGGGTCCTGGATGCCAAGACCAGTGACGTGGTGTCACTGCAGGGTTTTGACCCAAGCACTGAAGTGATCACTAGTGATGGATGGGGGGGTGGTGGAGTGAGAGCTAAGCACAGAGCCTCTGTGGGTGTTTGGATTAAGGGGATATAGGAGAGATGGGGTCCAAAGTCATCCGGGAGGTATTGCTTGTGTCCTGTGTAGAAGGTGACATCTTCTCTCAGGATGGTGGACCCCTGGAAGAAGAGCAGATCCATGCCCATGTCAGAAGTTCAGTGTGGGGTGTGTGGAATTTGAGATGATCATGGACCAGATGTCCAGGGAGAAACTATACATTGGAATCTGGATGTAATTTTGTTGAAGATGAACATTTGAGAGTCAGTGATATGTTGTAACCCTAAGAGGCCATGACATCGTCCAGGGGAAGTGTGAGTAGAGTGAGAAGGAAATACCAGATATAAGTTAGCCATCCACTTATCCATCCCACTCACGCATGCAACCCACTCCATCAATACAGGCATCCCACTTAGGTTTTTCATTCTCACTCTTCATTCTTCTTTCTCACTCAACCATCCCATCCATCCATCCATCCATCCCACCCACCTTCTAGATCTGCTGTCCAATCACTGAGTCATCTGTTGATCTACCTACTGGTCCATCTACCACCTTCATTCCTCCAAACCACTTATCTTCCCCTCCCACCTATTTATCATCCATCCATCCATCCATCCATCCATCCATCCCTGCCATACACCTACCCACCATATATCCACTCATTTTACCCATTACAACTATGTCCTTCTCTACTGACTATGTCAACCACCAGCCACATGTGACTTTTGAGCACTTGAAATATGGCTAATTCTAAACTGAGATACGCTGTAATGTAAAATGCACATCAGATTTCAAAGACAGCATTAAAAAAAAGACTTTAAACCATCTCATTCACAGTTTTTCTGTTGATTACATGTTGTAATCATAATATGCTAAAATATTGGGTTAAATAAAATATGTAATTAAAATTAATTTCACCTATTTATATTTGGTTTTTTAACTGTGGCCACAGGAATTTAAAATGACATATGCAGCTTGCATTTGTAACTTGGATTGTATTTCCATTAGACTGCCCTGATGTGTACATCTGTCACCCATCCATCCATTCACCCATCCATTCACTCATCCCTCTATCTCATCCTTCATTCCCTCCCTCCTCCCATCCATTCATCCATCCAGTTATCTCGTTTGTCCATCCCACAGATACCTAATTTACACTTATTATGAATCAATGTCTCTCAGGATCATAAGAATGAGGAAACTGAGGCACAGAGTAGCTAATACACTTGCTCATGGTGGTGCCAATGGAGCTGGCATTGTCTGATTCTAAGATCAGGGCTCTCTCTTTTCACCTTGGCTGCCTATTTGCTAAGTGTCCTTAAAGTTCAAATGGGATCTAGGTTGGGAGGGCTGTTGGAGTAGGGGCCCAGGAGTCCCTCTTGCTAAGGGGGCCACACGGCTTGGGGGAGAGACATCCCTTCAGAAGCCTCTGTGAGCAGGGTTCCTGGTGGCCGTCATGAAAGGGTTATCCCCACACATTCGATATTTGCAAAAATGTGGGTTCTTTCAGATTCCCAAACTCATTTCCATGACAAAACTCTTGGGAAGAGAAGATGAAGGTCTGGCTTTTGCAGAACAATCTTCCAGCTGTAATGAGGACTGAAGATGGCGATGGGAAAAGGAATTATAATTAGAATATGAAATGGGGAAAATTAATCTATTCCAGTCAGTGGTAAGAGGATGTTCTCCTGGCATTTCACAGAAATTCTTAGGCCATTTTTCCCCCCTGCATTTTACCCCCACCCCCAATTTTAAAAGATACAGAAGGTTGCATGGTGTGAAAAAAATACATTTTTGGCCGAGGGACTGATAAATTGTGAGATATGCATGAAATTTAAGCTCCTGTGTGGGTCGGTACATGCTCACACCATCCACGTTTGTGGGTACACTCAGGTGAGTTCTATTGACGTCGCTGCAGATGAGCCGCCCTCCCTTCCTTCCCCGGTGTGCACACTGTGGGCATCATGTACCTGTCACATAAAGGGTCTATGACACGTGCACATTCAGGCTTGTGCTATGGACACCTTTGTGTTGGCTTGTGTTACCTGTGGGGGTGGTACGTGTGTGAGTAAGTGTCATCACAGTCCCCCACCAGTTTGTGATGTGTGTGTAGTCACCAGGCTTGGGCACACTGCATTTGACATAGACATTTGTGTCCGCACACACACACCCCACCCCCAGCATTTGCTGTGCGGTGGGTACAGATGTGGGCATTTGTGATCTTGGTTGTGCACGCAGAGGAGGAGGGGGCCCTGCTTTGTGATTTCTCCCTTTAGCTTACAAGTTCTTTCCCCCAGAAAGCAACCTCCCCAAAAGGGCTGAGGAGGTAGGTTCCAGGCCTTGGGACCCTGGGGCCCAAGCCAGGGGAAGCCTGGGACCCTTGGGGTCACCCTCTCTCCTTCCTTCCCCTGCAAGGACTCCGATATGGTGGAACCCTGAGCGGAGTAGGTCAGAGAAGACTCCCTCCACCTCCCGCCACAACCACCACTACCAGGTCCCAAACCCGGTGTACTCCCAGGGCACCATGCAAGACAACTGAGGTAACGCATCAGAGGCTGACCCAGGCCTGGTCTTGGGAACCTCTGCCAACTGCTCAGGTCCTCCTCAAAAGTGAGAAGCAAGCTTTACTCTCGTACGTAGAAGCTTTTCTTGGTTGAATAAATGAGTGAATGAATGAACCCACTAGAGGCAGGCTCTGAGGACCTCATGTGGTCCCCTTGGCAGACCCCCTTGCGTCTCCCAGGCTATACACCTCAAAATCCAGGGTTTTCTTTTCTCGTATCCTCAGAGCCATCTCCCACGGCTCATCGCGGATAATGTCTCCCTCCCTATGCACCAGCCCCAGGCTAATGGTTGGTTCTAAAGTGGGGTGCAGCAAAGCCTTGATCCCCACTCCTAAGGGGCTTCTGGCCTAGTGGGAGAGACCAGACCAAAGAAGCAGGCAGCCCATTCTGAAACCCAGCCTGTCTCTAAGTGTGCGATTTTGGGCAGCTGTGAATCCTCTCAACCTGATTCCTTGGTTTTAAACAGGGAAAATAATACCTGCTTTGCTGGGTTGTTTTGAGGATGAAATGAGATATTTTATGGTAAGTATTTGCTCAGTGCTGGGTATATTCATTCATACCCCATATATTTGTTGAGTGCCTGCTGTGTGCATCAGGGAGAGCAGACAGGGTCCTTCCTTTTGAGGTGGTTCCTTCCTAGCCAGCATTTAATAAATGGGCTGTTACATGGGCTGTGCTTTTAGCCTGTGCCATGCCGTTTGATTACTATTGCCTTGTAAAATGTTTTAGACACCTGGCTAAACTAAGTCCCTCTCCATTTCTAGTCATTGTTTCTTATAGAACATGTAAATTATGTGTGGCTTTTAAAAAGGTTTTGCTTTTCTTGTAATAAATGGCCATGGTGACCCATCAAATAGTACACAGGAGTTTTTGTTGAAAGCTCCCCACCCTATCCCATTCCTAGTCTTGTTTCTGATGCCAGCCTCTTCCAGATGCTGGAGAGGGAGGCAGTTTGGAGATGACCAGGACATAGTTCTAGCCTCCATGTTGCTCCCACTCTGGGGCAGAAGATAGATGTGGAGACAATCTATGTTGTAAGAAGGACAGCCAGAGGAGGTGAGAGCCTGGCAGGCCTCCTGGAGGAGGTGATTTCTGAGCAGAGCCTTGAAGCATAGCTCCAGGCACAGTGTGCTGGATACCCCTGCATTGGGGGCCAGTGCCCAGACTCTTGGCACGATGCGACCTTTTCTTCTGTTAATATGACAGTCACTGAAGGACTCTGCCCATCCCTATGCTGGCAAGGCATTTGGGTATACCCATTAATCCTACTGCCTTGATGGGAAGACTGGCTTACTAAAAGATAATGGGAATAGTGTCATGCTCCATTCATTCATTCATTCATTCAACCAACAAGCAATTATTGATTATCTGCTTTGTGCCAGGCACTATTCTAGGTGTTTGGGAGGCAGAGAGCCCAAGACTCCTGACCGTCAGGAGCCTCTGTTTTGATAGGAGAAATTCACCATAAGCACGGAACATGGTAAAATAAGTAAATGACGTGGAATGCTAGAAGGTAATATGGTCTATGGACCAAAGAACAAGGTAGAGCAGGGCAAGGGAGGCCCAGAGGTAGCAGGCTGGGTGCTGAGCCTCTGTGCGTGAGGAGGCATCTTGTGCATAATCATGGCAGGGTGGGTTTTCACGGCCTCCACGAGGGTGCTTGGCGATGCCTATCAGAATCTCACACGCACACACGCCCGAACCCAGTGACTCTACAGACTAACCCCACAGATAAACTCACACCCAGGCGAAATGATGAACGTACAAAAATATTCACGAGAACAGTGCTGGTATAGGGAAAGACTAGAAACAGCTCGACTGCCCGTGAGCTCAGCTAGTTGAATATATCTGTTACATCCATACTGTGGAATACCAGGTACCGGGAGACAGAATTACGTTCTGATATAAAACACTTCCCAAGACGTGTTGCTAGGAGAAAAATGAGGTGCAAACCAGGGTGTAGAGTATGTTGTCATTTATGTGAGAGAAATGACCATAAAATGTATACATGTGGACCAGCTCTGAAAGGATGTAAAGGAAGCCGGTAGACTCAGTGGTAGCCTCTGGAGAGGAGCAAGGGGTGGGGATGGGTGGGAAGGAGAATTTTCATGCTGTTGCTTTTCATTCGTTGGAAATTTTGAACCATGTGAATATAACCTAATAAAAAATTACATTTTCAATTAAAATAAAATGTCCAGCTGCCATCGGGGCCCCACCCCGAGCCCTTTACTAGCCTCTGCAGCCGGCTTCCATCTGCCGGGACCTCTGGCTGCAGATGGCTCACAGCTGGCACGGTTCTCTGGAGAACTGTCCCTGGCCAAACGGGGGCTGCCCAGCTCCGAAGGTTATGCCTCTCCTTGCCCCTAAGGGCAGCCTGCAGCCAGTGACAGACTGAACTCCATGGGGCGATTCATGCCCTGTGGCTCCTCATGGGACCAGACTGCAGCGGGTCTCCAGCTGAGATCACATCTTTGCTGACTTCCACTGCCCTGTCCTGCTTTCCTCCCTCCCTTACAGATTTTCCCGAAGAGCACTTCCCAAAAATTCACATGCATTTGAATCCTGGTCCCATGCTCTGTATTTAGGGAACCTGATTCAAGACACCTGTCTCAAGGGAAGGGAACTTACTGGAAATGAGCTAAGTGCTCTCCATGTTTTGGTACAATACCCCGTGGAGAGGGGACCACTATCATTATCCTCATTGAACAGATGAGGAGCCTCCGAAATTCAGACACCATCTTAAGAATGCACATCATGGAAAAAAAGCCAGTGAGCCCAGAGCCCACACTTCCCCCATGACACCTGCTTCCTGCATCCAGACTTGGCAGTTTATCAGAAGACAGGATTGTAGTTTCTGTGCATGGTTTCTACCATAGCCCTCACTGCCTGTGGCCAGAGGTGGCCTAAGGGGAAAATGTGGGGGGGGCAAGCTTCTTAGGATGGTAAGACCTGGAGGGCATGTCTGGGGCAGGACTCTGAAGATCTCAGCCTCCCTCCATCATGTGGAATTCTAGCTCCAGCTGATAGTCTGATGTCCTTTTGGCCAAGAGAGATATTTGCATACTTCCAGGGATGGGGAGCCTCAGTATCTGACAAGGGCCATCTGCCACAACTCTGGACAACGCATTAAGGGCAGAAAGGTTTTCCTGTCTTCATTCTGTGATTAGTGGTGCCAATCCAAGCCCACGGGGACCACAGAACAGGGGCTGCTCTTTTCACCTTAGAGGGAATTCTGCTGAAATGGGATTTGGGCATCTTGGGCTTGAGCTTTGCTTCTCCAGGCCCCGTAGACCTTTCCCCTTCGTGCGTTCAGTCTCCTGACCTCCTTGGACGTCTCCTGGGGCTTTCTTGAAAACATCTTATTCAGACCGACTTCTCTCTCTTTCTCTGTTCTAGTTTGATGGTGACAGTGCCTACGTGGGGATGAGTGACGGGAACCCAGAGCTGCTATCGACCAGCCAGGTGGGTGCTCCACCCTCCCTGTGTGGGGGTCCAGCCTGGAGCTGGCAGGAGCTGAGCTGCTGCAAGGTGGGCCGGGGGTGGGGCAGAGCAGTGGGGCAGGGCCACTACTATCCTCTCTCACAAGGATCAAGAACACCAAGTATCCCTTTAAGAGTGACAAATCCAACTGGGACCATGGTGTTTTCAGTAAATCACCTACCTGGCTATGGTTGGCTTAAAATGGGCACCATTGAAAACTTGGTAAAACTGCAAATGTGTTGCCCACATTTTCCATGGACAGAGGAGAAATTTTCAGCAGCAGTGAGTAGAGATGTCACATGCTCCCTGGTACTCTCTGCCTCTTGCCACCACATAGCACCCACGGGACCTACACTGGCAGGGAGGCACACATGGCCATGCGAAGGCATACGGAGTTCTTCTGCCCACCTGGAGTTGTGTGGTACCACTGGGGAGTATTGTGGACGTGGCATACAAGGAGGAGAGCAGAGGCTTCCTGTGTGGTCCTCCCTGGGAAGGAGACTGAGTCATCCCTCTGCAGGGCTATCCTGGTTCCTAGCCCTCTGGGAGTTCCAGATGCCAGCTAGAATCTGAGTTTCCACTGAGAGCCTGGTCTCCCAAAGTTGTTTTCTTTCAGTTGGTAGCATCCTTACTGCAGGCTGGGGTGCCAGGGAGGGTCCTCACTGCAGGCCGGGGAGTTGGGGAGGGTCCTCACTGCAGGCCGGGGCACCAGGGAGGGTCCTCACTGCAGGCTGTGGAATTTGGAGGATGGTTCCTTAAGGCAGTGGTGCCTACAGCGTGGCAGCACCTCAGGGTGCAGAGGAACTTGGGGAGCTGGACAAGCCCATCCCTGGAGCTGACCTCCATCCTCTCTCTGTGCAGTCATGATGGTTGTGGCAGTCCAAGTCGGGTGTCTGGGCCCACATTTTCCAGCTGGGGAATCAGAATGCTATTAACTCACAAACATTTATGTGCCCTCCTGTGTGATGACCCCAGTGGTGGACATAGATGAGTAAGGCATGGGCCTGTGGCTTTTAGGGTGCACTGCCAGTGAGGGAAGATCCTGTACTCAGTGCAGGGGAGTGCACTCTGCCGTGGGGCACTGCACCTCCCTCCCCTGCTGCTGCAGGGGTGCTCGTGCTGGGGCCGCCAAGCCATCCATGCCCCTTCGCTGGCCTGTGACCGTGTGAGCATCACAGTGCTGGGGCAAGCCTGCCATTATATGGCACTGGCTCATGCCAGCCGGAAAGACACTCTGGTGGGCAAGACTCCAGCTCCTGGAAATGCTCATTTTGGAAGAAGCCACTGAAGTCATTTAATTGTCCGTAATCAGCTTGGACATGTGGGCGTCTCCAAAGACCAGAGCTTCCAAGCCTCTCATCTGAGCCCTTTCACAGCATTTAAAGCGCGTTTCGTTAACGTGCTGAGCCTGGCTCTCGGAACTGTGGCAGGTGGAGTCGGCATGGCTGAAACCTCGATGGAGAGTGTGGCCACCATCCTCCCGTGGGAAGGGAGGATGCGGCTCGGGGGGCTCTCCGTGGGCCCACAGTCCTTTACAGAAGAGATGCGGGGCAAAGCGTTCCCACAGGCTGCTCGCAGCAGCGCCCTTGCCTGCCCGCCCAGCGCGTCGTCACTGTCGCAAAGCCTTTTCCTCAGTGGCTAATTCAGCTGACCTTCACCAGTCCTGAGAAGTAGTAGGTTGTCATTAATCCCATTTTATAGATGAGGAAACTGAGGTTTGAGGATGTTGAGTGGCTCATTCAGGGAGGGGACAGCTGGGGCTCAGAGCTCCACACATTACTTTGTTCCATTCCTGCCTCAAGCCTGCCACCAACTTCCTTTAGCCAAGTGTCCCTTTGTCAGAGAGCTGTTCATGACCCTGAAATCCAAATTAGGTCCCCTCCTCTTGATTCTCTCTCATGACACTGTGTCTTTTTAATCTGTGGCATCTGTTACTGCTTATCTGTGTGATGACTTGGCTAGCATCTCATTTCCACACTAGACTGTGATTTCCATGAGAGCAGGATCTGGTCCCTCATTCACTGTTGTATCTCCCAGTGTGTTACAAAGCCTGACATGTAAAAGGCACTTGGAAAAGACTTGCGTGATGGGTCACGTGGCCCCTTCTCTTCTCTGGACTTCAGTTTCCCTGGCAGTGAAATGAGGCAGTTGGATCCCCCCAGGGGAATCCAAGTCTCTTGTGCTGTCACTCGGAGTCTCCCTAACTTAGCGCTTCATAGAGAAAACATCAGGGTACCCTGTGATTGACCAGCCACCTGGTGGCAGGAGCCAGCCTTGATGGGAGCAGATTTAGCAATTGCAATCTAGGCTTCTTACAGGGTGCCAGTTGGCTTTCGTTGCATACGAAGCATGTCAAGGGGCTCCTGGATAGATCAGTCAGTTGGGCGTTGGACTGCTGATTTGGGCTTGGGTCATGATCTCAGAGTCCTGAGATCGAGCCCTGCATTGGGCTCTGTACCCAGCACAGAGTCTGCTTGAGATTCTGTCTCTCCCTCTCCCTCTGCCCCTGCTCTGCTCATGCTCTCTCTCTCTCTCTCTCTCTCTCCCAAATAAATAAATAAACAAAATAAATAAATAAAATCTTAAAAAAAAAAACCCTAAGCAAGTCAAAACTTAGCGTCTTAAAACAACAAATATTTACATAGTTCAAAATTCCATGGGTTGGTGGTTTGGTTGGGTTCAGCTGGGTGGCTCTTCTGGCTGCGGCTAGGACCCCTGTAGGTGGCCACGGTAAGCTGCCAGGTCAGCTGTGTGCTGCTTGGCATGGGGACTCACTTCTCTTCCAGACAGTCTCTTGTCCCCCAGCAGGCTGGCCTGAGGGGGTTCGCGTGGCCGGAAAGGGTTCCCAGAGCAGCAAGAACAGCAGCTGCAAGACCTGTTGAGGTCTAGGCTTGGAACTGGCACATGAGTCCTCCCAGCACATTCTGTCACTCAAAGCAAGTCAGAGAGCCAGTGTAGACTCAAGCATGGGGAAGTAGACCCCACCTGTTGATGTGAGGAACTGCAAAGTATTGTGGTCTTTTAACAAACCCATGGGAACACGGGATGCTGTTCATGCTGATTTTACTGAAGAATAACAGACTCATCCAGGACATGCAGCCCCTAGTGGCTTGGGGGGGCTCCAGGATCCCTACTTCGTAATGTTTTCTTCCAGTCTTTTCCCTGAAGTGCTTGTCTAAACCTCCCCCCACACACACATACACACATGAACGCCCTGTCATGCGTGTTGTGCTGCCCCACCAACCGCAGGGATTGTATGGTCCCAGTTCCTGGGGGGCTGACATAAACATCCGGGAAAAATGATGGTCTCCTCACCAACAGAGGATTCAGAGTACAAACACTCTATATGCCTTTTTTTTTTTTTTAAAGTAGGCTCCTTGCCCAGCCTGGAGCCCAATGTGGAGCTTGAACTTACTACCCTGAGATTAAGACCTGAGCTGAAATCAAGAGTCAGATGCTTAACTGAGCCCCCCAGACAGCCCCAGAGTACAAAGAGTATAAATGGCATAAAATGCATGTTATAAATACAGTTAAATATGAGATTCACCCATTGAACTAATGTTTATTGGGCACCTATTATGTGCAAGGCTCTTGATGTAAGCAGGAAGCCATTTCTGGAAGATGTGCTTCTAGAACATATCATTTCATTGTATTAAGAACCTACTCTTTAATGTAACCTTCTCTTGAAACACCATCTTTTTTATCTAGAAACAGCAGTGGAGTCACAGTTTCCTATGGGATCTATAACAGCCAACTGTACCCGCTGTTAGAAACTTTCAAACCAGCTCTATGGGCTTACAGTTTCTTTTGCAAATGCATACTTTATTGTTTGGTTTTTACAAGTTTCCACAAAATTCCTGCCTGGTTGCCTTAGCTTTCACACACTATCCCCTTTCCCCCTCCCTGGACCTTGTGTTTCCTTTTGTACCAGACTCCTGTGGGTGGTCTGAGACTGAGGTGCAATTCTCAGGCATGGCTCCTGGCCCATCAGCAGCTTCTGGGAGGTGGGGAGCCTTGTAGAGCTAGGCTCCCTCCGCCCCCGGTCGAGAACAGAACCTCGCCAGGAGTCACAAGGATGATATTTCCCAGTTATGTGACCCTGGGAAGAGTCTCCTTCTTGCTGGCATGGGGCTGAAGAGGAAAGGAACAAGGCCATGGGCTCAGCAGACTTGGATTCAAGTCAGCTCTTGCATATCCCAGCCAGATGCCCTCTATAACCCTGTGCAAGGGGTGGCAGTGTTCCATCAGGTGGGAGAAGTAACGTTTGCTACCAAGAGTATTATAAGTACCTGAACGAGTGGTGTGGATTCCCATCACCAGGCCAGGGCACCGGTCCTCCAGCTGCTGTTGAGTGCCAGCTACTAACTATTCACAGCTGTCCCTTCTCTGGAGGATTGGCCTCTGCCAAATGAGAACCCTGAATGGGGAGGGGTGTGGGGGATGGTCTAGAAGGCCAGGTGGGCGTCTGGTCTCAAGCCAGGACCATATTCTGCAGATCCCCATGGAGCTCCGGCTGACACAGCATCCTTGCTCAGCTCCTTCCCCTGCCCTGTCCTGTTACCCTCCCTTCCCTTCGGAGTCACTTCTCAAGGGGAATGTCAGTGTCATAGGAACCCCAATCTCAGGCTCTACTTCAAGAGAACGTAACCTAAGGTACTGTATGAACTACCAGCTGGGACTTATTTCCATGTTTTTCTTGTCCTAAATAATGCTTTGGTTACATAGATGACTCTCTGGTCACCTCCTGTGCTCATTTATAGCTCTGTGCCTTTGCATGTACTGTTTCTTCTGATAGGAATCCCCTAACCATTTTCACCCAACAAATGCCATTTGTCCCTTCAGGGGCACTGCAGATGTCAGCTCCTTAGTCTACCCTTCCTGGTTGTAGGTAGAATGTCCCACTCTCATAGCTGTAAATATGACTTCCGCTAAAGATTTCTGACTTTATCCTAAGAATTATTGAAAGGATGTGTGTGTGTGTGTGTGTGTGTGTGTGTGTGTGTGTGTGTGAGAGAGAGAGAGAGAGAGAGAGGGGAAGGGAGAGAGGGAGGGAGAGAGCTGGCACATGACTATTTCCAGCACATTTTGTTAGTCAAAGCAAGTCACTGGGCTTTGTTAGTGAGAAAGAGATTGAGATTGAATAACATGATCAAATAGTATAGTTCTAAAAGCTCTTAATGCCAAGAGCAGATACAGGTAGGCCACATGGGAGGGTAAGTGAAGGATGGTATATCCTCTATTGTGGTAGAGGCAGAGGAGAAGGAAAGAAGTGGTTGGATCTAAGATATGTTTTGAAAATAAAGTTAGTAGGTCTTGCCAATGGATAGATCTAGGGTGAGAGAGAAATGAAGGAGTAAAGGATGACTCTCAGGCTTCCAGCATAGCCCTTTCTCCAGCATGGTGGTATCAGTTTTCTAAGTTGAGAAAGGCCTGGGGAAGTGCAGATTTGATGAGGTTAGACTTGGACATGTTACATTTGAGATGCTCATCCAAGTGGAGATGATCAGGTAGGGAGATGGCTGGAACTCCTTGGGGAAGTCAACTTGGAAGTTCTTCGCCCATGCTATTAAAACCCTCTGAGGAGGAAATTTGCAAAGACAGAGACAGAGAAGAGTGAGGAGAAGACCGAGGAGCTTAAATGTTGAGCTCTAATATTTGAAAGCAAAGTGTAGGAGGAGAAGACCTTGAAATAGGTTGAGCAGTGACCAGAGAAGTAAGAGGAGAACGTGGAGTCTTAGATGGAGGTAAGGGATTTGGGGGAAAATGATCCTGGGTCCACAGCTTCTTCCTTTTCAAAGGATAACTTTTACATAAATCAGAGATTTATATGTACTCATGGCACAAAGGCACCAGAAAAAACTTTAAGGTGTACTTTACAGCTTTAGAGTGGGAAAAATATTTCCATGACTCCAAGTTTTAGAAGAAAAGGCTTAAAAATTTGACCACAAATAAAAAAGAAAAACAACTTTTGTATGGCTAAAACAGCATAAGTAAAGTCAAAAGACAAATGAAAAATTGTGCCAAATTATTTTCAACTTGCAATATAGTCGAAGGATTAATCTCCCAAATATATAAAGAGTTCCCAGAGTACACCTGCCTGGCAAATCCCCACCGGAGGATTTAAATGCAAATCCTCACTGGAGACCTAAATGTGAGACAGGAATCCATCAAAATCCTAGAGGAGAACACAGGTGGCAACCTCTTTGACCTCAGCTGCAGCAACTTCTTCCTAGACACATCACCAAAGGCAAGAGAAGCAAGGACAAAAATGAACTATTGGGACTTCATCAAGATAAACAGCTTTTGCACAGCAAAGGAAACAGCCAACAAAACCAAAAGACAACTGACAGAATGGGGGAAGATATTTGAAAATGACATGTCAGACAAAGAAGAGCTCATATCCATAATCTATAAAGAACTTACCAACTCAACATCCAAAGAACAAATAATCCAATCAGGAAATGGGCAGATGACATGAACAGACATTTCTGCAAAGAAGACATCCAAATGACCAACAGGCACACAAAAAAGTGCTCAACATCACTTGGCATCAGGGAAATACAGATCAAAACCCCAGTGAGATACCACCTTACAGCAGTCAGAATGGCTAAAATTAACAAGTCTGGAAATGACAGATGTTGGCGAAGATGCTGAGAAAGAGGAACCCTCCCACACAGTTGGTGGAAATGCAAGGGGGTGCAGCTGCTCTGGAAAACAGTATGGAGGTTCCTCAAAAAGTTGACAATAGAGCTACCCTATGACCCAGCAATCACACTACTGGGTATTTACCCCAAAGATACAAATGTAGTGATCCGAAAGGACACGTGCACCCCAATGTTTATAGAAGCAGTGTCCACAATACCCAAACTATGAGAAGAGCCCAGATGTCCATCAACCAATGAACAGATAAAGAAGATGAGGCATATTTATACAACGGAATATTATGCAGCCATCAAAAATGAATTCTTGCTGTTTGCAACCACGTGGATGGAACTAGAGGGTATTATGCTAAGTGAAATAAGTCAATCAGAGAAAGACAATTATCATATGATCTCCCTGACATGTGGAATTTGAGAAACAAGACAGAAGTTCATGAGGGAAGAGAGGAAAAAATGAAACGGGATGAACTCAGAGAGGGAGACAGACCATAAGAAACTCTCAATCTCAGGAAACAAACCGAGGGTTGCTGGAGTGTAGGGGAGTGGCAGGGATGGGGTGGTTGGGTGATAGACATTGGGGAGGGTATGTGGTATGTGCTATGATGAGTGCTGTGAGTTGTGTAAGACTGATGAATTACAGACTTGTACCCCTGACACGAATAACTCATTATATGTTAATAAATTTTTTAAAAAAGTTCCCAGAAATCAATTCAAAACCCTGGTAGAAAAACATGTGGGAGATATGAATCAATAAGGTTTCAGTACAGGAAATGCAAATGGATTTTAAGTTTGTGAAAAGATGTAAAAATCAGTTCCTAAAAGAAACAAAACTACCATTTCTCACCTCTTAGTCTGACAAAAATGCAAAGGTTTGACAATAGACTCTGTTGGAGCTCCTGTGGGGAAACAGGCACTTTCATACAGTGCTTGAAGGGAGAGTAAATTGCTGTAACTCTATGGAGAGCAAGCTGGCAACATCTATCAAAATTACAAATGCATTGACCTTTAACCCAGCAATTTCCCTTTTGGAAGCATATCCTACAGATACATTTGCTCGCCTGAGAAATGGTGTCTTCAAGATTACTGGTCTTGGTATTGGCGTAATGACGAAGAATTGGCAACAGCCCAAATATGTAACAATGTGGGACTGGTTAAATACATTATGTACATTTATCAAGTGGACTACTTGGGGCTCTAAAGAAAGAATGAAGAAACTGGAGAGATAGGGAAGTTCTTTAGATACATTGTTTATTGAAAAAGGCAGGGTGATTAACAAGTAAGTCTAGTAGGTTACCATTTGTGAAAAAAGGTAGTGAGACTGTTTCTAGGTGCTTGTGTTTGGTGAAAGCAACTCTGGAAGGATATATGGGAACTACTAATAGTGGCTTTGTACGTTGTGTGTGTGCATATATGTGTGTGTGCGTGTGTGTGTGTGTTATGGAAACTGGGCGCGTGGACAGGTGTGGAAAAGAGAATTTTCATTGTATCTTTTTATATTTTAGATTTTAGACCATAGGGATGTATTATAATTTCATAAAGTTGCATAAAATGTATACAAGAAGGAGAGGGTCAAATGCTCCTGAGGGTTTGGTTGGAATAAGAGTTGAAATGTGTCCGATAGTTTTAAGGGAAAAAAAAAAGTCATTGTGGATCTCAGATAAAGCGTCTTTGATGGGTGGTTGACTTTGTGCAGGTCCTGGGGTGGATCGAGAAGGAAGCATGCAGTGAGGATGTAAAGAGGGAGTGTAGACACGACTTGTGTCGTGCGTGTGAAGTCTGGCTGTGCAGGACAAGGGCCAGGGCCATAGCTCAATGAGATGAGGACTCCAAAAGAGGGGTTTTTAATTTTTTTTTTTTTAAGATGAGGGAATCTTTAGGATATTGGTTGTCAATGGAAGGCATCCAAGAGAAAGGGTAAAGCATGGGGTTCAGGAGAGGAAAGGGTTAATTGATGGGTTAAGTTTGGGGAGGGACTGGGTCCTGCCCAGAGATGGACACTCTGGCCTTAGCCAGGAGAGGGGACAAACGGGAAAGGAGTGTGTCTCTGTAGATTTTTCTTTGGGAGCAGAGGGCATCTGTACCTGAAAGCATCTGCTTTCTCTGAGAGGTCTGTGGACAGGTCACCTGCTGAGTCAGGGCACCAAGGGTCTGAAGGGGTGGAGAAGGTCTGGGATATTTGTGTGGCCTGTGGGAGACAGAGCTCTTTGTGCAGGTGCTATGGGGGTGGACAGTTGGATGAATCTGCGGTGAGGATTTGTCAGGCAGGTGTATCAGAAGGACGCTCAAGTTTTTTGTGCAGAAGAGAGTGGAAATGAAGAACCAGGGAATCTAAGCTGGGTAAGGAGAGATAAGAGGGGGGCCAGGCTCCAAGAGTCCCCAAGCAGGGTGCTGGGCAGTGAGGATACCTTAGTCATGGAGTGGGAAGTGGGTGGTGATTCCGAGAGAAGCAGCTGTGGGCATTGATGGGGTCCTGGGTGCATCCGGGGAGTGGGCAGCTGTCAGCAGAGCCCAGCAGCAGCATGCTGGCTGAGCTGTAGAGACCCAGAATGGTGCCGAGGTGGGGGGGGAATGGGAAACCAGACCCCAGAGCTGAGGCTGAGAGCATGGAGTGGTAGGGGGACAAGAAGGAGGTGTGTGGGCAGCTCGTGGGGCCAGATACTGATGGAGCTCTGAGTAAGGCGCGGTGGGATTTGTAGGAAAGACAGGCAGTGGTCCAGGTGGGGCAGCGGCAAGGCAGGAGGATGTCAAACCTGCCTTCCGACCTGAGCTACGTGGACAGTGGGGGAATGGGCAGCTGATCCACAGAGGAGACAGGAAGTGAATGGAAGGCGTGTTCTAAGAAGCTCTGGGGAGATGGAATTTTTTTTCTTCTTAGAGTAGGAATCCCAGTGGGCCCAGGGGCTCTTTGAGAGGGGAGAGGTGCAGGCGGCTCACATTTGAGGTGCTCCCTGGGGAACCCTAGGGCCTGCAGAGCACGGTCAGCACCACCGACTATGAGCACTGCTGGTTGGGGCAGGGTGCAAGGTTTTTGTGTCCCTTGTGAATGTAGCAGGATGATGTGTGCTTGCCTGGAGTGATACCACAAAGGCCAGGATTCCCCATGCTACACGGTGAGGCCTCACAGGGCCTCACAGCACACCTGGCGTGCACAAGCATGCAAAGACTTGGAGTTAAGCAGGTTCTTGCTGTGGGGTCTGCACACCCCTGTGAGTGGACAGCTACCTTCCTTCATAGAAGGAAGAAGGAAGAAGACCAGGGACGCCTGGTCCATTTTTCTTACCATTGGATCAGGCACACTCCTAGGCTGTGTGGAGGGTATAACCAGGAACCCTGAAAGCCAGAGCTGGTCAGAGTCACAGCTGCAGTTCCCAGGCACCATCCTCACACCTTGAGGGTGCAGCATCCTTCCAGCCAGGGACCATGTAGGATACCTGGAGTGGGGAATAGCCCAGAGCTCCAAGTTCCAGGTTCCATCTGCTCCATTTCCTTCACCTGGGTTGGTATCTATCCCAGCCTAGTCCTTAGGTGAATTATGAAGGCAGATGGTCTGTTGGATTTTCCCAGCCCAGATACCAATACCAATGATGCTGATGTTAGGGACATGCGCAGTGCACTTCCTTGGGCTCAGACACTAGAGCTAAATGTTTTCCATGAACTCTGTCTGGTAAGTACTGTTGCTATCCCAACTTACGGACGAGAAAACTGCAGAGCAGACAGAGAGAGGGGTGGTTGAGTCTTTACAAAACCATGCACTGGAAATAAATGCACAAACAGTAAATGCATTGGGAGGCAGGAGGCCCTCTGTCCTTGCTGCAATAGAAGATTCTGGGCTTAGTAACTCTGGCCTCTGAGTCTGTGTACATCATAAAGGGTAGGGACGACACGGCTTTTATTGCTTTAATTAAAACCTGGGTGAAGAGCTCGCGATTCATATTAAAATGAAATTGTGTTTCGCTGGCTGTGGTGCCGAGAAGGGAATGGCAGTGATTACTGCTAAGATTACAAACAATCAAAGAGAAAAGGCCTTTTGCAAGCATTTCCTATTAAAGCCACAAACATCACACTTTAAAAATAATTATGGTTGTGTTATCCGAACATGATTCATGAATTCTGAATAAATATGAGGGGGTCTTGAAGGAAACAGTTTCAAGACCATAGATTTTGTTCAAATCTGATGAAATTTAATATCATTTCGCAGCTGGAGAATAAAATGCAAGGAGGGAAAAAAAAAACCCATCCTATGTGTATGGAGAGAATTGAGTATATGTCAGACGGAAGTAATGAGCTTTCCCTCATCAGTCCTACACACGTGCTTAGAAAAATGGACGAGCCTCTCTTGTTTTCATTGAGAGAAAACTGCTGAGAAAGAGTTGGTTCTTATACCTCACAGAGCTTCATTTTGCATTCCAGGGGCTAAAAATATATTCACTTTAGAGCTCTATGTTCCTGGCTGTGAGATGTTTAAATGTTCAAGGATGCAGGCATGGAGGGGTTAGGGAACGGATTTGGGGGTGGGGCACCTTGGTCTGCGTTTGCTCCGCCTCCCCCGTAGTAAAGGTCTTTTCCATACAATGCAGCACATGTTTACAGCATATAGTTTTGTTTCCTTCCAACTATTATGAGAGAAATTGAATCCCTGGAAACATTCCGTCTCTCTAAATGGGATGGAAACAATGAAGATGTTGCAGGAAGTTTATGGGTTGGGGGAGGGAACAGCAGTGGGTTGGAAATGTAATTGCAAGGATTTTCTTTAAAACAGCACCCCTCGCCCACTCTCAGCCACCTTGAACTCAGCATCTTCGACCGGGCCTGGGTCTTTGCTGGGGAGTGTAGGAGAGCCGTCTGCTTTAACAACATTTGTTCATTGCCATGTGAAGGCTAGCATCAAGAAGTAGAAATGAAGCCAGATGTGGGACCTTTCAAAAATGGCGCTGGGTCCTTAGCTTTTG
The DNA here is from genome assembly GCF_963455335.1 of Martes martes. NCBI lineage: Eukaryota > Metazoa > Chordata > Mammalia > Carnivora > Mustelidae > Martes > Martes martes. The sequence continues at coordinate 15,594,802 of NC_137896.1, read as the reverse complement.
GAGAATTGGGAGCCTGGGTCTGACCCTTTTCAGCCTCCTTCACCATGTACCCTTGGGTAGGTCATTTGCCTGCTTCTTCTCTGTGTTTATTGGGTTTTTTTGCATCTGTGAATGGGGACTGAATCCATGTCTCTGAGAGACCTTCTAGGTTGTAATCTGTGGCCAAGGGGTTGGTTTCCTCCCCCCACTCCACCCCCCAGCCTGAGTCTCTAGGAAGGACAGTGGTCTGTCCAACATGCCAGAGACTCACCTCCCCAACATAGCTGAGTTGTCCCAGGGCTGAGGGGGCCTTACGGATGGAGGTCAGTGGCTCTGAGTGAGATTCCAGCCCACCCCTGGTGACAATAAAGAGATGCCGGTTGCTTAACCGACTGTGCCACCCAGGTGCCCCTCGAGTCGTGGTCTTTGCGTATCCCTGCTGGGTGACCTTGGACAAGTCAGCCAGCTTTCCTGAACCCCAATTTTGTATTTAGAAGTTCCTCAAAGTGATGCAGGGAGAAGCAAATAAGATGCATTTATATCCTAAGTTGTTTTTTTTTAAAGATTATTTATTTATTTATTCGACAGATAGAGATCACAAGTAGATGGAGAGGCAGGCAGAGAGAGAGAGGAGGAAACAGGCTCCCTGCTGAGCAGAGAGGCCGATGTGGGGCTCGATCCCAGGACGCTGGGAACATGACCTGAGTCGAAGGCAGAGGCTTAACCCACTGAGCCACCCAGCTGCCCCTATATCCTAAGTTTTTATTACAGTGCTTGATATATGGCAAATGGCAGAGTTACAAGAGGTGTTATTAAAGTATCCATTTTACAGATGAAAAAACTTATTTGCAAGAAAATAAAACAACTTGCCCAAGGTCATCCGCCCCAGATGTGGTAGGCACAGGAGTCAATGAGGCATCAGAAATACCAGCAAGGCGGGAGGGTCGGTCAGATTTTTTTTTTTTTTAAGATTTTATTTATTGGAGAGAGAGAGAGAGAGAATGAGCAGGAGGCAGGGGGAGAGAGAATCTGAAGCAGACTCCTTGCTGAGCATGGAGATTGACATGGGGCTCAGTCTCACCACCATGAGATCATGCCCTGAGCCGAAACCAAGAATCTGATGTTTAACCGACTGAGCCACCCAGGAGCCCCACTGGTCAACTATTTTATCTGATGCAAATCAAATTGTGTGAAGGGTTGAAATTGAAAAGATGATATTGGAAATATCTTGTTTTTAAAATGTGCCAAGAAACGTTCCCCTTCAAATAACAAAGGTAGTAGAAAATGCCTCCTGCCCATTGTCCGCTCACTGAAGATGTGCGATCCCTTCCCGGCCCCCTCCACTAGACGGTCCTCCAGCCCAGTGCTCCCGGGAGCAGCGGGGGCTATTAGGCCTCTTTCAGTCACACTAACATAAAAAGGCCTTCTTGGGGCCTAGACAGCCCATTTCTCTGTCTCTCAGATACTCCAAGCTCATGGCTCTGATGGAGAACAAAAATCCAGGCGTGAGGGGGTCGCCTCTGCTGGTCCTGGCATCCTTCATCCTGCCAGTTCCTAGGAAAATGTGGAGCACAAGGGACCCAGATGGGAGTGAGCAGTAGGTCTGTGGTCCATGGGACCCCTACCTCCTTCTGCCTTGTTCTCTCTGTATGACCTTGACCCCACTGCCCACCCTCTCCTGGCTGCACTTTCTACCGCTGTCAAAGGGGACGATTACTACCTTCCTGGCAGTTAAGTAAGCCAAGAAGTGGGTGTAGCTTCGTTAAGTATTTTAGCATAGTTAGACATAGGGGAAAGCTAGGTCCAGAAGTCTTATGTCGTGTGTTCCCCTGTAGGGTAGTGTAGACTAGTTGAGAGGATTAGTTAAGTGGATATAAGGTAATCAGCTTGGCCAGGGCTGGTTATGATAGGAGCTTGGTAAAGTTTTTGTTGTTGTTGTTTTTAGAATTTGTAACTTGGAGGAGAAAAGCAAAACAGGGAGGGAACTAGGAGAATGTTTGGTAGTTCTATTCTGTGAAAACTTGTTACTTCGGGCTGGGGTGGAATGAGTAAGATGACGTTTGTGCTTCAGGTAAACAGAAACAGAAATCTCACCTCAGGCCAGCACCTCGGGCCCCCGAGATGCACCTGTTTGCCCGATGACACAGTCTGAACCACCGCCCAGGGCCACTGAGCCATTAAGAGGGTGGCTTACAGGATCCTGGGGGAGCTGGGGTGCATGGCCTCCAGGGGAGCTGGGCCAGGCTGGGCGAGGACTGGGAGGTGGGCCGTGTGAACGACTGTTGGCTCTGGAGATGGGGAAGGAGGGCCTTGTGGCAGTCTGGCTTTGCTTTGTGAGGTGGGCTGGTCTGTTGACCCCTTGAGGAAACCGCAGAGTTCTCTGTAACAGCACAGGCCTTGGAAGCTGATCCGGGCTTCTTCTGGTTGTTAACCGGGCTGGGACAGCCCTGAGGGAGGGTGGCTTGTGGCTAGAGGTGGTGTCTGCGTGATGCATTCATGTGGGCAGTTCTGAGCTAGCTGCTGGCCTTCATAAATGCTCGCCGGAGACCGCAACACAAACTGGACAGCAGAAGGCCTGAGGGGGCATTTTGAATTTATTAAATACTCCCCCCAACTTCTGCCTTGTTGATACTTCTACCAAATGTAGAAAATGGAAAAGACAGAAATACCCTGTTCGCCAGAATGTCTTCATACGTTGTTGTGTAAATCGGCACAGCCACTTTGCAAAACCTTTTCTCAGCGTCTAAAGCTCTGTGACCCTGCCATCCAACCCCTGGGTGTTCATTCAACAGAAACACATTCATCTGTTCACCAAAAGACATCCGTAAGAACGTTCACAGTGGCCCCTTTCATAAAAGCACAAAACCGGAAGCAACCCAAATGCCCATGCACAGCAGACCGATGAATGATGGCGGGATAGTCTGACACCGTGGAATAGTGCGCAGCAACGAGAAGGATTGATGCTCCGACGAATCTCACAGACACTCGGGTGTGGGGAAGAAGTCAACCCCAGACAGAACATTCTGGATGATTCCATTTACTTAAAGCACATGAACAGGTGAAATGAAGCTATGGTGGTAAAAAATCTGAATCGTGTTTGCCCTGGTTGGGGCGTGGGTCGTGAGGAGTCAGGAGGGGCTTTGGAGGTGCTGATACGGTTTTCTTCTTTATTTGGTGCTATTTCCGTAAGTCTGTCCGCTTTGTGAGGATTCCTCCTTGAGCTGTATACTTAGGACTTTCTGCTGGTTACCCTATGCTGCAATAAGAGTTAAAAAAAAAAAAAAAGAATTCAAGGTATTTGCACAGATGTCTCCATATTTAGAGACGTGGCAAGATGGGGAAGGGGACCCATAGCCAGACGTCCTGTGTCGTGTGTTCCCAGTAGGGGTGTGGGCAGACTAGCCCTTCATAGCCTGGGCAATTTATTTAACTTGCTGGGAGGGGAAGGACTATTTTCGCCTCATAACGGATGATGAACTGTGAAATTGTTCCAGCCGTGGCTCGCCCCAGGGAAACAGGTAGAATGGGCTTCCCCGGATCTGCTTGGCTCTACGGACCCGACCTCGCTCCTATTTCTCTGTGGATGGAGCCTTAGGAAATGACTGAAAATACGATCCCCTGAAAAAAGGAAGTGTGTGTGCATGTGTGTGTTTCTGTGACGCTGTGTTGTGGTGCCAGGAAGTCTTGTTTGTGGAATATTTGAAGATGCGCATGTGTGCACATGCTTATACACAGACACGGTCACGCATAAGTATGTACGTGCACGTGACATGTAGACACATAGACATGCTCGCTGATGGGTGCCTGTTCACACATTAAACATCACTTTGTGACTCTGAGCAAGCCACGTAACCTCCTGGTGCCTCAGTTTCCTCAGTGAAATGGAGGTAATGCTAGTATCCAGTTATTGCGGCTGTTATGAATGACACACGTGCACACACACACACATTAGATTTTTATTTGTATTTATTTGTTTGATGGCTGCCTCCCTCCTGGACTGTTGGTGTCCTGGGAGCAGGGACCAGGCCAGAGGAGGAACTGAGGGCGTGAGGGAAGGGATGAGTGAAGGGACAGCTCTCACAGACCCGCGGGCACACGTGCTGATGGTTAGACACATTGATGTACACATTGGTGCATGTCTGCAGACACATCCGTTCACACGTGTAGAGGCGCATGGGGATATGCACACACACACACACAAACGCAGACAGACATGTCCAGGCCCAGGGCTCAGCGGGTGGCTTTAGCTATAGTTTTAAGACTCTGGGCTGGAAGTCAGAACACAGGGCTCTGTTGGGGGCTCCAGGTAACTGTCATTTATTATGTGACCTTGGGTAGGTCTTTCCACCTCTCAGAAGCTCAGGGCTCCTAGCCGGGATGTGACAGAATTGGAATTTGAGCCACGGTCTGTCTGGGTCCAAGTCTATGCTTTTAATGCCTAAGATTTTGCTGTCCACAGGTTGACCCACAGCCCAGTGGCCTCACCTGGAGCTTGTTGGAAATGCAGCATTTCAAGTCCCACCCCCACCTCGTAAATCAGAACCTACATTTTAACCAGTTCTGCAGGTGCTTTGTGTGCACATTTTAGACTGAAAAGCATAGCCTGAGGTACACTGGCTTCCCCAAGCATTAAGAGGAATCGGGGAGCCCAGATGGAGGCCCGCCCTGGGTACAATCAGAGAGGAGCGATCAGCGGGAGAAGGGGCAGCCGGGAGCTGCTGGTGGACACAGTCAACATGGAGGCTCAGTGTTCCTCTGAGGGCGCCCAGTCCCTGCTACTTATAAAGTTGCAGAATCACATGGTCACTAAGAGTACCAATTCATGAATTCAGCTTTTAAATGTAAAAACAACCCATGTTAGTCACCTTGTGGTCCCTGAGGGTCAGACACCCAGGTTTGGCTTAGCGGGGTGCCCCCGCTCCAGACCTCTCACGAGGCTGCTGTCTGTGTAGTGATCTGCGCTGCAGCCTCATCCAAAGGCCCCACCGAAGGGAGATTTGCTCAGCTCATGGGTGGTTGCGGGGAGTCAGATCGCTTGAGCATGACTTCTGAGTTGGAACCTGGCTCTTTCCCTTCCTAGCTACATGACTTCTATCGAATTTCACATCACAGTGCTTCTGTTTCTTCCTCTGTGAAATGGATGTAATAATGGCACCTGCCTCATAGAGTTGCTGCAAAGACTAATAAATTAATATGTGAAAAATCCAAAGAACAGGGTTGCATTTAGCACATTGTAAACAGTATACAAATTCTTGCTATTATTATTATTTGAACAAAAGTGCAGAGAAGCAGGACTGCACAACCTTGCCTTCCAGAGATTGCTTAGTAAGCCTTAGGGGAGTGGATGAGCTCTGGGTTGCAGTTTCCTATTAGGGCTTTGGGGCATATTAACAGGAGCATGGGGTCCAGGAGGAGGCTTTGCTCCATTCTGCTCAGAGTAAGCTTAGAATGCCAGGCCTATTCCTTGGTTCCACCACCTGGGAAGGCACAAGGGTGTTGTGGTAATCCTGAGCATGAGCAGATGTCACCTGAGGACACAGTGGCCCAAGCAGAGTGTCTAGCACATCCAGGGGCCTGGTGATACCAGAGTATGTCTTGTCTGGGGGGGTGGGGGGGGCAGTGGGCTCACTGTGCCGGGTGTCAGGTGATGTTGCAGGATCTGGTCCAGGAGGTGTCATAAGCCAGACAGATACTGGGACCCTACTCTGAAGGCAGTAAGCCTTGGAAGGGTCTGAGCTGGGCAGTGTCCCTGGAGCAGCATGAACTGGGGGACTTGCCTGCTTAGCTGTATTGTCACAGGACCTCAGAGAACTCACAAAGGCCAGTCTCTGAGGACTTGGGCGCATTCATAACCAGGCAGCTGGCTTGGCACATTTTTAGATGATGGCACTTCTACAGTTTTTAAAAGGTGGAGATAGAAAAAAAGACTGACTGCAAATAGATTTTTTTCCCCCCAGAAGCTATTTTAACACGGAAACAACTGGAGAGCCTACTCATCATTTTAAAATGCTTTTAAATTAGTACTGCCTCATGTCCGCCTGTGTACCTGCAAACTAGTGGGACATACATGGATTAAATTTGGGTTTAAAAATCCCTTGGTCCAATTCCCTCTTTTCACGTGGTGTAGCTTGGGGCTAAAATGGGGGCAGTGACTTTCCCAAGGTCACACAGTCTATCCGGGGCAGAGCTGGGACTCTGGCACCTTCAGAGGCAGATGGATTCCAAGGTGAGAACAGAGAACCAGGAGACCCTCAGGGGTGAGGTGAGAATTATTTCACTCTGAAAAGCGTTTCTAAGGGGAAGCCCAGTTCAGGCATTTGTTGATTTCTTCGAGCTTACAGGGAAGGTGGTGAAGAGCCCAGCCCTGTATATGTAACAGCAGATCATCAGTAAATTCATTCATGTGTTCATTCATTCAGAAAAATATTTACTGAGTAGCTACCTTGTGTCAGGCAACTTTCTAGGTGCTAGAAATACAACTGTGAGTGCAGCAGTCCAGGCCCTGGATTCTCATTCATTCATGCATTGTTTCATTCAGCAAATGTTTATTGAGGGCCTACTGTGGGCAAGGCACTCTTTTTGGTCTTGGGCTAATCAGTGACCAAACAGAGAATTTACATTCGGGTGAAGGGAATAGGCGATATGTATTATTTTTTTTTAAGTCACAGATATTGTGTGTTCGAAGGAAGAAGTTTGGGAAGAAAAACCACGTCCAGGACAGGGCTCAGCAAACCATGGCCCATAGGCCACAGCTGGTCCTCCCCTGGTTGTTTGTAAATAAAGTTTTGTTGGGACACAGCTGTATTTGTTCGTTTAAATGTTGTCTGCCGCTACTTCCATGCTACAGCAACAGAGCTAAATAAGGACAGAGACTGTATGACCCACCAGCCCAAGAGATTTATTTTCTTTGCAGAAAAAGTTTGCTGACCTCTCCTCTAGGATGCCCAAGGGAAGGTGTCAAAGAGGCAGATGGATATGTGATTACAAGAAATATATTATAAAAATAAAACTCTGCCACTTATTGGGAAAGTGGGCTTCCTTATCTGTAAAATGGGGTGGAGCCCAGTGCTCAGGCCGGCCCCTCTCCCTCGGATGCTGTGGCCCCAAGTTCTCCTCAGCTTGTCTACTTGTTGAGATTGTTTCCTCTTAAAGGGGAAGGGAACTCCACCACTCATGGCTCAGTTTTTCCAGAAATACCGCCCAGCCGCCAGGCCTGACCCTGATACCCTGACTGGTATCAGTCCAGAAAACTACCTGAACCTTAGAGTGACAGAGAATTTCCCAAACTGAAACACATAGGGATAACCATCATGTTTGTTCCCAGGTATAGTAATGTGACTGATGGCCCTGGTCCCTTTGTGATGTCTCTGACTGCTCTGATCTAAGGTTTTCAGGGTCAAGACCACCAACAGGGTGTGTCTACTCTCCCTCCTCCGCCACGTTGCCTGTAAATAAAGGCTTCAAAGGATGTTGCATTCCTCCCCTACCTCCAGAATCCACATTTAACTTTAACTTCTTCATTTCCATTTTCTTTATATACGGTATGAGCTTTTATTTGTTTGTTTATTTATGTATTTTTAAGAAGCATTTTGAGTAGGGGGGGTGGGGAATGATGGCCCAGCAAGAAGGCATAATTGTACTGATTTCCAGAAGTGCGGCGATACTCCAGCTCTGATGTACTGTGAGACATGAATCAGAAAGATTCTATTACACATCTCTGCGATGGGCGACACAGGGGTATTATCCAAGATGATTAATTTGACTTGGTCATTATGGACACAGACAAACCTGACAAAATTGCATTGCATTCCCCACTGAATTCATAAAATCGCTGTACACAGAATCAGTTACAACGCTGGATGCCCTGCTCCGGTGGATGGGATCTCAGGTTTGGATAAGGTACCAATTTCCTTGTTCTGAAAACAGAGCCGGGAGACCCTGAATTGAATGACAGTCTTTTTCGCTGAGATGTTCTCACGGGGTGTGGGTTTCACTTGCGGAAATGGTAAGGTGGTAAGGCGGCTATGTCATTTACTGTCCAGACCAGGATGATTTTAGAGTTAAAGGGGTACTAAAAATTACCCTGGGACAGAGGCATAAACCAGGACTGTCCTGGGCCGGTCAGGGTTAAAGTGCGTGCTGGTAGGGCGTGAATAGTGGTAGAGAATGTGTTGGCTCCGGATAGAGCATCTTGTCTTTGTTCCCATAAATGCAACCTGGGTTACTCTGGATAAGTCATTTTGCCATTTCGGACCTCAGTTTCTTCGTCTGTACAGTGGAAAAGATATTTAATACTTGTTCTGCTTTACCACCTGACGTCTTTTTCCCCCCTCCCTGGGCATGGAGGAGGGGTCGTGTTGATTTTCTGTTTATGTATTTTCACATCTGTTTCCTTGCGTAATTCTCTCAGCTGTCAGGTGGGGTTTTGCAGATAAGTAGACAGTTTGGATAAAGTGCCAGAGGTCCCTTAGCGCGTAAGTGGTGGGACTGGAATTCCCCGAGGTCAGACTAACTCCAAGGCCAATATTCTGTCTGCAGATCAAAAACAAAACAAAATAAAACAAAAAACAAAACAAGAAAGAAAAAGAAAAAAAACCAAAAACCAGTACTCCCTGATTATGTATTCCAAGAAACGGGAAGCCTTTTTTGCGAAAAATATTGGAAATCCATAAAAGCACCCGGAACCCCGAAGTCCTGTGTCAACACGAGGTCCTGTTGCTGTCCCTCGGGTTATGTATTCAGCAGCCTGGATTTCTGCAAGAAGGCAGAGGTCCATCCCTTGCTCTTTCCTGCCGGCTCGTGGCCTTGGGCGGCAGTGGGGATGAGGGTGGCCTGTCACCTGCGCTTCCACCCCCATTTCCTCTGCTGCTGCGGGAGATGCTAGGTCGGGCAGGGTGAGGTGGGGTTCAAGGAGTAGGGTCAGAGCCTCTTGCTGACGGATGTCCTACTATCCGTGTCCCCTGATTTAGCAAATTTTTCCCATACCGGTTCTTTCCCATGAGGCCCACTGAGCTGGGATCCCGGCCACAGCTCACCTGTTACGGCCTCTCCGCCGCTGGTCCACCTGGGGATGGGATTCATGCTGCAGAGGCCTCCGTACCCTCCTAGGCCACTGTCTTGGGTGGGACCCTTTCAGATGCCTTCAGCTGGCTGCCTTCCGCAGCCGTCACGTGCTCCCAGGACCGCTTGCGCACCCTTGCCTTGCCAAACCACGTACATGCAGACTGTTCTCTGTCTCTCCCTCATCCTCTCTCTCTCTTCTATTCTGTCAATCACTCCTGGCCCTGCCAGCTCAGGCAGCTCCAGCCATCCTCCCATCTCCCCCAGACTTACCAGCGCCAGTGTCCTCCTGAGCCTTTCAACCCTGGACACACGAGCTGGGTCCTCCCCAGGGCTCTTTCTCACCGGGCTTCACCGGGGAGGCAGGTGCCACCTCCTCTCTAGTGCTGCACCCTGAGTCCCAACCAGCTGTGCCACTGGGGCCTTTCTCACTGGGCTGGAAGGTGGGGCTCCTCTACTCCTCCAGGTTCCCCTTTCTCTTATGCAGCGTTGGGGTGGGTGATGGAAGGGGAGTCCAAATGTCCATCTGAGAACCTTCTGGAAGCATGAACTGGATAAAGTAGGAAACCATCAAGTTGTGAAATTTCTTCCCCAAGAAGATATCATTCATTTGTAAATACTTAACGACATAGTTCTGAGACGGAGGAAGCAAAAATGAATAGATATATGAGAAGAAATGGATCAAATTGCCACCATGGTAGACATTTTTTACCACTCTCATAGACCAAGGATCAATCAGAAAAAGAAAACTAATGTTATTTTAGAAGATTTAAACAATAGAACTAAGCTGTAAATAATAAACGTGAATGAAAATTAGCTTTATGCTGTATTAAAAAGGAATTTGCATTGACTTTCAAAGAATCAATATATTTTTCATTCCCTTTTGGGTATTCTGTCTTTTTTTTTTTCCTCAGCGGTTTTTGCATTTGTTAGCCTTTTAAAAACACCCAGCTGTTCCTTGAATTTATATAAAATTCACTATCTGTTTTATTACTCTTTCTTCTACTGACTTTTGGGTTATTTTCTTCCTGTGTCTAGCTTCTTGAGTTGAGTATTGAGTTTATTGTTTTTGTTTGTTTGTTTTTCTTCCCTCTAATAAATTCACTTAGGTCAATAGTTACAAATTTTCCATTGTTCACTTCTCGCAGGTGTTGTCAGGTAGTGTCCTCATTGTCTGTGATTTCAGTTGCGATTGCCTCTTTGACCCAAAAGTTATTTAGAAGACGGCCTTTAAAGTGTCCCAGGCTTTAGAAGCCTCTGCTTACCTCCATTTCTTTCCTGCTCCTTCTTCCTCTGCCTTCTTTGTTCTCTTGTTAAAAACTAGGTTTGTGGATTTAGATAGTTCAGTGTGGGCTATACCATTTCTTCCTTTGGAGAAATTTGAGATTATCTATGTAGCTAGTACATGGTCATGTTTTTCAAGTGTCCCATGGACATTTGAGAAAAATGCGTGTTCTTTAAATAGCGGAAGAGGGTGCCTGGGTGGCTCAGTGGGTTAAGCCGCTGCCTTCGGCTCAGGTCATGATCTCAGGGTCCTGGGATCGAGTCCCGCATCAGGCTTTCTGCTCAGCAGGGAGCCTGCTTCCCTCTCTTTCTCTCTGCCTACTTGTGATCTCTGTCAAACAAATAAATAAAAATCTTTAAAAAAAATAAATAGGGGAAGAAATCAAGAGGGTGAATTGTGTTTTTCAACTCTTCTACGTTATATATGGATTTGTCAGTTTCTGAAGATAGCTGTTCATGTGTCCTTGTGTTTATGGTTTTGCTGAATCTTCTTTGTACTTCTAAACAGTCTTTTACATTTTATATTGCTGTGGTTTATCAGTCTACATAAAAGTTTACATCTGTCGTTTGTTCTTTGTGGATTATCGTTTATCAACCGAAGTATTCCTCTTAGTTCCTTCGGTGCTTTCGCCCTAAATTATACCTCATTTGTTATTAATTTTGCCACTTCTGCTTTTTATTTGCCTTATGTATCAGCTTATTTTTAACCTTCCGTGTCATTTTATTTTGGGCATTCCTATTATAAATGTCATAGGTTGGATTTATGTAGTTTAATCAAAATATTAATCTTTTATCTTTTAATAAAGGGATTAAAATCATTCATATTTATTGTGATTAGTAACATCTAATTACTACTGTCATCTTATGAAGGTTCTTTATTACCGAGTTTATAGTTCATTCCTATTTTCTTTTCAGATTTTTGTTAGGTTGCTCCAATTCTATTTTCTTTTCCTTTGTTTTGGTTCCTCTAACAGTGTGGAATTTCTGCTTTCCCTTACAATTATAAACAAAAAGAGCTAATAAATGAATTCAGGAAAGTTTCAAAGTGTAAGATCAACACACAAAAACCAATTGTGTTTCTATATACAATGCAATGAACAATTCCAAAAGGAAACCAAAAAAGCAATTCCATATATAATAGTGTCCAAAAGAAGAAAATATGTAGGAATAAATCTAGCCAAACAAGTGAAAGACTTGAACACTGAAAACTAAAAAACGTTGCTGAAAGAAATGAAAGAAGACCTAAATAAATGGGAAAGACATCCTTTGTTCCTGGATTGGAAGTCATAATTTTGGTAAGATTCCAATATCATGCAAGCAAGCTATAGACTGAGTACAATCTCCCTATCAAATCCCTACCAGCCTTTTTGGACAGATATGTAATAGCTTTCAAATATGTATGAAATTGCACGGAGCCCTGAATAGCCACAAAAATCTCACCAAAGAAGAACAAAGTTACACAACACACAATTCCGAATTTCTACAAAGCCACAATAGTCAGAATGGTGTGGTACTATCCTAAGGACAGATACACAGACCAATGGAATAGAATTAAAAGAATCTAGGAATAAACCCCTGCATCTCTAGCCAAACTGATTTTTGACAAGGGTGCCAAGACCATTCAGTGGGGACAGAATAGTCTCTTTACCAAATAGTACTGAGACAACTGGATAGCCATGGGCAACAACATAATGAAGTGGGACTCTACCTCCTGCCATATGCAAAACATAAGTCAAAATGGACTCAGAGCTGAAACCATAAAAATCTTAGAGGAAAATAGGGGTAGCCCTTCATGACATTGGATTTGGCTATAGATTCTTAGGTATGACATCAAAAGCATGAGCAACAGAAGAAAAAATAAATAAATTGGACTTCATGACAATTACATACTTCTGTATATTGAAGGACATTGTGAGAAAGGTGAGAAGACAACCTATAGATTGGGAGAAAAATATTTGCAAGTCACATATCTTCTAAGGGTCTGTATCTAGAATATGTAAAGAACTCTTTAATACAGCAACAAAAAGACAATCCAATTTAAAGATGGGCAAAAGACTTGAATAGACATTTTTTCAAACAAAATATGCAATTGACCAAGAATCACATGAAAAAGATGCTCACCATCCTAGTCATCACTAGTCATCACTAGTTCATACAAATCAGAACTGCAGTAAGATGCCATTTCACACCCCCTAGGTTGGCTATAAAGAAAAGTAGTGGAACATGGTTATTGGTGGTGAGGATGTGAAGAATTTGAAACCCTCATACGTTGCTGGTAGGAATGTAAAATATGCCACCACTGTGAAAAAAAGTTTGATGGTTTCTCAAAGTTAGACATAGAATTACCATAAACCCAGCAATTTCACTCTCCTTATCCACACAAAAGAACTGAAAACAGGGACTCTAAATAATATATGTATACAAAGCAGCACTAGTCACAATAGTCAAAAGCTGGAAACAGCCCAAATGTCTGCCAGTAGATGAATGGATGCACAAATTGTGGTATTTACATACAATGGAATATTATTGAGCCATAAGAGGGAATAAAGTACGGATATACCCTACAATATGGATGAGTCTTGAAAACATCATGCTGGGGCGCCTGGGTGGCTTAGTGGGTTAAAACCTCTGCCTCTGGCTCGGGTCATGATCCCAGGGTCCTGGGATCGAGCCCCACGTCAGGATCTCTGCTCGGCGGGGAGCCTGCTTCCTCCTCTCCCTCTCTCTCTCTCTCTCTCTGATCTCTGTCTATCAAATAAATAAATTTTAAAAATCTTAAAAAAAAAACATCATGCTAACTGAACACAAAAGGTTCACTTATTGTGGACACAAAAGGTCACATATTATGTGGTTCCATTTACATGGAACTATCCAGAATAGGTAAATCCACAGAGACAGAATGCAGATTGGTGATTACCAAAGGTTGAGGGTCCAGGGAGAATAGAAACCGCTTCATGGGTATGAAGTTTCCTTTTGGGGTGATGAAAACATTCTGGAACTAGACAGAAGGTGTGGTTGCAGAACACTGTGAATGTATTAAGAGCCATTGACGTGTTCATTTTTATTTTTATTTGTTTATAGTTAATCTTTTTTTAAAGATTTTATTTACTTATTTGAGAGAGAGAGCACAAGCAGGGGGAGCGGGAGAGGTAGAGGGAGAAGCAGACTGCCCGCCGAGCAGGGAGCCCGACATGGGATTCCATCCCAGGACCCTGAGATCATGACCTGAGTCAAAGGTAGACACTTAGCCATCTGAGCCACCCAGATGCCCCAAAGTGTGAAATTTTAAATGGTTAGCTTTATGTTACATGAACTTCACCTCGGTAAATTTAAAAAATTGTAACAAACATATTTAAACAAATTTTCCTTACAGTGTAGAAAACTAATCAGCATCTGTAATTTCCTTCTTTACAGAAGACAGAGCTTCTAGCTGAAATCCTCTGGATTTTTAGTCTGTGGTCATTATAAATTTTATAATTCCATGCTATATCTCTTCTATTTTAGGAGTCCTTATGAAATAGTCACATTAAGTCCTGCAGTCACCTTACTGGGGGACAGTTATTTTGAATTGATATAAACTGTAGTGATTTCTGAGCTTACCACTCTTTCTAGAATGCCTTTCTTGGCTTTTTTTTTTTTAAGATTTTATTATTTGACAGAGAGAGAAAGCACACATAAGCAGAGGGAGTGGCAGGCAGAGGGAGAAGGAGAAGCAGGCTCTCCACTGAGGAGGGAGCCTGATGCAGGGCTGGATCTCAGGATCTTAAGATCACGCCCTAAGGCCAAGGCAGATGCTTAACAGACTGAACCACCCAGGCACCCCCTTCTGAAACCATTTTCTAGGTTTGAGCTTTGAGTAGTTGTTTCAGAAAGGATTATTTAAAAGAATACGTACATATGTGTCTGTATATATATGGTATGTATGTGTTACTTCCTTTGGATGAGTTTTGATTCGTTTGTTATTTTATTTTGTTGTAGTAAGTGGAAGAGTATGTTCTGATAATTTCATAGAACATAAGGTTATCCCTGCAGTGGTCTTCTGGCCCGCTGGATACTCTCAGATTCCTTCCTCTCTGTCCCCTCCTCAAGGCCAGGAGACCTCCCCTTTGCCCTTGTTTACTCCTCTGACTCAAGGAGTCCCTTCTTTTTAATTATTATTTTTTAATGTATTAATGTTAGTTGCCATCCAGTACGTCATTAGTTTTTGATATAGTGCTCCAGGATTCATTGTCTGCTTATAACACCCAGAGCTCCATGCAATCCGTGCCCTCCTTAATACCCATCACCAGGCTCACCCATCCCCCCACCCCCCTCCCCTCTAAAACCCTCAGTTTGTTTCTCAGAGTCCACGGTCTTTCATTGTTCGAAGTTTAATGAAGACCCCTCCTCCTAGAAACTCCGGGAGAAGCCTTAGTCTTCGCGGACCAAAAAGGGCAAGCCACATGTTGGGCTCAGCCTAGCATCCTTCCCTTCCTGGTGAATGAAGAGCATGGCAGTCTGTCCTTCTGCCTGCCCCTTCTACCCCAGGCATATTGCTTTGCTCTGAATTTCCATTCCTTAGTTTGGAAAGAGAAGCACAAATGGAGGAATTGAGGAGTAGGTGATTCTAGCTGCCTCCTAACCCTCCTCTGTATGGTGAGGGAGCTCCACCTCCTTGCATGTCGTTAAACTCCACATGCTGGCCCTGCCATTTGCCTCAGTGCTTCCTCTTTCCACTTGCCTGAAAGGACAGTCAGTTATGGTTTTTCATGCACCACATCTAGGGAGAGAGGAACTCTGGTTCAAATCACCCATCCTACCCTTGGGTCCCGGCCAAGACAAGCCTTCCCCCAGAAGGGGGAATCTTCACGGTCTGCCAGGCCGTTCATTTTCTTCCTACTCTTGCTTCTGGCGTTTCGTGAGAAGTTTATCTGCTTCTTCGTTCATTCATCCGTTTACTTCCTGAGCACTCATTACTGTTGAAGAAACTGGGATACAGCAGTGAACAGAACAGATGAAAACGTCCTCCTTCATGGGGCTGACATTCTAGTGGGGTGAGATAGGAAATACCTCAATAAAATATGAAGAACATTAGAAGCTGATAAACACACAAAAGTGATTAAAACAAACAGAAAATGGAGCATGGCTGGTGGCTGATTTTAAATTGAGCAGTGAGGGTAGAACTCTTTGGGAAGGGGATATTCAAGTAAACATGAGCAGCAAAGGATGAGCTGTGTGAGTATTTGAGACAAGAATGTTCCAGAGAGTGGAAACAGCCAGTGCAAAGGCTCTGAGGCAGAATCATGACCAGAGTGGCATGAACTGGGAGAATGGCAGATGTCAGGGTTGTAAGGGGGATGGAGGTGGGGGTGGGGCACTCCATACAGCATGGGTAGGAGACCATTATAAGGGCTCTGTTCTTACTCTGAGTGACAAGGGGTCCACCGGAGGGTGGTGAACAGGGGAGTGATGTGATCTGACATTTTCGCAGGATGATTCTGGCCCCCAAGGGAGAAAAAAACCATAGCAAGAGTGGAGGCAGGGAAACCCGTCTCTTAGGGGGCGTGAGAAAGGAATCTTGAAGACACCTCTGACCCAGTGTGGGGAAAATGCTGGATTCAGAGTCACAAGATCTGGGTTTGGTCCCATCCAAGACTTCTGGGTATGTGACACCCTCACTTCCTCAGCCTCATCTTCTTCACCTGCAAAACGGAGAGAATAGTCCTATGAGTTCTTTGCAGAACTGACAGGGGTTTGCTGGAGAATGCACGTGGGAAAGCTGGCTCCAGCGGCCGGCGCACAGTGGGTGCTCCGTGAGAAGCAGTCACAGAGTGGGCGGTATTCCGGTGTCATCCATTTAGGATTTGATTACGTTCGAGGGAGGCATGTACTGTTTGCATGTTTAGTTATTTTTAAGTGTGCTAATCACCTCTTTAAATGGATTGTCATAATTGTGTTATTCCAATATTTTGATGCAACAGATGCTTATTTTTGCAAAAGGCTTCTGGTTGGTTGGGCTGGTTCCAGTGTGTTGAGGTTTTCATTTTTCAACGAAAGGAATGGACTTGTGTAGTCATTTAGCACTGTGTGCCAGTACCTGCTCTGGGGGCTGGGGGCGGGCAAGGTGGACGGCCCGGGAGGTGGTGGTGGAGGGGCACAAGCCGCAGGTGACTGAAGGACTTACGTCTGTCAGGAGGGACAGGTACAGACACACCTAGGGGAGCTCTAAACCTAAAGTCTGGCACAGTCCCCATCTTGTGTGCACATTTACCATAGTCTAACTGAGCACCTACTATGTGCCACACACTGTGCTGGGTACTGATGACGAGACAGTCTTACCCCTGTCCTCCTGGAGCCTGGGATTGGGGGCGGGGGACACAAGTAAAAGGTAAGTAAAGAATCAAAAATAATTGCAGGTGTATGGGAGCCTGGGGGGAGCCCAAACACAGGGCTGCCGCGGGGGAATGTGGGGAGGGGAGTCTTGCTGCTGGCTGGGCAGGGGAGTTGGGGGAGGCTTCCTGGGACCCTGCTTTCTGGGATGATATGATACCCGTGGCTGAGTCCCACCTAAAGCCAGTCAGCCCCCAGCCCATCATGGTAGTCAGGCTCAAGACATCACCCCACGGCACGCAGGCTTGGGACGTGAGGAGTTCAGAATGCTCACGGCGAGGGTACCAAATGCGTGAGCTGCTGTCTACTTGCTGTGTGTTCTTGGGGAAATTCCCTAACGTCTCTGAAACTCGGAGGAAGAGCAGCAGTGGCAACAACGACAGCTGCCACCGAGGGGGCTGACTCCACACCAGGCAGTGTCCTGAGCAGGCCCCCTGTGTTGACTCACTTACTCTTTACAGCCGCCCTGTAGCACCTGCTGTTAATACCTTCTTCTCACAGATGAGGAAACTGAGGCAGAGAGGTTAAGGAGTGTGCCCAAAGTCACACACCTCATGTGTGGCAGAGCCAGGATTCAAACCCAGGCGCTCTGGTACTCGACCACACTCTGTACTCCTGTGCCTCAGGGACCAATATCGCCCATGTCTAGGGCCATCACGGAGTGAGATGTATGCTCATGGCGTCCGCCCGGGGGCCTGGCTCATTCATCCATTCAGCTAATTATTTCTGAGCTCTTACTTTGTGCCAGGTTCTGGGAAGCAGGACCAACAAGGGCTGTCCTGGCAGGACTCACAGTGAACATTAAACAAATAATTATGCAAGCAGTTCGTTAACTACACGTTCGATGAGTGCTTCCGAGGGGAATGCAGAGCCTCCTGGGACTGTGCACTGGGCTCTAACCCCCTCTAGAGAGTATGGGCAAAGTCCTCCAAACCAGCCTGTTACTGGGGGATGAGCCAGATGAAGGGAGCATGCCTGGTGAGCTAAGCATTCCCTCAGAGGGAACAGCCAGCGCGAGGACCTGGAGGCAGGCAAGGTCACTGGGTCTAAAGGGGTCATGGGGGGCAGCCATGTGAGGATGACAGGGCCGTGTCTGAGACTGTGGACTTTATCCTCAGGACAGCGGGGAGCCATGAAAGCATGGTAAGCACGGAGTGGCGTGGTGAGGTGACCATCTTTCTAGAGACCACTCAGGCTACATGAAGGGGACAGATTTTGGGGGAGTAGAGCTGGAGAGCAGGGCAGAGGCTGTGGGGGTTGTCCAGGTAGCAGATGGTGTGGCTTGGACCAGGGTGGTGGTGGTGGGAATGGAGAGAGGTAGGTAGATTTAAAAGATAGTTCAGAGGAGTTCCACTGGATTTGAGGGGTGACCGAGGGTAAACCCCAAGTTGGTGTCTTTATTAACTGCGCGGAGGACCGGATGAGGGACACAGGTGCAGGGGTGGGGAAGGGCAATGTGGCTGCAGCTTTGCACACGCTGCCCTTGAAATGCTTGTGAGACCCCAGGTGGGAATATTAGGGCGGGGGAGGTGTTTAGATGCGCACATCTGGAGCTCAGATGGTACCAAGACTGAAAGCGGAAATGTGGCTCCTAGATGGGAATTAAAGCTCAGCCTGAGACCCAACTGGGGGGAGGGTATAGAGCAGGAAAGGAGAAGAGTCAGGACTGAGGCCGAGAACCTCCAGCAGGGAAGGTTGGAGTTGGCACTGGAGAAGGAGAAGGGGGAGCAAGAACGTGGGCAGCATGAGGTCGTGGATGCTAAAGGAGGGGCGTTCTCACGTGAAAGGGAAGGGATCAGTTGGACCAACATCCCTGAGTGAAATGTGGTTTGAAAAAATCTGATTGGATCTGGAGCCATGGAGGCCACTGGAGGGTAGAGGCCTTGGGGGTAGAGGAGGCAAGTCCCAGGGGGCTGTGTAGTGGGCGGGAGATGAAGAAGAGGGGCCGAGAGGTGAGGACAGCCCTTTCAGGAAGACAAGGGAGGAGGTGGTGGCAGCTGGGGAGGGGTGGGGGAGTGTGTAAGACCAGAGAGAGGTTAGCATGTTTCAGTGCTGAAGAGACTGGTCCAGCGGAGGGGACGCCAGAGAGCCAGGAGCAAGAAGGGTTCGTGGGATGTCCGAGGTCCTTGGACAGAGGGGCAAGGGGAGGGGGAAGATCATTCGGTACATGGACAGGGAGGCTGGCTTTAGGAAGGAGGGATGGCTCTTCCCTCATCCAAAGAGGGCACGTGGGTCCCAAATGTGCAAGTTTGTGGTTCTGGCATCAGGATGCTGTTAGGGTTATTTTCTGTTTTCCCTGGGAAGTCGAGGGTGATTGGTCATCTGCACTGGGAGAGTGGGTAGAGAGGGTGCTGGAGGATGAGGAAAGAAGACAGGCTGGGGGGAACCGCCATGGAAATGAACAAGTTTGGGGAGAGTGGATCCCGGGGGCATGAAGACATCACAGAGCTGGTGACCATGATTTCTGGTGAAATTTGGCCAGAGTTTTGCTCAGCTCTCTTGGTGAGGGTGAGAAGGGGTGGGTGGTTGGGTTCATATCGTGGTACTTAGCCAGGTGCCAGGCATGGAGGAGCAGAGGGGGGCACGGCGTGCTTTCTCTCCTCCACCCAGTTCTGATTACTTGGGGGGTACTCTGTCCCCTTCTCCATCCTGCCCCCCTCTCCCTTCACCAAACTCCCTTCACCAAACCCTGTACCACTCATACCTTAACCATATAATTATACCAGTTGACTTGTGGGCACTTTATCTTGGAGGAGATGAGCCTAAGGACAAAATCACATTAACACCCACATATGTGCACCAAAATGCATCAAAACTTAAAAAATCATTTTCATCCTCCCTAGGGTGACCATGTTAAGATGTTTGAAGGGTTCTCTCTTTCTCTCTCTTCCTCACTCTTCCTTTCTCTCTCCCTCCACCCTCCCCCGTTCTCCAGTAGAGACATACTAGCTCTTAAACATGGAGTGTTCAGAATGTATTTATTTCGAGGGTGGGCACTGGGTGCAGAGTGAAGAGAGTCTCAGCGTGGAGGACTTGTGCCTGGAGACTCCTTGATGTCATTGCGGTGTTATGGGAGAAAGGGGTGGATTGGACCCAGTTTCCTCCTACTGTTGAACCTGGGTGAAGCCTCTAGATCTTGATTTTCTGATCTGTCAACCTGGGATAAACACAGGATTCTTTTAAGAATTAGAGATTAATTATATGTCAAGTATATCTTAATAAAGCCAGGAAAAAATCATTCAACTAGGGAACCCGGGAGACATCCATGTCAAGGTAGACACGTGTCCCTAATACCCTATGCATATCTATAATGGCCTCCTATGTTTCCCTAATTACAAATGTGTCTCTGATATGAGCCGGGATGTGTCTCTAATTCCCCGAGTGTGTTCACCCTGGTGTGGATTATCTCCCTAATTCTCCAAGAGAGTCTACAAAGGACCAAGATTCCTAGGATCTGTGTTACAGACAAGAACATGTATCTTCCTTTGCAGATAATGTAAATTAGAGGAGGAGGGAGGGAACTGGAGTGAGATTTCTTTCTAACTATGTGACTTTGGGCAAGTAAAACCCCCTCTCTGGGTCTTAGCTTTTCTATCTGTAAAATGGGCATAAAACAACAGAATCTTCTTCATGGGGATGTTGTAAGAATTAATTGATTAAATGTTTGTAAAGTGCTTGCACCTGGCACATACTATGTGCTCACTAAATGCTAGATATTCATATTCCTTGATTGAAAAAAAAAAAAAGGCTCAAGGAAATTGTTTTCAGCAGACCCGAGACCTATCAGGACGTGGTTTCCACCTAATGTTAAGCTTGATCGAGAGGGACTGAGTCTTCCTTGGGTCCCCTCTCCTGGTCATTCTTTTAATCTCAGTCACCAGCTGTGGGTCTTCCATTGAGTTAGATTCAAATCCCAACAGATATTGATTCAAGAAATGCAAGGCTGTTTTAACCTTAGAAAAACCAAGTGAAGTGATTTACCATATTAACTGAATTAAAGGAGCAAAATCGCTCGAGCTTCCAGTAGATGCAGGGAAAAGGAGTCCAAAGAAGCAAAACAACAACAACAAAGCATGCACAATTGAAAGAAAAATTAACACCTTCTTGACAAACTAGCCATGTCTCATGCTGTTCTAGGACATCACTAAGGACCTATGGTAGACATTGTACTTAGTGGTAAAACATTGAGATCTTTAAGGTAAGGAAGAAAGCAAGGCTGCCCGCTCTCACCATTTCTATTCAGCATTGTGCTGGAGCTTCCTGGTCAGTGCAGTGAGGGGAGAAAGCAAACAAACAAGGATTGGAGAGGAAGGTGTCCAGCTTGTGCTTCTGGGGGAGCCTTTGTACCATTTATCAAGACGAGAAAAAGCAGGACAGGACCCGGGTGGGCTGGGTGTTCAGGGCACACAAGGGGAAGGTGTCCAACTGCCCTGGAAGACCACCAAGCAGGGAATCAGGATACTTCAGTCCATTCCCCACTCTTGGACTAACCATGGATGGGCCACTTTCCTGGATTCTCCTGTCTCTAAAATGGATGAGTGTGGGAAGACGGACTCATGGAAATGAACAAGGTGGGAACAAGAGCTGGTCCCACTCTCCAGGGGGCCAGGTTTTTGTATACAGACCCTCTAGTGGGAGGGAACACCCATTTGGAGATGGGGCAGGAATCTTACCAAGTCATAGGGCCATCTTGACTGTCTGCCTTCCATAGGAATCATCCCTTCTTTCCTTTGTCAGGAAGTTGTTACCATTTTGTTGCTATTATTAGTGCTATTAAGCATGTTCTCCAGTTGTAAGACACTGAGCCCCAACAACATGCCCTTTTGATGTTTTAGACCTACAGCAGCCAGAGCGAGAGCAACGAAGACTATGAGATCCCCCCGATAACACCTCCCAACCTCCCTGAGCCATCCCTCCTGCACCTGGGGGACCACGAAGCTGGCTACCACTCACTGTGCCACAGCCTCACGCCCAACGGACTGCTCCCTGCCTACTCCTACCAGGCCATGGACCTCCCAGCCATCATGGTGTCCAACATGCTGGCCCAGGACAGCCATCTGCTGTCAGGCCAGCTGCCCACGGTGAGTCTGTCACACCCCTCCCCATGGTTCTGCTGGATACAGCAGGGAAGGGGGTTGAGAGGGGAGCAGAGTGCCAGTGTTTTGATGAGCACCCTCTGCCTGTGTGTGGGGCATGGGCTTGGATGTTTGCATGGGATCTGCAGAATATGAGGGGTGGGCATAGAGGGTAATTTACATCTTCACACAGGTAACTTCTGGAGCTCTGTCTATAGTATCTTGGTATTACTTGTTTTACTGTTATTTGTAATAGTATAATCTCATCTTTATTTTTATTTTACGATGACGTTACTGAGATGCAATTCTCACACTGTACAGTTCACCCATTTAAAGAGGACAACTCCCTAGATTTTACATAGGATTGTATGACTATCAGCTCAGTCCATTTTGGAACATTTATCACTCCCCAAAGAAATCCTACACCCCTTAGTCCTCCTTCTCAACCCCCCAGAACTCACAGCCCTAGGTAACCACTAATCTACTTTCTGTCTCTAGATATTTGCCTATTCTGGACATTTCATATAAATAGAATCATAATATTTTAAAAATATTACTCCAGACTGTTTCTTGTTTAAGCTGCCAGAGAGAAGGGTGATTGCTGAGTTAAAGTTTTCAGGGTAAGTAGAAAATGAGCAGGCAGACTAGGACAGGAAAAGACCTTCCAGGTTGAGGGAACAGCATATACAAAAGCAAGAGTCAGGAGGGCTCATATCATTCTTGGGGACAGCATGTGGTTCATTCTCTTTATAGGGCAGGAGAGAATGGACCTGGAGCCAGAGAGAAAGAGAGGGAAGTGAAAGAGTTAGCAGCACCTGGATCATAAGGGTCCTGAATCCTATGCTAAGGAGATATATGATTTCTTAGCATAATGGCTGGTTTGAATAATCAAGAGCTATAGAAAACTAGTGGAGCATTTTTTTGTGTAATAGAAAAAAAATCCCTTAAGGGAATTCTAGTACTTCTCCTGAATAACTATGGTTGTTTTTGTTTGTATATAATATTATATACTAGTTATAACTCTTAAGTTCATTCCTAAGTGACAGGAATAAAACTTACACTAGCTTAAGCAAAAAAGACAGAAATATCCAAGGGTGGACAAGGGGTTTCAGGTATAGCTGGATCCAGAAACCCCAGTAGCATCATTAGGGCCTTATCCTATGCCCATTTCCACACAGCAGGCATGATATGGTGGCAGTTGGCAGCCCTCATCTTCCCTGACATCTCTGGCAAGTGGCAGTTTGGGTCTTCTAGGGAGGACCATGATGGAGCACAGCTGGACCCTGGACCAATCACTGTTGTGTCCAGAAGGAAGCGATCTTTGATTTTGTTAGCTTGGGTCACAGACTCATCTGTGGCAGGGGAGGAGGGACTGCATAGCTGATTCCCTGTCGGCATCACATGGTGTTGGCCGGCTCGTGTTTATCTCTGCAGACCATGCTCAGAGGCCACAGCCACGGGTGTGGCCCAATTCTAGCCGCTGCCTGGGACCTTCAGACAGACAGTGTGTACTGTAACCATCTTGACAGTGTTTTACTTACTGTTTACTCTTGTTACCACCAAATCTCCTTGCTTAAAAAAAAAAAAAAAAAAAAAAAAAAAAAGCTGAGGTCCCCTACGTATTTCTGTGAGCTACATCACACATTTTTTCCCTCTTTGAATCCAGGTAAGAAATAAAAAGTAGGAGGGACAGAGGGGAGAGGAAGGCAGCCAACTCAAGCTCCGCATTTTATAACATTCCGGGTTGGACTAAAGTGCTCAGTGGAAACGGATATTCCGTTTCTTGAGGAATACTTTTCTTTGGGGCCCATCCATAATACAGGCCCTCAGCTTCCTCTTCTCTAAGAGACTTGAAGATTCCAGAGCCGTACAGTTTTAATTCCACTTTGTTAGAAAGATGTGCCTTAGCCGCCTGCCCAGATCATTGTTCACAAAAGGGCACTACTTCAGAGTGTCCTTGTTGGGGGCTTACGGTAGTACAAGCCAGGGAAGGGCCAGCAGACCCCTCGGGCGTGTGCCCCAGGGAAGGCTTGGAATACAAGGGTCGAGTATGGCTGTGGTCCTGGGTTCCGGTCCTGCTGGCCTTTGGTGCCGATGGGGCAGGAGAGACAGTGTGAGGGTTAGTGCCCAGTGTGTGGGCTCTGGAGTCCCACAGACCTGCCTTGGGTCCTGGGTCCTCCTCTGGAACTTCATTCCCTTGTGTTGGGATCCTGACATTACCCATCTCAAGAATACAGTGAAATGTATTGGAGATAATGTGTGCCAAGTCTTAGAAAAACGCCTGGCAGAGAGTAAACAATCGGGGAATCTTTATTATTGGGGTGATTGGTAATAAAAGTGAATTCCCACTGTAATCAAACAGGGACGTCTTTTCCATGAGTCTCATTTACCTAAAGGAACAGATTGCAGATACCTTTGTAAGGCCACCTGCTTATAATAGCTCTGATAATGACAAAGAATGTGGTCTCTATGTCAGAAATGACCTTCGGATCACTCCTCCTTGGGTATGTTTTGGTTGGGCTTGGTCCAAATAGGCACTTTACGGTCATTTTCCAGATTTCTTTAAAACTAGCTCAGGGTAAAGATGCTTCACAAATTCAGATAGCTCTCATTCTTCCATTAATCAGGTGTCAAGGGCTCACTGAGTTTTGTATTCCCTCGTTCTATAACGAAAGAGAAACCAAACTCTTTTATCCAGGGGAGGGCGACTGGACCAAATGGGAGACTCGATAAGCACACGTCCATCATGTCCCTCTGTCGGGCCTCTCTGGTGAAGAGACACAAGCTGCCCTTAGAGACGAGTTTTTCACGTTTGTCCAAGCGGTAGGAGGCAGGCATGCGTCTGTGCGTGTACGGACATGCATCCCGAGGGCGATGGTAGAATTTGTGTGGCCACCTGCTAGGTGTCAAGTGCAGTGCGGAGGACTTTACAAACTGTTTACAGGCTGCTCCCGAGAACCGAACGAGGCGGGTCGGGAAACGGAGGCTTGGAGCAGGCAGGTGATTGTATTGGCTTCCGGCAGCTGCTCGAGCAAATCGTCGCCAGTGCGGTATCTTGAAACGCCAGAAACCGGTTCTCTCTGAGCTCTGGAGGCTAAAGGTTGAAATCCATATCGCGGGGCCCACATGAGGGTGTCAGGAGGGGTACGTTTCCTCTGGAAGCTCTGGGGAGGGTCCCTCCCTTGCTGCTTCTCGCTTCTAGAGGTGGAAGAACCTAGGATAGAGGTTCTATCCTAGCCTGTGGCCACATCACTCCGACCTCACTTGGCCCTCTCTCTGTCCGTGCAGTCTCCTCTGCCTTTCTCGTAAGGACACGTGTGATAACATTTAGGGTTAATCCCGGATATTTCGTCCATCTCAAGAACCTTCATTTAATTATACCTGCGAAGACTTTCCCCCCAAATACAGGTTCCAGGAATTAGGACCTGACATTTTTGGGGGGCTCTTTTCAACCTACCATGGTGATCCCCTGGACAGCACCTTTATTAAGAGCCTCCTAGGTCCCAGGCATCGTTCGAGCCCTGATTCTACGCGGCCCTTGAGGAACGCTAGTGCAGGTGGAGAGGCAGGTGAAGACTGCACTTCTGGAAAAGCAGCAAGTGCTTTGAAAGAATCAGGGCCTGCTGCTGTGTGTGCCCAGAAGAGGCACCTTTAGGAAGTGATGACCTGGCACATAGTGGGTTCTAGAAACACGGCATGAGTACATGAGTGAATGAATGTCACACAGTTATTAAGAAACCAAAGCAGCTCTGTCTGCTACTGTGCACCTCTCCGATTTACCAGGAGCTCGAGAGATGGAACAGCTGGGCCGCAGGTGGCCCCGAAGGTGCCCCGACGGCCAGCAGGTCACACATGCTGTTCACACAGATTGAGACGTGTCAGGGATGTCGTCCCTGGAGAGGTGGGTGAGGCCAGGGTGTCTGACAACCATCTCATTTGTGCCAAGCCCTTTTGGCTCTGGGCTCAGAGGCCACTGATTCCTTCTGGTCCCCTGTCCCGGCCTGGCGGCCTCCTGACATGCGTGGCCGTCGGCTTTTCTGCTTTTAAGGTATGGCTGCTGGCAGGAGTCCTGTGCAGTATTGGAATTGGGCCCCTCTTACAAAATTAAATATGCTTAAAGCTTCTCCCTCGACTTCAGCGTCTTAACTGATTAAACATTCATTTCCAAGACAAAAAGAGTCAATTTAGTATGAAAGATACATTTTGCTGGTTTAATTTAAAGCACTGCACCTCCGTCTGACCCCTATTTTCATAACTCAATAATTTTATCCTGTGTTGATTGTCTCATTTTGAGAGAGATATTGTATGTATAAATCAGTTTCTAAAATACCCAAAGAAACTAGAAGAGTGGAATTTATTAAGCAGCCTCTGTTAAGTCTGAAATAATTTATTTTGGAGTCGTCCTTGGGAAATGTTCGAGCTTATGGTCCCAGCATACCCAGGAAAGAATTATCCTGGGAAGGGACAATGCTGGATGTTGCCAGACTGGTCCCAGGGAATCTATGCCTCCTGCAAGGTCAGAAAGAGCCCCAGGAGAGGTCCGAGAAGGTGGAGGTGGGCCCGACGGCGGAGAGGAGTCCTGGCAGAGCCGTCCCCACGCCAGCCATCCATTCTGGTGATTTGGGAAGTCTGGAGTTTTCCCCAAGCCAAGCCCGGTGGGTCACTGGAGCTGGGTGGTGTCGTCTTGGGCCTCGGTTAGCACGGGCGTGGCAGGCAGCTGGCACGCAAGCACTCTCTCCCAGAGCTGACGATTGTTGGCTTTCTCTGGGACCTTGGACAAGTCACTTCTTTCCCAGCCTCAGTTTGCCCATCTGTGGAATGGGGATTGGGGTGCCAATTCTGGCAAACTCACAAGTGGGAGAAGGGGAATAATCGCTCTGTCAGCCATGACACCCTGGGTGAGTGCATGGGTTTGAGGTTGGATAGACCCTGGGCTCCCACCTCCACCCAAGCCCCTGGCCCAGGGGGCTCAAGTCTTACCAACCTGGGTCAAATCCTGAGTGCTAATTCTGGGTTCCTGTCCCAAAGCATCTTGTTGGGAGCAGGCTAGGAGCCATGGCCCAGGGACCCTATGCCAAGGGAAATGTCTTTCCAGGCTAGTGTCCTGGGGCAGGCTTTCGGGGTGGGAGCTGGGCAGTCCTGGTTGCCACTTCAACCTCTTGCTTTAGAGGTGGTTCCCGTGAGAGAGACTGCAACGCTGGGGCAGGGCCTGGAGTGTGGGGCAGGGCTCAGGGCTTAGGAGCAGGGCCTGTGTTCTGACTCTGGAAGGTCCTTGGTATACTCCTCTAACACCTATCCCCCTGTCTTCCTCTTCTCTGCTCTTCCCCTCCAAACTCCTCCTCCCTTCCCTGTCATATCCCTCCTCCTCCTGGGAGATTTGGTCCACCTCTGTGTGATTCTCACAAGCGGAGATGGCAGGGTTTGCCCTCCTGAGTCTGGGGAAAAGGCACCAAAGACCCACCCCCCCGAAACTTGTCTGGGTGACTGAGCTACAGGGGCAATGGAGGACCCCCCGCCCCAACCCAACCTATTTGTTTTATTGTCCTTAATGCATTTACGTTTTTTTTTTTGTCTTGTTTCGGTTTATGATTCTTATCAGCTAGTTTTAGCTGTGTAACAAGCCACCTCAACACTTAGTGGCAAAGGCAAACGATGAACACTTACTATTTCTTGTGATTCTATGGGTCCGTAGGTCTTTTGATCTGGACTGGCTTGGCTGAGTCCTGGGGTCAGCTTGCAGCTTGTCCGGGACCGCCTGGTTGAGGACGAGCTTGTTCACATCCTGGCAGCTGACCCGATGTCAGCTGGGACCAGTGGCCTCTCATCCCGTGGTAGCCTTGGCCTGTTTGCGTGGCACGGGTTTCCCAATAGCATCAAGGAAGGATAAGCTCCAGGATGCAACCAGTTTTCCAACCTCTCCTTGCATCTCGTTTGCTGATGTCCCCTTGGCCAAAGCCGGGCGCATGGCCATGCTTAGATTCAAGGAGCGAAGGAATAGGCCCCACCTGTTGAAGGGAGAAATGTCAGCGTCACGTTGCAGAAGAGTGTGGATGCAGGGAGGGCAGGAATTCGTGGCCATTTTCGTAATCTATTGTGAAAGCGTTTTGTTTTGCTTATGTGCTTTTGTTTTCTTGGGGTTTAGTATCACCCATGAGTTAGAAGGGTGGGCTCTGGAGTTAAGCCGACCCAAGTTCAAAACCCAGCTGCACCCTGTTACCTGTTACCCTCCACCCTGTGACTCACACTGAGGGGTTAATCCTCCATGAGCCTCAGTTTCCTCATCTGTAAAACGGAGGAAATGTTCCTTGCCTCATAGGAATGTGTGAAGAGTCAGTGATCAGAGGTAGGGAAAGTTCTCAGCCCAGTGCCTGCCTCACAGTAGGCCCTCCTAATAAATACAGGTGGCTGTATTATTCACTTTGCTGATGGGCTTTGGGTGGCTTCAGCCTTGTATCTCCGTTTGTCCAGCCAGACCTGCTGGGAGTCGGCTTTGTTGGGGCAGAAAGTGGTCAGGCTGGCTCACCGGCCAGGGCCTGGGCCCAGAGGTGCGTGTCAAGGAGAGCAGGTTAGAGACTGAGGTGCAGGGTGCCGGGAGAGGGCCCCAGCTGCAGAGGGGGCTGGAGGAAAGTGTATTGCCTCCACCAGGACCTCAGTCAGGGCCCAGAGCTTGAAAGCAGCTGAGAAGTGATGGTCCCACTGCCTGCCAAGAAGGCGAGGGCCTCAAACCCCACTTCTCCGGGCTGCTTGACCAGCAGCAGGATCTTGGTAAGAGCAAGGGGTTCCCGGAGATCCTGTGGCTTGGGCTTCTCCTGGGGCCCCTGTTTTTATCTTGTTCCTCTCTGGGAGTGGGAACGGGGGTGTGGATCTCACAACAGGCCCCTGAGGATCCTTAAGTGGGGGAAACCAGAGGCCCAGAGCCTTCTTTATATGCAGCCGAGTCCAGATGAAACTCCCGCCCCCTGTTTTTTCAGAGGCAGTAAGCGAAAGAAATATGTCTTTTTACATTTTATAAAACTCAGAAAAATGGCTTTAAACAGCTTTTGCTCTCCTGCTATAATTATTTATTTTCAAACACTCCTGCAGGGGACCGCTCCGTTTTCTTATCCTGCACTCCCTTTTCTCATAAATGAACCATCACTTCAATAAATCATTATGAAAACAGAGACTAACACCAGCTCTGAAAGGTTGAAAGATTTATGTAACACATTTATGTTTCCCATTTTCTCATTCTGGTACTCGGCTGCAAAAGCTAAGCTAATAAAAGCCACTATTAATATTTCTTGTTGCCTAGCAACCCCAGAGCGGGAGTAATAGCTTCAGCTAGAAAAATAGATGACCGATAAGGAAAAATTCAATTCTTTTATTATCTCAGGGGGAAATGGCCTTTTACTGGAACATTATGATGTACGAGTGTGAAGTTGAACACAAAAGATTTTTGTGTGTGTTTGTTTTTCTATTTTTAATGAACATTATTTTACCTCCACTAACTCTGTTAGGGCACTTTTGGTTTCCTCTACCCTCTCCTGCACACCCCCCATCCCCTGCCCACCCCATCCCTCATGCTTAATTTAGCAGCTATAGTAGTTAAGAAGCTGTCAGCGGTTTTTAGTTTAAAAATGGGTTTTGCAAAGGTTTATAACTCGGTCATAAAAATTCACTCCCTGTTAAAACTCAGGCCAGTGATAAGCCAACACACAGTCTAGTTCTCTGTGAGCAGGCTCCCGTTTGTTGAGAGATAAGACTCGTGGTTTTCACTAAGAGAAAGGTCGGAAAAGAACGGAATGTGTTCTTTTCCGTGTCCCAGTTTTCTTTGGAACCCAGGCACGCTGTCTCTTCTGAGAACTGTTTGCTCTAAAGTTTGAGGCACGTTCAAAGGGGAAAAGGAGGGGGCGTAGGCATGTTTTGAGTACCTGCTGTGTACAGGCTTGGTCCCATTACCTCTCCCAGCAACTCGTTAATATCCCTATTGTTCAGATGCAGAGACTGAGACTTACAGAGGCCAAGCAACCAGCCCAAGGTAGCGTGATGCCACAATGTCTCACGCCTCCGGGCTCTATAGTGCGGGGTTTCTCTGGGTGGGAAAGTTCTCTGTGGGGGCGGGGCAAGGGCTGGCCTGGGCATTTAGGATGTCTGGCAGTGACCATGGCTTCCACCCGCTATTCTTGGCCTCTGGTAGCATGCCACCGTCCATCAAAATCACACACACGCGCGCACACACACACACACACACACGATGTCTCCAGTCAGTGCCAGATGTTCCCAGGGGGACGAAATCAGCCCTGGCTGAAGACCCCCGCCTGCTGTTTCTTCTGTTTGGAAGGCTCTTCCCCTGTGTCAACCTGCTGAACTCCTTTTCCTGTGTTAGGACGCAGTTCAGAAGTCACCTTCTCTTTGAGGCTGTCGGGATCCTCTGGGCTGGGAGTGGAGTGAGACAAGCGAGGCACTTGTCTTCAATCTAAACATTTGAGGGAGCACCAAAAACCTCAGTAATCAAGATAAATTGTATCTTACTAAGATATTTTTTAAAATCAAAATTACCACCAAAAAACCCCCCCATGATGAATAGTATATGAAAAGTGCAAATGAAGGTGGGAGCAGTCTGAGTTCACGGAGGCAGGTGGCCGTCCATTCAGAGGTCCGTCTGCGCTGCCAGCCTGGGACAGCCTGAAGCCTGGGTCTATGCTCACACCCTTCTCTGGCACCAGCCTCTAGCAAAGGGCCTCCTTAGCGGATCACCCTCCGTGTCTGTTTATTGACTGAATGAATGGGAGGAGAGAGATTACAAGTCCAGGGTCACATCGCGAGAAGGGTGGAGCTGGAACTTGAACCTGAGCCTCTGACTCTGAGCTCTGAGCTCTCTGCACCCTCCAGGCTGTGCACAGGTGAATGGAGGTTGCCTAAAGAGTGAAACCTGAGCCACAGGGGATTCAAAGATGCCCCGGAGTGCTCACAGCCTGGGGGAGGGGCCGGGTCACAGCAGCCATGATCTTCGCGTGGTGTCCACCTGCCTCGTCCTGTGGCTCTCATTTCAGCCTCACTGCCCCCTCGGCAGGCAGGAGCTGGCGGCTTTCTGATGCAGACCATGTCCAAGAACGAAACCACGAAGGCCAGCCCCTGGGCACGCTGTGTGTGCTCACTGTGGGCGGAGAGGCCTTATCTTAGCCTGCGGAGGGCAAAGACCACATCTGGTTTGACCCCATCTCCTCTTGGCAAACTTTTCTCCTACATAGTGGCTGAATTATCTCTGGCTGTAGTCTGCTAGCATTTATTTAGCTCTCACGATGTGTTTGGCACCCGCTTAAGCCCTTTCCGTTTGTTATCTCATTTCATCTTTCACCCGAGAAGGAGGTACGCTTATTGTTGCCACGTTACAGAGGAAGACACCAAGGCACCGAGAGGCGAATCACTTGGCTACACAGCTGTCAGTGGCGCCGAGATTCGAACCCTGGCAGGCTGACTCCCAGGTATTCCAATATCTAACCTGTACAGCCTTTAAATGAGTGGGTGAATGAATAAAGGAGTGAGTGCGGGAGTGGGCCAGCCGGGATTGAGACCCACGCTCGAAATTCAGCTCCGAGCCAAGCCATTCCTGTCCTCAAGGAAGCATAGCACCAAGTAGGAAGGGTTAGGGTTAGGAACAAGGAACAGGTGAATACTGGGGAGTTCAGAGGAGAGTAGCAGCAGGAAAGGCTTCCTGGAGGAGGTGGCCTTGGGGTTGGGCCCGAGGGGCCAGAGAACAGCGGCAGAAGCATGAAAAGAGGAAACTTCACACCTGTCCAGACTTCCTTGTTAACACCCAGTTGCCACCCCTTCCACTGGGATTGGCAAAACAGTCTGTGATGTTTTATGATCGCTCAGGTGCCCTCTGGTGGCCATCCTCTCCGCCCCCTGCCAGGCTCCGAATCGGAGCCATGACCCTCTGGCCGCAGGGGTGCAAGAGTCAGGCATTTAACTTCCATTCTGGGCGAGATGCCAAGCCTGCCAGACCCCCTCTCCCTCTGAGACCCGCTCAGGAGGGAGAATTCAGGGAAAATCACAGCAGCATCCGTCAGCGGCAGCTTCGACATTAGCCGGCATAATGGCCCTCTCCTCCGAGTGCATATTCAGCACCATGTTTGGGAAAATGAGCTTTTAATGTACCGTCGGCATTGCTGGGAACCCATCTCTGGCTCCGCCGAATGTCTGCAGCACATAAACTTGAGATCTATTGGAGTCATTTTCCCCCTGCTCTGGCTGGATCATAAAAAGTCAGTCTCCTGCGTGCGCTCTCTCTCATCTTGTGGCTTTGTCCATTTAGACTTTGGAGTCTTTAGAAAAGGCAGCAAGACAAATAAAACTCATCTAAATATTAAGGCTCTGGAGGAGAGCATCGGTGCACTGTTGAAGCCGCACAGCCGAGAGCATCTGGACGAGAAGGGTCCGTGGGAGAGTTCAGCACACCAGCGGGGCTGGGCTGGCCTGTGGCTGCCACTGGGACGGGGCCGCCTCGTGCCCGGGCAATAGGGCTTCATGGGGAGCCTGCCATCCCGGGGTCCCTGTTCTGCCCTGCTGGGTGCTCTGGGGCGTTACTCGCCCTCTCCGAGCCTCAAGTAGTTGGGGGTTGATGCTGTCTACCCCACAGGGTGGTTGTTAGAGTCAGATGTGCTCATAAAATACTCGTGTGTAGCTTTGCATGTGGTTTGGAGCAGTGTCCAAGACGGGGTTTGTCAAGTGACTGGCAGACCGACTGAGTAACAAACGTTGCCCGTATCAACACTTCCCAGACTGTGGAGTGCTGCCCCTGTCATTGTTGGCCGGTAAGCCAGATGGCTTATCTAACCACCTTATCTAATCCTCCTGTCCATCTTGGAGGGAGACGGAATTATCCTCATTTTACAGATGTGTCCCTGAGACTCAGGGCAAGTGGCTTGTCTGCACAGCCAGGAAGCGGCGGAGGCAGGATGAGAACCTCGTTCCCTTGGCCCCAAGTATTTTGTACCCTCAGTGTTGTACAGAAGCGTCTCTTGTACAGCCCTGTTGTACAGGGCTCCTGGGTGACTCAGTGGGTTAAGTGTCTGCCTTCAGCTCAGCTCGTGAACTCAGGGTCCTGAGATCGAGTCCCACATGGGGCTTCCTGCTTCTCCCTCTCCCTCTGCCCCTTCCCCCTTGCTCATACTCTCTCTCTCTCCCTCTCAAAGAAAGAAAGAAAGAAGAAAGGAAGGAAGGAAGGAAGGAAGAGAGAGGGGAAGGAAGAAAGAAGCATACCTTGCCCTAGGTCCAGGCTGGGCTGGGGGCTGGGCTCTCATCCCTGTCAGTCCAACCAGTGAGGGAAGGTCAGAGCTCTCACCTGAGACAGAGTAGTAGGAGGGACAAAAATGGCCCCAGTGGCCATTTCTCCAAACTCTTGGTAGCAAGGCCAAAGGAGAGGAACTTGCAGGTGCGTAGTTACAGCCTGTCGTTGGGCTGGGTCTGTCCCATGGAGCCAGGGGCCTGTGATGTTGGAGCCTTGAGGCATCTCTTTCGAATAAGCCAGGGGCCAAGGGCACTTCTTTAAGGGGGAAGCTGTGTGCGAGCCTTTGGCATTCAGCGCATCCAGGAGTCCATCTGCCTGGGCTCAGGCAGCCTCTGCGTCTATAATGAGTTCCCAGTAGGACCAACATCCCCTGAGCAGCTGTCAGAGGTGTGGATTCTCAGGCCTCATCCTAGCCCCTCAGCCTGTGTTTAACCAGCCCCCGGGGGATTGTGATGCCGCCGAGCACCACTGGACTGCATCAGCCTCAGTGGGGGACCAAGTTCTCCATCGTTTTAGGGTATGCAGAACCGTCACTTCTCTGCCAGTTTGCCTTGAGGATTGTGGCACACCTGTGACAGTTGCAAACCTATTCTCCCAGAGAAAGGAGAGCCCACACCTCTGCGGTGCTTCCAGACTCTGTCCAGCCCCTTACATCCCCCACCGGCTCAGGCCTTGAAGCAGACCTTTGGCATGAGGACCATGCCCCAGCCTGGATCTGAAGGACTCCAGGCCAGATCTTAGATTATAGAATGCCCCATCCCTGTGAGGTTCTTGGGCCCCCATAGAAGTAGAAACAAAACACAGTAAGGGCGAAGAAGGGGGAACCCAGGGCAGGGAGATCACAGGGACCTCCATGTGACCAAGAGGTCAGGCTCTGCCAGCTGCTTATGGGGGACTGTGCCTGTGTGCTCGGTACGGGGCAGTCAGTGAAGCCTGTTCTTGGAGACCAGGAGACACTGGAGAGTGAGCAGCCAGACAAACAGACTCAAGCTAGACACCACCAGCACTGGCAACAGCTGGACAAGATGAATGGGGGTCTGGGTCAAAGGAGACAGCAAAGCATGCCCTCCTGCTACTATCCAGGGCCCAAAGGGTCAGCCTGAGATAGCCACTCCCCCATCCCACAGGACTCCTCCCTTGGGAACCCCAGACCTTGGCCCCTATACCCTTACACATAAGAACCCTCCTCCCCGCTCCCTTTTACCTGCCTTGTGAACTTGACATATTCTTACTTGCCGTGTCCCTGCTGAGGAGGAGCAGAATTCCAGCAACAAACTGGCAGCACCCTCCTCCGCCTATCTTCACCATTGTGACCTCAGTCAGACTGGACTGGAACTGTACCTTCCCATAGCCCTCCGTGTGGTAGGGGACAGGCTCACTGTGCCCCAATGCATGGTGGAAGCCTGCCACCCAAGAAGGCGTTCACAGTGCAAGTGACCAGTGGCCAGCCAATGACACTGGGGACAAAGCTGTCTTCTGGGCATAGGGGATTTGCCTCTGCTGTGGCCGTTTAGCCTAGAAATTCACACCATGTCTCTGTGTCCATTGCCCACTGCTCTGCTGAAAGAAGGTCAGCACTTTGCCAGAATTAATACCACTGGCTTTGGACCTCAAGAGGAATGGATTTAAATCTGAGTGCCTCCAGCCGCTTGCCATGTTCAGCAAGCTCTCCACCGCCTCTGAACTTTCGTTTTCTTATGTGTAAAATGGATATGTTAATAATTCTTACCGTATGGAGCTGTTTTGATAATTAAATGCTATAATGCTTATAAATGCTCAGCATGATAGCCATAACAATGCTATTAGTCTCCACATGCTTTGTGTATGCGCTGCCTGTTTTTCTTCCCCGCCCACCCACACGGAGAACTCTGCAGCCTTTCTAGATCTCCCAAGGAATCCACCTGCCCAGGTATTGGTGGACAAAGTGGTCTCCCTGGGGGTCTGATGGGGATGCCCACCACAGACAGTGGCCCCACTGATACTGTGATGACCTCTCTCTCCTGTCCCTGCCGGCATGGCAGATTCAGGGTTGGGCTCCCCTCCGTTCTGTCTGCCGCTGTGCTCCCCTCAGCCTCTGCGTCTCCCCTCTAGGCCTACAGATCCAGAGGCCCCGCTGAAGTCAGCTGAACGGAGGCTCCTCGTTCCACAGCACCTGACTTCCTTAGAGGTTAGGTTAGGGCCCTCTGATTTGAATTGAGCATCCTTGGGGTCACCCTGCACCCCAAGCAGGGCACAGCGCATTTCTCAACCCCAGAGGAGTACAGTTTTCTCCCACAAAGGGATTCTGGTGGCATTAGTGGGAATCCACCAAGAAGCAGCCCTAGACAGGATCAGGCAGGTAAGAGATATGTTGAGAGGGAGAAAGAGAAGGTGGGAGGTGGGGGGTGCAGGGCTGACACCTGTGGAAGGAGGGGAGGAAGGAGGCTGGTTGGGTATGAAGAATCTTGGGCGGGCACAGTTCCCAGAAAGGTCTGGCCAGGCCAGTGGGGAGTCCTCAGACCAGTGTCGCCCCCTGGAGGAGATGTGTGCTGCCTCAGTATCCCCATGTGCTCAGTTGCTGGGGGTTGCCTCAGCGAGAGCCTGTTCATGGAGCCAGGGGAGCAGTGACTGGGGCTCGGAGGGCTGCCCAGTGCATTCTGTGGCTCCTTGTGCCACACAGGTCTGATTCTCCGTGGTTCCCTGGGCCCCTGCTCCTGAAGGAAATTTAGTGGAGCAAATGACAGCTCCCCTCTCCGTCAGCTGTCCCCTCGATGGATGTGGTGGCTTCTGTGTCTTACCTGCTCTGGAAAGGTCTGAGTCCTTGGCACTCATTCAAGCTCACTCCATCTGTGCATTCACAGTGGCAATGGGGAAGGGAGCGGCAGGAAGCGCCCCGGGGGTCACCTGGGTTACATGTGTGTTACGTGATCTGTCCCCCTGAGTCACAGCCGCTCTCCCTCCTCCTCCTGATCCGGATGGATTTTCCTGCAGTGACGGTGAGTCCTCTTCTCACCTGCTGCTCCCTTGACGTAAGAAGCCCCAAGGGCCCTGGGAGCAGCCACACCTGTTGTGTCCTCTGGGAAGAACACACCCCTTGCAGGGACCCGGTCCTCCAACCCAGCCTGGCCCAGCATTACAGAATCCGGAAACACCAGGTCCCCCGGGGGGTCTCTGGGAGTGATAATGCACGGACAACTTCTGCTGCTACTCCTCTATTCCTGGATTCATGTACTCCTCAAGGAACCACATGGAGGTCTCCAGTGTGATGCCCATACCATACCACAGAGGACCGTACCCCATCCTTTCAGCGTTTCCCCGCTAGGGCTTTGCCCCTTTAGAAAGCCCTTCCAGCATCCTGTGAGGGTGCTGGCTTCTGGCCGGTGACGTCTGCTATGGCCATGAGACCCTTCTGATGAGGGTCTGTTCCCATACCCGTCTCTATGAGTGGGCCCTCGGTGGTGTACCATGTCATGCGGGATTCCATGCCCATGGACCGGGCTTTCTGTCAGCCCCCAGGGAGTAGTGCGGGCTGAAGTACTGCAAACAGGAGAGGCCAACCATGCCCAGAATGTCTCTCCTTGGGAGGATGCACTGTGGGCTCGTCTGTGGTGGAAAGGGCGCAGAGTGATAAACTTACCATCCTGGGTCTGGTCACTCCCCTCAAGGAATAAGGTCACGTGTGGGGCTCGGTGTTGGTCTCTGTTGTTGATGGGGTGGACATTCAGAGGCAGCAGCAGCTAAATCGGCCTTGGCAAGGGGGAGTTCTTGTCATCGGGCCCATAAACAGCCTCCATGTTTGCCACCTAGGCCACTCCATCCAGGAGCTCAGGGCCGTTCGGGGGTGGTTGGTGGTAATGGGTGGCTGATGGCAATGGGCCGAACCATTCCGTCCACTTGATCGTTCAGTGCCTCTTCTATGATGGATGCCTTCTGGCTGGCAAAACATGATTCAGAGATCATGCTTCATGCTCACTCTTCTATCTCCATCCGTACACCTCTCCCCCAGACCCGCTTGTCTCCAAGCTCACATTTCTCTTCCTTCTAGACCCTGACTGACCGCCAGGCCCTTGGCTGCTGCTGTGAATCTGGATATAATCCATCCTCATTATTGGCGGATTTCTCTATTTGCCACTTCATCTACTAGCTAAAATTTATTTCTGACCCCGAAATCAATACTCACGGTGTGTTCACGGTCATCTGCAGACATGCACAAAACGGCAGGAAATTCACGTCACTCCACCTGCACATTCCCAGCTGGGGTCAAACAAGGCAGGGCTGGGCCTTCTTGCTTCCGCTTTCTTCCCGTCAACAAGGTTTTATTTTACAGTTTGTGTAGTGCCACATTTTCCTTGCACTTTGTGGCTTATTTCACTGTTTAAAGTGGTCCCCAGGCAAGGGGCTGACATGCTGCCTGTGCTTCTAAACTCAAGAGATGCCTCACAGAGAAAATATGTGTGCTCAGGCATGAGTTACTGTGTCTTGAACTCAATGCTAATGAGTCAGTCAACTGTCTATCAAACAAGGCGTTTTTAAACAGAAACACACATAAAACAAAGTCGTATGTTGATTGGTAGATGAAAATGTTGTGACCGGAGGCTCCCAGGAACCTAGCCCTGTATTTCCCCTAGGAGCAGTGGTTCAACGCTCGCTAATCAGAACCCAGAACTGTGAAGGATGAGAACTGAGTGTAGTCTCACCTGCTCCTTCTTCCACACAAAGTGGGTGATCAGAGATAGGGCTCACAGCCCCACCTGCTGGGAACATCATTCTGATCTGTTCCCTTTTAACTTTTCTTTCTTTCTTTCTTTATTTTTTTTTTTAAGAGAGAGAGAGCGAGAGCCCATGCAGTGTCGGAGGGGCAGAGGGAGAGAGAATCCCAAGCAGGCTCCACGCCCAGCATGGAGCCTGATGCCAGTCTTGAACTCACAACTCTGAGATCATGACCTGAGCCAAAATCAAGAGTCAGATGCTTAACCTACTGAGCCACTCAGGTGCCCCTGCTCTGTTCTCTTTCAAGCTTCCCCAGTGGAGTCCCTACCCACTTTTTGGCTCATACCCACATGGGGAACTGACCCATCTATAAAAATTGTACCTTTCCTTCTTGTTTTGGCCAGTGGTTCAAGACCTCTTCCATTTATCAGATGCCTACTGAGTATATACTGAGATGATCATATAGTTTTTCTTCCCTAGTATGTTGGGGTGTTATGAATTTTGTTAATAGATTGCTCAGTATTAATATATTCTACTTGGTTATGATATGCATGTATACACACATACTTAAACATATGTACATATTTATGTATTTTTTTTAACGTGAGGCTGGATCCAAGGCACTATTATTTTACTTAAGGTTTTTCTTTTACATTTTTGGAGCCTAGTGTGGGGCTCAAACTCACAACTGTGAGATCAAGACCTGAGCCAAAATCAAGACACAGACATTTAACTGACTGAGCCACCCAGGGACCCCATCTTTTACATTTTTTATAGTGACTGGATCTGTAGTTTTCTTTATATGGGATAGTTTTCTCATATTTCTGAGTTGAAATACAGATTATACTATAATCTATACAACCATCATAGAGGTCATACCATCTTCGTAAAATGAGTGGTTCATTACATGGAGATCTGTACAGTTATTACCACTGAATTACATGTAGTGTCATCTTATAATTTTTATAGCCTTTGTACCTGTAATTACATTCCATTCATATTCCTAAATTTGTATATTGTAGTTTTTCTCTTTTTTCATGCTCATCTCTATGGGGGGGCTCATTCATGTTATTGGTTTCTCTACTTTGTTTCATTCATTTTATTCAGAGAAGCAACCATTATGTTTTAATTCTATTACTTTTCTTTTCTTTTTTTTAATCTTTTTTTTTTTTAAGATTTTATTTATTTATTTGACAGAGAGAGATCACAAGTAGGCAGAGAGACAGGCAGAGAGAGTGAGAGGGAAGCAGGCTCCCCACCGAGCAGACAGCCCGATGCGGGACTCGATCCCAGGACCCTGAGATCATGACCCTAGCCGAAGGCAGCGGCTTAAACCACTGAGCCACCCAGGCGCCCCCTTTTCTTTTTTCTTAATGTAATCATTTCCCCTTTACATCTATTAGTTCCTCTTTTTCTGTAAATACTTCAATTTTTTACTTTAGATTCTTTTTTTTTTTAAAGATGTATTTATTTATTTGACAGAGAGAGATCACAGTAGACAGAGGCAGGTAGAGAGAGAGAGAGGGAAGCAGGCTCCCCGCTGAGCAGAGAGTCCGATGCGGGGCTCAATCCCAGGACCCTGAGATCATGACCTGAGCCGAAGGCAGCGGCTTAACCCACTGAGCCACCCAGGCGCCCCTTTACTTTAGATTCTTGACTTCATTTACTTTTCTTGATTATTGCTTAATGATTGAAAAGTTGGTGGCTTTACATTTTTTCTGAGTATGACTTTGGCCATATCCCATC
This sequence comes from Martes martes, assembly GCF_963455335.1. Lineage (NCBI taxonomy): Eukaryota > Metazoa > Chordata > Mammalia > Carnivora > Mustelidae > Martes > Martes martes. Next base: position 15,555,328 of record NC_137896.1, on the reverse strand, counting down.
CTAAATTTGAATTGAGGTCTTCTTACATCTTCTCCTTCCAAAAAACAGATTTATTGATTTTTATAAAAATAGCACATGGTTTATTGTAAAAAAAAAATTACATACAAATACAAAGAAGAAAGAAAAGATCATTAAATTACCCCATCCACAAATAACTATGATTAACCTAACCGTTTGTCGATTAGGTATCTTTTCAGTCATATCTTTGCACATCACGCACACACAATTTACATAAATAAGATATAATATGGGTCCTTCTCCTGGACGTTGTAGTTTGTTTTGTTGGAGCTGCTCTGTGTGGCCTGATGATTTTCTGCAGCAGTAGCCAGGGGACGTATTTCCATGCCCAGAGTGGCAAACCACACTCTTGTGTTTAGTGGCTGCATAACATTCCATTGTGTGGCTACGCCACTGTGAACACAAACGATGTTCTTATTGGCATTGAGGCTGTTTCTGACTTTTCTCAAATATAAAACTCTCTTGAGATGGGTTCCTTCAGCATTGTGGAAATGGTTTTTGGAGGGTGTGGTCTCAGAGAGGGAGGAAAAGAGAGCTGTACCCCAAGCAAACTTCTTCGTCCTCTGAGCCGCCATCTTATCAGTAAACAACGGGAGTCATCATGGTGCCCACCTCATAGGAGGGATATGAGAATAAGTGAGGGGCCATTTGTGGAAGCTTCAGAACTATTTACAGGTTTTAGGAGCCCTAACACTCCCCCCAGGACGAGGGGACACAGAGTCCTGTGACCTGGCCATGGAGGGGCCGGAACTCTGATTTTTAAGGGTTGAGCCGGCCTGGGTTGCAAAACAACCCAGATGTCCCTGCACCCCCTCCGCTGGTTACTCTGTGGCAGCTTAGGCAGCGGGAACTGCCCCAGAACTCTGAGCCCTGTCTGTGCCTTGGATATGCTGTGTTATCTGAGGACCAGTCCTTGCCCTCTCTGGGCCTCCCCTCCCTGGACCCGCCCAGACTGACCTGCAACTCTTCTGAGAAAGGATGTCGGACGCCTGGCCAGCCACCTCCAGCCCCTCCCAGGCATTTCAATCTTGGCCTAACCAGGGACTTCAACAGGCAATGCTTTTCTCGAGAGTTCATAAAAACATGTAAACACGGATGAGGATACAAAATATTGAGCAGCAAGGCAGTAAAACACGCCAGTGTTTGTTGTGTTAATTGAATATTCATGAGCTGACTGTTTAAATTACAGTTCACAACTGTTGCAGGGCCTGATGAATAATTTAAACGAGGGTGGCCAAAGAGATTTCAACACCGCATTAGCAAACTGCTCAGGATCAGCTACAGAGAATTTATAATTAGCTTGGAATATCCTATAATAAATTCTTTGGAAAGATGGTTTTAATTAGCACATGTGCTAATTCAGAATGTAGAACATTCAGCGTAAAGGAGGAGGGGTGAGTAACCCTTCTCTCTCCTTGTGCCTCCCTCTCCTGTGGGTCCCGGCCACCTGCAATCTTTTTGCCACGCGGAGCCTGCCTCCTGAGTCACCCCGACCGCACTGCCCCGGCCTCGGGCCCGCTGCCCCATCCCAGCTCAGACCTCCTGCCTCCGAAGCCTGTGAGCGGGTCTCCCTGCTTCCGTCTCTCCCCCGCTGGTTCATTCATGAGCTGGTTCCCTTCCACTGGGGCAGATGGTATACATTTCTGCAATGCAAATCTGATTCCACTTCTGCCCCCCTTAGAGCCCCTCCATTGAGGAAGCCCAGAAGGCGAAGTGGCTGGTCAAGGTCATTCAGGTCGTTCAGGGTAAGGTCTTCTCACCCAGAGCATGCCAGGACCACCTGACTCCAGCCAGGCTCTAGACTTAGAGGAATGGTATGGAACAGCATAAGCAAAGGCCAAGAGGCAGGACTGCCAGTAGGGAGCAGATGAGGCTTGAAGGAAGCAGGAGCCCAGGTGGGCATGACTCCAGTGTTGGAGAGGGACAAGCAGGAGGCAGCTCCCATGCAGGGGCTGGGTATCAACTGGGCTGGCCTGAAGCTTGGGAAGGCTGCCACTCTGGGGCCCAGGGCACCCAGGTCTACACGGCTCATTCCCTCCACATTTCCTGAGGGCCTTATGTGTGCCACACCTGGGGCTTGAGATTGGGGAAACACCCCGAGCAAAGCGGCCACAGTCCCTAGTTCATGGCTGGAGCACACAGCCAGAATCAGGCACACAGGCAGGGAAGGTGTAATCACAACCATGGCAAGGCCAGTGAAAAAAAAATAACAAGGTGCCATGAGAGTACAGGGTCTCTGGGGGACCCTGGTGTAGGTAGGAGAGCCAATGAAGGCCTGGAGACGTGACATTTGAGCTGAGTCCTGAAAGGGAGTAGGGCCCAGGGAGGCAAACAAGGCTGCTGGCACAGGGAGCTGGACCAGCAGGGCGTTATAGCTGCCCCGTCCCCAGAGGGAGGTGCTGAGGCTCGGGGTCTAGCAGGGCCACTGGCAGTGGCCTGGCGTGGGGGCTGGACTGGTAATGGGAAAGGGGCGTCCGTCCCTGGGGAGGTATTGCTGGAAGGAAAGAATCCCCTTTTCTGATCCCAAACCCTGGCTCCAATGCTTAAGGCTGTAAGACCTTGAGCAAGACACGTGGCATTTCTCAGCTTTGTTCCACAGGGCTCTCTCCTGCACTCTTCATTCATTCCATAAACTTTTATGGAGCCCCTCCTGTGTACCAGCCCTCTCTCAAGCCATGAGCAGATGACAGTCCTGATCCGCGGAGTTTACATTCCAGTGTGGTAGACAGACGACAAGATAAGGAAATAAAACACAGCCTTCCCGCCACTCAGGAGGGGAAGCAAAGGCTGGATGCCAGACAAACAGGTGCACCCTTGCAGAACGTGGCTCGGCCCTAGTGTTGCTGGCGGGACGTCAGGCCCCCTTCAGAACTGGCCCTGAAGATCAAGTTCAGGAAGGCAGAGGCTTCACAGCCCGGACAGGTCGTCTTGGTAATCAGCTCCCTGTGTCCAAGGGCACCGGCTCCATCTCTCGGTGCTCTCCTGTCTATTACATCTGCCCTGGGTTCCTCCCGACCCCTATCTCGGGGGTCCTGTCCTGAGCACAGGAAATCAGCTGGGCCATCTGGGCTCCATAGAGCCCACATGAGCATGCTCTTGCCCCCTGTGATCTGCCCTCCAGTTTCTCCCAGCTTCGTCCCTGCCTGGGCTCCAGTCCTAGCAGCCCCCAGACACTCAGGGTGACCGTCATGCTTACTCTGGACCACAAGCCTTCAGTTCTGTTGTAATCACAGCAGTTTCCTGGTAGATTTCTTTGCTTTTGTCCCACAGGCACTCCCCAGGCCCCCGTTCCTCACAAAGATACAGAAGAGCTCAGCTGTAGTCAAAACCAGGCAACAATGCCGCGCCGACTCCCCCGGTCAGTGGCAGAACGGTTCCCTCTCGGGCATGCTGTGACCGTGGCCCAGCAGGGCCCAAGACACACCCCTCTGCCCTCAGGCATGGGAAGAGCTCAGATTGTGGGGTCAGGCCATGGGTTAGGGTCAAGGAGCAACTGATGTTACTGCTCCAGGACTCCATGTGCTCATCTGTAAAGTGGGCGCAGCCACATCTACCTCACAGGGCTTGTTAAAAGGCTCGCTTGAGACTGAAGATGAGAATGAGGCCGGCAAGAGGCATCGTGGTGTTGTGGCCCTCAGTTCTACAGTCCACATCCCCGGGGGGGGGGCATTTCTGGGACAGGAGCACCCACCGTCCATGACTGTGCTCTCCCCTTAGCATCTACACAGAAGGTCTTCCTTTGACACCCGCCCACCATCCGGCTTCTCTCCCCACGGTCCCAGTGGGTCTCCCAGGGAGGGTCACCAACCCCGGTTGTCTGTCTGTCCTCCCTCCCATTCACTCTGGCCTCTGCCTCCCCCCAACTACAAAACTGTTCCACCTACGGGCACCAGTGACCTCCACAAGGCCAAATCCCTGGGGCACCTGCTGCCTCTCTCAGACCCGACATTTAGGGGCCACTCCCTCCTTCCTGAAACGCCCTCCCTCTCGGCTTCCTCCATGTGACTGTGCTGCTCCTGGCTTCCTCTGCTGCTCAGACCACCCCTTCTCACAGCCCCCTCCCCCTCTTCCCTCCCTGTTGGCCTGATTCTCCACCCTGGTGGCTGGGTACCTCCGGGGACAGTTTCCGTTGCTCAGTCCCCACCCTAAAGAGCAGACCGTGTAGTTGACCATCCGCACCTGGAGACCCCACTTGGATGCTCTGGCCCAGCTCAGCCTGCTGGCAGCTGACCCCTCCCCCCCACCCCCCCACCCCCACCACCCCCGGCTGTCTCCCCTGTGACCAGTCTGTGAATATCATTAGTGATCTGCATCCTGGACCACCTGCCATGACCAGTCCCAAATCCTGCCTCTCTCCTCTCCCTCGGCCTCTCTCACAGCCAGCTCGTACTTCCTATTACCCCAATCTGTGGTCGTGATTATGTCACTTCTCACCAGTTAGCTGCTCCCTGCCCCCCCTGCCACATAGCAGCCAAACTGGCCTTTCTAAAATTGAAGGTACTGGTCTGCCTCAAATCATTCCTGGTGACCCTCAGGATGCAGACTGAGCATCTCCACCTGGCCCCTTCCTGGATCTCTAAGCTCATCCTTCCTGCCCTCCTCACGCCTCCCCACTAATCTGCTCACCGAGGCCTTTCCAGAGCCCCAGTCTGCCCCAACAAACTCACAGTGGTCCATGACTTTCCTTCCAGAGCTCTTCACCATTGTGCCTGCCTGGTGGTTGGGGTGTGGAATTGATGGACGCCTGTCTCCCCAACAAGACCGTCCGCTCCACGGGGGCTGGGACGGCGCCTGTGTCACTTACCACGAGATCCGTGCTTGGCAGTGCCTGGCACTTAGCAGATATTTAGTAAATACAGATGTTTCTGCTATGATAGGAGAGACGCAGTTCTGCAAAACCTGCAAAATCCTAAAAATGATGGGGCTTATGGGAAAAACAGGGCCTCGGGAAACCTCTCAAGGTCTACGCAACTTTGGAACCACAGCATTAACAGAAATCCATAAAGATCCTAATGCTCGTACCTGTACAGTTAAAAAATAGATGTTAAATTCTTACTAAATAAACTCTCAGTAGGAACTAGAAAGGCAACTTCACAGAAGGTGGGGAAGGAGGACTTTTTGCTGCTGGGTTTTGGGGAAAGGGACAACATGTGTACAAACTGAAGAGAAACACGCAGAAAAATCTTCCGTGCAAGACCTTGTGACCGGGCGGGATGGGGGTGGCCAGTGGGGGGCGAACGGGCACAGGGAGAACGCTGACCCCCTCCACCGCCTGCTGGGCTCACTGAGTTGGTGTCCTCGGTGGCCAGAGGTGGCTCCTGGGTGGTACATAGTATTAAAATGCTGGAAGAATCTCGTGGGGCTGAACGGGACCCCCTCGAGGTACAGCCTTCCCCGTCCACGGGGCTGGGGTGGTTTGTGTCACAGGAATCCAGGCCACAGGGAACACACTGCATTTGTTGTGTGGCTGAGTGCGCCCACGGGGCAATCGTGGTGGGTGTGTTAACAACGCGTCGCACTCTGTGACATGGTTGGCTCACTCATCTGTCTGTCCCGCTGGACTCGGTGGCCGTTCCTGAGTGACAGGGGCTGTGCCTGCCCTCTTTGTGTCTCAGGACCTTTGTGGCTTGTGGGTCCTCACGGTGAGGGCCCTGGGGCTGTGACAGATCACTAGCTAGGCCTCCGCTTCTGACCCTGAGGATCTGAGCATGGGCCAAGGTGGCCCGCGGGAGTGACCCCAGAACTCTTGCTAGACAGACACCTTAGCAGCCCAGCAAGAGGCTTTTCATTGTTCTGGAAAAAGAAACGGGCTCAGTGTTAGTGAGGGTTCTCCCAAGAAAAAGAACAGCATATGTAGACATACATATAAGAGGAAATTTGTTATAGGAATTGACTCCTGTGCTAATGGAGGCTGAGAAGTCCCCTGATGTGCTGTGTATGGGCTGAAGAGCCAGGAGAGCTGGTGGGACGATTCAGTCCGAGTCCAACAGCCTGAGAGCCTGGAGCTCCAATGTCTGGGGGCGGGAGAAGATGGATGTTCCAGCTTCAGAAGAGAGAGAATTTGTCCTTCCTCTGCCTTTTTGTTCTTTTTTGTTCCGTGTGAGGGTCCTCAGTGGATTGGCTGATGACCACTTGCACTGGGGAGGGGAATCTTCTTTACTCATTGGCCAACTCAAATGCTAATTTCTTCTGGAAGCCTCTTCTAGACACACCCAAGGATGTTTTACCCGCTGTCTGGGCACCCCTTAGCCCAGCCAAGTGGACACAGAATTAACAGTCACTGGTGCTGAGCCTGGGCTAGAAGTGGGGGACAGGGCAGATCATGAGCAGCAGGTATCGCCCGACCTGGAGGCCACGTGCTTGTAGGGCTTGAAGGAGGAAGCACCCTGAGCAGATCATTCAACAAGCATACCCTGAGCCCCTGCTGTGTGTCCGGCACTGTTCTGGCGCGGGCAATCCCTGGGTGAACACAGCGAAGATGGGAGCCCGTGTGGAACCCACACTCCGGCAGGGGGAGCGAGATGATAGATAGTAAAATAATAAAGAAGTCACAGAGTGTGTTCACAGGGAATCAGTGCATTGGGAGGAAGAAAGCAGCAGCATGAAGGGGGTTGGGAAGGTGGGGGGCGAGGGGCAGAGGGCAGTTTGGAGAGGACGGTCAAGGAAAGTAGGAAAGGGGAGACCTGGACGAGATGGGCAGGAGGTGAGGGAGTACGTTTGGTAGGTATCCCCCTTGCTGGGGAAGAACGTCCCCTACAGAAGCAATAGCTAACTTCCTGGGTTTCCCACCCTGGGGGCTCCTGACATTTTGGTCTGGATCATTCTTCATGGTGAGAGGCTGTCCTGCACATAGTAGGTCGTTTGGCCGCGGCCCTGGCCTAGTACCCAGCAGATGCCAGTAGCATCTCCCAGTCGTAACTGAAAATGTCTCCAAATACTGCTGAATGTCCCCTGGGGCGCAAAATCACCCTGAGCTAGAGAAGGACCCTGAGCTTCGAGCACCCATGAGTGTCTTCAAGGGACAGCCGGAGGCACGTGTGCCCAAGTGGAGTTAAGGGGCTGGGGGAGGCCAGAGAGGGGCTGGGTACCACTGGTGCTGCTCGTGGGGTCCGTCGAGGAGCCTGTGGCTTAGTAAGGACTTGGGCTTTTCTTGGAGTGCGGTGGGGAACTTGCGCAGGCTCTGATCAGAGGCGTGAGGGCCACAGCCCCCAGCCCAACCCGAACAGAAGTCTCACACCCCCGGCAGGGCTGTCCCAGACCCAGTGTCGCAGAGACCGTGTTTGGCAAACCTTCCTTCCAAGACAAAACCAGCCTGAAGGGGACAAATTGCTTTCCTTTCACACCCTTCCCTGATGGTGGCTTCATATTCATAACAGGATGATCAGTGTAACCAGGAATGAGGCTGTTGCTTTAAAAGGATAAATTAGTCTGACTCTTAACTCAATAATTAAAACTGTGATGGCGCTCGGCCTGCGGGGATAATGTACTATTATTATAGTCGTTTGTTTCAATTAAATGCTTACTGGTTTTACAGTACCAGCTGGGCACCTGTGCGCTCCAGCTACCACTGTGAACAAGACGTCTCAGATTTCAGGAGAAATTTGTCAGCGTGCGAGGGATCTCCCACCAAGCATGAAAGTTTATTAGAAATACTGACAAGGCTTCCGGGTGAGAGGCAGGCCCTGGGGAAGGCTTCCCATTGGCTTTCGTTTCCTTTCTTGTATGCTGGAGTGTTTTTTGTTTTTGTTTTTGTTTTTGTTTTGCCTAAAAGGAAATCATTTGCAAGTATTTGACTCTTAAAGCCCAAGGAAACCTCAGATTGTTGATTCGGTGGGGGGGTGGGGTAGGGGTGGGGGGAGGAGCTTTGGGTGTGGCCTTGACGTCATTGATTCCGGGAGTGAGGTCAACGGAGTATTGCCCCGCCCCCGAGAGATGGCCCCGGTCCAGTCCCTGGAGCCTGAGAATTTGATACCGTATATAGCAAAAGGGCTTTTGCCGATGTGATCAAGTTAAAAACCTTGACATGGGGAGATTGTCCTGGATTATTTGGGTGGACCCCGTGTTGTAATCATGGCCACATGACGGAGGACCACAAGCCAAGGAATAAGGACAGCATCCATCATAGAAAAAAAGAAAGAAAGAAAGGGAGAAAAAAAGAAAGAAAGAAAAAAAGAAAGTAAAGAGACTGATTCTCCCCTGGAGCCTCCAGAGGGAACCACCCTTGCCAGCACTCGGGCTGCAGCCTGATGGGCCTGATTCCAGACTTCAGGCCTCTGGAACTTTAATAAGGGGATGAGTGTGCGCTCTCTCTCTCTCTCTCTCTCTTTTTTTCTTTTTTTAAGATTTTATTTTTATGTAATCTCTACACCCTCTGTGGGGCTCGAACCACCAGCTCTGAGATCAAGAGTTGCACACTCCACCCACCCAGCCAGCCGGGTGCCCCGAGTTTGCATTCTTTTGAGCCACCAACTTGGAGCTAATTGGTAAGAGCAGCAATAGGAAACAGCTATTTGGGCTCGCTGTGCCTCTCAGAGTCCTGAGACTCTTGTCGGTGTCCCCAGACAACTTTCCCCAGGCAGGTCCTTCTGCCACGGGTCACAAGACTCCCTGGAGGCTCGCAGCACACGGCTGTGGGTTCTGACTCTCCTCTGCTTAAAGCCGGTGCCCATCCCCTTAGCACCCGCAGGCCCGGTCCCTGCTCCTTGGGCCCCCAGGGCTGGCCTCCGATGCTGCTTTCTCCTTGGCTCCTGCTCCTCCCGACAGTCCGGCTGTGCCAGGCCCTGGGCAGCTCGCAAAGCTCTTTGTGCCATGTGTGCTAGTCAGGGTTCTCCGGAGAAAGAGGATGTCCCAGCACTGTGGCTGGTGAAGCTCCCTCTCCCTCAGCCTTTTTGTTCTGCTCAGGTTTCCAGTGGATTGGGTGAGGCCCAGCCACCTTTCGGGGGCTGGGGGGGGGGCAGCCCACGTCACTCAGTCTGCTGAGTGAGATGTTCATCTCATCCAGAAACATTCCCAGAGACACATCTTGAATAACACCGGACCAAATGCCTGGGCACCCTGAGGCCCAAAGCGACAGATGAATTAGCCATCACATTACTCCATGCCTCTGTGCCCTTGCACAGGCTGGTCCTGCTCCTGGGACTGCCCTCCGCACCTCCTCCTCTTCTGCGGACTTCCCCTCCCAGAGTCAGCTTAGAATCTTCCCCTGGGGGGATGCTTGCTGGCTCTCCAGGCGTTGGAGAGGCCCCTTCTCTGACCCCACCCAGCTCCCTCTGCTGCTCTGGTTAAAACTGTGTGGAGGCCTCTCTGCCTCCCCCATTAGACTGGACTCCGGAAGCGGTGCTCTTTGTCTCCTGCATCTACCCCAAGCGCTCAGAAACAGTGGCCCTCAGGGCATGTTTGTTGAATGAATGAGTGACGGGAACAGTGTTGGGACCCTGGTGGACTAGCAAAGTAAAATGACCATAGAGGTGGTTCTGAGGAGGGCAGTTCAAGACAGAGGCCTAGTTGAGCCCTTAAGAAGGAGGCTCAAGACAGCGATGGAAGGTCGGTGTCAGGACAGGGGCTGACTCCGAGGTCTCTGTGGCCAGTCCATGCCTTTCTGATTTTTTTTAAAAGATTTTATTTTTATTTATTTGACAGACAGAGATCAGAAGCAGGCAGAGGGGCAGGCGCAGAGAGGGGTGGGGGGGAAGCAGGCTCCCTGCCAAGCAGAGAGCCCAATGCGGGACTCGATCCCAGGACCCTGAGATCATGACCTGAGCCGAAGGCAGAGGCTTTAACCCACTGACCCACCCGCCTTTCTGATTTTAAAGAGAGGCTGCAGGGCAGTCAGACCAAGGCCCCGGGTGGTGGCCAAGGCAGGGTTTAGCTGAGGAGCAGCCCACAGTGCTTGTTTCCTGGGGCAGGGGCTGGACAGGCAGGGTGGGCTGGAGGGGTAGCCCCTGAGGGCACAGGTGTGGCAGCCAGACAGCCTGGATTTGAATCCCATCTCTACCACTTACACTAAATGACCTGGGGCATGTTACTTCCCTTTCTGAGCCTCAGCGTTCCCATCCGTAATGTTAAACACCCTCCTCCCTTGACTGGGTGAGAATTAAATATGCTGGGAAGGTCCAGGCCTGGCAGATGTTAACTGCCAGCTGAAGGATAGTGCTTCTTCCACTATTTCTGTTTGCTTAACATTCAACTAAAACAGAGATTGGCGATCTATGGCCGTAGACCAATTCTGGCCCTCTGCTTATTTGTATAAATAAAGTTTTATTGACACACAGTGATGCCCGTTCATGTACATGTCCAGGGCTGCTTTTGTGCTACGGTGGCAGAACTGAATAGTTGCAACTGAGGCCATCTGGCCTGCAAAGTCCAGCATATTTCATATCTGGTTCTTTACAGAAGTTTGCCAACTCCGGATCTAACAAATATTAACAAACATTTGTGAAGCGCTACCCCTGTGCCAGGCCTTGGGCTGTTATTTTTATTTTGTTTGGAGCCTGGCTTCTCTCATTCCAGAAACTTCCATTTTTCTGACCACTTCACAGCCCTGTTGAGATCTGATTCAAGCTTCAAGCTGATACTTTCAACATGTTCATAGAAAATGAAGGGAGGGAACACCTACCATGTGCCAGGCTCTATACAAAGTTATCTTTTCATTGGGTCCTCACACCTGCCCTGAGAGGGTACATTCATTACCCGGCAGCCATGGTAGAGACCTTAAGATCTGTGTGGGTGCTGTGAAAAGATCTCAGTCTCAGAAGACAACCCAAATTCTGACTTTCCCCCTTCCTAGCTGTGTGACCTTGGGAGAGTCACTTAACCTCTCTGAATTTCAGCGTCTTTATTTTAAAAACAGGGGTGATAAAAGTGTTTTTGTGTCCATGCTGCCCCTGGCACAGTGCCTGACACACAGTGAGTACTCACTCAGTAAAATAATGAGTATTGTTACCATTATCACAAGTGTTACCGTTGTCTGTAGAACAGGGAGATTAGGATCTGTTGGAAAGAGCCACTCTGGGACTCTGGGAGGGGTTGTCAAATGCTGGTCAGTGGCTTATTAATTTTGGGGTCTGGCTAGAAATTAAGAAGTTTCTGGCCCCTCTAGAGCTGAGGCAGAGGCTTCAGTGGGAGAACACAATTGAGCTGAGTCACTGTTGCCTCCAGAAAAAAAGTCCCAATTCCCCAGGCAGAGTGTGAGGCTGTGTTTAATGACACCATGTCCCTGCCTGGGAGGAAACAGGCAGGGTGTGAGTTCTGTGAATCGGCAGAAGGCGGGAAGGAGGAGGTGTGATTTCTTATCCTCTCCCCACCCTAGGTGGGGGCACCCCAGCACCCGGGGCTCTTCTCTCCACAGAGGGGAATTTGTGAAATGGGGAATTTGTGAAAAACACCTCTGTGCTCCTGCCCCTCCGAGAATCTAGTAAGCCAGGCGAATCTCATTACGTTCACAAGGACACCTCCTTGCTGTTTCCTGTTCATCCCTCCTGGAGAAGCTGCAGATGTGGTTCCTGATGTGTCCATATGTTTCCACGAGAGAAGCAGGAGGCTGGGTGCCTTTGGTCGCAGATATCTCCGAAGTGCCAGCTGCGAGCTGGGCCGCCTGCCCGGGGCTGGGGACACACGTTGTGTGTCTCTGCCCACAAGCAGATGCTTAATGCCCACCTGAGCCCTGGAAAAACTGGGGAAATGTGTGCGGCCAGAGGAGGGGAGCTAGAGAGGGAGGTCAGGGAAGGCTTCTCTGAGGAGGTGACTTTTCAGGTCAGCCTCAAAGGACGAAAACCCACATGTCCCGGGGGATGTCATGGAAGGATCTGGAGAGGTTGGGAAGACAGAGGTGGGGCAATTCTTTGTTTCACAAGCCTAGGACAAGGCTAGCAGGCCCTGCAGGAGCTTCTGAAAGATTCTGAGCAGGGAGGAGACCTTTATACTCAAGAAGGATCACTCCGGTGACCAGCATAGTGCCCAAGAGGGGGCTGGTGTCTTAATTGGGATCTCCTAAAACCAGACCAGCAAAGGTTTGGGTGCCAGTATTTTGTGGGGGGCTGACCCCAGAAGGCCCTGCAAAAGAGGAAGGGAACGGATACTGGAAGGGAGGCAAGCCAGGAGAGAGCAGGCTGGTGAGTCGTGGCCCTGGGGCCGCTGGAACGCAGCCCCACGGTGGACACTCTGGGGAGAGCATGGAACACAACTCGGAGTTGCCCCACCACGGGGAGAGGGAGCCCAGGCCCTTCCACAAGCTCCTGTCAGGGTCAGGGGGCACACTTCTGGGCACTCAACTTCCCTTCTGCCCTCGGCAGAGGATGCTCTCAGGAGACAAGAGACAAAGCAACAAAATAGTTACAGCTCGAAATAACTGTTATGAAGGAAACGGGCAATATGATGACGCAGAGTAACAGTTGTGGGTTAGATGTTCGACAAAGTGGTCAGGGAAGGCTTCCCTGAGGAGGTGGTATTCAAGTTAAGATCTGAAAGATGAGGAGCCACAGGCACAGACCAAGGGGAGGAACGCTCGGGCACAGAAAGCGGAGGCTAGGGAAGCCCGCCTGCACTTGGCGATCTGAGAATGAGGCCCAGGCAAGTGAGAGAGGCCGTCAGGCGGCGGGACAGTTTGCAAAAAGGGCTGGAGCGTCAGGGCTCCGTAATGCGTGGCCCTGAAGACTGTGGAAAGGGGAGTGGATTGTGTTCCAAGAGGATTGGGACGCCGAGGAAGGATTTTAAGGAGGGGAGTAGCGTGGTCTCGTTCATGTATTTTAGAGTCCCTCCTGTGGGTGTTCAGGAAACAGGCTGGCAGGAGGTGGGGAGAACAGACATGAACCCGGGGAAATGAGAGCGGATAGCGCTGGGGAGGGAGAGGTGTGGGAGGGACTTAGGTTCCCTGTAGAGGCAGAGGCTGCAGAGGTGTGTCTGGGGCAGGGGGGAGGGGGTGCGAGGAACACGGAGAGATCAAGGTTGGTTGGTGAAAGGCTGACAGGGCCACTGAGTGCGTTGGTGAAACAGACCAGAGGAGAACGGAGTTCGATTCCCAGCATGTTGACATGCTTGTGCGGCGTCCAGTGAGGAGGCAGCTGGCCAGGGAGTGGGGCTTCGGGGCCCAAGCTGGCGCTCAGGGGACAGAGCAGCCCTTATTTCGGGTGTGTTACATGGCTCGGTGGTGGGCCTGCTGGCCACCTTCCCGGACTTCCCAGACCCCGGCGCGTTCAGTCTCAGCACGGAGCTCAGAAGAGCCCCTGATTGTTAGGATTGATTACGATTTGCTTCGGATCTGTCTTTGAAAAATTAAAGGATTACAGGTACAAATTAAGTGGGCTTTGTATCTGTCTTTCTTTTCCTGAGGGTTTTTTTTTAAAATGCTTTTACTACATTTTTATACATCCTTCAACACCCTATAGTCATGTTTTATGTTTTAAACATGTACCTAAACGTATCATAGCGCATGTACCTATAACTCTTTCCCTCATTGCCGCTGCTGAGTCTACCCACACTGCAGGCGGAGCTGTAGGTCATTCCCTTTAACCGCACAGAATTCCATTATGTGAACAGATCCCAGATTTCACCATTTCACTAATGCGTGAACATTTTTTCTTGGAATTTGGAAAACACCGTAATGAACATCTTTGTTATCATGTGTCTGTTTTGAAAGGTAACATCATGACTCTGGTGTGAATATAAAATGAAGACGTATCCATTTATTTAGCTCATTCATTAATGAGAAAGCCAGTAATATATTACAATGGGCTCAAAGGAGAATCTGATGGATATGCGTAGATATCAGCTACCAAGAGTGCTGACATCAATTTTCTACTAAATACAAAACTGGTTGATATCTGTAGAGTTAGAGAATATAATGTTTAGAATCTTCTTTTCTACAAGGTGGGATCAATCGTACCTCTATCCCAGACAACATTTATTTGCATTTTTACGGACGAGAATTCACTGCGTTCCACCTCACACCCACTGGGATGGCTACTATAAAAAAAAATTAGTAAGTGTTGGCCAGGATATGGAGACATTGGAACCCTCGTGCACTATGGGTGGGAATGTAAAATGTGCAGCCACTATAGAAAACAATATGGCAGCTCCTCAAAAATTAAAAATGGAATTATTATATGATCGAGCAATTCTATTTCTGAGTGCATACTCCAAAGAATGAAGAGGTACTTAAACACCCATGTTTGTAGCAACACTATTCCCAACAGCCAAAATATGGAAGCAACCCAAGTGTCCATCAACAGATGAATGGACAAACAGAATGCAGTGTATGCAGACAATGGAATTTTATTCAGCCTTTGAAGGAAGGAGAGTCTGATGTAGGCTCCAGCGTGGGTGAACATTGAGGACAGGATGCTTAGTGAACTAAGCCAGTCACAGAAGAACAAATGCTGTATGATTCCACTTACCAGAGGTACCCTGGGTAGTCAGACTCATAGCCTAGTGGTCAGATTTCACAGTAGTCAAGTGGTGGTTGCCTGGCGCCACAGAGAGGGAAGAAGAGGAGATTACTGTTTCATAGGTTGAGCTTCAGTTTTGAAAGATAGAAGGAGCTCTGGAAATGGATGGTGGTAATGGTTGCCCAACAGTGTGATGTCTTCGTACACTTAACAATGGTTAATATAGGCGGCGCCTGTGTGGCTCAGTTGGTTAAGCAATGGACTCTTGGTTTTGGCTCAGGTCATGATCTCATGGGCTGTGGGATCAGTCCTGCTTCCCTTCTGGCTCCCCGCTCAGTGGGGGCTCAGAACTCTTTCCCTCTGCTCTTCTCCCCACCTGTGAGCGCACACACACACACTCTCTCTCTCAAATAAATCTTGAAAAAAGTGGTTAAGATGGTAAATTTTATGTTATATGTATTTTACCACATGAAAAAAATTTTTTTAAGATTTTATTTATTTATTTGATAGACAAAGATCACAAGTAAGCAGAGAGGCAGGCAGAGAGAGAGGAGGAAGCAGGCTCCCCGCTGATCAGAGAGCCTGAGGCAGGGCTCGATCCCAGGACCCTGGGATCACGACCTGAGCCAAAGGCAGAAGCTTTAACCCACGGAGCCACCCAGGCGCCCCCCAAAAAATTTTTTAAAATCAGGCTCCACACCCAGTGTGGAGTCCACCATGGGCCCTGAACTCATGACCTTGAGATCGAGACCTGAGCCGAAATAAAGAGTCGGACCCTTAACTGACTGAGCCACCCTTGTGCCCCCACAATGAAAAAAGTTTAATGCTAAAAAAAAAGATGTACTAATTTCAATTTTCTACAGCTTACAAAGTTGTACAATAGCTTGGTTAAAGACAAAGGCGCACCTTCCCATAGAAACAGATAACCCCAGAAGTTCATGAGCCAATGCTCAGCATTCTATCAAAAGGACAATCGCTTTATCATTCTAATGTCTTTAAAATTTATCCTGCAGCATATATGTCTTCTTAGGCATCTGGGAAAGTTCTTTGTAATAAATATCTTGGAGTAGAATTGTTAGGTTACAGGATGGCATATCTTCAGCGTACTTGTGTATTATGTGATTGCTTCCGGAAGCGTTTACCTTACTTGCTAGCTTACACTCCAACAGCAGCATAAATAGAAACCCAAATGGCCAGTAAACTTATGCAAAGATGTTGAGCCTCTCTAGTAATCAGGACAGTGCAAATTAGAGCAACTTTGAGAGCATTTCACACTTTGCAGATTTGCAAAAATTCAAGTCTGCCATTAACCCATGTTGGCAATATATTAAATTACGGAGTCAGGAAGATCTAGTTGAAGAATTCTAAGCACGCTGCTGGGAAGGAAAAAAAAGAAAAAAACCCCACAGGTCCTAAACGTAGAACCCCAAGGCCATTTTGCCCTTGAGGAAATAATGTCAGACTCTTATTTAAGATTCAGGGAAGGAAGAGAGTGTACACATTGAAACGGAAAGAGGGATGTTTAGAGAAGAGATTTTAAAACCTTCTACTCATTATTTTCTTGAGAGTTAAAATTTTTTCCAGCTTTATTGAGATATCACTAACATTTAACCTATGTGATTTGAAGGTCTACAGGATGATTTGATGCATGCATATATTTTGTGCAATTATTACTACAACGAGGATCGTTAATACCTCTATCCCCTCACATATTACCTTTGTGTGTGCGTGTGTGTGTGTTCAGTGATAATTTTTAAGATCTACATTCTTGGGCGCCTGGGTGGCTCAGTGGGTTAAGACTTTGCCTGCAGCTCAGGTCAAGTCCTGGGATAGAGCCCCACATTGGGCTCTCAGCTCAGCAGGGAGCCTGCTTCCCTTCCTCTCTCTCTGCCTGCTTCTCTGCCTACTTGTGATCTCTGTCTGTCAAATAAATAAATAAAATCTTTTAAAAAAAATCTACATTCTTAATAGCTTTCAAGTGTATAATAGGTATTATTAATTAGAGTCCCCACGGTGTGCATTAGATCCCCACATCTTATTCGTCCTGCAGCTAGAAGTATGTGCCCTTTGACCTCCTTCACACAGTTGCCCAGCCCCTGGCCCTGGAAACCACCATGCTCTCTCTCTTTCTTTGAGTTCGGCTTTTTTAGACCCCCACAGGAGTGAGAACCCACAGTCTCTGTCTCTCTCTGTCTGACTTATGTCATTTGGTATAACACCTTCGAGGCCCATCCATACTGTTGGAAAAGGCAGAATTCCCTTCTTTTTTATGGTCGAATAACAGGGCATGTAGCCCCACATTTCCTCTATCCATTCACCTGTTCAAAGACACGAGGTTATTTCCATGTTTCGGCTGTGATAAATAATGCAGTGAACATGGGGACACAGATATCTCTTCAAGGGAGTGATTTCCCTTCTTTTGGATCGATACCCAGAAGTGGTCTGGCTGGATCACATGGTAGTCCTCTTTTCAATTTTTTGGGGAAACTCCAGACTGTTTTCCATGGGAGCTGTTCCAATTTACTTTCCCACCAACAGCACACATGGGTCCCCCTTTTCCACAGCCTTATCAGCACTTTGATCTCTTATCTTTTTTTTTTTTTTTTGCCCAACGTGGACGAACTCACAACCCTGTATCTTTTCTCTTTTTGATAACAGCCATCCCAACAGCTGAGAGATGGCGTCTCATTGTGGCTTTGGTCTGCATCTGCCTGAGGATAGTGATGCCCACACCTTTTCACAAACCTCTGGGCCACTATCTTCAAAATATTATTCAAGTTCTTTGTCCACTTTTTAATCGAATTCTTTGTAAAATCTTTTACTCTTTGCAACAGAGCACTTAAAGTCTGTTTCTTTTTCTTTATGATTACTATAATAACAAAATATATATTTCACAAAAAGTAAGAGCTCAGAACCAAAAGCTACCTATATGCTATTTATAAGATCCACACTTAAAGTGGTGTACAGTAATTAAACGGAAAAATAAAGAGAGATGTAGATCCCAGGTGAAGTCAGATCTAAGATAGAAACATTAATTGAGGTGAAGACGCTTTTTTTTATTGTTAAGAAGGAGAAGCCATCATGAAAATACAGCATTCTGGAACTTTTATAACAATGAGTAACGTCACATCAATATATATGAGGAAACCTGTTTAAATTCTGTAGAGAGACTGAGGGGAACACAGGAGCAGTGGGAGCTGCTTTAACTCATTTTTCTTGGCATATCACAGCTGAAGTAGTCGAAACAGTTTATGCAATAGACACATCGAGAAATGTGTATATTACAGCGTAAACACGATTTCCGATGCATAGGAACATTTTACCAAAAACGAACATACCCTAAGCCGTCATGAAAACCCCAGTACCAAAAAGATGAAATTCTAGGAATCATGTTTTCGGACCATCATAACAAAAGGATACGTTAAATAAGGACTCTTCTCCAAATAACTTTAGGTAAAAAAATCAAATAAAATCTTCAGTTGTAGAATATTTTTAAAAATATTTATATGAACAGTTAAAATGCTCCTCATGGGGGAAAAATCATAGTTACAGAGCAAGGGTTCTCAACTTCAGCACAATTGACATCTTTGGATACATAATACTTTGTTGGATATGTGGTGTGTGTGTGTGTGTGTGTGTGTGTGTGTGTGTGTGTGTGTGTGTGTAGGGGGCATTCTACACGTTGTAGGACATTTGGGAACACCTCTGACCTCTCTCCATGAGATGCTCCTAGCACCACCTCCACATACACATCAGCTGTGAAAACCAGAAACGTCTCTAGGCATAGCCAGGTTTCTCAGCAAATGGTCCCTGTTTGAACCTCTGCCCTAGATGCTAATATTATTCAAAAAGAAAATGTGAAAGTATAAATAAATTATTTAATTTGAAAGCTACATAAAGAGCCACTGATGGTACCTTCATAGAAAAGCAAAATTTAATTCTCAGAAACCTTGTCAAGCTGATTTTTTAAATATAAGAACTGATTCATTGGGGAGTTAAAACATGTACACTTTGGAGAAGGAAATTTTTTTTTAAAGATTTTATTTATTTATTTGACAGACAGAGATCACAAGTAGGCAGAGAGGCAGGCAGAGAGAGAGGGGAAAGCAGGCTCCCTGCCCAGCAGAAAGCCTGATGTGGGACTCGATCCCAGGACTCTGGGATCATGACCTGAGCCGAAGGCAGATGCTTTAACCCACTGAGCCACCCAGGCGTCCCTGGAGAAGGAAATTTTTAAAAAGCAACATGCTTTTTTTCACAATATTGCAACTGGGAATTTAACTACAAAAAGCATAGAAGCAGATTAAAAATATAGCAATATTATCCTAGGTATATGCTATTAGTGCTGAAATCTAGATGAAGTAGACAGTTTAAAAAGTATATATTTATGTAGCTAACCTATATCTGCAACTCAAGAACGTATGGGAACCAAAACAGCCATGGAAAATATTATGAAAATCAGCCTTTCAAAAAGCACACAACAGAAATGCCAGCATTTGCCAAAGATAATTCCCTTCCCCCTCAAAAAAATGTTTAAGGGAGAGAAACCTGGAAAAGAAAGTTCCTCAGAAGTGAGGACACACTAGACAAATTCAAACAAATACACACCCAGGCAAGGATGGCGGTGTTCAGATCAGACTCCGCTGAGCTGAAGGCAAAAGGGAGGTGCTCTAGATAATATTCAATCCATAATGAAGACATAATAGGCGGTCTTCCTTTTGCAATAAAAACCAACATCACATTCCCCAAACAAAACACTTTAAGTGTTGAAGGAAGATTGTGATGGAAGCAGAAAAGTTGCAAGCAACTTAGACATGCCAAAAAAGTCAGGAAGGAATCAAAAACATAGCACGTGGCTGCTAAGAGACCAGATTAATCTGCACCAGGCTCGCCCTGTTCCTGAGGGCTAAGGAACAGGTACAAAGTAAAAAGATGTTTAGGTCCCAAGGAAACCTTACCAAAGTCTCCGGAGTGCCAGTAGTACAGATGATGTCCTTTGATCACCGGTATCACTAGAAATTAGTAGCAAAGGGAAAAGAAACAAACAAACAAACAAAAAAACCTCTTAGAAATTTCAAAACTTTCTTTTTTCCAAAACGTTTTTTTAAGCAACTCTTGGATGAAAGAAAATAAAAAATTGAAATAGACACACAGAAAAGAACACTAACGAAAATCTTAATGTGGTGAAGTCTGGGAGAAATGTCAAAGTCATGCCCAGAGGCAACTTCATGGCATGCAACATATTTCTAAATGTTGAGAATGGAAATAATGAATTAGAAACGTGACCAAAATTGGGGCAGGGGCAGCGGTGGTGGGGGGGGGGCGGCAGGCAGGGCGGAAAGACCAGTTACACATCTTTTAGAATCAAAGGATGTAATTAATAAAGATACAGATGATTAGATATTAAGGAATCAGAAAACAGAGAAGCGATAAACAAATATGAAATCTGATTCTTTTGAGGAGGAAAAAACCTCCCACATAAAAATGGGAAAATCCATGAGCTTGCCTAATGAAGAAAACATGAGAGGAAAACACAGCTACTTGGCATCAGAAATAACAAAGGGAAAATAAACACAGATGCAAAGGCAATAAAAATAATTATAAGAGGATGCAGATTGGTATGCTGCACTCCACAATGTGCGTGTGTATGTATTTAAGATATTTAAGTGAAAAAGACACACTGTCCCACATATGTGTTTAGTGTGAGCAATGCCTGTATGTGAAAGTCAGGATCTTTCTTGCAGTCCAAAAATTACCAGTTAGGAATATCATAGGGAAGATTTAATAAGAAAATTACTGGCTGAGAGGAAGAGAAATAGATAGCTTTATTAAGGGATTTATTTATTCTATGTATTTAACAAACCCTTACCCAATATATGGCTTACTAGGTACCAGGCACATTTCATTCTAACCAACACTTGAAGGTAAGCTTAATTATTATCCGCATTTTTCCAACAAAGAAGTGGGGGCACAGAGAGGTTAAGTAACTTAGCCAGAGTCACCCAGCTTATAAGACACCAAACCAGGCTTCAAAATGCAGTCGGCTTCGAGCCTCT